>NW_027514462.1:5157000-6371500 GCF_048772815.1 Callospermophilus lateralis | reverse complement strand
CAAGGCATTGTGGAACTTGCCCACCTTACCTTAAAAACTTGGCTAACCCTCCTTAAGGCTTCCTCCCTTGTATTTACCACACCCAGGCATCGCCTTAACAATGCATTATTTGCCCTTATTTTTCTTACCCTAGACAATGAAGGCCATTTGGCAGCAGACAGACACTGCCATCCCTCGTCCAATTCTGTTCGCCCACTTGTTATGTGACACAATCCCCTTACAAATAAATAAAAATGCCCAGATCCTGTCCTCATCTGGGGAGGAGGCTCAGCTTATGTTTTGGACCAAGATCAAACAGCCCCAAGATGGTTACCAGAACTCCTGGTTAAACAGGTTAATGACTTACCTCAAAACAGGGACAGAGGGACTCCTCATGAGGACAAAATTTCTTCTTTTTCAGATGCAGCCAACAATCTGCCAGCCTTGGAATAACAGTTCCTGTGGGCACAGGTACACTGGCTTAGGCACGTCTATTCACTCTTACCATCGCCTGTCTCAACAAATTATAAACTCTATCAGTAACAACTGATAAAAACTCTATCATGAACCATTAAAGATTTGCAGGACCAAATAGACTCCCTGGCAGAAGTGTTCCTTCAAAAAAGACGAGGCTTAAATTTGCTGACAGCTAACCAGGGAGGTATTTGCTTGGCCTTAGGGGAATGATGCTGCATTTATGCCAATAATTCTGGCATAGTATGCACTAAAATTAAGCAGCTTCAAGAAGATCTAGAAAAGAGACGAAGGGAAATATTTGAAAATCCCCTATGGACTGGGCTTAATGGATTTCTGCCCTATCTTCTTCCCCTATTAGGCCCTTTGTTGGGTTTACTTTTAATGGTGTCCCGAGGACCCTGCATTATAAACAGGCTGTTACAATTTATTAAAGAACAGATTAATATTTTGGCCTCTAAGCCCCTACAGGTCCACTATCATCGCCTGGATATGGAAGACCATGCTGCCAACATTTAAAAGGATGTTCTACCCTCCTCACAAGCTTATTTCTTAAGGTTACATGCCCACAGATCTCTCTTATATAAAACTCTAAGTAACAGCTCTGACCAACCATCTTCTGCCCTTGCCATAAGGGTTCGTCCTCCATGGGCCCCTCTGTTTGGGGGAGGACACACCCATGGAGTGAGGACGTTAGGCCATAATAACAGAGGGTGCAGGAAGGACTGCAGGAGGATGGATCCATGGTTCCCAAAACCCAAGTCTTCTGAGTGACACGCTCTGGTGCATGGCAGTTGGCATGCTTCCCCCTCAAAGCCGTCTCCTTAAAAAACATGCCTAGGCCACCACGAAATCTCCTAGTAAACATGCTCGATCAGATCAGGAGATATTCTAAGGCCTGTTAGAGAAACAGAGCCTCTATAACCCCCTAAAACATTGGCCTGTAAGGTATGGTCAAATATTTAATATAAGAAAGGGGGAAGATGTCAGGGGCTAGAAGGAAGTTCTCCTTCAAAGAATAGCCTGACACTTACAAGAAATAGACCCCTGCGAGATTTCCTGCCTGGGAGACATCCCGCAGCCATCTATCACCCTGAGACATCCTGCGGCTATCCGTCTTCCTAAAATATCCTGAGGTTATCTCACCCTGTGAAGACATCCAGCAACTGCCGATAAGAGAGCTTTCTCATCCGCAGCATATAAATACACTGTGAGAACTATAAAAGTTTTCAGCATGATCAGAACTGTTGTCTTGCTGTCTTCTCTCATCACTCTTGTCCCTTCATTCCTCCCCAACAAGGTTCAACGCCCACGTTGAAGTGTCCAGCCGGCCCGGACACCTGACACTAAACCATAACCTACTAGACTCTGACTACTAATCCTAATATGATGGAGAAAAATAATCCAAACAGAATGGAAATACAAGCAGTACAGAGGAGGCATGGTGTATAGTTGGACTTGCCTTTTGAATGATATAGGGTAGGTGTTATAAATCTAGCTAATTTTTAACTGAAATAGTTCTCCACATGTTTTTAAAGTTAACAAATATGTGAATACCTGTCTCCCTTTCTCTGTAGCCAATTAAGCACATGTATTTTTATATGCACATATAGAATCTTACCTGGTATCACACGTATATTCTTCTGAGGTGTCTGACTTGGCAAATACAAATTGTGAGAAGAGATCACTCCTCCTAAACTCTGTTGGAACTGAAAATTCAACCTATGGGTGAGCCTCCTAGTAGAACAACATTATACATAAATCGATGTTCGGTAAAATAAATATTTTTGCATCTGTGGCTGATGTACATTTCATGAAGAATTTCGATTAGCATATATATTGCTACATTTTATTGTCTGTGTGTGTTTTTTAATATATATATATATATATATATATATATATATATATATATATATACTCTCCAAATTTTTCCAAATATAAAATATATGTGTCTTATATACACTACCTAAATTCATTCATGTTCATAAATATATGTGTCTTATATACACTACCTAAATTCATTCATGTTCATGTATGTGGATTTATAATCAACATTTCACAAGATTATTCTCAGAAATATTCATCCACCTGAAATACATATTTGTTTCCTATTACTGAAAACTAACTTCAGTGAATGGTGCATACAATCCTAATATTTCTACATTAACTGACCCTGTTTAACATCAATGCAAGTAGATTCCTATGGGACATGATGTGTATTTTGAAGTTCATTTTATTCAACACTGGTACAATAGAATTTCTATAGTTTACGAACATCATAGGACATATATTTCATCCATAAGTTCACAAATTTATAGGCATTTGATTCACTTTCAGTCATTTACTGATTCAGAACCCATGTATTCCTCCAGGTTTCTTGACTGGTCTTTTCATGAGACTTCATTTCAAACACATTATTTTTGATTTCCATAATCATTTTGAAGCAAAACTCACACACTCTTCATGATAAAACATAACCCTAATATTACCATTAGATGTATTACTGGTTGGAATGAATAATTGTATATCAATATAAGATTTTCTGTATATATTCAGATATCAATTCAATCCTTTATTTAAAGTTGGAACCAATTATATTATTTATTCACAGTATGGTCTATTCATGCATTATCTCTACATTCATAGACACAGGGTACATCTATTTGTAACCCCAATACTAATTTATTCGTCTTCAAAATGTTGCTCCCAGAAATGGTGGAAGAAATACTCATGTCACCTGATCTACGTATGCATTTATCACAGTAATATTCTGGACACAAAAAGCAGAGGTCACACTTATGATTGTACCAAAGCCTAAATGGAAAGTGAGCATGGATTACTAAAAACATTCATGTCCAGGTTGCCTAATGCTCTCAAATGTCAATCCTATTTATGACAACATATTTGTTTCTTCCTAAGACTATATATTCAACCTCAGCCCTGTTGCAAATGTCTAATCCTATCACTCACTTTATACTTTCCCTGATTTCCTAATGTCTCTATTGATGTCTGCTTTCCTAAATATTTTCACCAGTTCACAATTTTGACTAACACTTCACATGTGCTGACATTTACATTCACTGTCTATGTGATACCCTATTGCTAAAGAACTTTTGTTACAATTCCTGTACTCACTCTTCTTCTGAAACCTACAGAATATCTTCCTAATCCTACCGACTATCCCAGTTTGAGTGGATACTCACTTCTACATTCAATCATCCAAGGTACAAGGTCCTATGCCATTGATTATTGATTTATCTGAAACATCTATGCAGAACATGTATCAAAGCTAAGTATCCCAATCAAGAGCGCAATGCCCTAGTGGGATTCCAATCTTACCTAGATTTCTGTTTTCATACTTATATTTCACCTATATATTCTTATAAATATCACAGGTTCCCAATACCATTATTCATCAAGCAGAATGATTCCTAACCCAAATCAAACCTGTTATTAAGCAAAACGATACACTGTTCCCTCAATCTAACTTTACAGAAGAACAGGGACAGTGTTGGTCCTAAAATAGAGGAATGTAGTGAATCTTCCACCTGTTGAAAAACTCAAAGTTTCATGCAGAAGTGATCCCTGGAGAAGATATAGGCACCACTGAAGGACCTAAGAGAGCAAAAGTCAACTTCCATGGCAAACAACCTGGTCAGGATGAAAGGTTGTTACTGAATCAGCCTCTCTGTTCTTTTTTTTTATTATTGGTTGTTCAAAACCTTACAAATCTTTTGACATAACATATTCATACATTAGCATACATTAGCTTCAAGTGATTTATGAACTCCCATTTTTACCCCAGATACAGATTGAAGAATCACTTCGGTTACACATCCACATTTTTACATAATTCCATACTAGTAATTGTTGTATTCTGCTACCGTTCCTATCCTCTACTATCCCCCCTCCCCTCCCCTCGGATCTTCTCTGTCCACCCCATCTACTGTAATTCATTTCTCACCTTGTTTATTTTCCCATTCCATTCACAACCTCTAATATGTAATTTAGTATAACAATGAGGGTCTCCCTCCATTTCCATGCAATTCCCCTTTTCTCTCTCTTTCCCTCCCACCTCATGTCTCTGTTTAATGTTAATTTTTTCTTCCTGCTCTTCCTCCCTGCTCTATTCTTAGTTGCTCTCATTATATCAAAGAAGACATTTGGTATTTGTTTTTTAGGGATTGGCCAGCTTCACTAAGCATAATCTGCTCTAGTGCCACCCATTAGAATATGGACTCAAACAGTCCTGTTTGGAGAGCTGGTCCCTGGTGCCTATGGTTGATATACATTCTAACTTGTGAAAGTGTCACAGGACGTAGGGGCAGCCTCCATCTCATGGGACCCTTGGAAGCAACTGTTAGGACAAAGTTGTTGCTAAGGCAGTGACCTCATTCAGTTCCTGAAGGAAGTGACCTCACCTCACTTCCTTGGTGATGGAACTCTAAGAACTTGGGATGCAGGAAGACAGGCACCCAGAGCCTGTCCCAGTCCCAGTCCCAGTGGTCTCACTTGTTTGGATATACCAAGGACAGAGTCAGTCTTTCTTGGTACCTACTGATATGAGAATGGCCAAAAGCCAGAAAAGCTCTAAAGAGGGGCCTTTCCTGAGAAAGCAGATAGTGGTTCACCAGTGGCTCCTGACATCTTCACAGAGTTGGTTAAAGAGACCAGATCTGAGACAGGACAGGCCATTTCGGGGGAACATACTATAACCCACCAGTCAGAGGACACTCTGGATAGTCACAGACCTACTTTGGGGAAGGAGGTGCCTCTGTGGGTGTCGCTGTGTGTTTATGGATTTGCCTCATGTTCTGAGAATAGATAGAAAAGGCGGTTTGTTTGGTTTTGAGTGAACTGTTTCTAGTAAGTCATTTGACAACGCGAGTGTTTTTATGTCTGTGTATCCCACTGTGTCCATGGTTATAGACATTAGAAAAGATAATGCATCAATTGATGTGTCCTGTCTAGTAGAAAGCTTCCCATCATTTATTCTGCCAAATTGATGAATGGATTTTGGCTTGCCTTATCGATGGGCAACACGCGCTATCTTCCAAAGTTCGTGCGTTCTTCCTGAATTCTGGCCACTCTACAGAATAGGCTCATGGTTTTGTGTCCAATATATGTACCATTTCCAAACCCTGTTACATGGCCATGTACTGGATAGCTGAAGGGAATGGCGAGCATCTCAGAAAACTCAGATATCAGTGTGACCAATAAAGTCTCAGTGGAGAAACCCTGCTTTGCTTACCTATTGTTCTGTTGCCCTGAATGTCAGGAAGGTCTTTGTTTCAGGCCACCCCTTTGTGAAGCCTGAAGAAAACAGGTTTCAAATGGAAATGAATGGGCATCACCTGTGGCTCTTTGCTTAATTGCTTTGAAAAGGGATGTGTCTGAATCAGCCTCTTGGCCCTGTTTGAGGCAATGGCTTAGATTCTCACCACCTGATGTATCTTAAGAATGATCCCATGTGTGCATTCAAAACCAAAATGGCCAAAAGAGCAGTCATTGTGGATGAAGTCTCTCCCCTTCCTCTTTTAGGTTCCTGACCTCCATCAAGTGAGAATAGGGATCCTTTGGGTCAAATGATTTCTTCAAAGCCCTGCAGAAGCTAGCCGATATGTGCTTGGGTTTTATAATGACTCCAATTCACATAAAAAAATAAACCCCACAGTCAGTAGGCCTCAAATTGGAGAAGCAGAGAAGTATTAACAGCAGGCCTATTTGATCACTCCTAGTTCACAGGAAGTGTGTCCAGGCAACCCTGATTTTAGGCCATTAAGGGGCAAGGGAGATTATTTTGGAGACTGTCTTGTGTTTCGCCCCTCATGGAAACATCCAGCCAGAGGTTATGATAAGTGTCTATATAAAAGATCATGAGGGCCATGTGGGAGTGTTTTGGTTTTAATTGTGGCCATTTGTTTGGTGTTTGGAAGAGATGACTGGGTCCACCTTTACATGAACTCTGGTGTGATTCCCCTTAGAGACTGAGTTCTGGAACTGAACTCAGAGAATTATTGCCATGAATTGCGTTGGGATTTTCCGAGGCCATGCATGAGAGTCCCCCTTGAAAACTGAGATCTATGTGCAGGGTGGCTTTCAACAGAGCACTGGGAATCACATCCAAGATATCACGTGATTTTATTCTGAAAGACTTGTCAGCCATATTTGAGAGTCGAAACACACATGGACCTCATTGTAGACCTCAATGGGACTGGCTTCATGTGACCATTTGGCCACTTTTTGAGAAGCCTTGCCTGTGAGAATTCTCCAAAGCTTTCAATGAAATGTGCTTCCTCTACATTTAATGGTTCTGGAGTGAATTTTAACCCACAGTGCCTCCAACATCATCATTGAAAAATGGCTACAAAAATACCATAAAATTTTTGAATTTCCCATGACCAGGTGGCAATGGAGGACCTTTGGATGTCCTGTTGCTGATCATGAGTATACCAGACAGTGCTTTGATTGACTCGGTTTCATGAAAATCGTGTAGAACAGAGATGCCAATAAGTTGGAGCCCGCTGAGTAGTGGGCCTAGAGCCGTGGTGGTCAGGTGTATGATAAAACATCTGTGGTGGGGCCTGTGGATCTTCCATTGGCTTCCAAATGGCTTGTGACTGACATGGTGCAGCAAGCAGTCCCTTCTAAATAAAGGCATCTTGTAATACTGAGAGATTTCAGGGCAATGTTCAGAATCAAGTTGCTATGGTCAATGGGGCAATATATGTGGGCTAGAAGTATGTTTGGTGCATTCTCCTGCAGAAACTGACCCACCACATGTGACAGAACTCCCTCCAGCACTGTGACCCACTAGAACTCCTTGTATTTTTGAATCAAATAGCAAACTCCCAGTGTAGCAGCAAGAAACACCATGAAATTTGGAGGATGACCAAATGGCTTCACAGTCCACATGGGGAGACACTTAGTCCCCAGTGGTCACAGTTTACCTACAAAGAGCAAATTCAGCACTGCTGCCTCATCTTCACTGGAAAATAAGAAACCATGTCCTCCAGGTCACATAGATGTAGACCCAGCTTTGATGGTCTCACTACAAATGAAGCTAAAGCTCCAGAAAACAACATATTTTTCAGGTGCCCAACCTCAGAGGCAGTTCTTCAAGAAGTCTTCAGGCCAGCAGAGCCTCATGTTTGTGGAGTGTTCACCCTATCCCTTACTTTTGGGAACTCCTCTACCACCTCCAGTGTTGTGAACTACTGAGCATATTCCATTCCAGATATGTATTCACAGATTTTCTAACACTTCTCCTCTAATTGTGTCTTACTTGGGGCAAAAGTAATGTCAAGCCATAGTTCTTGATGAGAGTGGGAACATTTTTGTGTAGCACATATTTGCATACACATTGGATTCATTTTCCAATTTTCCATTTGAAATACTGAATCCCTGACACTAACCCCTACCCTACTAGACTCTGACTACTAATCGTAATATCATGGAAAATAATAACCCAATCAGAATAGAAATACAAGCAGTTAAGAGGAGGCATGTTTGGTATTCTTGGACTTGCCTTTTGCATTATATAGGGTAGGAGTTATAAATCTAGTCAATTTTTTTGTTGAAATAGTTCTCCATGTGTTTTTAAAGTTAACAAACATGTGAATTTATGTCTCCCTTTCTCTGTAGCCTAGTCAGCAAATGTATTTTTATATGCATATATAGAATCCTACCTAGTATTACACGTACATTTTTGTGAGGTGGCTGACTTGGCAGATACAAATTGTGAGAAGATATCACTCCTCCTAAATGCTGTTGAAACTGAAAATTCAACCTATGGCTGAGCCTCCTATTTGAACAACATTATACATAAATCCATGTTCAGTAAAATTAATATTTTTGGTTCTCTGGATGATATGTATTTCACGATAAATTTCCGTTGGCATACATAATGCTACATTGTAATGTCTCTCTGTGTATATATATATATATATATATATATATATATACTCTCAAGATTTTTCAAAATATGAAATATATGTGCCTTATTGTGCACTCCCCAAATTCATTCATATCATGAATGTGGATTTATAATCAACTTTTCAAAAGATAATTCTCAGAAATATTCATCAACCTGAATTACATATTGGTTGCCTAGTACTGAAAACTATCTTCAGTAAATGGTGCATACAAAACATAATATTTCGACATTGCAAGTTGGCCGCGAATAGAGTGCATCACACCCAGTGTACCACGCCACATTGCAGGTGAATAACGAGTTAAAATGACAAAAGACTATCTTGTTAGGATCTTATAGAAAAATGGGTGTGCACCGAAACCTAAAAGAATGATTTCCACCAACGAGGTCCGGTAATTGAGTCTCAAACGTGAGCTGAATATGCAACCGGAGATCCGGGCTTACTGATCCGTGCGGCCCGCCCCGTGGCTACAGACGTCGGGGCACCACCGAGAAGCGACTAGCATCCAGGGAGAAACGTTGCTGCAGATTCTGTGGAATCCTGCCGGCTGACCCCCCACTGAGCCCCAGGCGGAGTTCGGGATCTCAGTCAGGGAAGGAAGCGCTACAGTTCTATCCCCCACAACGGAAACTCCACCAAGGAAACCAACGGCAACCATCTTGGAGAGCTGAAGTAACCACCGCCACTCTCCGACAGATTGCAACAATAAAACAGTTGTGTGTTTTCCGCTCATCTCCCATACAGTAGGATATTTGCATAAAATCTTTCCTAAGCTTTCCAGGGGAGGGATTATCAGAGAGAGCCTGAATAAAGATGGGGGGGAAACTAGAGGCACCTGACCTTCTACTCCCCCTCCCATCAGTGGTGAAAACAAAATCTGTCTAGCCAGCGATGGGGAAGGGGCAAACGGAAAAAAAAAAAAAAAAAAAAACAATAGAGTGCTGGGGTTCCCAATAGACACAATCCACACCCAAGAAACGGCAGGCCAGAGTACAGTTTGAGCTGCCGAGGGCATTACTCAGGGGAAAACTGGTGTAGCAAGAGAAACCAGGACTAGCAGGAGAAACCAGGGGACTAGAGGCCAGGCCCGCGTGACTGGGCGCCTGGAGAACGCTCGCCCGCCGGCAACAGCCGGCCCGCTGCAGGTGCAACTGGACGGCTGGAGACCGCCTGCCCACCAGCGACCAATCACCTGCCATATGCCTGCCCTAATGGGTGGCTAGAGATCGCACAACCGCCGATGACAGCCCACCCGCTGACTGCGTGACTGGACAGCTTGTGACCGCCTGCACACCCGCGACCAGGAGCTGAAAACAAACAGAGACAGTACAGTCCCACACCCCCATGCGAACACCCGGGCAAAGAGCCTGGGGCCCACAATAGCAGAGAGGTGACATCATTGGAGCTCGGCCGTCGGAATTCCTTCCCAGTGGAATCCACTTTAGCATGCACAGTCTACCAACACAAAGGAGCTACAATAGAGATATATAAAACCAAAACAAATATATAGAAGAGAGCAGAAACACAGCAATCAAACAGAGCTGGAAAGTAATGTGAACTTCATGAAAAAACAAGGGAAAAAGGTGTACAAATAATGCCGGACAACTTAATTCTACAGGAGGACCTAGAATCATCAGAAACAGGGATAGGGAAAAAACTCAATGCATCCCTAACTCAGATGGAAAGAAATATTAGAGAAGACATGAGGCAGCAAGTCCAAGCAATAAAAGAATATTTTGAAAATGAATTAAACAAACAAATTCAAATGGCAAAGAAGGAGCTTTACCAAAAGACAGAGTTCTTAAAAAAATCAAACAGTAATCCTAGGAATGCAGAAAAATATAAACCACATTGAAAACTCAAACGAGAATATTGTAAATAGACTAGATTAAGTAGAAGTCAGAAGATCAGATAATGAAGACAAAGTTTATCAACTTGAAAAGAATATAGTGAACACAGAAAAGATGCTTATATCCCATGAGCAATCTATTTAAGAGATATGGGATGTCATAAAAAACAAATTTGAGAGTCATCAGGATAGAAGAAGGCATAGAGATTCAAACCAAAGGAATGGACAACATATTAAATGAAATAATTCTAGAAAACTTCCCAGAGATAAAAGATGGAATGGATTGCCAAATCCTTGAAGCCTACATGACCTCAAACATTCAAAACCATAATAGACCAACTCCAAGACATAGAATTATCAAGATAGCTAACATACAGAACAAGGAGAGAATATTAAAAGCTAAAAGAGAAATGAGGCAGATTACATTCTGGGGTAAACCAATTAGGTTAACGACTGAATTTTCATCACAAACTTTGAAAGCGAGTAGATCCTGGAACAATGTATTTCAAACGCTGAAAAATAATGGATTCCAACCAAGAGTACTGTATCCATCAAAATTAAGTTTGGGATTTGACAATGAAATTAGTGTCTTTCACGATAAACAAAAGCTAAAAGAATTTGCAGAAAGAACACCAGCACTGCAAAGCATTTGAGCAAAATACTAGAAGAAGAGGAATTGATAAATAGTGCCCCAAACTAACAGCAGGAGGTATCTCAGTAAAGGGGGAGAAAAATAACCAAAAAGTAAAAACTAGCCAAACTAAAAATAAATAAATAAATAAACATGAATGAAAGTAAAAATCATATTTCAATTGTAACCTTAAATGTTAATGGCATAAACTCACCAATCAAGAGACATAGGTTAGTAACCTGAATCAAAAAAACAAATCCTACAGTCTGCTGCCTTCAGGAGACTCATATGATAGGTAAAGACATACACAGGCTGAAAGTAAAAGGTTGGGATAAATCATACCACTCACATGGCCCTCGGAAGCAAGCAGGAGTAGCCATACTCATATCAAATAAAATCAATTTCAAACCTACGTTAATAAAAAGGGATAACGAAGGACACTATGTACTGTTAAAAGGAACCATCCACCAACAAGACATAACAATTATCAATTTGTATGCACCAAACAATTGAGCTGCAACGCTCATGAAACAAACTCTCCTCAAGTTCAAGAGTCAAATAGACTACAACACAATAACTACGGGTGACTTCAACACACTGATCTCGCCATTAGAAAGATCCTCTAGACAAAAACTGAATAAAGAAACTATGGAATTCAACAGCACAATAAATAACCTAGGCTTAACCAACATATATAGAATATATCAACCATCCTCAAGTGGATACATGTTCTTCTCAGCAACACAAGGATCCTACTCAAAGATAGTTCATATATTATGCCATAGGGCAACCCTTAGTAAATATAAAGGCTTGGAGATAATACCATGCACCATATCTGATCATATTGGAATGAAACTGGAAATAAATGATAAAAGAAGGAAGGAAAAATCCTACATCATATGGAAAAATGAACAATATTCTACTGAATGATCAATGGGTTACAGAAGACATAGAGGAGGATATAAAAAATTCTTATAGACAAATGACAATACAGACACAACATACTGGAATCTATGGGACACAATGAAAGCAGTTTTAAGAGGGAAATTCATTTCTTGGAGTTCTTTCCTCAAAAAAATAAAATAAAATAAAATAAATGAACTCACACTACACTTCAAAAACCTAGAAAAAGAAAAGAAAAACAACAGCAAATGTAGTAGAAGACAAGAAATAATTAAAATTAGAGCAGAAATCAACGAAATTGAAACAAAAAAAAACATTGAAAAAATTGATAAAACTAAAGGTTGGTTCTTTGAAAACATAAATAAGATCGACAGGCCCTTAGCCATGCTAACAAAGAGAAGAAGAATGAGAACTCAAATTACTAACATACGGCATGAAAAAGGCATTATCATAACAGACACTACAGAAATACAGAAGATAATTAGAAAGTATTTTGAAACCCTATATTCAAATGAAATAGAAGATAGTGAAGATATCAATAAATTTCTTAAGTCATACGATGTGCCAAGATTGAGTCAGGAAGACACACACAATTTAAACAGACCAATAACAAAGGAAGAAATACAAGAAGCCATCAAAAGACTACGAACCAAAAAAAGCCCTGGAGCGGATGGGTATAGAGCGGAGCTCTACAAAACCTTAAAAGAAGAATTAATACCAATACTTTTCAAGCTATTTCAAGAAATAGAAAATGAAGGTGCTCTTTCAAATTCATTCTATGAGGCCAAAATCACCCTGATCCCGAAACCAGACAAAAACACTTCAAAGAAAAAAAACTACAGACCAATATCTCTAATAAACTAGGATGCAAAAATTCTCAATAAAATCCTGGTGAATGTAATACAAAAGCATATCAAAAAAT
Organism: Callospermophilus lateralis; assembly: GCF_048772815.1. Classification (NCBI taxonomy): domain Eukaryota; kingdom Metazoa; phylum Chordata; class Mammalia; order Rodentia; family Sciuridae; genus Callospermophilus; species Callospermophilus lateralis. The sequence goes on along the minus strand of NW_027514462.1, from coordinate 6,358,808 downwards.
TGTGCACCATGATCAAGTAGGATTCATCCCAGGGATGCAAGGCTAGTTCAATATACGGAAATCCATAAATGCTATTCACCACATCAATAGACTTAAAGACAAGAACCATATGATCATCTTGATAGATGCAGAAAAAACATTCGACAAAGTTCAGCCTCCCTTTATGTTCAAAACACTAGAAAAACTAGGGATAACAGGAACTTACCTCAACATTGTAAAAGCTATATATGCTAAACCTCAGGCTAGCATCATCGTAAATGGAGAAAAACTGAAGGCATTCCCTCTAAAATCTGGAACAAGACAGGGATGCCCTCTATCACCACTTCTATTCGATTTAGTTCTTGAAATACTAGCCAGAGCAATTAGACAGACAAAAGAAATTAAAGACATGAAAATAGGAAAAGAAGAACTTAAATTATCGCTATTTTCAGATGACATGATAATATATTTAACAGACTCAAAAGGGTCTACAAACAACTGCTAGAGTTAATAAATGAATTCAGCAAAGTGGCAAGATATAAAGTCAACACGCATTAATCAAAGGCATTCCTGTATATCAGCAGAAAAACTTCTGAAATTGAAATGAGGAAAACCACTCCATTCACTATATCCACAAAGAATATAAGATACTTGGGAATCATCCTAACGAAAGAGGTGAAAGATTTATATAATGAAAACTACAGAACCCTAAAGAGAGAGATAGAAAAAGATCTTAGAAGGTGGAAAAATGTACTTTGTTCATGGATAGGCAGAATTAACATCATCAAAATGTTGATATTACCCAAAGTTCTCTACAGGTTTAAATCGGTGCCAATAAATATCCCAACGGCATTTATTGTAGAAATGATAAAGCAATCATGAAATTCATATGGAAAAACAAAAGACCCTGAATACCAAAAGCAATTCTAAGCAGGAAGTGTGAATCTGGAGGTATAGCGATACAAGAGTTCAAACTGTACTACAAAGCAATAGTAATAAAAACATCGTGGTACTGGTACCAAAACAGGCAGCTGGACCAGTGGTATAGAATAGAGGACACAGAAACCAATCCACAAAATTACAACTTTCTTATATTTGATAAAGGGGCTAAAAACATGCAATGGAGGAAAGATAGCATCTTCAACAAATGGTGCTGGGAAAATTGGAAATCCATATGCAACAAAATGAAACTGAATCCCTTTCTCTCACCATGCAAAAAGTTAACTCAAAATGGATCCAGGAGCTAGATATCAAATCAGAGACACTGCGTCTAATAGAAGAAAAAGTTGGCTACGATCTACATACTGTGGGGTCGGGCTCCACATTCTTTAATAGGATGCCCATAGCCAAAGAGTTAATAACAAGAATAAACAAATGGGACTCACTTAAACTAATTTTTTTTTCTCAGCAAGAGAAACAATAAGAGAGGTAAATAGAGAGCCTACATCCTGGGAACAAATTTTTACCCCTCACACTTCAGATAGAGCCCTAATATCCAGAATATACAAAGAACTCAAAAAAATTAAACAATAAGATAACAAATAACCCAATCAACAAATGGGCCAAGGACCTGAACAGACACTTCACAGAGGAGGACATTCAATCAATGAACAAGTACATGAAAAAATGCTCACTATCTCTAGCAGTCAGAGAAATGCAAATCAAAACCACCCTATGATACCATCTCACTCCAGTAAGATCGGCAGCCATTATGAAGTCAAACAAAATAAGTGTTGGTGAGAATGTGGGGAAAAGGGTACACTTGTACACTGCTGGTGGGACTGCAAATTGGTGAGGCCAATTTGGAAAGTACTATGGTGATACCTGGGAAAGCTGGGAATGGATCCACCATTTGACCCAGCTATCACCCTTCTCGAACTATTTCCTGAGGATCTTAAAAGAGCGTACTGTAGAGATACTGCCACATCAATGATCATAGCTGCACAATTCACAATAGCTAGACTGTGGAACCAACCTAGATGCCCTTCAATAAATGAATGGATAAAAAAATGTGGCTTTTATACAAAATGGAGTATTACTCTTCATTAAAAAATGACAAAATCATTGAATTTGCATGGAAATGGATGGCATTAGAGCAGATTATGCTAGGCGAAGCTAGCCAATCCTTAAAAAAACAAATGCCAAATGTCTTCTTTGATATTAAAAGAGCAACTAAGAACAGAACATCGAGGAAGAGCATGAGGAAAAGTTTATCATTAAACAAAGACGAGTTGGGGGAGAGAAAGGGAGAGAGAAGGGAAAGCATATGGAAATAGTAGGAGACCCTCAATGTTACACAAAATTACATATAAGAGGATTTGAGGGGAAATGGGGGGGAAACAATGGAGAGAATTTAACAACAGCAGATGAGGTAGAGAGGGAAGATGGGAGGGGAGGGGAGGGGGGATAGTGGGGGATAGGAAAGGTCGCAGAATACAACAGTCACTAATATGCTATTGTTCAAAAATGTGAATGTGTAACCAATGTGATTCTGAAATTCATATTTGTGGAAAAAATGGGAGTTCATAACCCATTTGAGTCAAATGTATCAAAGATGATATATCATGAGCTTTGTAATGTTTGGAACAACCAATAGAAATAAATAAATAAATAACGGTTTAAAATTGAGAGGGAAGAAATCAGCTAAAAATGGGTTGAGATGCATTCATTTTGCTAAGCAGAAACTTTGTTTCGTTTAGTTGTAACTATCACAAATTTATTTTACCAGGAAATTGGCTTTTGAAAATGCACATAAATTGAGATTAAAGGATAATTCACCTACCTTCATGAAAAATTCATAGCATTTTCTATATTTTTCATATTTCATTATTTTTCGTGAATATTTTGTCATGGACCAGGTCTAGTCTTAGGCTATTCTTCCAGAATACTACCTCATCTGACAAATTCGTACAATGTGTTGGATTGTTGTTTTCACCTTTTATTTAATAGTTTCTAGTTGATAATGTGTATTTTCTTTATCTTTATTTGCACATATATACCCAACAATATCTTTGCATTTTATGTTTTACTGGGGAAGAGACTCATCAAAAGCTCTTTGTTATATGTATCAACAATCAGACATTTAGAGCACACAATTATTCTTAATTTTGCATGAAAATATCTTTGTACTATTTTCTTATACAGATTTAGAATTATTAATAATGTCCCTACTGTAATAAGTAATTATTTACAAGAAGAATTAAACAATTGACTTTATATCAATTATGAATATGAAAAGTACTAAAATAAGCATTTGGCAATTAATACACAATTGATAGAAATTGAAATCACAAGAAAGCCTTTAAAATGTCAGTGCATATGGTCCTTAAATAATAGGTTATTCAAAAAACTTTTTCTAATTCATAAGATTTAATATGCCGTATTATAGCTTAATGTGATATAAAACCTTAAATTATCAGTATTGATAAAAAGAATGATACCTGTTTATTTAAATATGTTTATTTGATTTTCACTGTAAGATGTTAATTCTGGAAGGCTTGAGAATTAAGAAAGTTTTGGTCTATATTATTTTTAACAGGCTAATCAAAGTACTTTTAAATGTATATGTATGTATATATATATAATATGTAATGCATATGCATGAATATAGATACATATGTATAAAAATTTATTTTAATATATCTATCAGGTGATTATAATTATTAAATTTTCTCAAGAAAAGTACAATGACTATAAAAAACAGTCTTAAATTTAAATTTTATAGCATACTACTGTTTGTAATGACATGAGAGAAAAACAGATATGAAAGGAAAACGAAAAAGCAAGAGAGAGAAGGGGGAAAATGAGGAAGAAAGTGAGTAAAGATGAGGGAGAGGCATGTTCGATGTAAAGATAAAAGTGGAGGGGCTGGGTTTGTGGTTCAGTGGTAACATGCTTTTCTAGCATGTGTGGGACACTAGGTTCTATTCTAAGCACCACATTCAAATAAACAAAATGAAGGTCAATCACAACTGAAAAAATTAAAAATAAAAAAGTAGAAATATTACCAAAACTCCAAGCTTTTATGGATGTTAAATTAAAAAAATTATGTTACATAGCCTTATGTAATTTCTAGACTATCCAAAAGAGTCATTAAATGTTAGATTATTAGTGCGATAACTAAAAATCCATTGCTCTTTCCTCAACATTCTGTGGCATGCTAGTGGTAAAATAAATTCTATTATAACACCAAAAAAAAAATCTAATATTTCTATAGTAACTGACCCAGTTTAATAACAAGGCTAGTAGATTCCTATGGGACATGATGTGTATTTTGACATTCATTTTTATTCAACACTGGAACATTACTATTTCTTCAGTTTATGCACATCATAGGATATATATTTCATCCACAAGTTCGCTAATTTATACGCATTTCTTTCACTTTCAGTCACTTCCTGCTTCAGAACACATGTATTTCTCTATGTTTCTTGACTGCTCTTTTCATGAGACTTCTTTCCAAACTCATTATTTTCGATTTCCATTATCACATTTAAAGCAAAACTCATACACCCGTCATGATAAACCAAACCCTAGTATTACCATTAGATGTACAACTAGCTGGAATGAATGATTGTATATCAATATAAGATTTCTTACTTAGTTTCAGATATCAATTAAATCCATTATTTAAAGTGGAACCAGTTATATTATTTATTCACAGTATGGTCTTTTCATGCATTATCTCTATATTCATAGACACAGGATACACCTCTTTGTACCCCCAATACTAATTTATACGTCTTCAAAATATTGCTCCCAGAAATGGTGGAAGAAATGCACATGTCACCTGATTTACATATACATTTTATCACAGTAATATTCTGGACACAAAACGCAAAGGTGACACTTATGATTTTACCAAACCTAAATGGAAAGTGAACATGGATTACTAAAAACTTCCATGTCCAGTTTGCCTAATGCTCTCAAATGTGAATCCTATTATTGACTACATATTTGTTTCTTCCTAAGATTATATATTCAACCTCAAGCCCGTTGAAAATGTCTAATCTTATCACTCACTTTTTCATTTGCCTGATTTCCTAATGTCTCTATTGATATCTGCTTTCCTACATATTTTCCCCAGATTATCATTGTGACTGACTCTTCACATGTGCTCACATTTACATTCAATCTCTACCAGAAACCCTATTGCAAAAGAACTTTTGGTCCAAATCCTATACTCACTCTTAGTTCTAAACCTACAGACTATCTTTCTAATAATACCGACTATCCCTTCTTGACTAGAAGTTCTCTTTGACATTCCATCATTCAAGGTACAAAGTCCTATGCCATTGAACATTGATTTATCTGAGACATTTCTGCAGAACATAATTCAAAGCTAAGTATCCCAATCAAGGGCCCAATGCCCTTCTGGGCTTCAAATCTTACCTAGATTTCTGTTTTCATTCTTATATTTCACTTTTACATTCTTGTAAATATTACAGGTTCCCAATACCATTATTCATGCCGTGGAATGTTTCTTAACCCAAATTGAACTTTTATTAACCGTAACCATACACTCTTCCCTGAATCAAACTTTACAGAAGAGCAGGGACAGAGTTGCTTTTACAATACAGGAATGTAGGGGTTCTTAAACCTGCTGAGATCCTCAAAGGTCCATGCAGAAATGATCCCTGGAGAAGACGTAGGCAGCTATGAAGGAGTTGAGAGAGCAAAAGTCATCTTGCATGGCAAACCCCCTTGTCAGGATGAAGGGATGTGTCTGAATCAGTCTTTCTATCTAAATGTAGAGAAGATGGACTAAACCAGTCCTGTGTGGGGAGATGTTCCCAGGCGCCTATGTTTGTTATACCATTCTATCTTGTGAACTTGTCACCGAAAGTAGGGGCAGCCTCTATCTCATGGGACCCTTGGAAGCAAATGTTAAAACAAAGTGATTGCCAAGGTAGTGACCTCATACATTTCCTGAAGAAAGTGACCTACCTCACTTCCTTGGTGATGTAACTCTCTGAACTTGGGATCCAAGATGCCAGGCTGCCAGAGCCAGTCCCAGTCCCAATCCCAGTGGGCTCACTTGTTTGGATGTACCAAGGACAGAGTCAGTATTTCTTGGTATCTACTAATGTGAGGATTGCCAAATGCCAGGACAGATCTGAAGAGGGGCCTTTCCTGAGAAAGCAGGTAGTGGCTCACCGCTGGCTCCTGAGAACTTCACAGAGTTTGCAAAGGAGACAGATCTGAGACAGGACAGGACATTTCATTGGAACATTATACGGCCCAACAGACAGAGGACACTCCAGATAGTCAGAGACCTACTTGCAGGAAGGAGATGCCTTTGTGAGTGTGAGTGTCAGTTTGTGGTTTTGTCTCATGTTCTGAGAATAGGTAGGAAAGACAGTTTGTTTGGTTTGGAATGGACTGTTTCTAGTAAGTCTTTTGACAAGGTGAGTGATTCTATGCCTGTGTATCCCACTGTGTCCGTGGTTGTAGACATTAGAAAAGAGAATGCATCAATGGATATGTCTTGTCTTGTAGAAAGCTTCCCAGCATTCATCCTGCCCAATTTATGAATGAACTGCAGCTTGCCTTATGGAGGGACAACACCTACTATCTTCCTAAGTTCCTGTTTTCTTCCTGAATTCTGGCAACTCTGCAGAATAGGCTCATGGTTTTGTGTCCAAGATATGTACCACCTCCAAGCTCTGTTACATGGCCATGTACTGGATAGCGGTAAGGAATGGCGAGCATCTCAGAAAACTCAGATATCAGTGTGACCAGGAAATTCTCAGTGGAGAAACCCTGCTTTGGGCCATTCTCTTACCTATGTTTCTGTTGCCCTGAATGTCAGGAAGGTCTTTGCCTCAGGCCACCCCTTTGTGAAGCCTGAAGAAAACAGTTTTCAAATGAAAATGAATGGTCATCAAATGTGGCTCTTTGCTTAGTTTCTTTGGAAATGGATGTGTCTTAATCAGCCTCTTGGACCTGTGTGAGGTTGTGGCTTAGATTCTCAGCACCTGATGGATCTAAAGAAAGATCCCATGTGTGCATCCAAACCAAAATGGCAAAAAGATCAGTTATGGTGGATGAAGTGTCTTGCCTTCCTTTGTTATGTTCCTGACCTACATCAAGTGAGAATAGGGATCATTTGGTTCAAATGAAATCTTCAAAGCCCTAAAGAAGTGCTTGGGTTTTCTCATTATTCCAAATCACATAAAGAATCTATACCTGACAGTCAGTAGGCTTCAAAATGGAGAAGCAGAGCAGTATTAACTGCAGTCCTATTTTATCACTCCTGGTTCAAATGCAGGGTGTCCAGGCCCCCATGACTTTAGGCAAATGAGGGGTAAGAGAGCTTATTTTGGACACTAACACATACCCCACTAGACTCTGACTACTAATCCTAACATGATGGAGAATAATAACCAAAACAGAATAGAAATACAAGCAGTTCAGAGGAGTCATGTTGTATTATTGGACTTGCCTTTTGCATTATATAGGCTAGGAATTATAAATCTACTCAATTTTTAATTAAAACAGTTCTCCATGTGTTTTTAAAGTTAACAAATATGTGAATTCCTCTCTCCCTTTCTCTGTGGCCTATTCAGCACATGTGTTTTTATATGCACATATAGAATCCTACCTGGTATCACATGTATATACTTGAGAGGTTGCTGACTTGGCAGATGCAAATTGTGAGAAGAGATCACTCCTCTTAATGCTGTTGGAACTGAAAATTCAAACTATTGGTGACCTTTCTAGCTGAACAAAATTATATATAAATCCATGTTCAGTAAAAAGTATATTTTGGGATGTGTGGATTATATATATTTCGTAATAAATTTCGATTGGCATATATATTGCTACTTTTTAATGTCTGTGTGAGTGTGTGTGTGTGTATATATATATAGGCATATGTATATATATGTATCTCTATATATATATCTATATATCTATATATCTATATATATCTATATCTATATCTATATCTATCTATCTATCTATCTATATATATATATATATATATATATATATATATACACACTCTCCAGATTTTTGAAAATATGAAATATATGTGTCTTATTATACACTCCCAAAATTTGTTTCCTAGTAATGAAAACTAACTTCAGTGAATGATGCATACAAATCCTAATATTTCTACAGTTACTGACCAAGTTTAACATCAATGCAAGTAGATTCCTATGGGACATGATATGTATTTTGACGTTCATTTGTATTCAACACTGGTACATTACTATTTCTTCAGTTTATGCACATCATGGGATATATATTTCATCCACAAGTTCGCTAATTTATATCAATTTGTTTCACTTTCAATTACTTCCTGCTTCAGAACACACGTATTCCTCCATGTTTCTTGACTAGTCTCTTCATGAGACTTCTTTACAAACACATTATTTTCGATTTCCATAATTACTTTTGAAGCAAAACTCACACACCCTTAATGACAAACCATAACCCTCATATTACCATTAGATGTATAACTGATAGGAATGAATGACTGTGTATCAATATAAGATTTCTTGTAAATTTTAAGATATCAATTTAATCCATTATTTAAAGTGGAATCAGTTATATTATTTATTCACAGTATCATCTATTCATGCATTATCTCTATATTCATACACACAGGGTACACCTCTTTGTACCCGCAATACTAATTTATACATCTTCAAAATATTGCTCCCTGAAATGGTAAAAAAAATACTTATGTCACCTGATCTACCTATACATTTTATCACAGTACTATTTTGGATACAAAATGCAAAGATCACACATATGTTTGTACAAAAGCCTAAATTGAATGGGAGCATGGATTACTAAAAACATTGATGTCTAGGTTGCCTAATTCTCTCAAATGTCCATCCTATTGGTGACTACATATTTGTTTCTTCGAAGATTATATAGTCAACATCAACCCTGTTAAAATGTCTAATCCTATCACTCACTTTATACTTTGCCTGATTTCCTACTGTCTCTATTGATGTTTCCTTTCCTACATATTTTCCCCAGTTTACCTATGTGACTGACTCTTCACATGTGCTGACATTGACCTTCATTCTATTACCGAAACCCTATTGATAAAGAACTTTTGGTCCATATCCTGTACTCACACTTCTTTCAAAACCTACCGACTATCTTCCTAATCCTATGGACTATCCCTGTTTGAGTGGATGTTCTTTTCTACAATCTATCATCCAAGGTACAAGGTCCTATGTCATTGATAATCAATTTATCTGAGACATCACTGCAGAACGTAATTCAAAGCTAAGTATCCAAATCAAAGGCCCAATGCCAATATGGACTTTAAATCTTACTACATTTCTGTTTTCATACATATTTTTCAACTCTATGTTCTTATATATATCACAGATTCCCAATACCATTATTCATCCAGCAAAATGATTCCTAACCCAAAACAAACATGTAATTAACCCTAACCATAAACTGTTCCCTCAATCTACATTTACAAAAGAGCAGGGACAGAGTTGGTCTTACAATACAGGAAAGTAGGGGATTGTCCACCTGCTGAGAACCTCAAAGGTCCATGCAGAATTGATCCCTGGAGAAGATGTAGGCAGGTATGAAGGTATTGAGAGATCAAAAGTCATCTTCCATGCCAAACAACCTGGTCAGGATGAAGGCTTTTGTCTGAATCAGCCTCTCTCTTCTTAATCTAGAGAAGATGGACCAAATGAGGCCTGTGTGGAGAGCTGTTCCCAGGTGCCTATGGTTGATATACCATTCTAACTTGTGAAAGTGTCACAGAAATACGGTCAGCCTACATGTCATGGGACACTTGGATGCATGTGTTAGGACAAACTGGTTGCCAAGGCAGTAACCTCATTCAGTTCCTGAAAGAAGTTACCTCACCTCACTTTTTTGTTCATGGCACTTTCTGAACTTGGGATCCAGGAAGCCAGGCACCTAGAGCCTGTCTCAGTCCCAGACCCAGTGGTCTCACTTGTTTGATATAACAAGGACAAAGTCAGTCTTTCTTGGTATCTACTGATGTGAGAATGGACAAATGACAGGAAAGCTCTTAAGAGGGGCCTTTCCTGAGAAAGAAGGCAGTGGCTAACTGCTGGCTCCTGACAACTTCACAGAATTGGCCATGGACACCAGATGTGAGATAGGAGAGGCCATTTCAGGGGAACATAGTATGGCCTATCAGTCAGAGGACACTCCGGATAGTCACAAACCTACTTGGAGGAAGGAGGTGCTTATCTGGCTGGGGGTGTGGGTTTGTGGTTTTTTTCTCATGCTCTGAGAATATGTCTGAAAGGCAGTTTGTTTGGTTTGGAGTAAAGTGTTTCCAGAAAGTCGTATGAAAAGGCGAGTGTTTCTATGTCTGTGTATCTCACTGTGTCAGTGGTTGTAGACATTAGCAAAGAGAATGCATCAATGGATGAGTCTTGTCTAGTAGAAAGCTTCCCAGCATTCATTCTTCCCAATTTATGAATGGACTGCGGCTTGCCTTATGGACCGGCAACACCTGCTATCTTCCTAAGTTACTGTTTGCTTCCTGAATTCTGGCCACTCTCCAGAATAGGCTCATGGTTTTGTGTCCAAGATATGTACCACCTCCAAGCTCTGTGACACGGCCATGTGTTGGTTAAATGAAGGGCATGGCGAGCATCTCAGAAAACTCAGATATCAGTGTGACCAGTAAAGACTCAGTGGAGAAACCATGCTTTGGGCCTTTTCCTTACCTAATGTTCTGTTGCCCTGAATGTCAGGAAAGTCTTTGCCTCAGGCCACCCTTTTTGAAGCCTGAAGAAAAGTTTTCAACTGCAAATGAAGGGGCATCAACTGTGGCTCTTTGCTTAATTGCTTTGGAAAGGGATATGTCTTAATCAGCCTCTTGGCCTTGTGTAATTCTGTGGCTTAGATTCTCTGCACCTGATGGATCTAAAGAGAGATCCCATGTATGCATCCAAAAGCAAAATGTCCAAAAGAGCAATCATTGTGGATGAAGTCTCTCTCCTTCCGTGGTAAGGTTCCTGACCTACATTAAGTGAGAATAGGCCTCCTTTGGGTCAAATAAGTTCTTCAAAGCCCTGCAGATTCTAGCCCATAGGTGATTGGGTTTTCTCATGACTCCAATTCACATGAAGAATCTAAATCCCACCATCAGTAGGCCTCAAATTTAAGAAGCAGAGCAAAATAAACGGCAGGCCTATTTGATGACTCTTAGTTCACAGGAAGGGTGTCCAGGCCACCCTGACTTTAGGCAAATGAGAGGCAAGGAAGCTTATTTTGGACACTGTCTTGGGCTGCACCCCTCACGGAAACCTCCAGCCAGAGGTTATGATGAGTGTCTGTATGGAAGAAAATGAGGGCCATGTGGGAGTGTTTTGGTTTTAATTGTAGTCATTTTTGTGGCGGTTAGTAGAGATTACATGGTCCACCTTGGCTTGAACTTTGGTGGGATTCTGCATAAAGACTGAGTTCTCGTACTGAACTCAGAGAAGTATTGCCATGAATAGTGTTGGAATTTTAGGAGGCCACGCATGAGAGTCGCCCTTGGAAACTGAGATCTAGGCCCAGGGTAATTATTCACAGAGCACTGGAAATCTCAGCCAGGATATCACATGATTTTGTTTGAAAAACTTGGCAACCATTGTTGAGAGTCAAAACACACATGGACCTCACATTGTAGACCTCAATGTTCCTGGATTCATGTGACCTTTTGGCCACTCTTTGGGAAGTCTTTCCTGTGAGAGATCTCCAGATATTTCATTGAAATGAGCTTCCTCACCATTTAATAGTTCCAGAATGCCTCCAACTTCATCCTTGAAAAATGGCTAGGTCAATATATCATGAAATTTTTAAAATTCCCATGACAAGTTGGCACTGGAGATTCTTTGGATATCCTGTGGCCGATCATAAGAATAACAGTCAGTGCCTTGATTGACTGGTTTTCATAAAAATTGTGCAGAACAGTGATGCCAGGAAGTTGGAGCCTGCTGAGGAGTGGGCCTAGAGCATTGGTGGGCAGGTGTGTGATAAAACATCTGCGGTGTGTTCATGTGGATCTGCCTTTGGCTTCCAAATGGCTTGTGACTGATGTGGTGCAGCCAGCAGTCCCTTCAATGTAAAGGCATCTTGTTATATGCAGAGGTTTTAGGGAAATATTTAGAATCAGGTTGCTATGGTCAAGGGGGCAACTATGTGGGATATAAGCCTGTTAGGTGCATTCTCCTGCAGACCCTGACCCACCACACGTGATAGAACCCCCTCACGCACAGAGTAACAGTTGAATTCTTTGTATTTCTTGAAGCAAATACCAAAATCCCAGTGCAGCAGCAAGAAACACCACGAAAAGTGGAGAATGACCAAATAGCTTCACAGGCCCATGTGGATACACTTAGCCCCTCGTGTCCACAGTTTACCTACAAAGAGAGTATTCAGCACTGCTGACTCATGTTCAGGGAAAATAAGAAACCATGTCCTCCAGGTCACATAGATGAAGACGCTGATTTGATGATCTCACTACAAACGAAGCTGAAGCTCCCGACAACAACATATATTTCAAGTGCCCACCCTCAGAGGCAGTTTCTCAAGAAGTCTTTACGCCAGCAGAGCTCCATGTTTTTGGAATGATTACACTGTAACTTACTTTTGGAATCTCCTCTACCTCCTCCAAGGTTGTGAACTCCTGAGCATATTCCATTCCAGATATTTATTCACAGATTTTCTAACTCTTCTCTTCTAATTGTGTCTTACTCTGCGCGATTGTAATGTCAAGGCATTGTTCTGGATGAGAGTGGGAAGATTTTTGTGTACCACATATTTACATACACTTTGGATTCATTTTCCAATTTTCCTTTCAAAATACTGAATACCTCACACTAACACTTACCCTACTAGACTCTGACAACTAATCCTAATAAGATGGAGAAAAATAAACCAAAAAAAAAATAGAAATACAAGCAGTTCAGAGAAGGCATGGTGTATAGTGGAATTGCCTTTTGCATTATTTAGGGTAGGAGTTATAAATCTAGTCAATTATTTGTAAAATATTTCTCCATGTGTTTTAAAGTTAACAAATATGTGAATTCCTGTTTCCCTGTCTCTGTATTCTATTCAGCACATGTATTTTTACATGCAATTATAGAATCTTACCTGATACCACAAGTACATTTTTGTGAAGTGGCTGACTTGGCAGATACAAATTTTAAGAGATCACTCCTCCTAAACGCTTTAGAACTGAAAATTCAACCTATGCGTGAGCTTCCTAGTTGAACAACATTATACATAAATCCATGTTAAATAAAATAAATATTTTTGGATCTCTGGATGATATAAATTTCATGGTGAATTTCATATAGCATATATTATGCTATTTTTAATGTCTGTGTGTGTTTGTGTGTGTGTATATATATATATATATATATATATATATATATATATATATATATTCTCCAGATTTTTCAAAATATGAAATATGTGTCTTATTATACACTCCCTTAACTCATTCATATTCAAGTATGTGGATTTATAATCAAATTTTCTCAAGAGTTTTCTCAAAATATTCATTCTCCTGATATACATATTTGTTTCTTAGTACTGAAAACTAACTTTAGTGAATGGTGCATACAAATCCTAATATTTCTACAGTAACTGACCTAGTTTAACATCAACGCAAGTAGATTCCTATGGGACATGATGTGTATTTGGATGTTCATTTTATTCAACACTGGTACATTACTATTTCTTCAATTTATTCACATCATGGGATATATATTTCATCCACAAGTTCGCAAGTTTATAGGCATTTGTTTCACTTTCAATCATTTTCTTCTTCAGATCACATGTATTCCTCCATGTTTCTTGACTGGTCTTTTTATGAGACTTCTTTCCAAACACATTAATTTAGATTTCTATGATCACTTTTGAAGCAATACTCACACACCTTTCATGATAATCATAACCCTAATATTACATATAGATGTATTACTGGTTGGAATGAATGATATTATATCAATACAAGATTTCTTATAATATTTCATATATTAATTCAATCCATTATTTAAAGTGGGAACAGTTAAATTATTTATTCAAAATGTGGTCTATTCATGCATTATGTCTATATTCATGGACACAGGGTACACCTCTTTTACCCCCAATAGTAATTTATAGGTCTTGAAAACATTACTTCCAGAAATGCTTGAAGAAATGCTCATGTCATCTGATCCACATATACATTCTATGACAGTAATATTCTGGACAAAAAATGCAAAGGTCACACTTATAATTGTACCAAAGCCTAAAATGAAAGTGAACATGGATTACTAAAAGCATCCATGTCCAGGTTTCCTAATGCTCTCAAATGTCAATCCTAATGGTCACTGCATATTTGTTTCTTCTTAAGATTATATATTCAAACTCAACAGTGTACAAAATGTCTAATCCTATCACTCACTTTATACTTTGCCTGATTTTGTAAAGTCTCTATTATTATCTGCTTTTCTACATATTTTTCAAAGTTCATCATTGTGACTGAATTTTCATATGTGCTGACATTTACATTCACTCTCTAACTGAAAGCCTATTGCTAAAGAAATTCCCGTCCAAATCCTGTACTCACTCTTCTTCCTAAACCTACCGACTATCTACCTAATCGTACCGACTATCCCTTTTTGACTGAATGTTCTCTTCCTCATTCAATCATCCAATGTACAAGGTCCTATGCCATTGTAAATGGATTTATCTGAGACATCTGTGCAGAACCTAATTCAACACTACGTATCCCAATCAAGGGCCTAATGCCCTTCTGGGCTTCAAATCCTAGATTTCTGTTTTCATACATATATTTTACCAATATAATTTAATAAATATCGCATGTTCCCAATACCATTATTCATCGCGCAGAATGATTCCTAACCGAAATCGAACCTGTTATTACCCTAACCATCATCGCCTGGAGGTCATTCCTCAAAAAAAGGAAAAACCAACAAATAAATGAGCTCACACTTCATCTCAAAGCCCTAGAAAAGGATGAACAAAACAACAGCAAATGCAGCAGAAGGCAAGAAATAATTAAAATCAGAGCGGAAATCAACAAAATTGAAACAAAAGAAACTATTGAAAAAATCAACAAAACTAAAAGTTGGTTCTTCGAAAAAATAAACAAGATTGACAGACCCTTAGCCATGCTAACGAAGAGGAGAGAGAACTCAAATTACTAACATACAGGATGAAAAAGGCAATATCACAACAGATGCTACAGAAATTCAGAAGACAATTAGAAATTATTTTGAAAACCTATATTCCAATAAAATAGAAGATAGTGAAGACATCGATAAATTTCTTAAGACATATGATTTGCCCAGACTGAGTCAGGAGGATACACACAATTTGAACCGACCAATACCAATGGATGAAATTGAAGAAGCAATCAAGAGACTACCCACCAAGAAAAGCCCGGGACCGGATGGGTATACAGCGGAGTTTTACAAAACTTTTAAAGAAGAATTAATACCAATACTTTTCAAGTTATTTCAGAAAATAGAAAAAGAGGGAGCTCTTCCAAATTCATTCTATGAGGCCAACATCACGTTGATTCCGAAACCAGACAAAGACACATCAAAGAAAGAAAACTTCAGAACAATAACCCTGATGAACCTAGATGCAAAAATCCTCAATAAAATTCTGGCGAATCGGATACAAAGGCACATCAAACAATTGTGCTCCATGATCAAGTAGGATTCATCCCTGGGATGCAAGGATGGTTCAATATACGGAAATCAATAAATGTTATTCACCACATCAATAGACTTAAAGATAAGAACCATATGATCATCTCGATAGATGCAGAAAAAGCATTTGACAAGTACAGCATCCCTTGATGTTCGAAACATTAGAAAAACTAGGGATAACAGGAAATTACCTTGACATTGTAAAAGCTATCTATGCTAAGCCTCAGGCTAGCATCATTCTGAATGGTGAAAAATTGAAGGCATTCCCTCTAAAATCTGGAACAAGACAGGGATGCCCTCTATCACCACTTCTATTCAATATAGTTCTCGAAACACTGGCCAGAGCAATTAGACAGACGAAAGAAATTAAAGGCATAAAAATTGGAAAAGAAGAACTTAAATTATCATTATTTGCGGATGACATGATTTTATACATAGAAGACCTAAAAGGGTCTACAAAAAAACTACTAGAACTAATAAATGAATTCAGCAAAGTAGCAGGATATAAAATCAACACGCATAAATCAAAGGCATTCTTGTATATCAGCAACAAAACTTCTGAAATGGAAATGAGGAAAACCACTCCATTCACAATATCCTCAAAAAAAATAAAATACTTGGGAATCAACCTAACAAAAGAAGTGAAAGATTTATACAATGAAAACTACAGAACCCTAAAGAGAGAAGTAGAAGAAGATCTTAGAAGATGGAAAAATATACCCTGTTCATGGATAGGCAGAACTAACATCATCAAAATGGCGATATTACCAAAAGTTCTATATAGGTTTAATGCAATGCCAATCAAAATCCCAAAGGCATTGCTTGTAGAAATAGATAAAGCAATCATGGAATTCATATGGAAAAATAAATGACCCAGAATAGCAAAAGCAATTCTAAGCAGAAAGTGCGAGTCAGGCGGTATAGCGATACCGGATTTCAAACTATATTACAGAGCAATAGTAACAAAGACAGCATGGTACTGGTACCAAAACAGGCGGGTGGACCAATGGTACAGAATATAGGACACAGAGAACAATCCACAAAGTTACAACTATCTTATATTTGATAAAGGGGCTAAAAGCATGCAATGGAGGAAGGATAGAATCTTCAACAAATGGTGTTGGGAAAACTGGAAATCCATATGCAACAAAATGAAACTGAACCCCCTCCTCTCACCATGCACAAAAGTTAACTCAAAATGGATCAAAGACCTTGATATCAAATCAGAGACTCTGCGTCTGATAGAAGAAAAAGTTGGCTACGATCTACATATAGTGGGGTTGGGCTCCAAATTCCTTAATAGGACACCCATAGCACAGGAGTTAATAGCAAGAATCAACAAATGGGACTTACTTAAACTAAAAAGTTTTTTCACAGCAAAAGAAACAATAAGAGAAGTAAATAGGGAGCCTACATCATGGGAACAAATATTTACTCCTCACACGTCAGATAGAGCCCTAATATCCAGAATATACAAAGAACTTAAAAAATTAGACAATAAGATAACAAATAACCCAATCAACAAATGGGACAAGGACCTGAACAGAAACTTCTCCGAGGAGGACATACAATCAATCAACAAGTACATGAAAAAATGCTCATCATCTCTAGCAGTCAGAGAAATGCAAATCAAAACCACCCTAAGATACCATCTCACTCCAGTAAGATTGGCAGCCATTATGAAGTCAAACAACAACAAGTGCTGGCGAGGATGTGGGGAAAAGGGTTCTCTTGTACATGGCTGGTGGGGCTGCAAATTGGTGCGGCCAATTTGGAAAGCAGTATGGAGATTCCTGGGAAAGCTGGGAATGGAACCACCATTTGACCCAGCTATTGCCCTTCTCGGACTATTCCCTGAAGACCTTAAAAGAGCGTATTACAGGGATACTGCCACATCGATGTTCATAGCAGCACAATTTACAATAGCTAGATTGTGGAACCAACCCAGATGCCCTTCAATGGATGAATGGATTAAAAAAATGTGGCATCTATACACCATGGAGTATTACGCAGCACTAAAAAATGACAAAATCTTGGAATTTGCAGGGAAATGGATGGCACTAGAGCAGATTATGCTTAGTGAAGCTAGCCAATCCCTAAAAAACAAATACCAAATGTCTTCTTTGATATAATGAGAGCAACTAAGAATAAAGCAGGGAGGAAGAGCAGGAAGAAATGATTAACATTAAACAGAGACATGAGGTGGGAGGGAAAGGGAGAGAAAAGGGGAATTCCATGGAAACGGAGGGAGATCCTCATTGTTATACTAAATTACATATAAGAGGTTGTAAGTGGAATGGGAAAACAAACAAGGTGAGAAATGAATTACAGTAGAAGGGGTAGAGAGAGAAGATGGGAGGGGAGGGGAGGGGGGATAGTAGAGGATAGAAAAGGTAGCAGAATACAACAGTTACTAGTATGGTATGATGTAAAAATTTGGATGTGTAACCCATGTGATTCTGCAATCTGTACTTGGATAAAAAAGGGAGTTCAAAACTCACTTGAAGCTAATGTATGCTAATGTATGAAATATGATATGTCAAGAGCTTTGTAGGGTTTTGAACAACCAATAAAAAAAAAGAAATTTCCGTCCAAATCCTGTACTCACTCTTCTTCCTAATCCTACCGACTATCTACCTAATCGTACCGACTATCCCTTTTTGACTGGATGTTCTCTTCCTCATTCAATCATCCAATGTACAAGGTCCTATGCCATTGTAAATGGATTTATCTGAGACAACTGTGCAGAACCTAATTCAACACTACGTATCCCAATCAAGGGCCCAATGCCCTTCTGGGCTTCAAATCCTAGATTTCTGTTTTCATACATATATTTTACCAATATAATTTAATAAATATCGCAGGTTCCCAATACCATTATTCATCGCGCAGAATGATTCCTAACCCAAATCGAACCTGTTATTACACTAACCATACACTGTTCCCTCAATCTAACTTTACAGAAAAGCAGGGACAGAGTTGGTCTTACAATACAGGAGTGTAGGGAAACTTCCACCTGCTGAGAACCTCGAAGGTCCATGCAGAAATGATCCATGGAGAAGATGTAGGCAGCTATGAAGGACCTGAGGGGGGAAAAGTCAACTTCCATGGTAAACAACCTGGTCAGGATGAAGGGATGTGTCTGAATCAGCCTCTTTCATCTTAATGTAGAGAAGATGGACCAAACCAGGCCTGTGTGGAGAGCTGTTCCCGGTTGCCTATGGTTGATATACCATTCTAACTTGTGAAAATGTCAGAGCGAGTAGGTGCATCCTCCATCTCATGGGACCCTTAGAAGCAACTTTTAGGAAAAAGTTGTTGCCAAGGCAGTGACCTCATTTAGTTCCTGAAGGAAGTGACCTCACCTCACTTCCTTGGTGATGGAACTCTCTGAACTTGGGATACAGGAAGTCAGGCACCCAGAGCCAGTCCCAGTTCATGTCCCAGTGGTCAAACTTGTTTGGATTTTCCAAGGACAGAGACAGTCTTTCTTGGTACCTACTGATGTGAGGATGGCCTAATGCCAGGAAGGTCTG
The DNA here is from genome assembly GCF_048772815.1 of Callospermophilus lateralis. Taxonomy (NCBI): domain Eukaryota; kingdom Metazoa; phylum Chordata; class Mammalia; order Rodentia; family Sciuridae; genus Callospermophilus; species Callospermophilus lateralis. The sequence goes on along the minus strand of NW_027514462.1, from coordinate 6,339,607 downwards.
AGGAGGGGCCTTTCCTGAGAAAGAAGGTAGTGGCTCACCGCTGGCTCCTAACAGCTTCACAGAGTTGGACACGGAGACCAGATCTGAGAGAGAACAGCCCATTATGGGGGAATATATTATGGCCCACCAGTCAAAGGACACTCCATATTTTCACAGACCTACTTGGGGGTCTGTGTGGGTGTGGGTGTGGGTGTGGGTTTGTGGTTTTGTCTCATGTTCTGAGAATAGGTAGGAACGTCGTTTTGTTTGGTTTGGTGTGAATTGTTTCTAGTAAGTCTTTTGACAAGGCGAGTGTTTCTATGTCTGTGTATCCCACTGTGTCCGTGGTTGTAGACATTAGAAAAGAGAGCGCATCAATACATATGTCCTATCTAGTAGAAATCTTACCAGCATTCATCCTGTCCTATTTATGAATGGTCTACGGCTTGCCATATGGATCAGCCACTCCTAATATCTTCCTAAGATCCTATTTTCTTTCTGAATTTTGGCCAAACTCCAGAATAGGCTCATGGTTTTGTGTCCAAGATATGTACCACCTTTAAGCTCTGTGACATGGCCATGTACTGGATAGCTGAAGGCAATGGTGAGCATCTCAGAAAACTCAGATATCAGTGTGGTCAGGAAAGTCTCAGTGGAGAAACCCTGCTTTGGGCCTTTTGCTTACCTATTGTACTATTGCCCTTAATGTCAGGTAAGTCTTTGCCTCAGGCCACCCCTTTGTGAAGACTGAAGAGTTTTCAAATGGAAATGAATGGGCATCACCTTTGGCTCTTTGCTTAATTGCTTTGGAAAGGGATGTGTCTGAATCAGCTTCTTGGCCCTGTGTGAGGTTGTGACTTAGATTCTCAGCACCTAATGGATCTAAAAAAATCCCATGTGTGCATCCAAAACCAAAATACCCATAAGAGCAGTCATTGTGGATGAAGTCTCTTACCTTCCTCTGTAAAGTTCCTGACCTCCATCTTTGAGAATAGGGATCCTTTGGGTCAAATGAGTTCTTCAAATCACTACAGAGGCTAGGCCATAGGTGCTTGGGTTTTCTTATGACCCCAATTAACATAAGGAATCTAAACCCCACAGTAATTAGGCCACAAAATGGAGAATCAGAGCAGTATTAAGGGCAGGCCTCTTTCATCACTTCTGGTTCACATGAAGGGTCTCCCTGACACACTGACTTTAAGCAAATGGGGGAAAGGGACCTTATTTTGGATACTGTCTTTGGCTTTGGCCCTCATGGAAACCTACAGCCTGAGGTTATGATTAGTGTCTATATGGAAGAAGATGAGGGCCATGTGGGAGTGTTTTGGTTTTAATTGTGGTCATTTTTGTGGCCGTTGGAAGAGATGACTGGGTCCACCTGGGCTTGAACACTGGTGTGATTCCCCTTAGAAACTGAGTTATGGAACTGACCTCAAAGAAGTATTGCCATGTATTGTGTTGGGATTTTAGGAGGCCACGCATGAGAGTCGCCCTTGGAAACTGAGATCAAGGCCCAGGGTGGCTTTCCACAGAGCACTGGGAATCTCAGGAAGGATATCACATGATTTTATTTTTAAAGAATTGGCAGCCATAGTTGCAAGTCAAAGCACAAAAGGATCACACATTGTAGACCTCAAATGCCTGGCTTAATGTGACCTTTTAGCCTGTCGTTGGGAATCATTGCCTGTTAGAATTCTCCAGAGATTTCATTGAAATAAGCTTCCTCTCCATTTCATGGTTCCTGAATGAATTAAACACCACAGTGCCTCAAACTTCATCCTTGAAAAAAGGCTAGATAAATACCATTAAATTTTTGAAATTCCCATGAACAGGTGTCAGTGGAGAACCTTTGGATGTCTTATAGATGATCATGAGTGTACCAGACAATGCCTTGATTGACTGGGTTTCATGAAAATCATGTAGAACAGAGATGCCAGTAATTTGGAGCCCGATGAGTAGTCGGCCTAGAGCAGTGGAGTGTAGGTGTTTGTTAAAACATCTGTGATGGGGTCATGTGGATCTGCCATTGGCTTCCAAATGGTTTGTGACTGACATGGTGCAGCCCCCATACCATTGTATGTAAAGGCATCTTGTTATACGGAGAGGTTTCAGGGCAATGTTTAGAATCAGATTGCTATTGTCAAGGGGGCAAGCTATGTGGGATAGAAGCCTGGTTGGTGCACTCTCCTGCAGACCCTTAACCAACACACGTAACAGAACTCCCTCCAGCACTCTGTCCTAGTTGACCTCTTCGTATTTCGTGAAGCAAATACTAAACTCCCAATGCAGCTGCAAGAAACACCATGAAAAGTAGAGGACGACCAAATGGCTTCAAAGTCCACACTGGGAGACACTTTGCCCCCAAATGGCAACAAATTACCTACAAAGAGAGAATTCAGCCCTGCTGCCTCATGTTTATTGGAAAATAAGAAACCATGTGCTCCAGATCACACAGATGCAGACCCAGATTTGATGGTCTCACTACAAAGGAAGTTAAAACTCCTGACAACAACATATATTTCAAGTGCCCAACCTCAGAGGCAGTTTCTCAAGAAGTCTTTAGGCCAACAGAGCTCCATGTTTGTGGAGTTTTTACCATGTACCTTACTTTTCGAAACACCTCTACCACCTCCAAGGTTGTTAACTACTGAGAATTGTCCATTCCAGATGTGTATTCACAGATTTTCTAACTCTTCTTCTCTTATTGTGTCTTACTTGGGGTGAAGGTAATGTCAAGGCATTGTTCTGAATGAGAGTGGGAAGACTTTTGGGTAGCACATATTTGCATAAACATTGGATTCATTTTCCAATTTTCTATTTGAAATACTGAATCCCTGACTGTCAGAGGTAGAAGGAATTCTATTCTACTTCAAAGAATAGCCTGACACTTACAAGAAACAGCCACCAGGAGACATCCTGTCTGAGAGACATCCTGTAGCCATCTGTCTCCCTGAGACATCCTGCGGCCATTTGTCTTTCTGAAACTTCCTGAGGTTATCTCACCTTGTGAAGACATCTAGGAACTGCCGATAAGAGAGATTTCCCACATCCAGCATACAAATACCCCTGTGTGAACAATAAAAGTTTGCAGCTTGATCAGAACTCCTGTCTTGCTGTCATCTCTCATGTCTCTTGTCCCTTCATTCCTCCCTATCTAGGTTCGCGGCCCACGTTGATGTGTCCTGCCGGCTGGGACATCTGGCGCCCACCGACTGGGGCTTGAGCTTTTGATTGAGGGGGACCCCGTCCTCCTGGAAGATTTGGTCAAGCGGAGCTTCCAATAACTGCAGAAGACACCACCGAGAGACAGATCCAGGAGGAGCGTGGGGATGACGCACGGTGATTGACCCACTATGGGACAAGCAGTTTCGTCATATGATTTGTTTTTGTCAGGCTACAAGGAGTCCTTGCAGACATGGGGGCGCGTGTTTAGAAAAAAGACTTAATTTTTTTTTTCATACATAAGAGAACAGTGTCCATGGTTTCCTCTTGAAAGGACCATTGATGGTAAAAGATGGCTTGGAGTAGGAGACTGTTTAAAAGATTATTATGAATCCTTTGGCCCAGAAAAAGTGCCTGTTCCCACCTTTTCTTACTGGAACTTAATTAATGAAATTCTTAAAAGTTCACCCTTTGACAATGGTACCTTAAAACTTGTCGAGGTTGGGGAAGAGGCTATGCAAATACTTCTCGTATCCCCTCGGCATGCCCATCAGTTAGTATAGACATAGACCCTTCTCAGGCTCCCCAGGACCATGGGAACCTTCCTGGTCCCCCTCAAAATACCACCCTAAGGATTAAGGCTCCAATGGTTACCAACTGCCTTTATCCAGTTTTAAATTCCGGAGACTCATTGACCCCTGTAGAGGAGGCTACCTTGGAGAAGGAAGCAGCTCGCTACCATTCAGAAGACCCTGCACCTCTCAAGACCCTGCCACAGCCTATAGGACTTACACATCCAACCCCTCCTATATCCCTCCTGCCTTTTGTGCTCTGGCCCTTCAGGGTACAAATGCCCCCCCCAGATATTTTTTCCCCACTTCCCTTGCCTAAACTGGCTCCTTTGTGAGCATCCTTCCAACATAGACAGGAACAGATCCAACCTTTAAAAGAATTAAGATCCCTTCACTCTGAGCTCTGTTCATTAGCCTTAGGTATGGAGTCAAAGTAACTGGCCTACAGTGGTCTAATACAAAGGCGAAGCCACTCCATCAACCTGTGCTCGCCTTCCCAGTCACCACCAGTCAGATAGATAAGCCTGCCCAGGCTGAGGTCAAAGACTTAGACGAGGATCAAGAGGAGGAAGCGGAGAAATGGAATAAGGAGATCAGGACTCAGAGGATGAGGAGTTCAGCCCTAGGCAGGCAGGAACCCAGAGTCTACAAAAAATTAAGCCTGCATTTTCCTGAAAAACTTAAAAAGGCTTGTGCTCACTATGGCCCCTTTGCACCCTACATGTTGGCTTTATTAGAAAGCCACAGCACACAATGACTTACTCCCAATGATTGGAAATTTTTAGACCAAGCTACCCTCAGTGCCAGAGACTTCCTGTTATGGAATGCAGATTTCAAAGAGCACTGTCGGGAAACTGCTCAAAAAATTTTAACTAAGGCCTCCTCTAAGTCCGGGACTTATGTTAAGCTAGTGGGCAATGAGCCTTTTGACACTAAAACTAAACAGGCACATTTCCCTGCTGGACTTTTGATGCAGATTCAGATGGCTGGCTTACATGCTTGGAGACACCTCCCTCAAAAGTCTCGGCTACCACTTCCCTGGCAAAAATTCGACAAGGGCCCGACGAGCCTTATAGCGACTTTGTTCCCAGGCTTAACCTAGCTGTGGAATGCTTGCTTGGACCAAGTGAAAACAAAAGCTCTTTTGTAAAACATCTTGCCTTTGAAAACGCCAACCCGGCATGTCAGGATGTTCTTCAACCACATAAGGATAAAGGGAAACTTTCTGACTTTATTAGACTCTATGCAGGGGTAGGTGCAGCTCATGCCATGGGTCTTGCCCTAGGTGTCACCTTTACCAAGACCTTTCACAATCCTGGCTCACGTACTTGCTTTACTTGTAAACAACCTGGCCATTTTGCACGCAAGTGTCCGACAGGCAAAGAAAGCCTAGGAATAGCATCTCCTTCAACTGGGGCTATACCGCCCCAAGCTACCCTTTGCCCTAGATGTGGTAAAGGTCATCACTGGGCCAGTGAGTGTAGATCTAAGACAAATGCCCTCAGACAGCCTATTTTTTCCTGCTTCTTGGGAAACTCCCTGCGGGGCCAGCCCCGGGGCACGACATCCCCCAGGACAAAACCAGGGGCAATAACATTTTTTCCCTTCCAAACTCCCAACCTACCTCAAAATTCTTCTCCACAATTGCTTCCCTCCAACTAGCCACTCCAGGCAGCGCAGGATTGGACATCTGTGCCACCACTGAAACTATATTAGACTCAATGCAAGGGCCCCAGATAATACCCACTGGAATTATGGGTCCCCCTCCATCTCATATCTGTGCCCTTATTTTTGGAAGAGCCTCTACTAACTTACATGGTGTTCAGGTCTTCCATGGCATTAATTATAATGACTTCACTGGAGAAAAAAAAATAATGGCCACAGCTATTAATGGAGTTTTGGCCATCCCAGCAGGAACAAGTCTTGCACAATTAATACTCCTTCCCTTGAATCCAGGAGGCACTTAACCACCCAAACCTACCGCGGGGGACTGCCTCCTTGGGCTGCTCTGATGTAAATTGGGTTCAACCCGTTTCTCAAAATAGACCCACCATTTCCTTACTTATTGAAGGAAAGGAATTCCAAGGAATTCTAGATACTGGAGCTGATGCCACAATTATTTCTCAAAAATATTGGTCATCAGCTTGGATCCTAACCCCATCCTTGACTGACCTTAAAGGGATAGGACAGTCAAAAAATCCTCTGGTCAGCTCTACGGCTCTTATCTGGACTGATAAAGAGGGTAATAAGGGAATTGTCACTCCTTTCATTGTTCCTGACCTCCCTGTTAACCTATCGCCCGAGATATTTTGAGTCAAATGGAAGTCATTCATGCCAGTCCCAATTCCATGGTGACTCATCAAATGCTTCGTATTTATTTTGTCCCTGGTATAGACCTTGGGAGACTGAGACAAGGACTGCTTGAGCCAATAAAACCCATACAAAAAAGAAATACATATGGACTTGGGTATTCGGATTTTTAGTGTCAGTCTCTGACTCTCCTGTACCCCATGGAGATAAAATTATTTGGGTGACTCAGACTCTTGTGTGGTTGGATCAATGGTCCCTTACCCAAGAAAATTTGGAGGCTGCCTCCATGTTAGTGCAGGAACAGCTGGCAGCCGGCCATGTAGAGCCCTCAATCTCACCATCGAATACTCCAATTTTTGTTATCAAGTAAAAATCAGGCAAGTGGTGCCTTTTACAATATTTGTGTGCCATTAATAAACCTATGTGCCGAATAAGAGCACTACAGCCAGGCATTCCCATACCAGTGGCTATTCCCAAAAACTATTGTAAAATGATTATTGACTTAAAAGATTGGTTTTTTTTTTTACCATTCCTTTACATCCTGAGGATAGACACTATTTTGCCTTTAGTCTCCCTCACCTTAATTTTCAGGGCTCTATGCAGAGATTTCAATGGAAGGTTCTTCCCCAAGGTATGGCCAACAGCCCTAGTCTTTGCCAAAAATATGTTGCTCAAGCAGTAGACCCTGTGAGAGAGCTATGGCCACAAATTTATATTTTACATTATATGGATGATTTGTAATTGCTGCACCTAATAACCATGACCTTAATAATTGTTACTTGGACCTTTACAAAATCCTCACAACCTTGGGACTACAGATAGCTCCTAATAAGGTTAAAACACAGGACTGTTATACCTATTTGGTCCTTAAACTTCAAGATAATCAGATCCAAATTCCTAAGATACAACTATGGGTGGACCATCTTCACACCCTTAATGATTTTCAAAAATTACTGGGGAATATTCAATGGCTAAAAACATATTTAAAATTACCCACTTGTATACTTTTGTCCCTTAATGATATTTTGAGAGGTGATTCCCACCCCTCCTCCCCTCAAAAGCTTACTCCCGAGGCATGACAGGCATTAAACCAAGTCACAGAAGCCATTGCCAAACAGTTTTTTACAGAACATTCTTATAACCATCCTCTGGTTCTGGTTATTTTACACACTCCTCATACACCCACAGGAATATTTTGGCAGCGAAATACACATTTTAGAAATAAAGGCTGCCTTTGCTTTGGGTCCATTTACCCACCACATTCTCCAAGGTTATTACTGTTTTTCTTGCTCAGGTAGCTTCTATTATTTTTAAATGTCGTTTGCTATCTCGACAACATTTTGGCAAAGACCATGATAATATTTTAATTTCATATACTAAAGACCAAACCCAATTTTTACTACAGACAGAGAATGAATGGCTTTTTGAGAACAATTGATAACCACCTCCCCAATGACCCCCTTTTATATTTTGTCCAGTTACATCCATTTATTTTTGCCAAAATTACTCAAAAGGCTCCCATTCCTCAAGTCCTTACTGTCTTTACAGATGGTTCCAGTAATGGCCTAGCAGTCTTTGTTGTCAATAACCAACCTAACACCTTTGATACTGTCTATCATTCAGCACAGTTTGTGGAATTGTTTGCCATAACACAAGTTTTTAAAACATTTCTTGATAATCCTGTTAATATTTATACATACAGTGCCTACATTGCTCATTCTGTGCCCCTGCTTCAGATTTCACCCACCATTAAGGCTTCTTCCAATGTGGCCCATCGGTTTCACCAGCTTCAGAAGCTAATTCAGGCTAGACAACACCCATTTTTCTTAGGACACATCAGGGCACACTCTGATCTTCCCAGCCCTCTAACACAAGGTAATGCCAAAGCTGATGCAGCAACTCGTTTCATCTTTTCAATTTTTGTTGGCTCCATTCAAAAGGCCACGGATTTACACAATCTTCACCATCTAAATTTCCAGAACCTTCGATAACTATGTAAAATTACCAGGCAACAGGCACGAGAAATAGTAAAAGCATGCCCTGGTTGCCCTGTCTCCCTCCCTATTCAACACTTGGGAGTTAACCCCCGAAGATTACTGTCCAATCAGTTTTGGCAAATGGATGTTACTCATTTTTCTGAATTTGGAAAAACCAAATATATACACGTTTCTGTAGATACCTTCAGCGGCCTTATTTTTGCATCACCACATTCTGGAGAGGCTATCAAAGATGTCCTTTCTCATCTTGTTTCAGTGTTTTCCGTAATGGGTAAACCAATACATATTAAAAACAAGATAATTGTCCTGCATATACCAGTGCCAAGTTTAAACAGTTTTGTGCTTCCTCGCAAATTTGTCATACTACTGGAATTCCATACAAGCCTCAGGCATTGTGGAACGTGCCCACCTTACCTAAAGACTTGGCTAACCCGCTTTAATGCTTCTGCACTTGTATTTACCACTCACAGGCATCGCCTTAATCATGCATTATTTGCCCTTATTTTTCTTTCCCTAGACAATGAAGGCCATTCGGCTGCAGACTGACACTGGCAATCCTCGTCCAATTCTGTTCGCCCACCTGTTATGTGGCACAATCCCCTTACAAATAAATGGAAAGGCCCAGGTCCTGTCCTCATCTGTGGACGAGGCTCAGCTTGTGTTTTGGACCAAGAGCAAGCAGCCCCAAGATGGTTACCAGAACGCCTGGTTAAACAGGTTAATGGCTTACCTCAACACAGGGATGGAGGCCCTCACCCTGAGGACAAATTTTCCTCTTTTTCAGATGCAGCCAACAATCTGTGTGAGGATCCTACTTAAGGCACTTCTGCTGAACAGGATTGTACACGGAGGCTTTGGCCCTCCACCTTCCAACATCATGGAGTACCTTTTTGGCCCTCCCTGTGAACGCAAGGGAGGATCTTGGACTCAGGCTCCCACTAGTTTGACCCAGACTGCTGACTGCGTGACTAAGGTGGCTTACCTCCGGGCCGAGGTTGACCATAAACTCAGAGGAGTTCATCAGCCTAAATTGGTATGTGTTAACAAGCCAAAGATTATTCTTCCTAGTACAAGAATGCTCTCTAAAATTGTTCTGCAACTTGAACGCATACCCAAGAGATGCATGCCACTTGTTATGCGTCGGCCTCAATTTGTGTCAACAAGAAGGGAGAACAATTTTTTGAAGCCTCCCTAACTAAAACTCATGCAGCAGGAGGGACCACTATTCATTATACCCCCGTTCTTTTTGACCGGGGAGGAGAAGGCAAATACACCAAGCTACAGTCAGCTGGGTGCCAAGGCCCTGTTGGTAAACCCCCCTTCTGCCCCATTAAGGCACCTACAGGGGTCGCTGATGGTGGAGGATTCCCTTATGCTGTCAAGCATCCTCAGATAATCAAACTTTTGAAACCCCAAATCCCTGAGCTCACATATCATCTCTTAATATAGAGAAAATGCCAGCTCCCCGGTTTAGATAACAATATATTAGATATTTTGGAAACTACCTTCTCCTTGCTTAATAATTCCAACCCCACCTTTGCTGGTGATTGCTGGCTCTCCATGACAACAGGGGCAATCATGCCTATTGCAGTTCCTATTAATTCTATCATAGACGATGATAATACATGCCAACCCAGATTTCCTTTTAAAGTACAGTCTATAGGCACTTTTACAATATGTCTTTTAGGCGCGATGCAAAATAATACCTATGATATTGATGTTGGAGTTCCTTCCTTTGGAAATTGCTCAACAGTACAAAACTATTCCTCACCCACCCCATCTCTTTGTCCCTCCAATGGCACAGTTTTTATGTGTGGAGGAAACTTGGCCTTCCTGAGGCTTCCATCGAATTGGACCGTTGGCTGTGTTCTTGCCTTATTACTCCCTGATATAACTATTGTCCCAGGAGACAAAACTCTATGCATTCCTAGTCTAGACACCTTAGTCAAAAGACACAGGCGGGCAATACATGCCTTACCACTCTTTGCCAGCCTTGGAATAACAGCTGCTGTGAACACAGGTACAGCTGGCTTAGGCATGGCTATACACTCTTAGCGTCGCCTGTCTCAACAACTTATAAATGATGTAAAAACTCTATCAGGAACCATTAGAGATTTGCAGGACCTAGTAGACTCCCTGGCAGAAGTGTTCCTTCAAAACAGAGAAGGCTTAGATTTACTGACAGCTAACCAGGGAGGTATTTGCTTGGCCTTAGGGGCACGATGCTGCTTTAATGCCAATAAATCAGTCATAGTAAGCACTAAAATTAAGCAGCTTCAAAAAGATCTAGAAAAGAGATGAAGGGAACTTTTTGAAAATCCCCTCTGGACTGGGTTTAATGGATTTCTACCCTACCTTCTTCCCCTATTAGGCCCTTTGTTGGGTTTACTTTTAATGGTGTCCATAGGACCCTGCATTATAAACAGGCTTGTACAATTTATAATAGAACAGATTAATATTTTGGCCTCTAAGCCCATACAGGTCCACTATCATCACCTGGAGATGGAAGACCATGCTGCCAACATTTAAAAGGATGTTCTACCCTTCTCACAGGCTTATTTCTTAAGTTTACATCCCCACAGATCTCTCTTTCTTACATTAAACTATAAGTAACAGCTCTGACCAACCATCTTCTGCCATTGCCATAAGGGTTCGTCGTCCATGGGCCCCTTCACTTGGGGGGGGGATGCACCCATGGAGTGAGGACGTTAGGCCATAATAACGGAGGATGCAGGATGGATTGCAGGAGGATGGATCCACGGATACCAAAACAGAAGACCTCTTAGTGACACGCTCTGGTGTATGGCGGTCGGCATGCTTCCCTTTTAAAGCCGTCTCCTCCAAAAATATGCCAAGGCCACCACGAAATCTTGTAAACATGCTCTCTCGAATCAGGAGATATTCAAAGGCCTGCTAGAGAAACAGAGCCTCTATCACCCCCTAAAACATTGGCCGGTAAGGTATGGTCAAATATTTTATATAAGAAAGGGGGAGAGGTCAGGGGCTAGAAGGAAGTTCTCCTTCAAAGTATAGCCTGACACTGAAAAGAAACAGCCCCCTGGGAGATATCCTGCCTGGGAGACATCCCGCAGCCATCTATCTCCCTGAGACATCCTGCAGCCATCTGTCTTCCGGCAACATCCTGAGGTTATCTCACTTTCTGAAGACATCCAGCAACTGCCGATAAGAGAGCTTTCCCATCCACAGCATATAAATTTCCATGTGAGAACAATAAAAGTTTGCAGCATGATCAGAACTCCAGTCTTGCTGTAATCTCTCGTGTCTCTTGTCCCTTCATTCCTCCCCAACTAAGTTTCTTGCCCACGTTGATGTGTCCCGCCGGCCGGGACAACTGACACTAACCCATACCCTACTACACTCTGACAACTAATCCTAATATGATGGAGAAAAATAACCCAAACAGAATAGAAATACAAGCAGTTCAGAGGAGGCATGGTGTATATTTGGACTTGCCTTTTGCATGATATAGGGTAAGTGTTATAAATCTAGTTAACAACACCTACTATCTTCCTAAGCTCCTGTTTTCTTCCTGAATTCTGGCCACTCTCCAGAATAGGCTCATGGTTTTGTGTCCACGATATGTACGACCTCCAAGCTCTGTGACATGGCCATGTACTGGATAGCTGAAGGGAATGCGAGCATCTCAGAAAACTCAGATATCAGTGTGACCAGGAAAGTCTCAGTGGAGAAACCCTGCTTTGGGCCTTTTGCTAACCTATTTGCCTGTTGCCATGAATGTCAGGAAGGTCTTTGCCTCAGGCCAGCCCTTTGTGAATCCTGAAGAAAACTGTTTTCAAATGGTAATAAATGGGCATCACCTGTGGCTCTTTGCTTAAATGCTTTGGAAAGGGATGTGTCTGAATCTGCCTCTTTGCCCTGTGTGAGGTAGTGGCTTAGATTCTCAGCACCAGTTGGATCTAAAGAAAAATCCAATGTGTGCATCCAAAACCAAAATGCAAAAAAGATCAGTCATGGTGTATGAAGTTTCTCACCTTCCTCTTTTAGGTTCCTGACCTCCATCAAGTGAGAATAGGGATCCTTTGGGACAAATGAGTTCTTTCATGCCCTGTAGAGATGATTGGGTTTTCTCATGACTCCAAATCACATGAAGAAACTATACCTGACAGTCAGTAGGCCTCAAATTGGAGAAGCAGAGCAGTATTAATGGCAGACCTATGTGATCAATCCTGGTTCACAGAAATGGTGTCCAGGCTACCCTGAGGTTAGGCAAATGAAGGGAAAGAGACCTTATTTTGGAAACTCTCTTTGGCTGTGCCATTCATGGAAACATCCAGCCAGAGGTTATGATGAATGTATATATGGAAGAAGATGAGGGCCTTGGTGGAGTGTTTTGGTTTTAATTGTGGTCATTTGTGTGGAGTTTGGAAGAGATGACTGGGTCCACCTGGGCTTGAACTCTTTTGTGATTCCCCTCAGAGACTGAGTTCAGTGACTGACCTCAGAGAAGTAATTGCTTTGGAAAGGGATGTGTCTTAATCAGCCTCTTGGCCCTGTGTGAGGCTGTGGCTTTGATTACCAGCACCGTATGGATCTAAAAATGATCCCATGTCTGCTTCCAAAACCAAAATGGCCAAAATTGCAGTCATTGTTGATGAAGTCTCTCGCCTTCCTTTGTAAGGTTCTGAAAGAATAAAAGAAATTGAAATTGAAACGTAAAGAAACAGGTTCTGTAAAGTTTCCAGGCTGCACGCAGAACCTGAAATTCCTGTGGCAGTTAAGACAATTCCCGGAACTACCCATTAGATGTGTGTTGAAATCTTCCCTGACCACCTAGTTACTTAACAACCTCTTCCCAAAAACCGTGCAGCTAAGCACATATACATCTCAGGGCTTCAACCAATCAGTTTAAATGTATACCCCTTCTCAGGGCTGACCAATCACCCCCTGCCTGAACTGTTCCCACCAATGAATGTGCAAATCATGTTTTAGAGTTGTTATTTGATTTTCCCACAGTATACGGTGATTTGCTAAAGGAAGCTAGGATGTATGTTAAGTCCCTGCCCTCTCTAAAGAATGTATATAAAATCTGCTCATGTTGTTCTTGGGGCTCTTTGTTTTTTGCTCCTCTGAAGTGAGCTCTGAGCCCCAGCATGCTGGACCCCCAATAAACCCTTTGCTGTTTCATGAGAAATTCTCTTGGTGGTCTTTTCCTCCGAAGTTCGGCCCACCTTTTCATCTGGAGGCCCTAGCTGAGAAATCCAGCAGTGACGAACAAAAGACCCCAATGGACTCCTTTCAGAGTAATTAAGGTGCCTCTTTCTGGTTTCAGGTTTCAGGTTAGGGCTTGGCAAAATGGCTGTCGGTGAAGAACATTAGCTCTCTGCGATGGTGGCTGACAGATGTGTCACAGAGTCACAGGCCACGTCCCTGGGGGAAACTCCAGAGGACTCGGGAAATTGAGGATTAGTAGATTCCTCAACTCGGAAATTTTTTGCTTCAGGATTCGGTTTTCCAGCCCATCAGGTTTTGCTGGCTACTCAGTTTTGTTCATTGTCAGGAACTCATGTTGAGTTTACTGTCTGTCTTTATTGTCTAACCCATCAGGTTTGGCCAGTTACTCAGTTCTAATCTTTTTCTTGGACTCATGTTAAACGTTTACTGTTTGTCTTTGTCTGTGTCACGTTTGTGTATTCACTGTCCCTGTTTGAGTAACTCCCATTATGGGACATTATGGGACAAAGCACTTCCATGCCTCTGTCCCTTAACCTTGATCATTGGACTGATGTTCGCTCAAGTACCAAGAATCTTTCTTTTTCAGTAAAATGCCGGATCTGGCAGACTCTCTGTGCTTCAGAATGGCCCATCCTAGGAGTCGGATGGCCCCGAGAAGAATCCTTCCACTTCCCTCTAATCCGAAAAGTCAGAGATATTGTCTTTCACCGGGGCCACTTGGCCACCTAGATTAACAGCCATATACCCCTTCCCCCACGATCTTATCATTCCAACATTCTGCTCCTCCCCCTCTTCCCTCCATTCTGAGTCAGAAGACTGGACACTCCTCTCTCTCCTTATCCTCTACCTTCGCTCCCCAACCCACAACATGTTCCAGATGATCCTCCCGCCGCTGACTCAGCCTCTCCGCCGCTAGAGGCAATTGGGCCAGACCCAAGCCCTCCAGGGGACTTTCCCGGAGCAGCAGCAGACCCTGCTCCCCTGAAGGAAGCTGGGCCACCTAAAGGAACCCGCAGGAGATAAATAATATAAAACTCGGAAGCCCCAGTGATGCTCCCTCTCTGTCCCTACGGGCCCATGAACCGACCCAACTGGGACCCCAACACCTTTGAATGTAGGTAGCATCTGTCCACTTATCGCCGTTCTCTAATAGTGGGTCTCTGAGCGGCCGCCAGAGGGCCGACTAATTTGGCCAAGGTAAGAGAGATTATCCAAGGGCCTAATGAGTCTCCTTCTATGTTTCTGGATAGAATTATGGAAGCGTATAGGAAATATATTCCTTTTGATCCTCAGGCAGAAGACCAAAAGCCATCTGTTGCAATGGCCTTTATCGAGCAGACTGCCCTAGATATTAAGAGAAAGTTACAACGTCTAGATGAATTATAAGATATGACCTTAAGAGATTTAGTCAGAGAAGCTGAGAAAGTATATTATAAGAGAGAAACTGAGGAGGAAAGGGAATAGAGGAGAGAGAAGGAAAGGGAACAAAAGAAGGAGGAAAGAAGCAAATGGCAGAGTAAAGCATTGCCTAAGGTTCTGGTCACAGCAGGAAATAGGCCAGAAGTTAAAAAGCAGGGATACATAAAGGCATACCTGGGCCCACGCCAAAGGCTGCCGTTGGCCTCAAATCAATGTGCCCACTGTAATAAAAAAGAACACTGGGCCAAAGAGTGCCCCCAAAGGAAGCAGCCACGCCAGCCCGCCGTGCTGACTCTAGAAGAGGACTAGGAAATTCGGGGCTCAGATCCCCTCCCCCAGCTCAGAGTAAAATTTGAAGTTGAGGGGAACACAGTGAACTTTGAAGTGATTACAGGAGCAGTATACTCAGCCCTTAAGACTTCACTGGCCCCCCTATCAATTAAATCGTCCCTAGTTCAAGGGGCTAATGGCAGTAGATATCAGGCTTGGACAACTAAGATGAATATGGACCTCGGAAAGGAAAAAGTCCACCACTCTTTCCTAGTAATCCCAGAATGCCCGGCCCCATTGATGGGCAGGAATATGCTTACCAAACTCTGGACTAGAATAACCTTTAACCCTAATGGTCCCCAAGTGGGGGTTCTAAAGCCTGCAGTATTAACTCCCATAGTAACATCTTTGACTATGTCTGTAGAAGATGAACATCAACTCTTCGCGCCCCCTAGGACTGATCAAACAGGCAAACTACCCCAGAAATGGATAAAAGATTATCCTAATGCCTGGGCAGAAACTGCTGGGTTAGGTCTAGCCATCAACAACCTCCAATAGTAGTAGAATTAAAAGCCTCTGCGTCTCCAATTAGTGTTAAACAATATCCTCTAAGCAAAGAAGCTAAGGATGGGATAAGGCCCCATATTCATAAATACCTGGGTCTTGGGGTCCTAAGGCCCTGTCAATCAGCCTGGAACACCCCCCGGTACCAGTAAGAAAGCCAGGAACTGGGGACTACCGTCCTGTTCAAGACTTAAGAGAGATTAAACAACAGAGTGCAGGACATTCACCCCACAGTACCCAATCCATATAATTTGCTTAGCACTCTGAATCCGGAGCAGAAATGGTACACTGTGCTGGACTTAAAAGATGCTTACTTCTGCTCGCCTCTACATAAGGACTGTCAGTTGCTGTTAGCTTTAGAGTGGATAGACCCAGAACCTGGAACATCTGGCCAACTAACCTGGACTAGACTCCCACAGGGGTTCAAAAAATCCCCCATTCTCTTTGATGAAGCCCTCCACAGAGACATCAATGACTTCAAAACTGCACACCCCGAAGTCACCCTACTCCAATAGTGGATGATCTTCTACTGGCAGCCAACACCAAGGAGACCTATGAGTCTGGGACCCAAGCACTATTATTCGAGCTTGCTCGGCTTGGATATATGGCTTCTGCCAAAAGGCCCAAACTTGTCAGCAAGAAGTAATCTTCCTGGGTTATTCTCTTAGGGGTTGCAAACGATGGCTCCCTGAGCCCAGAAAAAAAACCGTTTTGCAGATACTGCCCCCATCTAATAAGAGAAAACTCAGAGAGTTTCTTGGGACTGCCAGCTTTTGCAGGTTATGGATTCCTGGGTTCGCATCTCTGGCTGCCCCTTTATACCCGCTGATAAAGGGGGATGCCCACTTCCAATGGACCCCTGAGAACCAACAAGCTTTTGATAATGTCAAAAAAAGGTGCTGCTATCTGCTCCGGCCTTAGCACTCCCAGATGTAGAAAACCCTTCACTCTCTATATCGAGGAAAAGAAAGGAATAGCACGGGGAGTGCTCACTCAGTCTTTGGGACCTTGGAAAAAGCCAGTAGCGTATTTATCCAAAAAACTGGACCCATTGGCTAGCGGGTGGCCCCATTGCTTAAGTGCTATAGCAGCGGCAGCCTTTCTAATAAAAGATGCTCATTAATTAACGTTGGGACAGAAGCTAACCATTATAGCCCCCCATGCCCTGGAGAGCATCATCTGTTAGCCTCCAGAGAGGTGGCAATCAAACTCCAGAATAAACCACTACCAGAGCCTCTTGCTTGACAAAGACAGAATAACGCTGGGACCCCCTGCTCCACTCAACCCACCTACACTGCTGCCAGAAGAATCATCAGGACCCGTCACTCATGAGTGTCAACACATACTGGCAAGGAAACCAGTATACAACAAGACTTGAAGGATCAGCCACTGCCTCGCCCTGAAGTCGTATGGTTTACGGATGGCAGCAGCTTCCTCCAAGATGGTAAGCGGCGGGCTGGAGCAGCAGCAGTTAGCAAAACTGATTTCATCTGATACTCTGGTCTCCCAGAAGGGACATCAGTCCAAAAAGCAGAACTGATTGCCCTTATGAAAGCATTGGAACTAGCAACAGGGAAAAGGGCCACCATATAAACTGATAGCCACTATGCATTTGCCACTGTTCATATGCTCGGGACTATTTACCAACAATGCGGGCTATTAACCTCTGCCGGGAAAAAAATAAAAAATAAAGATGAGATCCTCCACCTTGGCTCAGCAGTGCAGGGCCATAAGGAACTAGCTATAGTGGACTGTCCCGGGCACCAGAAGAGAAACAACCCTGTGGCAGTTGGAAACAGAAGGGCAGATGAGGAAGCTTAATTGGCAGCCCTAAACAGAGTGACTCTGTTAACTTTTTCCACACCGGGGGGGAACAAAAATCAGGAGACTTGGCTGCCCCGGAACATTCAGGCAACTTATCATCTGAGGAGACAGATACAGAAATCTGGGACCCTACAGAGCCAAGTTTACAATTTCAAAAAGCCCACCTTTATGTCAAAGACGTACACCAGCTAAACCACTTAGGCTCAAAGAAGTTATAGGCACTCTTAAAGGACCGAAGAAAGGACTTATTATTGACTGACTCAAAGAGGAAAAAATAGCTGAGCAGGTGACTAGAGTTTTCAAGTCTTCCAATTAGTTAATACTTTCCCATCCAAGATTCCTGCAGGGAAGCGCATACGAGGAACCAGACCAGGACAATTCTGGGAAGTGGACTTTTCTGAAATTAAGCCAGCAAGGTATGGACTTAAATATCTCCTAGTCTTTGTAGATACTTTTTCAGGATGGGTCGAAGCCTTCCCCATGAAGAAAGAAACAGCTCAGATGGTGGTCAAAAAGATCCTAGAAGACAGTTTTCCAAGGTTCGGCCTGCCTAAGGTAATAGGGTCTGATAACGGACCAGCATCCGTGGCCCAGGTAAGTCAGGGAGTTTCCAGGACCCTGGGGATTACTTGGAAGTTATATTGTGCTTATAGACCCCAGAGCTCAGGACAGGTAGAAACGATGAATAGAACCATCAAAGAGACTTAACGAAATTAATCTTGGAGACCGGCATAAAAAATTGGACTATGCTCCTACCTCATGTACTTTTTCGTGCAAGAAATACCCCTCCGCCCCTTTGTGTAACCTCACCCCTTATGAAATTCTCTACGGTGCCCCTCCTCCATTAAGGGACCTAACCCCAACTCTGAGATTAATGATTCCTTTCACACACCCTTGCTAGACAGACTTAAAGCCCTTGAACAAACCCAGCACCCAGCGATACCTGTGGAAACAGTTGGCCACTGCTTATCATCCTGGAGATGAGGGAACTCCACATCGATATCAAGTGGGAGACTTCGTCTACATGAGACAGTATCGGGTGTCATCCCTGGAACCCTGCTGGAAAGGACCATACCAGGTGCTGCTTATAACACCTACAGTGGTGAAAGTGGATGGGATCACTTCCTGGATCCATGCCTCCCATCTCAATCCTGTGCCCTGTCCATACTCTGGCTGGAAACTGGAACAGACTGGTAACCCTCTCAAGTTGCATGTCTGTGGTGTGGGTAGGGCTATGGATTCTTCCCCTGACCACCAGCAGTCCTAATCCCCATCAGCCTGTTCAGCAACAATGGCAAGTTATAAATCCTACTGGGCAAGTAGTGTGGTCTAATTCACATACAGCCCCCTTATGGACTTGGTGGCCATCTCTCCACCCGGACATTTGTCAGCTTGCCATAGGCCTCTCTGACTGGGATCTCCCTGACATAGTGGACCCCACACAGATCCCACTAAAGCCCAAACCAACTTACCCCATGAATTATTGATGTCATCTCCCCAGCTCAGGTGTAAACTAGCCAGTCTTGTTTATTAAGTGTGCCCAGCTGATTTCTGAAATCGCAAACAGGCCCAAACCTGTGGAGGACCCAGTGACTTTTATTGTAGATCTTGGGGTTGTGAACACACGGGAGCTACATTGTGAAACCCAAACTCCCCAGACAGTATGATTCGGTAGGATGAAATGACATCTGGATTGATCCCAATAAATGTGCCGCTATCCAAGTGGTGTCAAAAACTTGCTGTGGAAAAAATAGTCTATGTTACCCCCTCAATATAACTTTCACTTCCAAAGGAAGGGGCTACCTCAGAACAACATGGCCTATGGGAAATACTTGGGGAATGCGATTCTATATTAATGGCCCTGGCTATGACTTTGGTCTCTGGTTCACCATTCGGCTTAAAAAGGAAGAAAATCCCACAGCAATAGGGCCCAATCCATTCAAGTCTGGAATTAAGCCTCCTAAACCTCCCATGCCTAGATCTACCAAAACCCCTCTACCATCTCATACTTCGCAGTTTCCGTCTTTGCCTACTTCCCCAGTCCAGAGTACAGCTGACTCCTCCCCCTGGGAACTAATTAAAGGAACCTTTATGGTACTGAACTCCACACAGTCAGAACTCCTTGCATTTCAGCCCAGGTATTTGACAGCTCTGTACATTATTGTGTAATGGTGGAGATACCCCCCAGGGTGCTCTATCATGATCCAGAATCCTTTGAAGGTCTACTAGGTGGACAAACAGCCCGATTTTGCCGGGAGCCAGTGTCCCTTACTCTAGCCATCCTATTGGGGCTAGGAGCTGCTGCAGGAGTGGGTACAGGAACAGCTGATATGATCCATGGGTCACAACAAATGGACTGATTAGAAACAGCAATAAATCAAGACTTGAAGACGTTAGAGACCTCCATCACAGTTTTGCAGGAATCCTTAACCTCTCTCTCTAAAGTTGTTTTACAGAACAGGTGAGGATTAGACCTCCATTTAATAAGGGAGGGGGGCCTCTGTGCTGTACTGAGAGAAAAATGCTGTTTTTATGCTGACCATACTGGAGTTGTAAAATAATCCATGAGTAAATTGAGAAAATGCCTTGAAGAGCACCAGAGAGAAAGGGAGATTCAACAAGTGTGGTTTGAGTCATGGTTTACCTTGTCCCCCTGGTTAACTACACTCCTATCAGCCTTAGCTGGACCCCTGATCATGCTTATGGTGTTGATAACTGTGGGACCTTGTTTGCTTAACCTCATAGTTTCCTTTCTCCAGGCTCAGATTGGGCAGGTAAAACTCATGGTAATCAGACAGAAATACACTTCACTGGCAGAAATAGAATGTGAGACCCCACAAAAATTATGATTCATTACTTTTAAAAGGAGAAATGAAAGAATTAAAGAAATTAAAATTGAAACGTAAAGAACCAGGTTTTGTAAAGTTTACAAGCTGTGCTCAGAACCTTAAATTCCTGTGTCAGTGAAGACAATTCCCGGAACTGCCCATTAGATGTGTTGAAATCTTTCCTGACCACCTAGTTACTTAACAACCCCTTCCCAGAAACCGTGCATCTCAGCACGTATACATCTCAGGGCTTCAACCAATCAGTTTAAATGTATACCCCTTCTCAGGGCTGACCAATCACCCCCTGCCCGAACTGTTCCCGCCAATGAATGTGCTAATCATGTTTTAGAGTTGTTATTTGATTTTCCCACAGTATATGATATTTGCTAAAGGAGGCTATGATGTATATAAAGTCCCTGCACTCTCTAAAGATTGTATATAATCTCTTCTCAAGTTGTTCTCGGGGCTCTTTGTTCTTTCCTCCTCTGAAGTGAGCTTTGAGCCCCAGCATGCTGGACCCCCAATAAACCATTTGCTGTGGCATGAGACAATAGGTGCTTGGGTTTTCTCATGTCTCCAAATCACATAAAGAATCTATACCTGACAGTCAGTAAGCCTCAAATTGGAGAAGCAGTGCAGTATTAGCGGCAGGGCTATTTGATCACTCCTGATTCAAAGGAAGGGTGTTCAGGCAACCCAATGCCCTTCTGGACTTCAAATATTACCTAGATTTCTGTTTTCATACTTATATTTCACCAGTATATTCTTGTAAATATCGCAGGTTCCCAATACCATAATTCATCCTGCAGAATGATTCCTAAACCAAATCGAACCTGTTATTACCCTTAACCATGCAATATTTCCTCAATATAACTTAACAGAAGAACAAGGATATTGTTGGTCTTACAATACAGGAATGTAGGGGATCTTCCTCCTGCTGAGAACCTCAAAGTTCCGTGCAGAAATGATCCCTGAAGAAGATGTAGACACCTATGAAAGACCTGAGAAAGCAAAAGTCAACATCCATGTAAAACAACCTGGTCAAAATGAAGGGATGTGTCTGAAAGCCTCTCTCTTCTTAATGTAGATTAAATCGACCAAACCAGGCCTGTGTGGAGAGCTGTTCCCGGGTGCCTATGGTTGATATACCATTCTATCTTGTGAAAGTGTCACAGGAAGTATGGGCAGCCTCCATCTCATGGGACCCTTGGAAGCAACTGTTAGGAAAAAGTGGTTGCCAACCCAGTGACCTCATTCAGTTTGTGAAGGAAGTGACCTATCACACTTCCTTGGTGATAGAACTCTCTGAACTCGGGATCCAGGAAGCCAGGCACCCAGAGCCAGTCCCAGTCCCAGTCCCAGTGGTCTCATTTGTTTGGATTTACCAAGGACAGAGTCAGTCTTTCTTAGTACCTACTGAAGTGAGAATGGCCAAATGCCAGGAGAGCTCTGAAGAGGGGCCTTTTCTGAGAAAGCAGGTAGTGGCTCAACCATGGCTCCTGACAACTTCACAGAGTTGGCAAAGAAGTCCAGGTCTGAGATAGGACAGGCCATTTTGGTGGAACATAGTATGGCCCACCAGTCAGAGGACACTCAGGATACTCACAGACATACTTGGGGGAAGGAGATTCCGTTGTGGGTGTCTGTGTGAGTTTGTGGTTTTGTCTCATGTTCTGAGAATAGGTAGGAAAGGCGGTTTGTTTGTTTAGACTGGAATGTTTCTAGAAAGTCGTTTGACAACGCGAGTGTTTCTATGTCTGTGTATCCCACTGAATCCGTTTTTGTAGACATTTGAAAAGAGAATTCATCAATGGTTGTGTCCTGTCTAGTAGAAAGCTTCCCAGCATTCATCTTGCCAAATTAAAGAATAAAGAGCTGCTTGCCTTATGGATGGGCAACACCTATTATCTTCTTAAGTTCCTCTTTTCTTCTTGAATACTGGCCACTCTCCAGAATAGCCTCATGGTATTATTTCCAAGATATGTACCACCTCCAAGCTCTGTGACATGATCATGTACTGGATAGCTGAAGGGAATGAGAGCATCTCAGAAAACTCAGATATCAGTGCGACCAGTAAAGTCTCAGTGGAGAAATACTACTTTGGACTTTTGCTTACCTATTGTTCTGTTGTCCTGAATGTCAGGAACGTGTTTGCCTCAGGCCACCCCTGTGTGAAACCTGAAGAAATCAGTTTTCAAATGGAAAATGATGGGCGTCACCTGTGGCTCTTTGCTTAATTGCTTTGGAAATGGATGTGGCTGAATCAGCCTCTTTGCCCTCTGTGAGGCAGTGGCTTAGATTCTCACCACCTGATGGATCTAAAGAAAGTTTCCAAGTGTGCATCCAAAACCAAAATGGCCAAAAGAGCAGTCATTGTGGATGAAGTCTCTCGCCTTCCTCTGTAAGCTTCCTGACCTCCATCAAGTGAGAATAGGGATCCGTTGGGTCAAACCAGTTCTTCAAAGCTCTGCAGAGGCTAGCCAATAGGTGCTTGGGTTTTGTCAGGACACCAATTCACATAAAGAATCTATACCAGTCAGTTGGCCTCAAACTGGAGAAGCAGAGCAGTATTAAAGAAGGGCTATTTGATCACTCTTGGTTCACAGGAATGGTGTCTAGTCCACTCTGACTTTAGGCAAATGAGGGGCAAGGGAGCTTATTTTGGACACTGTCTTGGGCTGCGCCCGTCATGGAAACCTCTAGCTAGAGGTTATTCAGAGTGTCTATGTTGAAGAAGATGAGGGCCATGTGGGAGTTTTTTGGTTTTAATTGTGGTCAATTGTTGGTGGTTAGAAGAGAATCCTGGGTCCACCTGGGCTGGAATTCTGGTGCGATTCCCCTTAAAGACTGATTCCTGGAACTGACCTCAGAGAAGTATTGCCATTAATTGTGTTGGGATTTTAGGCGGCCATGCATGAGAGTCGCCATTGGAAACTGAGATCTAAGCCTGGGGTGGCTATTCACCAAGCACTGTCAATCTCAGCCAGGACATCACATGATTTTATTCTGAAAGACTTGGCAGCCATTGTTGAGAGTCAAAACACACATGGACCTCACATTGTAGACCTCAATGGGCCTGGCTTCATGTGGCCTTTTGGCCACTCTTTGGGAAGACTTGCCTCTGAAAATTCTCCAGAGTTTTCCTTGAAATGTGCTTCCTAAAAATTTAATGGTTCCTGAATGAATTGAAACCCACAGTTTCTCCAACTTCATCCTTGAAAAATGTCTAGATAAATACCATAAAATTTTTGAAATTTCCACGACCAGGTGGCACTGGAGAACCTTTGGATGTCCTGTTGCTGATCAAGAGTGTACCAGACAGTGCCTTCCTTGACTGGGTTTCATGAAAATGGTGTAGAACAGAGCTGCCAGTATGGTGGAGCCTGTTGAGTAGTGGGCCCAGAGCTGTGGTGTGCAGTTGTGTGATAAAATATCTGTGGTGGGGTCATGTGGATCTTACTTTGGCTTCCAAAGGCTTGTGACTGACATGGTGCAGCCAGCATACCTTTGTATATTAAGCCATCTTGTTAGATGGAGAGTTTTCAGGGCAATGTTCAGAATCAAGTTGCTATGGTCAAGGGGGCAAGCAATGTGGCGTAGAAGCCTGGTTGGTGCATTCTCCTGCAGACCCTTACACACCACACGTGACAGAACTCCCTCCAGCACTGTGTCCCAGTGGAACTCCTTGTATTTTGTGAAGCAAATACCAAACTCCCAGTGCAGCAACAAGAAACACAACGAAATTGGAGAATGACCAAATGGCTTCACAGTCTACACGGAAAGATTCTTAGACCCCAGTGGCCACAGTAAACCCACAAAGAGAGAATTCAGCACTGCTACCTCATGTTCATTGGAAAATAAGAAACCATGTCCTCCATGTAACAGATGCATACACAGCTTTGATGGTCTCACTAAAAAGGAAGCTAAAGCTCCTGAAAACAACATATATTTCAAGTGTACAACCTCAAAGACAGTTTCCCAGATGTCTTGAGGCCTGCACACTTCCATGTTTGTGGAGTTTTTACAGTCTCCATTACTTTTGGAAACTCCTCTACCACCTCCAGTGTTGTGAACTCCAGAGCATTTTCCATTCCAGATATGTATTCCTAGATTTTCTAACTCTTCTCCTCTAATTGTATCTTACTTGGGGCTAAGGTAATGTCAAGGCATTGTTCTGGATGAGAGTGGGAAGATTTTTTTGTAGCACATATTTGCATACACATTGGATTCATTTTCCAATTATTCATTCAAAATACTGAATCCCTCATAGTAACCCACTCCCTACTAGACTCTGACTACAAATCCTATTATGATGGATAAAAATAGACCAAACCAAATTGAAATACAAGTAGTTCAGAGGATGCAAGGTTAACATTTGGACGTTCCTTTTGCATTATATATGGTAGGAGTTTTAAATCTAGTCATTTTTTTGTTGAAACACTTCTCCATGTGTTTTTAAAGTTAACAAATATGTGAATTCATGTCTCCATTTCTCTGTAGCCTATTCAGCACATATATTTTTATATGCACATATAGAATCCTACCTGGTACCACACGTACATTCTTGTGAGGTGGCTCACTTGGCAGATACAAATTGTGAGAAGAGATCACTCCTGTTAAACACTGTTGAAACGGAAAATTCAACCTATGAGTGAGTATCCTAGCTGAACAACATTATACATAAATTCATGTTCAGTAAAATGAATATTTTTAGATCTGTGGATGATATATATTTCATGGTGAATTTCATTTGGCTTGTATATTAATACTTTTTAATTTCTGTGTGTGTATTTATATATATATATATATATATATATATATATATATATATATATATATATACACTCTCCAGAGTTTTCAAAATATGAAATAAATGTATCTTATTATGTACTCCCTAAATTCATTAATATTTAAGTGCGTATTTATAATCAACTTTTCATAAGATTATTCTAAGACATATTCATCCTCCTGAAATACGTATTTGTTTCCTAGTACTGAAAACTAAGTTAAGTGAATTGTGCATACATATCCTAATATTTTTACACTAATTGACCCAGGTTAATATAAATGCAAGTAGATTTCTATAGGACATGATGTGTATTTTGACGTTCATTTTTTTTCAACACTTGTACATTACTATTTCCTCAGTTTATGCACATCATAAGATATATATTTCATCCACAAGTTCACAAACTTAAAGGCTTTTGTTTCACTTTCAATCACTTCCTGCTTCAGAACACATGTATTCCTCCAGGTTACATGACTGGTCTTTTCATGAGACTTCTTTCCAAACACATTATTTTCGATTTCCACAATTACTTTTGAAGCAAAACTCACACATTCTTCATGATAAACCATAACCCTAATATTACCATTAGATGTATAACTGGTTTGAATGAATGGATATATATCAATATAAGGTTTCCTGTATATTTTCAGATATCAATTTGAACCATTATTTAAGTTGGAACCAGTTATATTATTTATTCACAGTATGGTCTATTCATGCATTATTTCTATATTCATAGACACAGTGTACACCTATTTGTATTCAAAATACTAATTTACACGTCTTCAAAATACTGTTCCTAGAAATGGTGAAAGAAATACTCATGTCACCTGATCTACATATACATTTTATCACAGTAATATTCTGGAAACAAAAAGCAAATGTCACACTTATGATTGTACTAAAGTCTAAATGGAAATTGAACATGGATTACTAAAATCATCCATGTCCAGTTTGCCTATTGCTCTCAAATGTGGATCCTATTGGTGACTACATATTTGTTTCTTCCTAAGATTATATATTCAACCTCAAACCTGTTGAAAATGTCTAATCCTATTACTCACCTTATACTTTGCCTGATTTCCTAATGTCTCTATTCATATATATTTTCCCCAGTTCATCATTGTGACTGCCTCTTAACATGTGCTGACATTTACATTCACTCTCTACATGAAACCCTATTGCTAAAGACCATTTTGTCCAAATCCTATACTCACTCATCTTTCTAAAACTACCGTCTATCTTTCTAATCCTACCGACTATCCCTTTTTGACTGCATGTTCTCTTCGACATTCAATCATCCAAGGTACAATATCCTATACCATTGTATATTGATTTATCTGAGACATCTGTGCAGAAATTAATTCAAAGCTAAGTATCCCAATCAAGGGCCCAATGCCCTTCTGGGCATCAAATCTCACCTAGATTTCTGTTTTCATACCTATATTTCAACTGTATATTTTGTAAATATCACATGTTCCCATAACCATTATTCATCCTGCAGAATTATTCCTAACCCAATTGAACATGTTGTTAACCCTAACCATACACTGTTCCCTCAATCTAACTTTACAGAAGATCAGGGAGAGAGTTGGTCTTCCAATACTGGGTTGTAGGGTATCTTCCACCTGATGAGAACCTCAAAGGTCCATGCAGAAATGATACATGGAGAAGAAGGCAGCTATGAAGGACCTGAGAGAGCAAAAGTCATTTTCAATGTTAAACAACCGGGTCAGGATGAAGAGATGTATCTGAATCAGCCTTTCTCTTCTTAATATAGAGAAGATGGACCAAACCAGGCCTGTGAGAAGAGCTGTTCCAGGGTGCCTATTGTTGATATACCATTCTAACTTGTGAAACTGTCACAGAAAGTAGGGGCAGTCTCCATCTCCTGGGACCCTTAGAAGCAAATATCAGTACACACTTTCTTGGTGATGGAACACTCTGAACTTGGGATCCAGGAAGCCAGGCACCCAGAGTAAGTCCCAGTCCCAGTCCCAGTGGTCTCAATTGTTTGGATTTACCAAGGACAGAGTCAGTCTTTGTTGGTACCTACTGAAGTGATAATGGCCAAATGTCAGGAGACCTCTGAAGAGGAGCCTTTTCTGAGAAAGCAGGTAGTGGCTCAACCATGGCTCCTGACAACTTCACAGAGTTGGCGAAGGAGACCAGATCTGAGACAGAACAGGCCATTTTGGGGGAACATAGTATGGACCACCAGTCAGAGGACACTCAATATATTCACCAACATACTTGGGGGAAGGAGGTGCCGTTGTGGGTGTTGGTGTGAGTTTGTGGTTTTGTCTCTTTTCTGAGAATAGGTAGGAAAGACTGTTTGTTTGGACTGGAATGTTTCTAGAAAGTCGTTTGACAACGCGAGTGTTTCTATGTCTGTGCATTCCACTGTATCTGTGGTTGTAGACATTTGAAAAGCGAATGCATCAATGGTTGTGTCCTGTCTAGTAGAAAGCTTCCCAACATTCATACTGCACAATTTAAGAATGGAGAGAGGCTTGCCTTATGGATGGGCAACACCTACTATCTTCCTAAGTTCTTGTTTTCTTCCTGAATATTGGCCACTCTCCAGAATAGCCTCATGGTTTGGTTTCCAAGATATGTACCACCTCCAAGCTCTGTGACATGGCCATGTACTGGATAGCTGAAGAGAATAGAAGCATCTCAGAAAACTCACATATCAGTGTGACCATTAAAGTCTCAGTGGAAAAACACTGCACTGGGCCTTTTGCTTACCTATTGTTCTGTTTTCCTAAATGTCAGGAAGATCTTTGCCTCAGGAAACCCCTTTGTGAAGCCAGAAAAAAAGAGTTTTCAAATGGAAATGAATGGGCATCACCTGTGGCTCTTTGCTTAATTGCTTTGGAAAGAGATGTGGCTGAATCATCCTCTTTGCCCTGTGTGAGGCAGCGGCTTAGATTCTCAGCACCTGATGGATCTAAAGAAAGTTTCCAAGTGTGCATGCAAAACGAAAATGGCCAAAAGAGCAGTCATTGTGGATGAAGTCTCTCGCCTTCCTCTGTAAGCTTCCTGACCTCCATCACGTGAGAATAGGGATCCTTTGTGTCAAATCAGTTCTTCAAAGCCCTACAGAGGCTAGCACATAAGGGCTTGTGTTTTCTCATGACACCAATTCACATAAAGAATATATACCAGACAGTCAGTAGGCCTCAAATTAGAGAAGCAGAGCAGTATTAAGAGCAGGACTATTTGATCACTATTGGTTCACAGGAAGGGAGTCCAGGCCACCCTGACTTTAGGCAAATGAGGGGCAAGGGAGTTCATTTGGAAAACTGTCTTGGGCTGTGCCCCTCATGGAAACCTCCAGCCAGAGGTTATGAAGAGTGTCTATGTGGAAGAAGATGAGGGCCATTTGGGAGTGTTTTGGTTTTAATTGTGGTCATTTGTTTGGTGGTTGGAAGAGATGCCTAGGTCCACCTGGGCTTGAACTCTGGTGTGATTCCCCTTACAGATTGAGTTCAGGAACTGACCTCAGAGAAGTATTGCCATGAATTGTGTTGGGATTTTAGGAGACCACGCATGAGAGTTGCCTTTGGAAACTGAGATCAATGCCCAGGGTGGCTTTCCACAGAGCATTGTCAATCTCTGCCAGGGCATCACATTATTTTATACTGAAAGACTTGGCAGCCATCGTTGACAGTCAAAACACACATGGGCCTCACATTGTAGACCTCAATGGGCCTGGCTTCATGTGTCTTTTTGGCCACTCTTTGGGAAGCCTTGCCTCTGAGAATTCTCCAGAGTTTCCTTGAAATGTGCTTCCTCAAACATTAATGGTTCCTGAATGAATTGAAACCCACAATTTCTCCAACTTCATCCTTGAAAAATGGCTAGATAAATACCATGAAATTTTTGAAATTTTCATGACCAGGTGGCACTGGAGAACCTTTCAATGTCCTCTTGCTGATGAAGTGTGTACCAGACAGTGCCTTGATTGACTAGGTTTCATGAAAATGATGTAGAACAGAGATACCAGTATGTTGGAGCCTGCTGAGTAGTGGGCCCAGAGCTGTGGTGTGCAGGTGTGTGATAAAACATCTGTGGTCGGGCCATGTGTATCTGCCATTGACTTCCAAATGGCTTGTGGCTGACATTGTGCAGCCAGGAATCACTTATATGTCTGATAACTCTCCATATAAGGCATCTTGTTATATGGAGATGTTTCAGGACAATGTTCAGAATCAGGTGCAATGGTCAAGGGGACAAGCTATGTGGGATAGAAGCCTGGTTGATGCATTCTCCTGCAGACCCTGACCCATCTCATGTGAAAGAACTCACTCCAGCACTGTGTCCCAGCTGAATTCCTTGTATTTTGTGAAGCAAATAACAAATTCCCAGTGCAGCAGCAAGAAACACCACGAAAAGTGGAGGATGACCAAATTGCTTCACAGTCCACACGGGGAGTCACTTAGCCTTCAGTGGCGACAGTTTACCTACAAAGAGTGAATTCAGCACTGCTGCCTCATGTCCTTTGAAAAACAAGAAACCATGCCCTCCAGGTCACATAGATGCAGATCCAGCTTTGATGGTCTCATTAGAAAGAAAGCTAAAGCTCCTGACAACAACATATATGTCAAGTGCCCATCGTCAGAGGCAGTTTCTAAGGAAGTCTTCAGGCTGGCAGAGCTCCTTGTTTGATAGCATTTACCTATTAGACCAGGATGCAAGAAAAGACCACTGACTCCAATTAAAATCAAGTTAAAGCAAGCTTATATTTTCCACTGCCCAGGTGGCCTCTCCCTCCCAAAACAGTGGGAACAAGACAGCCACCCAAATTTCCTACAGCCCAGGTTTATAACCCAGAATTTTACACTACAGGGGGGTTAAAATATCAGAACTTTGACAAGCATCAAACTAATCGTAGTTTATATATATATATATATATATATATATATATATATATATATATATATATATATATATATATTTGCTGGCCCCAACATCAGAATTTATGAAGACCATTAGAGGCCCAGAGAGTGTCATTGTCTGGCCAGGGAAGGCCAGTATTTATGAGGTGTCAATAAAGTTTCATAGAGGGCTGTTCCTGGTCAAAGAGCCAGGCATGGGTGAGTTCAAGGCCACGGGCAGGCATTGCAAGCAGGTTCAGAATTTGGTGTAATTTATAGTCAAGCCAAAATTTTCTTTTCATGGCTTTGTGGCAAGATGGATCCCAATTTTAATAAAAGATCAGGTTGGGTCTATCATTCCCCCCTTTTCTAATGTGTCCCTTTCAAATCTTTGATAGGGTAGGGGAAGAGCACTGAGGGAATTTTAATACCTCACGTAACAGTCTCCATATTTTTTGAACTCACACAAAACCAGTCTCCCTGATTTTACCTGACTTAATTAATTACTTAAAATGAAAGTCTATTTATTTTTGGCTCCATTGTTGTAAGAAGAGTGGCGTCACTCATTTTGGCTTCTTCTGAGCTGAGAGAGGGTGACATGAGGGGGCACAGCATGAGGGACATGAGTTGCCTTTTAGAAGTCAGTTCGGTTTGAAGTCTGGTTGTGGTAGAACAGTTTGTAAAGTCATCTGGGGATGGGTTCTTCTATGAGAGAAACAAAAACCATGAGTACTGAATAAATGTTGCAGCTGCTGAAACAAGTCACTGTATAGATGTCCCCTCATCTGTCTTCAATATCCCCAGTTATCAGGACTTTCAACTTAATATTTAACTTTTAGTGTCACAGTTGTCCCACCCCATAAGATACAGTTTAATAATTTAATGTCATCTGATCTTGCAAATTCCTTTTACTAGTATGACCTCTGTGTGTAATAGAGAAACCTTTAATTCTGTTAGTCAGGGCTGGATAATCATACTAGCAAACACCAAGCCTACCTGTGTAGGTTAGGAATATCTGTAGGCCTTAAACAAAAAACTTCTCCCTCTGGTAGCTCCTCTTGATAGTCTCTTTTTATTCTCATCAGGCATTCCTCTCTGAGAATCTTTCTTTGTAGCCTCCAGTCTTACTTATTTTGGGAGGCTACCATAAAGTGTATACGTTAAAATATTATTATAACTATTATTATTTAAAATGCCCAGGAATGGCTGTATTTTGGGTTTATCTGTCTTTGCTAAGAGTTTAAGATGAAGCAGTAAAACTGACTTTTGTTTCTATCTATTGTTAACAGTCAGCTGAGATTTTATGGGAGTCATTTCTGGGGAAACTTGAGAGCAGCTTCTCAGTTCTGCTAGTGCCATTTGCGCTAGGTGATTCCAGGTCTTGCTTGACCATGTGGCTTCTCTCAGAAGCATCAGGAATATCTCTCTTCTCTGATGACTCTCTTCTTCGTAGAAAATGCACTGATTGGCTTTCTGTTCTCCAGTGGCCTCATTAATCTTCCTGATCAGGTGTTTATGTGGCTGAGAGTTGCAAAGTTCTTTAGAGAAGTCTCCTGTTCCCTGGATACAAACTGACTCAGAGGTCAAGAGCCAAAATTTGTTTTATTGTCCCTTTTCATTTAAATTAAATTTTAAATCCTAATCTTAAACATCCAGCAAATAAATTTTAACAGCCTTATATTAAGAGTACTGTGCTTTAATGTCTATAATTTAAAATTATTTATCTTTTTATTATTTGGGATCTGTATTTTTCTGTCTTGTAGGTGATGCCTTATTATCTTAAATTAACCAATGTTGTGTTCAAAAGCAACTCTTTTGTAAAACACTAACAGGGAATCTTTAGTTAACTTATAAGGAAATTACAAAATAAAATTAACAAGAGTAAAAATACTTAGTTCGTGTAATAGCTACCCTGAATTTTTGGCTGAGTTATAAATTATATCCCCTTTTTGAGATCCTAGTAATCTTGACAGAAAAAAAAAAAAAAAAACTTCTGAACGTAACTTTAAATTAAATAACATCTGACCTACTGCTTTCGTAGTTATTCTCACATGTTGTAAGATGAGACACAGAGCCTTATCTCAGGTAAGGCAGGGCTCTATATAAATCTTAAGTCTTTTAGTTCTAAAGCTGATCTTTTTTTTTTAAATATCATCTTACACAGTTTACATAAATTGTTTGAGGTCACATGAACATTAGCTAACACCATATGATATCACATTTAAAACATGAATTAAAGAAAGGCTGAAAGTTTTTAACCTTTACATAGATTAGGAGCTCATTAACTTAAAAATATATTTAAATTTTTCCCCAATGTAAAAAGTAACTTAAAACTTTACATATCTTATTGATAACAAGTAAATAAATCCCCAATATATATATATATTTTTTTACCATACAACTTCAGAACACCAGCTTGATGTAATGCTCTTTTAAAGTTTCTACCTTACAGACTTGTATACCTGGAAGATATGAGCACATTAATAGCATCACAATGACATTGATGTTTTTACATTAACCAAATTTAGCTTTTAAAGAAATTCCAGTACAGTGCTCTAAAATAACAGTTCTTATTTAATCAGTTGTTTAATTTTTATGGTTGCTTGCTCTAGAAAAATAAAAATAAACACAATGTTATGGGTAAACTTTTGTTTTCAGAAATTTGTGTCGCTTTATCACATGACTGATTTTTACAATCTTATACAGACTTTAGAACAAACTTATACAGACCTTACTAAATCAATCAGATATCTAACAAAAGTACTCATGAATGAGTAATCCCATATCAAATTTACTTCACTTATTTATCAAAATATTAGAGAAATGTATTGAACAGTGTAAACCATTTTTTTGTTAAAGGAAAAGTCCTAGAACCAAGGCATATTAGACATTTTATAGACATTAATATTTTATTAGATTTTTGAGCAGCTAGAAAAACTTGTAAGCTTAAATTTAAAGACATTTATTGTTATTTGTTTATCCAAATTTAAAGTGAACCATTTAACTCACGTGAATTAAAGATCTTCAAATCCACTTTTTAAAATTTGTTTTTATGAGTGCTTTTTTTTAATGATCGCTCCTTATAGATGTTAATTTGTATATCATATATATGATATACGAACATATGGATATATGGACATACAACACATAACAAAAGTGTGCACAAATAATAATAGTAAGACCTTGTAGCTTTTCACAGGTGAAATCTCCATTGTAATGTTTCAGAACTCCACTGTTGGTCAAAGATAGAACTGATGAGAAAAATATTAACCTAGTTCTCTAGGATCAAAATAATGAGCTCAAAAAAAATACAGAATCTAAGGAAAAAAATGAGAGTCCTAAAAAAAATGACTGGCCAGTAATTAGTAAATACCATACGATTTACCTTTTTTTTTTTCCCACTTAGACATCAGATCAGTCTCCTACTGAGCTTGTAGGCTTCTTTCATTTACATCTCAACATAAGTCCTGGCTGAGTTCTGGAAGGAGCTGGACAAAACTGCTATTCTGAGCGGACACCTCAGGCCTAAGGCACTTTAACCATAATTTTCAGGTGAGGATGTTGAAAATTATGATACAATTTTAAGATACAATTCAAAATTTTATACCTTAACATCTTGTTTTGTCAACAGATACCATACTATGATTTACTATCCTTGTCCAAATTAATGCACTGACACACTGTGACATTTACCCAGGCTACCCAATTAAAAATTGGTGAAAAAAAAGACTAAATGATTGGGAAGTTACTTGCCAACTTGGAAGTAGAATTCTTTAGTTTTCCATTTTAAGTATTTAAGTTCTCTGGCATGAATTATCTGAAATCATAAACTAAAAAATTACCTAAACCCGACTTTTAACTGCAAGATTGAGCAATGCTACAAAAACCCATCCAGATACCATATTGTTACAATAAAACATCATCATTTAGACACACATTCAGCTAAGATCATTCCCAAGAAACAATTTATAATATCAACACATTATTGCACATGTCTTAAATGGCCAGAAACAAAGACAAAAGACAGACAGAAAGGAGCTCCAGACTATGGCTGACAGGACAGAAGCCTTTAAAACAGCAGATAAGAGAAAAATCTCCTACACCAGTGGCATGATAGATGTCCCCACAAGGGCATCAGATGTTTTCACAGAGGGGCAACCTGAAATGTAATATCAAAGGTCTCCATGGTGACTTTACTGCATTTAGTGTCTCCTTTTTCTTTTTCTCTTTTTTAAGAAAACAGAGGTGGCATAATACTTACAGTGCAGGGAAGGAAGGAGGGAATTTACTGAAGCAACAGGACTTCGGCAGCTGCTGGGAGTCCCTCAGTCCCGTCTTTTACTTAAACAGGATTAGCTCCTCTGGTTTGGTTCCACCCCAAGCACGCTGAATCTCCTAACATTTCAGTAGTCAGCTCTCAAAAATTCTGGGGTCGGGGGGGTATCAAAATTTGTAACTTAAATTTCGGTTCTGGACCTTGAAGCCAATTAATACCAATTTAATATAAGGACAGGGTTTGAGAAAAAGTAAAAGGGAGGTTTACTGCTTTGCTAACAAAGGATAAAAACAGGGGACTCTGTCCAAAGTTGTGACTCTCTTGATCTGGAGGGACAAGGGGTTTTAAAGGAGCTTCACTTGTTAACCTAGGAGATACTCAGTTATTAGGTCTCCAGCAGGCATTGCCCTCTGCAGTGGGTGTGCTCCAGACAGCCAGCTAGGGGCTTCTCTCATCCTGCTTAACAAAGGGGGGTATAGTGCATCCCATTTCTTTAAAACACAGTCCAAAGGGGTGACAGGCTTACATGCTTTATTACCCATTTTCACGTCCAATATCCTTAAGTTTTTACC
This sequence comes from Callospermophilus lateralis, assembly GCF_048772815.1. NCBI lineage: Eukaryota > Metazoa > Chordata > Mammalia > Rodentia > Sciuridae > Callospermophilus > Callospermophilus lateralis. Next base: position 6,304,948 of record NW_027514462.1, on the reverse strand, counting down.
ACAGAAATCACACAACAAAACGCACAAAAACAAACAAATAAAAAACATTTAGAACACAGAACAAAACACACACAAAAAAACAGAAACTCGGCGAATAAACAGAAAACCAGAGGAGCAATGCAGCGTCTTGCTAAAGCTCCGGGGTAGGAGCTCCTGCGTGCCAGTCGGCACCTCTCTACACTTTCAGAGGTATTCCCTACAGAAAAGAACAGAGGAAAGAAGGATTCCTATTACTGTCCCGGACAGGAGTATATGTGAGCCTTCCCAGGCCACCTCTCTGTCATCAGAAGAGAACTCCCTTAACCGGATATCAGATGTTATAAAGGCGCCTCTTACCTATGAAGGCCTCCTCCACCAGGTGCTTGATAATAGTTTTAGTGCGATGGTTCACTGCAGTGATCCACGGACTGAAGGCTCATTCCAAGGCCTTGGAACTTGGCTCTCCAGCCTGGAGTCCTGGAGGATAGGCCAGCTTCAGAATTTCCAGCAGTATGGCTTTGTGATCTGGTCGGGTCATGTTGCTGGGGAACTCCAAAATGTTAGTCCAGGACACAAGAAAAGACCACTGACTCCAATTAAAATCAAATTAAGGCAAGCTTAATATTTCAAGCAGCCGGGCTGCCTCTCCCTCTCAAAATGGCGGGAACAAGACAGCAACCCCACCTTTCCTACAGCCCAGCTTTATAGCCCAGAAAGTTACACAAAAGGGGGGTTACAGAAAACAGAACTTTGACAAGCATCACACTAATTGTAGTTTACATTTGTTTTTTCTGGCCCCAGCATCAGAAATTATGAGGACCATTAGAGCCTCAGAGAGGGTCATTGTCTGGCCAGGGAAGGCGAATATTTATGAGGTGTCATTAAAGTTTCAGAGAGGGCCGTTTTCTGGTCAGAGAGCCAGGCATGGGTGAGTTCAAAACATGGTCAGGCATTCTAAGCAGGTTCAGAATTTGCAGTAATTTATAGTAAAGCAAAAATTATCTTTTCATGGCTTTGTGGCAAGATGGCTCACAATTTTAATGAAAGATCATGTTGGGTGATCAACCCTGTCCCCTACTTTTGGAAAATCCTCTACCACCTCCAAGGTTGTGAACTCCTGAGCATTTTCCATTCCAGATATGTATTCACAGAATTTCTAACTCTTCTTCTCTAATTGTGTCTTACTTGGGGCGAAGTTAATGTCAAGCCATTGTTCTGGATGAGAGTGGGAAGAATATTGTGCAGCACATAATTGCATACACATTGGATTCACTTTCCAATTTTCCAATTGAAATACTGAATTCCTGACAATAACCCATACCCTTCTAGACGCTAACTACAAATACTAATATGATGGAGAAAAATAACCCAAACGGAATTGAAATACAAGCAGTTCAGAGGAGGCATGGTGTATATTGGACTTGCCTTTTGCAAGATAAAAGGTAGGTGTTATAAATCTAGTCATTTTTTAATTGAAATAGTTTTATATGTGTATTAAAGTTAACAAATATGTGAATTCCTATCTCCCTTTCGCTGTAACCTATTCAGCGCATTAATTTTTATATACACATATAGAATCCTACCTGATATCACACGTACATTTTTGTGAGGTGCCTGACATTGCAGATACAAATTGTGAGAAGAGATTACTCCACCTAAATGCTGTTGGAACTGAAAATTCAAGCTAATGGTGAGCTTCCTAGTTGAATAACATTATACATAAATCCATGTTCAGTAAAATGAATATTTTTGGATCTGTGGATGATATATATTTCATGGTGAAATTCGATTGGCATATATAATTCTACTTTTGAATGTCTTTGTTTGTGTGTGTGTTTGTGTGTGTGTGTGTATATATATATATATATATATATATATATATATATATATATATACAAAATAAATCTCCAGATTTTTCAAAATATGAAATATATGTGTCTTATATACACTCCCTAAATTCATTCATGTTCATGTATGTGGATTAATAATCAACTTTTCACAAGATTATTCTCAGAAATATTCATCCACCTGAAATACATATTTGTTTCCTAGTACTGAAAACTAACTTCAGTGAAAGGTGCAAACAAATCCTAGTATTTCTACATTAACTGACCTAGTTTAACATCAATGCTAGTAGATTCCCATGGGACATGATGTGTATTTTGACATTAATTATTATTCAACACTGGTACATTACTATTTCTTCAGTTTATGCACATCATAGGATATATATTTCATCCCCTACTTAGCAAATTTATAGGCATTTGTTTCACTTTCAATCACTTCTTGCTCCAGAACACATGTATTTCCCTATGTTTCTTGACTGGTCTTTTCATGAGACTTTTTTCAAATATATTATTTTCAATTTCCATGATCAATTTTTAAGCAAAACTCACACATCCTTCATGATAAAACATAACCCTAAGATGACCATTAGATATATAACTGGTTGGAATGATTGATTGTGCATCTTTATAACATTTCTTATATATTTGCAGATATCCATTCAATCCATTATTTAAAGTGGATCCAGTTATATTATTTATTCCCAGTATGGTCTATTCATGCGTTATTGCTATATTCATAGACAGAGGGTATACCTATTTGTACCCCAATACAAATTTATATGTCTTCAAAATATTGCTCCTGGAAATGGTGGAAGAAATACTCATGTCACGTGATATACATATACATTTTATCACAGAAATATTCTGGACACAAAAAGCAAAGGTCACACTTTCAATTGTACCAATGCCTAAATGGAAAGTGAGCATGGATTACTAAAAACATCTATGTCCAGGTTGCCTAATGCTCTCAAATGTCAATCCTATTGGTGACTACATATTTGATTCTTCCTAAGATTATATATTCAACCTCAAGCCTGTTGAAAATGTCTAATCCTATCACTCACTTTGTACTTTGCTTGATTTCCTAATGTCTTTATTGATATCTGCTTTCCCTCATATTTTCCCCAGTTCATCATTGTGACTGACTCTTCACATGTGCTGACATTAACACTCACTCTCTAACCGAAACCCTATTGCTAAAGAACTTTTTGTCCAAATCCAATACTCACTCTTCATTCTAAACCTAACTACTACCTTCCTCATCGTACTGAATATCGCTTTTTGACTGGATGTTCTCTTCAACATTCAATCATCCAAGGTACAAGGTCCTATGCCATTGTATATTGATTTATCTGAGACAACTGTGCAGCACATAACTCAAAGCTAAGTATACCACTTAAGGGTCCAATTCCCTTCTGGGCTTCAAATCTTTCCTAATTTTCTGCTTTCATACTTATATTTCACCTATATACTCTTGTAAATATCGAAGGTTGCCAATACCATTATTCATCTCGCAAAATAATTCCTAACCCAAATCAAACATGTTATTAACCCTAAACATACACTGTTCCATCAATATAACTTACAGAAGAGCAGGGACAGAGTTGGTCTTACAATATAGGAATGTAGGTGATCTTCCACCTTCTGAGAACCTCAAAGATCCATGCAGAAATGATCCTTGGAGAAGATTTATGCAGCTATGTTGGACCTGAGAGAGCAATAGAAATCTTCCATGGCAAACAACCTGGTCAGGATGAATTGATGGGTCTAAGTCAGCCTCTCTTTTCTTATTGTAAAGAAGTTGGAAGAAACCAGGCCTGTGTGGAGAGCTGTACCTGGGTGCCTAAGGTTGATATTCCATTCTAACTTCTGAATGTGTCAGAGGATGTTGGGGCAGCCTCCATCTCATGGGACCCTTGGAAGCAACTGTTAGGACAAAGTTGTTTTCAAGGCAGTGACCTCATTCAGTTCCTGAAGGAAGTGACCTCTCCTCACTTCCTTGGTGATTGAATTCTCTGAACTTGGGATCCAGGAAGACAGGCACCCAGAGCCAGTCCCAGTCCTAGTCCCATTGGGCTAACTTGTTTGCTTTTTCCAAGGACAGAGTCAGTCTTTCTTGGTACCTACTGATGTGAGGATGGCCAATTGCCAGCAGAGCTCTGAAGAGGCACCTTCCCTGAGAAAGCAGGTAGTGGCTCACCGCTGTCTCCTGACAACTCACATAGTTGGCCAAGGAGACCAGATCTGAGAGAGGACAGGCCATTTCGGGGGAACATAATATGGCCCACCAGTCAGAAGACACTCTGGATAGTCACAGACCTACTTGGGGGAAGGAGGTGGCTTTGCCGTTGTGGGTGTGAGTTTGTGGTTTTTTTCTCATGTTCTGAGAATAGGTAGGAAAGGCGTTTTTTTCTGGTGTGGAGTGGACTGTTTCTAGTAAGTCCTTTGACATTGTGAGGGTTTCTATGTCTGTGTATCCCACTGTATCCGTGGTTGTAGACATTAGAAAAGAGAATGCATCAATGGATTTTTTTTTCTCTAGTAGAAAGCTTCCCCACATTAATACTGCCCAATAGATTAATGGACTTCACTTTGCCTTATGGATGGGCAACACCTACTGTCTTCTTAAGTTACTGTTTTCTTCGTGAATTCTGGCCACTCTACAGAATACGCTCATGGTTTTGTGTCCCAGATATGTAACACCACAAGGCTCTGTGACATGGCCATGTACTGGATATCTGAAGAGATTGAGAGCATCTCAGAAAACTCAGATATCAGTGTGACCAGTAAAGTCTCAGTGAAGAAACCCTTCTTGGGCCATTTGCTTACTTGTGTTTCAATTACCCTGAATTTCAGGAAGGTCTTTGCCTCATGCCAACCCTTTGTGAAGCCTGAAGAAAACTGTTTTCATATGGAAATGAATGGGCTTCACCTGTGGCTCTTTGCTTAATTGCTTTGGAATGGGATGTGTCTGAATCAGTCTCTGGTCCTTGTGTGAGGCTGTGACTTAGATTCTCAGCGCCCAATGGATCTAAAGAAAAATCCCATGTGCTTCCCAAACCGAAATGGCCAAAAGAGAAGTCATTGTGGATGAATTTTTTTGCCTTCTTGTTTTAGGTTCCTGACCTCCATTAAGTGAGAATAGGGATTCTTTGGATTAAATGAGTTCTTCAAATCCCTGCAGAGGCTTGCCCATATGTGCTTGGGTTTTCTCATGACTCCAAATCACATAAAGAATCTATACCTCACAGCCAGTAGGCCTCAAATTGGAGAAGCGGAACACTTTAACAGCAGGAATATTTGATCACTCCAGGTTCACAGGAGGAGTGTCCAGGCCACCATGATTTTAGGCAAATGAGGGGCAAGTGAGCTTATTTTTTACACTTTCTTAGGCTGTGCCCCTCATAGAAATCTCCAGCCAGAGGTTATGATGAGTGTCTATATGGAAGAAGATGAAGGCCCTGTGGGAGTGTTTTGATTTTAATTGTGGTCATTTTTGTGGTGGTTGGAAGGAATGACTGGTTCCACCTGGGCTTGAACTCTGGCGTGATTCCCCTTAGAGACTGAGTTCTGGAACTGAACTCAGAGAAGTATTGCCATGAATTGTGTTGGGATTTTAGAAGGCCATGCATGAGACTCACCCATGGAAACTGAGATCTAGGCCCAGGGTGTCTTTCCACAAAACAATGGGAACCTCAGCCAGGATATCACATGATTTTATTCTGAAAGATTGGCAGGTATAGTTGAGAGTCAAAACACACATGGACCTCACATTGTAGGCCTCAATTTGCCTGGCTTCATGTGACCTTTTGGCAACTCTTTGAGAAGCCTTGCCTGTGAGTGTTCTCCAGAGCTTTCATTGAAATGAGCTTTCTCAACACTTAATGGTTCCTGAATGATTTGAAACCCACAGTGCCTCCAACTTAATCTTTGAAAAATGGCTAGATAAATACCATGAAATTTTTGAAATTTCCATGACCAGGTGGCACTGGAGAATCTTTGGAAGTCCTGTGGTTGATCATGTGTATACCAGAGAATGCCTTGTTTTACTGGGTTTTATGAAAATGGTGTAGAACAGAGATGCCAGTAATTTGTATCCTGCTGATTAGTGGGCCTAGAGCAGTGGTGGGCAGGTGTGTGATAAAACACCATGGTGGGGCCATGTGGATCGGCCATTGGCTTCCAAATGGATTATGACTGACATAGTGCAGAAATCAGACACTTATATGTAAAGGCATTTTTTATATGGAGAGGTTCAGGGCAATGTTCAGAATCAGTTTACTATGGTTATTGGGGCAAGCTGTGTGGGATAGAAGCCTGGTTGGTGCATTCTCCTGCAGACCCTGACCCACCACACGTGACAGAACTCCCTTCAGCACTGTATCCTAGTAGAACTCCTTGTATTTGGTGAAGAAAATACCAAATTCCCAGTGCAGCAGCAAGAAACACCACGAAAAGTGGAGGATGACCAAATGTCTTCACAGTCCTCATGAGGAGACACTTAGCCTCCAGTGGCCACAGTTTACATACAAAGAGAGAATTCAGCACTGCTGCCTCATGGTCATTGGAATATAAGAAACCATGTCTTCCAGGTCACATAGATGCAGACCCATTTTGATGGTCTCACTACAAAGGAAGTTAAAGCTCATGACAACAACATATATTTCAAGTGCCCAACCTCAGAGGCAGTTTTCCAAGAAGTCTTAGGCCAGCAGAGCTCCATGTTTGTGGAGTGTTTACACTGTTCTTTACTTTTGGAAACTCCTCTACCACCACCAAGGTTGTGAACTCCCGAGCATATTCCATTCCAGATATGTATTCACAGATTTTCACACTTTTCTACTCTAATTGTGTCTTACTTGGGCCAAGGTAATATCAAGGCATTGTTCTGAATGTGAGTGGGAAGATTTTTGTGTAGCACATATTTACATACACATTCGATTCATTTTTCAATTTTCTATTTGAAATACTGAAGCCCTGAAACTAACACATACCCTACTATACTCTGACTAATAATTCTAATATGATGGTGAAAAATAACCCAAACAGAATAGAAATACAAGCAGTTCAGAGGAGGCATGGTGTATTGTTACAATTGCCTTTTGCATTATATAGTGTAGGAGTTATAAATCTAGTCATTTTTTTGTTGAAATAGTTCTACATGTGTTTTTAAAATTAACAAATATGTGAATTCCTGTCTCCCTTTCTCTGTAGCCAATTCAGCACATGTATTTTTATATGCACATATAGAATTCTACCTGGTACCACACGTACATACTTGTGAGGTAACTGAATTGGCAGATGCAAATTGTGAGAAAGGATAACTCCTCCTAAATGCTGTTGGAACTGAAAATTCAACCTATGGGTGAGCTTCCTAGTTGAATAACATTATACATTAATCCATGTTCAGTAAAATGAATATTTTTCGATCTGTGGATTATATATATTTCATGATGAATTTCGATTGGCATATATATTGCTACTTTTTTTCTTTTATTGGTTGCTCAAAACATTAAAAATCTCTTGACATATAATATTTCATACATTAGATTCAAGTGGCTTATGAACTCCCATTTTTAGCCCAAATAGAGATTACAGAATCACATCGATTACACATCCACATTTTTACATAATGCCCTATTAGCTACTGTTGTATTCTGCTACCTTTCCTATACTCTACTGTCTCCCCTCCCCTTCCTTCCGATCTTCTCTTTTTTCCCCATCTACTGTAATTTATTTCACTCCATGTTTATTTTCCCATTCCACTCACAACAATATGTAATTTTGTGTAACAATGAGGGTCTCCCTCCATTACCATGCAATTTCCCTTTTCTCTCACTTACCCTCCCACCTCATGTCTCTGTTTAAAGTTAATCTTTTCTTCCTGCTATTGCTCCCTGCTCTGTTCTTAGTTGCTCTCATTATATCAAAGAAGACATTTGGTATTTATTTTTTAGGGATTGGCTATCTTCACTAAGCATAATCTGCTCCAGTGCCATCCATTTTTCTGCAAATTTTATGATTTTGTCATTTGTTAGTGCTGCGTAATACTCCATAGTGTATAAATGCCACATTTTTTTATCCATTCATCTATTGAAGGGCATCTGGGTTGGATCCACAGTGTATCAATTGTGAATTGTACTGCTATGAAAATCCATGTGGTAGTATCCCTGTATTACTCTCTTTTAAGGTCTTCAGGGAATAGTCAGAGAAGGGCAACAGCTGAGTCAAATTGTGGTTCCATTCACAGCTTTCCCAGGAATCTCCATACTGCTTTCCAAATTGGCCACACCAGTTTACAGTCCCACCAGCAATGTACAAGAGTATCTTTTACCCCACATCCTTGCCAGCACTTGTTGTTGTTTGACTTCATAATGGCTACCAATTTACTGGAGTGAGATGGTATCTTAGGGTGATTTTGATTTGAATTTCTCTGACTGCTAGAAATGGTGAGCATTTTATTATGTACTTGATGAATGATTGTATGTCCTCCTCTGAGAAATGTCTGTTCAAGTCCTTGACCCATTTGTTTATTGGGTTATTTGTTATCTTATTGTCTAATTTTTTGAGTTCTTTGTATATTCTGGATATTAGGCCTCTATCTGAAGTGTGAGGAGTAAAAATTTGTTCCCATGATGTATGCTCCTTATTTACCTCTCTTATTCTTTCTCTTGCTGATAAAAAACTTTTCAGTTTAAGTAGTCCCATTTGTTGATTCTTGTTATTAACTCTTGTGCTATGGATGTCATATAAAGGAGTTTGGAGCCCGATCCCATAATATGTAGATCAGAGCCAACTTTTTCTTCTATCAGACACAGAGTCTTTGATTTGATATCTAGCACCTTGATCCACTATGAGTTAACTTTTGTGCATGGCGAGAGAAAGGAATTCAGTTTCATTTTGTTGCACATGGATTTCCATTTTTCCCAACACCATTTGTTGAAGATACTATATTTCCTCCATTGCATGCTTTTAGCTCCTTTATCAAATATAAAATAGTTGTAGCTTTTTGAATTAATCTCTGTGTCCTCCATTCTGTACCATTGGTCCACCCGCCTGTTTTGGTACCAGTACCATGCTGGTTTTTTTTTAATTAATTTTATTGTAGGTTGTTCAAAACATTTCATAGTTCTTGATATATCATATTTCACACTTTGATTCAAGTGGGATATGAGCTCCCATTTTTACCCCATATACAGATTGCAGAATCACATCAATTGCACAACCATTGATTTACATATTGCCATTCTGGTGACTGTTGTATTCTGTTGCCTTTCCTATCCTCTACTATCCCCCCTCCCCCTCCCCTCCCCTCTTCTCTCTCTACCTCCTCTACTGTAATTCATTTCTCCCCCTTATATTTTTCCTCCTTTCCCCTCATTTCCTCTTGTATGTAATTTTGTATACCCCTGAGGGTCTCCTTCCATTTACATGCAATTTTCCTTCTCTCTCCCTTTCCCTCCCACCTCTCATCCCTGTTTAATGTTAATCTTCTTCTCATGCTCTTCGTCCCTACTCTGTTCTTAGTTAATCTCCTTATATCAAAGAAGATATTTGGCATTTGTTTTTAAGGGATTGGCTAGCTTCACTTAGCATAACCTGCTCTAATGCCATCCATTTCCCTCCAAATTCTATGATTTTGTCATTTCTTAATGCAGAGTAATATTCCATTGTGTATAAATGCCACATTTTTTTATCCATTCTTTTATTGAAGGACATCTATGTTGGTTCCACAGTCTTGCTATTGTGAAATGTGCTGCTATGAACATGGATGTAGCAGTGGCCCTATAGTGTGCTCTTTTTAGGTCTTTAGGGAATAGACCGAGAAGGGGAATAGCTGGATCAAATGGTGGTTCCATCCCGAGCTTTCCAAGAAATCTCCATACTGCTTTCCAAATTGGGTGCACCAATTTGCAGTCCCACCAGTAATGTACAAGAGTACACTTTTCCCGACATCCTCGCCAGCACTTGTTGGTGTTTGACTTCCTAAAGGCTGCCAATCTTACTGGAGTGAGATGGTATCTTAGGGTGGTTTTTATTTGCATTTCTCTGACTGCTAGAGATGGTGAGCATTTTTTCATATACTTCTTGATTGATTGTATGTCCTCCTCTGAGAAATTTCTGTCCAGGTCCTTGGCCCATTTGTTGATTGGGTTATTTGTTATCTCATTGTCTAATTTTTTTAGTTCTTTGTATATTCTGGATATTAGGGCTCTGTCTGAAGTGTGAGGAGTAACGATTTGTTCCCAGGACGTAGGCTACCTATTTACCTCTCTTATTGTTTCTTTTGCTGAGAAAATAACTTTTTTGTTTGAGTAAGTCCCATTTGTTGGTTATAGTTATTAACTGTTGTGCTATGGGTGTCCTATTTAGGAATTTGGATCCCGACCCCACAGTATGTAGATCATAGCCAACTTTTTCTTCTATCAGACGCCATGTCTCTGATTTGATATCAAGTTCCTTGATCCACTTTGAGTTAACTTTTGTGCATGGTGAGAGAAAGGGATTCAGTTTCATTTTGTTGCATATGGATTTCCAGTTTTCCCAACACCATTTGTTGAAGATGCTAGCCTTCTTCCATTGCATGCTTTTAGCCCCTTTATCGAATATAAGATAGTTGTAGTTTTGTGGATTGGTTTCTGTGTCCTCTATTCTGTACCATTGGTCCACCCGCCTGTTTTGGTACCAGTACCATGCTGTTTTTGTTTCTATTGCTCTGTAGTATAGTTTGAAGTCTGGTATAGCTATACCGACTGATTCACACTTCCTGCTTAGCAATGTTTTTGCTATTCTGGGTCTTTTATTTTTCCATATGAATTTCATGATTGCTTTCTCTATTTCTACAAGAAATGCCATTGGGATTTTGATTGGCATTGCATTAAACCTATTGAGAACTTTTGTTAATATCGCCATTTTGATGATGTTAATTCTACCTATCCATGAACAGGGTATATTTTTCCATCTTTTAAGATCTTCTTCAATTTTCTCTTTAGGGTTCTGTAGTATTCATTGTATAAGTCTTACACCTCTTTTGTTAGGTTGATTCCCAAGTACTTTATTTTTTCTGAGGATATTGTGAATGGGGTAGTTGTCCTCATATATATTTTAGAGGATTTGTCGCTGATATACAGGAATGCCTTTGATTTATGCGTGTTGATTTTATATCCTGCCACTTTGCTGAATTCATTTATTAGCTCTAATAGTTTCTTTGTAGACCCTTTTGGGTCTGCTAGGTATAGAATCATGTCATCTGCAAATAGTGATAATTTGAGTTCTTCTTTTCCTATTTTTATGCCTTTAATTTCTTTTGTCTGTCTAATTGCACTGGCCAGTGATTCGAGAACTATGTTGAACAGAAGTGGTAAGAGAGGCCATGCCTGTCTTGTACCAGATTTTAGAGGGAATGCCTTCAGTTTTTCTCCATTCAGAATGATGCTAGGCTGAGGCTTAGCATAGATTTCTTTTACAATATTGAGGTATGTTCCTGTTATCCCTAGTTTTTCTAGAGTTTTGAACATAAAGAGATGCTGTACTTTGTCGAATGCTTTTTCCGCATCTATCGAGATGATCTTATGGTTCTTATATTTAAGCCTATTGATGTGGTGAATAACATTTATTGATTTTCGTATATTGAACCAACCTTGCATCCCAGGGATAAATCCTACCTGATCATGGTGCACAATTTTTTTGATATGCTTTTGTATCCGGTTCGCGAGAAGTTTATTGAGCATTTTTGCATCTAGGTTCATTAGAGATATTGGTCTGTAGTTTTCTTTCTTTGGAGTGTCTTTGTCTGGTTTAGGAATCAGGGTGATGTTGGACTCATAGAATGAATTTGGAAGTTCTCCCTGTTTTTCATTTTCCTGAAATAGCTTGAAAAGTATTGGTATTAGTTCCTCTTTAAAGGTTTTGTAAAACTCTGCTGTATAACCATTCGGTCCTGGGCTTTTCTTAGTTGGTAGTCTTTTGATGGTTTCTTTATTTCCTCAGTTGATATTCGTCTGTTTAGGTTGTCAATATCCTCCTAACTCAATCTGGGCAAATCATATGACTTAAGAAATTTATCGATGCCTTCACTATCTTCTAATTTATTGGAGTATAAGGATTCAAAATAATTTCTGATAATCTTCTGTATTTCTGAAGTGTCTGTTGTGATATTGCCTTTTTCATCCCATATGCGAGTAATTTGAGTTCTCTCTCTTCTTCTCTTCATTAGCGTGGCTAAGGGTCTGTCAATTTTTTTATTTTTTCAAAGAACCAACTTTTAGTTTTGTCAATTTTTTCAATTGTTTCTTTTGTTTCAATTTCATTAATTTTTGCTCTGATTTTAATTATTTCTTGTCTTCTACTTTTTTGCTGTTGTTTTGCTCTTCTTTTTCTAGGACATTGAGTTGAAGTATTAGATCATTTATTTGTTGGTTTGTTTCTTTTTTTAAGGAATGAACTCCAAGCAATAAATTTTCCTCTTAGAACTGCTTTCAATGTGTCCCATAGATTCCGATATGTTGTGTCTGTGTTTTCATTTATCTCTAAGAATTTTTTAATATCCTCCTTGATGTCTTCTATAACCCATTTATCATTCAGTAACCTATTTTTCATTCTCCAATTGATGCATGATTTTTCCTTACTTCTTTTATCGTTGATTTTCAATTTCATTTCATTATGTTCAGATAAGATGCATGGTATTATCTCTACTCCTTTATATTGTCTAAGAGTTGCCCTGTGACATAATATATGATCTATTTTTGAGAAGGATCCAAGTGCTGCTGAGAAAAAAGTGTAACTGCTTGATCTTGGGTGGTATATTCTATATATGTCAATTAAGTCTAGGTTATTAATTATGTTATTGAGTTCTATAGATTCCTTATTCAACTTTTCTTTGTAAGATCTATCCAGTGGTGAGAGAGGTGTGTTGAAGTCTCCCATAATTATTGTATGGTGGTCTATTAGACTCTTGAACTTGAGAAGAGTTTGTTTGATGAACATAGCTGCACCATTGTTTGGGGCATATATATTTATGATTGTGATGTCTTGTTGGTGTATGGTTCCCTTGAGCTGTATGTAGTGTCCCTCTTCATCCCTTTTGATTAACTTTGGCTTGAAATCTATTTTATTTGATATGAGTATGGACACTCGTGCTTGTTTCCGAAGTCCATAAGAGTGATATGATATTTCCCAACCTTTCACCTTCAGTCTATGTATGTCTTTTCCTATCAAATGCGTCTACTGAAGGCAGCATATTGTTGGGTCTTGTTTTGTGATCCATTCTACTAGCCTGTGTCTCTTAATTCGTGAGTTTAAGCCATTAACATTTAGGGTTATTATTGAGATATGGGTTGTTCTTCCAGTCATATTGGTTTATTAATGTTACTAAACATGGTTTGTTTTCCTCTTTGATTATTCCCCCTCTTTACTGTACTCCCTCCCGCTGTTGGTTTTCATTGTTATTTTCCATTTCCTCTTCCTGCAATGTTTTGCCGAGGATGTTTTGAAGAGATGGTTTTCTAGCTGCAAATTCTTTTCACTTTTGTTTATCATGGAAGGTTTTAATTTCATCTTCCATACTGAAGCTTAATTTTGCTGGATACACAATTCTTGGTTGGAACCCATTTTCTTTCAGTGTTTGAAATATGTTATTCCAGGATCTTCTAGCTTTCAGAGTCTGTGTTGAAAGATCAGCTGTTATCCTGATTGGTTTACCCCTAAATGTAATCTGCTTCCTTTCTCTTGTAGCTTTTAAAATTCTCTCCTTATTCTGTATGTTGGGCATCTTCATTATAATGTGTCTAGGTGTGGATCTCTTATGATTTTGCACATTCGGCGTCCCGTAGGCTTCTAGGATATGGGATTCTGTCTCATTCTTCAAGTCTGGGAAGTTTTCTCGTATTATTTCATTGAATAGATTGCTCATTCCTTTTGTTTGGAACTCTATACCTTCCTGTATCCCAATGACTCTTAAGTTTGGTCTCTTTATGTTATCCCATATTTCTTGAATGTTCTGCTCATGGTTTCTTAACAGCTTTGCTGAGCTGTCTATGTTCTTCTCCAGTTGAAATACTTTGTCTTCATTTTCTGATGTTCTATCTTCTAAGTGTTCTACTCTGCTGGTAGTATTCTCAATTGAGTTTTTAATTTGGTTTATTGTTTCCTGCATTTCCAGGATTTCTGTTTGTTTGTTTTTGATAACCTTGATCTCCCTGTATAATTGATCTTTTGCTTCTTGTATTTGTTTATGTAATTCATTTTCGAAGTGCTCGAAGTGGTCTTTCATTGTCTGATTATGCTGTCTAATGTCTTCCTTGAGACTCCAGATAATCTGAAGCATGTATATCCTGAATTCTTTATCTGACATTCCATCTGCTGCAGATATTACCTCTTCTAAAGTTGAGTTGACCTGCATTGCTTGTGGTCCTTTCTTTCCTTGTCTTTTCATACTGATCGCGTTTCTTTCTGCTTGGTGAAACTGTTTTGCTATTGATTTTCCCCCTATATATTTATATTGCTCTTATATAGTTGCAAAGTCTCCCTCGCAGGCTTTGGCGGTGGTTCTGCCCCTCCTCCAATTGGGGCAATGTGCCTACTACGCCGCCAGGCTGCTGTGCCTCTACTTTCGGTGGGCCTGTTCTTTCGGTGGTCACAGGTTCGCCTCCCTTGCAGGCGTGAGAAGCGGCTCTGCACCTCCGCTGGCCGCTAGGCCTGTTCTGTCTGTCGTTTGCAGGTCTGTCTACCTAACAGGTGCTGGTGGCGGCTCTGCCCCTCCCCCAAACGGGGTGATGTGTCAGACGGCCACTGGGCCTGTTTTATCAGTGGTCACGGTATCGCCTACCTTGCAGGTGGGTGGGGCAGCTGTGCCCCTCTGCAGGTTTCTGGGCCTGACCTGCCGGTGGGTCGCAGGTCATTCATTTTTTAGTTCTAGTAGTTTTTGTACACCTTTTTGTGTCTTCTATGTATAGAATAATGTCACCCGAAAATAGTGATAATTTGCGTTCTTATTTTCCTATTTTTATGCCTTTTATTTGTTTAGTATGTCTAATTGCTCTGGCCAGTGTTTCGAGAACTATATGGAATAGAAGTGGTGAGAGAGGGCATCCCTGTCTTGTTCCAGATTTTAGAAGAAATGCCTTCAATTTTTCTCCATTCATAATGATGCTAGCCTGAGGCTTAGCATAGATAGCTTTTACAATGTCGAGGTAACTTCCTGTTATCCCTATTTTTTCTAATGTTTTGAACATAAAGGGATGCTGTACTTTGTCAAATGCTTTTTTTGCTTCTATCGAGATGATCATATGATTCTTATCTTTAAGTCTATTGATGTGGTGAATAACATTTATTGATTTCCGTATATTGAACCATCCTTGCATCCCAGCTATGAATCCTACTTGATCATGGTGCATAATTTTTTTGATGTGCCTTTGTATTCGATTCACCAGAGTTTTATTGAGGATTTTTGCATGTAGGTTCATCAGATATATTGGTCTGTAGTTTTCTTTCTTTGAGGTGTCTTTTTCTGATTTCGGAATCAGCGTGATGTTGGCCTCATAGAATGAATTTGGAAGAGCTCCCTCTTTTTCTCTATGCTGAAATAACTTGAAAAGTATTGGTATTAAATCTTCTTTAAATGTTTTGTAAAACTCCGCTGTATAGCCATCCGTTCCTGGGCTTTTCTTGGTTTGTAGTCTTTTGATTGCTTCTTCTGTTTCATCCATTGACATTGGTCTGTTTAAATTGTGTGTATCCTTCTGACTCAGTCTGGGAATATCATATGACTTAAGAAATTTATCGATGTCTTCACTATATTCTATTTTATTGGAATATAGGTTTTCTAAATAATTTCTAATTGTCTTCTGTATTTCGGAAGCATCTGTTGTAATATTGCCTTTTTCATCCCATATGTTAGTAATTTGAGTTCTCTCTCTTCTTCTATTCATTAGCATGCCTAAGGGTCTGTCGAACATATTTATTTTTTCGAAGAACCACCTTTTAGTTTTGTTAATTTTTTCAATAGTTTCTTTTGTTTCAATTTCGTTGATTTCTGCTCTGATTTTAATTATTTCTTGCTTTCTGCTACATTTTTTGTTGTTTTGCTCTTCCTTTTCTAGGGCTTTGAGTTGAAGTGTGAGCTCATTTATTTGTTCGTTTTTACTTTTTTTCAGGAATGACCTCCAGTCGATGAATTTCCCTCTTAAAACTGCTTTCATTGTGTCCCATAGATTCTGATATATTGTGTCTGTATTTTCATGTATCTCTAAGAATTTTTTGATTTCCTCCTTTATATCTTCTGTAACCCACTGATCATTCAGTAACATATTGTTCATTTTCCATGTGATGTAGGATTTTTCCTTCCTTTTTTTATCATTGGTTTCCAGTTTCATTCCATTATGATCAGAAAAAATTCATGGTATTATCTCAACCCC
This sequence comes from Callospermophilus lateralis, assembly GCF_048772815.1. Lineage (NCBI taxonomy): Eukaryota > Metazoa > Chordata > Mammalia > Rodentia > Sciuridae > Callospermophilus > Callospermophilus lateralis. The sequence goes on along the minus strand of NW_027514462.1, from coordinate 6,288,708 downwards.
TGTATATTTACTGAGGGTTGCCCTATGACATAATATATGGTCTATTTTTGAGAAGGACCCACGTGCTACTGAGAAAAAAGTATATCCACTTGATGATGATTGATATATTCGATATATGTCAGTTAAGTCTAGGTTATTGATTGTGATATTGAGTTCTATAGTTTCTTTATTCACTTTTGTTTGGAGGATCTGTCCAATGGTGAGAGAGGTGTGTTGAAGTCACCCATAATTATTGTGTTGTGGTCTATTTCATTCTGGAACTTGAGGTGAATTTGTTTTTTGAACATTGCAGGACCATTATTTGGTGCATAAATATTGATAATTTTTATGTCTTGTTGATGAATGGTTCCTTTTAACAGTATATAATGTCCTTTCTTATCCCTTTTGATTAAATTAGTCTTGAAGTCGATTTTATTCGATATGAGCATGGCCACCCCTGCTTGCTTATGGGGAGCATTGCATGGTATATTTTTTCCAAAACTTGCACCTTCAGCCTGTGTATGTCTTTTCCATTCAGATGTGCCTCCTGGAGGCAATATATTGTTGGATTCATTTTTAATCCAAGTTACCAGCCTATGTCGCGTTATTGGAGAGTTTAAGCCATTAACATTTAGAGTCACTATTGATATATGGTTTGTACTGCCGCTCATGATTGATGATTCATCTTTTTTTTTTTTTAATTTAGTTTGTTTCTGCATGATTAGCTTTTCCCCCACCCTCAGTCATTACTGAGGCACTTCCCACTGATGGTTTTGGTTGTTGATTTTCATTTCTTCTTCGTGTATTGTTTTGCTCAAGATGCTTTGCAATGCTGGTTTTCTGGCTACAAATTTTTTTTACCTTTTGTTTATCATGAAATATTTTTATTTCATCGTCATACCTGCAGCTTAATTTTGTTGGATACAGAATTCTTGGTTGGCATTCATTGTCTTTCAGTGTTTGAAATACGTTGCTCCAGGATCTTCTCGCTTTCAGCGACTGTGATGAAAAATCCATTCTCAACCTTATTGGTTTACCCCTTAATGTAATCTGCCTCCTTTCTCTTAGAGCTATTAATATTTTCTCTTTGTTTTGTATATTGGATATCTTCATAACAATGTGTCTTGGTGTTGGTCTACTGTGATTTTGTGTTCTCCGTGTCCTGTAAGCATGTCCAATTTGTATATCTATTTACTTTGTATTTCTGGAAATATTTCTGTAATTATTTCATTCAATAGATTACTAATTCCCTTGGTTTGAATCTGTGTACCTATCCAGATGACTCATTAATTTTTTTTTTATGTTATCCCATATCTCTTGGATGTTTTACTCATGATTTTTTACCAGCCTTTCTGTGTTGGCTAGATTCATTTCAAGATGATATATTTTGTCTTCATTATCTGACATTCTGTCTTCTACTTGCTCCACAGTGTTAGTGATACTCTCAATTGACTTTTTAATTTGGTTTATCGTTTCCTTCATTTCTAGAATTATTGTTTGATTTTTTTATAATCTCTATCTCCTGATAAAGATGCATAACTTCTTCTTTTATCTGTTTATGCAATTCATTTTCAATGTGTTCTTTCACTGTTTGGATTTGCTGTCTCGTATCCTCTTTAAGTTTCAATTCCATCTGTCTAAGGTATTCCTTGAGTTCTTTATATGACCATTTTTCTGATGACTATAGGTCCTCCTGAATATTTTGGCTGTCCTTCGTTGTTTGTACTTATTTTCTTCCTTGATTTTTTGTGCTGCTCATGTTACTTCTTGCTCTGTTTGACTGTTGAGTTACTGCTTACTCTTATAAATTTATTTGATGCTTGGAAGAAAAGATATTAGAAGGAAAGGGAAGAAGTCACTAAAGAGAATGAGAGTAGGCAGGTAGAATTCGAGGAAGGGGAAATCAGAAAATTGAAAAGAAATGATAAGACAAAAGAAAAAATAGAAAAGAAAGAAAGAAAAAAATTTAAAAATAATGATCATTTAAAAGATGTAAATTAAAGTTTAAAATAATAATAATAATAAAATAAAAATATTTAAAAAATGAAAACATATTAAAAAGTTAAAGTACAACAACAAAAAATATGAATTTACATAAAGAATCTAAACCCCACACTCAGTAGGCCTCAAGTTGGAGAAGTAGAGCAGTATTAACGCCAGGCCTATTTTTTCACTTCTGTTTCACAGGAAGGCAGTCCAGGCAACCCTGATGTTAGGCAAATGAGGGGCAAGGGAGCTTATTTTGGACACGGACGTGGGCTGTGTACCTCATGGAAACCTCCAGCCGGAGGTTATGATGAGTGTCTACATGGAAGAAGATGAGGGCCATGTTGGGGTGTTTAGGTTTTAACTGTGAACATTTGTATGGCGGTAGGAAGAGATGACTGGGTACACCTGTGCTTGAACTCTTGTGTGATTCAACATAGAGACTGAGTTCTGGAATTGACCTCAGAGAAGTATTGCCATGGATTGTGTTGGGCTTTTAGAAGGCCATGCATGAGAGTCACCCTTGGAAAGTGAGATCTACGCCCAAGTTGGCTTTCCACAGAGCAAAGGGAATCTCAGCCAGGATATCACATGATTTTATTCTGAAAGACTTGGCAGCCATAGTTGAGAGTGAAAACACACATGGACCTCACATTGTAGACCTCAATGGGCCTGGCTTCATGTGACCTTTTGGCCACCCTTTGGGAAGCCTTGCCTCTGAGAGTTCTCCAGAGCTTTCATTGAAGTGAGCTTACTCAACATTTAATGGTTAATGAATGAATTGAAACCCACAGTGCCTACAACTTCTTCCTTGAAAAATGGCTAGATGAATACCATGAAATTTTTGAAATTCCCAAGACTAGGTGTCACAGGAGAACCTTTGGATGTCCTCTAGCTGATCATGAGAATACAAGACATTGCCTTTATTGACTGGGTTTCATGAAAATGGTGTATAACAGAGATGCAAGTAAGTTGGAACCTGCTGAGTAGTGTTCCTAGAGCCGTGGCGGGCAGGTGTGTGATAAAATATCTCTGGTGTGGCCATGTTTATCTGCCATTGGTGTCCAAATAACTTGTGACTGACATTTTGCAGCCAGTAGACCCTTATATGTAAAAGAATCTTGTTATATGGATAGGTTTCAGGGCAATGTTCAGAATCAGGTTGCTATGGTCAATGTTGCAAGCTATGTGGGATAGAAGCCTGGTTGGTGCATTCTCCAACAGAACCCAACCCACCACAACTGAAAGAACTCCCTACAGCACTGTGTCCCAGTTGAACTCTTTTTATTTCATGAAGCAAATACCACACTCCTAGTGCAACAGCAAAAAACACCACAAAGAGTGGAGGATGACCAAATGGCTTCACAGTCCAGATGAGGAGACACTTGCCCTCAGTGGCCACAGTTTACCTACAAAGAGAAAATTCAGCACTGCTGCCTCATGTTCATCGGAAAATAAGAAACCATGTCATCCATGTAACATAGATGCAGACCCAGCTTTGATGGTCTCACTACAAAGGAAGCTAATGCTCCTGACAACAAAATATATTTCAAGTGCTCACCCTCAGAGGTAGTTTCTCCAGATGTTAGGCCAGCAGAGCTTCATGTTTGTGGAGTGTTTACCCTGTCCCTTACTTTTGGAAACTCCTCTACCACCTCCAAATTTGTGAACTCCTGAGCATTTTCTATAACAGGAATGTATTCACAGATTTTCTAACTCTTCTCCTCTAATTGTGTCTTACATGGGGCGAAGGTAATGCCAAGGCATTGTTCTGAATGAGAGTGGGAAGATTTTTGTGTAGCACATATTTGCATACACATTGGATACATTTTCCAATTTTCCATTCGAAATACTGAATCCCTGACACTAACAAATTCCCTTCTAGACTTTTACTTCTAATCTTAATATGATGGAGAAAAATAACCCAAACAAAATAGAAATACAAGAGGTTCACAGGAGGCATGGTGTATAGTTGGACTTGCCTTTCCTATGATAAATGGTAGGTGCTATAAATCTAGCAAATTTTTATTGAAACAGTTCTTTATGTGTTTTAAAAGTTAACAAATATGTGAATAACTGTCTCCCTTTCTCTGTAGTCTATTCAGCACATGTATTTTTTTATGCACATATTGAATTCTACCTGGTATCACACATACATTTTGTGAGGTGGCTGACTTGGCAGATACAAACTGTAAGAAAAGATCACTCCTACTAAACGCTGTTGGAACTGAAAATTCAACATATGGGTCAGCTTTCTAGTTGAACAACATAAATTGATGTTCAGGAAAATGAGTATTTTTGGATCTGTGGATGATATATATTTCATGGTGAATTTCAATTGGCATACATAATGCTACTTTTTAATGTCACTCTCTGTGTGTGTATCTATCTATCTATCTATCTATCTATCTATATATATATATGTATTCACTCTCCAGATTTTTCAAAATATGAAATGTATTTGTCTTATTTTACACTCCCTAAATTCATTCATATTTATGTATGTGGATTTATAATCAACTTTTCACAAGTTTATTCTCAGAAATGTTCATCCACCTGAAATACATATTCGTTTCCAGTACTGAAAACTAACTTCAGGGGATCATATGATGGCAGCGAAAGGAGTGCATCAACCCCATATACAGCATCACTGTGCAAGAGAATGACGAATTTCCAGCAAAATTTGGGTGCTCCAAAACCTAGTGGAAGTATTTCCATCTCATGAGGATTAGCTACGGGGCTCAAACGTGAGTGATTTGTCCGCATAGAGCGTCATGCTGCTTATTCAGCAAATCGCCGTGCGGCTAGAGTCTGTGGCGCATGCTGGCAAACAATGAGATAGCAACACAAATATTCAGTGGTGCGGATTCTGTGGGCTCCAGCCAGCTGTACAATCACTGTGCTCATTGCTGAATTCTGGGTTTGAGACCGGGGAAGGACGCGGTCCAATTCGGTTTTCCACACCAGTCAGACCACAGAGGAAGCCAGGGGCCACCATCTTGGAGAGCTGACGTCACCATTCCTGTTTTCAACTCATAGCAGCTCATTCAGCTATAGAACAGGTAATCTCAGGCTGCCATTCGCCTGTGTCTCGGAGACAAATTACTCAGGCCTGTTCCTATCAGAACATACACTAAGCCCAGAGCGGCCGAATTCTGGCTCCTGGAACTGATCAGGCCCAGGGCTAAAGAACCCGCAGAAACTCCTTCTCGGTCTAGGTCTTGCTGAATACTGTGGAGGTAAATACCTACCTAGCCTTCATAGGCAGTGGCAACAGGATTGAGACGGGGCTTGTGAGGGCTGGTCAGGACTCACCCATTGCTTTGGTCATCCGGCAAAGGGAACGAAATGCTGCCATTCGCATGGGGTACCAACATGTTAGAGATCTGATGTCATCACAAAGTGGTGGAGGAGATAACTTCATCGATACCAGCGGTGACAGAAACAGTTGGTCTCCTGGTAAAAAAAGTGAGTCACAAACACCCGAGTCTCTCTCACTTTGTCTTCAAGCCAGAGGGGCAGAGCAGAGCCGCCGCCCATGCCCGGCACAGGCCCAGCGACCTGCAGGCGTGGTAGTCATGTCATCCCAATTGGAGTAGTGACAGAGCAGAGCTGCTGCCCGTGCCTGGAACAGGCCCATCAACCAGCAGGCGTGGTAGTCACGTCACCCCAATTGGAGTAGGGGCAGAGCAGAGCCACCGCCTATGCCCAGAACAGGCCCAATGACCCGCTGGTGTGGTAGACACGGCACCCCTATTGGAGTAGTGGCAAAGCAGAGCCTTCTCCCGCGCCCAGTACAAGCCCAGCGGCCCACCAGCGTGGTTGTTAGGTCACCCCGATAGGAATAGGGGCAGAGCAGAGCCACTGCCCAAAACAAAACAGTTTCAACAAGCAGAGAGAAACGCGAGCAGTATGAAAAGACAAGGAAATAAAGGACCACAAGCAATGCAGGTCAACACAACTTTAGAAGAGGTAATAGCTGCATCAGATGGAATGTCAGATAAAGAATTCAGGATACTCATGCTTTAGATGATCTGGAGTCTCAAGGAAGACATTAGACAACAAAATCAGACAATTAAAGATCACTTTGACAATGAATTACATAAACAAATCCAATAAGCAAAAGATCAACTATATAGGGAGATAGAGGTTGTAAAAACAAACAAACAGAAATCCTAGAATTGCAGGAAGGAATAATCCAACTTAAAAACTCAATTGAGAATACTACCAGGAGAGTAGAACACTTAGAACATAGAACATCAGACAATGAAGACAAAGTATTTCAACTTGAAAAGAACATAGACCACTCAGCAAGACTGTTAAGAAACCACGAGCAGAATATCCAAGAAATATGGGATAACATAAAGAGGCCAAACTTAACAGTCATTGGGATACAGGAAGGTATAGAGGTCCAAACCAAAGGAATGAGCAACCTATTCAATGAAATAATACGAGAAAACTTCCCAGACTTGATAAATAAAACAGAATCCCAAGTCCTAGAAGCCTACAGAACGCCGAATGTGCAAAATCATAAGAGAGCCACAACTAGACACATTATAATGAAGATGCCCAACAAACAGAAAAAAGAGAGAATTTTAAAAGCTACAAGAGAAAGGAAGCAGATTACGTTTAAGGTTAAACCAATCAGGATAACAGCTGATCTTTCAACACAGACTCTGAAAGCTAGAAGATCCTGGAATAACATATTTCAAACACTGAAAGAAAATGGGTTCCAACCAAGAATTGTGTATCTAGCGAAATTAAGCTTCAGTATGGAAGATGAAATTAAAACCTTCCTCGATAAAAAAAAGTGAAAAGAATTTGCAGCTAGAAAACCATCTCTTCAAAACATCCTCGGCAAAACATTGCAGGAAGAGGAAATGGAAAATAACAATGAAAACCAACAGTGGGAGGTAGGACATTAAAGGGGGGAAAATAATCAAAGAGGAAAACAAACCATGTTTAGTAACATAAATAAACATATATGGCTGGAAGAACAACCCATATCTCAATAATAACCCTAAATGTTAATGGCTTAAACTCACCAATGAAGACACACTGGCTAGTAGAATTGAACAAAAAACAAGACCCAACAATATGCTGCCTACAGGAGATGCATTTGATAGGAAAATGCATACATAGACTGACGGTGAAAGTTTGGGAAAAATCATATCACTCATATGGACTTCGGAAACAAGCAGGAGAGTCCATACTCATATCAAATAAAATAGATTTTGAGCCAAAGTTAATCAAAAGGGATAAAGAGAGACACTACAAACTGCTCAAGGGAACCATACACCAACAAGAGACAGCAATCATTAATATATATGCCCCAAACAATGGTGCAGCTATGTTCATCAAACAAACTCTTCTCAAGTTCAAGAGTCTAATACACCACAATACAGTAATCATGGGAGACATGAACACACCTCTCTCATCACTGGACAGATCTTCCAAACAAGGAATAAGGAATAAGGAAACTATAGAACTCAATAACACAATTAATAACCTAGACTTATTTGAGATATGTAGAATATAACACCCAACATCAAACAGTTACCTTTTTTTCTCAGCAGCACATGTATCCTTCTAAAAAATGATCATATATTATGTCACAGGGCAACTCTTAGACAATATAAAGGAGTACAGATAATACCATGCATATTATCTGATCATAATGGAATGAAACTAAAAATCAATGATAAAAGAAGGAAGGAAAAATCATGCATCACTTGGAGAATGAACAATAGGTTACTGAGTGATCAATGGGTTATAGAAGACATCAAGGAGGAAATTTAAAAATTCTTAGAGATAAATGAAAACACAGACACAACATATCGGAATCTATGGGACACATTGAAAGCAGTTCTAACAGGAAAATTCATTGCTTGGAGTTCATTCCTTAAAAAAAGAAACAACCAACAAATAAATGATCTCATACTTCATCTCAAAATCCTAGAAAAAGAAGACGAAAGAAACAGCAAAAGAAGTAGAAGGCAAGAAATAATTAAAATCAAAGCTGAAATTAATGAAATTGAAACAAAAGAAACAATTGAAAAAACTTGACAAAAGTAGAAGTTGGTTCTTTGAAAAAATAAATAAAATTGACAGACCCTTAGCCATGCTATGAAAGAGAAGAAGAGAGAACTCAAATTACTAGCATAAGGGATTAAAAAAGAAAATATCACAAGAGATATTTCTGAAATACAGAAGATAATCAGAAATTATTTTTAATCCTTATACTCCAAAAAAATAGAAGACAGTGAAGGCATCGATAAATTTCTTAAGTCATATGATATGCCCATATTGATTCAGGAGGATATAGACAACATAAACAGACCAATATCAATTGAGGAAATAGAAGAAACCATCAATCCACTACCAACTTAGAAAAGCCCAGGACCGTATGGGTATACAGCAGAGTTTAACAAAACCTTTAAAGAGGAACAAATACCAATATTTTTCAAGGTGTTTCAGGAAATTGAAAAAGAGGGAGATTCTTCCAAATTCATTCTACGAGGCCAAGATCACCCTGATTCTTACACCAGACAAAGACACTTCAAAGAAAGAAAACTACAGACCAATATCTCTAATGAACCTACACGAAAAAATCCTCAATAAAATTCTGGCGAATTGGATACAAAAACATATCAAAAAAATTGTGAATCCTGATCAAGTAGGATTCATCCGTGTGATGCAAGGCTGGTTCAATATACGGAAATCAATAAATGTTATTCACCACATCAATAGACTTAAAAATAAGAACCATATGATCATCTCGGTAGATGCAAAAAAAGCATTCTATAAAGTACAGCATTCTGTTATGTTCAACACTCAAGAAAAACTAGTGATAAGAGGAACATACCTCAATATTGTAAAAGCAATCTATGCTAAGCCTCAGGCTAGCATCATTCTGAATGGAGAAAAATTGAAGGTATTCTCTCTAAAATCTGGAACAAGACAGGGATGCCCTCTCTCACCACTTCTGTTCAACATTGTTCTCGAAACACTAGCCAGAGCATTTAGACAGACGAAAGAAATAAAAGGCGTAAAAATTGGAAAAGAAGAACTTAAATTATCAGATCACATGATTCTATGTCTAGCAGTCCCAAAAGGGTCTACAAAGAAACTAATAGAGCTAATAAATGAATTCAGCAAAGTGGCAGGATATAAAATCAACATGCATAAATCTAAGGCATTCCTGCATATCAGCGACAAATCCTCTGAAATAGAAATGAGGACAACCACTCCATACACAATATCCTAAAAAAAAATAATAATAATTAGGAATCAACCTAACAAAAGATGTGAAAGTCTTATACAATGAAAACTACAGAACCCTAAAGAGAGAAATAGAAGAAGATCTTAGAAGATGTAAAAATATATCCTGTTCATGGATAGGCAGAACTAATATCATCAAAATGGTGATATGACCAAAAGTTCTCAATAGGTTTAATGCAATGCCAATCAAAATCCAAACGGAATTTTTTCTAGAAATAGAGAAAGCAATCATGAAATTCATATGGAAAAATAAAAGACACAGAATAATAAAAACAACACTAAACAGGAAGTGTGAATCAGGCGGCATAGCGATACCAGACTTCAAACTATACTACAGAAAAATAGTAACAAAAATACCATGGTAATGGTACCAAAACAGGCAGGTGGACCAATGGTTCAGAATAGAGGACACAGAAACCAAGCCAGGAAACTACAACTATCTTATATTTGATGGAGGGGCTAAAAGCATGCAATGAAGGAAAATAGCATCTGCAAAAAATGGTGCTGGGAAAACTTGGAATCCATATGTAACAAAATGAAACTGAATCCCTTTCTCTCGCCATGCACAAAAGTTAACTCAAAATGGATCAAGGAGCTTGATATCAAATCAGAGACATGGCGTCTGATAGAACAAAAAGTTGGCTACAATTTACATACTGTGGGGTCGGGCTCCAAATTCCTGAATAGGACACCCATAGCACAAGAGTTAATAACTAGAATCAACAAATGGGACTTACTCAAACTAAAAAGTTTTTTATCAGCAAAAGGAACAATAAGAGAGGTAAATAGGGAGCCTAAATCCTGGGAACAAATCTTTACTCCTCACACTTCAGATAGAGCCCTAATATTCAGAGTATACAAAGAACTCAAAAAAATAGACAATAAGATAACAAATAACCCAATAAACAAATGGGCCAAGAACCAGAACAGACACTTCTCAGAGAAGTACATACAATCAAAAAACAAGTACATGAAAAAATGCTCACCATCCCCAGCAGTCAGAGAAATGCAAATCAAAACCACCCTAAGATACCATCTCATTCCAGTAAGATTGGCAGCCATTATGAAGTCAAACAACAACAAGTGCTGGTGAGGATGTGGAGAAACAGGTACACTTGTACATTATTGGAGGCACTGCTAATTGGTAGAGCCAATTTGGAAAGCATTATGGAGATTTCTTGGAAAGCTGTGAATGGAACTACCATTTGACCCAGCTATTCCTCTTCTCAGTCTATTCCCTAAAGACCCTAAAAGAGCATGCTACAGGGACACTGCTACATTGATGTTCATAGCAGCACAATTCACAATAGCAAGACTGTGGAACCAACCTAGATGCTGTTCAATAGAAGAATGGATAAAAAAAATGTGGCACTTATACACAATGGAGTATTACTCTGCTTTAAAAAATGACAAAATCATAGAATTTGCAGGAAAATAGATGGCATTAGAGCAGATTATGCAAAGTGAAGCTAGCCAATCCCTAAAAAACAAATGCCAAATGCCTTCTTTGATAAAAGGAGAGTAACTACGAACAGAGTAGGGATGAAGAGCATGAGAAGAAGATTAATATTAAATAGGGATGAGAGGTGGGAGAGAAAGGGAGAGGGAAGGGAAATTGCATGGAAATGGAAGTAGACCCTAAGGGTTATACAAAATTACATAAAAGAGGATGTGAGGGGAAAGGGAAAAATAATACAAAAGGGAGAAATTTATTACAGTAGAGGGGGTAGAGAGAGGAGAGGGGAAGAGAGCGGAGGGGAGGAGGGATAGTAGACGATAGGAAAGGCAGCAGAATACAATAGACACTAGTATGGCAATGTGTCAATCAATTGATGTGTAACTGATGTGATTCTGCAATCTGTATACGGGGTAAAAATGGGAGTTCATAACCCACTTGAATCAAAGTGTGAAATATGATATATCAAGAAATAAATAATGTTTAGAACAACCATAAAAAATTAAAAAAAAAAGAAAACTAACATCGGTGAATGAGGCATGCGAATCCTAATATTTCTACAGTAACTGACCAAGTTTAACATCAATGCAAGTAGATTCCAATGGACATGATGTGTATTTTTACGTTAATTTTTATTCAAAACTGGTACAATTTCATCAGTTTATGCACATCATAGGATATATATTTCATAAAAAATTTAGCAAATTTATAGGCATTTGTTTCACTTTCAATCACTTCCTGCTTCAAAACACATGTATTCCTCCATATTTCTTGACTGGTCTTTGCATGAGAATTCTTTCCGAACACATTATTTTCGATTTCCATAATCACTTTTGAAGCAAACTTCACACACTCTTCATGATAAATCAAAACACTAATATTACCATTAGATGTATAACTGGTTGGAATGAATGAATATATATCAATATAAGATTTATTGTATATTTTCAGATATCAATTCAATCCATTATTTAAAGTTGGAACCAGTTATATTATTTATTCACAGTATGGTGTATTCATGCTTAATCTCTATATTCATGGACACAGGGTACACCTCTTTGTACCCCCAATACAAATTTTACGTCTTCAGTATATTGCTCCCAGAAATGGTGGTAGAAATACTCATGTCACCTGATCTACATATAGATTTTATCACAGTAATATTCTGGACAAAAAATGTAAAGGTCACACTTATGATTGTACCAAAGACTAAATGGAAAGCGATCATGGATTACTAAAAACATCCTTGTCCAGGTTGCCTAATGCTCTCAAATGTCAATCCTATTGGTTACTACATATTTGTTTCTTCCTAAGATTATATATTCAAACTCAACCCTGGTGAAAATGTCTACTCCTATCACTCACTTAATACTTTGCCTGATTTCATAATGTTTCTATTGTTATCTGCTTTTCTACATATTTTCCCAATTTCATCATAGTGACTGACTCTTCATATGTGCTGACATTTACATTCACTCTCTATCCGAAACCCTATAGCTAAAGAATTTTTAGTCCCAATCCTACACTCACTCTTCTTCCTAAACCTACCGACTATCTTCCTAATTCTACTGACTATCCCTTTGGATTGGATGTTCTCTTCTACATTCAAACATCCAAGGTACAAGGTCCTATGCCATTGTATATCAAATTGTCTGAGACATCTTTGCAGAATATAATTCAAAACTAAGTATCCCAATTAAGGGCCCAATGCCCTTCTGGGCTTCAAATCATACCTAGATTTTTGTTTTCATACTTATATTTCACCTCAATGTTCTTGTAAATATCGCAGGTTCCCAATACCATTATTTATCACACAGAATGATTGCTAACCCAAATCGAACCTGTTATTAAGCCTAACATGCACTGTTTCCTCAATCTCATTTTACAGAAGAGCAGGGATAGAGTCGTTCTTACAATACAGGAAAGTAGGGGACATTCCACCTGCTGAGAACCTCAAAGGTCCATTCAGAAATGATACCTGGAGAAGATGTAGGCAGCTATGAAGGACCTGAGAGAGCAAAAGTCATCTTCCATGGCAAACAACCTGGTCAGGATGAAGGGATGTGTCTGAATCAGCCTCTCTCTTTTTATTGTAGAGAAGATGGACCAAACCAGGCCTGTGTGGAGAGCTGCTGCTGGGTGCCTATGGTTGACATACCATTCTACCTTGTGAAAGTGTCACAGGAAGTAGGGGCAGCCTCCATCTCATGGGACACTTGGAAGCAACTGTTAGGACAAAGTGGTTGCCAAGGCAGTGACCTCATTCAGTTCCAAAGAAAGTGATATACCTCATTTCCTTGGTGATGGAACTCTCTGAACTTTGTATCCAAGAATCCAGGCACCCCGAGGCAGCCCCAGTCCCAGTGGACTCACTTGTTTGGATTTACCAAGGACAGAGTCAGTCTTTCTTGGTACCTACCGATGTGAGGATGGCCAAATGCCAGGAGAGCTCTGAAGAGGGACCTTTCCAGAAGAAGCAGGTAGTGGCTCACCCCTTTTTCTTGACAACTTCACAGAGTTGGCCAAGGAAACCAGATCTGAGAGAGGTCAGGCCATGTTCTGAGAATAGGTAGGAAAGTTGGTTTGTTTGGTTTGGAGTGGATTGTTTTTAGTAAGTCGTTTGACCAGGCGAGTGTTTCTATGTCTGTGTATCCCACTGTGTCCATTGTTGTAGACATTAGAAAAGAGAATGCATTAATGGATGCGTCCAGTCTACTATAAATCTTCCCATAATTCAACCTGCCCAATTTATGAATGGACTGCAGCTTGTCTTATCGAGAGGCAACACATTCTATCTTCCTAAGTTCCTGTTTTCTTCCTGAATTCTGGCCACTCTCCAGAATAGGCTCATGGTTTTGTGTCCAAGATATGCACCACTACAAGCTCTGTGACATGGCCATGTACTGGATAGCGGAAGAGAATGGCCAGCCTTTCAGAAAACTCAGATATCAGTGTGAACAGAAATGTCTCAGTGGAAAAACCCCGCTTTGGGCCTTTTGCTTACCTATTGTTCTGTTGCACTGAATGTCAGGAAAGACTTGGTCTCAGGCCACCCCTTTGTGAAGCCTGAAGAAAGAGTTTTCAAATGGAAATGAATGGGCATCACCTGTGGCTCTTTGCTTAATTGCTTTGTAAAGGGATGTGGCTGAATTAGCCTCTTGGCCTGTGTGTGGCTGTGTCTTACATTCTCAGCACCTGATGGATCTAAAGAATGATCCCATGTTTGCATCAAAAACCATAATGGCAAAAAGATCAGTCATTGTGGATGAAGTCTCTTGCCTTCCTCTGTTAGGTTCCTGACCTCTGTCAAGTGAGAAAATGGATTCTTTGGGTCAAAAGAGTTCCTCAAAGCCCTGCAGAGGTGCTTGGGGTTTCGCATGACTCCAAATCACAAAGAATCTATACCTGAAAATTAGTAGGCCTCAAATTGGAGAAACAGAGCATTATTAATGACAGGCTTATTTGATCACTCCTGGTTCACAGGAAGGGTGTCCAGGCCACCCTGACTTTAGGCAAATGAGGGGCAAGTGAGCTTATTTTGGACACTTTCTTGGGCTTCGCCCCTCATGAAAATCTTCAGCCAGACATTATGATGAATGACAATATGTAAGAAGATGAGGGCCATGTGGGAGTCTTTTCGTTTTAATTTTGGTCATTTGTGTGGCGGTTGGAAGAAATGACTTTGTCCACCTGGGCTTGAACTCTGGTGTGATTCCCCTTAGAGACTGAGTTGTGGAACTGACCTTAGAGAAGTATTGCATTGAATTTTGTTGGGATTTTAGGAGGCCACGCATAAGAGTCACCCTTGGAACTGAGATCTAGGCCCAGCGTTGCTTTCCACAGATTTTTCAATTTCTGAAAGAAGTGACCTCACCTCACTTCCTTGGTGATGGAACTCTCTGATCTTGGGATCCAGGAATTCAGGCAAAAAAGCCAGGGCCAGTTCCAGTCCGAGTGGTCTCATTTGTTTGGATTTACCAAGGACAGAGTCAGTCTTTCTTGGTACCTACTCATGTGAGGATGGCCAAATGGCAGGAAATCTCTGAAGAGGGGCCTTTCCTGAGAAAACAGGTAGTGGCTCACAGCTGGCTCCTGACAATTAAATAGAGTTGGCCATGGAGTCCAAATCTGAGACAGGAGTGGCCATTTCGGAGGAACATAGTATGGCCCATAAGTCAGAGGACACTCAAGATAGTCAAAGACCTACTTGGCAGAAGGAGGTGCCTTTGTAGGTTTGGTTGTGGTTTTGTGGTTTTGTCTCATGTTCTGAAAATAGGCAGGGAAGTCGGTTTGTTTGGTTTGGAGTGAACTGTTTCTAGTAAGTCGTTTGGCAAGGCGAGTGTTTCTATGTCTGTGTATCCCACTGTTATCTATGGTTGTAGACATTAGAAAAGATATTGGATCAATGGATATGTCCTGTTTAGTAGAAAGCTTCCCAGAATTCATCCTGCACAATTTATGAATGGACTGCGGCTTGCCTTATCAATTGGCTACACCTGCTATCTTCCTAAGTTCCACTTTTCTTCCTGAATTCTGGCCACTCTCTAGAATAGGCTCATGGTTTTTTGTGCAAGATATATACCACCTCCAAGCTCTGTGACATGGCCATGTACTGGATAGCTCAAGGGAATGGCGAGCATCACAGAAAACTCAGAAATCACTATGACCATTAAAGACTCAGTGGAGAAACCCTGCTTTGGGCCTTTTGGTTACCTATTGTTCTGTTGCCCTAAATGTCAGGAAGGTCTTTGCCTTAGGCCACCCCTTTGTGAAGCCTGAAGAAAACAGTTTTCAAATGGAAATGAATGGGCATCACCTGTGGCTCTTTGCTTAATTGCTTTGAAAAAGATGTGTCTCATTCAGACCATTGGCCCTGTGTGAGGCTGTTGCTTAGTTTCTCATCACCTGATGGATCTAAAGAAAGATTCCATGTGTACATACAAAACCAAAGTGGCAAAAAGAGCAGTCATTGTGGATGAAGTCTCTCGTCTTCCTCTGTAAGGTTCGTGACCTCCATCAAGTGAGAATAGGGATCCTTTGTCTCAAATGAGTTCCTCAAAGCCCTGCAGATTCTATCCCCTAGGTGCTTGGGTTTTATCATGACTCCAGTTCACATAAAGAATCTAAAACCCACAGTCAGTAGTCCTCAAATTGGAGAAGCGGAGCAGTATTAATGGCAGACCTATTTGATCACATCTTGTTCACAGGAAGTGTGTACAGCCACCCTCAGTTTAGTCAAATTAAGGGGCACGGGAGCTTATTTTTGACACTGGCTTGGGCGGAGCCCCTTATGGAATCCTCCAGCCAGAAGTTATGATGAGTGTCTATATGGAAGAAAATGTGGGTCATATGGGAGTGTTTTGGTTTTAATTGTGGTCATTTGGGTGGTGGTTGGAAGTGACGACTGGGTCCACCTGGGCTTGAACTCTGGTGTGATTCCCCTTAGATACTGAGTTGAGGTACTGACCTCAGAGAAGTATTGCCATGAATTGAGTTGGGATATTAGGAGGCCACGCATGAGATTTGCCCTTGGAAACTGAGATCTAGGCCCAGGTTGGCTTTGCACAGAGCACTTGGAATCTCAGCCAGGGTATCACATAATTTTATTCTGAAAGACTTGGCAGCCATAGTTGAGAGTCAAAACACACATGGACCTCACATTGTAGACCTCAATGTGCCTAGCATCATGTGATCATTGGCCACTCTTTAGGAAGCCATGCTTATGAGAGTTCTCCAGAGCTTTCATTGAAATGAGCATCCTCACCATTTAATGGTTCCTGAATGAAGTGAAACCCACAGTGCCTTCAACTTCATCCTTGAAAAATGGCTAGATAAATACCGTGAAATTTTTTTAAATTTCCATGACCAGGTGGCACTGGAGAACCTTTGGATATCCTGTTGCTGACTATGAGTATACCAGACAGTGCCTGATGGACTGGGTTTCCAGAAAATGGTGTAGAGCAGAGATGCCAGTAATTTGGAGCCTGCTGAGTAGTGGGCATAGAGCTGCAGTCGACAGGTGTGTGATAAATCATCTGTGGTGGAGCCATGTGGATCTTTCATTGGCTTCCAAATTGCTTGTGACTGACATGGTGCAGCGAGCAGACCCTTATATGTAAAGGCGTATTTTTATTTGTAGAGTTTTTAGGGCAATGTTCAGAATCACGTTGCTATGGTCAAGAGGCAAGCTATTTGGGATAGAACCTTGGTGGGTGCATTCTCCTGCAGACCCTGACCCACCACACGTGAGAAACTCCCTCCAACACTTTGGCCCAGGTGGACTCCTTGTATTTTGTGAAGCAAATACCAAACTAACAGTGCAGCAGCAAGAAACACCACAAAATGTGGAGGATGACCAAATGGCTTCACAGTCCACACGGGGAGACACTTAGCCCCCAGTGACCACAGTTTACCTACAAAGATTGAATTCAGCACTGCTGACTCATGTTCATTGGAACATAAGAAACCATGTCCTCCAGGTCACATAGATGCAGACCCAGCTTTGATGCTCTCATTACAAAGGAATCTAAAGCTCCTGACAACAACATATATTTCAAGTGCCCAACCTCAGTGGCAGTTTCTGAAGAAGTCTTTAGGCCAGCAGAGCTCCATATTTGTGGAGTGTTTACCCTGTCCCTTACTTTAGTAAACTACTCTACCACCTCCAATGTTGTGAACTTTTGAGCATATTAAATTCCAGCTATGTATTCCCAGATTTTCTAACTCTTCTCCTCTAATGATGTATTACTTGGGGCGAGGGTAATGTCAAGGCATTGTTCTGGAAGAGAGTGAAATATTTCTCCATGTGTTTTTTTTTTTCAATTATTTTATTTCATATTATTTTTTTATTTTTTTAATTGGGTGTTCAAAACATTACAAAGCTCTTGACATATTATATTTCATACATTAGATTCAAGTGGGTTATGAACTCCCATTTTTATCCCAAATACGGATTGCAGAATCATATGTGTTACACATCTGCATTTTTATAATGCCCTATTAGTAACTGTTGTATTCTGCTACATTTTCTATCCTCTAGTATCCCCACTCCCCTCCCATCTTCTCTCTCTACCCCATCTACTGTAATACATTTATATCTTTGTTAATTTTCCCATTCCCCTCACAACCTCTTATATGTAATTTTGTGTAACAATGAGGGTCTCCCTACATTACCATGCAATTTCCTTTATCTCTGTCTTTCCGACCCCCACCTCATGTCTCTGTTTAATGTTGATCTTTTCTTCCTGCTCTTCCTCCCTGCTCTGTTATTAGTTGCTCTCATTATATCAAAGAAGACATTTTTATTTGTTTTTTAGGGTTTGGCTAGCTTCACTAAGCATAATCTGCTCTAGTGCCATCCATTTCCCTGCAAATTCAATGATTTTGTCATTTTTTATTGATGCATAATACTCAATGGTGTATAAATGCCACATTTTTTTATCCATTCATCTACTGAAGGGCATCTGGGTTGGTTCCACAGTCTAGCAATTTTGAATGGTGCTGCTATGAACATCAATGTGGCAGTATCCCTGTAATATGCTCTTTTAAGGTCTTCAGGGAATAGTCTGAGAAGGGCAATAGCTGGGTCAAATGGTGGTTCCATTCCCAGCTTTCCCAGGATTCTCCATACTGCTTTTCAAATTTGCCACAACAGTTTGCAGTCCCACCAGAAATGTACAAGAGTACCCTATTCTCCACATCCTCGCCAGCACTTGTTGTTTGACTTCATAATGGCTGCCAATCTTACTAGAGTAGGATGGTTTCTTAGGGTGATTTTAATTTGCATTTCTCTGACTGCTAGAGATGGTGAGCATTTTTTCATTTACTTACTGATTGATTGTATGTCCTCCTCTGAGTAGTGTCGGTTCAGGTCCATGGCCCATTTTTTGATTGGGTTATTTATCATCTTATTGTCTAATTTTTTGAGTTCTTGGTATACTCTGGATATTAGGGCTCTATCTGAAGTGTAAGGAGTAAAAATTTGTTCCCATAATTTAGGCTCCCTATTTACCTCTCTCATTTTTTATCCTGCTGAGAAAAAACTTTTCAGTTTAAGTAAGTCCCATTTGATGATTCTTGTTATTAACTCTTCTGCTATGGGTGTCCTCTTAAGGAATTTGGAGCCCGGCCCCACATTATGTAGATCGGAGCCAACTTTTTCTTGTATCAGATGCAGAGTCTCTTATTTGATATCTAGCTCCTTGATCCACTTTGAGTTAACTTTTGTGCATGGCAAGAGGAGGGGATTCGGTTTCATTTTGTTGCATATGGATTTCCATTTTTTACAACACCATTTGTTGAAGATGCTATATTTCCTCCATTGCATGCTTTTAGCTCCTTTATCAAATATAGCATAGTTGTAGCTTTGTGAATTAGTCTTTGTGTCCTCTATTCTGTACCATTGGTCAACCTGCCAGTTTTGGTACCAGTGCCATGCTGTTTTTGTTAATATTGCTCTGTAGTATAGTTTTAAGTCCGGTATCGCTATACCGCCTGATTCACACTTCCTGCTAGAATTGCTTTTGCTATTCTGGGTCTTATATTTTTCCATATGAATTCCATGATTGCTTTATCTATTTTTACAAGAAATGCCATTGGGATTTTGATTGGCATTGCATTGAACCTATAGAAAACTTTTGGTAATTTCGCCATTTTGATGATGTTAGTTCTGCCTATCCAGGAACAGGGTGTATTTTTCCATCTTCTAAGATCTTCTTCTACTTCTCTTTTTAGGGTTCTGTAGTTTTCATTGTATAAGTCTTTCACCTTTTTTGTTTGGTTGATTTTTAAGTATTTAATTTTTTTGAGGGTATTGTGAATGGAGTGTTTTTCCTCATTTCTGTTTCAGGAGGTTTGTCGCTGATATACAGAAATGCCTTTGATTTATGCGTTTTGATTGTATATCCTGCCACTTTGCTGAATTCATTTATTAGTTCTAGTAGTTCTTTTGTAGACCCTTTTGGGTCTTCTATGTATAGAATCATGTCACCAGGAAATAGTGATAATTTTCGTTCTTATTTTCCTATTTTTATGCCTTTGATTTCTTTCGTCTGTCTAATTGCTCTGGCCAGTGTTTTGAGAACTATATTGAATAGAAGTGGTGACAGAGGGCATCCCTGTCTTGTTCCAGATTTTAGAGGGAATGCCTTCAATTTTTCTCCATTCATAATGATGCTAGCCTGAGACTTAGCATAGATAGCTTTTACAATGTCGAGGTTAGTTCCTGTTATCCCTATTTTTCTAATGTTTTGAACATAAAGGGATGCTGTACTTTGTCAAATGCTTTTTCTGCATCTATCGAGATGATCATATAGTTCCTATCTTTAAGTCTATTGATGTGATGAATAACATTTATTGATTTTCGTATATTGAACCATCCTTGCATACCAGGGATGAATCCTACTTGATCCTGGTGAACAATTTTTTTGATTTGCCTTTGTATTCGATTAGGCAGATTTTTATTGAGGATTCTTGCATCTAGGTTAATCAGATATATTGGTCAGTAGTTCTCTTTCTTTGAGGTGTCTTTTTCTGGTTTTGGAATTAGGGTGATGTTGGCCTCATAAAATGAATTTGGCAGAGCTCCCTCTTTTTCTATTTCCTGAAATAACTTGAAAAGTATTGGTATTAATTCTTCTTTAAAGGTTTTGTAAAACTCCTCTGTATAGCCATCCGTTCCTGGGCTTTTCTTGGTTGGTAGTCTTTTGATTGCTTCTTCTATTTCATCCATTGATATTGGTCGGTTTAAATTGTGTGTATCCTCCTGACTCAGTTTGGGCAAATCATATGACTTAAGAAATTTATCGATGTCTTCACTATTTTCTATTTTATTTGAATAATGGTTTTCAAAATAATTTCTAATTGTCTTCTGTATTTCTGTAGCATCTGTTGTGATGTTGCCTTTTTCATCCCATATGTTAGTAATTTGAGTTCTTTCTCTTCTTTTCGTCTTTAGCATGGCTAAGGGTCTGTTGATCTTATTTATTTTTTCGAAGAAGCAACTTTTAGTTTTGTTAATTTTTTCAATAGTTTCTTTTGTTTCAATTTTGTTGATTTCCACTCTGATTTTAATAATTTCTTGCCTTCTGCTAAATTTGCTGTTGTTTTGCTCTTCCTTTTCTAGGGCTTTGAGATGAAGTGTGATCTCACTTATTTGTTGGTTTTTCCTTTTTTTTCAGGAATGACCTCCAGGCGATGAATTTCCCTCTTAAAACTGCTTTCATTGTGTCCCATAGATTCCGATATGTTGTGTCTATAATTACATTTATCTCTAAGAATTTTTTGATTTCCTCCTTTATGTCTTCTGTAACCCATTGATCATTCAGTAACATATTGTTCATTTTCCATGTGATGTAGAATTTTTCCTTCCTTCTTTTATCATTGATTTCCAGTTTCATTCCATTATGATCAGATAAAATGCATGTTATTATCTCCACACCTTTATATTTACTGAGGGTTGCCCTATGGCATCATATATGGTCTTTTTTTGAGAAGGATCCATGTGCTGCTGAGAAAAAAGTATATCCACTTGATGATGGTTGATATATTCTATATATGTCAGTTACATGTTGGTTATTGATTGTGATATTGAGTTCTATACTTTCTTTATTCAACTTTTGTTTGGAGGATCTGTCCAATGGTGATAGATGTGTGTTGAAGTCACCCATAATTATTGTGTTGAGGTCTATTTCATTTTGGAGCTTGAGGAGAATTTGTTTCATGAACATCGTAGCACCATTATTTAGTGCATAAATATTGATAATTGTTATGTCTTGTTGGTGAATGGTTCCTTTTAACAGTATATAATGTCCTTCCTTATCCCTTTTGATTAACTTAGTCTTGAAGTCGATTTTATTTGATATGAGGATGTCCACCC
The DNA here is from genome assembly GCF_048772815.1 of Callospermophilus lateralis. Classification (NCBI taxonomy): domain Eukaryota; kingdom Metazoa; phylum Chordata; class Mammalia; order Rodentia; family Sciuridae; genus Callospermophilus; species Callospermophilus lateralis. Next base: position 6,267,130 of record NW_027514462.1, on the reverse strand, counting down.
CTGCTTGTTTATGAGGATAAGTGTGCATGGTGTATTTTTTCCCAACCTTTCACCTTCAGCCTGTGTGTCTTTGCATTTCAGATGTGTCTCCAGGAGGCAACATATTGTTGGATTTGTTTATTTAATCCAAGTTACCAGCCTATGTCGCTTTATTGGAGAGTTGAAGCCATTTACATTCAGAGTTACTATTGATGTATGGTTTGTACTGCCAGCCATGTTTGATTATTTATCTTTTTTTAAATTTAGTTTGTTTCTCCATGATAAGCTTTCACCCTGCCTCTGTCATTACCAAGGTACTTCCCACTGATGGTTTTGGTTGTTGTTTTTCATTTCTTTCTTGTGTAGTGTTTTTCTCAAGACGCTTTGTAAAGCTTGTTTTCTGGCTTCAAATTCTTTTAGCTTTTGTTTATCATGAAAGATTCTTATTTTATTGTAGTACCTGATGGTTAATTATGCTGGATACATAATTCTTGGTTGGCATCCATTGTCTTTCAGTGTTTGAAATACGTTTTTCCAGGATCTTCTCGCTTTCATCATCTGTGATCAAATATCCGTTGTTAACCTTATTGGTTTACCACTGAATGTATTCTGCCTCCATTCTCTTGTAGATTTATTATTTTCTCTTTGTTCTGTATATTGGATATCTTCATAACAATGTGTCTTGGCATTCGTCTACTGTGATTTTGTGTGCTCTTGTCCTGTATGCATCTACAATTTGTATATCCATTTCCTTTTTTATTTCTGGAAAGTTTTCTGTAATTATTTCATTCAGCAGTTTTCTCATTCCCTTGGTTTGAGTCTCTGTACCTTCCTCTATCCTGATGACTCGTAAGTGTGGTTTTATTTATGTTATCCCAAATCTCTTGGATGTTTTTCTTGTGATTTTTTTGCCAGCCTTTCTGAGTTGGCTGGACTCGTTTCAAGATGATATATTTTGTCTTCATTATCTGACGTTCTGGCTTCTACTTGCTCCACTCTGTTAGTGATACTCTCAATGGAGTTCTTAATTTGGTTTATCATTTCCTTCATTTCTAGAATTATTGTTTGATTTTTTTTATAATCTCTGTCCACTGATAAAGATGCTTAACTTTTTCTTTTATATGTTTATGTAATTCATTTTCAATGTTTTCTTTTACTGTTTGGATTTTCTGTCTCGTATCTTCTTTAAGTTTCCATTCCATCTGTCTAAGGTATTCCTTGAGTTCTTTATATGACCACTTTTCTGATGAATCCTGGTCCTCCTGAATATTTAGGGTGTTCTTCGTTGTTTGTTCTCCTTTTCTTCCTTGCTTGTTTATGCTGCTCATGTTACTTCTTGTTCTGTTTGACTGCTGAGTTACTGTTTACTCTTATAAATTTATTTGATGCTTGGGAGGAAAGATTTTAGAAGGGAAGGGAAAAAGTCACTAAAAAGAATGAGAGTAGGCAGGTAGAATGCAAGGAATGGGAAATAAGAAAATTGAAAAGAAATGAAATACAATAGAAAAAATAGAAAATAAAGAATGAAAATGATTTTTAAAAAAAATGATAATGATAATATAAAATTAAAATTAAAATTTTAAAAAATAATAATAACAAAATAGGGGAGGGGAGGGGGGATTGCAGAGGAAAGGAAAGGCAGCAGAATACAACAGTTACTAGTATGGTATTATGTAAAAATGTGGATGTGTAACCCATGTGATTCTGCAATCTCTACTTGGTTTAAAAAAGGGAGTTCATAACTCACTTGAAGCTAATGTATGCTAATGTATGAAATATGATATGTCAAGAGCTTTGTAGGGTTTTGAACAACCAATAAAAAAATAAAATAAAATAAAATTATTTTGCCATTTAAAAAAAAAATAATTTTGAAGTTTATCTATGATCCAGGGGCAAGTTAAATGAAACAGTTTCCAGTTGTTAAGTCACCAAAAAATTTATTATTTCATGTGTTATTTATTTGCTTTGTAGTATGTTTAAATTTTATTTTTGGAAAGTTTTTAACCTTATTAAATTTGTTTATTTGTTGTGGGGGAAACAATTGTATATAGGTTAAGTATTGTTTATCAAAAATGCTTAGAACAAGAAGCATTTCAGATTTTGGATTTTTTTGGAATTATGGAATATTTATACACACATAATCTTGGGGATAAGACTCAAGTGTAAATATGAAATTCATTTATATTTCATACATGCCTTAGACCCATAGCCTGGAGGAAATTTCATACAACATTTTTAGTATACCTGCATTTTGACTGTAACCTGTCAAATGAAGCCAAGTAGGAAACTTTTCACTTGTCACATTCCAGTACTAAAACACGTTAGATTTGGCATTTTGGATTTGGGATTTGGGGATTAGGGGTGCCCAGTTTCCAGAGGGCAAATTCTATTTTTCTACTAAAGTAAACTCATTTATCATAGTAAGTTGTCCTAAGTTAATTATCTTTGTATCCACAAAATTCCTAAAACTTATTGTGGTGCCTATATTTCTCCTTAAAATCATATTTCAAACATTTAATCTTGCTTCATTGAATAAAAACAAATCATATTTTCATCTAATTTTTAGATTCTTTAATTAATTAACACAATTGCTGTCTTATTAAAGGTTCTTTCACTTAAAATACATATTTTACATTGATATTAATAATAGATTTTCTGGAATTATCAATAAAATTTTTATACAATAGCTTTTGCTCCCTGTATTTTCAAACACCACTTAACTTGTGTGTTTGTGTTGCAAACAACTTAGAGCTGATTTTGTATTTTTACTTCAAATGACATTTTCTACACACTTTCATTTATTTTTTATAATTAATTCTTTTTTACTAGTTTTTTTAGTTGTTGATGGATCCTTATTTAATTAATTAATTTATATGCAGTGCTGAGAATCCAACCAGTGCCTCACACATGCTAGACAAGTGCTCTACCACTGATCCACAACTCTAGCCCACTCCAGTTTATTCTTAAAATTCACATTTTTTTTTAGTTTATGTATAGGTATTTTTTTATTGGCTCTACACAGCACTGGTATACTATCATATTTCTTTTTTTAATTGGTTCTTTTTATACATAACATTAAGATTATACATAACATTAAGATTCATTTTGGCATAATTATAAAAGCATGAAATATAATTTGCTCTAATTCAGTCCCCAGTACTTCCTCTTTTTCTCCTTTCCTCCCTCTTTCTGTTCCCTTCCCTCCACTCTACTGATCTTTCCGCTATTTACTTTTAGTTTGGGGGGATTGTGCAGGTGTGTGTTGTGTGTATACATAATGGTGAGATCCAATACGTTTTTTCCCTTTCATTTGTTGTTTTATGGTAATACCGTGTGATTATTTTTATAGTGTTTAAGTTCTTTTGTGAGGATTTTGGAAAATAAAAGCAATAAATTTGTGTTCTCAGATGGTCATCATGAACCGGAAAAAAAAATAAAATAAAATAAAAAATTTTAAAACATTTTTTAAAAGTTAAAGAACAGCAACAAAAAATGAAAATAAAAGAAAACAAAAGAAACAAAAACAAAAACAAAAAAAACAAATTAAAATAATAATAATAACAATAAAAGCAGTCATAGATTGCAATAAACTTCTTTTCCAGTACGTAGAGCTGTGCCCACTGGGCCAAGCTTCTCCTTTCAATAAGTGGGAACCAATCACTGTGCAGCAGCTCTTCCTCCCAGACTGGGTGGGTGTCCAATCCTGAGTGCCTAGGACCTTCTTTTGTGTTTCCTCAAGCCAGGCCCCACTCACCTGTGACACTCACCACAATACTGGCTACATGCCAGGTCTGCTGCTCCTAGGAGCCCTGTTTTCATGAACGCCTGGGAACACTCTCCCTGTTTGTCTCCCTCAGACCCTAAGTTTGTAGAGCTTAGGCCTGAGAACCCCCAGCGAATTTGCTTGCACTCCGGAAGCCATGCATCCAGAAGCTGGAGCAAGAGACTTCAGTTTTCAGCACTGGTGGGAGCGGTGGCCTGGAGGTCTGCACCACGAGTCCCGTGCCACTCCTAATTCCTTCCGTCTGGCTATCGCGCTCAAGGGAGAGCTGGGAGGGGCTCTTAAGATTTCCCCACAAGTTCGCAAATTTACAGGAATTTGTTTCACTTTCAATTACTTCCTGCTTCAGGACACATGTATTCTTCCATGTTTCTTGACAGGTCTTTTCATGAGAGTTCTTTCAAGACACATTACTTTCAATTTCCATAATCACTTTTGAAGCAAAACTCACATAAACTTTATGATGAATTATAACTCTGATATTACCATTAGATGTATGACTGGTTGGAATTAATGATTGCATAACGATATAGGATTTCTTATATATTTTCAGATAAAAATTCAATCCATTATTTAAAGTGGAACGAGTTATATTATTTATTCACAGTATGGTCTATTCATGCATTATCTCTATATTCATAGACGCAGTGTACACTTCTTTATACCCCCAATACTAATTTATATGTCTTCAAAATATTGCTCCCTGAAATGTTGGAAGAAATACTCATGTCACCTGATCTACTTATACATTTAATCACAGAAATATTCGGAACACAAAATGCAAAGCTCACACTTATGTTTGTACCAAAGCCTAAAAGGAAAGTAAACATGTATTACTAAAAACATCCATGTCCAGCTTGCCTAATGCTCTCAAATATCAATCCTATTGGTGACTACATATTTGTTTCTTCTTAAGATTATATATTCAAACTCAACCCTACTGAAAATGTCTAATCCTATCCCTCACTTTATACATTGCCTGATTTCATTATGGCTCTATTTCTATCTGTTTCCTACATATTTTCCCCAGTTCATCATTGTGACTGACTCTTCACATGTGCTGACATTTACATTCACACTCTAATCGATAACCTATTGCTAATAAACGTTTGTTCCTAATCCTATACTCATTCTTTTTCTAAACCTACGGACTATCTTCCTAATCCTACCGACTATCCTTTTTTGACTGGATATTCTCTTCTACATTCAATCAAGCAAGGTACAAGGTCTTATGCCATTGTATATTGATCTATCTGAGACCTCTGTGCAGAATGTAATTTTATTCTAAGTATCACAATCAAGGGTCCAATGCCCTTCTGGGCTTCAAATGTTACCTAGATTTCTAGTTTCACACTTATATTTCACATATATATTCTAGTAAATATCGCAGTTTAAAATACCATTATTCATTCTGCAGGATGATTCCTAAACCAAATCCAACATGTTATTGACCCTAAACATACACTGTTCCCTCAATCTAACTTTACAGAAGAGCAGGGACAGAGTTGGTCTTACAATACAGGAATGTAGGGGATCTTCCACCTGCTGAGAACCTCAAAGGTCCATGCAGACATGATCCCTGGAAAAGAGGTAGGCAGCTATGAAGGACCTGAGAGAGCAAAAGTCATCTTCCATGGCAAACAACCTTGTCAGGATGAAGGGGTGTGTCTGAATCAGCCACTTTCTTCTTAATGTAGAGAAGATGGACCAAACAAGATCTGTGTGGAGAGCTGTTTCCGTGTGTCTATGGTTGATATACCATTCTAACTTGTGACAGTGTCACAGGAAGTAGGGGCAGCCTCCATCTCATGGGACCCTTGGAAGCAGCTATTAGGACAAAGTGTTTGCCAAGGCATTGACCTCATTCAGTTCCTGAAGGAAGTGACCTACCTTACTTCTTTGGTGATGGAACTCTCTGAACTTGGGATCCAGGAAGCCAGGCATCCAGAGCCAGTCCCAGTCCCAGTACCAGTGGGCTCACTTGTTTTGTTTTACCAATGACAGATTCTGTCTTTCTTGGTACCTACTGATGTGAGGATGGCCAAATATCAGGAGAGCTCTGAAGACGGGCCTTTCCTTAGTAAGTAGGTAGTGACTCACCGCTGGCTCCTAACAACTACACAGAGTTGGCCAAGGAGACCAGATCTGCCACACTACAGGCCATTTCGGGTGAACATAGTAGGGCCCGCTAGTCAGAGGACACTCTGGATATTCAGAGACTTACTTGGGGGAAGGAGGTGCTTTGTGTTTGTGGGTGTGAGTTTGTGGTTTTGTCTCATTTTCTTAGAATAGGTAGGAAAGCTGGTATGTCTGGTTTGCAGTGGACTGTTTCTAGATAGTCTTTTGACAAGGCAAGTGTTTCTATGTCTGTGTATAACACTGTGTCCGTGGTTGTAGACATTAGAAAAGAGAATGCATCAATGAATGTGTCCTGTCTAGTAGAAAGCTTCCCAGCATTCATCCTGCCCAATTTATGACTGCACTGCAGGTTGCCTTATCGATGGGCAACACCTACTGTCTTCCTAAGTTTCAGATTTCTTCCTGAATTCTGACCAATCTGCAGAATAGTCTCATGGTTTTGTGTCCAAGATAGGTACCACCCCAAGCTCTGTCACATGGCCATGTACTGAATAGCTGAAGGTAATGGCGAGCTTCTTAGAAAACTCAGATATCAGTGTGACCAGGTAAGTCTCAGTGGAGAAACCATGCTTTGTGCCTTTTGCTTACCTATTTTTCTGTTTCACTGAATGACAGGAAGGTCTTTGCCTCAGGCCACCCCTTTGATAAGCATGAAAAAAACAGTTTTCATATGGAAATGATTGGGCATCACCCGTGGCTCTTTGCTTAATTGCTTTGAATGGGATGTGTCTGAATCAGCCTCTTGGCCCTGTGTGAGGCTGTGGCTTATATTTTCAGCACCTGATTGATATAAAGAAAGATCCCATGTGTGCATCCAAAACTAAAATGGCAAAATTCAGTCATTGTGGATGATGTCTCTCTCCTTCCTCTATTAGGTTGCAGACAATCATCAAGTGAGTATATGGATCCTTTGGGTAAAATGAGCTTTTCAAAGCCATGCAGAGGTGCTTGGGTTTTCTCATGATTCCACTTCACATAAAGAATCTAAACCCCACAGTCAGTAGGCCTCAAATTGGAGAAGCAGAGTAGTTGTAATGGCAGGCCTATTTGATCACTCCTGGTTCACAGGAATGGTGTCCAGGCCACCCTGACTTTAGGCAAATGAGGGCCAAGGGAGCTTATTTTGGACACTCTCTTGCGCTGCACCCCTCATGAAAATCTCCAGCCAGAGGTTAAAATGAGGGTCTATGTGGAAGAAGATGAGGGCTATGTGGGAATGTTTTGGTTTTAATTTTGGTAATTTGTGTGGCAGTTGGAAGGGATGACTGGGTCCCCCTCGGCTTGTACTCTGGTGTAATACTCCTTAGAGACTGAGTTGTAGAACTGACCTCAGAGAAGTATTGCCATGAATTGTGTGGGGATGTTAGGAGGCCACGCATGAGAGTCGCCCTTGGAAACTGAGATCTATGCCAAGGGTGGCTTTCCACAGAACACTGAGAATCTCAGCCAGGATATCACATGATTTTATTCTGAAAAACTTGGCAGCCATAGTTGAGAGTCAAAACACACATGGACCTCACATTGTAGACCTCAATGGTCCTGGCTTCATGTGACCTTTTGGCCACTATTTGGGATGCCTTGCCTGTGATTGTTCTCCAGAGCTTTCATTGAAATGAGCTTCCTTAACATTTAATGGTTCCTGAATGAATTGAAACCCACAGTGACTACAACTTCTTCCTTGAATAATGGCTAGATAAATACCATGAAATTTTTGAAATTTCAATGACCAGTTGGCACTGGAAAACCTTTGGATGTCCTGATGCTGATCATGAGTATACCAGACAGTGCCTTGATTGACAGGGTTTCATAAAAATGGTGTAGAACAGAGATGCCAGTTAGTTGGTGCCTGCTGATTAGTGGGCCTAGAGCAGTGGTGAGCAGATGTGTGACAAAACATCTGTGGTGAGGCCACGTGGAGCTGCCATTGGCGTCCAAATGGCTTGTGACTGATATGGTTTCAGCCAACAGACCCAGTAGGTAAAGGCATCTTGTTATATGGAGAGGTTTCAGGGAAATGTTCAGAATCAGGTTGCTATGGTCAAGCGGGAAAGCTATGTGGGATAGAAGCCTGGTTATTGCATTCTCCTGCAAACCCTCACCCACCACACGTGACAGAACTCCCTCCAACAATGTGTCCCAATTGACCTCCTTTATTTCGTGAAGCAAATACCAAACTCCCAGTGCAGCAGCAAGAAACACCACTAAAAGTGGAGGATGAACAAATGTCTTCCCAGTTAGCACAGGGAGAAACTTAGCCCCAGTGTCCACAGTTTAGCTACAAAAAAATAATTCAGCACTGCTGCCACATGTTCAATGAAAAATAAGAAACCATGTCTTACAGGTCACATATATGCAGAACCAGCTTTGATGGTCTCTCTATAAAAGAACTAAATCTCCTGAAAACAACATGTATTTCAAGTGCCCAACCTCAGAGGCAGTTTCTCAAGAATTTTTTAGGCCAGCAGAGCTCCATGTTTGAGGAGTGTTTACCTTTTGCCTTACTATTTTGAACTCTGCTACCACCTCCAAGGTTGTGAACTCCTGAGCAAATTCCATTCCAGATATGTATTCACAGATTTTCTAACTCTTCTCCTCTAACTGTATCTTACTTTGGTAAAAGATAATGTCAAGGCATTGTTCTGGATGAGACTGGGAAGATTTTGGGGTAGCACATATTTGCATAGACATTGGATTCATTTTTCAATTTCCCTTTAAAACACTGAATCTCTAACCCTAACCAATTCCAAACTAGACTCTGACTACTAATCCTAATATGATGGAGAAAAATAACAAAAAACAGAAAAGAAGTACAAGCAGTTCAGAGGAGGCAAGGTGTATACTTGGACTTGCCTTTTGCATAATATAGGGTAGGAGTTATAAATCTTGCAAATTTTTTTTGAAATAGTTCTCCATGTGTTTTTAAAGTTAACAAATATGTGAATTCCTTTCTCCCTTTCTCTGTAGCCTATTAAGCACATGTATTTTTATATGCACATATAGAATTCTACCTGGTACCACACGTACATTCTTGTGAGGTGGTTGACTTGGCAGATACAAATTGTGAGAAGAGATCACTCCTCGTAAATGCTATTGGAACTGAAATTTCAAACTATGGGTGAACTTTCTAGTTGAACAACATTATACATCAATCCATGTTCAGTATAATGAATATTTTTGGATCTGTGGATGATATATATTTCATGATGGATTTTGATTGGCATATATATTGTTAGTTTTTAATGTCTCTCTCTCTGTCTCTCTCTCTCTCTCTCTCTCTCTCTCTATATATATATATATATATATATATATATATATATATATATATATATATACTCTCCAGATATTTCAAAATATGTAATATATGTGACTTATTATACACGCCCTAAATTCATTCATATTCATTTATGTGGATTTATAATCAACTTTTCACAAGATTATTTTCCAAACTATTCATCCACCTGAAATTCATATTTGTTTCCTAGTACTGACAACTAACTTCAGTGAATGGTGTATACAAATCCTAATATTTCTACAGTAACTAACCCAGTTTAACATCAATGCAAGTAGATTCCTATGGGACATGATATGTATTTTGACGTTCATATTTATTCAACAGTGGGACATTATTATTTCTTCAGTTTATTCACATCATAATATATATATTTCATCCAAAAGTTCAAAAATATATAGGAATTTGTTTCACTTTCAATCACTTCCTGCTTCTGAAAACATGTATTCCTCCATGTTTCTTTACTGCTCTTTTCATGAGACTTCTTTCCAAACACATTATTTTCGATTTCCATAATCAATTTTGAAGCAAAACTCACACACTCTTCATGAAAATCCTAATACTAATATTATCATTGATGTATAACTGGTTGTAATGAATGTCTGTATATCAATATTTGATTTCCTGTATTTTTTCAGATATCAATTCAATCCATTATTTATAGTGGAATGAGTATATGTTTTATTCAGAGTATGTTCCATTCATGCATTATCTGTATATTCATAGAAACAGGGTACACCTGTTTGTACCCCCAATACTAATTTATACGTCTTCAAAATATTGCTCCCAGAAATGGTGGAAGATATACTCATGTCACCTGATCTACATATATATTTTATTACAGTAATATTATGGACACAAAATGCAAAGATCACACTTATGATTGTACCAAAGCCTAAATGGAAAGTGAGCATGGATTAGTAATAACATCCATGTCCAGGTTGCCTAATGCTCTCAAATGTCAATCCAATTGGTGACTACATATTTGTTTCTTGCTAAGATTATATATTCAACCTCAACCCTGTTGAAAATGTCTAATCCTATAACTCACATTATACTTTGCCTGATTTCCTTTTGTCTCAATTGATATTTACTTTCCTACATATTTTCCCCAGTTCATCATTGTGAATGACTCTTCACATGTGCTGACATTTACATTCACTCTCTATCCGAAACCCTATTGCTAAAAAAGTTTTTGTCCAAATCCTATACTCACTCTTCTTTCTAAACCTACTGACTATCTTCCTAATCCTATCGACTATCCCTTTTTGACTGCATGTTCTCTTCGACATTCAATCATCCAAGGTAAAGGTCCTATGCCATTGTATAGCGATTAATCAGAGACATCTGTGCAGAACATAATTCAAAGCTAAGTATCCTACCCAAGGGCCCAATACACTTCTGGGCTTCAAAACTTACATAGATTTGGGTTTTCAAACTTATATTTCACCTATATATTCTTTTAAATTTCGCAGGGTCCCAATAACATTATTCATCCCGCAGAATGATTCCCAACCGAATTCGAACCTGTTATTAACCCTAACCATACGCTGTTCCCTCAATCTACCTTTACAGAGGAGCAGGGATAGAGTTGGTCTTACAATACAGGAATGTAGGGGATCTTCCACCTGCTGAGAACCTCAAAGGTCAATGCAGAAATGATCCTTGGAGAAGTTGTAGGCAGCTATGTAGTACCAAAGAGAGCAAAAGTCTTCTGACATGGTAAAGAACCTGGACAGGATAAAAGGGTGTGTCTGAATCAGCCTCTCTCTTCTTAATGTAGAGAAGATGGACCAAAGCAGGCCTGTATGGAGAGAAGTTCCCCGGTGCATATGGTTGATATACCATTCTAACTTGTGACAGTGTCACAGAAAGTAGGAACAGCCTCCATCTCATGAGACCCTTGGCAGCAACTGTTAGGACAAAGTGGTTGCCAAGGCAGTGACCTCATTCATTTCATGAAGAAAGTGACTTCACCTAACTTACTTGGTGATGAAACTCTCTGAACTTGGAATTCAGGAAGCCAGGCATCCAGAGCCAGTCCCAGTAACAGTCCTAGTGGGATCACATGTTTGGTTTTACCAAGGGCAGAGAGAGTCTTTTTTGGTACCTACTGATGTGAGAATGGCCAAATGCCAGGACAGCTCTGAAGAGGGTCCTTTCCTAAGAAAACAGGTAGTTGGTCATCGCTGGCTCCTGACAACTTCACAGATTGGCCACGGAGACCAGATCTGAGACAGGGCAGGCCAGTTCAGGGTAACAATATGGTCCACAGTCAGAGGACACTCCGGATTGTCACAGACATATTGGGAAAAGGAAGTGCCTTTGTGGGTGTGGGTGTGAGTTTGTGGTTTTGTCTCATGTTCTGAGAATAGGTAGGAAAGGCGATTTGTTTGGTTTTGAGTGGACTGCTTCTAAAAAGTCGTTTGACAAGGTGAGTGTTTCTATATCTGTGTATCTCACTGTGTCCGTGGTTGTAGACATAAGAAAAGAGAATGCATCAATGGATATGTCCTGTCTAGAAGAAAGTTTTCCATCATTCATCCTACCCAATTTATGACTGGACTGCAGGTTGCTTTATGGATGGGCAACCCCTACTATCTTCCTAAGTTCCTGTTTTCTTCCTAAATTTTGGCCACTACCCAGAATAGGCTCATGGTTTTGTGTCCAAGATATGTAACACCTCCAAGCTCTGTGACATGGCCATGTACTGGATAGCTGAATGGAATGGCGAGCATCTCAGGAAACTCAGATATCAGTGTGACCAGGAAAGTCTCAGTGGAGAAATACTGTTTTGGGCCTTCTGCTTACCTATTTTTCTGTTGCCCTGAATGTCAGGAAGGTCCTTACCTCAGGCCACTCCTTTTTGAAGCCTGAAGTAAACAGTTTTTAAATGCAAATGAATGGGCATCACCTGTGGTGCTTTGCTTAATTGCTTTCGAAAGGGATGTGTCTGAATCAGCTGCTTGCCTCTGGGTCAGGCTATGGATTAGATTCTCAGCACCTGATGGATATAAAGAAAGTTCCCATGTGTGTATTGAAAACGAAAATGGTAAAAATATCAGTCATTGTGGATGAAGTTTCTTGCCTTCCTCTGTTAGGTTCCTAACCTCCATCAAGTGAGAATAGGATCCTCTGGGTCAAATGAGTTCTTTGAACTCCTGCAGAAGTGCTTGGGTTCTCCCATGATGCCAAATCACATAAAGAATCTATACCTGACAGTCAGTTGGCCTCAAATTGGAGAAGCAGAGCAGTATTAAAGGCAGGCCTATTTGATCACTCCTGGTTCACAGGAAGGGTGTCAAGGCCACCCTCATTTTAGGCAAATGACGGGCAAGGGTGCATATTTTGGACATTGCCTTGGGCTGCGCTCCTCATGGAAACCTCCAGCAAGAGTTTATGATGAGTGTCTATGGAAGAAGATGAGGGTCATGTGGGAATGTTTTGGTTTCAATTGTGGTCATTTGTGTGGCGGTTGGAAGAGATGACTGGGTCCACATGGGCTTGAACTCGGGTGTGATTCTCCTTCGAGACTGAGTTCTGGAACTGACCTCAGAGAAGTATTGCCATTAATTGTGTTGGGATTGTAGGAGGCCACGCATGAGAGTCACCCTTGAAACCTGAGATTGGGCCCTGGGTGGCTTTCCACAGAGCACTGAGAATCTCAACCAGGATATCACATGATTTTATTCTGAAAGACTTGGCAGCCATAGTTAAGAGTCAAAACACACATGGACCTCACATTTTAGACCTCAATGGGCCTGTCTGCATATGACATTTTGACCACTCTTTGGAAAGCCTTGCCTGTGAGAGTTCTCCAGAGCTTTCATTGAAATGAGCTTCCTCACCATTTAATGGTTCTTGGATGAATGAAAACCCCAAAGTGCCTCCAACTTCATTCTTGAACAATGGATAGATAAATACCATGAAATTTTTGAAATTCCCAATGACCAGGTGGCACTGGAGAACCATTGGATGTCCTATTGCTGCTCATGAGTGTACCAGACAGTGCCTTGATTGACTGGAGTTCTTGAAAATGGTGTGGAACACAGATGCCAGTAAGTTGGAGCCTGCTGAGTAGTGGGCCTAGAGCAGTGGTGTGCAGTTGTCTGATAATATATTTGCGGTGTGGCCATGTGGGTGTGTCATTGGCTTCCAAATGGCTTGTGACTGACTTGGTGCAGCCAGCAGAAAATTATATGAAAAGGCATCTGGTTATATGGACAGGTTTCAGGGCAATGTTCAGAATCAGGTTGCTATGGTCAAGGGAGCAAGAAATGTGGGATAGAAGCCTGGTTGGTGCATTCTCCTGAAGACCCTGACCCACCACACCTTACAGGACTCCCACCAGCACTGTGACCCATTTGAAATCCTTGTATGTTGTGAAGCAAATACAAAACACCCAGTGCAGCAGCAAGAAACACCACGAAAATTGGAGAATGACCAAATGGCTTCAAAGTCCACACAGGGAGACACTTAGCCCCCAGTGGCCACAGTTTATCTACAAAGAGAGAATTCATCACTGCTTCCTCATGTTCATTAGAAAATAAGAAACCATATCCTCCAGGTCACATAGATGCAGACCCAGCTTTGATGGTCTCCGTACACAGGGAGCTAAAGCTCCTGACAACAACATATTTTTCAAGTGTCCAACCTCAGAGGCAGTTTCTCAAGAAGTCTTAATGCCAGCATAGCTCCATGTTTGTGGAGTGTTTACACTGTCCCTTACTTTGGAAACTCCTCTACCACCTCCAAGGTTGTGAACTCCTGAACATTTTCCATTCCAGGTATGTATTCACAGATTTTCTAACTCTTCTTCTCTAATTGTGTCTTACTAGGGGCGAAGATATTGTCAAGGCATTGTTCTGGATGATAGTGGGAATTTTTTGTAGCACATATTTGCATACACATTGGATTTATTTTCCTATTTTCCATTTGAAATACTGAATAACTGACACTAACCAATACCCTAATAGACTCTTACTACTAATCCTAATATGATGGAGTAAAATAACCCAAACAGAATAGAAATGCAAGCATTTCAGAGGAGGCATGGTGTATAGTTAGACTTGGCTTTTGCATGATAAAGTGTAGGTGTTATAATTCAAGTTAATTTTTAATTGAAATAGTTCCATGGGTACTTAAAGTAAACAAATATGTGAATTCCTCTCTCCCTTTCTCTGTAGCCTATTCAGCACATGTATTTTTATATGCACATATAGAATTCTACCTGGTACCACAGGTACACTCTTGTGAGGTGGCTGACTTGGCAGATAGAAATTGTGAGAATAGATCACTCCGCCTAAACGCTGTTGAAACTGAAATTTCAAACTATGGGTGAGCTTCCTAGTTGAACAACATTATACATAAATCCATGTTCAGTAAAATGAATATTTTTGGATCTGTGGATGATTTATATTTCATGGTGAATTTCGATTGGCATATGTATTACTAATTTTTAATGTCTCTCTCTGTGTGTGTGTGTGTGTGTGTGTGTGTGTGTATATATATATATACACACACACACACACACACTAAATTTTTTTAAAATATAAAATATATGTGTCTTATTATACACTCCCTAAATTCATTCATATTCATGTATGTGGATTTAGAGTTAACATTTCACAAGATTATTCACGGAAATATTCATCCACCTGAAATACATATTTTTTCCTAGAAATGAAAAATAACTTCAGTGAATGGTGGATACAAATCCTAATATTTCTACAATAATTGATCCAGTTTGTCATCAATGCAAGTAGATTCCTATGGGACATGATGTGTATTTTGATGTTCATTTTTATTCACCACTGGTATGTTACAATTTCTTCAGTTTATGCACATTATAGGATATATATTTCATCCATACGTTAGCAAAATTATAGGCATTTGTTTCACTTTCAATCATTTTCTGCTTTAGAACACATGTAATCCTCCATGTTTCTTGACTGGTTTTTTCATGAGACTTCATTCCAAACATATTATTTTCGATTTCCATAATCAAATTTGAAGCAAAACTCACACACCCTTCATGATAAAGTATAACCCTAATATTACTATTAGATGTATAACTGGTTGGAATGAATGATTGTATATCAATATAAGATTTCTTATATATTTTCAGATATCAAATCATTCCATTATTTAAAGTGGAACCAGTTATATTATTTATTCACACTATTGTCTATTCATGCATTGTCTCTATATTCATAGACACAGAGTACACCTCTTTGTAAACCCAATACTAATTTATACGTCTTCAAAATTTTGCTCCCAGTAATGGTGGAAGAAATACTCATGTCATCTGATCTACATATACATTTTATCAGAGTAATATTCTGGACACAAAAAGAAATGGTCACACTTATGTTTGCATGAAAGCCTAAATGTAAAGTGAACATGGATTACTAAAACCATCCATATCAAGTTTGGCTAATGCTCTCAAAATTCAATCCTATTTGTGACAACATATTTGTTTCTTGCTAAGATTATATATTCAAACTCAAGCCTGTTGAAAATATCTAATCCTATCTCTCACTTTATACTTTTCCTGATTTCATAATGTCTCTATTTATATCAGCTTTCCTACATACTTTCCGCAGTTCATCATTGTGACTGACTCTTCAATTGTGCTGACACTTACATTCACACTCTAATCCAAACCCTATTGCTAAGGAACTTTTGTTCCAAATCCTATACTCACTCTTCTTCTTAAACCTACTGACTATCTTCCTAATCCTACCCATTATCCCTTTTTGACTGGATGTTCTCTTACACATTCAATAATCCAAGGTACAGGGTCTAATGCCATTGTATATCGATCTATCTCAGACATCTGTGCAGAACATAATTCAACGCTAAGTATCACAATCAAGGGCCCATCCCCATTCTGCGCTTCAAGTCTTACTTAGATTTCTGTTTTCATACATATATTTCACCTATATATACTTATAAATGTCGCAGGTTCCCAGTACCATTATTCATCCAGCAGAATGATTCCTAATTCAAATTGAACATATTATTAACCCTAACCATACACTGTTCCCTCAATCTAACTTTACAGAAGAGCAGGGACAGAGTTGGTCTTACAATACAGGAATGTAGGGGATCTTCCACCTCCTGAGAACCTCAAGGTCCTTGCAGAAATGATCCCTGGAGAAGATGTAGACAACTATGAAGGACCTGAGAGAGCAAAAGTCAGCTTCCATGGAAAACAACCTGGTCAGGATGAAGGGTTGTTTATGAATCAGCCTCTCTCTTCTTAATGTAGAGAAGATGGACCAAACCAGGTTGGTGTGGAGAGCTGTTCCTAGGTGCCTATGGTTGATATACCATTCTACCTTGTGAAAGTGTCACAGAAAGTAGGGGCAGCCTCCATCTCATGGTAGTCTTGGAAGCAACTGTTAGGACAAAGTGGTTACCAAGGCAGTGATCTGATTCAGTTCCTTAAGGAAGTGACCTCACCTCACTTCTTTGTTGATGGAACTCTCTGAACTTGGTATCCAAGAAGCCAGGCACCAAGAGGCAGTCCCAGTCCCAGTGGTCTCACTTGTTTGGACTTACCAAGGACAGAGTCAGTCATTCTTGCTACCTACTGATGTGAGGACGGCCAAAACCAGGAAAGCTCTGAAGAGGGGCTTTTTCTGAGAAAGTAGGTAGTGGCTCACTGCTGGCTCCTGACAACTTCACAGAGTTGGCCAAGGAGACCAGATCTGAGACAGGACAGGCCATTTCATTGGAACATAGTATGGCCCACCAGTCAGAGGACACTCCGGATAGTCACAGACCTACATGGGGGAAGGAGGTGTCTTTGTGGGTGTGGGTGTGGGTTTGTGGTTTTGTCTCATATTCTGAGAATAGGTAGGAATGGCGGTTTGTTTGGTTTGGAGGGAACTGTTTCTAGTAAGTCATTTGACAAGGCGAGTGTTTCTATGTCTGTTTATACCACTGTGTCCCTGGTTGTAGACATTAGAAAAGAAAATGCATCAATTGGTGAGTCCTGTCTAGTAGAAAGCTTCTCAGCTTTCATCCTGCACAATTCATGAATGGACTGCGGCATGACTTATCGATGGGGAACACCTGCTAACTTCTTAAGTTCCTGTTTTCTTCCTGAATTGTGTGCACTCTCCAGAATAGGCTCATAGTTTTGTGTCAAATATATGTACCACCTCAAATCTCTGTGACATGGCCATGTACTGGATAGCTGAAGGGAATGGCGAGCATCTCAGAAAGCTCAGATATCAGTGAGACCAGGAATGCCTCATTGGAAAAACCCTGCTTTGGACATTTTGCTTACCGATTCTTCTGTTGCCCTGAAAGTCAGGAAGGTCTTTGCATCAGGTGTGTCATGTGGGAGTGTTTTGGTTTTAATTGTGGTCATTTTTGTGGCCGTTGGAAGACATGGATATGTCCACCTGGGCTTGAACCATTATGTGATTCCCCTTAGAGACTGAGTTCTGGAACTGACCTCAAAGAAGTATTGCCGTGTATTGTGTTGGGATTTTAGGAGGCCACGCATGAGAGTCGCCCTTGGAAACTGAGATCTAGGCCCAGGGAGGCTTTCCGAAGAGCACTGGAAATCTCAGGAAGGACATCACATGATTTTATTCTTAAAGACTTGGCAGCCATCGTTGCAAGTCAAAACACACATGGACCTCACATTGTAGACCTCAAATGCCTGGCTTAATGTGACCTTTTAGCCTGTCTTTGGGAAGCCTTGCCTGTTAGAATTCTCCAGAGCTTTCATTGAAATGAGCTTCTTCTCCATTTAATGGTTCCTGAATAAATTGAAACCCACAGTGCCTTCAACTTCATCCATGAAAAATGCCTAGATAAATATCATTAAAGTTTGGAAATTCCCATCACCTGGTGGCACTGGAGAACCTTTTGGTGTCCTATTACTGATCATGAATGTACCAGACAGTGCCTTGATTGACTGGGTTTCATGAGAATGGTGTAGAACAGAGATGCCAGTAACTTGGAGCCTGATGAGTAGTCGGCCTAGAGCAGTGGTGTGCAGGTGTGTGTTAAAACATCTGTGGTGGGCTGATGTGGATATGCCATTGGCTTTCAAATGCCTTGTGACTGATATAGTGCAGCCCCCATACCCTTGTATGTAAAGGCATCTTGTTATATGGACAGGTTGAAGGGCAATGTTTAGAATCAGATTGCTGTGGTCAAGGGGGCAAGCTATGTGGGATATAAGCCAGGTTGGTGCATTCTCCTGCAGACCCTTACCCACCACACATGACAGAACTCCCTCCATCACTGTGTCCCAGTTGAACTTCTCGTATTTTGTGAAGCAAATACCAAACTCCCAGTGCAGCTGCAAGAAACACCACTAAAAGTGGAGGATGACCAAATGGCTTCACAGTCCACACTGCAAGACACTTAGCCCCCAGTGGCAACAGTTTACCTATAAAGAGAGAATTCAGCCCTACTGCTTCATGTTCATAGGAAAAAAAGAAACCATGTCCTCCAGGTCATATAGATGCAGACCCAGCTTTGATGGTCTCACTACAAAGGAAGCTAAAGCTCCTGTCATCAACATATATTTCAGGTGCCCAATCTCAGAGGCAGTTTCTCAAGAAGTCTTTAGGCCAGCAGAGCTCCATGTTTTTGGAGTTTTTACCCTGTCCTTTACTTTTGGAAACTCCTCTACAACCTCGAAGGTTGTGAACTCCTGAGCATTTTCCATTACCGATATGTATTCACAGATTTCTAACTCTTCTCCTCTAATTATGTCTTACTTGGAGTGAAGGAAATGTCAAGGCATTGTTCTGAATGAGACTGGGAAGATTTTTGGGTAGCACATATTTGCCTACACATTGGATTCATTTTCGAATTTTCCATTCGAAATACTGAATCCCTGACTGTCAGGGGTAGAAGGAATTCTTCTTCAAAGAACAGCCTGACACTTACAAGAAACAGCCCCCAGGAGACATCCTGTCTGGAAGACATCCTGTAGCCATATATGTCCCTGAGACATCCTGTGGCCATCTTTCTTCCAGAAACATCCTGAAGTTATCTCACCTTGTGAAGACATCCAGGAACTGCTGATAAGAGAGCTTTCCCATATCCAGCATATTAATACCCATGTGTGAACAATAAAATTTTGCAGCTTGATCAGAACTCCTGTGTTGCTCTCATCTCTCATGCCTCTTGTCCCTTCATTCCTCCCCATCTAGGTTCGCTGACCACGTTGATGTGTCCTGCCGGCCGGGACATCTGGCGCCCACCGACTGGGGCTCAAGCCTTTGACTGAGGGGGAACCCCTTCCTCCTGGAAGACTTGGTCAAGAGGAGCTCACGATCGCCTCAGCAGACACCACCCGGAGACATATCCAGGAGGAAGGTGGGGATGATGCACGGTGAGTGACGCACCATGTGACAAGCAGTATCGTCACATGATTTGTTTATTTCAGGCCTCAAGGAGTCCTTCAAGACATGAGGGGCACATGTTAAGAAAAAGGACTTAAAATTTTTCTTTTCATACATAGGAGAATTGTGTCCATGGTTTCCTCTTGAAGGGACCATTGATGGCAAAAATGGCTTAGAGTAGGAGACTGTTTAAAAGATTATTATGAATCCTTTGGCCCAGAAAAAATGCCAGTTCCCACCTTTTCTTACTGGAACTTAATTAATGAAATTCTTAAAAGTTTTCGCTTTGACAATGGTACCTTACAACTTGTCAGGATTGGGGAAGAGATTATGCAAAAGACCTCTCGTCCCCCCTCTGCATGCCCATCATTAGTATAGACATAGAACCTTCTCAGTCTTCCCAGGACCCTGAGAACCTTCCTGGTCCCCCTCAAAATACGACCCTAATTAATAAGGCTCCAATGATTAAAAACCACCTTTATCCAGTTTTAAATCCCAGAGACACATTGACCCCTGGGGAGGACGCTATCTTGGAGAAGGAAGCAGCTCTCTACCATTCAGAACACCCGCGACCTCTCAGGACCGTGCCACAGCCTATAGGATTTACCAAGCGAAGGTGAAAGCACCTATGTAAAACATCTTGCCTTTGAAAATGCTAACCCAGCATGTCAGAATGTTCTTCAACCACATAAGGATAAAGGGAAACTTTCTGAAGTTATTAGACTCTGTGCAGACGTGGGTGCAGCCCATGCCATGGGTCTGGCTTTAGGGACCGCCTTTACCAAGGCCTTTCACAATCCTGGCTCACGTACTTGCTTTACTTGTAAACAACCTGGCCATTTTGCATGTGAGTGTCCCACAGGCAAACAAAGCCTAGGAATAGCGTCTCCTCAAACTGGGGCTTAACCGCCCCCAGCTACCCTTTTCCATAGAAGTGGTAAAGGTCATCACTGGGCCAGTGAGTGTAGATCTAAGACAAATGCCCTCACACAGCCTATTTCTTCCTACTTCTCGGGAAACTCCCTGCGGGGCCAGCCCCCGGCCACAACATCCCCCACGACAAACACAGGAGCAATAAAGTTTGTTCCCTCCTAAACTCCCAACCTACCACAAAATCCTTCTCCACAATTGCCTCCCTCCAACTAGCCACCCCAGGCAGCACAAAATTGGACCTCTGTGCTGCCACAAGTACAATATTAGACCCAATGCAAGGGCCCCAGATAATACCCAATGAAATTATGGGTCCCCCTCCATCTCATACATGTGCCCTTAATCTTGGAAGAACCTCCACTACCATACAAGGTGTTCAGGTCTTCGTTGGCATTAATGATAATGATTTCACTGGAGAAATAAAAATACTGGCCACTGCTATTAATGGAGTTGCCGCCATCCCAGCAGGAACAAGACTTGCACAATTAATTCTCCTTCCCTTGGATTCAGGAGGCATTTCCAAAACCCAAACCTACCTCGGGGGACTGCCTTCTTGGGCTTCTCTGATGTGTATTGGGTTCAGCCCATTTCTCACAATAGACCCACCCTTACCTTACTTACTGAAGGAAAGGAATTCCAAGGAGTTCTAGATATTGGAGCTGATGCCACAATTATTTCTCAAAAATACAAGCCATCAGGTTAGCCCCTCACTCCATCCTTGACTGACCTTAAAGGGATAGGAAAATAAAAAAATCCTCTGGTCAGCTCTAGGTCTATTAGCTGCACTGATAAAGATGGTAATAAGTCAACTGTCACTCCTTTCGTTGATTCTGACCTCCCTGTTAACGTATAGGGAGGAGATATTTTGAGTTATTGGAAGTTATTCTCGCCAGTCCCAATTCCATGGTGACTCATCAAATGCTTCCTATGAATTTTGTTCCTGGTACAGGCCTGGGGATACTGAAACAAGGACTGGTGGAGGCTATACAACCCATACAAAAACAAATACATGTGGACTTGTGTATTCAGATTTTTAGTGTCAGTCCCTGACCCTCCTGTACCCCATGCAGATAAAATTATTTGGGAGACTCAGACTCCTGTGTTGGTGGATCAGTGGCCCCTTACCCAAGAAAAATTGGAGGCTGCCTCCACGTTAGTGCAGGAACAGCTTGCAGCCGGCCATGTAAAGCCCTCAACCTCATCATGGATTACTCATATTTTTATTATCAAGAAAAAATCAGGCAAGTGGTGCCTTTTACAATATTTGTGTGCCATTAATAAAGTTATGCGCCCGATGGGAGCACTACAGCCAGGCATTCCCACACCAGTGGCGATTCCAAAAAACTATTGTAAAATGGTTATTGACTTAAAAGATTGCTTTTTTACCATCTTTTTACATCCTGAGGATAGACCCTATTTTGCCTTTAGTCTCCCTCACATTAATTTTCAGGGCCCTATGCAGAGATTTCAATGGAAGGTTCTTCCCCAAGGTATGGCCAACAGCTCTAGTCTTTGCCAAAAACACGTTGCTCAAGCAGTAGACCCTGTGAGAGAGCGATGAGCACAAAATTATATTTTACATTATATGGATGATTTGTTAATTGCTGCACCTAATACCCATGACCTTAATAATTGTTACTTGGACTTTTACAAAACCTCACTACCTTGGGACTACAGATAGCTCCAGATAAGTTTCAAACACAGGACCCTTATACCTATTTGGGCCTTAAACTTCAAGATAATCAGATCCAAATTCCTAAAATACAACTATGTGTTTACCATCTTCACACACTTAATGATTTTCAAATATTACTGGGGGATATTCAATTGCTAGGAACATATTTAAAATTACCCACTTGTGTACTTTTGCCCCTTAATGATATTTTGATAGGTGATTCCCACCCCTCCTCCCCTCAAAAGCTTACTCCCGAGGCATGACATGCATTAAACCAAGCCACAGAAGCCATTGCCCAAAAGTTTGTTACACAAATTTCTTATAACCTTCCTCTGGTTCTGGTTATTTTCCACACTCCTCATACACCCACAGGAATATTTTGGCAGCGAGATCCACATTTTAAAAATAAAGGCTGCCCCTTGCTTTTGGTCCTTGTATCCACCACATCCTCCAAGGTTATTACTGTTTATCTTGCTCAGGTAGCTTCTCTTATTTTTGAAGGTCGTTTGCTTTCTCGACAACATTTTGGCAAAGACCCTGATAATATTTTAATTCCATATACTAAGGACCAAACCCTTACTACAATTTTTACTAGAGACATGGATCAATGGGGTATTGCCCTATCAGGCTTTTTGGGAACAATTCATAACCACATCCCCAATGACCCCGTTTTAAATTTTGTCCAGTTACATTCATTTATTTTTCCCAAAATTACTCAAAAGGCTCCCATTCCTCAAGAACTTACTGTCTTTACAGATGGTTCCAGTAATGGCCGTGCAGTCTTTGTTGTCAATAACAAGCCTACCACCTTTGATACTGTCTATCAGTCAGCTCAGTTTGTGGAATTGTTCACCATAACAAAAGTTTTCATAAAGTTTTTTTGATAATCTTGTTAATATTTATACAAACAGTGCCTACATTGCTCTTTCTGTGCCCCTGCTGGAGATTTCACCAACCATTATGGCTTCTTCCAATTCCCCCTTTCTGTTTCACCAGCTTCAGCAGCTAATTCAGGCCAGAAAACATGCATTTTCCTTAGGACACATCATGACACACTCTGACCTTCTGAGCCCTCTAACACAAGGTAATGCCCAAGCTGATGCAGCAACACGTTCCATCTTTCCAATTTTTGTTGGCTCCATTCAAAAGGCCATGGAGTTACAAAATCTTCACCATCTAAATTCCCAGAGCCATCGATTACTTTGGAAAATTACCAGGCAACATGCATGAGAAATAGTAAAAGCATGCCCTGGTTGCACTGTCTCTCTCCCCATTCAACACTTGGGAGTTAACCCCCGAGGATTACAGCCCAATCAGGTTTAGCAAATGGATGTTATTCATTTTCCTGAATTTTGAAAAACCAAATATATATACGTTTCTATAGATACTTTCAGCGGCTTTAGTTTTGCATCACCACATTCTGGAGAGGCTACCAAAGTTGTCCTTTCTCATCTTGTTTCAGCCTTTTTCGTAATGGGTAAACCAATACATATTAAAACAGATAAATGTCCTGCATATACCAGTGCCAAGTTTAAACAGTTTTGTGCTACCTTGCAATTTTGTCATACTACTGAAATTCCATACAACTCTCAGGGCCAAGGCATGTGGAACTTGCCCAGCTTAGCTTAAAGACTTGGCTATCCCGTCTTAAGGCTTCTGCCCTTGTATTTACCACTCCCAGGGATCGCCTTAACCATGCATTATTTGCCCTTATTTTTCTTACCTTAGACAGTGAAGGCCATTTGGCCACAGACAGACACTGGCATCCTTCGTCCAATTCTGTTCGCTCGCCTGTTATGTGGTGCAATCCCATTACAAATAAATGAAAACGCCCAGATCCTATCCTCATCAGGGGATGAGGCTCAGCTTGTGTTTTGGACCAAGAGCAAGCATCCCCAAGATGGTTACCAGAATGCCTGGTTAAACAGGTAAATTACTTACCTCAACCCAGGGACGGAGGCCCTCCCCCTGAGGACAAATTTTCCTCCATTTCAGATACAGCCAAGAATCTGTGCGAGGATCCTGCTTAAGGCACTTCTGCTGAACAGGTTTGAACACGGAGACCTTGGACCTCCAATTTCCAACATCATGGAGTACCTTTTTGCCCCCCCCCGTGAATGCAAAGGAGGATTTTGGACTGAGGCTCCCACTAGTTGGACCCAGACTGCTGACTGCATGACTAAGGTGACTTACCTCCGTGCCAAGGTTAACCATAATCTCGGAGGAGTTCATCAGCCTAAATGGGTATGTGTTAACAAGCCAAAGATTATTCCCCCTAGTACAAGTAAAGCTCTCCAAAATTGTTCTGCAACTTGTACGCATACCCAGGCGATGCATGTCTCTTGTAATGTGTCGGCTTCACTTTGCGTTAATAAACAGGGAGAACAATTTTTTGAAGCCTCCCTAACTAAAACTCATGCAGCAGGGGGACCACTATTCATTATACCCCCATTCTCTTTGACCATGGAGGAGATGGCAAATACACCAAGCTACAGTCAGCTGGCTGCCAAGGCACTGTCGGAAAAGGTTCCTACTGGCCCATTAAGGCCCCTACAGGGGTCTCTGATGGTGGAGGACCCACTTATTCTGTCAAGCATCCTCAGATAATCAAACTTTTGAAACCCCAAATCCCTGAGCTCACATATCATCCCTTAATGTAGCCTAAATCCCAGTTCCCAGGTTTAGATACCAATACATTAGATATTTTGCAAACTACATTCTCCTAGCTTAATAATTCGAACCCCACCCTTGCTGGTGATTGCTGGCTCTGCATGACAGCAGGGGCAATCATGCCTATGGCAGTTCCTATTAATTCTATCATGGACAATGATAATACATGCCAACCCGGATTTCCCTTTAAAGTACAGCCTATAGGCACTTTTACATTATTTCTTTTAGGCGAGATGCAGAATAATACCTATGATACTGATGTTCGACTTACTTCCTTTGGAAATTGCTCAACAGTATAAAATTATTCCTCACCCACCCCATCTCTTTGTTCCTCCAATGGCACAGTTTTTATGTGTGGAGGAAACTCGGCCTTCCCACGCTTCCAGCGAATTGGACCATTGGTTGTGTTCTTGCTTTATTACTCCCTGATATAACTATTGTCCCAGGAGATGAACCTCTACCAATTTCTAGCCTAGACACTTTAGTCAAAAGACATAGGTGGGCAATACAGGCTTTACCACTCATTGCCAGCCTTGGAATAACAGCTGCTGTGGGCACAGGTACAGTGGCTTAGGCACGGCTATTCACTCTTACCATCGCCTGTCTCAACAACTTATAAATTATGTACAAACTTTATCAGGAACCTTTAAAGATTTGCAGGACCAAATAAATTCCCTGGCAGAAGTGTTCCTTCAAAACAGACGGGGCTTAGATTTGCTGACAGCTAACCAGGGTGGTATTTGCTTAGCCTTAGGGGAACGATGCTGCGTTTATGCCAATAAATCAGGCATAGTACGCATTAAAATTAAGCAGCTTCAAGAAGATCCAGAAAAGAGACAAAGGGAACTATTTGAAAATCCCCTCTGGATTGGGCATAATGGATTTCTACCCTACCTTCTTCCCCTATTAGTCCCTTTGTTGGGCTTACTTTTAATGGTGTCCATAGGCCCCTGCATTATAAAGAGGCTGGTACAATTTATTAAAGAACAGATTAATATTTTGGTTTCTAAGCCCATACAGGTCCACTATCATGGTCTGGAGATGGAAGACAGCACTGCCAGCATTTAAAAGAATGTTCAACCCTTCTCACAGGCTTATTAAGTTTACATCCCCACCGATCTCTCTTTCTTACAGAAAACTATAAGTAACAGCTCTGAGCAACCATCTTCTACCCTTGCAATAAGGGTTCGTTCTCCATGGGCCCCTCCGCTTGGGGGAGGACACACCCTTGGAATGAGCACGTTAGGCCATAATAACGGAGGGTCCAGGAAGGACTGCAGGAGGATGGATCCACGGATCCCCAAACACAAGACCTCTGAATGACACGCTCTGGTGCATGGCGGTTGGCATGCTATCCCCTCAAAGACGTCTCCTCCAAAAACATGCCAAAGCCAACACGAAATCTCCTAGGAAAGATGCTCGCTCAAATCAGGAGATATTCTAAGGCATCCTAGAGAAACAGAGCCACTATCACCCCCTAAATCCATGGCCTGTAAGGTATGGTCGAATATTTTATATAACAAAAGGGGAGATGTCAGGGGCTAGAAGGAAGTTCTCCTTCAAAAAATAGACTGACACAAGAAACATCCCCCTGGGACACAACCTGCCTGGGAGACATCCCACAGCCATCTATCTCCTTTTGACATCCGGCTACCATCTGTCTACCTGAAACATCCTGAGGTTATCTCACCCTGTGAAGACATCCAGCAACTGCCGATAAGAGAGCTTTCCCATCCGCAGCATATAAATACCCTCTGAGAATAATAAAAGTTTGCAGCATGATCAGAACTCCTGTCTTGCTGTCATCTCTCGTGTCTCTTGTCCCTTCATTCCTCCCCAACTAGGATCGACACCCAAGTTGATGTGTCCTGCCAGCCGGGCCATCTGACACTAACCCATACCCTCCTAGACTCTGATGACAAATCCTAATATGATGGAGAAAAATAACCCAAACAGAATAGAAATACAAGCAGTTCAGAGGAGGCATGGTGTATAGTTGCACTTGCCTTTTGCATGATATAGGGTAGGTGTTATAAATCTAGTTAATTTTTAATTGAAATAGTTCTCCATGTGTTTTTAAAGTTAACAAATATGTGAATTCCTGTCTCCCTTTCTCTGTAGCCGATTCAGCACATGTATTTTTATATGCACATATAGAATCCTACCTGGTATCAGATGTACATTCTTGTGAGGTGGCTGACTTGGAAGATACAAATTGTGAGAAGAGATCACTCCTCCTAAACGCTGTTGGAACAGAAAATTCAACCTATGGGTGAGCCTCCTAGTAGAACAACATTATACATAAATCCATGTTCAGTAAATTAAATATTTTTGCATCTGTGGATGATATATACTTCATGATGAATTTCGATTGGCATATATATTGCTACATTTTATTGCCTGGGTGTGTGTGTTGTGTGTGTGTGTGTGTGGGTGTATATATATATATATATATATATATATATATATATATATATATACACTCTCCAAATATTTCAAAATATGAAATATATGTGTCTTACATATACTACCTAAATTCATTCATGTTCATGTATGTGGATTTATAATCAACTTTTCACAATATTATTCTCAGAAATATTCATCCACCTGAATTACATATTTGTTTTATAGTACTGAAAACTAACTTCAGTGAGTGGTGCATACAATCCTAATATTTCTACAGTAACTGACCCAGTTTAACATCAATGCAACTAGATTCCTCTTGGATATGATGTCTATGTTGAAGTTCATTTTATTCAACACTGGTACATTACTATTTGTTCAGTTTATACACATCATAGGATATATATTTCATCAACAACTTCAATAATTTATAGGATTTTGATTCACTTTCAATCATTTCCTGATTCAGAACACATGTATTCCTCCAGGTTACTTGATTGTTTTTTCATGAGACTTCTTTCCAAACGCTTTTTTTTTTGATTTCCATAATCATTTTGAAGAAAAACTGACACACTCTTCATTATAAACCATAACCCTAATATTACCATTAGATGTATTTCTGGTTGGAATGAATGATTGCATATAAATATACGATTTTCTGTTTATTTTCAGATATCAATTCAATCGAATATTTAAAGTTGGAACAAGTTATAATATTTAATCACAGTATCGTCTATTCATAAATTATCTCTATGTTCATAGACACAGAGTAAATCTATTTGTAACCCCAATACTAATTTTTTCATCTTCAAAATGTTGCTCCCAGAAATGGTGGAAGAAATACTCATGTCACCTAATCTACATATACATTTTATCACAGTAATATTCTGGACACAAAAAGAAGAGGTCACACTTATGATTGTATCAAAGCCTAAATGAAAAGTGAGCATAGATTACTGAAAACATTCATGTCCAGTGTGCCTAGTGCTCTCAAATGTCAATCCTATTGGTGACTACATATTTGTTTCTTCTTAAGACTATATTTTGAACCTCAACCCTGTTGCAAATGTCTAATCCTATCACTCAATTTATACTTTGCCTGATTTCCTAATGTCTCTATTGATGTCTGCTTACCTAAATATTTTCCCCAGTTCACCATTGTGACTGACCCTTCACGTGTGCTGACATTTACATTCACTCTCTACCCGATACACTATTGCTAAAGAACTTTTGGTCCAAATTCTGTACTCAGTCTTCTTCTGAAACTTATCGAATATCTTCCTAATCCTACCAACTATCCCTGTTCTAGTGGATGTTCACTTCTACATTCAATCATCCAAGGTACAAGGTCCTATGCCATTGATTATCGATTTATCTGAAACACCTGTGCAGAACGTATATCAAAGCTAAGTATCCCAATCAATAGCGCAATGCCCTTCTGGGCTTCAAATCTTACCTAGATTTTTGTTTTCATACTTATATTTCACCTATATATTCTTATAAATATCACAGGTTCCCAATACCATTATTCATCAATTAGAATAATTCCTAACCCAAATCAAACCTGTTATTAACCCTAACCATACACTGTTCCCTCAATCTAACTTTACAGAAGAGCAGGGACCAAGTTGGTCTTACAATACAGGAATGTAGAGAATCTTCCACCTGTTGTAAAACTCAAAGGTCCATGAAGAAGTGATCCCTGGAGAAGATGTAGGCAGCCATGAAGGACCTGAGAGAGCAAACGTCATCTTCCATTGCAAACAACCTGGTCAGGATGAAGGGTTGTGTCTGAATCAGCCTCTCTGTTCATAATGTAGAGAAGATGGACACAAACAGTCCTTTTTGGAGACCTGTTCCTGGGTGCCTATGGTTCATATACCATTCTAACTTGTGAAAGTGTCACAGGAAGTAGGAGAAGCCTCGATCTCATGGGACCCTTGGAAGCAACTGTTAGGACAAAGTGGTTGCCAAAGCAGTGACCTCATTCAGTTCCTGAAGGAAGTGACCTCACCTCACTTCCTTGGTCATGGAACTCTCGGTACTTGGGATCCAGGAAGCAAGGTACCAAGAGCCTGTCCCAGTCCCAGTCCCAGTGGGCTCACTTGTTTGGATTTACCAAGGACAGAGTCAGTCTTTCATGGTACCTACAGATATGAGGATGGCCAACTGCCAGGAAAACTCAGAAGAGGGGCCTTTCCTGAGAAAGCAGATAGTGGCTCACCGCTGGCTCCTGACAAGTTCACAGAGTTGGTGTTTTCCGGGGAACATAAGTTGGCCCACCAGTCAGAAGACACTCTGGATAGTCACAGACATACTTTGTAGAAGGTGGTGCCTCTGTGGTTGTCGGTGTGGGTTTGTGGTTTTGTCTCATTTTCTGAGAATAGGTAGGAAAGGTGGTTTGTTTGGTTTGGAGTGAACTATTTATAGTAAGTCGTTTGGCAAGCAAGTGTTTCTATGTCTGTGTATCCCACTATGTGCATGGTTTTAGATATTAGAAAACTGAATGCATCAATTGTTGTCTCCTGTCTAGCAGAAAGCTTCCCAGCATTCATCCTGCCGAATTTATGAATGGATTTCAGCTTGCCTGATCAATGGGCAACATGTGGTATCTTCCAAAATTCCTGCATTCTTCATGAATTCTGGCTACTCTCCAGAATAGGCTCATGGTTTTGTGTCCAAGATATGTAGCAGTTCCAAGCCCTGTGACATGGCCATGTACTGGATAGCTAAAGGGAATGTCGAGCATCTCAGAAAACTCAGATATAAGTGTGACCATGATAGTCTCAGTGGAGAAACCCTGCTTTGGGCCTTTTGCTTACCTATTGTTCTGTTGCCCTGAATGTCAGGAAGGTCTTTGCCTCAAGACATCCGTTTGTGAAGCCTGAAGAAAACAGGTTCAAATGGAAATGAATGGACATCACCTGTGGATATTTGCTTAATTCCTTTGAAAATGGAAGTGTCTGAATCAGCCTCTTGGCCCTGTGTGAGGCCGTGGCTTAGATTCTCAACCCCTGAAGAATCTAAAGAAACATCACATGTGTGCATCCAAAACAAAAATGGCCAAAAGTGCAGTTATTGTGGATGAAGTCTCTCCCCATTCTCTGTAAGGTTCCTGACCTCCATCAAGTTAGAATAGGGATCCATTGGGCCAAATCATTTCTTCAAATCCCTAAATTGCTTGAGTTTTCCCGTGACTAAAATTCACATAAAGAATCCAAACTGCACAGTCAATACGCCTCAAATTGGAGAAGCAGAGAAGTATTAACAGCAGGCCTATTTGAACACTCCTGGTTCACAGGAATGGTGTCCAGGCCACCCTGAATTTAGGCAAATTAGGGGCAAGAGAGATTATTTAGGAGACTGTCTTGGGCTTCGCCCCTCGTGGAAATTTCCAGCGATAGGTTATGATGAGTGTCTATATAAAAGAACATGAGGGCCATGTGGGATTGTTTTGGTTTTAATTGTGGTTGTTAGTGTGGTGATTGGAAGAGATGACTGGGTCCACCTTGACATGAACTCTGGTGTTTTTCCACTTAGAGACTGAGTTCTGGAACTGACCTCAGAAAAGTATTGCCATTAATTGTGTTGGGATTTTAGAAGGCCATGCATGAGAGTCGCCCTTGGAAACTGAGATCAAGGCCCAGGGTGGCTTTCAACAGAGCACTGGGAATCACAGCCAAGATATCACATAATTTTCTTCTGAAAGACTTGGCAGCCGTAGTTGAGAGTCAAAAGTCACATGGACATCACATTGTAGAACTCAATGGGCCTGGCTTCATTTGACCTTTTGGCCATTCTTTGGGAAGCATTGCCTGTGAGATTTCTCCAGAGCTTTCATTGAAATGAGCTTCGTCAACATTAATGGTTCTGGAATGAACTGAAACTCACAGTGCCTCCACCTTCATTGTTGAAATATGGCTAGAAAAATACCATGAAATTTTTGAAATTTCCATGACCAGCTGGCACAGGAGAACCTTTGGATTTCCTGTTGCTGATCATGAGTATAACAGACACTGCCTTGATTGACTGGTTTTAATGAAAATTGTGTAAAACAGAGATGCCAATAAGTTGGAGCCTGATTATTAGTGGGCCTAGAGCAGTGGTAGGCAGGTGTGTGATAAAACATCTGTGGTGGGGCCATGTGGATCTGCCATTGGCTTCCAAATGGCTTGTGACTGACATGATACAGCCAGCAGTCCCTTCTAAGTAAAGGCATCTTGTTATTTGGAGAGGTTTCAGGGCAATGTTCAGAATCGATTTGCTATCGTCAATGGGGCAAGCTATGTGATATAGAAGCATGGTTGGTGCATTCTCCTGCAGAAATTAAAATACCACACGTGACAGAACTCCCTCCTGCACTGTGTCCCAGTTGAACTCCGTGTATTTCATGAAGCAAATACCAAACTCCCATTGTAGCAGCAAGAAACACCATGAAAATTGGAGGATGAACAAATGGCTTCACAGTCCACACAGGGAGACACTTAGAACCCAGTGGCCACAGTTTACCTACAAAGATCAAATTCAGGACTGCTGCCTCATGTTCATTGGAAAATAAGAAACTATGTTTTGCAGGTCACATAGGTGCAGACCCAGCTTTGATGATCTCACTACAAAGGAAGCTAAAGCTCCTGATAACAACATATGTTTCAAGTGACCAAACTCAGAGGCAATTTCTCAAGAAGTCTTTAGGCCAGCAGAGCTCCATGTTTGTGGAGTGTTCACCCTGTCCCTTACTTTTGGAAACTCCTCTACCACCTCCAAGGTAGTGAACTCCTTAGCATATTCCATTCCAGATAAGTATTCACTGATTTTCTAACTCTTCTCCTCTAATTATGTCTTACTTGGGGCGAAGATAATGTCAAGCCATTGTTCTGGAGGAGTGGGAAGATTTTGTGTAGCACATATTTGCATACACATTGGATTCATTTTCCAATTTTCCATTCGAAATACTGAATCCCTGACTCTAACCCCTACCCTACTAGACTCTGACTACTAATCGTAATATGATAGAGAATAAAAACTCAAACAGAATAGAAATACAAGCAGTTCAGAGGAGGCATGGTGTATAGTTGGAATTGCCTTTTGCATTATATAGGTTAGAAGTTATAAATCTAGTCAATTTTTTGTTGAAATAGTTCTCCGTGTGTTTTGAAAGTTAACAAATATGTAAATTCCTGTCTCCCTTTCTCTGTAGCCTATTCAGCACATGTAATTTTATATGCACATATAGAATCGTACCTGGTATCACACGTACATTTTTGTGAGGTGACTGACTTGGCAAATACAAATTTTGAGAAGAGATCACTCCTCCTAAATGCTGTTGGAACTGAAAATTCAAGCTATGGGTAAGCCTCCTAGTTGAACAACATTATACATAAATCCATGTTAAGTATATGAATATTTTTGGGTCTGTGGATAATATGTATTTCATGATGAATTTCAATTGACATATATATTGCTAGTTTTTAATGTCTGTGTGTGTGTGTGTGTATATGTATATATATATATATATATATATATATATATATATATATATATATACTCTCCGGATTTTTCAAAATATGAAATATTTGTGTCTTATTATGCACTCCCTAAATTCATTCATATTCATGTATGTGGATTTATAATCCACTTTTTAAAAAATTAATCTCAGAAATATTCATCCACCTGAAATACATATTTTTTCCTAGTACTGAAACAGTTTTCAGTAAATGGTGCATCCATATCCTAATATTTCGGCATTGCAAGATGACTGTGAAGACAGTGTATCACACCCAGTGTACCCTGCCACTGCGCAGGTGAATAACGAGTTAGAACGATGAAAAACTATCTTGTTAGGATCTTACAGGAAAATGGGTGTTTACCGAAATCTAGAAGAATGATTTCCACCACCGAGGTCCGGTAATTGAGTCTCAAACACAAGCCACTTGTGCAACCGGAGATCCATTCTGATTTATCCGCGTGACCTGCCCCGTGTCTACAAATGGTGAGGCACCACCGAGAAGCGACCAGCAAGCAGGGAGAAACGTTGCTGCAGATTCTGTGGAATCCTGCTGGCTGAGCATCCACTGAGCCCCCAGCTGAATTTGGGATTTCAGACGGGAAAGTTAGCAGTACATTTCTATCCCCCAAAGTGGAAACTCCACAAAGGAAACCAGCAGCCACCATCTTGGAGAGCTGAAGTAACCACCACCACTCCCAGACAGATTGCAACAATAAAACAGGTGTGTGTTTCTCAGCTCATCTCACATACAGAGGAAAATTCGCATAAAATCTCTCCTAGGCTTTTGGGGGAGGGATAATCAGAGCAAGTCTGCATAAAGACTGGGGGAAAACTAGAGGCACCTGACCTTCATCTCCCCTTCCCATCAGCGGCAAAAATGAAACTTGTCTAGCCAGTGCGGGGCGAGGGGCAAGCGGAAAATATTAAAACAATAGAGTTCCAGGGTTCACAATAGACACCCTCCCCACCCAACAAACGGCAGACCCGGAGAACAGTTTGAGCTGCCGAGAAGCATCACTCAGGAGAAATCTGGTCTAGCAGGAGAAATCAGGACTAGCAGGATAAACCAGGGGACTAGAGGCCAGGCCCTCCTGACTGGGTGGCTGGAGAACGCCAGACCGCTGCCAGTGTGACTGGGCAACTGGAGACCACCTTCCTGCCGGTGCCAGCCCACCTGCTGACGGCATGTCTTGATGGCTGGAGAACGCTCGCCTGCCGACGACCGAACGCGCAACTGTGTGGCTAGAGATCACCCACCCGCCGGCGACAGCCCATCCGCTGCCCGCGCTACTGGGTGGCTGGAGACTGCCGGCATGCCAGCGACCGGGAGCTGAAACCAACAAGAGACAATCCAGTCCAGCCCCCCAATTCGGACACTCCGGCAAGGAGCCTGGGGCCCACCACAGCAGAGAGGTGACATCACTGGAGCTCGGCTGTCAGAATTCCTTAACAGCGAAATCCACTTAAGCAGGCATAGTCTAGCAACACAAAGGAGAGAAAACAGAGATATATAAACCCATAACAAATCTATAGAAGAGAGCAGAAACACAGCAATCAAATAGAGCCAGAAAATAACATGAACATCATGAAAAAACAAGGGGAAAAAAAGGTGTAGAAACAATGAAGGACAACTTAATACTACAGGAGAACCTAGAAGCATCAGAAACAGGGATAGGGAAAAAACTTAAGTCATACCTAACTCAGATGGAAAGGAATAATAGAGAAGACATGAGGCAGCAAGTCCAAGAAATAAAAGTATATTTTGAAAATGAATTAAACAACCAAATTCAAATGGCAAAGAACAAGGTTTACCAGGAGATAGAGATCTTTTAAAAAATCATACAGTAATTCTAGAAATGCAGGAAACTATAAACCAAATTAAAAACTCAAACAAGAATATTTCAAATAGACTAGATCAAGTAGAAGTCAGAACATCAGATAATGAAGACAAAGTTTGTCAACTTGAAAAGAATATAGTCAACACAGAAAACATGCTTAAATCCCATGAGCAACTATTCAAGAGATATGGGATGTCATAAAAAAACCAAAATTGGGAGTCATCGGGATAGAAGAAGGCATAGAGATTCAAACCAAAGGAATGGACAACATATTAAATGAAATAATTCTAGAAAACATCCCAGAGATGAAAGATGGAATGGATTGCCATATCCTGGAAGCCTACAGGACCTCAAACATTCAAAACCATAATAGACAAACTCCAAGACATATAATTATGAAGATAGCCAACATACAGAACAAGGAGAGAATATTAAAAGCTACGAGAGAAAGTAGGCAGATAACATTCAGGGGTAAACCAATTAGGTTAACAATTGATTTTTCATCACAGACTTTGAAAGCGAGAAGATCTTTGAACAATGTATTTCAAACACTGAAAAATAATGGATTCCAACCAAGAATACTGTATCCAACAAAATTAAGCTTCAGATTTGACAATGAAATTAAGTCTTTCTTGATAAACAAAAGCTAAAAGAATTCGCAGACAGAACACCAGCACTGCAAAGCATTTTGAGCAAAATACTACAAGAAGAGGAATTGAAAAATAGTGCCCAAAACTAACAGTGGGAGGTATCTCAGTAAAGGGGTAAGAAAATAACCAAAAAGTAAAAACTACCCAAATTAAAATAAATAAATAAATAAACATGACTGGAAGTATAAATCATATTTCAATTGTAACCTTAAATGTTAAAAATCTAAACTCACCAATCAAGAGACATAGGCTAGTAACCTGGATCAAAAAAATAAATCCAACAAAATGCTGCCTTCAGGAGACTCTTTTGATAGGTAAAGACATACACAGGCTGAAAGTGAAAGGTTGGGAAAAATCTTACCACTCACATGGCCCTCGGAAGCAAGCAGGAGTGGCCATACTCATATCATATAAAATCAACTTCAAACCTACGTTAATCAAAAGGGATAAAGTAGGACACTATATATTGTTAAAAGGAACCATCCACCAACAAGACATAACAATTATCAATTGGTATGCACCAAACAATTGAGCTGCAACGCTTATAAAACAAACTCGCCTCAAGTTCAAGAGTCAAATAGACTACAACACAATAATTATGGGTGACTTCAACACACCGCTCTCGCCATTAGACAGATCCTCTATAAAAAACTGAATAAAGAAACTATAGAATTCAACAGCACAATCAATAACCTTGACTTAACCGACATATATAGAATATATCAACCATCATCAAGTGGATACACTTTATTCTCAGCAGCACATGGATCCTACTCCAAGTTAGACCATATATTATGCCATTGGGCAACTCTTAGTAAATATAAAGGCGTGGAGATAATACCATGCACCATATCTGATCATAATGGAATGAAACTGGAAATCAATGAGAATAGAAGGAAGGAAAAATCCTACATCACATGTAAAATGAACAATATTCTACTGAATGATCAATGGGTTACAGAAGACATAAAGGAGGAGATAAAAAAATTCTTAGAATCAAATGACAATACAGACACAACATACTGGAATCTATGGGACACAAAGAAGGCAGTTTTAAGAGGGAAATTCATTTCTTGGAGTTCTTTCCTCAAAAAAAGAATAAAACAACAAATAAATAAACTCACAGTACACATCAAAAACCTAGAAAAGGAAGAGCAAAACAACAGCAAATGTAGTAGAAGACAAGAAATAATTAAAATTGGAGCAGAAATCAACGAAACTGAAACAAACAAAAAAAAAACATTGAAAAAATTGATAAAACTAAAAGTTGATTCTTTGAAAAAATAAATAAGATTTACAGGCCCTTAGCCATGCTAAGGATGAGAAGAAGAGAGGGAACTCAAATTACTAACATACGGAATGAAAAAGGCAATATCACAACAGACAGTACACAAATACAGAAGATAATTAGAAAGTATTTTGAAATCCTATATTCCAATAAAATAGAAGATAGTTATAATATCGATAAATTTCTTAAGTCATACGATCTGCCCATATTCAGTCAAGAAGACACACACAATTTTAACAGACCAAAAACAAAGAAAGAAATGGAAGAAGCCATCAAAAGACTACCAATCAAAAAAAGCCCTGTACCTGATGGGTATACAGCAGAGTTCAACAAAACCTTCGAAGAAGAATTAATACCAATACTATTCAAGCTATATCAAGAAATGGAATAATAAGGAGCTCTTCCAAATTCATTCTCAGAGTCCAAAATCACCCTGATCCCAAAACCAGACAAAGACACTTCAAAAAAGAAAACTACAGACCAATATCTCTAATGAAGTTGGATGCAAAAATTCTCAATAAAATCCGTGTGAATTGAATACAAAAACATATCAAAATAGTTGTGCACCATGATCAAGTAGGATTCATCCCTGGAATGCAAGGCTGGTTCAATATACGGAAATCAATAAATGCTATTCACCACATCAATAGACTTAAGGACCAGAACCATATGATCATCTCGATAGATGTAGTAAAACATTCAACAAAGTTCAGCATCCCTTTATGTTCGAAACACTAGAAAAACTAGGGATAACAGGAACTTACCTCAACATTGTAAAAGCTATATATGCTAAACCTCAGGCTAGGATCATCCTAAATGGAGAAAACTGAAGGCATTCCCTCTGAAATCTGGAACAAGACAGGGATGCCCTCTATCACCACTTCTATTCAATTTAGTTCTTGAAATACTAGCCAGAGCAATTAGACAGACAAAAGAAATTAAAGGCATAAAAATAGGAAAAGAAGAACTTGAATTATCGCTATTTGTGGATGACATGGTAATATATTTAACAGACCCAAAAGGGTCTACAAAGAAACTGCTAGAGTTAATAAATGAAGGATATAAAACCAATACGCATAAATCAAAGGCATTTCTGTATATCAGCAACAAAACTTCTGAAATGGAAATGAGGAAAACCACTCCATTCAAAATATCCTCAAAGAAAATAAGATACTTGGAAATCAACCTAACAAAAGAGGTGAAAACCACAGAACCCTAAAGAGAGAGATAGAAAAAGATCTTAGAAGATGGAAAAATGTACCCTGTTCATGGATAGGTAGAACTAAATTCATCAAAATGGCGAAATTACCCAAAGTTCTCTACAGGTTTAAAGCAATGCCAATCAAAATCCCAACGGCATTTCTTGTAGAAATGATAAAGCAATCATGAAATTCATATGGAAAAACAAAAGACACAGAATAGCAAAAGGAATTCTAAGCAGGAAGTGTGAATCGGGAGGTATAGCGATACTAGAGTTCAAACTTTACTACAAAGCAAGAGTAACAAAAACAGTGTGGTACTGGTACCAAAACAGGCAGGTGGACCAATGGTATAGAATGGAGGACAGAGAAACCAATCCACAAAATTACAACTTTCTTATATTTGATAAAGTGGCTATAAACATGCAATGGATGAAGGATAGCATCTTCAACAAATGGTGCAGGGAAAATTAGAAATCCATGTGCAACAAAATGAAACTGAATCCCGTTCTCTCACCATGCACAAAAGTTAACTCAAAATAGATCAAGGAGCTAGATATCAAATCAGAGACACTGCGTCTCATAGAAGAAAAAGTTGGCTATGATCTATATACTGTGGGGTCGGGCTCCAAATTCTTTAATAAGACATCAATAGCCCAAGAGTTAATAACAAGAATAAACAAATGGGACTTACT
Organism: Callospermophilus lateralis; assembly: GCF_048772815.1. Classification (NCBI taxonomy): domain Eukaryota; kingdom Metazoa; phylum Chordata; class Mammalia; order Rodentia; family Sciuridae; genus Callospermophilus; species Callospermophilus lateralis. The sequence goes on along the minus strand of NW_027514462.1, from coordinate 6,228,706 downwards.
TAAACTAAAAAGTTTTTTCTCAAGAAGAGAAACAATAAGAGAGGTAAATAGAGAGCCTACATCCTGGGAACAAATTTTTACCCCTCACACTTCAGATAGAGCCCTAATATCCAAAATATACAAAGAACTCAAAATATTAAACAATAAGATAACAAATAACCCAATCAACAAATGGGCCAAGGACCTAAACAGACACTTCACAGAGGAGGACATACAATCAATCAACAAGTACATGAAAAAATGCTCACCATCTCTAGCAGTCTGAGAAATGCAAATCAAAACCACCCTAAGATACCATCTGACTCCAGTAAGATCAGCAGCCATTATGAAGTTAAACAACAATAAGTGTTGGCGAGGATTTGGGGAAAAGGATACACTTGTACACTGCTGGTGGGACTGCAAATTGGTGAGGCCAATTTTGAAAGAAGTATGGATATTCCTGGAAAAGCTGGAAATGGATCCACCATTTGACCCAGCTATCACCCTTCTTGGAATGTTCTCTCAGGATCTTAAAATAGCGTACTATAGGGATACTGCCACATCAATGATCATAGCAGCACAATTCACAATAGTTAGACTGTGGAACCAACTTAGATGCCCTTCAATAGATTAATAGATAAAAAAAATGTTGCATCTATACACAATGGAGTATTACACAGCACAAAAAATGACAAAATCATAGAATTTGCAGGGAAATGGATGGCATTAGAGCATATTATGCTAAGCGAAGCTAACCAATCCTTAAAAAACAAATGCCAAATGTCTTCTCTGTTATAAAGAGAGCAAATAAGAACAGAACAGGGAGGAAGAGCATGAGGAAAAGATTAACATTAAACAAAGACGAATGGGGGGAGAGAAAGGGAGAGAGAAGGGAAAGCTTATGAAAATTGTAGGAAACTCTCAATGTTACACAAAATTGCATATAAGATGTTGTGAGGGGAAGTGAGGGGGAAACAATAGAGAGAATTGAACAATAGCAGATGAGGTAGAGAGGGAAGATGGGAGGGGAGGAGAGGGTGGATAGTAGGGGATAGGAAAGGTAGCAGAATACAACAGTCACTAATATGCCATTATGTAAAAATGTGAATGTGTAACCGATGTGATTCTACAATTCGTATTTGGGGAAAAAATGGGAGTTCATAACCCAATTGAGTCAAATGTATGAAAGATGATATATCTTGAGCTTTGTAATGTTTTGAACAACCAATAAAAATAAATAAATAAATAAAGGTTTTAAATTTAGTGGGAAGAAATCAGCTAAAAATGGGTTCAGATGTATTCATTTTGCTATACAGAAACTTTGTTTTGTGAATATCACAAATTTATTTTACCAGAAAATGCACATAAATTGAGATTAAAGGATAATTCACCTAACTTCATGAAAAATTCATAGCATTTTCTACACTTTTCATATTTCATTTTTTTCGTGAATATTTTGTCATGGACAAGGTCTAGTCTTAGGCTATTCTTCCAGAATACTACCTCATCTGACAAGTTCGTACAATGTGTTGGATTGTTCTTTTAATCTTTTATTTAATAGTTTCTAGCTGATAATGTGTATTTTTTCTTATCTTTATTTGGACATACAAACCTAACTATATCTTTGCATTTTATGTTTTACTGGGGAAGAGACTCATCAAAAGCTCTTTGTTATATGTATCAACAATCAAACATCTAGAGCATACAATTATTCTTAATTTTGCATGAAAATAAATTTGTACCATTTTTCTTATAAAGATGTAGTATTATTAATAATGTCCCTACTGTAATAAGTAACTACTTACAAGAAGAATTAAACAATTGACTTTATATCAATTTTGAACATGAAAAGTACTAAAATAAGTATTTGGCAATTAATACACAATTGATAGAAATTGAAATCACAAGAAAGCCATTTAAAATGTCAGTGCATATGGTCCTTAAATAATAGGTTGTTCAAATAAAATTTCTCTAATTCATAAGAGTTAATATGCCACATTACAGCTTAATGTGATATAAAACTTTAAATTATCAGTATTGATAAATAAGAATGATACCTGTTTACTTAAATATGTTTATTTGATTTTCACTGTAAGATGTTAATTATGGAAGAATTGAGAATTAAGAAAGACTTGGTCTATATTATTTCTAACAGGAAAATCAAAGTACTTTTAAATATATATATATATATATATATATATATATATATATATATATATATATATATATATAATATATATGTAATGCATATGCATGAATATAGATACATATGTATAATAAATGTATTGTAATATATCTATCAGGTGATTATAATTTTTAAATTTTCTCAAGAAAAAGAATGACTATAAAAAACAGTCTTAAATTTAAATTTCATAGCATACTACTGTTTGTAATGACATGAGAGAAAAATAGATATGGAGGGGAAACCAAAAAGGAAGGGAGAGAAGGGGGAAAATGAGGAAGAAAGTGAGTAAAGAAGAGGGACATGAGTGTATGATGTTAAGATAGAAGTGGAGGGGCTGGGTTTGTGGCTCAGAGGTAACATGCTTATCTAGCATGTGTGAGGCACATGGTTCTATTCTCAGCACCACATACAAATAAACAAAATGAAGGTCAATCAACAACTGAAAAAATAAAAAAAGAAAAAAGAAGAAATATTACGAAAATTCCAAGCTTTGATGAATGTTAAATAAAAAAAAATATGTTACATAGCCTTATGTAATTTCTAGACTATCCAAAATAGTCACTAAATGTTAGATTATTAGTGCTATAACTAAAAATCCATTGATCTTTCCTCTACATTCTGTGGCATGCTAGTGCTAAAATAAATTGTATTATTAATTCCCCCCCAAATCCTAATATTTCTACAGTAACTGACCCAGTTGAACATCAATGCAAGTAGACTCTATGAGACATGATGTGTATTTTGACGTTCATTTTTATTCAACACTGGTACATTACTATCTTCAGTTTATGCACATCATAGCATATATGTTTCATCAAAATTTCTCAAATTTATAGGCATTTGTTTCACTTTCAATCACTTCCTGCTTGAGAACACATGTATTCCTCCATGTTTCATAACTGCTCTTTTCATGAGACTTCTTCCCAAAAACATTATTTTCGATTTCCATTATCACATTTGAAGCAAAACGCACAAACCCGTCACAATAAACCATAACACTAATATTACCATTAGATGTATAACTGGTTGGAATGAATGGTTGTATATCGATATAAGATTTCTTACTTAGTTTCAGATATCAATTCAATCCATTATTTAAAGTGGAACCAGTTATATTATTTATTCACAGTACAGTCTATTCACGAATTATCTCTATATTCATAGACACAGGTACACCTCTTTGTACCCCCAATACTAATTTATACGTCCTCAATATATAGCTCCCAGAAATGGTGGAAGAAATACCCATGTCACCTGATCTCCATATACATTTTATCACAGTAATATTCTGGACATAAAAAGCAAAGGTCACACTTATGATTGTACAAAACCTAAATGGAAAGTGAACATGGATTACTAAAAACATCCATGTCCAGGTTGCCTAATGCTCTCAAATGAAAATCCTATTGGTGACTACATATTTGTTTCTTCCAAAGATTATATATTCAAACTCAAACATGTTGAAAATGTCTAATCCTGTCACTCACTTTATACTTTGCCTGATTTTGTAATGTCTCTATTGATATCTGCTTTCCTACATATTTTCCCCAGTTAATCATTGTGACTTCCTCATCACATGTGCTGATATTTACATTCACTCTCTTAGCGATACCCTAGTTCTAAAGAACTTTTGTTCCAAATCCTACACTCATTCTTCTTCCTAAACCTACCGACTATCTTCCTAATCCTACCGACTATCACTTTTTGACTGGATGTTCTCTTCTACATTCAATCATCCAAGGTGAAAGGTCCTATGCCATTGTATATCGATTTATCTGAAACATCTGTGCAGAATGTAATTCAACGCTAAGTATCCCAATCAAGGGACAAATGAAGTCTGGGCTTCAAATCTTACTTAGATTTCTGTTTTCGTACATATATTTCACCTCTATATTCTTATAAATATCACAGGTTCCCAATACCATTATTCATGCAGCAGAATGGTTCCTAACCCATATCGAACATGTTAATAACACTAATCATACACTGTTCCCTCAATCTAACTTTACTGAGGAGCAGCGACAGTGTTGGTCTTACAATACAGGAATGTATGGGATCTTCCACCTGCTGAGAACATCAAAGGTACATGCAGAAATGATCTCTGGAGAAGATGTAGGCAGCTATGAAGGACCTGAGAGAGCAAAAGACATCTCCATGGCAAAGAACCTGGTAGGATGAAGGAATGTGTCTGAATCAGCCTCACTCTTCTTAATGTAGAGTAGACCAAACCAGGCCTGTGTGGAAAGCTCTTCCCAGGTGCGTATGGTTGATATACCATTCTAACATATGAAAGTGTCACAGGAAGTAGGGGCAGCCTCCATCTCATGGGACCCTTGGAAGCAACTGTTAGGACAAAGTGGTTGCCAAGGCAGTTACCTCATTCAGTTCCTGAAAGAAGTGACCACACCTCACTTCCTTGATGATGAAAGTCTCTGAACTTGGGATCCAGGAAGCCAGGCACCCAGAGCCATTACCAATCCCAGTCCCAGTGGTCTCACTTGTTTGAATTTACCAAAGACAGAGTCAGTCTTTCTTCTTACCTGTTAAGGTCTGTAAACAAGTCAGATTGGCACCTGTTATTTTGCCAGAGAAATGTTAGAGTCTGTAAAAAAAGTCTGAATGGCGCCTGGCAAAATGCCAGAGGGAGTGGTTTGTGAAGTAACAAAAGTGAGCCATTAAGTGTGGAGATTCCTTATTGTTTGACTGCTGTATCTATTTCATGCTAATTAGATAGGCTGTGTAAAATGTATAAATACCGCTCTTATTCAACAATAATTGGCTTCCACTCCTGCTGCATCAGTCTACCCAAGTTGTTCGTCACCCCCCCGGTTATTTTGCCCAGCCAGCCGGGCTGCGGCACTTACCTACAGATGTGAGGATGGCCAAATGCCAGGGAAGCTCTGAAGATAATTGTTTTCTGATAAAGCAGGTATTGGCTCACCGCTGACTCCTGACTACTTCACAGAGTTAGCAAAGGAAAGCAGATTTGAGACAGGACAAGCAATTTTGGGGAACATAGTATGGCCCACCAGTCAGAGGACACTCTGGATAGTCACAGACCAACTTGGAGGAAAGAGTTGCCTTTGTGGGTGTGGTTGTGGGTTTGTGTATTCCACTGTGTCTGTGGTTATAGACATTAGAAAAGAGAATGCATCAATGGAATTGTTCTGTCTAGTAGAAAGCTTCTCAGCATTCATCCTGCCAAATTTATGAATGGACTACGGCTTTCCTTATGAATGGGCAACACCTGCTATCTTCCTAAGTTCCTGTTTTCTTCCTGAATTCTGGCCACTCTCAAGAATAGGCTCATGGTTTTGTGTAAAAGATATGTACCACCTCCAAACTCTATAACATGGCCTTGTACTGGATAGCTGAAGGGAATGGAGAGGAACTCAGAAAACTCAGATATCAGTGTGACCAGTAAAGTGTCAGTGGAGAAACACTGATTTGGGCCTTTTGTTTACCTATTGTTCCGTTGCCCTGAATGTCTGGAAGGTCTTTGCCTCAGTCCACCCCTTTGTGAAACCTGAAGAAAACAGTTGTCTAATGGAAAATAATGAGCATCACCTGTGGCTCTTTGCTTAATTGCCGTGGAAAGGGATGTGTCTGAATCAGCCTCTTGGCCCTGTGTGAGGCTGTGACTTAGATTCTCACCACCTGATGAATCTAAGGAAAGATCTCATGTGTGCATCCAAAACCAAAATGGAAAAAGAGCAGTCTTGTGGATGAAGTCTCTCGCCTTCCTCTGTAAGGTTCCTGACTTCTATCAAGTGAGAATAGGTATCTTTGGTTCAAAAAGTTTTTCAAAGCCCTGCAGAGGCAAGCCCATAGGTGCTTGGATTTTCTCATAACTCCAATTCACATAAAGAATCTAAACCCCACAGACATAAGGCTCAAATTGGAGAAGCAGAGCAGTATTAATGGCAGGCCTAATTGATCACTCCTTGTTCACAGATAGGTTGTCAAGCCACCCTGACATTAGACAAATGAGGGTAGGGAGCATATTTTGGATACTGTCTTCAGCTGCACCCCTCATGGAAACTTCCAGCCAGAGGTTATGATGAGTGTCTATGTGGAAGTAGTTGAGAGCCATGTGGGAGTGTTTTGGTTTTAATTGTGGTCATTTGTTTGGCTGATGGAAGAGATGACTGGGTCCACCTTGGCTTGAACTCTGGTGTGAGTCTTCTTAGAGACTGAGTTCTGGAAATGACTGCAGAGATGTATTGCCATGAATTGTGTTGGGATTTTTGGAGGCCACACATGGTAGTGGCCTTTGGAAACTGAGATCTAGGCCCGGGGGGCTTCCCACAGAGCACTGGGAATCTGAGCCAGAATATCACATGATTTTATTCTGAAAGACTTGACAGCCATAGTTGAGAGTAAAAACACACATGGACCTCACATTGTAGACCTCAATGGGCCTGGCTTCATTTGATCTTTTGGCCACTCTTTGGGAAGTCTTGCCTGTGAGAGTTCTCCAGATCTTTCATTGAAATGGGCTTTCTCACCTTTTAATGTTTCCAGAATGAATTAAATCCCACAGTGCCTCCAACCTCATCCTTGAAAAATGGCTAGATAAACATCATAAAAATTTGAAATTCCCATCACCAGGTGACACTGGATACACTTTGGATTTCCTGTTGCTCATCATGAGTGTACCAGACAGTGCCTTGATTGACTGGGTTTCATGAAAATGGTGTAGAACAATGATGCAAATAAGTTAAAGTCTGCTGAGTAGTGGGCCTAGAGCAGTGTTTTGCAGGTCTGTGATAAAACTTCTGTGGTGGGGTCATGTGGATCTGCCAAAAGGCTTGTAACTGACATGGTGCAGCCAGCAGACCCTTGTATGTAAAGGCATCTTGTTGAATGGAGAGGTTTCAGGGCAATGTTCAGAATCAGGTTGCTATGGTCAAGGGGGCAAGCTATGTGGGATAGAAGCCTGGTTGGTGCATTCTCCTGCAGACCCTGACACACAACACGTGACAGATCTCCCTCCAGCACTGTGACCCAGTTGAATTCCTTGTATTTCCTGAAGCCAATACCAAACTCCCAGTGCAGCAGCAAGGACACCATGAAAAGTGGAGGATGACCAAATGGCTTCACAGTCCACACGGGGCCACACTTAGCCTTCAGTGGCAAGAGTTTACTTACAAAGAGAGAATTTAGCCTTGCTGCCTCACGTTCTTTGGAAAATAAGAAACCATGTTCTGCAGGTCACATAGATGGAGACCCAGCTTTGGTGGTCTCACTAGAAAGGAAGCCATAGGTCCTGACTACAACATATACTTCAAGTGGCCAACCTCAGAGGCAGGTTCTCCAGAAGTCTTTAGGCTGGCAGATCTCCATATTTGTGCAGTATTTACCCTGTCCCTTACTTTTGGAAACTCCTCTACCACCTCCAATATTGTGAACTCGTAACCATGTTCCATTCCTGATATGTATTCACAGATTTTCTAAATCTTCTTCTTTTATTTTGTCTTACTTGGGGCAAAGATAGTGTCAAGGTATTGTTGTGAATGAGAGTAGGAAGATTTTGTGTAGCACATATTTGCATACACATTTGATTCATTTTCCTATTTTACATTCAAAATACTGAACCCCTGACACTAACCCATACCCTACTAGACTCTGACTACTAACCCTAATATGGTGGAGAGAAATAATGCAAACAGAAGTGAAATACAAACAGTTCAGAGGAGGCATGGTGTATAGTTGGATTTGCCTTTTGCATGATAAAGTGTAGGTGTTATAAATCTAGTCAATTTTTAATTAAAATAGTTCACCATGGGTTTTTGTAGTTAACAAATACGTGAATTCCTGTCTCCCTTTCTCTGTAGCCTATTCAGCACATGTATTTTTATATGCCCTTTCTCTGTAGCCTATTCAGCACATGTATTTTTATATGCACATATAGAATCCTACCTGGTATCACACGTACATTTTTGTGACTTGGCTGACTTGGAGATACAAATTGTGAGAAAAGATCACTCCTCCTAAAAGCAGTTGGAACTGAAAATTCAACCTATGTGTGAGCTTCCTAGGAGAACAACATTGTACATAAATCCATGCTCAGTAAAATAAATTATTTTGCATCTGTGGATGTTATATATTTCATGATGAATATTGATTGGCTTATATATTGGTACTTTTTAATATCTCTGTGTGGGTTTTGGGTGTGTGTTTATATATATATATATATATATATATATATATATATATATATATATATATATACACACTCTCAAGATTTTTCAAAATATGAAATATATGTGTCTTATATACACTACCGAAATTCATTCATTTTCATGTATGTGGATTTATAATAAAAATTTCACAAGATTATTCTCAGAAGTATTCATTTACGTGAACTACATATTTGTTTTCTAGTACTTAAAACTAACTTCAGTGAATATGCATACAAATACTAATATTTCTACAGTAATTGACCCAGTTTAACATCAATGCAATTAGATTCCTATGGGACATGGTGTGTATTTTGATGTTCATTTTTATTCAACATTGGTTCGTTAATATTTCTTCAGTTCATGCACATCATAGGATATATATTTCATCCACAAATTCACAAATTTATAGGCATTTGTTTCTCTTTCAATCACTTACTGCTTCAGAACACATGTATTCCTCCAGGTTTCTTGACTGGTCTTTTAATGAGACTTCTTTCCAAACACATTATTTTCGATTTCTATAATCACTTTTGAAGCAAATCTCACACAATCTTTATAATAAAACATAACGCAATTATACAATTAGATGTGTAACTGGTTGGAATGAATGATTGTATATCAATATAAGTTTTTGTGTATATTTTCACATATCAATTCAATCCATTATTTAAAGTGGAAACAGTTATATTATTTATTCACAGTATTGTCAATTCATGCATTAATTCTATATTCATAGACACAGAGTACAAATCTTTGTACCGCCAATAATAATTTATACATCTTCAAAATATTGCTCTCAGAAATGGTATAAGAAATACTTATGTCACCCAATCTACATATACATTTTATCACGGTAATATTCTGGACCCAAAATGCAAAGGTCAAACATATGATTGTACCAAAGCCTAAATTGAAAGTGAGCATGGATTACTAAAAACATCCATGTACATGTTGCCTAATGTTCTCAAATGTCAATCCTATTTGTGACAACATATTTTTTTCTTCCTTAGATTATATATTCAAACTCAACCCTGTTGAAAATATCTAATCCTATCACTCACTTTATACTTTTCCTGATTTCTTAATGTCTCTATTGATATCTGCTTACCGACATATTTTCCCCAGTTCATCATTGTGACTGACTCTTCACATGTGCTCACATTTAAATTCACTCTCTATCCGAAACCCTATTGCTGGAGAACTTTTGTCCAAAACCTATACTCACTCTTCTTTCTGAAACTGAATATCTTTCTAATAATTTCAACTATCCCTTTTTGACTAGAAGTTCTCTTCAACATTCCATCATCCAACGTACAAGGTCCTATGCCATTGTACTGAATTTATCTGAGACATCTCTGCAGAAAATAATTCAAATCTAAGTATCCCAATCAAGGGCCCAATGCCCTTCTGGGCTTCAAATCTTACCTACATTTCTGTTTTCATACTAATATTTCACCTATATTTTCTTGTAAATATTGCAGCTTCCCAATCATTCCTGCAGAATGATTCCTAATTCATATCGAACATGTTATTAATCCTAACCATACACTGTTCCCTCAATCTAACTTTACAGAAGATTAGAGACAGAGTTGGTCTTTCAATATAGGAATGTAGCAGATCTTCCACATGCTAAGATTCTCAAAGGTCCATACAGAAATGATCCCTGGAGAAGATGTATGCAGCTATGAAGGACCTGAGAGAGAAAAAGTCATCTCCATGTAATGGCTCACCGCTGGCTCCTAATAACCTCACAGAGTTGGCCAAGGAGACCAGATCTGAGACAGGACAGGCCATTTCTGGGAACATAGTATGGCCCACCAGTAAGAGGACACTCCGGATAGTCACAGACCTACTTGGGGGAAGGAGGTGCCTTTGTGGGTTGGGTGTGAGTTTGTGGTCTTGTCTCATTTTCTGAGAATAGGTAGGAAAGGCAGTATGTTCATTTTGGAGTGGATGGTTTCTAGAAAGTCGTTTGACAAGGAGTGTGTTTCTATGTCTGGGTATCCCACTGTGTTCGTGGATGAAGACATTAGAAAGAGCATGCATCAATGGATGTGTTCTGTCTAGTAGAAAGCTTCCCAGCATTCATCCTTCCCAATTTATAGATGGACTTGGCTTGCCTTCTGGATGGGCAACACCTACTGTCTTCCTAAGTTCCTGTTTTCTGCCTGAATTCTGGCCACAAACCATAATAGGCTCATGGTTATGTGTCCAAGATATGTACCACCTCCAAGCTCTGGGACATGGCCATGTACAGGATAGCTGAAGGGAATTGGAGCATCTCAGAAAACTCAGATATCAATGTGACCAGTAAAGTCTCTGTGGAGAAACCCTGCTTTGGGCCTTTTGCATACCTATTCTTCTGTTGCACTGAATAACAGGAAGGTCTTTGATTAGGCCACGCCTTTGTGAAGCCTGAAGAAAACAGTTTTCAAATGGAAATGAATGGGCATCACCTGGGGCTCTTTGCTTAATTGTTTGGAAAGGGATGTGTCTGAATTGGCCACTTGGCCCTGTGTGAGGCTGTGGCTTAGATACTCAGCACCTAATGGACCTAAAGAAAGATCCCATGTGTGCACCCAAATCCAAAATGTCCAAAAAGCATTTATTGTGGACTACGTCTCTCGCCTTCCTCTGTAAGGTTCCTGATCTCCATCAAGTGAGAATAGGGATCCTTTGCATCAAATGAGTACTTCAAAGCCTTGCAGAGTCTAGCCCACTGGTGCTTGTGATTACTCATGACTCCAGTTCACATAAAGAATCTAAATCCCACAGTCAGTAAGCCTCAAATTGGAATTGTGGAGCAGTATTAAAGGCAGGGCTCTATGATCATTCCGTGTTCAAAGGAAGGGGGTCCAGGCAACCCTGACTTGTGACAAATGAGGTGCGAGGGTGCTTATTTTGAACACTGTGTTGGTCTGTGCCCCTCATGAAAACCTCAAGCCAGAGGTTATTATTAGTGTCTATATGGAAGAAGATGAGTGCCATGTGGGAGTCTTTTGTTTTTAATTGTGGTCATTTGTGTGGCGGTTGGAAGAGATGTCTGGTTCCACCTGGGCTTGAACTCTGGTGTGATTCCCCTTAGAGACTGAGTTGTGGAACTGTCCTCAGAGAAGTATTTCCATGAATTGTGTTGAGATTTTAGGAGGCCACACACGAGATTCGCCCTTGGAAACTGAGATCTAGGCCCAGGGTGGCTTTCCACAGAGCATAAGTAATCTCAGCCAGGATATCACACGATTTTATTGTCAAAGACTTGGCAGCCATAGTTGAGAGTCATAACACACATGGAGCTCACATTGTAGACCTCAATGAGCCTGGCTTCATGTGACCTTTTGGCCACACTTTGGGAAGCTTTGCCTGTGATAGTTCTCCATTTCTTTCGTTCAAATGAGTTTCCTCGCCATTTAATGGTTTCTGAATGATTGGAAACCCACAGTGCCTCCAACTTCATCCTTAAAAAATAGCTAGATAAATACCACCAAATTTTTGAAATTCCCTTGACCAAGTGGCACTGGAGAAACTTTGGATTCCTGTTGCTGATTATGAGTATACCAGACAGTGCCTTGATTGACTTGGTTTCACGAAAATGCTGTAGAACAGAGATGCCAGTAATTTGGAGCCTGCTGAGTAGTTGGCCTAGAGCAGTGGTGGGGAGGTGTCTGAAATAACATCTGTGGTGAGGCCATGTTTATCTGCCATTGGCTTCCAAATGGCTTGTCACTGACATTTTGCATCCAGCAGACCCTTGTATGTAAAAGCATCTTGTTATATGGAGAGGTTTCAGGACAATATTCAGAATCAGGTTGCTATGGTCAATGGGGCAAGCTCTGTGGGAAAGAAGCTTGCTTGGTGCATTCTCCTGCAGACCCTGACCCACCACATGTGACAGAATTCCCTCCAGCACTTTGTCCCAGTGGAACTCCTTGTATTTCAAGAAACAGATACCAAACTCCCAGTGCAGCAGCAAGAAACACCACAAAAAGTGGAGGATGAAAAAATGGCTTTACAGTAAAGACGAGGAGACACTTAGCGCGCAGTGGCTACAGTTTACCTACAAAGAAAAAATTCAGCACTGCTGCCTCATGTTCATTGGGAAATAAGAAACAATGTCCTCCAGGTCACATAGATGCAGACCCAGTTATGATGGTCTAACTAGAACGGAAGCTAAACCTCCTGACAGCAACATATATTTCAAGTGCCCAAACTCAGAGGCAGTTTCTCAAAAGTCTTTAGGCCAGCAGAGCTCCATGTTTGTGGAGTGTTTACCCTGTCCCTTACTTTTGGAAACTCCTATATCACCTCCAAGTATATGAACTCCTGAGCATATTCCATTCCAGATATGTATTCACAGATTTTTGTAAATCATGTCCTCTAATTGTGTCTTACTTTAAGCGAAGATGATGTCAAGGCATTGTTCTGGATGAGAGTGGGAACATTTTTTTGTATCACATATTTGCATAAATATTGAATTTATTTTCCTATTTTCAATTCGAAATACTGAATCCCTGACACTAACCCAAAACCTACTAGACTCTGACTACTAATCCTAATATGATGGAGTAAAATAACCCACACAGAATAGAAATACAACCAGTTCAGAGGAGGCATGGTGTATAGTTGTACTTTCCTTTTGCATGATAAAGGGTTGGTGTTATAAATCTTGTCAATTTGTAGTTAAAATAGTTCTCTATGTGTTTTTAAAGTTAACAAATATGTGAATTCCTGTCTCCCTTTCTCTGTAGTTGATTCAGCACATGCATTTTTATATGCACATATAGAATACTACATGGTATCACACGTACATATTTGTGAGGTAACTGACTTTGCAAATACAAATTGTTAGAAGAAAACACTTCTTCTAAATGCTGTTGGAACTGAAAATTCAACCTATGGGTGAGCTTCCTAGTTGAACAACATAAATCCATATTTAGTAAAATCAATATTTTTGGATCTGTGGATGATATATATTTCATGGTGAATTTCAATTGCCATACATAATGCTACTTTGTAATGTCTGTATTTAGGTGTGTGTGTGTGTGTGTGTGTGTGTGTGTATTCACTCTGCTGATTATTCAAAATATAAAATATATGTGTCTTATTATACACTAACTAAATTCATTCATATTCATGTATTTGGATTTATAATCAACGTTTGAGAAGATTATTCTCAGGAATATTTTTCCACCTGAAATACATGTTTGTTTCCTAGTACTGAAAACTAACTTCAGGGGATCATATTATGGCAGCGATGGGAGTTCATTACCCACCTGTACCGCGTCACTTTGCAGGAGAAGGACGAGTTAGAACGGCTAAAATCTATCTTATTAGAAATTTCCAGGAAAATTGGTGTGCTCCAAAACCTACAGGAAGGATTTCCATTGCACAAGGACCAGCTACGGGGACTCAAACACCAGCAATTTGTTCTCACGGAGGGTCACGCTGCTTATTTAGCAAATCGCCCCACGGCTAGTGTCTGCAATGCGCGCTGGGAAACGACGAGAGAGCAACACAAAGATACAGTCTGTGGATTATGCGGGCTCCTGCCATCTGGGCAATCACTGTGCTCAGTGCTGAATTCTGGGTTTGCAATGGGGGAAGGAAGCGGTCCAATTCCGTTTTCCACACCGGTGAGACCACAGAGGAAGATAGCGGTCACCATCTTGGAGAGCTGATGTCACCATCCCTGTTTTCGACTGATCACAGCTCATTCAGATACAGAATAGGTAATTTCAGGCTGCCATTCGCCTTCATCTTGCAGACAAATTACTCAGGGTCAGTGCTAAAGAACCCATGAAAATTGCTTCTTGGATCGTTCTCCTATCAGAACATACACCGAGCCCGGAGCGGCTGAATTCCGGGTCCCGGAACTGCTCTGGCCCAGGGCTAAAGAACCTGCGGAAACTGTTTCTTGGTCTGGGTCCTGCTGAATACTGTAGAGGTAAATGCCAACTGAGCCTTCATAGACAGTGGCAACAGGATTGAGACGGGGCTTGTGAGGGCCGGTCAGGACTCACCCGTTGCTTTGGTCACCCGACAAAGGGAATGAAATGCTGCCATTTACATGGGATACCAACATGGCAGACATCTGATGTGATCACAAAGCAGTGGAGGAGATAACTTCATCGATACCAGCGGCGAGAGAAATAGTTGGTCTCCTGGTAAAGAAAGTGAGTCACAAACATCTGAGTCTCTCTCATTTTGTCATCAAGCCAGAGGTGCAGAGCAGAGCTGCCACCTGTGCCTGGAACAGGCCCAGCGACCCACCGGCGTGGTAGTCACGTCACCCCAATTGGAGTAGGGGCAGAGCAGAGCCGACACCCATGCCTGCAAGGTAGGCAGACGTACGACCGACCGGCAGAACAGGCCTAGCGGCCGGTCAGCATGGTAGACAGATCACCCCAATTGGAGGAGCAGCACAGCTGCCAACCGCACCTGCAATGGAGACTTTTCCACAATACAAGAGCAATATAAATATACAGGGGGAAAATTACAAAAACACAACAGTTTCACCGAGCAGAAAGAAACGCAAGCTGTATGAAAAGACAAGGAAAGAAAGGACCACAAGCAATGCAGGTCAACTCAACTTTAGAAGAGGTAATAGATGCAGCATATGGAATGTCAGATAAAGAATTTAGGATATACATGCTTCAGGTGATCTGGAATCTCAAGGAAGACATTAGACAGCAAAAATCAGTCAATGAAACATCACTTCGACAATGAATTACATAAAAAATTCCAAGTAGCAAAGATCAACTATACAGGAAGATAGAGGTTATAAAAAACAAACGAACTGAAATCTTAGAAACGCAGGAAGTAATGAACCATCTTAAAAACTAAATTGAGAATACTACCATCAGAGCAGAATACTTAGAAGATAGAACATCAGACAATGAAGACAAAGTATTTCAACTCAAAAAGAACATATACAGCTCAGCAAGACTGTTAAGAAACCATGAGCAAAACTGCAAGAAATATGGGATAACATAAAGAGAATAAACATAAGAGTCATTGGGATACAGGAAAGTATAGAGGTCCAAACCAAAGGAGTGAGCAATCTATTCAATGAAATAATAGGAGAAAAATTCCTAGACTTGAAGAATGAGACAAAATCCCAAATCCTAAAAGTCTACAGGATGCCGAACGTGCAAAATCATAAGAGATCCACACCAGACACATTGTAATGAAGATACCCTACATACAGAATAAGGAGAGAATTTTAAAAGCTACAAGAGAAAGGAAGCAGATTATAGTTAGTGGTAAACCAACCAGGATAACAGCTGATCTTTCAACACAGACTCTGAAAGCTAGAAGATCCTTTAATAACATATTTCAAACACTGAAAGAAAATGGGTACCAGCCAATTATCATGTATCCAGCGAAATTAAGCTTCAGATGGAAGATGAAATTAAAACCTTCCACGATAAACAAAAGTGAAAAGAATTTGCAGCTAGAAAACCATCTCTTCAAAACATCCTCGGCAAAACATTACAGGAAGTGGAAATGGAAAATACCAATGAAAACCAACAGTGGGAGGTAGGACATTAAAGGGGGGAAAATAATCAAAGAGGAAAACAAACTATGTTTAGTAACATAAATAAACAAATATGGCTGGAAGAACAACCCATATCTCAATAATAACCAAAAATCTTAATGGCTTAAACTCACCAATTAAGAGACACAGGCTAGTAGAATGGATCACAAAACAAGAACCAACAAAATGCTGCCTACAGGAGACGCATTTTATAGGAAAAGACATACATAGACTGAGGGTGATACTTGGAAAAATCGTATCACTCTTATGAACTTCGGAAACAAGCAGGAGTGTCCATACTCATATCAAATAAAATAGATTTCAAGCCAAAGTTAATCAAAAGGGATAAAGAAGGACACTACATACTACTCAAGGGAACCATACGCCAACAAGACATAACAATCATAAATATATATGCCACAAACAATGGTGCAGCTTTGTTCATCAAACAAACTCTTCTCAATTTCAAGAGTCTAATAGACCACAATACAGTAATCATGGGAGACATGAACACACCTCTCTCACCACTGGACAGATCTTCCAAACAAAAGTTGAATAAGGAAACTATAGAACTCAATAACACAATTAATAACCTAGACTTAATTGACATATATACAATATACAACCAATCATCAAGAAGTTACACTTTTTTCTCAGCAGAACATGGATCCTTCTCAAAAATACATCATATATTATGTCACAGGGCAATTCTTAGACAATAAAAAGGAGTAGAGATAATACCATGCATTTTATCTGATCATAATGGAATGAAATTAAAAATCAACGATAAAAAAAGGAAGGAAAAATCATTCATCACTTGGAGAATGAACAATAGGTTTCTGAATGATCAATGGGTTATAGAAGACATCAAGGAAGAAATTAAAAAATTCTTAGAGATAAATGAAAACACAGACACAATATATCGGAATCTATGGGACACATTGAAAGCAGTTCCAAAAGGAAAATTCATTGCTTGAGTTCATTCCTTAGAAAAAGAAAAAACCAACAAATAAATGATCTCATACTTCATCTCAAAATCTTAGACAAACAAGAGCAAACAACAGCATAAGAAGTAGAAGGCAACAAATAATTAAAATCAGAGAAGAAATTAATGAAATCGAAACAAAAGAAACAATTAAAAAAATTGACAAAACAATACATTGGTTTTTTGAAAAAATAAATATAATCGACAGACCCTTAGCCATGCTAACAAAGAGAAGAAGAAAGAGAACTCAAATTACTAGCATATGAAATGAAAAAGGAAATATAACAAGAGACACTTCAGAAATACAGAAGAAAATCAGAAATTATTTTGAATTAATATACTCCAATAAAATAGAATATAGTGAAGGCATTGATAAATTTCTTAAGTCATATGATGTGCCCAGATTGAGTCAGGAGGATATAGACAACTTAAACATTCCAATATCAATTGAGGAAATAGAAGAAACCATCAAAATACTACCAACTAAGAAAAGCCCAGGACCGTATGGGTATAGAGCAGAATTATACAAAACCTTTAAAGAAGAACCAAAACCAATACTTTTCAAGGTATTTCAGGAAAAATGCAAAAATCCTCAAAAAAATTCTGGCGAATCAGACACAAAAACATATATATAAAAAAAATGTGCACCATAATCAAGTAGGATTCATTCCTGGGATGCAAGGCTGGTACAATATACGGAAATCAATAAATGTTATTCATCACATCAATAGACTTAAAAATAAGAACCATATGATCATCTCGAGAGATGCAGAAAAAGCATTTGACAAGGTACAGCATCACTTTACGTTCAAAACTCTAGAAAAACTAATGATAACAGAATCATACCTCAATATTGTAAAAGCAATCTTTGCTAAGCCTCAGGCTAGCATCATTCTGAATGGAGAACAATTGAAGGCATTCCCCCTAAAATCTGGAGCAAGACAATGATGCCCTCTCTCACCCCTTCTGTTCAACATAGTTATCGAAACACTGGCCAGAGCAATTAGAAAGACTAAAGAAATTAAAGGCATTAAAATAGGAAAAGAAGAACTCCAATTATCGCTATTTGCAAAAGACATGATTCTATACCTAGCAGACCCAAAAGGGTCTACAAAGAAACTATTAGAGGTAATAAATGAATTCAGCAAAGTGGCAGGATATTAAATCACCACGCATAAATCAAAGGCATTTTTGTATATCAGCGACAAATCCTCTGAAATGGAAATGAGGACAATCAGTCCATTCACAATATCATCAAAAAAATAAATAAAATACTTGGGAATCAACCTAACAAAAGAGGTGAAAGACATATACAATGAAAACTACAGAACCCTAAAGAGAGAAATAGAAGAAAATCTTAGAAAATGGAAAAATATACCCTGTTCATGGATAAGCATAACTAACATCATCAAAATGACGATGTTACCAAAAGTTCTCTATAGGTTTAATGCAATGCCAATCAAAATCTCAAGGTCATTTCTTGTAGAAATAGATAAAACAATTATGAAATTCATATGGAAAAATTAAAGACCCAGAATAGCAAAAACAGCTCTAAGCAGGAAGTGTGAATCAGGCAGTATACTGATACCAGACCTCAAACTATACTACAGATCAATAGTAACAAAAATAGCATGGTACTGGTGACAAAACAGGCGGGTGGACCAGTGATACAGAATAGAGGACACAGAAACCAATCCACAAAACTACAGCTATCTTATATTTGATAAAGGGACTAAAAGCATGCAATGGAGGAAGGATAGCATCTTCAACAAATAGTGCTGGGAAAACTGGAATTCCATATGTAACAAAATGAAACTGAATCCCCTCCTCTCACCATGCACAAGAGTTAACTCAAAATAGATCTAGGAGGTTGATATCAAATCAGAGACACTGCATCTGGTGGAAGAAAACTTTTGCCACCATCTACATACTGTGGTGTCGGGCTCCAAATTTCTCAATAGGACACCCATAGCACCAGAGTTAATCCCTAGAATCAACAAATGGGACTTACTCAAACTAAATACATTTTTCTCAGCAAAAGAAACAATAAGAGAGGTAAATAGGGAGCCTACATCCTTGGAACAAATCTTTACTCCTCACACTTCAGATAGAGCCCTAATATCCAGAGTATACAAAGAACTCAAAAAAATTAAACAATAAGAAAATGAATAACCCAATCAACAAATGGGCCAATGACCTGAACAGACACTTCTCAGAGGAGGACATACAATCAATCAATAAGTACATGAAAAAATGCTCACCATCTCTAGCAGTCAGAGAAAAGCAAAACAAACCCACCCTAAGATACCATCTCACTGCAGTAAGATCGGCAGCCATTATGAAGTCAAACGCCATCATGTGCTGTCGAGGATGTGGGGAAAAGGGCACACCTGTACATTGCTGGTGGGACTGCAAATTGGTGCAGCCAATTTGGAAAGCAGTATGGAGATTTCTTGGAAAGCTGGGAATGGAACCACCATTTGACCTATTCCCCTTCTCGGTCTATTCTCTAAAGAACTAAAAAGAGCATGCTACAGAGATACTGATAAATCGATGTTCATAGCAGCACAATTCACAATTGCAAGACTGTGGAACCAACCTAGATTCCCTTCATTAGATGAATGGATTAAAAATGTGGCATTTATATAGAATGGCTTGTGACTCACAAGGTGCAGCCAGCAGACCCTTATATGTAAAGGCAAATTGTTATATGGTTTGGTTTCAGGTAAATGTTCAGAATCAGGTTGCTATGGACACGGGGGCAAACAATGAGAGATAGAATATTGGATGGTGCATTCTCCTGCAGAACCTGACCATACACACGTGACAGAACTCCCTCCAGCACTGTGTCCCAGTTGAACTCCTTGTATTTCGTGATGCAAATACCAAACTCCCAGTGCAGCAGCAAGAAACACCACGAAAAGTGGAGGATGACCAAATGGCTTCACAGTTCACACGGGGAGACACTTAGGTTCCAGTGTCCACAGTTTACTTAGGAAGAGAGAATTCAGCACTACGGTCTCATGTTTATTGGAAAATAAGAAACCATGTCCTCCAGGTCACATAGATGCAGACCCATCTTTGATGGTCTCACTACAAAGGAAGCTAAAGCTCCATACAACAAAATATATTTCAAGTGCCCAACCTCAGAGGGACTTTCTCAAGAAGTCTTTAGGCCAGCAGAGCTCCATGTGTGTGGACTGTTTAAACTTTCCCTTACTTTTGGAAACTCCTTTACCACCTCCAATTTTTTGAACTACTGAGTATATTTTATTCCACATATGAATTCACAGATTTTCTAACTCTTCTCCTCTAATTGTGTTTTACTAGGGTCGAAGGTAATGACAAGGCTTTGTTCTTGATGAGAGTTGGAAGATTTTTGTGTAGCATATGTTTGCGTACACATTGGATTCATTTTCCTATTTTCCATCCAAAATACTGAATCTCTGACACTATCCCATACCCTACTAGACTTTGACGATTAATCCTAATATGGTGAAGAAAAATAACCCAAAGAGAATAGAAATACAAGCAGTTCAGAGGAGGCATGGTGTATACTAGGTCTTGCCTTTTGCATGATAAAGGGTAGGTATTATAAAAATTGTCAATTTTTAATTGAAATAGTTCTACATGTGTTTTTAAAGGTAACGAATATGTGACTTCCTGTTTCCTTTTCTCTGTAGCCTATTCAGCACATGTGTTTTTATACGCACATATAGAATCCTACCTGGTATCACACATAATTTCTTTTGAGGCTACTGACTTGGAAGATAAAAATTGTGAGTAGAGATCATTCCTCCTAAACGCTGTTGAAACTGAAAATTCAACCTATGTCAGCTTCCTAGTAGAACAACATTATACATGAATCCATGTTAAGCAAAATGAATATTTTTCGATATGTGGATTATATATATTTCATGATGAAATGCGATTGGCATATATATTGCTACTTTTAATGTCTGTGCATGTGTCTGTGTGTGTGTGTGTGTGTGTGACTCTCCAAGTTTTCTAAAATATGAAATATATGTGTATTATATAAACTCCCTAAATTCATTCATGTTCATGTATGTGGATTTATAATCAACTTTTCAGAAGATTATTCTCAGAAATATTCATCCACCTTGAATACATATTTGTTTCCCATTACTGAAATCTGACTTCAGTTAATGGTTCATACAAATCCTAACATTTCTACATTAACTGACCCAGTTTAACATCAATGCAATAGATTCCTATGGGACATGATGTCTATTTTGAACTTCATTTCTATTCAACACTGCTACATTACTATTTCTTCACGTTTAGCCCATCATAGCATATATATTTCATCCACAAGTTCACAAATTTAGAGGCATTTGGTTCACTTTAAATCCCTTCCTGTTTTAGAACACATTTCTCCAGGTTTCTTGACTGGATTTTTTGAGACTTCTTTCCAAACACATTATTTTCGATTTCCATAATCCTTTTGAAGAAAATCAGACACACCCTTCATGATAAACCATAACCTAATATTACCATTAGATGTATAACTGGTTGGAATGAATGATTTTATATCAATATTAGATTTCCTGTATATTTTCAGATATCAATTAAATGAATTATTTAAAGTGGAACCAGTTATATTATTTATTCACAGTATGGTCTATTCATGCATTATCTCTATATTCACAGACACAGCGTACACCTCTTTGTACCCCCAATACTAATTTATACGTCTTCTCAATATTGCTCCCGGAAATGGTGGAAGAAATACTCATGTCACCTGATCTACATATACATTTTATCACAGTAATATTCTTGACAAAACTGCAAAGGTCACACTTATGATTTTACAAAGCCTAAATGGAAAGTGAACATGGATTACTAAAAACATCCATGTCCAGGTTGCCTAATGCTCTCAAATGTCATTCTTTGGTGACTACATATTTGTTTCTTCCTAAGATTATATATTCAAACTCAATCCTGTTGAAAATGTCTAATCCTAACAATCACTTTGTACTTTGCCTAATTTCCTATTGTCTTCCTTGATATTTGCTTTCCTACATTTTTTCCCTAGTTCATCATTGTGAATGACTCTTCACATGTGCTGACATTGGCATTCACTCTCTAATCGAAACCCTGTTGCTAAAGAATTTTTTTTTTTTCCAAATTCTATACTCACACTTCTTCCGAAAACTACCGACTGTCTTTCTAATCTTACCGACTATCCCTTTTGGAGTTGATGTTCCCTTCTAAATTCAATCATCCAAGGTACAAAGTCTTATGCCATTGTATATTGATTTATCCAAGAAATCTCTGCTGAAGGTAATTCAATGCTAAGTATCCCAATCAAGGGCCCAATTCCCTTCTGGGCTTCAAATCTTACCTAGATTTCTGTTTTCATACATATATTTCACCTCTATGTTCTTATAAATATAGCAGATTCCCAATATCATTATTCATCCCTCAGAATAATTCCTAACCCAAATTGATCAAGTTATTAATGCTAACCATACACTGTTCCCTCAATCTAACTTTACAGAAGAGCGGGACAGAGTTGGTCTTACAATACAGGAATATAGGGGATCTTCCACCTGCTGAGAACCTCAAATGTCCATGCAGATATGACCCCTGGAGAAGATGTAGGCAGATATGAAGGACCAAACATGGCCTGTGTGGAGAGCTGTTCCCGGGTGCCTATGGTTGATATACCATTCCAACTTGTGAAAGTGTCACATGAAGTAGGGGTAGCCACCAGCACTTGTCCCCGTTGAACTCCTTGTATTTAGTTAAGCAAATACCAAACTCCCAGTGCAGCAGCAAGAAACACCACGAGAATGGAGAATGAACAAATGGCTTCACAGTCCACATGGGGAGACACTTAGCCCCCAGTGGCCACAGTTTACCTACAAAGAGGGAATTCAGTACTGCTGCCATATGTTCATTATAAAATAAGATACCATGTCCTCCAGGTCACATAGATGCACACCCAGCTTTGATGGTCTCACTACAAAAGAAGCTATAGCTCCAGACAACAATATAAATTTAAGTGCCCAACCTCTTAGCCAGTTTCTCAAGAAGTCTTTAGGCCAGCAGAGCTCCATGTTTGTGTTGTGTTTACAATGTCCCTTACTTTGAGAAACTCCTCCACCATATCCAAGGTTGTGAACTCCTGAGAATTTCCCATTCCAGATTGGATTTATTTTGCAATTTTCCATTCTACAGTAACTGACCTAGGTTTACATCAATGCAAGTAGATTCCTTATGGAACATGATGTGTATTTTGAAGTTCATTTTTATTCAACACTGTTACATTACTATTTCTTCAGTTTATGCACATAATAGGATACATATTTATTCCACAAGTTAGGAAGTTTATAGGCATTTGGTTCACTTTCAATCATTTTCTGCTTCAGAACACATGTATTCCTCCATGTTTCTTGACTGGTCTTCTCATGAGACTTCTTTCCAAACACATTATTTTCTATTTCCGTAATCACTTTTGAAACAAAACTCACACACCCTTCATTATAAACCATAACTCTAAGATTACCATTAGATGTATAACTCTTTGGAATGAATGATTGTATATCAATATAAGATTTCCTATATATTTTCAGATATCAATTCAATCCATTATTTAATTGGAACCAGTTATATTTTTTCCCAGTATGATCTATGTATGCATAATCTCTATATTCATAGACACAGCATACGCCTCTTTGTACCCCCAATACTAATTTATTCGTCTTCACAATATTGCTCCCGGAAATGGTGGAAGAAATACGCATGCCACCTGATCTACATATACATTTTATTACAGTAATATTCTGGACACCAAATGCAAAGGTCACACTTATTATTGTACCAAAGCCTAAATGGAAAGTGAGCATGGATTACTAAAAACATCCATGTCCACATTGCCTAATTCTCTCAAATGTCAATCCTATTCGTGACTACATATGTGTTTCTTCCTAAGATTATATATTCAACCTGAACCCTTTGAAAAAGTCTAATCCTATCACTTTATAGTTTGCCTGATTTTGTAATGTCTCTATTGATATCTGCTTTCCTACATATTTCCCAAGTTCATCATTGTGATTGACTCTTCACATGTGCTGACAAATATTCACTCTCTAACCAAAACCCTATTGCTAAAGAACTTTTGTTTCAAATACTATACTCACTCTTCTTCCTATACCTACCGACTATCTTCCTAATCCTACCGACTGTCCCTGTTTGACTCGATGTTCTCTTGTACATTCAATCATCCAAGGTAGAAGATCCTATGTCATTGATTATATATTCATCTTAGACATCTGTGCATAACATAATTCAATGCTAATTATCCCAGTCAAGGTCCCAATGCCATTCTGGGCTTCGAATCTAAACTAGATTTCTGTTTTCATAATTATATTTCACCTCTATATTCTTTTAAATATTTTAGGTTCCAAATACCATCATTCATCCAGCAGAATGATTTCTAACCCAAATCAAACATGTTGTTAACCTTAACCATTCACTGTTCCATCAATCTAACTCTACAGAAGAGCAGGGATAGAGTTGTATGAGATCTTTCACCTGATGAAAACCTCAAAGGTACATGCATAAATGATCTCTGAAGAACATGAAGGCAGCTATAAAAGACCTGAGAGAGCAAAAGTCATCTTCAATGGCAAACAACCTGGTCAGGATGAAGGGTTCTGACTGAATCAGCCTCTCTCTTCTTAATGTAGAGAAAATGGACCAAACCCAGCCTGTGTGGGTAGCTGTCCCAGGGCGCCTATGATTGATATACCGTTCTATCTTGTGAAAGTGTAACAGGAAGTAGGGGCAGCCTCCTTCTCATGTGACACTTGGAAGCCACTGGTAGGACAAAGTGGTTGCCAAGGCAGTAACCTCATTCAGTTCCTGAAGGAAGTGACCTCACCTCACTTCCTTGGTGATTAAAATCTCTGAACTTGGGATTCATGAAGCCAGTCACCCATAGCCAGTCCCAGTCTCAGTCCCAGTGGTCACACTTGTTTGGATTTACCAAAGACAGAGTCAGTCTTTCTTGGTAACTACTGATGTGAGGATGGCCAAATGCCAGGAAAGCTTTAAAGAGGAGCCGTTTCTGAGAAAGCAGGTAGTGGCTCACCTCTGGCTCCTGACACCTTCACAGAGTTAGCCAAGGAGACCAGATCTGACACAGGTCAGGCCATTTCAGGGGAACATAGTATGGTCCACCAGTCAGAGGACACTCTGGATATTCACAGACCTACTTGAGTTAAGGAGGTGCCTTTGTCGGTGTGGGTGTGAGTTTGTGGTTTTGTCTCATGTTCTGAGAATAGGTAGGAAAGGCAGTTTGTTTGGATTGGAGTGGACTGTTTCTAGTAAGTCGTTAGACAAGGCGAGTGCTTCTATGTCTGTGTTTCCCACTCTGTCCGTGGTTGTAGACATTAGAAAAGAGAATGCATCAAGGATGTGTCCTGTGTAGTAGAATGCTTCCCAGCATTCTTCCTGCCCGATTTAGGAATGGACTGTGGTTCGTCTTATGCATAAGAAACACCTACTAACTTTCTAAGTTCCTGTTTTCTTCCTGAATTCCGGCAAACCTCAAGAATAGGCCCATGGTTTTGAGTCCAAGATGTGTACCACCTCCAAGCTCTGTGACATGGCCATGTGCTTGATAGCTGTAGGGAATGGGAACATCTTAGAAAACTCAAATATCTGTGTGACCAGTAAACTCTCAGTGGAGAAACCCTGCTTTGGTTCATTTGCATACTTATGGTTATGTTGCCCTGAATGTCAAGAAGGTCTTTGCCTCAGGCCACCCCTTTGTGAAGCCTGAAGAAAACTGTTTTCAAATGGAAATAAATGGGCATAACATGTGGCTCTTTGCTTAATTGCTTTGAAAAGGGACGTGTCCGAATCAGCCTTTTGGGCCTGTGTGAGGTTGTGGCTTAGATTCTCAGCACATTGTAGATCTAAAGATAGATTCCATTTGTGCAATCAAAACCAAAATGGCAAAAAATCACTCATTGTGGATGAGTCTCTTGCCTTCCTCTGTTAGGTTCTTTACCTCCATCAAGTGTGAATAGGAGTCCTTTAGGTCAAATGAGTTCTTCAAATCCCTGCAGAGGTGCTTGTGTTTTCTCAAGATTCCATATCACATAAAGAATCTATACCTGAGAGTCAGTAGGCCTCAAATTGGAGAAGGAGAGCAGTATTAATGGTAGGCCTATTTGATCACTCCTGGTTCACAGGAAGGGTGTCCATGTCACCCTCACTTTAGGCAAATGAGGGGCAAGCGACATTATTTTGGACACTCTCTTGGAATGCATCCTGCATGGTAACCTCCAGCCAGAGGTTAAGATGAATGTCTATATTTAAGAAGATGAGGGCCATTTGGGTGTCTTTTGGTTTTAATTGTGGTCATTCTTGTGGCAGTTGGAAGAGATGACTGGATCCACCTGGGCTTGAACTCTGGTGTCATTCCCCTTAGAGCCTGAGTTCTGGAACACATATCAAAGAAGAATTGCCATAAATTGTGTGGGGATTTTAAGAGGCCGCGCATGAGAGTCGCCCTTGGAAACTGAGATCTATGCCCACGGTGGCTTTCCACAGAGCACTGGGAATCTCAGACAGGATATCACATGATTTAATTCTGAAAGAATTGGCAGCCATATTTGATAGTCAAAAAACACATGGACCTCAATTTTAGACCTCAATGGGCGTGGCTTCATGTGACCTTTTGGCCACTCTTTGGGAAGCCTTGCCTGTGAGAGTTCTCCAGAGCTTTCATTGAAATGATCTTCCTCAACATTGAATGATTCCTGAATGAATTGAAATAAACAGTGCCTCCAACTTCATCCTTGAAAATTGGCTAGATAAATACCATGAAATATTTAAAATTCCAATGACCAGGTGGCACTGAAGAACCTTTGGATGTCCTGTTGCTGATCATGAGTGTACCAGACAGTGCCTTGATTAACAGGCTTTCATGAATATGGTGTAGAACAGAGATGCCAGTAATTTGGAGCCTGCAGAATAGTGGGCCTAGAGCAGAGGTGATTAAGTGTGTGATAAAACATCTGTGGTGGGGTCATGTGGATCTGCCATTGTCTTCCAAATGGCTTGTGACTGACATGGTGCAGCCAGCAGAACATTGTATGTAAACGCATCATGTTATATGGAGAGGTTTAAGGGCAATGTTCAGAATCAGGTTGCTATGGTCACGGAGGCAACCTATGTGGTATACAAGTCCTGTTGGTGCATTCTCCTGCAGTCCCTGACCCACCATATGTGACAGAACTCCCTCCAGGACTGTGGTCAAGTTTAACTCCTTGTATTTCATGAAGCAAATACAAAACTCTCAGTGCAGCAGGAGACACTATAAAAAGTGGAGGATGATGAAATGGCTTCACAGTCCACATGGGGAGACACATAGCCCCCAGTGGCCATAGTTCACCTACAAAGAGAGAATTCAGCACTACTGCTTCATGTCCATTGGAAAATTATAAACCATGTCCTCCAGGTCACAGAGATGCATAAAGACGTTTGATGGTCTTACTAGAAAAAAAGCTAAAGTTCCTGAAAACTACATATATTTCAACTGTCCATCTTAGAGGCAGTTTCTCCAGACGTCTTTAGGCTGGCAAATCTTCATGTTTGTGGAGTTTTTACATTGTCCCTTACTTTTGGAAACTCCTCTACCATCTCCAAGGTTGTGAAATCCGGAGCAGTTTTCATTTCAGGTATGAATTCAAAGATTTTCTAACTCTTTTTCTCTAATTGTGTCTTACTTGGGGTGAAGGTAATGTCAAGTTATTGTTCTAAATGAGAGTGGGAAAATTTTTGTGTAACACTAATTTGCATACACATTGATCCATTTCCAATTTTCCATTCGAAATACTGAATCCCTGACAGTAACTCATACCCTACTATACTCTGACTACTAATCCTAATATGATGAAGAATAATACCCAAATAGAATAAAAATACGAGCAGTTCAGAGGAGGCATGCTGTACAGTTGGACTTCCCTTTTGCATGATTAAGGGTAGGTGTTATAAATCTACTCAATTTTTAATTGAAATAGTCCTCCATGTGTTTATAAAGTTCACAAATATGTGAATTCCTGTCTCCCTTTCTCTGTAGCCTACTCAGCACATGTATTTTTATATGCACATACAGAATCCTACCTGCTATCACACGTACATTTTCATGAGTTGGCTGAATTGGCAGATACAAATTGTGAGAAGAGATCAGTCCTCCTAAACGCTGTGGGAACTGAAAATTCAAACTATGTGTAAGCTTCCCAGTAGAACAATATTATACATAAATCCATGTTCAGTATAATAAATATTTTGCATCTTTGAATGATGTATATTACATGATGAATTACGATTAGCATATATATTGATACTTTTTAATGTATATTTGTGTTTATTTAATATATATATATATATATATATATATATATATATATATATATATATATACACTCCAGATTTCTCAAAATATGAAAGGTATGTGACTTATACACACTCTGTAAATTCATTCATGTTCATGTATATAAATTTATAATCAACTTTTCAGAAGATAATTCTCAGAAATATTCATCCACCTGAAATACATATTTATTTCCCAGTACTGAAAACTAATTTCAATCAATGGTGTTTACAAATCCTAATATTTCTACAGTAACTGACCCAGTTTAACATAAATGCCAGTAGATTCCTATGGGACATGATGTCTATATTGACCTTCATTTTAATCTAACACTGGTACATTACTATTTCTTCAGTTTTTGCACATCATAGGATATGTATTTCTTCCACAAGTTTAAAATATATTGGAATTTGTTTCACTTTCAAACACTTCTTGCTTCAGAACACATGTATTCCTCCATGTTACTTGACTGGTCTTTTCATGAGACTTCTTTCCAAATACATTATTTTCAATTTCCATAATCAATTTCGAAGCTAAACTCACACACTCTTCATGATGAACCATAACATTAATATTAACATTAGATGTATAACTGGTTGGAATGAATAATTGTATATCAATATAAGATTTCCTCTATATGTTCACGATTCAATTCAATTCATTATTTAAAGTTGGAACCAGTTATGCTTTTTATTCACAGTATTTTCTATTAATGCATTATCTCTATATTAATAGATACAGTGTACTCTTCTTTGTCCCTTCAATACTAATTTATACGTCTTCAAAATATTGCTCCCAGAAATGGTGGAAGAAATACTCATGTCACCTTATCTATATATAGATTTTATCACAGGAATATTCTGGACACAAAAAACGAAGGTCACACTCATGATTGTATCAAAGCCTAAATGCCAAGGGAGCGTGGATTACTAAAAAGAACCATGTCCAGGTTGCCTAATGCTCTCAAATGTAAATCAAATTGGTGACTACATATTTGTTTCTTCCTAAGATTATATATTCAACCTCAACCATGTTGAAAATGTCTAATCCTATCACTCACTTCATACTTTGCCTGATTTGGTAATATCTTTATTGATACCTGCTTTCATACATATTTCCCCCAGTTCATCATTGTGACTGACACTTCACATATGCTGACATTTACATTCACTCTCTACCCGAAACCCTATTGCTAAAGAACTTTTGGTCCAAATCCTATACTCACTCTTCTTTCTAAACCTATTGACTATCTTCCTAATGCTACTGACTATAGTTTTTTGACTCGATGTTCTCTTCGACAATCAATTATCCAAGGTATAAGGTCCTATGCCATTGTATATCAATTTATCTGAGACACATGTGCAGAACATAATTCAAACCTAAGTATCCCACTCAAGGGCCCAGTTCCCTTCTGGCTTCCAATCTTACCTAGATTTCTGTTTTTATACTTATATTTTACCTATATATTTTTGTAAATATCACAGGCTCCAAATACCATTATTCATCCGTCAGAAAGATTCCTAACGCAAATCAAACATGTTATTAACCCTAAACATACACTTTTCCCTCAATCTAACTTTACAGAAGAGGAGGGACAGAGTTGGTCTTACAATACAGGAATGTAGGGGATCTTCCACCTGCTGAGAACATCAAAGGTATATGCAGAAATGATCCCCTGAGATGATGAAGGAAGCTATGAAGGACCTGAGAGAGCAAAAGACATCTTCCATGGTAAACTATCTGGTCAGGATGAAGGGATGTGTCTGAATCAGCCTCTACCTTCTTAATGTAGAGAAGATGGACCAAACCAGGCCTGTGTGGAGAGCTGTTCTCAGGTACCTATGGTTGGTATACCATTCTAACTGTGAAAGTGTGACAGGAAGTAGGGACAGCCTCCATCTCATGGGACCCTTAGAAGTAACTGTTAGGACAAAGTGGTTGCCAAGTCAGTGACCTCTTTCAGTTCCTGAAGGAAATGACCTCACCTCACTGCCTTGGTGATGGAACTCTCTGGACGTTTGATCCTGGAAGACAGGCACCAAGAGCCAGTCACAGTCCCAGTCCCAGTGGTCTCACTTGTTTTGATTTACCAAGAACAGAGTCAGTCTTTCTTAGTACCTACAGATGTGATGATGGCCAAATGACAGGAAAGCTCTGAAGAGGAGCTTTTCCTGGGAAAGCAGGTAGTGGCTCACCCATGGCTCCTAACAACTTCAAAGTGTTGGCCAAGGAGACCAGATCTGATACAGGACAGGCCATTTTGGGGGAACATACAATGGCCCACCATTCTGAGGACACTATGGATAGTCACAGACTTACTTGAGCAAAGGAGGTGCCTTTGAGTGTGTGTGTGTGGGTTTGTGGTTTTGTCTCATGTTCTGAGAATAGGTAGGAAAGGCTCTTTGTTTGGATTGGTGTGGACTGTTTCCAGTAAGTCGTTTGACAAGGCGAGTGCTTCTATGTCTGTGTATCCCACTCTGTCCGTGATTGTAGACATTAGAAAAGAGAATGCATCAATGGATGTGTCCTGTCTAGTAGAAAGCTTCCAAGCATTCATCCTGCCCAATTTACAAATGGACTGCAGCTTGTCTTATTGAAGGGCAACATCTGCTCTCAGTAGTTTCTGTTTTCTTCCTGAATTCTGGAAACTCTCCAGAATAGCCTCATGGTTTTGTGTCCAAGATATGTACCACCTCCAAGCTCTGTGAAATGGTGATGTACTGGATAGCTGAAGGGAATGGCGAGAATCTAAGAAAACTCAGATATCAGTGGGACCAGGAAAGTCTCAGTGGAGAAACCCTTCTTTGGGCCTTTTGCTTACCTATTGTTCTGTTGCCCTGAATTTCAGGAAGGTCTTTATCTCAGGACACTAATTTGTGAAGCCTGAAGAAAACTGTTTTCAAATGGAAATTAATGGGCATCACCTGTGGCTCTTTGCTTAATTGCTTTGGAAATGGATGTTTCTGAAACAGCCTTTTGGCCCTGTGTGAGGCTGTGGTTAGATACTCAGCACCTTATACATCCCACGTGTTCATCCAAAACCAAAATGGCCAAAAGAGCAGTTTTTGTGGATGAAGTCTCTCCCTACCTCTGTAAGTTTCCTGACCTCTATCAAGTGAGAATCGGGTGCCTTTGGGTCAAATGAGTTCTTCAAAGCCCTTCAGAGGCTAGCCCATAGGTGATTCCAATGATTCCAATTCACATGAAGAATCTAAACCCCACAGTCAGTAGTCCTCAAATTGGAGAAGCAGAGCAGTATTAACGGCAGGCCTATTTGATAAGTCATGGTTCACAGGAAGGTGTTCAGGCCACCCCAACGTTAAGCAAATGAGGGGCAAGGGAGCTTATTTTGGACACTGTCTTGGGCTGTGCCCCTCATGGAAACCTCCAGCCAGAGGTTAAAATGAGTATCTATATGGAAGAAGATGACGGCCATGTGGAAGTGTTCTGGTTTTAATTGTGGTTATTAGTGTGGTTGTTGAAAAATATGACTGGCTCCACCTGGTCTTGAATTCTAGTGTGATTCCCCTTAGAGACTGAGTTCTGGAACTGATCTCAGAGAGGTATTGCCATGAGTTTTGTTGGGATTTTAGGAGGCCATGCATGAGAGTCACCCTTGGAAACTGAGATCTGTGCCCAGGAAGGCTTTCCACAGAGCACAGGGAATCTCAGCCAGGTTATCACATAATTTTTTTCTGAAAGAATTAGCACCCATAGTTGAGAGTCAAAACACGCAAGGATTTTACATTGTAGACCTCAATATGCCTGGCTTTATGTGACCATTTGGCAACTCTTTGGGAAGCCTTGCCTGTGAGAGTCTTCCAGAGCTTTCATTGAAATGGGCTTCCTCACCATTTAATGGTTACTGAATTAAATGAAACCCTCAGTGCCTCCAACTTCAACCTTAAAAAATGGGCTCGATAAATACCATGAAATTTTTGAAATTCCCATTACCAGGTGGCACTGGAAAACCATTGGAGATCCTGTTGCTGATCATGAGTGTACGAGAAAGTGCCTTGATTGACTGGGTTTCACAAAAATGGTGTAGAACAGAGATGCCAGTAAGTTGGAACCTGCTGAGTAGTGGGCCTACAGCAAAGGTGGGTAGGTGTGAGATAAACCATCTCTGGTGGTTTCATGTGGATTGGCCATTGGCTTTCAAATGGCTTGTGACTGACATGATGCAGCCAGCAGACCCTTATATGTAAAGGCATCTTGTTATATGGATAGGTTTCTGGGCAATGTTCAGAATCAGGTTGATATGGTCAAGGGGGCAAGCTATGTTGGACATAAGCCTGGTTGGTGCATTCTCCTGGAGACCCTGTCCCACCACACGTGACAGAACTCCCTCCAGCACTGTGTCCCAGTTAAACTCCTTGTATTTCATTAAGCCAATACCAAACTCCCAGTGCAGCAGCAAGAATCACCACGAAAAGTAGAGTATGACCAAATGGCTTCACAGTCCACACGGAGAGACACTTATCCCCCAGTTGCCACAGTTTACCCACAAAGTGAGAATTCAGCACTGCTGCCTCCTTTTAATTTGAAAATAAGATACCATGTCCTCCAGGTCACATAGATGTTGACCCAGTTTTGATGGTCTCACTACATAGGATGCTAAAGCTACCGACAACAACATACATTTTAAGTGTCCCAACTCAGAGGCAGTATCTCAAGAAGTCTTTAGGCCTGCAGAGCTCCATGTTGTGGAGTGTTTACCTTGTCTTTTACTTTTGGAAACTCATCTACCACCTCCAAGGTTGTGAACTCCTCAGCATATTCCATTCCGGGTATGTATTCACAGATTTTCTAACTCTTATCCTCTAATTGTGTATTTCTTCCAGTGAGGGTAATATCAAGGGATTGTTTTTAATGTGAGTGGGAAGATTTTTGTGTAGCACATATTTGCAAACACATTGGGTTTACTTTCCTATTTTCCATTTGAAATACTGAATCTCTGACACTAACCCATACCCTACTAGACTCTGACTACTAATCCTTATATGATGGAGAATAGTAACCCAAAAAGAATACAAATACCAGCAATTCAGAGAAGGCATGGTATGTAGTTGGACATCCCTTAATGTTTATTGACATAGTTCTCCATGTGTTTTTAAAATTAACAAATATGTGAATTCCTCTCTCCCTTTTTCTGTAGCCTATTAAGCACATGTATTTTAATATGCACAAATAGAATCCTACCTGGTATCACATGTACATTCTTCTGAGGTGGCTGACATGGCAGATAAAAATTGTGAGAAGAGATCACTCCTCCTAACCTCTGTTGGAACAGAAAATTCAACCTATGGGTGAGCTTCCTAGTTGACCAACATTATGCATAAATCCATTTTCA
The DNA here is from genome assembly GCF_048772815.1 of Callospermophilus lateralis. NCBI lineage: Eukaryota > Metazoa > Chordata > Mammalia > Rodentia > Sciuridae > Callospermophilus > Callospermophilus lateralis. The sequence goes on along the minus strand of NW_027514462.1, from coordinate 6,195,072 downwards.
GTAAAATGTATATTTTTCGATAAGTGGATGTTATATATTTAATGATGAATTTCGATTGGCATATATATTGCTACTTTTTAATGTCTCGGTGTGTGTGTTTGTGTGTGTGTGTGTATATATATATATATATATATATATATATATATATACTCTCCCGATTTTTCAAAATATGAAATATATGTGTCTTATTATACACTTCCTAAAATTATTCATATTCATGTATGAGGATTTATAATGAACTTTTCACAAGATTATTCTCAGAAATATTCATCCACCTGAAATACATATTTGTTTCCTAATACTGAAAACTAACTTTAGTGAATGGTGCATACAAATCATAATATTTTGACATTGCAAGATGGCCGCGAATAGAGAGCATCATACCCAGTGTACCGCGCCACTGCGCAGGTGACTAACGACTAAGAACGACAAAAAACTATCTTGTTAGGAACTTACAGCAAAATGGGGGTGCACTGAAACCTAGAAGAAGGATTTCTAGCACTGAGGTCCGGTAAATGAGTCTCAAACATGAGCCAACTCTGCGACCGGAGATCCTGTCTGACTGATCCGCGCTACCAGTCCAGTGGCTACAGAAAGCAGGGCACCACCGAGATGCGATCAATAATCACGGAGAAACGTTGATGCAGATTCTGTGGAATTCTGCCAGTAGAGTCCCCACTGAGCCCTGGGCTGAGTTCAGGGTTTCAGATGGGGAAGGAAGTGGTACAGTTCTAACCCCCACAATAGAAACTCCACGAAGGAAACCACCGGCCACCATCTTGGTGAGCTGAAGTAACGACAGCCACTCCCCTACAGAATGCAACAATAAAATGTTGTTATTCTGTTACTGTTACTCAGCTCCTCTCCCATACTTCGGGGAATTTGCATCAAATCTCTCCTAGGCTTTCTGGGGGAGAGATTATCAGAGGGAGCCTGCATAAAGATAGGGGAAAACTAGAGGCACCTGACTTTCAACTCCCCCTCCCATCAGTGGTGAAAAAAACCTGTCTAGCCAGCGCTGAGAGAGGGGCAAGCGGAAAAAAAAAATCAAAACAATAGAGTGCCGGGGTTCCCAATAGCCAACTGTGCAATCAGAGATCCGGGCTGATTGAATCATGCAGCCAGGCCTGCTGTTTCAGATGGCAGGGCACCACCGAGAAGTGACCTGAAGCAGGGAGAAATGTTGCTGCGGATTCTGTGGAATCCTGCTGGCTGAGCTCCCACTGATCCCTGGGCTGAGTTTGGGAATTCAGACAGGGAAGAAAGTGGTATAGTTCTATCCCCCACAAAAGAAACTCCACCAAGGAAACAAGCGGCCACCATCTTTGAGATCTGAAGTAACCACCGCCCCTCTCCAATAGACTGCAACAATAAAACAGATGTGTGTTACTCAGCTCATCTCTCATACAGCGGGGAATTCGCATAAAATGTCTCCTAGGCTTTCCGGGGGAGGGTTAATCAGAGCAAGCCTGCATAAAGACGCAAGAAAAACTAGAGACACCTGACTTTCGACTCCCCCTACCATCAGTGGCCATAACGAAACGTGTATAGCCAGTGCTGGGGGAGGGGTAAGTGGAAAAAATCAAAACAATAGAGTGTCTGGGTTCCCAAAAGACACCCTCCACACCCAACAAACGGCAGGCACAGAGTACAGTTTGAACTGCCGAGAGGCATCACTCAGGGGAAATCTGGTCTAGAAAAAGAAACCAGGACAAGCAGGAGAAACCAAAGGACTAGAAGGCAGGCCCTTGTGACTGGGCGGCTGGAGACCGCAGGCCTGCACATGACATTCCACCCACTGCCTGAGTGACTGGGGGGCTGAGGAATGCCCGCCCGCCGGCAACCGAGCGTGAGAATGCGTGGCTAGAGATTGACAACCCAACGGCGACAGCCCACCTGCTGCCCGCGTGACTGGGCGGCTGGAGACCGCCTGCCCGCTGGCGACCAACCGCACAATTGGGCGGCTGGAGACCGCCCGCCTGCCAGTGACCCAGAGCTGAAACAAACCAGAGACAGTCAAGTCCCACCCCCCAATTCGGACACCTCGGCAAGGAGCCTGGGGCCGGCCAAAGCAGAGAGGTGACATCACTGGAGCTCGGCCTTCGGAATTACTTCCAAGCGGAATCCACTTTAGCAGGCATAGTTTACCAACACAAAGGAGAGACAACAGAGATATACAACACCAAAACAAATCTAAAGAATAAAGCAGAAACACAGCAATCAAATAGAGCTGGAAAGTAATGTGAACATCATGAAAAAACAAGGGCAAAAAAGGAGTACAAACAATGCAGGACAACTTAAATCTACAGGAGGACCTTGAAGCATCAGAAACAGGGATAGGGAAAGAACTCAAGGCATACCGAACTCAGATGGAAAGGAATATTAGAGAAGACATGAGGCAGCAAGTCCAAGCAATAAAAGTATATTTTGAAAATGAATTAAGCAAACAAATTCAAATGGCAAAGAATGAGCATTACCAGGAGATAGAGATCTTAAAAAAAATATTAAACAGTAATCCTAGAAATGCAGGAAAATATAAACCAAATTAAAAACTCAAACGAGAATATTACAAATAGACTAGATCAAGTAGAAGTCAGAACATCTGATAATGAAGACAAAGTTTATCAACTTGAAAAGAATTGAGTAAACACAGAAAAGATGCTTAAATCCCACCAGGAATTTATTCAAAAGATATGGGATGTCATAAAAAAACAAAAAACAAATTTAAGAGTCATCAGGATAGAAGAAGGCATAGAGATTCAAACCAAAGGAATGGACAACATATTAAATGAAATAATTCTATAAAACTTCCCAGAGATGAATGATGGATTGGATTGCCAATTCCTGGAAGCCTACAGGACCCCAAACATTCAAAACCAAAATAGACCAACTCCAAGACATATAATTATGAAGATAGCCAACATACAGAACAAGGAGAGAATATTAAAAGCTATAAGAGAAAGGAGGCAGATTACATTCAGGGGTAAACCAATTAGGTTAACAACTGATTTTTCATCACATTCTTTGAAAGTGAGAAGATCCTGGAACAGTGTAATTCAAATGTTGAAAAAAAAAAAAGAATTCCAACCAAGAATACCATATAAAGAAAAGTTAAGCTTCAGATTTGACAATGAAATTAAAGTCTTTCACGATAAACAAAAGCTAAAACAATTCTCAGCCAGAAAACCAGCACTGCAAAGCATTTTGTGCAAAATACTACAAGAAGAAGAGTTAAAAAATAGTGCCCAAAACTAACAGTGGGAAGTATCTCAGTAAAGCGGGAGGAAAGTAACCAAAAAAGTAAAAACTATCCAAACTAAAATATAATAAATAAATAAACATGACTGGAAGTACAAATCATATTTCAATTGTAACCTTAAATGTTAATGGCCTAAATTCACTAATCAAGAGACATGTGCTAGTAACCTGGATCAAAAAAACAAATCCAACAATATTCTGCCTTCAGGAGACTCATATGATAGGAAAAGACATACACAGGCTGAAGGTAAAAGGTTGGGAAAAATCATAACACTCACATGGCCCTCGGAAGCAAGAAGGATTTGCCATACTCATATGGAATAATATCAACTTCAAACCTAAGTTAATCAAAAGGGATAAAGAATGACACTATATTCTGTTAAAAGTAATCATCCACCAACAAGAAAAAAACAATTATCAATTTGTATGCACCAAGCAATGGAGGTGCAACGTTCATAAAACAAACTCTCCTCAAGTTCAAGAGTCAAATAGACTACAACACAATAATTATGGGTGACTTCAACACACCACTCTCAGCATTAGAGAGATCCTCTAGACAAAAACTGAATAAAGAAACTATAGAACTCAACAGCACAATCAATAACCTAGACTTAACCGACATATATAGAATATATCAACCATCATCAAGTGGATACATGTTCTTCTCAGCAGCACATGGATCCTATTCAAAGATACACCATATATTATGCCATAGGGCAATTCTTAGTAAATATAAAGGCATGGAGATTATACCGTGCACCATATCTGATCATAATGGAATGAAACTGGATATCAATGAGAAAAGAAGGAAGGAAAAATCCTACATCACATGGAAAATGAACAACATGCTACTGAATGACCAATGGGTTACAGAAGACATAAAGAAGGAGATAAAAAATTCTTAGAGACAAATGACAATACAGACACAACATACCGGAATCTATGGGACACAATGAAAGCAGTTTTAAGAGGGAAATTCATTTCTTGGAGTTCTTTCCTCAAAAAAAGAAAAAAAAAACAAATAAATGAACTTAAACTACACCACAAAAACCTGGAAAAGGAAGAGCAAAACAACAGCAAATGTAGTAGAAGACAAGAAATAATTAAATTTAGAGCAGAAATCAACGAAATTGAAACAAAAAAAAAGTTGAAAAAATTGATAAAACTAAAAGTTGGTTCTTTGAAAAAATAAATAAGATCAACAGGCGCTTAGCCATGCTAAGGAAGAGAAGAAGAAAGAGAATTCAAATTACTAACATGTGGGATAAAAAAGGCAATATCACAACAGACACTACAGAAATATAGAAGATAATTAGAAAGTATTTTGAAACACTATATTCCAATAAAATAGAATATTGTGAAGATATTGATAAATTTCTTAAGTCATACAATCTGCCCAGATTGAGTCAGGAAGACACAAACAATTTAAACTGGCCAATAACAAAGGAAGACATAGAAGAAGCAATCAAAAGATTGCCAACCCAAAAAAAGCCCTGGACCGGATGGGAATACAGCGGATTTCTACAAAACCTTCAAAGAAGAATTAAAATCAATATTTTTCAAGCTTTTTCAAGAAATAGAAAAAAGAAGGAGCTCTTCCAAATTCATTCTATGAGGCCAACATCACCCTGATCCCGAAACCAGACAATGACACTTCAAAGAAAGAATACTACAGACCAATTTCTCTAATGAACTTGGATGCAAAAATTCTCAATAAAATTCTGACAAATCGAGTACAAAAGCATATCAAAATAATTGTGCAACATCATCAAGGAGGATTCATCCCTGTGATGCAAGGATGGTTCAATATACGAAAATCAATAAATGCCATTCACCACATCAATAGACTTAAAGACAAGAACTATATGATCATCTCGATAGATGCAGAAAAGCATTTGACAAAGTTCTGCATCCATTTATGTTCAAAACTCTATAAAAACTAGGGATAACAGGAACTTACCTCAACATTGTAAAAGCTATATATGCTAAACCTCAGGCTAGCATCATCCTAAATGGAGAAAAAACTGAAGGCATTCCTTCTAAAATCTGGAACAAGACAGGGATGCCCTCTATCACCACTTCTATTCAATTTAGTTCTTGAAATACTAGCCAGAGCAATTAAACAGACAAAAGAAATTAAAGGCATAAAAATAGGAAAAGAAGAATTTAAAGTATCACTATTTGCAGATGACATGATAATATATTTAACAGACACAAAAATGTCTACAAAGAAATGGCTAAAGTTAATAAATGAATTCAGAAAAGTGGCAGGATATATAATTAACACGCATAAATCAAATGCATTCCTGTATAACAGAAAAAAAACTTCTGAAATGGAAATGAGGAAAACCACTCTATTCACAACATCCTCAAATAAAATAAGATACTTGGGAATCAACCTAACAAAAGAGGTGAAAGATTTATATAATGAAAACTACAGAAATCTAAAGAGAGAAATAGAAGAAGATGTCAGAAGATGGAAACATGTGCCCTGTTCATGAATAGGCAGAACTAACATCATAAAAATGGCAATATTACGCAAAGTTCTCTACAGGTTTAATGCAATGCCAATCAAAATTCCAACGGCATTTCTTGTAGAAATAGATAAATCAATCATGAAATTCATATCGAAAAATAAAAGACCCAGAATAGCAAAAGCAACTCTAAGCAGGAAGTGTGAATCTGGAGGTATAGCGATACCAGAGTTCAAACTGTACTACAAAGCAATAGTAACAAAAACAGCATGGAACTGGTACCGAAAAATGCAGGTGGACCAGTGGTACAGAAGAGAGGACACAGAAACCAATCCACAAAATTACAACTTTATTATATTTGATAAAGGGGCTAAAAGCATGCAGTGGAGGAAGGATAGCATCTTCAACAAATGGTGCTGGGAAAATTGGAAATCCATATGCAACAAAATGAAACTGAATCCCGTTCTCTCGCCATGCACAAAATTTAACTCAAAATGGATCAAGGATCTAGATATAAAATCAGAGACACTGCGTTTCATAGAAGAAAAAGTTGGCTACGATCTACATACTGTGGGGTCGGGCTCCAAATTTCTTAATAGGACGCTCATAGCCCAAGAGTTCTTAACAAGAATAAAAAAAATGAGACTTACTTATACTAAAAAGTTTTTTTTTTCTCTGCAAGAGAAACAAAAAGGGAAGTAAATAGATAGCCTACATCCCGGGAACAAATTTTTACCCCTCACACTTCAGATAGAGCCCTAATATCCAGAATATACAAAGAATTCAAAAAAATTATCAATAAGATAACAAATAACCTAATCAACAAATGGGCCAAGGACCTGAAAAGACACTTCACCAAGGAGGACATACAATCAATCAACAAGTACATGAAAAAATGCTCACCATATCTAGCAGTCAGAGAAATGCAAATCAAACCCACCCTAAGATACCATCTCACTCCAGTATGATTGGCAGCCATTATGAAGTCAAACAACAACAAGTGTTTACGAGGATATGGGGAAAAGGGGACACTTGTACACCGCTGGTGGGACTGCAAATTGGTGAGGCCAACATGGAAAGCAGTATGGGGATTCCTGGGAAAGCTAGGAATGGATCCACCATTTGAACCAGCTATCGCCCTTCTCGGACTATTCCCTGAGGATCTTAAAAGAGTGTACTAAAGGGATACTGCCACATCAATGATCATAGTGGCACAATTCACAATACCTAGACTGTGTAACCAACCTAGATGCAATTCAATAGATGAATGGATAAAAAAAAATGTGGCATCTATACACGATGGATGCAGCACTAAAAAATGACAAAATCATAGAATTTGCAGGGAAATGGATGGCATTAGAGCAGATTATGCTAAGAGAAGCTAGCCAATCCTTAAAAAAACAAATGCCAAATGTCTGCTTTAATAAAAATAGGGTAACTAAGAATAGAACAGGGAGGAAGAGCATGAGGAAAAGATTAATATTAAACAAAGACAAGTGGGAGAGAGAAAGGGAGAGAGAAGGGAAAGCATATGGAAATGGTAGGAGACCCTCATTGTTACACAAAATTACATATAAGACGTTGTGAGGGGAAAGGCGGGATCAAGAGAGAGAAGTGAAAAAGCAGATGAGGAAGAGAGGGAAGATAGGATGAAAGGGGAGGGGGGATAGTAGGGGATAATAAAGGTAGCAGAGGACAACAGTCACTAATGTGACATTATGTAAAAATGTGAATGTGTAACTGATGTGATTCTGCAATTCGTATTTGGGGAAAATTGGGAGTTCATAACCCATTTCAGTCAAATGTATGAAAGATGATATATCATGAGCTTTGTAATGTTTTGAAAAACCAATAAAAATAAATAAACAAAGGTTTAAAATTGAGTGGGAAGAAATCAGCTAAAAAGGAGTTGAGATGCATTCATTTTGATAAGCAGAAAGTTTGTTTTGTGTAGTTGTAAATATCACAAATTTATTTTACCAGAAAACTGGCTTTTGAAATGAACATATATTGAGATTAAAGGATAATCCACCTACCTTCATGAAAAATTCATATCATTTTCTATATTTTTCATATTTCATTTTTTTTCGTGAATATTTTGTCATGGACCAGGTCTAGTCTTAGGCTACCTCATCTGACAAGTTCGTACAATGTGTTGGATTGTTCTTTTTATCTTTTATTTGATAGTTTGTAGCTGATAATGTGTATTTTTCCTTATCTTTATTTGGACATACATACCCAACTATATCTTTGCATTTTATGTTTTACTGGGGAAGAGACTCATCAAAAGCTCTTTATTATATGTATCAACAATGAAACATTTAGAGCATGCAATTATTCTTAATTTTGCATGAAAATATCTTTGTACCATTTTTCTTATAAAGATGTAGAATTATTACTGTAATAAGTAACTACTTACAAGAAGAATTAAACAATTGACTTTATATCAATCATGAATATGAAAATTAATAAAATAAGTATTTGGCAATAAATATGCAATTGATAGAAATTAAAATCACAAGAAAGCCATTTAAAATGTCAGTGCATATGGTCCTTAAATAAAAGGTTGTTCAAATAAAATTTCACTAATTCATAAGAGTTAATATGCCATATCACAGCTTAATGTAATATAAAAACTTAAATGATAAGTATTGATAAATAAGAATGATACCTGTTTACTTAAATATGTTTATTTGATTTTCACTGTAAGCTGTTAATTCTAGAAGACTTGAAAATTAAGAAAGACTTGGTCTATATTATTTCTAACAGGCTAATCAAAGTACTTTTAAATATATATGTATATATATCATATGTAATACATATGCATGAATATAGATACATATGTATAATAAATGTATTGTAATATATCTATAGGTTATTATAATTATTAAATTTTCTCAAGAAAAAAGAATGACTATAAAAAAATTCTTAAATGTAAATTTCATAGCATATTACTGTTTGTAATGACATGAGAGAAAAACTCCTATGGAGGGAAAATGAAAAAGGAAGAGAGAGAAGGGGGAAAATGAGGAAGAAAGTGAGTAAAGAAGAGGGAGAGGAGTGTTTGATTATAAGATAAATGTGCAGGGTCTGGGTGTCTGGCTCAGTGGTAACATGCTTGGCTAGCATGTGTGAGGCACTGGGTTATATTCTCAGCACCACATATAAATAAATAAAATGAGGTCGATCAACAACTGAAAAAATAAAAAAAAAATAAAAAAGTAGAAATATTACCAAAATTCTGAGTTTTTATGAATGCTAAATAAAAAAAAATGTTACATAGCCTTATGTAATTTCTAGACTCCCCAAAATAGTCATTTAATGATAGATTACTAGTGCGATAACTAAAAATCCATTGCTCTTTCCTCAACATTCTGTGGCATGCTAGTGCTAAAATAAATTGTATTATAACACCAAAAAAAATTCTAATATTTCTACAGTAACTGACCCAGTTTAACATAAATGCAAGAAGATTCCTATGGAATATAATTGTATTTTGACGTTCATTTTTATTCAACACTGGTACATTACTATTTGTCCAGTTTATGCACATCATAGTATGTATATTTCATTCACAATTTAGCAAATTTATACGCATTTGTTTTACTTTCAATCACTTCCTGCTTCAGAACACATGTATTCCTCCACGTTTCTTGACTGCTCCTTTCATGAGACTTTTTTCCAAAGACATTATTTTTGATTTCCATTATCATTTTTGAAGCAAAACTCACACACCCGTCATGATAAACCGTAAACCTAATATTACCATTAGATGTAAAACTGATGGGAATGAATGATTGTATATCAATATAAGATTTCTTGTATACTTTCAAATATCAATTCAATCCATTGTTTAATTTGGAACCAGTTATATTATTTATTCACAGTATGGTCTATTCATGCATTGTCTCTATATTGATAGACACAGGGTACACCTCTGTGTACCCTCGATAATAATTTGTATATCTTCAAAATTTTGCTCACAGAAATGGTGGAAGAAAGACTCATGTCAACTGATCTACATATACATTTTATCACAGTAATATTCTGGACACAAAATGCAAAGGTCACACTTAGGATTGTCCCGAAGCCTAAATGGAAAGTGAACATGGATTACTAAAAACATCCATGTCTTGGATGCCTAATTCTCTCAAATGTCAATCCTATTGGTGAGTACATATTTGTTTCTTCCCAAGATTATATATTCAACCTCAACCATGTTGAAAATGTCTAATCCTATCACTCACTTTATATTTTGTCTGATTTCCTAATGTCTCTATTGATATCTCTTTTCCTACATATTTTCCCCAGTTCATCATAGTGACTGATTCTTCACATGTGCTGACATTTACATTCACTCTTTATCCGAAACCCTATTGCTAAAGAACTTTTTGTCCAAATACTATACTCACTCTTTTTTCTAAACCTACCGACTATCTACCTAATCCTACCGACTATCCCTTTTTGACTGGATGAACTCTTCAACAATCAATCATCCAAGGTACAAGGTCCTATGCCATTGTATATTGATTTATCTGAGACATCTGTGCAGAACATAATTCAAACATAAGTATCCCAATCATGGGCCCAATGCCTTTCTGGTATTCAAATCTTACCTAGATTTCAGTTTTCATAATTACATTTCACCTGTATATTCTTATAAATATTGCAGGTTCCCAATACCATTATTCATCCAACAGAATGATTCCTACCACAAATCGAACATGTTATTAATCCTAACTATACACTTTTCCCTCAATCCAACTTTACAGAAGAGCAGGGACAGAGTTGGTCTTACAATACAGGGGTGTAGGGAACCTTCCACCTGTTGACAACCTCAAAGGTCCATGCAGATATGATCCCTGGAGAAGATGCAGGCAGCTATGAAAGGCCTGAGAGAGCAAACGTCATCTTCCATGGCAAACAACCCGGTCAGGTTAAAAGCATGTGTCTGAATCATCCTCTCTCTTCTTAATGTAGGGAAGATTGACCAAACTAGACCTGTGTGGAGAGCTGTTCCCAGGTGCCTATTGTTTCTATACCATTCGAACTTGTGAAAGTGTCACAGGAAGTAGGCGCATCCTCCATATTATGAGACCCTAGGAAGCAAATGTTAGGACAAAGTGGTTGGAAATGCAGTGACCACATTCAGTTGCTGAAGGAAGTGACCTCAGCTCACATCCTTGTTGATGGAACTCTCCGAATTTGGGTTCCAGGAAGCCAGGCATCCAGACCCAGTCCAAGCTCCAGTCACAGTGGTCTCACTTGTTTGGATTTACCAAGGACAGAGTCTGTCTTTTGTGGTACCTAGTGATGTGAGGATGGCCAAATGCCAGGAAAGTTCTGAAGAGGGGCCCTTCCAGAGAAAGAAGTTAGAGGCTCACTGCTGTCTCCTGACAACTTCACAGAGTTGACCCAGGAGACCAGATCTGAGACAGGACAGGCCATTTCTGGGGAACATAGTATTGCCCTCCAGTCAGAGGACACTCTGGATAGTTTCAGACCTACTTGGGGGAAGGAGGTGACTTCGTGGGTGTTTGAGTGGGTTTGTGGTTTTTTCTCATGTTCTGAGAATAGTTAGGAAAGGGGGTTTGTTTGGTTTGGAGTGAACTGTTTCTAGTTAGTCCTTTGACAAGGCGAGTGTTTCTATGTCTGTGTATCCCACTGTGTCCATGGTTGTAGACATTAGAAAAGAGAATGCCTCAATGGGTGTGTCCTGTCAAAGAGAAAACTTCCAAGCATTCATCCTGCCCATTTTATAAATGGACTGTGGCTTGCCTTATCATTGGGCAACACCTATTATTTTCTTACGTTCCTGTATCCTTCCTGAATTCTGGCCACTCTCCAAAATAGGCTCATGGTTTTATGTACAAGATATGTACCACTTCCAAGCTCTGTGACATGGCCATGTACTGGATAGCTGAAGGGAATGCATCTCAGAAAACTCTGATATCAGTGTGACCAGTAAAGTCTAAGTGGAGAAACCCTGCTTTGGGCCTTTTGATTACCTATTGTTATGTTGCCCTGAATATCAGGAACATCTTTTCCTCAGGCTACTCCTTCCTGAAGCCTGAAGAAAACAGTTTTCACATGGAAATGAATGGGCATTTTACCTTTGTGTTTTACAATAAAACCTTCACAGAGATTAGGCTCTCATTAACTTAAAAATACTTTTAAATTTTATCTAAGGGTAAAAAGTAACATGTAACTGTACATATCTTTTTGATAACAAGTCCAATTATACAACACAAATGACACACATAAATCTCCAACATGTTTTTATTTTAAGCCTAGAATTACCATACAACCTTAGAACATTTCTGTTTTCATACTTATATTTCACTTCTATAGTCTTATAAATATCGCAGGTTCCCAATAACATTATTCATACAGCAGAACAATTCCTAACCCAAATCGAACATGTTATTAACCCTAACCATACACTGTTCCCTCAATCTAACTTTACAGAAGAGCAGGGAAAGAGTTGGTCTTACAATACAGGAATTTAGGGGATCTTCCACCCGCTGAGAACCTCAAACGTCCATGCAGAAATGATCCCTGTAGAAGATGTAGGCAGCTATGAAGGACCTGAGAGAGTAAGAGTCACCTTCCATGGCCAACAACCTGGTCAGGATGAAGGGTTGTGTCTGAATCTGCCTCTCTCTTCTTAATGTAGAGAAGATGCACCAAAACAGGCCAGTGTGGAGAGCTGCTCTGGAGTGCCTATGGATGATATACCATTCTAACTTGTGAAAGTGTCACAGGAAGTAGGGGCAGCCTCCATCTCATGGGGCCTTGGAAGCAACAATTAGGACAATGTGTTTGCCAAGGCAGTGACCTCATTCAGTTCCTGAAGGAAGTGACCTCACCTCACTTCCTTGGTGTTCGAAATCTCTGAACATGTGGTCCAGGAAGCCAGGCACCCACAGCCAGTCCCAGTCCCAGTCCCAGTGATCTCACTTGTTTGGATTTACCAAGGACAGAGTCAGTCTTTCTTGGTACCTACTGATGTGAGGATGGCCAAATGCCAGTAAAGCTCTGAAGAGGCCCCTTTCCTGAGAAACCAGGTTGTGGCTCACCGCTGGCTCCTGTCAACTTCACAGAGTTGGACAAGGAGAACAGATCTGAGACAGAACAGGCCATTTCATGGAAACATAGTATGGCCCACCACTCAGAGGACACTGCGGATAGTCACAGACCTACTTGGGGGAAGGAGGTGCATTTGTGGGTGTGGGTGTGTGTTTGTGGTTTTGTCTCATGTTCTGAGAATAGGTAAGAAAGGCAGTTTGTTTTGTTTGGAGTTAATTGATTCTAGTAAGTCGTTTGAAAAGGCGAGTGTTTCTAGGTCTGTGTATCCCACTGTGTCAGGGGTTGTAGACATTAGAAAAGAGAATGCTTCAATGGATGTGTCCTGTCTAGTAGAAAGCTCCCCCGGATTCATACTTCCCATTTATGAATGGACTGTGGCTTGCATTATTGATGGGCAACCCCCGATATCTTCCTAAGTTCCTGTTTTCTTTCTGAATTCTGGCCACTTTCCAGAATAGGCTCATGGTTTTGTGTCCAAGATGTATACCACCACCAAGCTCTGTGACATGGCTATGTACTGGATAGCTGAAGGGAATGGCGAGCAACTCAGAAAACTCAGATATCAGTGTAATCAGGAAAGTTTCAGTGGAGAAATACTGCTTTGGTTACCTATTGTTCTGTTGCCCTCAATGTCAGGAAGGTCTTTGCCTCTGGCCACCCCTTTGGGAAGCCTAAAGAAAACAGTTTTCAAATGGAAATCAATGGGCATCACCTGTGACTCTTTGCTTAATTGCATTGGAAAGGGATATGTCTGAATCAGGCTCTAGGTCCTGTGTTAGGCTTTGGCTTAGATTCTCAGCACATGATGGATGTAAAGAAAATCCCATGTTTGCATCCAAAACTAAATTGGCCAAAAGAGCAGTCATTATGGAAGAAGTCTCTCGCCTTCCCCTGTAAGGTTCCTCACCTCCATCAAGTGAGAATAGGAACCTTTGGATCAAATGAGTTCTTCAAAGCCCTTTAGAGGCTATCCCATAGGTGCTTGGGTTTTCTCCAGAATCCAAATCACATAAAGAATCTATACCTGACAGTCAGTAGGCCTCAAATTGGAGGAGCAAAGCAATATTAATAGCAGGCCTATTTGATCACTCCTGGTTCCCCGGACGAGTGTCCAGGACACCCTGACTTTAGGCAAATGAGGGGCAATGGAGGTTATTTTGGACACTGTCTTGGGCTGTGCCCCTCATGGAAACCTCAAGCCAGAGGTAATGATGAGTGTCCATATGGAAGAAGATGAGGGCCATGTGGGAGTGTTTTGGTTTTAATTGTGGTCATGTGTGGCCGTTGGAATAGATGACTGGGTCCACCTTGGCTTTAACTCTGTTGTGATTCCCCTTAGAGACTGAGTTGTGGACCTCACCTCAGAGACGTATTGCCATGAATTGTGTTGGGATTTTAGGAGGATTCACATGAGAGTCACCCTTGTAAAATGAGATCTAGGCCCAGGGTGGCTGTTCACTGAGCACTGGGAATCTCAGCCAGGTTACCACATGATTTTATTCTGAAAGACTTGGCAGCCATATATGAGAGTCAAAACACACGGATGTCACAATGTAGATCCCAATGGGCCTGGATTCATGTGATCATTTGGCCTCTGTTTGGGAAGCCTTGCCTGTGAGACTTCTGCAGAGATTTCATTGAAATGAGCTTCCTAACCATTTAATAGTTCCAGAATGAAACGAAACACACAGTGCCTCCAACTTCAACCTTGAAAAATGGGTAGATAAATACCAAGAAATTTTTAAACTTCCCATGACCAGGTGGCACTGGAGAATCTTTGGATATCCTGTGGCTGATCATGAGATTACAAGACAGTGCTTTGATTGACTGGTTTTCATAAAAATGGTTCAGAACAGAGATACCAGGAAGTTGGAGCCTGCTGAGAGGTGGGCCTACAGCAGTGCTGGGCAGGTGTGCAATAAAACAACTGTGGTGGGGCGATGTGGATCTTCCATTGGCTTCCAAATGACTTGTGACTGACATGGTGCAGCCAGCAGACCCTTGTATGTAAAGGCATCTTGTTATATGGACAGGATTCAGGGCAATGTTTAGAATCAGATTGCTATGGTCAAGGGGGCAAGTCATGTGGGATATAAGCCTGGTTGGTGCATTCTCCTGCAGACCCTGACCTACCAAAAGTGACAGAACTCACTCACGCACCGGGTAACAGTTGAATTCTTTGTATATCATGAAGCAAATACCAAAATCCCAGTGCAGCAGCAAGAAACACGACGAAAAGTGGAGGATGACCAAATGGCCTCACAGTCCACATGTGAATACACTTATCCCCCAGTTGCCACAGTTTACCTACTAAAGAAAATTCAGCACTGCTGCCACATATTCAGTGGAAAATAAGAAACCATGTCCTCGAGGTAACATAGATGCAGACACAGCTTTGATTGTCTCACTACAATGGAAGCTAAATCTCCCGACAACAACATATATTTCAAGTGCCCAAACTCAGAGTGAGTTTCTCAAGAAGGATTTAGGGAACCAGAGCTCCATGTTTGTGGACTGTTTTCCCTGTCCCTTACTTTTGAAATCTCCTCTTCCGTCTTCAAGGTTGTGAACTCCTGAGCATATTCCATTCCAGATATTTATTCACAGATTTTCTAACTCTTCTCCTCTAATTGTGCCTTAGTCTCCGTGATTGTAATGTCAAGGCATCCCTTTCTCTGTATCCTATTCAGCACATGTATTTTTACATGCAATTATAGAATCTTACCTGATACCACACGTACATTCTTGTGAGGTGACTGACTTGGCAGATACAAACTGTAAGAGATCACTCCTCCTAAAAGCTGTTGGAACTGAAAATTCAATCTATGAGTGAGCTTCCTTGTTTAAGAACATTATACATAAATCCATATTCAATAAAATAAATACATTTGGATCTGTAGATGACATATATTTCATGGTGAATTTCAATTGGAATATATTATGCTATTTTTAATGTCTGTGTGTTTGTGTATGTATATATATATATATATATATATATATATATATATATATATATATATACACACTCTCCAGATTTTTCAAAATATGAAATATATGTCTTGTTATACACTCCCTAAACTCATTCATATTCAAGTATGTGTATTTATAATCAAATTTTCACAAGAGTATTCTCAAAATTATTCATTCACCTGAAATACATATTTGTTTCCTAGTACTGAAAACTATCTTCAGTGAAAGGTGCATACAAATCCTAATATTTCCACAGTAACTGAACCAGTTTAACATCAATACAAGTAGATTCCTATGGGACATGTTGTGCATTTTGACATTTATTTTATTCAACACTGGTACATTACTATTTCTTCAGTTTATGCTCATCATAGCAAATATATTTCATCCAAAAATTTGCAAATTTATAGGCATTTTGTTCACATTCAATCACTTTATTCTACAGAACACATGTATTCCTCCATGTTTTTGATGGGTCTTTTCATGAGACTTCTTTCCAAACACATTATTTTCGATTTCCATGATCACTTTTGAAGCAAAACTCAAAGACACTTCGTGATAAACCATAACCCTAATATTACCATTAGATGTATTGCTGGTTGGAATGAATGATGGTATATCGATATAAGATTTCTTATATATTTTCAGATATGAATTCAATCTATTATTTAAAGTGGGACCAGTTATATTATTGATTCACAATGTGGTCTATTCATGCACTATCTCTATATTCATAGACACAGTGTACACCTCTTTGTACCACCAATACTAATTTATAGGACTTCAAAACATTGCTCCCAGAAATGCTGGAAGAAATACTAATGTCACGCCATCTACATATACATTTTATCACAGTAATATTCTGGACACAAAATGCAAAGGTTACACTTATGATTGTACCAAAGCCTAAAAGGAAAGTGAACAGGGATTACTAAAAACATCCATGTCCACATTGCCTAATGCTCTCAAATGTCAATCCTATTGGTGACTACATATTTGTTTCTTCCTAAGATTATATATTCAAACTCAACCCTGTTCAAAATGTCTAATCCTATCACTCACTTTGTACTTTCCCTGATTTTGTAATGTCTCTATTATTATCTGATTTCCTACATATTTTCCAAAGTTCATCATTGTGACTGAATCTTCATATGTGCTGACATTTACCTTCACCCTCTAACAGAAACCCTATTGCTAAAGAAGTTTTTTTTTTCCAAATCCTATACTCACTCTCCTTCCAAAACCTACCAACTATCTTCCTAATCTTACCTACTATCCCTTTTTGACTGGATGTTCTCTTCCACATTCAATCATCCAATGTACAAGGTCCTATGCCATTGTATATTTATTTATCTGAGACATCTGTGCAGAAAGTAAGTCAACACTAAGTATACCAATGAAGGGCCCAATGCCCTTCAGGGTTTCAAATCTTAGATTTCTGTTTTCATACATATATTTCACCTACATATTCTTATAAATATCGTAGGTTCCCAATAACATTATTCATCCAGCAGAATAGTTCCTAACACAGATTGAACATGTTATTAACCCTAACCATACACTCTTCCCTCAATCTAACTTTACAGAAGAGCAGGGACAGAGTTGGTCTTACAAGACAGAAATTAAGGGATCTTTCACCTGCTGAGAACCTCAAAGGTCATTAAAGATGATCCCTGGAGAAGATGTAGGAAGCTATTAAGGACCTCAGAGAGCAAAAGTCATCTTTCATTGCAAACAACCTGGTCAGGATGAAGGGTTGTGTCAGAATCAGCCTCTCTCTTCTTAATGTAAAGAAGATGCAGCAAACCAGGCCTGTGTGGAGAGCTGTTCCTGGGTGCCTATGGTTTTATACCATTCTAACTTGTGAAAATGTCAGAGTAAGTAGGTGCAGCCTCCATCTCATGGGACCCTTGGAAGCAACTGTTAGGACAAAGTGGTTGCCAAGGTATGGACCTCATTCAGTTCCTGAAGGAAGTGACCTCACCTCACTTCCTTGGTGATGGAATTCTCTGAACTTGGGATCCAGAAAGCCAGGCATCCAGAGCCAGTCCCAGTCACAGTCCCAGTGGTCAAAATTTTTCGGATTTACCAAAGACAGAGTCAGTCTTTCTTGGTACCTACTTATGTGAGGATGGCCAAATGCCAGGAAGGTCTGAAGAGGGGCCTTTCCTGAGAAAGCAGATAGTGGCTCACCACTGGCTCCTTACAGATTCACAAAGTTGGCCACAGAGACTAGATCTGAGACAGGACAGCCCATTATGAGGGAATTTCTTATGGCCCACCATCAAACGACACTCCGTATTGTCACAGAGGTACTTGGGGGTCTGTGTGGGTGTGGGTGTGGGTATTGGTATGTGGTTTTGTCTCATGTTCTGAGAATAGGTAAGAAAGTCGGTTTGTTTGGTTTGGTGTGAACTGATTCTAGTAAGTCGTTTGACAAGGCTAGTCTTTCTATATCTGTGTATCCCACTGTGTCCATGGTTGTAGACAATAGAAAAGAGAATGCATAAATACATGTGTCCTTTCTAGTAGAAATCTTCCCAGCATTCATTCTGCCCAATTTATGAATGGTCTGCGGCTTGCCTAATGGATGGGCAACACCTAATATCTTCTTAAGTTCCTGTTCTCTACCTGAATTATGGGCAACCTCCAGAATATGCTCATGGTATTGTGTCCAAGATATGAACCACCTCCACGCTCTGTGATACGGCCATGTACTAGAGAGCTGAAGGAAATGATGAGCATCTCAGAAAACTCAGATATCAGTGTGACCAGGAAAGTCTCAATGGAAAAACCCCGCTTTGGGCCTTTTGCTTACATATCCTTCTGTTGCCCTGAATGTCAGGAAGGTCTTTGCCTCAGGCTATGCCTTTTTGAAGCCTGAAGAAAACAGTTTTCAAATGGAAATGTATAAACATTACCTGTGGCTCTTTCTTAATTGCTTTGGAAAGGGATGTGTCTGAATCAGCCTCTTGGCCCTGTGTGAGGCTGTGGCTTAGATTCTCAGCACCTGATGGATCTAAAGAAAAATCCCATGTGTGCATGCAAATCAAAAAGCCAAAAGAGCAGTCATTTTGGATGAAGTTTCTCGCCTTCCTCTGTAAGGTTTCTGACTTCCATCATTGAGAATATGGATCCTTTGGGTCAAATGAGTTCTTCAAAGCCCTGCAGACACTAGACCATAGGTTCTTGGGTTTTCTCATGACTCCAATTAACATAAAGAATCTAAACACCACAGTCAGTAGGCCTCAAAATTGAGAATAAGAGCAATATTAACGGCAGGCCTCTTTGAACACTCCTGGTTCACAGGAAGGATGTCCCGGCCAAACTGACTTTAGGCAAATGGATGCAAGGGAGCTTATTTTGGACACTGTCTTAGGCTGTGCCCCTCATGGAAACCTCCAGCCAGAGGTTATGATGAGTGTCTATATGGAAGAAAATGAGGGCCATGTGGGAGTGTCTTGATTTTAATTGCGGTCATTTGTGTGGCGCTTGGAATAGATGACTGGGTCCACCTGGGCTTGAACACTGGTGTGATTCTCCTTAGAGACTGAGTTCTGGAACTTACCTCAAAGAAGTATTGCCTTGTATTGTGTTGGGATTTTAGGAGGCCATGCATGAGAGTCGCCCTTGGAAACTGGGATCTATGCCCAGGTTGGCTTTCCACAGAGCACTGGGAATCTTGGGAAGGATATCACATGATTTTATTCTTAAAGACTTGGCAGCCATAGTTGCAAGTCAAAACACATATGGACCTCAAATTGTAGACCTCAATAGGTCTGGCTTCATGGGACCTTTTGGCCTGTCTTTGGGAAGCCTTGCGTGTGATAGTTCTCCAGAGCTTTCATTGAAATGAGCTTCCTCTCCATTTAATCATTCCTGAATGAATTGAAACCCACAGTGCCTCCAACTTCACCCTTGAAAAATGGCTAGATAAATACCTTTAAATTTTTGACATTCCCATGACCGGGTGGACCTGGAGAACCTATGGATGTCCTATTGATGACCATCAGTGTACCAGACAGTGCCTTGATTGACTGGGTTTCATGAAAATGGTGTAGAACGGAGATGCCAGTAATTTGGAGCCTGCTGAGTAGTCGGCCTAGAGCAGTGGTGTGCTGGTGTGTGTTAAAACATCTGTGGTCGGGTCATCTGCATCTGCCCTTCGCTTCCAAATGGTTTGTGACTGACATGGTACAAGCCCCAGATCCTTGTATGTAAAGGCATCTTGTTATATGGAGAGGATTCAGGGCAATGTTTACAATCAGATTGCTATGGTCAAGAGGGCAAGCTATGTGGGATAGAAGCCTTGTTGGTGCATTCTCCTGCAGACCCTTACCCACCACACGTGACAGAACTCCCTCCATCACTGTGTCCCAGTTGAACTTCTTGTATTTTGTGAAGCAAATATCAAACTCCCAGTGCAGCTGCAAGAAACACCACAAAAATTGGAGGATGACCAATGGCTTCACATTCCACCCTGGGAGACACTTAGCCACCAGTGGCCACAGTTTCCCTACAAAGAGAGAATTCAGCACTGCTGCCTCATGTTCATTGGAAAATAAGAAACAATGTCCTCTAGGTCACATAGATGCTGACCCAGCTTTGATCGTCTCACTATAAAGGAAGCTAAAGCTCCTAAAAACAACCTCAGATGAAGTTTCTCAAGAAATATTTAGGCCGGCAGAGCTCCATGTTTGTGGTGTTTTTACCCTGTCTCTGACTTTTGGAAACTCCTATACCACCTCCAAGGTTGTGAACTCCTGAGCATTTTCCATTCCAGATGTGTATTCACAGATTTTCTAACTCTTCTCCTCTAATTGTGTCTTACATGGGATGAAGGTAATGTCAAGGCATTGTTCTGAATACACATTGGATTCTTTTTCCAATTTTCCATTTGAAATACTGAATCCCTGACTGTCAGGCATAGAAGGAATTCACCTTCAAAGAATAGCCTGACACTTACAAGAAACAGCCCCCATGGAGACATCCTGTCTGGGAGACATCCTGTAGCCAACTGTGTCTCTGAGACATCCTGTTGCCATCTGTATTCCTGAAACATCCTGAGTTTATCTCACCTTGTGAAGACATCCAGGAACTTTGGATAAGAGAGCTTTCCCATCTCCAGCATATAAATGCCCCTGTGTGAAAAATAAAAGTTTGCAGCTTGATCAGAACTCCTGTCTTGCTGTCCCTTCACTCCTGTCCCTTCATTCCTCCGCATCTAGGTTCGCTGCCCCTGTTGATGTGTCTTTCCAGCCGTGACTACTGGCACCCACTGACTGGGGCTCGAGCCTTTGACTGATTGGGAACCCCGTCCTCCTGGAAGACTTCATCAAGTGGAGCTCGCGATTGCCTCAGCAGACACCACAAAGAGACAGATCCAGGAGGAGAGTGGGGATGACGCACGGTGAGTGACCCACCATGGGACAAGCAGTTTCGTCACATGATTTGTTTTTGTCAGGCCCCAAGGAGTCCTTCAAGACATGAGGGGTGCGTGTTAAGAAAAAGGACTTAAAATTTTTCTTCTAATACATAGGAGAATTGTGTACATGGTTTCACATTGAAGTGACCATTGATGGCAAAAGATGGCTTAGAGTAAGAGACTGTTTAAAAGATTATTATGAAACCTTTGGCCCAGAAAAAGTGCCAGTTCCCACCTTTTCTTACTGGAACTTAATTAATGAAATTCTTAAAAGTTCACCCTTTGACAATGGTACCTTACAACTTGTCAGGATTGGAGAAGAGACTATGCAAAACACCTCTCGTCTCCCCACGGCATGCCCATCAGTTAGTATAGACACTGACCCTTCTCAGTCTCCCCAGGACCCTGGGAACCTTCCTAGTCCCCCTAAAAATACCACCCTAATGAATAAGGCTCCAATGGTTACCAAACACCTTTATCGAGTTTTAAATCCCAGAGACACATTGACCCCTGGGACGGAGGCTACCTTGGAGAAGGAAGCAGCAAGCTACAATTCAGAAGATGCGCCACCTCTCAGGACCCTGCCACAGCCTATAGGACTTACACATCTACCTACCTCCTATATCCCTCCTGCCTTTTGTGCTCCAGCCTTTCAGGAGCAAAATGCAACCCAGATATTTTTCCCCACTTCCCTTGCCTAGCCTGGCTCCCTTGTGAGAGTCTCTCCAACATAGACGGGAACAGATCAAACTTTTAAAAGAATTAAGATCCCTAGACTCTGAGCTCTGTTCATTAGCCTTAGGCACGGAGTCAATGCAAACTGGCCCACGGCGGTCTAATACAAAGGCTAAGCCACTCCATCAGCCTGTTCTCGCCTTCCCAGTCACCCGCAGTCAGATAGATAAGCCTGCCCAGGCTGAGGTCAAAGACTTAGACGAGGATCAAGAGGAGGAAGTGGGGGAAATGGATCAAGGAGATCAGGACTCAGAGGATGAGGAGTTCACCCCTAGGCAGGAAGGAACCCAGAGTGTCTACAAAAAAATTAAGCCTGCGTTTTCTTGAAAAACATAAAAAGACTTGTGCTCACAATGGCCCCACTGTGCCCTACAAGTTGACTTTATTAGAAAGCCACAGCGCACAATGGCTTACTCCCAATGATTGGAAATTTTTAGACCGAGCTACCCTCAGTGCCGGAGATTTCCTGTTATGGAATGCAGATTTCGAGGAGCACTGTCAGGAAACTGCTCAAAAAAAATTAACTAAGGCCTCCTCTAAATCCTGAACTTATGTTAAGCTAGTGGGCTATGCGCCATTTGACACTAAAACTAAATAGGCACGTTTCCCTGCTGGAATTTTGGCGCAGATTCAGATGGCTTGCTTACATGCTTGGAGATGCCTCCCTCAAACTGGCTCGGCTACCACTTCTTTGGCAAAAATTTGACAAGGACCCAACGACCCTTATAGAAACCTTGTTCCCCGGCTTAACCTAGCTGCAGAATGCTTGCTTGGACCAAGCGAAAGCAAAAGAACTTTTGTAAAACATCTTGCCTTAGAAAACGCCAACCTGGCATGTCAGGATGTTCTTCGACCACATAAGGAAAAAGGGAAACTTTCGGACTTTATTAGACTCTGTGCAGGGGTGGGTGCAGCCCATGCCATGGGTCTCGCCCTACATGCCCCCTTTATCAAGGCCTTTCACAATCCTGGCTCATGTACTTGCTTTACTTGTAAACAACCTGGCCATTTTGCACGCAAGTGTCTGAAAGACAAACAAAGCGTAGGAATATCGTCTCCTTAAACTGGGGCTAAACCGCCCCCAGCTACCCTTTGTTCTAGATGTGGTAAATGTCATCACTGGGCCAGTAAGTGTAGATCTAAGACAAATGGCCTCAGACAGCCTATTTCTTCCTGCTTCTCAGGAAAACCCTGCGGGGCCAGCCCCTGGCCACGACCTCCCCCAGGACAAAACCAGGGGCAATAAGGTTTATTCCCTACCAAACTCCAAACCTACCACAAAATTCTTCCCCACAATTGCCTCCCTCCAACTAGCCACCCCAGGCAGCACAGGATTGGACCTCTGTGCCACCACCGATACAATATTAGACTCAATGCAAGGGCACCAGATAATACCCACTAGAATTATGGGTCCCCCTTCATCTCATACGAGTGCCCTTATTCTTGGAAGAGTCTCTGCTACCTTAAATGGTGTTCAGGTCTTCCCTGGCATTAATGATAATGATTTCACTGGAGAAATAAAAATACTAGCAACAGCTATTAATGGAGTTGCGGCCATCCCAGCAGGAACAAGACTTGCACAATTAATATTCCTTCCCTTGGATTCAGGAGGCACTTCCACCGCCCAAACATAAAATGGGGGACAGCCTCCCTCGGCTCCTCTGATGTATATTGGGTTCAGCCCATTTCTCACAATAGACCCACCCTTACCTTACTTATTGAAAAAAAGGAATTCCAAGGAATTCTAGATACTGGAGCTGATGCCACAATTATTTCTCACAAATACTGGCCATCAGGTTGGCCCATCACCCCATCCTTGAATGACCTAAAAGGGTTAAGAGTCAAAAAATCCCCATGTCAGTTCTAGGGCTCTTAGCTTTACTGATAAAGAGGGTAATAAGGTGACTGTCACTCCTTTCATTGTTCCTGACCTCCCTGTTAACCTATGGGGCCGAGATATTTTGAGTCAAATGGAAGTCATTCTTGCCAGTCCCAATTCCATGATGACTCATCAAATGCTTCGTATAAATTTTGTCCCTGGGACAGGCCTTGTGAGACTGAGACAAGGACTGGTGGGGACTATAAAACCCATAAAAAAACAAATACATATGGACTTGGGTATTCTGATTTTTAGTGTCGGTTCCTGACCCTCCTGTACCCCATGCAGATAAAATTATTTGGGAGACTCAGACTCTTGTGTGGGTGGATCAGTGGCCCCTTACCCCCCAAAAAAATTGGAGGCTGCCTCCATGTTAGTGCAGGAACAGCTGGCAGCCGGCCATGTAGAGCCCTCAACCTCACCATGGATTACTCCTATTTTTGTTATCAAGAAAAAATCAGACAAGCGGCATCTTTTACAATATTTGTGTGCCAGTAATAAAGTTATGTGCCTGATGGGAGCACTACTGTCTCGAATTCCCACACCAATGGCTATTCCCAAAACTATTGTAAAATGGTTATTGACTTAAAAGTTTGCTTTTTTACCATTCCTTTACATCCTGAGGATAGACCCTATTTTGCCTTTAGTCTCCCTTGCATTAATTTCCACGGCCCTATGCAGAGATTTCAATGGAAGGTTCTTCCCCAAGGTATGGCCAACAGCCCTAGTCTTTGCTAAATATAAGTTGTTCAAGCAGTAGACCCTGTGAGAGAGTGATGACCACAATTTTATGTTTTACATAATATGGATGAATTTTTAATTGCTGCACCTAATTACCATGACCTTAATAATTGTTACTTGGACCTTTAGAAAACCCTCACTACCTTGAGACTACGGATAGCTCCTGATAAGGTTTAAACACAGGACCCTTATACCTATTTGGGCCTTAAACTTCAAGATAATCAGATCCAAATTCATAAAATACAACTGCGTGTGAACCATCTTCACACCCTTAATGATTCTCAAAAATTACTGGGAGATATTCAATGGCTAAGAACATATTTATAATTATCCACTTGTGTACTTTTGCCCCTTAATGATATTTTGAGAGGTGATTCCTACCCTTCCTCCCCTCAAAAGCTTACTCCCGAGGCATGACAGGCATTAAACCAAGTCACAGAGGCCATTGCCAAACAGTTTGTTACACAAATTTCTTATAACCTTCCTCTGGTTCTGGTTCTTTTACACACTCCTCATATACCCTCAGAAAAATTTTGGCAGTGATATCCATATTTTAAAAATAAAGGCTTCCCCTTGCTTTGGGTCCATTTATCCACCACATCCTCCAAGTTTATTACCGTTTATCTTGCTCAGGTAGCTTCTATTATTATTAAAGGTCGTTTGCTTTCTCGACAACATTTTGGCAAAGACCCTGATAATATTTTAATTCCATATACTAATGACCAAACCCAATTTTTACTACAGAGAGGGGATGAATGGGGTATTGCCCAATCAGGCCATTTGGGAACAATTGATAACCACGTCCCCAATGACACCCTTTTACATTTTGTCCAGATACATCCATTTATTTTTCCCAAAATTACTCAAAAGGCTCCCAGTTCCAAGCCCTTACTGTCTTTACAGACGGTTCCAGTAATGGCTGTGCGGTCTTTGTTGTCAATAACCAGCCTACAACCTTTGATACTGTCTATCATTCAGCACAGTTTGTGAAATTGTTTGCCATAACACAAGTTTTTATAACATTTTGTGATAATCCTGTTAATATTCATACAGACAGTGCCTACATTGCTCATTCTGTGCCCCTGCTGGAGATTTCACCCGCGATTAAAGCTTCTTCCAATGCGGCCTTTCTGTTTCACCAGCTTCAGCAGCTAATTCAGGCCAGACAACACCCATTTTTCTTAGGACACATCAGGGCACACTCTGATCTTTCCGACCCTCTAACACAGGTAATGCTCAAGCTGATGCAGCAACTCCTACCATCTTTCAAATTTTTGGTGGCTCCATTCAATAGGCCACGGAGCTAAACAATCTTCACCAACTAAATTCCCAGAGCCTTCGATTACTTTGTAAAATTACCAGGCAACAGAAACGAGAAATAGTAAAAGAATGCCCTGCTTGCACTCTCTCCCTCCCCATTCAACACTTGGGAGTTAACCCCCGAGGATTACTGCCAAATCAGGTTTGGCAAATGGATGTTACTCATTTTCCTGAATTTGGAAAAACCAAATATATACACGTTTCTATCGATAACTTCAGCAGCTTTATTTTTGCATCACCACATTCTGGAGAGGCTACCAAAGATATCCTTTCTCATCTTGTTTCAGCCTTTTCCATAATGGGTAAACCAATACATATTAAAACAGATAATTGTCCTCCATATACCAGTGCCAAGTTTAAACAGTTTTGTCCTACCTTGCAATTTTGTCATCCTACTGGAATTCAATACAAACCTCAGGGCCAAGGCATTGTGGAATGTTCCACCTTACCTTAAAGACTTGGCTATCCCGCCTTAAGGCTTCCGCCCTTGTATTTACCACTCACAGGCATTGCCTTAACCATGCATTATTTGCCCTTTCTTTTCTTACCCTAGACAGTGAAGGCCTTTCGGCTGCAGACACACACTGGCATCCCTTTTCCAATTCTGATCAGCCACCTGTTATGTGGCGAAATCCCCTTACAAATAAATAGAAATGCCCACATCCTGTCCTCATCTGGGAATGTGGCTCAGCTTGTGTTTTGGACCAAGAGCTAGCCGCCCCAAGATGGTTACCAGAATGCCTGGTTAAACAGGTTAATGACTTACCTCAAACCGGGGACGGAGGCCCTCTCCCTGAGTACAAATTTTCCCCTTTTTCGGATCCATCCAACAATCTGTGTGAGGATCCTGCTTAAGGCACTTCTGCTGAACAGGTTTGTGCACGGAGGCCTGGGCCCTCCACCTTCCAACATCATGGAGTACCTTCCCCCCCCTCCCCCCGTGAAGGCAAGGGAGGATCTTGGACTCAGGCTCCCACTAGTTGGAACCAGACTGCTGACTGCATGACTAAGGTGGCTTACCTCCGTTCCGAGGTTGACCATAAATTCAGAGGAGTTCATCAGCCTAAATGGGTATGTGTTAACAAGCCAAAGATTATTCCCCCTAGTACAAGTAAAACTCTCCAAAATTGTTCTGCAACCCGTACGCATACCCAGGAGATGCATGTCTCTTGTTTTGTGTCGGCCTCAATTTGTGTTAACAAGCAGGGAGAATAATTTTTTGAAGCCTCCCTAACTAAAACTCATGAAGCAGGGTGGACCACTATTCATTATACCCTCGTTCTCTTTGACCAGGGAGGAGAAGGCAAATACACCAAGCTACAGTCAGCTGGGTGCCAAGGCACTGTCGGAAAAACTTCCTACTGGCCCATTAAGGACCCTACAGGGGTCTCTGATGGTAGAGGACCCACTGATGCAGTCAAGCATCCTCAGATAATCAAACTTTTGAAACCCCAAATCCCTGAGCTCACATATCATCCCTTAATGTAGCCGAAATCCCAGTTCCCAGGTTTAGATACCAATACATTAGATATTTTGCAAACTACCTTCTCCTTCCTTAATAATTCCAACCCCACCCTTGCTGGTAATTGCTGGCTCTGCATGACAACAGGGGCAAGCATGCCTATGGCAGTTCCTATTAATTCTACTATGGACAATGATAATACATGCCAACCCGGATTTCCCTTTAAAGTACAGCCTATAGGCACTTTTACATTATGTCTTTTAGGCGTGATGCAGAATAATACCTATGATATGGATTTTGGAATTGCTTCCTTTGGAAATTGCTCAACAGAACAAAATTATTCCTCACCCATCCCATCTCTTTGTCCCCCCAATGGCACAGTTGTTATGTGTGGAGGAAATGTGGCCTTCCCCAGGCTTCCAGCGAATTGGAACAGTGGCTGTGTTCTTGCCTTATTACTCCCTGATATAACTATTGTCCCAGGAGACGAACCTCTAGCCTAGACACCTTAGTCAAAAGACAGAGGCGGGCGATACAGGCCTTATCACTTATTGCCAGCCTTGGAATAACAGCTGCTGTGGGCACAGGTACACTGGCTTAGGCACGGCAATACACCCTTACCATCGCCTGTCTCAACAACTTAAAATGATGTACAAACTCTATCAGAAACCATTAAAGATTTGTAGGACCAAATAGACTTCCTGGCAAAAGTGTTCCTTCAAAACAGACGAGGCTTAGATTTGCTGACTGCTAACCAGGGAGATATTTGATTGGCCTTAGGGGAACGATGCTGCTTTTATGCCAATAAATCAGTCATAGTATGCACTAAATTTAAGCAGCTTCAAGAAGATCTAGAAAAGAGATGAAGGGAACTATTTGAAAATCCCCTCTGGACAAAGCTTAATGGATTTCTACCCTACCTTCTTCCCCTATTAGGCCCTTTGTTGGGTTTACGTTTAATGGTGACCATAGGACCCTGCATTATAAACAGTGTGGTACAATTTATTAAAGAACACATTAATATTATGGCCTCTAAGCCCCTACAAATCCACTATCATCATCTGGAGATGGAAGACCACGCTGTCAACTTTTAAAAGGATGTTCTACCCTTCTGACAGGCTTATTTCTTAAGTTTACATCCCCACAAATCTCTCTTTCTTACATAAAACTATAAGTAACAGCTCTGACAAACCATCTTCTGCCCTTGCCATAAGGGTTCGTCTACATGGGCCCTTCGGCTTGGGGGAAGACGCACCCATGGAGTGAGGACGTTAGGCCACAATATCGGAGGGTGCAGGAAGGATTGCAAAAGGATGGATCCACGGATCCCCAAACACAAGACCTGTGAGTGACATGCTCTGGTGCATGGCGGTTGGCATGCTTCCGCTTCAAGGCCATCTCCTCCAAAAACATGCCAAGGCCACCACGAAATCTGCTAGTAAAGATGCTCGCTCGGATCAGGAGATATTCTAAGGCCTCCTAGAGAAACAGAGCCTCTAACCCCCCCCCTAAAAACATGGCCGGTAAGGTAGGTCAAATATTTTATATAAGAAAGGGGGAGA
Organism: Callospermophilus lateralis; assembly: GCF_048772815.1. Lineage (NCBI taxonomy): Eukaryota > Metazoa > Chordata > Mammalia > Rodentia > Sciuridae > Callospermophilus > Callospermophilus lateralis. Next base: position 6,166,157 of record NW_027514462.1, on the reverse strand, counting down.
TGTCAGGGTCTAAAAGGAAGTTATCCTTCAAAAAATAGCCTGACACTTACAAGAAACAGCCCCCTGGGAGACATCCTGCCTGGGAGATATCCCACAACCATCTATCTCCCTGAGACATCCTGTCGCCATCTGTCTTCCTGAAATATCCTGAGGTTATCTAACCCTGTGAAGACATCCAGCAACTGCCGATAAGAGAGCTTTCCCATCAGCAGCATATAAACACCCTGTGAGAACAATAAAAGTTTGCAGCTTGATCAGAACTCCTGTCTGGGTGTCATCTGTCCTGTCTTTTGTCCCTTCATTCCTTCCCAACTATGTTCGATGCCCACGTTGATGTGTCCTGCCGGCCGGGACACCTGGCACTAACCCATACCCTACTAGAATATGACTACTAATCCTAATATGATGGAGAAAAATAACCCAAATAGAATAGAAATACAAGCAGTTCAGAGGAGGCATGGTGTATAGTTGGAGTTGCCTTTTGCATGATCTAGGGTAGGTGTTATAAATCTAGCTAATTTTTAAATGAAATAGTTCTCCATGTGTTTTTAAAGTTAAAAAATATGTGAATACCTGTCTCCCTTTCTCTGTAGCCTACTTGCCACATGTATTTTATATGCACATATAGAATCCTACGTGGTATCACACGTATATTCTTGTGAGGTGGCTGACTTAGCAGATTCAAATTGTGAGAAGAGATCACTTCTCCTAAACGCTGTTGGAACTGAAAATTCAACCTATGGGGGAGCCTCCTAGTAAAAAAAAAACATTATACATAAATCCATGCTAAGTAAAATTAATATTTTTGCATCAGTGGATGATATATATTTCATGAAGAATTTCGATTGGCATATATATTGCTACTTTTCATTGTCTGTGTTTGTGTTTTGTGTATATATATATATTCCACTTGGGGGCCTTCAGGGTTAAAAGTTATTTTGGCCCGGAGCTTGGTGAGCAGAACTCTGCCCATCAATGGGGCCGGGCATTCTGGGATTACTTGGAAGGAGTGATGGATTTTTCCTTTCCCCTGGTCCCAGGTCCTCTTAGTTGTCCAAGCCCGATATTTACTGCAATTAGCCCCTTGAATTAGAGACCTTTTATTTGATAGAGGGCAAAATGGAGCCTTAATGGCTGAGTATATTGCCCCTGTATCCACTTCAATGTTTACTGGGGTGCCCTCCACTTCAAAAGTTAACCTGAGCTCGGGGAGGGGATCTGATCCCCAACTTTCTTAGTCATCTTGCAGAGTCAGGATGGCTGGCTGGCGTGGCTGTCTCTTTCTAGGGCTCTCTTTGGCCCAGTGTCCTTTTTCTTTACAATAGGCACATTGATCTGAGGCCAGGGGTGGCCTCTAGTTTGGGCCCAGGTATCCCTTCCTGTCTCCATGTTTCTTATTTCTGGCCTATTTGTTGTTGTGACCAGGACCTGAGTCAATTCCTTAGTCTGTCCTTTGTTTCTTTTATCCACCCTTTGCTTCCTTATCTTCCTCAGTTTCTCTCGTATAGTATACGTTTTTGGCTTCTCTGACTAAATCTCTCAAAGTCATATCTTGTAATCCATCTAAGTGTTGTAACTTTCTTTAAATATCCATGGCAGCTTGCCCAATAAAGGCCATCATGACAGATGCCTTTTGAGCCTCTGCCTGAGTATCAAAAGGAGTATATCTCCTATATGCCTCCATAATTCTCTCTAGAAACATAGAGGGAGATACATCAGGCCCTTGAATAAACTCTATTACCTTGGCCAAATTAGTTGGTCGCCTAGCAGCCACTAAGATACCCGCTATTAGAGCCCGGAGATAAGTGGACAGATGCTCCCTACCTTCAAAGGTGTTGGGGTCCCAGTTTTGTCGATTCTAGGGAAAGCCGGGTTGAATATGTTGGGAAGTGGTGTCAGTCAACCATCTGGTCCGAGGATATTTTTTTCTAGCTTCCAAGAGGATTCTCTTTTGTTCCTCTGTCATGAAGAGAGTCCCTAGGTGTTGTTGGCAGTCATTCCAAGTAGGCTGGTGTGAAAACATCTATGAATCAACCACACCTGAGACACGAGTGGGGTCCTCTTAAAAGGGGGGATTGTTATTTTTCCAGTTATATAGGTCTGAAGAGGAGAAAGGCCAATACTGGTAGGCTTGCAATTTTTCCCCATGGCCATCATCAATCATTGGCACATAGGGACGGAGGGGGAGCATCACGGGAGTTCCAGGGTTTTCAATCTTTCATTGATGGTGAGTTCCTTTAGCCGGGCCAGGTTCCTCCAGGGGAGGAGGGGCTGTGTGTGCCGCGGGGGAGTTTTCTGGAGGGTGCTGGGCTGGCTTAGCTTCCTCCAATGGCGGAGAGGCTGAGTCAGCAGCAGGGGAATCACTTAGAGGGTGTTGGGGGTTGGGAGACCAGGGCAAGGGATAAGGAGAGGGATGAGAGTGCAGTAGAGTTAAATCTTGTGACTTAGGCAGAAAAGAGGGTGGAGGAGGAGGAGGAGCAGAGGGTTTGAGAGATCGTGGGGGAAGGATTAGGAGCGGGGGCAGGGGCAAAGAAAGGCTTCACCCATGGAGGAGATTTGCAGAGGTAATGCCAGGTTAAGATATATGGCTTTTGATCTGGATGGCTAAGTGGCCCTTCCTGAAAGACAATATCTCTGACTTTTTAAATTAGTGAGAAGTAGAAAAATCCTTCTAAGGGCCATCCGAATCCAAAGGTGGGCCACTCTGAGGCACAGAGAGTCTGCCAGGTCCAGCGGTTTACTGAAAAAGAAAGATTCTGAGCCCTTAAGCCGAATTTGGTCCAGTGATCAAGGGTCAGGGACAGAGGCATTGAAGTGCTCTTTTCCATAATGAAAAATGCACAAACAGTAAAAGCAATGACACATGACACAGACAAGACAAGACAATAAAGACAGGAAATGGACGTCCAACACTGAGACGAGGACTGAGTAGCCGGCAATACCTGATGGGCTGGCAATACCGAATCTGAAACAAAATATCACTGAGTTGAGGAGACTATTGTTCCTTGATTTTCAGAGTCCTCTGGGGTGTCCCTCAGGGTGGTGGCCTGTGGCTCTGTGACACATCTGTCAGCCACCGTGAGAGAGAGCTCACACTCTTCATTGACAGCCATTTTGCCAAGCTCTAACCTGAAACCTGACACCAGAAAGAGGCGCCTTACAAATCCCTTGAGGAGCCAGTTGGGGTCTCTCGTCCGCTGCTGCCAGAACTCGGTGGAACCTCCATATGTAAAGGTCGGATGAGTGTCAGGCGAAGAGACCTCTAAGAAACTGTCTCATGCAAAAGCAAAGGGTTTATTGGTGGCCAGCATGCTGGGGCTCAGAGCTCACTTCAATAGAGCAGAGAGTCCTGAGAACAGCTTAAACAGGGCTTATATACTTTCCTTGGGGAGGGCAGGGAGGGAAGTTAAGTATACAGAAAAACATGAAGAGACAACTACCTATTTTACTAACTTTTCACTAACGACTATACTTTGCCAGATTTCCTAATGTATCTATTGATATCTATTTTCCTACATATTTTTCCCAGTTCATCATTGTGGCTGACTCTTCACATGTGCTGACATTTACATTTACTCTATACCCGAAAAGCTATAGCTAAAGAACATTTGGTGCAAATTCTATACTCACTCTCCTTTCTAAACTACCGACTATCTTCTTAATCTTACCGACTATCACTTTTTGACTGGAAGTTATCTTTGACAATCAATCATCCAAGGCACAAGGTCCAATGCAATTGTATATCGATGTACCTGAGATATCTGTGCAGAAAATAAATCAAAGCTAAGTATCACAATCAAGGTCCTAATACACTTCTGGGTTTTAAATCTTACATAGATTTCTGTTTTCATACTTATATTTTACCTATATATTCTTGTAATTATCGCAGGTCATCAATACCATTATTCATCCAGCTGAATGATTCCTAACCCAAATCAAACCTGTTATTAACCCTAACCATACACTGTTGCCTCAATCTAACTTTACAGAAGAGCAGGGACAGAGATGGTCTTACAATACAAAAATGTAGGATTCCTTCCAACTACTGAGAAACTCAAAGGTCCATGCAAAAATGATCCCTGCAGAAGTTGTAGGCAGCTATGTAGGAACTGAGAGAGCAAAAGTCATCTTTCATTGTAAAAAACTTGGTCAGGATGAAGGAATGTGTCTGAATCAGCCTCTGTCTTCTTAATTTAGAGAAGAAGGACCCAACCAGGCCTGTGTTGAGAGCTCTTCCTGGGTGCCTATGGTTGATATACCATTCTAAGTTGTGAAAGTGTCACAGAAAGTAGGGGCAGCCTCCATTTCATGGGACTCTTTGAAGCAACTGTTAGGACAACATGGTTGCCAAGGCAGTGACCTTATTCACTTTCTGAAGGAAGTGACCTCACCTCACAACCTTGGTGACAGAACTCTCTGAACTTGGGATCCAGGAAGCCAGTCACCAAAATCCAGTCCCAGTCCCACTCCCAGGGGTCTCACTTGCTTGGATTTACCAAGGACAGATTTAGTCTTTCTTGGTACCTACTGATGTGAGGATGGCCAAATGCCAGAAAGCTCTGAAAAGTCACCTTTACTGAGAAAACAGGTATTGGATCACCGCTGGCTCCTCAGTAGTTCAAAATGTTGACCAAAGAGACCAGATCTGAGACAGGACAGGCCATTTTGTGGGAATAAAATATGGTCCACAATTAGAGAAACTCTGGATAGTCACAGACCTACTTCGGGGAAGGAGGTGCCTTTGTGGGTGTGGGTGTGAGTTTGTGGATTTGTCTCATGTTCTCAGAATAGGTAGGAAAGTCGGTATGTTTGGTTTGGTGTAGACTGTTTCGAGTAAGTCGTTTGACAAGGCGAGTGTTTCTATGTCTGTGTATCCCACGGTGTCCATGGTTGTAGACATTAGAAAAGAGAATGCATCAATTGATATGTCCTGTCTAGTTGAAAGCTTCCCAGCATTCATCCTGCCCAATTTATCAATGGATTTCAGCTTGCCTTATCGATGGGCAACACTTGCTATCTTTCAAAGTTTCTGCTTTCTTCCTGAATTCTGGCCACTCTCCAGAATAGGCTCATGGTTTTGTGTCCAATATATGTACCACTTCCAAGCCCTGTGACATCGCCATGTACTGGATAGCTGAAGGGAATGGCGAGCATCTCAGAAAACTCAGGTATCAGTGTGATCAGGAGAGTCTCAGTGGAGAAACCCTGCTTTGGGCCTTTTAATTACCAATTGTTCTGCTGCCCTGAATGTCTGAAAGGTCTTTGCCTCAGGCCACCCCTTTTTGAAGCCTGAAAAAAAAAACTGTTTTCACATGGAAATGAATGGGCATCACCTGAGGCTTTTTGCTTAATTCCTTTGGAAAGGATGTGTCTGAATCAGCCTTTTGGCCCTGTGTGAGGCTTAGGCTTAGATTCTCAGCACCTGATGGATCTAAAGAACGATCCCATGTGTGCATACAAAACCAAAATAGCCAAAAGAGCAGTCATTCTGGATGAAGTCTCTCCCCTTCCTTTGTGAGGTTCTAGACCTACATCAAGTTAGAATAGGAATGCATTGGGTCAAATAATTTCTTCAAAGCCCTGCAGAGGCTAGCCCGTAGGAGCTTGGGTTTCCTCATGTCTCCAATTCAGACAAAGAATCTAAACCCCACAGTCAGTAGTCCTCAAATTGGAGAAGCAGAGAAGTATTAACAGCAGGCCTATGTGATCACACCAGGTTCACAGGAAGGGTGTCCAAGCCACCCTGTTTTTAGGCACATTAGGGGCAAGGGAGATTATTTTGGAGACTGTCTTGGTCTGCACCCCTCATAGAAACATTCAACCAGAGGTTATGAAGAGTGTTTATATGAAAGATCATGAGGGCCATGTGGGAGTGTGTTGGTTTTAATTGTGGTCATTTGTGTGGTGGTTGGAAGAGATGACTGGGTCCACCTTGACATGAACTCTGGTGTGATTCCCCTAAGAGACTGAGTTCTGGAACTGACCTCAGAGATGTATTGCCATGAATTGTGTTGGGATGTTATGAGTTCACGCATGAGAGTCGTCCTTGGAAACTGAGATGTATGCCCAGGTTGTATTTCCACAAAGCACTGGGAATCACAGCCAAGATATCACATGATTTTATTCTGAAAGACTTGGCAGCCATAGTTGAGAGTCAAAACACACATGGACCTCACATTGTAGACCTCAATGGGCCTGGATTCACGTGACCATTTAGCCAATCTTTGGGAAGCCTTGCCTGTGAGAATTCTCCATAGCTTTCATTGACATGAGCTTCCTCAAAATTTAATGGTTCTGGATTGATTTGAAACGTACAGTGCCTCCAACTTCATCTTTCAAAAATGGCTAGATAAATACCAAGAAATTTTTGAAATTCCCATGACCAGGTGGCACTGGAGAACCTTTGGATGTCCTGTTGCTGATCATGAGTATACCAGACAGTGCCTTGATTGACTGAGTTTCATGAAAATGGTGTAGAACAGAGATGCCAATAAATTGGAGCCTGCTGAGTACTTGGCCTAGAGCAGTAGTGGGCAGGTGTGTGATAAAACATTTGTGGTGGGTCCATGTGGATCTGCCATTAGCTTCCAAATGTCTTGTGACTGACATGATGCAGCAAGCAGTCCCTTCTATGTAAAGGCATCTTGTAATATTGAGAAGTTTCAGGGAAAGTTTCAGAATTAAGTTGCTATGGTCAATGGGGAAAGCTATGTGGGATAGAAGCATGGTTGGTGCATTGTCCTGCAGAAACTGACCCACCACACGTGACAGAACTCCCTCCAGCACTGTGTCCCTTGACACACTGTTGACCTCTTTGTATTTTGTGAAGCAAATACCAAACTCCCAGTGAAGCCACAAGAAACACCATGAAAACTTTAGGATCACAAAATGGCTTCACAGTCCACACGGGGAGACACTTAGACCCCAGGGGCCACAGTTTAGCTACAAACAGCAAATTCAGCACTGCTGCTCATGTTCAGTGGAAAATAATAAACCATGTCCTCCAGATCACATAGATGCAGACCCACCTTTATTGGTCTCACTAGAAACGAAGCTAAAGCACTTGACAACAACATATGTTTCAAGTGCCCAACCTCAGAGGCAGTTCCACAAGAAGTCTTTAGGCCAGAAGAGCTCCAGTTTGTGGAGTGTTTACCCTGTCCCTTACTTTTGGAAACTCCTTAGCATACTCTATTTCAAATATGTATTCACAGATTTTCTAACTCTTCTCCTCTAATTTTGTCTTACTTGGGGACTAGGTAATGTCAAGCCATTGTTCTGGATGACAGTGGGAACAATTTTTTGTAGCACATATTTGTATACACATTGGATTCATTTTATAATTTTCCAGTCAAAATAGTGAATCCCTCACACTAACCCCTATGCTACTAAACTCTGACTAGAATAATAACCCAAACAGAATTGAAATACAAGCAGTTCAGAGGAGGCATCGTGTATAGTTGGACTTGCCTTTTGCATTATATAGGGTAGGAGTTACGAATCTAGTCAATTATTTGGTTGAAAGAATTCTCCATGTTTTTTTAAAGTTAACAAATATGTGAATTCCTGTCTCCCTTTCTCTGTAGCCTATTTAGCACATGTAGTTTTATATGCACATATTTATTCATACCTGGTATCACACGTATATTTTTGGTGAGGTGGCTGACTTGGCATATAGAAATTGTGAGAAGATATCACTCCTTCTAAAAGCTGTTGGAACTGAGAATTCAACCTATGGGTGATCCTCCTATTTAAATAGCATTATACATAAATCCATGTTCAGTAAAATAAATATTTTTGAATCTGTGGATGATATGTATTTCATGATGAATTTCGATTGGCATATATAATGCTACTTTTTAATGTCTCTCTGTGTGTGTCTGTATATATATATATATATATATATATATATATATATCCTCCAGATTTTTCAAAATATGAAATATATGTGTCTTATTATGCACTCCCAAATTTCATTCATATTCATGTATGTGGATTTATAATCTACTTTTCAAAAGATTATTCTCAGAAATATTCATCCACCTGAAATAACATTTTGGTTTACTAGTACTGAAAACTATCTTCAGTAAATGGTGCATAGAAATCCTAATATTTTGACATTGCAAGATGGCCATGAATAGAGTGCATCACACCCTTTGTACTGCGCAACTTCACATGTGAATAAGGAGTTAGAATGACGAAAAAGTATCTTGTTAGGATCTTACAGAAAAATGGGTGTGCCTGGAACCTAGAAGAATGATTTCCACCACCGAGGTCCTGTAATTGAGTCTCAATCAAGAGCCAACTATGCGACCGAAGATCTGGGGTGGCTGATCCGTGCGGCCCATGCCGTGGCTACAGACGGCGGGCCTCCACCGTGAAGCGACCAGCATGCAGGGAGAAATGTTGCTGCGGATTCTGTGGAATCCGGCTGGCTCACCCACCACTGAGCCTGGGGCTGAGTTCGGGATTTCAGATGGGGAAGAAAGTGTTACAGTTCTATCCCCCACAACCGAAACTCCACCCAGGAAACCAACGGCCACCATCTTGGAGAGCTGAAGTATCCACCACCACTCTCCGACAGATTGCAACAACAAAACAGGTGTGTATTACTCAGCTTATCTCCCATACAGCAGGTAATTCACAAAAATTCTCTCTTAGGCTTTCCGGGGGAGGGATTACCAGAGAAAGCCTTCATAAAGACGGGGGGAAAACTAGTGGCACCTGACCTTCAACTTCCCGTCCCATCACCGGTGAAAACAAAATTTTTCTAGCCAGCGCAATGGGTGGGGCAAGCGGAAAAAATCAAAACAATAGAGTGCCAGTGTTCCCAATAGACACCCTCCACAACCAAGGAACGGCAGGCAAAGAGTACAGTTTGAGCTGCCAAGAGGCATCACTCAGGGGAAATCTGGTGTCGCAGGGGAAATCAGGACTCGCAGAGGAAACCAGGGGACCAGAGGACAGACACGCGTGACTAGGAGGCTGGAGAATGCCTGCCCACCAGCAACCAATCACCCGCTGGCTGCCTGCGCAATTGGGCAGCTAGAGATCACCCGCCCGCCGGTGACAGCCCATTCGCTGATTGCACGACTGGATGGCTGGAGACCGCCCACCCGCCAGCGACCGGGAGGTGAAACCAACCAGAGACAGTCCAGTCCCACCCCCCCATTCAAACACCCCGGCAAGGAGCCTGGGGCCCGCCATAGCAGACAGGTGACATCACTGGAGCTCAGCTGTCGGAATTCCTTCCAAGTGGAATCCACTTTTGCAGGCATAGTCTACAAACACAAAAGAGAGACAACAGAGATATATAAAACCAAAACAAATCTATTGAAGAAAGCAGAAACACAGCAATCAAATTGAGCTGAAAAGTAACGTGAACATCATGAAAAAACAAGGGAAAAAAAGGTGTGCAAAAAATGCAGGACAACTAAATTCTAAAGGAGGACCGTGAAGCATCAGAAATAGGGATAGGGAAAAAACTCAAGGCATACCTAACTCAGATGGAAAGGAATATTAGAGAAGACATGAGGCAGCAAGTCCAAGCAATAAAAGTATATTTTGAAAATCAAATAAACAAACAAATTCAAATGGCAAAGAATGAGCTTTACCAGGAGATAGAGACATTAAAAAGAAATATCAAACAGTAATCCTAGAAATGCAGGAAAGTATAAACCAAATTAAAAACTCAAACGAAGAGTATTACAAATAGACTAGATCAAGTAGAAGTTACAACGTCAGATAATGAAGACAAAGTTTATCAACTTGAAAAGAATAGAGTAAACACAGAAAAGATGCTTAAATCCAATGAGCAATCTATTCAAGAGATATGGGATGTCATAAAAAAAAACAAATTTGAGAGTCATCGGGATAGAAAAAGGCATAGAGATTCAAACCAAAGGAATGGACAACATATTAAATGAAATAATTCTAGAAAATTTCCCAGAGATGAAAGATGGAATGGATTGCCAAATCCTGGAAGCCTACAGGACCCCAAGCATTCAAAACCATAATAGACCAACTCCAAGACAAATATTTCTGAAGATAGCCAGAACAAGGACATACAGAACAAAGAGAGAATATTAAAAGCTACGAGAGAAAGTAGGCAGGTTACATTCAGGGGTAAACCAATTAAGTTAACGACTGATTTTTTTCATCACAAACTTTGAAAGCAAGAAGATCCTGGAACAAAGTATTTCAAACGCTCAAAAATAATGGATTCCAACCAAGAATACTGTATCCAGCAAAATTAAGCTTCAGATTTGACAATGAAATTTAAGTCTTTCACGATAAACAAAAGCTAAAAGAATTCACAGCCAGAACACCAGCAGTGCAAAGCATTTTGAGCAAAATACTACAAGAAGAGGATTTGAAAAGTAATGCCTGAAACTAGCAGCAGGAGGTATCTCAGTAAAGGGAGAGGAAAATAACCAAAAAGTAAAAACTAACCAAAATAAATAAATAAATGAATAAATAAATAAATAAATAAACAAACAAACAAACATGACTGGAAGTAGAAATCATATTTCAATTGTAACCTTAAATGTTAATGGCCTAAACTCACCAATCAAGAGACATAAGCTAGTAACCTTGATCAAAAAAAAAAAAAATCCAACAATATGCTGCCTTCAGGAGACTCATATGATAGGTAAAGACATACAGAGGCTGAAATTAAAAGTTTGGGAAAAATCATACCACTCACATGACCCTCGGAAGCAAGCAGGAGTGGCCATACTCATATCGAATAAAATCAACTTCAAACCTACGTTAATCAAAAGGGATAAAGAAGGACACTATATACTGTTAAAAGGAACCTTGCACCAACAATGCATAACCATTATCAATTTGTATGCACCAAACAATTGAGCTGCAACACTCATAAAACAAACTCGCCTCAAGTTCAAGAGTCAAATAAACTACAACACCATAATTATGGGTGACTTCAACACACCGCTCTAGCCATTAGACAGATCCTCTAGACAAAAACTGAATAAAGAAACTATAGAATTCAACAGCAAAATCAGTAACCTAGACTTCACCGACATATATAGAATATATCAACCATCAAAAAGTGGATACACGTTCTTCTCAGCAGCACATGGATCCTACTCAAAGATAGACCATATATTATGCCATAGGGCAATTCTTAGTAAATATAAAGTCGTGGAGATAATACCATGCAGAATATCTGATCATAATGGAATGAATCTGGAAATCAATGATAAAAGAAGGAAGGAAAAATCCTACATCACATGGAAAATGAACAACATGCTACTGAATGATCAATGGTTTACAGAAGACATAAAGGAGGAGATAAAAAAATTCATAGAGACAAATGACAATACAGACACAACATACTGGAATCTATGGGACACAATGAAAGCAGTTTTAAGAGGGAAATTCATTTCTTGGAGTTCTTTCCTCAAAAAAAAAGAAAAATCAGCAAATAAATGAACTCACACTACGCCTCAAAAACCTAGAAATGGAAGAGCAAAACAACAGCAAATGTAGTAGAAGACAAGAAATAATTAAAATTAGAGCAGAAATCAACGAAATTGAAACAAAAAAAAATTGAAAATATTGATAAAACTAAAAGTTGGTTCTTTGAAAAAATAAATAAGATCTGCAGGCCCTTAGCCATGCTAAGGAAGAGAAGAAAAGAGAGAGCAGGCCCTTAGCCATGCTAAGGAAGAGAAGAAAAGAGAGAACTCAAATTACTAACATACGGGATGAAAAAGGCAATATCACAACAGACACTACAGAAATAAGAAGATAATTAGAAAGTATATGGAAACCCTATGTTCCAATAAAATAGATGATAGTGAAGATATCAATAAATTCTTAAGTCATGCGATCTGCCCAGATTGAGTCAGGAAGACACACACAATTTAAACAGACCAATAACAAAGGAAGAAATAGAAGAAGCCATCAAAATACTACCAACCAAAAAAAGCCATGGACCGAATGGGTATACAGCAGAGATCTACAAAACCTTCAAAAAGGAATTAATACCAATACTTTCCAAGCTATTTCAAGAAATAGAAAAATAAGGAACTCTTCCAAATTCATTCTATGAGGCCAATATCACCCTGATCCCAAAACCAGACAAAGACACTTCAAAGAAAGAAAACTACAGACCAATATCTCTAATAAACTTGGATGCAAAAATTCTCAATAAAATCTTGGTGAATCGAATACAAAAGCATATCAAAAAAAATTATGCACCATGATCATGTAGGATTCATCCCTGGGATGCAAGGCTGGTTCATTATACGGAAATCAATAAATGCTATTCACCACATCAATAGACTTAAAGACAACAACCATATGATCGTATCGATAGATTCAGAAAAAACATTCGACAAAGTTCAGCATCCCTTTATGTTGAAAACACTAGAAAAACTAGGGATAACAGGAACTTACCTCAAGATTGTAAAAGCTATATATGCTAAACCTCAGGCTGGCATCATCCTAAATTGAGAAAAGCTGAAGGCATTCCCTCTAAAATCTGGAACAAGAGGGATGCCCTCTATCACCACTTCTATTTAATTCAGTTCTTGAAATACTAGGCATAGCAATTAGACAGACAAAAGAAATTAAAGGCATAAAACTAGGAAAAGAAGAACTTAAATTATCGCTATTTGCGGATGACATGATAATATATTTAACAGACCCAAAAGGGTCTACAGAGGAACTGCTAGAGTTAATAAATAAATTCAGCAAAGTGGCAAGATATACAATCAACACGCATAAATCAAAGGCATTCCTGTATATCAGCAGCAAAACTTCTGAAATGGAAATGAGGAAAACCACTCCATTCAAAATATCCTCAAAGAAAATAAGATAATTGGAAAAACAATTATATAGTTGGGAATCAACCTAACAAAAGAGGTGAAAGATTTATAAATGAAAACTACAGAAACATAAAGAGATAGAAGAAGATCTTAGAATATGGAAAAATATACCCAATTCATGGATAGGCAGAACTAGCATCATCAAAATGGCGATATTACCCAAATTCTCTACAGGTTTAAATTGATGCCAATCAAAATCCCAACGACATTTCTTGTAGAAAAGATAAAGCAATCATGAAATTCATATGGAAAAACAAAAGACCCAGAATAGCAACAGCAATTCTAAGCAGGATGTTTGAATCTGGAGGTATAGTGATACCAGACTTCAAACTGTACTACAAAGCAATAGTAACAAAAACAGCATGGTACTGGTACCAAAACAGGCAGGTGCACCAATGGTACAGAATAGAGGACACAGAAACCATTCCACAAAATTACAACTTTCTTATATTTGATAAAAGGGGCTAAAAACCTGCAATATACGAAGGACAAATGGTGCTAGAAAAATTGGAAATCGATATGCAACAAAATGACACTGAATCCCTTTCTCTCGCCAAGCAAGGAAGTTAACTCAAGATGGATCAAGGAGCTAGATATCAAATCAGAGACACTGCATCTGATACAAGAAAAAGTTGGCTACGATCTACATACTGTGGGATCGGGCTCCAAATTCCTTAATAGGACACCCATAGCCCAAGAGTTAATAACAAGAATAAATTAATGGGACTTACTTAAACTAAAAGTTTTTTTTTTCTCAGCAAGAGAAACAATAAGAGAGGTAAATAGAGAACCTACATCCTGGGAACAAATTTTTACCCCTCTCACTTCAGATAAAGCCCTAATATCCAAAATATACAAAGAACTCAAAAAATTAAAAAGTAAGGTAACAAATAACCCAATCAACAAATGGGCCAAGGACCTGAACAGACACTTCACAGAGGAGGACATACAATCAATCAACAAGTACATGAAAAAATGCTCACAATCTCTAGCAGTCAGAGAAATGCAAATCAAAACCACCCTAGGATACCATCTCACTCCAGTAAGATCGGCAGCCATTAGGAAGTCAAACAACAGTAAGTGTTGGCGAGGATGTGGGGAAAAGGGGACACTTGTACACTGCTGGTGGGACTGCAAATTGGTGCAGCCAATTTGGAAAGCAGTATGGAGATTCCTGGGAAAGCTGGGAATGGATCCACCATTTGACCAAGCTATCACACTTCTTGGACTATTCCCTGAGGATCTTAAAACAGCGTACTATTGGGATACTGCCACATCAATGATCATAGCGGGACAATTCACAACAGCTAGACTGTGGAACCAACTTAGATGCCCTTCAATAGATGAATGGATTAAAAAAAATGTGGAATCTACACACAATGGAGTATTACGCAGCACTAAAAAATTACAAAATCATAGAATTTGCAGTGAAATGTATGGCATTAGAGCAGAATATGCTAAGCAAAGCTAGCCAATCCTTAAAAAAACAAATGCCAAATGTCTTCTTTGATATAAAGAGAGCAACTAAGAACAGAAAGGGAGGAAGAGCATGAGGAAAAGATTAACATTATACAAAGACGTGTGGGGGGAGAGAAAGGGAGAGAGAAGAGAAAGCATATGGAAATGGTAGAATACCCTCAATGATACACAAAATTACACATAATAGGTTGTGAGGGGAAATGGGGCGGAAATAATGGAGAGAATTAAACAACAGCACATGAGGTAGAGAGGGAAGATGGGAGGGCAGGGGAGGGGGGATAGTAGGGGATAGGAAAGGTAGAAGAATACAACAGTCACTAATATGCCATTATGTAAAAATGTGAATGTGTAAGCAATGTGTTTCTGCAATTCTTATTTGGGGAAAAAATGGGAGTTCATAAACCAAATGAGAAAAATGTATCAAAGATGATATATCATGAGCTTTGTAATGTTTTGAACAACCAATAAAAATTAATAAATAAATAAAGGTTTAAAATTGAGTGGGAAGAAATCAGCTAAAAAAGGGTTGAGATGCATTCATTTTGCTAAGCAGAAACTTTGTTTTGTGTAGTTGTAACTATCACAAATTTATTTTACCAGAAATTTGGCTTTTGAAAATGCACATAAAATGAGATTAAAGGATAATTCACCTACCTTCATGAAAAATTCATAGCATTTCCTATATTTTTCATATTTCATTTTTTTAGTTAATATTTTGTCATGGACCATGTCTAGCCTTAGGCTATTCTTCCAGAATACTACCTCATCTGACAAGTTCGTACAATGTATTGGATTTTTCTTTTCATCTTTTATTTAATTGTTTCTAGCTAATAATGTGTATTTCTTCTTATCTTTATTTGGACATACATACCCAACTATATCTTTGCATTTTATATTTTACTGCGGAAGAGACTCATCAAAAGCTCTTTGTTATATGTATTAACAATCAAACATTCAGAGAAGGCAATTATTCTTAATTTTGCATGAAAATAACTTTGTACCATTTTTCTTATAAAGATTTAGAATTATTAATAATGTCCCTGCTGTAATAAGTAACTACTTACAAGAAGAATTAAACAATTGACTTTATATCAATTAAGAATATGAAAAGTACTAAAATAAATATTTGGCAATTAATACACAATTGATAGAAATTGAAATCACCAGAAAGCCATTTAAATTGTCAGTGCATATGGTCCTTAAATAATAGGTTTTTTAAAAAAATTTTTCTCTAATTCATAAGATATATAATGCCATATTATAGCTTAATGTGATATAAAACCTTAAATTATCACAATGATAATAATAATCCATTGTTCCTTCCTCTACATTCTGTGGCATGCTAGTACTAAAATAAATTGTATTATAACACCAAAAAAAAAAAGCCAAATCATAATATTTCTACAGTAACTGACACGAGTTTAACATCAATGCAAGTAGATTAGATTCCTATGGGACATGATGTGCATTTTGACGTTCATTTTTATTCAACACTGGAACATTACTATTTCTTCAGTTTATGCACATCAGAGGATATATAAATATTTCATCCACAATTTAGCAAATTTATACGCATTTGTTTAACTTCAAATCACTTCCTGCTTCAGAACCCATGTATTCCTCCATGTTTCTTGACTGCTCTTTTCATGAGACTTCTTTCCAAACACATTATTTTCGATTTCCTTTATCATATTTGAAGCAAAACACCCGTCATGATAAACCATAACCCTAAAATTACCTTTAAATGTATAAGTGGTTGGAAAGAATGATTGTATATCAATATAAGATTTCTTACTTAGTTACAGATATCAATTCAATCAATTATTTAAAGTGGAACCAGTTATATTATTTATTCACAGTATGGTCTATTCATGTATTATCTCTATATTCATAGACACAGGGTACACCTCTTTGTACCCCCAATACTAATTTATACGTCTTCAAAATATTGCTCCCAGAAATGGTGGAACAAATACATGTAACCTGATCTACATATACATTTTATCACAGTAATATTCTGAACAGAAAAAGCAAAGTTCTCACTTATGATTGTACCATACCTAAATGGAAAGTGATCCTGGATTACTAAAAACATCCATGTCCAGGTTGCCTAATGATCTCAAATGAAAATCCTATTGGTGACTACATATTTGTTTCTTCCAAAGATTATATATTCAAACTCAACCCTTTGAATACGTCTAAAGCTGTCACTCACTTTACACTTTGAATGATTTTGTAATGTGTCTATTGATATCTGCTTTCCTACATATTTTCCCCAGTTCATCATTGTGACTGAATCTTCACATGTGCTATCACTAACATTCACTCTCTAACCGAAACCCTATTGCTAAAAAACTTTGGTCCAAATCCTATATTCACTCTTCTTCCTAAACCTACCTACTGTCTTCCTAATCCTATTGACTATCCCTTTTTGACTGGAAGTTCTCTTCTACATTCAATCATCCAAGGTACAAGGTCCTATGCCATTGTATATCGATTTATCTGAGACATCTGTGCAGAACGTAATTCAATGCTAAGTATCCCAATCAAGAACCCAATGACCTTCTGGGCTTCAAATCTTACTTAGATTTCTCTTTTCGTTCATATATTTCACCTCTATATTCTTATAAATATCACAGGTTCCCAATACCATTGTTCATCGAGCAGAATGGTTCCTAATCAAAATTGAAAATGTTTTTAACACTAACCATACACTGTTCCCTCAATCTAACTTTACAGAAAAGCAATGACAGTGTTGGTCTTACAATACAGGAATGTATGGGATCTTCCACCTGATGAGAACCTCAAAGGTATGTGCAGAAATGATTCCTGGAGAAGATGTAGGCAGCTATGAAGGACCTGAGAGAGCAAAAGTCATCTTCCATGGAAAACAACCTGGTAGGATGAAGTTTGGTGTCTGAATCAGCCTCTGTCTTCTTAATGTAGAGGAGACGGACCAAACCAGGCCTTTTGGAGAGCTGTTCCTGAGAGCCTATGGATTATATCCCATTCTAACTTATGAAAGGGTCACAGGAAGTAGGGGCAGCCTCCATCTAAAGGGACCATAAGAAGCAACTGCTAAAACAAAGTGGTTGCCAAGGCAGTGACCTCATTCATTTCCTGAAGGAAGTGACCTCACCTCACTTCCTTGGTGTTGGAACTCTCTGAACTTGGGATCCAGGAAGCCAGGCATCCCGAGCCAGTCCCAGTCCCAGTCCCAGTTGTCTCACTTGTTTGGATTTACCAAGGAGAGGGTCAGTCTTTCTTGGTACCTACTGATTTGAAGATGTCCAAATGCCAGAAGAGCTCTGAAGAGGGGCCTTTCCTGAGAAAGAAGGTAGTGGCTCACCACTGGTTCCTGTCAACTTCACAGAGTTGACCAAGGAGACCAGATCTGAGACAAGACAGGCCATTTCGGAGGAACATAGTATGGCCCAGCAGTCAGAGAACACTCCGAATAGTCACAGACCTACTTGGGGAAAGGAGGTGCCTTTGTGGGTGTGGTTGTGGGTTTGTGATTTGGTCTCATGTTCTGAGAATAAGTTTTTTCAGATATCAGCTCCGGAGCCCAGGAATTAATTCTCATTGGGGCTAAGGTTCCCCACCAGTGAGATTTGAAATTGGCGCTGGCTGCAGAGTTAACAAGGGCAGGGACTTTTAACGCCACTGCAGAAAAGAAGAAGGTACGAAGAAGAAGTCCTTAGGTGCCATGTTGGGGTTTTTCTCTGGGGTATGGCTGCCATTTATACTTTTCCTAACATTCCTCCCTTTTTGTTTTCTTAGAAAGTGGGGCATTGTTTGTCATTTCTGGCTGCTGCCTGCTGTGTGGGGGTGCTGTGGGGCCTAGAAAGAAAAGTGGACAAATGCTCGGGGGCCAGGTCTGGGGATATCATGGCAGCCAGAAATAAAAGCCAGTGGTATAGATAGCTACTTCAGTAGGGGTAAAGTCTATGAAAGTTCCCTGATGCCACAAGTTGTCGATGGCATGAAACCAGTCCTGGAGAGGAGATTGTTGGTATCAGCTACTGGTCCTGTAACAGAGACTCTAGGAAATACTGGAAGCGTTGCCTGGTCATGGCGTCACCAGCACTTGAAGAAGATCAGAGCGAATAAAAACAGAATGAAGATAAAAATTAAAGCAAAGGTCAATTTTTGGCAGAAGTTCCATGTTGGGGGACTGACATAGAAGAGGCCAAGGGCCATGAGGAAGCTTAGAAGGTCATAAAGACTCATGAATCCAGGATGGCAGCTTGAGAGGTTCTCCAAGCTCGTTGCCTCCCGCTGTCTGATGTACGTTGCATTCCATCGTGCCTGGTAGTGAGCTTCATCACTGAGTGAACTGTTCTCTTGGAGATGTTAGGGGTTCATCGGTCATCAGAGGATGGTAGTGCCTAAGCAAAAGCTGGTTGAAATTTTGATTAGAAATTTTTTGCAGTTGGGTTTGAAGGAACTTCATTATGCATGGCAAGAGAGCAAAAAAAGGGAGCATCCCAATAAGGGGCCCCAAGATAGGTAGTAAGTACATGGCAAGATAGGATTGGAAGAACCCTGTTATGGGATTTGAGGAGCTAGGTTTGAGCAATTTGGTCAATAATTTCTGCAATTTAACAACATTTTTTTCTATCAGCCCAGATTCATTAACATAAGAGCAACATTCCTCTCTGAGGAATAGGCATGTACCCACTTTTTCTGCAGTGAGAAGATCAATTGCCCTTTGGTTCTGTAAAGCCACTTGTGCCAATGAAGTAACCTGGCGCTGCAAGGAGCCCAGAGACTCAGCAGTGGTATCGAGTGCTTCCTGCAGTTTTTGTTGCAGGTCTTTGAATGCCCATAGAGCATGACCTATAGCTCCACCAGAGAATCCGAGACCCGCCACTGAGGTTGTTAAAGTGAGGCCTACCAGAACCGGCAGAAAGACTGCCCTACGGTTTCAGGAAGGTAGGGCCAACTGTCGGAATTCGGTGGGAGTATACAAAGACAGCTGAGGAACTACAGTAACCAAGAAACAGGTGCCAGAGACATTGATAGTTGAGGTACTTAAAGACCCATTACACCAGAGGAAATGTCCAGGTTGCATAAATGCAGGGCTCGATTGGGTGCTTAAGCTCAAGGAACAAATGGGTAAAGGATTCATTTTGGCAGGTGGAAACAGATGAAAGCAAATAAAGTATTGGTGAAATAACTTTCCCACAGTGGGATACGTGTCACATGTAGGGGTTGTCCTTTCTTAGAGAAATTGTAGGTTTTTGCTGAAATATTTCCTGCCGCTAATGGGACTAAGTGAAGCACAGAGAAAGCACTGAGAAGGAGGCACAAAAAGAGGGGTGGAGTTTAATAATCGAAGAGATTGGTGTAACAAATTGAGCCATGTGTCAGGGGGACCTGAGGGGGTTGAAGGGTCTGAATCCTTTGTGGATGAGCTATGGATAAGATCTAAAAGTTTTGATTCTGACTCCTTAATGTGTTTACTACCTGGATGGTTGCCTTAGGTGGCATAATCAGGGTGCGGCCAACTGTCATCCACCCTGTGGGTCTGGCTGAGGTTGTCCGAGCATAGACAGCAAACTCAACATAGTCCCAACGTTTGGCCTTGGGGTCAGGTATATCTAAAGTATACCATCCATTGTTATCAGATAAAGAGACTTTATCCCACTTTAGGTAACTAGAAGTCCACACTTTAGGGTAACAAAGTGAGTGGTAAGAATAGCTACCATGTTCATCATGGAACCTGCATGACCAATAGGGGCACCCATTATATATCTCAGGCCACCAATGACAATAGTCTTTTGTTTGATCAAAAAGGAAGCAAATGAAAAGCCAGTTCCAGCTACCAGGGACGAAGGTCCTTGAAGGTGACAATTTTAGGGAAATAGAGGTGCAGTTGTGGATGAAGCAAGTAGTTGCATCCACTGCACGGACCTTCTACATGCCATGTTCTGAGTATCGTTCCTGAAGAGTGAATAAATACATGGTAGGAGAGGAGGGTAAAGACCAGTCCCGATAGAGCACAGAAAATAAGCAGAGCACAAAAAACAAGCAGTTACAGAAGATTAGGGTGTTGAGAGAGCCCATTGTGACTTTTTTAAGAGGAATTGGGCTGCATGGAACACCGTGTGAGCCGCAACTTAAATGGGTGAGATGAGTGTGGAGAGCAGGAGTTAATGGGAGGTTCAGGAGGTGATTCTTGGAGTTCCTCTGGGTTGGTCCTGTCGTCAGCAGGTGGGGCCTCCTGGTGATATGGCTTCAACCTAGAAATGTGAATCCAGGGAGTTAGATGGTTGTCTGGTAAGGAGAGTTTGGCGGCAGTGGGGGTACAGAGAATGACAGGATAGGGGCCTTCCCATTTTGGGGCAAGAGTCCCTTTCTCCTCTGGGGTATTATAATATACTAGACTCCCAGGTGTTAAGGGAGGAGTGTTTGGAGAGGACACTGGGTCCGGATGAAGCCAGTCCTGATATTTCCAGAGTTCCGAGCGGAGATGATACAAAAGAGGCAAAGACAAATCTCGGGTGAGAGGTCCTTGTGAAATGACCAACCCAGGGGGTATAAGAGGTCTTCCATATATTATCTCAAAGGGAGACAGTAAAGATGGTTTTTAGGGAGAGCTCTGATTCGAAGCAAATCCAAGGGAAGGAGTTTGACCCAGTCTAAGTTTAATTCCATTGTCATTTTGGTAAGGACTTCCTTTAGAGTACAATTTACCCTTTCCACTTTCCCTGAAGCTTGTGGATAATATGGACAGTGGAAATGCCACTTGAAGGAGAGGGCTTGAGAGACCTTTTGTGTGATTCTAGAAATAAACTCAGGGCCATTGTCATATTGTAGAGAAGTGGGCATACCAAACCTGGGGATGATGTCTGTCAGTAAGATTAAAGCTACAGTGGAAGCCGTTTTATTGGAAGTGGGAAATGCCTCAATCCAACCAGAGAAAGTGTCCACAAAGACAAGGAGGTATTTAGTGCGCCATACTGTGAGCATGTTGGTGAAGTCTACCTGCCAGTCAGCAGTGGGAATGTGTCCCCGGGCTTGGTGGGAAGGAAAAGGTTTGGGCCTTAAAGGAGTATAAGTGTTGGTCCACTGACAGATCTGACAATTAGAGGCTATATTCTGTAGCATGGCTTTGTCAGAGAGGGTGAGCGAGAAGAAGCTCTGTAAAAAGAGGGTCAAAGACTGAGAATTGGAAAGGAATAGAGTATGAAGGAACTTGAAGAGATCCTTGTTCTTACTGGAAGAAGTAGGGGCTTCAGATGAGCTGTCTAAAGTGGCCATTATATGTCCCCCAGGGGGTCCATCATTGGAAGTGGTAGCAGCCATTTGTTCCGCCTGGTCAGCTTTGGCATTGCCCTCAGTGATAAGAGAGACGTCCTTCTAATTAGACCTACAATGGACAACTCCCACCTGGGTGGGTAAGTGGGAGGCCTTTATCAGATTGGTTATAAGAGCCGAATTAGTGATCACATTACCTTTGGTGGTAAGTAGGCCTCGCTCCTTTCATATTGCAGCATGGGATAAGATATGGAAGACATATTTTGAATCAGTATAAAGGGTTAGGGATTTTCCTTGTGCTAGAAGGCAGGCACGAGTGGCTACTATAAGTTCAGACTGCTGGTTGGTAGTTCCTGAAGGCAGAGCTTTGGCCTCTATAATCTCAGTGGCTGAAACTACAGTGTATCCAAAGTAATGAGTGCAATTCTGCCTAAAGGAACTGCCATCAGTAAACCAGATAAGGTCAGGCTTGGCTAGTAGTCTCTCAGAAATGGAAGAATGACAGGGGAGGAAATCATCTAAGGTTTCCAACCAATTATGAGTTGGTGTGTTAGACGTGGGAGTCATTGAGAGCAGTGAAGCAGGGTTCTGTGCAGAGCAGGGGAGGAAAGTAATGTTAGGGTTTTCCAGAAAGGAAGTGAGGAGTGACAGAACTCTGGATGGAGGAAGGGTTTGAAAGCCCTTATAAGCTAAAAGATCCTTCAAGTGATGTGGGGAGTGGATAGTTAAAGGGGCCCCAAAAGTAAGCTTAGAGGCTTCTTTGTGTAAAATTTGTCCAGCCGTCAGAGCTCTTAAGCAAGGGGCCCACTCACGGATGGTAGGGTCAATTTGCTTGGACAAATATGCCACAGGTGCAAATGTAGGCCCATAGTTTTGACCTAAGACCCCAAGTTCTTGCCTCCCTTTTTCATGGACATATACATGAAATGGTCTTGAAAGATCAGGAAGGTGAAGGGCAAGTGCCTTTAAGACAAGTTGCTGAAGCCTGCGCAAGTGGTAGTTTGGGGAGGAGGCAAGAGATTCACTAGGGGGTCCCTTTGCTAGTTCATACAGGATTTGTATAGAAGAGAATAATTTGGGATCCAGGCCCTAAAATAACCTGATAGTCCTAGGAATAATAGTATTTTGGCTTTTGTATGGGGCACTGGAAGATCAGAGAGGAGTTGCCTCCTATCCAGTGTTATTTCCTTTTTTCTGGGTGTAAGGCAAAAACCAAGAAAGGTGACAGAAGACTGGGAAACCTGGGCCTTGTGGGGAGACTTCCTATTTCCCTTGTCTGCTAGGAAATTAAGAAGCTGTGCAGTGTGGGATTGAGAGTGTTCCCAGAGGGACTACATAGAAGAAGGTCATCGACATATTGAAGGAGAGTAGAGTCAGGACAGGTCGGGTGAAAGGATGTGAGGTCCTGGGCAAGAACTTGGCCAAAGAGATGGGTGCTATCCCTGAATCACTGTGGGAGGACAGTCCAGGTAAGCTGATGAGAATGGCGGGTGTGAGAGTCAGTGCAAGTAAAAGCAAAGATATCCTGAGATTCTGAGAACAAGGGAATAGAAAAGAATGCATGTTTCAAATTTAGAACCAAGAAGTGGGTAGTAGTGGCAGGGATCTGAGAGAGGAGGGTGTAAGGGTTGGACACTAGTGGGTGGATGGGGACCACAGAGGAGTAGACAAGGGGAAGGTCTAGAACCAGCCTGTAGGACACGTTAGGTTTCTTAACTGCCAGAATGGGGGTGTTGAAAAGAGAGTGTGTAGGCCTAAGATACCCCTTTAATTATAAATCCTGGATGATGGCTTCTAATCCGAGGAAGGCTGTGGTTGTGAGTGGATATCATGGTTGACTAATATATCTTGAAGGCTTCAGTAAGACAATATGAAAAGGACTGCATTTAGCCATAAAGGGTGTAGTTGTGTCCCAAAACTCAGGGTTAACTGGTTTAGATAGTCGTGGGAGAGTGCATGGAGGAGGTGTATCTGCCCCTAGGAACATCATGAGGAAATGAGAGGTAGGAGAGGTGTGGGGTGATATGTGAATGGTGACTTTTAATAGTGAGAGTATGTCCCTTTCCAGAAGGGGAATGGGGCAATGGCTCATAACGAGAAAGGAGTGAGTGAAGGACAAAAGGGATTTTGAGGGAAAATATGTTTACCTCCTACCACGACAATAGGAGTTTTTGAGGGTGTGGTAGAACCCCAATACTCCCTCAAGACCAAAAAAGTGGCACCAGTATCCAAAAGGAAGGTAATGAAGCGTCCATCCACCAGGAAGGTGACCCTAGGTTCTTGATTCTTGATGGTAATAATCTGGAGGGAAGGCCCAGGGCTCCATCATTCCTCCTCTGCCAAGCCCAGGAGAGGCTGGGGTTGCCGGGTGGCTGACCAACCTCCCTTCCGGGTTGTTGGGCAGTCTTCCCCCCAGTGTCTCCTTTGATGGCATGTTGGGCAGGGGTTGTAGGGTGTTCTCGGCGAAGGACAATCCTTACCACATTTGAAGCAAGCTCCAGGGGGTGTCACATTGGGACGGCGTGGTGATGGCCTTCTCTGAATGACCTGGGCCAACATTTGGAATTTGGCATTTTCAGCTCTCTTCCTACGACATTCACTTTCATCCTCTCTACCATGAAAAACCTTTAAAGAGACAGCGAGGATTTCGGTCTGAGGAGTAGCAGGGCCCTGTTCAAGCTTTTTAAGCTTGGCTTTAATGTCAGAGTATTTTTGGGCCAGAACATATGTCATTAAGAGATGACGGCCATCAGGGGTTTCTGGGTCGAGTTATGTGCAGTGTTGAAGGGCCTTGGTTAGTCTATCCAGGAATTCTGAAGGTGTTTCCTCCTTCCTTTGAATGACCTCCTGCACCTTTTTAAAGTTAACAGCATTGTGGGTCGCCTTTTTCAGGCCCGCCAAGAGGCAGGATGTAAAAAGGTCATGAGTCTGTAAGCCTTCAGGGGTGTTGTAATCCCATAGGGTTCCTGCTCTGGGACAGCATGAGAGCCCGTGGGGTGGTCAGGATTGGTCCTATGATTTTCATCAGCATGGGCTTGGGCTAGCTCCCAGACCCATTGCCTTTCCTCGGGGAGAAGTGTATTGGCCAAGAGCATGTATATGGCATGATGAGTGAGGCTATATGCTTGCAGGACCCATTGAAACTCCCGAATGTAAGTGGTGGGTTTAGTGGTGATTGAGCCTAACTTGCTCTCTAGCTGAGTAATGTCTGACCTGGAGAAGGGCACGTGGACTCTGATGACACCCTCAGGACCAGCTACCTCACGAAGGGGTGCGATTGTCTTAGGGGTGGGAAGGAGTCCTTTAGACCTGGTAAAAGGAGGACTGAGAGAGGCAGGCGGAGGACAGGAAGGAGAGGGAGGGGAAGGGAGTGTCTCTTTGGAAGAGGAGGAAGTGGAGCAGGCAGAAGAGGACGGAGGGGAGGGGGATAAAATGGAAGGCTGAGGATCCATGGAATCAGACAGAGGATGAGGAGGGTATTGCAGAAGAGAAGGGGCAGATGGGGCTGGGAAGAAGGTGGGGTTTCATCTGCTGGGTTGAATGAGGAAGAATCTGTGAAGTCAGAAGTAGAAGTAGGGAAAGAGAGGGGATTGCAAGCAAGGAGGACCTGACGGGGAGGGCAGGAGGAGCAGAGACAAGGTGCTGTGTGGGAAGGCTAATACCTTCAATGCAGGGAATCTCCCTCCACTTTTCCAGACGCTGGCAGTAGTTAAAAAGGTCCCAGGGGAGGTTTGGATCTAAGGAGCCTTCTGGAGGCCAATGATTGCCATTATCCAGTGGATATGGAGGCCAATCTTGTGTACAGAATTTAATTAAAAGTTTGGGCTTGATGTCTGGTGTGAGGGAGAGTGTGGCCAGATTTTTTATTAAACATTTGAGAGGTGAGGCTTCAGGTACAGATGAAGAGGTGCCCATTGTCACAGGGAGAGATGGAAGAGAGAGAGAGAGAGAGAGAGAGAGAGAGAGAGAGAGAGAATAAGAGTAAGCGAGAGAGACAAAGAGAAAACCCGAGCTGGAACGGCTTCCAGGAAATTCAGGGCGAATGGGGGTCACGTGGGTGTCCCCAAAATGACCAGCTGTCGCGAGGAAATACAGAGGGTACTACCTGGTCGTCACCAGTGAAGTGCGATCTGGAAGACCCAATGGGTTTGGAGCCATGGGCAACCTGACGTCAGGAAAGTTTTCGAACGCAGCTGAAGAAGTCAGTAATGAAAACAGAACTCCAGCTCCAGCAGAATGCAGTTCTAGGACGGGAGTTCAGTTTTCCCTGAGCAGAGAGGCAGCTTCAGCCAGACACAGCAGCCCTGCAGGAAACAGCAAATCTAGCCGGCAGCAGCAGTGGCAGCAAAGGAGGAAAAACCACAGAGCCTCTAGTGTAAACTCAGAACCCTCATGCCCCAAAGGGAAACGGATCACTAGAGGGTCCACTGTGACCAGTAAAGGTCTTGATGGGAGGAATTCCCTCTCCCCTACCGGGCGTCTAGAGTGTGCTGGACGACCAGGGTCACAAAACTAGCGGTAGCCCGAAGGAAGTTGGCGAGCCGGGGTCAGGGGAAGCTTACATACATCAGATCAGTGGTGAGTGCAGGAAGCTGGCGTCTGAAAAGAGCGGACCAGGACGGAGTGTCTGGGCGGAACGGGGGACGGGGCTCTTGTTGGAAAGAGCTCACCCGTATCCTCAAATGGGGCACCAAAATGAAAGAACTCCCCACTCAAAGGCACTTCGCCGGGAGAATTCCAATTTTATTGCAAAAAGCTGTGTGCTTATATAGAACTAAGGAGGAGATGAAAGGACTTAGATAAATGGCAGGCAACCCGTTTATTGGCAAGTTCTTTCAGATATCAGATCCGGAGCCCAGGAGTTAGTTCTCATTGGGGCTAAGGTTCCCCGCCAGCGAGATTTGAAATTGGCACCAGTGGGAGAGTTCACCCGGCGGGAACTTTTCGCGCCACTTCAGAAAAGAAGAAGGTAGGAAGAAGAAGTCCTTAGGCGCCATGTTGGGGTTTTTCTCTGGGGTATGGCTGCCGTTTATACTTTTTCCAACAATGAGTATACCAGACAGTGCCTTGATTGACTGGTTTTCATTAAAATGGTGTTTAACAGAGATGCCAGAAAGTTGGATCCTGCTGAGTAGTGGGCCTAGAGCAATGGTGGGCAGGTGTGTGATAAAACATCTGTGGTGGGGCCATGTGGATCTGCCATTGGCTTACAAATGGCTTGTCACTGACATGGTCAAACCAGCAGACCCTTATATGTAAAGGCATCTTGTTATATGGAGAGGTTTCAGGACGCTGTTCAAAATCAGGTTGCTATAGTCAAGGGGGCAAGCTATGTGGGATAGAAGCCTGGTTCTTGTATTCTCCAGCAGACCCTGACTCACCACACGTGACAGAACTCCCTCCCGTACTGTGTTCCATTTAAACTCCTTGTATTTCGTGAAGCAAGTACCAAACTTCCAGTGCAGCAGCAAAAAACACCACGAAAATAGAGGATGACCATATGGCTTCACAGTCCACATGGGGAGACATTTAGCCCCCAGGGGCCACAGTTTACCTACAAAGGGAGAATTCAGCAATGCTGCCTCATGTTCATTGGGAAAAAAAGAAACAATGTCCACCAGGTCACATAGATGCAGACCCAGCTTTTATGGTCTCACTAGAAAGGAAGCTAAAGCTCCTGACAACAACATATATTTCAAGTGCCCAACCTCACAGAGAGTTTCCCAAGAAGTCTCTAGGCCAGCAGAATTCCATTTTTGTGGAGTGTTTACCCTGTTCCTTACTTTTGAAAACTCCTCTACCACTTCCAAGATTGTGAACTCCTGATTGTTTTCCATTCCAGATATGTATTCACGGAATTTCTAACTCTTTTCCTCTAATTGTTTCTTACTTGGGGCGAAGGTATTGTCAAGACATTGTTCTGGATAAGAGTGGGAAGATTTTTGTGTAGCACATATTTACATACACATTGGATACATTTTGCAATTTTTCATTCGAAATACTGAAACTCTGACACTAACCCATACCCTACTAGACTCTGACTACTAATCCTAATATGATGGAGAAAAATAACCCAAACAGAATAGAAATGCAAGCAGTTCAGAGGAGGCATGGTGAATAGTTGGTCTTGCCTTTTCCATGATATAGGGTAGGAGTTATAAATCTTGTCAATTTTTTTCTTGAAATTGTTCTCCATGTGTTTTTAAAGTTAACACACATGTGAATTCCTGTCTCCCATTTTCTGTAGCCAATTCAGCACATGTATTTTTATATGCACATACAAAATCCTACCTGGAATACATGTACATTTTTGTGAGGTGGCTAACTTGGCAGATACAAAGTATGAGAAGAAATCACTCCTCCTAAATGCTTTTGGAACTGAAAATTCAAACTATGAGTGAGCTTTTTAGTTGAGCAACATTATACATAAATCCATGTTCAGTAAAATTAATATTTTTGGATCTGTGGATGATATATATTTCATGATGAATTTTGATTGGCATATATTTTCTACTTTCCAATGTATTTGTGTGTGTATATATATATATATATATATATATATATATATATATATATATATATATACACTCTAGATTTTTCAAAATATGAAATACATGTGTCTTATTATACACTCCCTAAATTCACTAATGTTCATGTATGTGGTTTTATAATCAACTTTTCATAAGATTATTTTCAGAAACATTCATCCACCTGAAATACATATTTGTTTTCTAGTACTGAAAACTTACTTCAGTGAATGGTGCAAACAAATCCTTATATTTCTACAGTAACTGACCCACTTTAACATCAATGCTACTAGATTCCTATGGGACATGATGTGTATTTTGACGTTCAATTTTATTCAACACTGGTACATTTCTATTTCTTCAGTTTTTGTACATCATAAAATGTACATTTCATCCACAAGTTCACAAATTTAAAGACATTTGTAACACATTCAATCACTTCCTGCTTCAGAACACATATATTCCTACTTGTTTTTGACTGCTCATTTCATGAGACTTCTTTCCAAATACATTATTTTCGATTTCCATAATCAATTTTGAAGCAAAACTCACACAGAATTTATGATAAACTACAACCCTAATATTACCATTAGATGTATAACTGGTTGGAATGAATGTATGTATATCAATATAAGATTTGCTATGTATTTTGAGATATAAATTTATTCCAATTTGTAAAGTTGGAACAAGTTATATTATTTATTCACAGTATGGTCTATTCAATCATTCTCTCTATATTCATACACACATGGTACACCTATTTGTGCCCCCAATACTAATTTATACCTCTTCAAAATATTACTCCCAGAAATGGTGCAAGAAATACTCATGTCACCTGATCTACATATACATTTTATCACAGTAATATTCTGGCAAGAAAATGCAAAGTCACACTTACGATTGTACCAAAGCCTAAATGGAATATGAGTATGGATTATAAAAATCACCCGTGTCCAGGTTGGCTAATGCTCTCAAATGTCAATCCTATTGGTGACTACATATGTGTTTCTTCCTAAGATTATATATTCAACTTCAAGCCTGCTGAAAATGTCTAATCCAATCAATCACTTTATCATTTCCCTGATTTCCTATGTCTCTATTGATATCTGCTTTCCTACATATTTTCCCCAATTCATCATTGTGACCAACCCTTCACATGTGCTGACATTTACATTTTCTCTCTACCTGAAACCCTATTGCTAAAGAACTTTTTTTTCAAATCCTATACTCACTCTTTTTTTCTAATTCTACCAACTATCTTCCTAATCCTACCAACTATCCTTTTTAGACTGAATGTTCTCTTCGACATTCAATCATCCAAGTACAAGGTCCTATACCATTGTGTATAGATTTATCTGAGACACATGTGCAGAACATAATTCAAAGCTAAGTATCCCAATCAAGGATCCAATGCCCTTCTGGGCTTCAAATCTTACCTAGATTTCTGTTTTCATACATATATTTCACCTCTATATATACTTACAAATATCGCAGGTTCCCAATACCATTATTCATCCAGCAGAATGATTCCTAACCCAAATCAAACATGTTATTAACCCTAACCATACTCTTTGCCCTCCATCTAACTTTACAGAAGAGCAGGGACAGAGTTGGTCTTACAATACAGGAACATAAGAGACCTTCCACCTGCTGAGAACCTCAAAGGTCCATGCAGAAATGAACCCAGGGGAAGATAGAGGAAGCTATGAAGGACCTGAGAGAGCAAAAGTCATCTTCCACGACAAACAACCTGGTCAGGATGAATGGGTGTGTCTGAAGCAATCTCTCTCTTCTTAATGTAGAGAAGATGGACCAAACCAGGCCTGTGTGGAGAGCTGCTTCCGGGTGCTATGTTTGATATACCATTCTAACTTGTGAAAGTGTCACAGGAAGTAGGGGCAGCCTCCATCT
The DNA here is from genome assembly GCF_048772815.1 of Callospermophilus lateralis. NCBI lineage: Eukaryota > Metazoa > Chordata > Mammalia > Rodentia > Sciuridae > Callospermophilus > Callospermophilus lateralis. Next base: position 6,136,117 of record NW_027514462.1, on the reverse strand, counting down.
ATTGGGACACTTGGAAGCAAATGTTAGGAAAAAGTGATTGCCTAGGCAGTGACCTCATTCAGTTCCAGAAGGAAGTGACCTACATCACTTTCTTGGTGATGGAACTCTCTGAACTTGGGATCCAAAAAGCCAGGCACCCAGAGGCAGTCCCAGTCCCAGTCCCAGTGGTCTCACATGATTGGATTTACCAAGGACAGAGTCAGTCTTTCTTGGTAACTACTGATGTGAAGATGGCCAAATGCCAAGAGAGCTCTGAAGAGGGGCCTTTCCTGAGAAAGCAGGTAGTGGCTCACCACTGGCACCTGACAACTTCACATTGTTGGCAAGGAGACCAGATCTGAGATAGGATAGCCCATTTTGGGGGAACATAGTATGGCCCATCAGTCAGAGGACACTCTGGATAGTTATAGACCTACTTGGGGGAAGGCGGTGACTTTGTGGGTGTGCGTGTGAGTCTGTGGTTTTTTCTCATGATCTGGGAATAGGTAGGAAAGTCGCTTTGTTTGGTTTGGATTGGATCGTTTCTAGTAAGTCTTTTGATAAGGCGAGTGTTTTTATGTCTGTTTATCCCACTGTGTCTGTGGTTGTAGATATTAGAAAAAAGAATGCATCAATGGATGTTTCCTGTCTTGTAGAAAGCTTCACAGCATTCATCCTGCCCAATTTATATATGGACTGTGGCTTGCCTTATAGATGGGCAACAACTACTATCTTCCTAAGTTCCTGTTTTCTTCTTGAATTCGGGCCACTCTCCAGAATAGGCTCATGGTTTGGTGTCCACAATATGTACCACCTCCAGGCTCTGTGACATGGCCACGTACTGGATAGCTGAAGGGAATGGGATCATCTCAGAAAACTCAGATATCATTCGAGAAACCCTGCTTTGGGCCATTTGCTTACCTATTGTTCTGTTGCCCTGAATGTCAGAAACGTCTTTGTCTCAGTCCACCCCTTTGTGAAGCCTGAAAAAATGGTTTTCAATGGAAATTAATGGGCATCACCTGTAGCTCTTTGCTTAATTGCTTTGGAAAGGGATGTGTCTGCATCAGACTCGTGGCAATGTGTGAGGCTGTTGCATAGATTCTCAGAACCTGATGGATCTAAAGAAAGATTACATGTGTGCTTCCAAAACCAAAATGGCCAAAAAAGCAGTCATTGTGGACGAAGTCTCTCGCCTTCCTCTGTAAGGTTCCTGACCTCCATCAATTGAAAATAGGGATCCTTTGTGTCAAATGAGTTCTTCAAACCCTGCAGAAGATAGCCCATAGGTGCTTGGGTTTTCTCATGATTCCAATTCACATAAAGAATATACACCCGAGAGTCAGGAGGCCTCAAATTCGGGAAGCAGAGCAGTATTTATGGCAGGCCTATTTGATCACTCCTGGTTCTCAGGAAGGGTGTCCAGGCAACCCTGACTTTAGGCAAATGAGGGGCAAGGGAGGTTATTTTGTACACTGTCTTGGACTGATCCCCTCATGGAAACCTCGAACCACAGGTTATGATGAGTGTCTATATGGAAGAAGATGAGGGCCTTGTGGGAGTGCTTTGGTTTTAATTGTGGTCATTTGTGTGGCGGTTGGAAGTGATGACTGGGTCTACCTGGGCTTGAACTCTGGTGTGATTCCCCTTAAAGTCTGAGTTCTGGAACTGATCTCAGAGAAATATTGCCATGAACTGTGTTCAGATTTTAGGAGGCCACGCATGGGATTCGCCCTTGGAAACTGAGATCAAGGACAGGGTGGCTTTCCACAGAGCCTTGGAATCTCAGCTAGGATATCACATGATTTTATTCTGAAAGATTTGGCAGCCATAGTTGAGAATCAGAACACCCTTGGACGTCACATTGAAGACCTCAATGGGCCTGGCTTCATGCGACCTTTTGAAGACTCTATGGGAAGACTTGCCTGTGAGAGTTCTCCAGAGCTTTCATTGAAATGAGCTTCCTCACCATTTAATGGTTCCTAAATGAACTGAAACCCACAGTGTCTCCAACTTCATCCATGAAAAATGGCTAGATAAATACAATGAAATTTTTGAAATTCCAATAATCAGGTGGCACTAGAGAACCTTTGGATGTCTTGTTACTGATCATTAGTGTACAAGAGAATGCCATGATTGACCGAGTTTCATGAAAATGGTGTAGAACAAAGATGCCAGTAAGTTGGAGCCTGCTGAGTAGTGGGCCTATTGCAGTGGTGGGCAGGTGTGTGATAATACATCTGTGGTGTGGCCATGAGGATTTGCCATTGCCTTCCAAATGGCTTGTGACTGACATTGTGCATCCAGCAGAACCTTCTATGTAAAGGCATCTTGTTACATGGAGAGGTTCCAGGGCAAAGTTCAGAGTCAGATTTCTATGTACAAGGGGGCAAGCTCTGTGAGATATAACCTGGTTGTTGCATTCTCCTGCAGACCCTGACCCACCACAAGTGACAGAACTCCCTCCAAAACTAGGTCCCAGTTGAACTCTTTGTATTTCATGAAGCAAATACCAAACTCCCAGTGCAGCAGCACGAAACACCACGAAAAGTGGAGGATGAAAAAATGGCTTCACAGTCCACACGGGGAGACACTTAGCACCCAGTGGCCACAGTTTACCTACAAAGAGAAAATTCAGCACTGCTGCCTTATGTTCATTAGAATACAAGAAACCATGTCCTCCAGGTCACATAGATTCAAACCCATCTTTGATGGTCTCACTAGAAAGGAAGCTAAAGCTCCTTACAACAACATATATTTCAAGTGCCCAACCTCAGAGGAAGTTCCTCAAGAAGTCTTTAGGCCGTCAGAGCTCCATGTTTTTGGAGTGTTAATTGTTAGACCACGACACAAGAAAAGACCACTGACTCTAATTAAAATCATATTAAATTAATCTTATTATTTCTACCTTTCATGCTGCCTCCCCTCCCAAAACAGCCGGAACAAGACAGCAACCCCAGCTTTCCTACAGCCCAGCTTTATAGCCCAGAAAGTTACACAAAAGGGGTGTTACAGATAACAGAACTCTGACAAGCATCACACTAATGGTAGTTTAGGTTTTTTTTGCTGTCCCTACATCAGAATTCAGAGGACCATTAGAGCCTCAGAGAGGGATGTTGTCTGGCCAGAGAAGGCAAATATTTATGATGTGTCACTAAAGTTTCAGAGAGGGCTGCTATCTGGTCAGAGAGCCGGGCATGCGTGAGTTCAAGGCACGGGCAGGCATTTCAAGCAGGTTCAGAATTTGCAGTAATTTATGGTAAAGCCAAAATTACCTTTTCATGGCTTTGTGGCAAGATGGCTCTCAATTTTAATAAAAGATCAGGTTGGGTCTATCATTTCCCCCTTTTCTCTGTGTCCCTTTCAAATCTTTAATAGATTAGGGGAAGAGCACTGAGGGAATTTTAATCCCTCAGGTAAGATTCTCCAAATTTTTAGAACTTACCCAAAACCGATTTCCCTGATTTTACCAGACTTAATTAATTACTTATATTGATAGTCTACTTATCTTTCTCTCCATTGTTGTAAGAAGAGTGGCGTCAATCATTATTTCTTCTTCTGACCTGAGACAGGGTGAAGTGAGTGGGCATGGCGTGAGGGACATGAGTTGCCTTTTATAAGTCAGTTGGGGGACATGAGTTGTCTTTTAGAAGTCATTTCGGATTGAAGTCTGGTTGGGGAAGAACAGGTTGTAAAGTCATCTGGGGATGGGTTCTTCTATGAGAGAAACAAAAACCATGAGTACTGAATAAATGTTGCAGCAGCCGGAACATGTTAGTGTATAGAAGTTCCCTCACCAGTCTTTAATATCCCCAGTTATCAGGACTATCAAATTAATATTTAACTTTTAGTGTTACAGTTGTCCTTCCCCATAAGATACAGTTTAACAATGTAATGTCATCTGATCTTGTAAAATCCTTTTTCTAGTATGACCTCTGCGTCTAATAGAGAAACCTTTAATTCTGTTACTCAGGGCTGGATAATCGTACTAGCAAACACCAAGCCTACCTGTGTTGGTTAGGAATATCTGCAGGCCTTAAATTAAAAATTTCTGCCTCTGGCAGCTCTTCTTGATAGTCTCTTTTTATAAGTATCAGGCATTCCTGTCTGAGAATCCTTCTTTGTAGCCTCCAGTCTTACTTATTTTGGGAGGCTAAAATAAAGTGCATACCTTAAAATATTATTATTATTATTATTATTATTATTATTATTATTTAAAATGCCCAGGAATGGCTGAATTTTCGTCTTAACTGTCTTTCCAAAGTGTTTAAGATGAAGCAGTCAAACGGACTTTTGTTTCTATCTATTGTTAACAGTCAGCTGAGCTTTATGGGAGTCAATTCTGGAAAAATGAGAGCACATTTTCAATTCTGCTAGTGCCATTTGCGCTAGGTGGGTCCAGGTCTTGCTTGACCATTTATCTTCCCTCAGAAGCATCAGGAATATCTCCTTTCTCTGATGACTCTCCTCTTCATAACAAATGCACTGATTGGCTTTCTGTTCTCCAGTGGTCTCATTAATCTCCCTGATCAGGAGGTTATGTGGCTCAGAGTTGCAAAGGTCTTTAGAGAAGTCCCCTGTTCCCTGGATTCAGATTGACTCAGAGGGTAAGAGCCAAATATTGGTTTTCTTGGCCCTTTTCATTTAACTTTAATTTTAAATCCTAATCTTAAACATCCAGCAAATTAATTTTAACAGCCTTATATTAAGAGTACTGGACTTTAATGTCTATAACTTTATAATTATCTTTTTATTAATTGGGATCTGTATTATTCTGTCTGTATTGTAGGTGATGACTTATTATCTTGAATAAACCCATGTTGTGTTCTTAAAGCAACACATTTGTAAAACACTAACAGGGAATCTTTAGAGAACTTATAAGAAAATTTCAACTAAAATTAACAAAAGTAAAAATACTTAGTTCGTGTAATAGCTACCCTAAATTTTTTGGCTGAGTATTACATTATATCCCCTGTTTGAGATCCTAGGAATCTTGACATTTTTTATGTTTTTAACATAACTTTAAAGAAATATTATCTGACGTACTTGTTTCATAGTCATTCTCACATATAGTAAGATGGGACACACAGCCTTATCTCAGGTAAGGCAGGGCTCTTTATAAATCTTAAGCATTTTAGTTCTAAAGCTGATCTTTATTTATTTTTTTTTTGTTTGGGGGTCTGGGAAGATCTACTCCTTAAGAAACTAATAGTTCATACTCAGGATTGGTTTTTGGTAGGAAAAATTATGATAAACATGGATTATTAGAATTACTTTATAATTTGGAAGGGTTTCTAGAAAACAGTATACCAGATCTGTAAGTTTCTATGTGAGGAGCCTCTAGGTCATTGTGGTGTTTGTGAACTTCCATTTTAGTGTACTGTGGCCAAGGTCAAAATGTACAGACAGTGAAGGTGTAACCCATCAACTTCATCTTCAGACACTTGCAAAATAGTTCCCAATTTCAGGTTTGGCTCTATGAGCAAGTGAATGTGCAGGTTGAGGGCTCAATAATTGGTTTTAAGAAGTATATGAACCTCTCATCAGATGATGCAGAAGAAATTGATTTAAAACAAAGTAAAGAACAGAACTGGGTCACTGTGTACCAAAAGGAGATAATATTACTCTGCTACCAAGTGTCTCTAACTAGAAATGATCAATGAAGTCATGAATTATTGAGAAGGCAATTTTGTTTTTTTAGGTGTTTTTGTTTAGGAGTATAATCCTAAAGTATTTGTTTATATTGCTTTGATTACCCTTTTGTTATTACCAGATGACAATAATGGTATGGGGTTGTTTTTATTAAAAAGTAAAAATTAAAAGCAACATTGACAAAGTTTACATAAATTGTTTGTGGTCTCATGAACATTAGCTAACACCATATGATATCACATTTAAAACATGAATTAAAGAAAGCCTGAAAGTTTTCAACTTTTACATAGATTAGGCTCTCATTAACTTAAAAATACATTTAAATTGTTCCACAATGTAAAAAGTAACATAAAACTTTACATATCTTATTGATAACAGGTAAATAAATCTCCAATATATTTTTTTACCATACAACTTCAGAACACCAGCTTGATATAATGCTCTTTTAAAGTTTCTACCTTACAGACTTGCATACCTGTAAGATATGAAAACATTAATAGCATCACAATTACATTGATGTTTCTACATTAACCAAGTTTAGCTTTTAAAGAAATGGCAGTACAATGCTCTAAAATAACAGTTCTGATTTAATAAGTTTTTTAATTTTTATGGTTCCTTGCTCTAGAAAAAATAAAACTTAATAAACACAATGTTATGGGTAAACTTATGTTTCAAAAAATTTTTGTCTCATTAACACATGACTGATTTTTAAAACCTTATGTAGAGTTTAGTAAAAACTTATACAGACCTTAGTAAATGAATCAGATTTCTAACAAAAGTACTCACGAATGAGTAATCCCATATCAAATTTACTTTACTTATTTATCAAAATATTAGAGAAATGTATTGAACAGTGTAAACCATTTTTATGTTGAAGAAAATGTTCTAGAACCAAGGCACATTAGACGTTTTGTAGATATTAATATTTTATTAGATTTTTGAACACCTAGAAAAATTTGTAAGCTTAAATTTAAAAACATTTATTTTTATCTGTTTATCCGATTTAAATTGAAACATTTAAACCACGTGAACTAAAGATCTTTGGATCCACTTTTTAAAATTTGTTTTTATGAGCACTTTTTTTAATGAGCGCTCCTTATATATGTTAATTTGTGTATCATATATATGATATACGGATATATGTCTATATAGACAGACAACACATAACAAAATTGTGCACACATAATAATAGTAAAGGCCTTGTAGTTTTTCACAGGTTAAATATCTATTGCAATGTTTCAAAAAGTCCACAGTTGGTCAAAGATAGAACTGATCAGAAAAACATTAACCTAGGTCTGTATGCTCAGAATCATGAGCTCAAAAATAATAAAGTATCTAAGGAAAACAATAAGAGTCCTAGAAAAAATGACTGGCCAGTAATTAGTAAATACCATACAATTTACTTTTTTTTTCCGTTAGGCATCAAATCAGTCTCCTACTAAGCTTGCAGGCTTTTTTCATTTGCATTTCAACATGAGTCATGGCTGAGGTCTGGAAGGAGCAGGAAAAAAAATGCTATTCTGAGCAGACACCTCAGGCCTAAGGCATATTAACCATAATTTTCCAGTTGGGGTGTTGAAAATTATGATACAAGTTCAAGATACAATTCACAAAATTTTATGTCTTTACATCTTATTTTGTCAACAGATACCATACTATGGTTTACTATCCTTGTCCAAATTAATGCACTGGTACACACAGTGACATTTTCTCTGGCTACCGAATTCAAAATTGGTTAAAAAAAAAAAGTGAATGATTGGGAAGTTACTTGCCAACTTGGAAGTAGAGTTCTTCAGTTTTCCATCCTAAGTATTTAAGTTCTCTGGCATGAATTACCTGAAATCTTAAACTAAACAATGACCTAAACCCGACTTTTAACTGCAAGATTGTGCAATGCTTCAAAAACCCATTCAGATACCAGTTTTTTTATGATAAAACATCATCATTTAGACACACATTCAGCTAAGATCATTCCCAAGAAAAAATTTATAATATCAACACATTATTGCACATGTCTTAAAGGACCAGAAACAAAGACACAAGACAGACAGAAAGGAGGTAGAGACTATGGTTGTCAGACAGAATCCTTTAAACCAGAGCAGATAAGAGAAAAAATCTACTACACCAGTGGCACCCAGGGGGGGACCAGATGTTTTAACAGAGGGGCAACCTGAAATGTAAAATAAAGTGTCTATATGGTGACTTTACTGAATTTAGTGTCCCCTTTTTCTTTTTCTCTTTTTTAACAAGACAGAGGTGGCATAATACTTACAGTGCACGGAAGGAAGGAGGGTATTCCCTGAATCAACAGAGCTTTGGCAGCTGCTGGGGGTCCCTCAGTCCCTCCTTTTACTTACAGGATTAGCTCCTCTGGTTCAGTTCCACCCCAAGCAAGCACCATCTCCTAACATTTCAGTAGACAGCACTCACAAAGTTCTGGGGCGGAGGGGGGGGTACCAATATGTAACTTAAAGTTCGGTTCCTGACCTAGAAGCCAATTTATACCAATTAAATAATGAGGAATGGGTTCTGAGAAAAAGAAAAGGGGAGGCTAATTGCTTTGCTAAGAAAGGAGAAACACAGGGGACTCTGCCAAATGTTGTGACTCTCTTGATCTGGAGGGACAAGGGGTTTTAAAGGAGTTTCACTTGTTAACCTGGGAGATACTCAGTTCTTAGGTCCCCAGCAGGCATTGCCCTCTGCAATGGTTGTGCTCCAGGCAGCCAGCTAGGTGCTTCTATCATCCTGCTAAACAAAGGGGGGTAAAGTTCATCGCAGTTCCTTAAAACACAGTTCAAACGGGTGTCAGGCTTACTCTCTTTATTACCCATTTTCACGTCCAATATCCTTAAGTTTTTACAACCAAAATCACACAACAAAATGAACAAAAGCAAACAAACAAACAAAAAAAATAGAACGGAGAACAAAACACACCACACACACACAAAAAGAAAAACAGAAACCCGGCGCCTAAACAGAAAAACAGTGGTACAGTGCAACATCTTGCTAAAGCTCCAGGGTAGGAGCGCGTGCGTGCCCGTCGGCACCTCTCTACACTTCCAGAGGAATTTCCTACGGAACAGAACAGAGGACAGAACGATTCTTGTTACTGTCCTGGACAGGAGTATATGTGAGCCTCCCCAGGCCACGTCTCTGTCATCAGAAGAGATCTCCCTTAACCGGATATCAGATGTTATAAAGGCGCCACTTACCTATGGAGGCCTCCTCCATCAGGTGCTTGCTAATAGTTTTAGTGCAGAGGTTCACTGCAATGCTCCCGGGACTAAAGGCTCTCTTTCTAATATAGAGAAGATGGACCATACTAGGCCTGAGTGGAGAGCTGTTCCTTGGTGCCTATGGTTGATATACCATCCTAATTTGCAAAAGTGCCACAGAATGTAGGGTCAGCCTCCTTTTCATGGTACTCTTGGAAGCAACTGTTTGGACAAAGTGGTTGCCAAGGCAGTGACCTCATTCAGTTCCTGAAGGATGCGACCTCACCTCACTTCCTTGGTAATGGAACTCTCTGAACTTGGGATCCAGGAAGCCAGGCACACAGAGCCAATCCCAGTCCCAGTCCTAGTGGTCTCACTTGCTTCAATTTAGCAAGGACAGAGTCAGTCTTTCTTGGTACCTACTGATGTGAGGATGGCCAAATGCCAGGAAAACTCTGAAGAGGGGCCTTTTTTGAAAAAGCAGGTAGTGGCTCACAGCTGGCTCCTGACCACTTCACAGAGTTGGACAAGGAGACCAGATCTGAAACAGGACAGGCCATATCGGGGGAACACAGTATGACCCAGCAGTCAGAGGACACTCTGGAGAGTGAGAGACCTACTTGGGGGAAGGAGGTGACTTTGTGGGTGTGGATGTGTGTTTGTGGTTTTGTCTCATGTTCAGAGAATAGGTAGGAAAGTCGGTTTGTTTGGTTTGGAGTGAACTGTTTCTAGTAAGTTGTTGGACAAGGTGAGTGTTTCTATGTCTGTGTATCCCACTGTGTCCGTGGTTGTAGACATTAGAAAAGAGAATGCATCAATGGATGTTTCCTGTCTATTAGAAAGCTTCCCAGCATTCATCCTGCCCAATTAATGAATACTCTAGGGCTTGCCTTATCAATGGGCAACACCGGCTATCTTCCTAAGTTCCTGTTTTCTTCCTGAATTCTGGCCACTCTCCAGAATAGACTCATGCTTTTGTGTCCACGATATGTAGCACCTCCAAGCACCGTGACATGGACATGTACTGGATAGCTGAAGGAATTGGCAAGAATCTCAGAAAACTCAGATACCAGTGTGACCAGGATAGTCTCAGTGGAGAAACCCTGCAATTGGCCTTTTTATTACCTATTGTTCTGTTGCCCTGAATGTCAGGAAGGTCTTTGCCTCAGGCCACGCCTTCGAGATTCCTGAAGAAAAGAGTTTTCAAACGGAAATGAATGGGCATCACCTGTGGCTGTTTGCTTAATTCCTTTGGAAAGGGATGTGTCTGAATCAGCCCTTTGGCCCTGTGTTAGCCTAGAGCTTAGATTCTCAGCACCTGATGGATCGTAAGAAAGATCCCATGTGTGGATCCAAATCAAAATGGCCAAAAATCAGTCATTGTGGATGAAGTCTCTCGCATTCCTCCATAAGGTTCTTAACCTCCCTCAAGTGAGAATAGGGATCCAATGGGTCAAATGAGTTATTCAAAGCCCTGCAGATGCTAGCCCATAGGTTCTTGGGTTTTCTTATGAATCCAATTCAAATAAAGAATCTAAGCCGACAGTCAGTAGGCCTCAAATTGGAGAACAGAGCTGTGTTAACGGCAGGCATATTTGATCACTCCTGGTTCACAGGAAGGGTTTCCAGGCCACCCTGACTTTTGGTAAATGAGGGGAAAGGGAGCTTACTTGGGACACTGTCTTGTGCTGCGCCTCTCATGGAATCCTCCTGCCAGAAGTTATGATGAGTGTCTATATGGAAGAAGATGAGTGTCATGTGAGAGTGTTTTGGTTTTAACTGCGGTCATTTGTGTGGAAGTTGGAAGAGATAACTGGGTCCAACTTGGCTTGCACTTTGGTGTGATTCCCCTTAGAGACTGTGTTTTGGAACTGACCTCCGAGAAGGTACAAGGTCCTATGACATTGTATATCCATATTTCTGGGACATCTCTACAGAACGTAATTCAATGCTAAGTATACCAATCAAGGGCCAAATGAACTTCTGGACTTCAAATCTTAACTAGATTTCTGTTTTCATATTTATATTGAAAGGTTAATAAAATAGATACTTGTCATTTCCTGTTTTTCTGTATGCTTAACAAAACACCATTGAAATCTTGAGAACTGTTTACTATTCTTGTTCCCAGAATGTGCTGTCCCAAACTGCCAAACTGCAGAATGTACTCCGTCAACCAGTTGCTCGCAAACTGACACTCGCCATTACCCATCAATAAATTTCTCTCCCTGCCCTCTCCAAGAAAAATATATAACCATTTCTTAAGCTGTTCTCAGGGCTCTCTGCTCTGTTCAAGTGATCTCTGAGCCCTTCATGCCGGACTCCCAATAAACCCTTTGCTGTTGCATGAGACAGTCTCTTAGTGGTCTCTGCCGCAGATGCTCGCCCAACCTTTACATCTGGTGGCCCTAGCAAGATCCGGAAGCTGCAGACAAAATACCCCCAACGGGCTCCTCTGGGGGTAAATAAGGCCCATCTTTCTCGTTTCAGGCTTCAGGTTAGGGTATGGCAAAACGGCTATTGGTAAAGAGCGTGAGCTCTCTCCCATGGTGGCTGACACACATGTCACAGAGCCACAGGCCATGTCCCTGGGGGATAGACTCGGAAAATCGTGGAACAATAGTCTCCTCGACTCAGTGATATTTTGTTTCTGATTCGATATTGCCAGCCCTTCAGGTTTTGCCGACTAGTCAGTCCTGGTCTCAGTATTGGACGTCCATTGCCTGTCTTTATTGTCTTGTCTTGTCTGTGTTGTGTGTCGTTCCTTTCGGTGTCTGTGTATATTTCATTATGGGACAGATCATTTCAATGCCTCTGTCCCTGACCCTTAATCACTGGACCAAAATCTTCTTAAGGGCTCAGAATCTTTCTTTTTCAGTAAAACGCCAGACCTGGCAGATTCTGTGTCTCAGAATGACCCACCATTGCAGTCGGATGGCTCCTAGAAGGATCTTTCAACTTCACACTTATTTGAAAAGTCCGAGATATTGTCTTTCAGCAGGTGCCACATAGACATCCAGATCAACAGCCATATATCTTAACTTGTCAGTACCTCTACAAATCTCCTCCTCCATGGGTCAAGCCTTTCCTTGTCCCTGCACCTGCTCCTACTCCTTCCCCCACGATTCTATCTCAACCTCTCTGCTCCTCCTCCTCCACCCTCTGTTCTCCCTGAGTCTCAAGACTCTACTGGACTCACCACCCCCTCCTTATCATCTGCCCTCGTCTCCCAACCCCTAACACCCTCTAAGTGATTCCCCTTCTGCTGACTCAGCCTCTCCACCATTCGAGGAAGCTAGGCTGGCCCAGCGTCATCCAGATGACTGTCCCGCGGCACACACAGCCCCTCCTTCCCTGGAGGAAGCTGGCCCGGCTAAAAGAACTCAGAGAACTCACCGACGTTTTCACACCTGCCTACTTGAGGTGACTGCCAACACCACCTAGCGACTCTCTTCATGACAGAGCAATGAGAGAAAAATCTCCTGGAATGTAGAAAAAAATATCCTCAGACCTGATGGGCGACCAACACAACTTCCCAACATAATCAAAACTGGCTTCTCCTTAAACCCACCCAACTGGGACCCCAACACCTTTGAAGATAGGGAGCATCTGTTCAATTATTGCCAGGCTCTAACAGCGGGTCTCCAAGTGGCCGCTGGGTGACCAACTAATTTGGCCATGGTAAGAGAAATTATTCAAAGGCCTGATGAATCTCCATTTATGTTTCTAGAGAGAATCATGGAGGCATATAAGAGATATACTCCTTTCGATCCTCAGGCAGCAGATTAAAAAGCATCTGTCACGATGGCCTTAATTGAGCAAGCTGCCATGGATATTAAAAAAAAAATTAAAAGAGAGATTTTGTCAAAGAAGCCAAGAAAGTATACTATAAGAGAGAAACAGGGAGAAAGAAAGGGAGCAAAGGGAGGATGAGAGAACCAAAAGACAGACTAAGGCATTGACTAAGGTCCTGATCACAACAAGAAAGAGGCCAGAAATTAAGACATAGGGTGACAGGAAGGGCCCATGCCAGAGGCCACCCCTGGCCTCAGATCAGTGTGCCTACTCTAAAGAAAAAGGATACTGGGCCATAGAGTTCCCTATAAAGAGACAGCCACGCCAGCTGGCCATTCTGACTCTGGAGGATGACTAAGAAAGTCAGGGCTCAGAACCCATCCCCTAGCTCAGGGTAACTTTTGAAGTGGAGGGGACTCCAGTAAACTTTGAAGTGAATACAGGAGCAGTATACTCAGCCCTTAAGGCCCCATTGGGCCCTCTATCAAATAAAAGGTCTCTAGTTCAAAGGGATGATGACAGTAAATATCAGGCTTAGACAACTAAGAGGACCATGGACCTGGGGAAAGGAAAAATCCATCACTCCTTCCTAGGAATCCCAGAATGCCTGGACCCATTGATGGGCAGAGATCTGCTCATCAAGCTCCGGGCCAAAATAACTTTTAACCATGAAGGCCCCCAAATGAAATTTCTAAATACTTCAGCAAAAACTCCTATAGTCACGGCTTTAACTATATTAGTAGAAGATAAACATCCACCATTCACATGCCCCAAGTCTGATCAAACAGGCAAGCTACCCCAAAAATGGATAACAGATTACCCAGATGCCTGGGCAAAAACTGCTGGGTTAGGCCTGGCCGTGAAACAATCTCCAATAACAGTGGAGTTAAAAACCTCAGTCTCCCCAGTCAATGTCAAATAATATCCTCTAAGCAAAAAAACTAAAGGTGGGATAAGGCCCCATATTCAGAAATATCTGGCATTAGGGGTCCTAAGGCCCTGTCAATCGGCCTGGAACACTCCCCTGCTACTAGAAAAAAAAAGCCAGGGACCGGGAACTATCGCCCCATTAAAGAGCTAAGAGAGATCAACAAAAGAGGGCAGGACATTCACCCCACGGTACCTAATCCGTACAATCTGCTTAGCACTCTGAACCCTGAGGGGAAATTATATACTGTTCTGAACTTAAAAGATGCTTTCTTTTGCTTGCCTCTGCATAAAGATAGTCAGTTGCTGTTTGCTTTCGGGTGGGTAGACCCAGAAACCAAAACGTCTGGTCAACTAACTTGGACTAGACTCCCACAGGGGTTCAAAAACTCCCCCACTCTCTTTGATGAAGCCCTCCACAGAGATCTCAACAACTTCAGAACTACGCACCCTGAATTTACCCAGCTTCAATACGTGGATGTCCTGCTACTGGCAGCCAACACCAAGGAAAACTGTGAGTCTGGGACCCAAGCACTATTATATGAGCTTGCTCAACTCGGGTATAGAGTTTCGACCAAAAAGGCCCAAATTTGCTAGCATGAAGTAATCTTCCTGGGCTATTCCCTTAGGGGCAGTAAACGATGGCTCACTGAGCCCAGAAAACAAACCATTATGTAGATACCACCCCCATCTTACAGCAGACAACTCAGAGAATTTCTTGGGACTGCTGGCTTTTGCAGGTTATGGATGCCTGGGTTTGCGTCCTTAGCTGCTCCATTATACCCGCTGTTAAAGGAAGATGCCCAATTCCAATGAAACCCTGAGGACCAGGAAGTTTTTGATAACATCTAAGGACACTGACACTGAACGCCTCAATTTCACTGAGCTCAGCCTGCAATTAGAGCAAGCCCTACACTACGTTAAAAATGTACATCAACTCACTCACCTTGGTTCAAAGAAACTGCAGGCATTACTGTAAGATTAAGAACAGAGTTTTCCACTAACCAACTCACAGTGAAAGGAAATAACTGAACGGGTAACAAAAGCCTGTCGGGTCCGTCAATTGGGTAATGCTTACCCTTCCAAGTTTCCTAGAGGAAAGCACCTATGAGGAACCAGACCAGGACAATTCTGGGAAGTGGACATTACTAAAATTAAGCCAGCAAGGTATCGATTTAAATATCTCCTAGTCTTTGTAGATACATTTTCAGGATGGATTGAAGCCTTACACACACACACACACACACAAAAAAAAAAAAAAAAAAAAAAAAAAAAAAAAAACGGCGCAAATGGTTTTCAAGAAGATCCTGAAAGATATTTTTCCAAGATACGATCTGCCTAATGGACTAATAATGGACTGGTTTTCATGGCCCAGGTAAGTCAGGTGTTAACCAGGACCCTGTGGATTAATTGGAAGTTACATTATGCTTATATACCCCAGAACTCAGGACAGGTAGAAAAAATAAATAGAACCATTAAAGAGACCTTAACGGCCCCCTTAGGGACCTGGTGACTATCTCTCCACCCAGACATTTTTCAGCTCAGTATAGGTCTTTCCTATTGAGACATGCCTGATGAAGAGGATCTCACTAAAATTCCATTAAATCCCTTCCGTACCATAGATAATTGAAACAAACATTATGGATGCAGGGACACGCGAGCCAGATGCAGGTTGGCTAGCCTATATTACTATGTATGCCCGGCAGACTATCAAAGCGACAAACAGCCATGGCTGTGTGGGAGAAAAGCCGACTTCTTGTGTAAGTCATGGGGATGTGAGCATACAGGGACTGCCTGGTGGAACCCAAACTCCTCATCAAATTCAGTACACAGCATTGGCCATATTACCAATTAGACAACCAAAAACTATGGCCCCCAGAGGGTTCTCTAGATCCTCAAATTCTGCATGACATTTTTAACTTCGGCAAGTGCTCAAAAGGGGGAAATTCCCCTATGTGGAATCCTTTTTCCTCCTTCGCTCACATCCTGTACTATGCTTCCCCAATAGTTCCTCACCCTCAGCCTTCTGCTCTAGACTCTCTGCTTTCACTCCCACCTCAGCAACCTGATTTCTCCCCTCCAATTACTAGATCAAAAACCCAAACCTCCGCTGGATCTCAGAACATTGCCCCCTTGCTGAGGAAGCAGGTACCGAGGTACCCCTCCACCCACTCCTCTCTTTTCCTGTCAGTGTCTGCACTAGGTCCCACCAAGTCCTCTAGCAAGCTTAGCCAAAGCTCAAACCAGCTGAGAAGAGCCCTCAGACCCCTATCCAAGATGTAATGAAAATGACCTTTAAAGTTGATTTGTCATCACTGAAAACAGGTTTCTAAGAATTTAAAGTCCCTCACAGGCTTTTTGGAATACTCACTCCCGTCTTCCCCTCTGCTCTACCTGTTCTACTGCTCAAGTTTTTGTTCTAGGAAAATCCCAAACCCCTTTCCCATTATTCTTTGGCATCTCTCCTTCCTCATTCTCAGATCCACGGAGCTGCACTCAGCATCGCCTTCCCTGTCATCCCCCTCTGTACCAGGTCCACAGAAATGTCTTAAATGACCTTCTCCAGAAGTCTTTACCAAGGCTTACTTTAGGGCTTTCAGCAAAAGAGTCCCTCTGAAAAAGTTCAATGGAGATAAACTTCCACTCTTCATGTTGCCCTGTTCTACTTGGCCACTGGCTGGAAAAATCACCACCCCTAAGCTAGACATCGCCTTACCAGTTTTTCACAAAATATGTGAACAAGGACTCTGGCCTTGAGCTGGGGCTTCAGAGAGATTGCTACATTTCTAAGATAAAAAAGTTACCAACTGGGCTCCATGGTGACAGCTGGCAAGGAGGAAAAAAAAGAGACAAAAAAGCTCTTCCATTCCAAGGTGTAATTGAAAAGTTAACATGCACAGAACAGAGGAAAAAAAACAGAAACAAAAACTGATTTGTGTGAATTTCTGCAGACTGTGAACTTCTGAGCCCCTTCCCTTACATGTTGGGTACAAATACTAAAACTACCAAAACTTGGGGTTCAGGGGATTAATTGATTACAACAGAAGCAATGCCCTCTCAATACGGATGCAAACAAATAAAAATCCTTTCCTGTCTTTGGTGCTATCTTAGGTGCCTTTCCTTGTCCGTCTCTACAACAGTATAATTCTATACACTTTAACATTATTTATGTTTTCATAAAGTGGTCAATAGTTGCGATTAATTATGTAATGATGCAGATGTTTTCCAGAGTGCTCTATCAGGACGCAGGTTCATTTAAAGATCAAATAGGGGGGGCATACAACCCGGTTCCACCGGGAACCTGTATCCCTCACTTTAGCCATCCTATTAGGAATAATAGTTGCTGAAGGGGTGGGCACAGGAACAACTGCCCTAGTCCATGAGACACAACAAAGACACAATTAGAAGCAGAAATAGACCAAAGCTTAAAGACATTAAAAACCGACATCACAGCTTTACAGGAATTTTAACCTCTCTCTCTCTGAAGTTGTTTACAGAGCAGGCGAGTGTTGGACCTCCTCTTCATGAGAGAAGGGTGCCTTTTTGCTTGCATTGAGGAAAGAATGATGTTTTTTATGCCGACAATACTGGAGTTGTAAAAGAATCTATGAGTAAATTAAGAAAATTACTTGAAGAGTGTCAAAGAAAGACAGAGGCCCCCAAAGGGAGGTTTGAGTCTTGGTTCACATAGTCCACCTAGTTAACTACACTTTTATCCACCCAGGCTAGTCCATTAATAATTCTCATATTATTGTTAACTGTAGGACCCTGTTTGCTCAACCATGTAGTTTCTTTTCTCTCCCAAATTGAACCTGTTATTAACCCTAACCATACACTGTTCTCTCAATCTAATTTTACAGAAGAGCGGGGACAGAGTTGGTCTTAAAATACAGGAATATAGAGGATCTTCCACCTGCTGAGAACCTCAAAGGTCCTTGAAGAAATGATCCCTGGAGAAGATGTAGTCAACTATGAAGGACCTGAGAGAGCAAAAGTCTTCCATGGCAAACAACCTGCTCATGATGAAGGGATGTGTCTGAATCAGCCACTCTCTTCTTAATGTAGAGAAGATGGACCAAAGCAGGGATGTGTTGAGAGCTGCTCCTGCGTGCCAATGGGTGACATACCATTCTAACTTGTGAAAGTGTCACAGAAAGTAGGGGCAGCCTCCTTCTCATGGGAACCTTGGAAGCAACTGTTAGGACAAAGTTGTTGTCAAGGCAGTGACCTCATTCAGTTCCTAAAGAAAGTGACCTCACCTAACTTCTATGGTGATGTAACTCTCTGAACTTGGAATCCAGGAAGCCTGGCACCCAGAGCCAGTCCCAGTCCCAGTCCCAGTTGTCAAACTTATTTTGATTTACCAAGGACAGACTCAGTCTTTCTTGGGACCTACTGATGTGAGGATGGCCAAATGCAAGAAAAGCTATGAAGAGGGGGCTTTCCTGAGAAAGCAGGCATTGGCTCACCACTGGATCCTAAAAACTTCACAGAGTTGGCCAAAAAGACCAGATTTGAGAAAGAACAGGCCATTTCCTGGAACATAGTATTGCCCACCAGTCAGAGGACTCTCCAGATAGTCACAGACCTACATGGGGGAAGGAGGTGCCTTTGTGATGTGGGTGTGAGTTTGTGGTTTTGTCTCATGTTCTGAGAATAGGTATGAAAGAAGGTTTGTTTTTTTTTTGGAGTGAACGGTTTCTAGTAAGTCGTTTGACAACGCGAGTGTTTCTATGTCAGTGTATCCCACTGTGCCCGTGGTTGTAGACATTAGAAGAGAGAATGCATCAATGAATATGTCCTGTCAGCTAGAAAGCTTCCCAGCATTCATCCTTCCCAATTTATTAATGGACTGCAGCTTGCCTTATTGATGGCAACACTTACTATCTTTCTAAGATCCTGTTTTCTTCCTGAATTCTGGCCACTCTCCAGAATAGGCTCATGGTTTTGTGTTTAAGATATGTACAACCACGAAGCTCTTTGAAATGACCATGTACTAGATAGCTAAAGGGAATGGCGAGCATCTCAGAAAACTCAGATATCAATGTTACCAGTAAAGTCTCAGTGGAGAAACCCTGCTTGGGGCCTTTTGATTACCTAATCTTCTGTTGCCCTGAATGTCAGGAAGGTCTTTTCCTCAGGCCACCACTTTGTGAAGCCTGAAGAAAACAGTTTTCAAATGGAAATGAATGGGTATTACCTGTGGTTCTTTGCTTAATTGCTTTGGAGAGGATGTGTCTGAATCAGCCTATTTGCCCTGTGTGAGGCTGTGGCTTAGATTCTCACCTTCTGATGGATATAAAGAAAGATCCCATGTGTACATCCAAGACCAAAATGGCCACAGAGCAGTCCTTGTGGATGAAGTCTCTTGCCTTCCTCTGTAACTTTCCTGAATTCCATCAAGTCAGAATAGGGATCCTTTGGGTCAAATGAGATCTTCAAAGCCCTGCAGAGGCTAGCCCATGGTTGCTTGGGTTTTCTCAAGACTCCAATTTACATAAAGAATCCAAACCCCACAGTCAGTTGACCTCAAATTGAAGAAGTGGAGCAGTATTAATGGGAGGCCTATTTGATCTCTCCTGGTTCACAAGAAGGGTGTCCATGCCACCCTGAATTAGGCAATTTAGGTGCAAGAGAGCTTATTTTGGACACGGACTTGAGCTGTGCCCCTCATGGAAAACTCTAGCCACAGGTTATTATGTGTGTCTATATGGAAGAAGATGAGCGCCACGTTGGAGTGTTTTTGTTTAAATTGTGGTCATTTGGGTGGCGGTTAGAAGAGATGACTTGGTTCACATGTGCTTGAACTATGGTGTGATTTCCTTAGAGACTGAGTTCTGCAACTGAACTCAGAGAAGTATTGCCATGAATAGTGTTGAGATTTTAGGAAGCCAGGCATGAGTGTCGCCCTTGGAAACTGAGTTCTAGGCCCAGGGTGGCTTTCCACAGAGCACTGGGCCTCTCAGCCAGGATACCACATGATTTTATTCTGAAAGACTTGGCACCCATCGTTGAGAGTCAAAACTCATATGGACCTCACATTGTAGAGCTAAATGAGCTAAACATCATGTGATCTTTTCACCATTCTTTGGGAAGCCTTACCTGTGAGTGTTCTCAAGAGCTTTCATTGAAATGAGCTTCCTAACCATTTAATGGTTCCTGAATGAATTGAAACTCACAGTGCCTCCAACTTCATCCTTGAAAAATTGCTAGATAAATGCCATGAAATTTTTGAAATTCCCATCACCAGGTGGCACTGGAGAACCTTTGGATGACCTGTTGCTGGTCATGAATATTTCAGTGTCTTGTTTTACTGGGTTTCATGTAAATGGTGTAGAACAGAGATGTCAGTAAGTTGGACTCTGTTGAGTAGTGGGCCTAGAGCAGTGTTGGGCAGGTATGTGATAAAACATCTGTGATGGGGCCATGTGGATCTGCCATTGCCTTCCAAATGGCTTGTGACTGACATGGCACAGCCAGCAGAACCTTCTGTGTAAAGGCAACTTGTTATATGGAGCGATTTCAGGATATTGTTCAGAATCAGGTTGCTATGGTCAAGGGGTCAAGCTATGTGGGATAGAAGCCTGGTTCTTGTATCATCCTGCAGACCCTGATCCACCACACGTGACAGAACTCCCTCTTGCACTTTGTTGCAGTTGAACTCCTTGTATTTCGTGAAGCAAATACCAAACTCCCAGTGCAGCAGGAAGAAACACCACGAAATGGAGGATGACCATATGGCTTCACAGTCCACACTTGGAGACACTAAGCCCCAGTGGCCACAGTTTACCTACAAAGAGAGAATTCAGCACTGCTGCCTCGTGTTCATTGTAAAATAAGAAACTTTGTCCTCCTGGTCACATAGATGCAGACCCAGCTTTGAGGGTCTCACTACAAAGGAAGCTTAACTCGTGACAACAACCTATATTTCAGTGCCCAACCTCAGTGGCAGTTTCTCAAAAAGTTTTAGGCAAGCAGAGCTCCATGTTTGTGGAGTGTGTACCCTGTCCTTATTTTTGGAAACTCCTATTCCACCTCCAAGTTTGTGCACTCTTGAGCATTTTCCATTCCAAAAATGTAATCACAGATTTTGTAACTCTTCTCCTCTAATTGTGTCTTACTTGGGGCGAAGGTAATGTCAAGGCATGGTTCTGGATGAGACTGGGAAGATTTGTTGTAGCACATATTTGCATACACATTGGATTAATTTTCCTATTTTCCATTCGAAATTCTGAATCCCTGACACTAACCCATATTCTACTAGACTCTGACTACTAATCCTAATATGATGGAGAAAAATAACCCAAACAATACATAAGTACATGCAGTTCAGAGTTCGACTTGCCATTTGCATGATAAAGGGTAGGTGTTATAAATTTAGTCAATTTTTAATTGAAATAGTTCTCCATGTGTTTTCAAAGTTAACAAATATGTGAATTACTGTCTCCCATTCTCTGGAGCCTATTCAGCACATGTATTTTTATATGCACAAATAGAATCCTGCGTGATATCACACGTACATTCTTGTGAGTTACATGACTTAGCAGATACAAAGTGTGAGAAGTGACCACTCCTCCTAAACCCTGTTGGAACTGAAAATTCAACCTATGGGTGAGCTTCCCAGTAGAACAACATTATACATAAACCCATGTTCAGTAAAATGAATGTTTTTGCATCTTTATGATATATATTTCATGATGAATTTCGATTGGCATATATATTGCTACTTATTAATGTCTCTGTTCGTGTGTGTGTGTGTGTGTGTGTGTGTGTGTGTATATTCTTCAGATTTTTAAAAATATGAAATATATGTGTCTTATATACAATCCCTAAATTCATTCATGTTCATGTATGTGGATTAATAATCAACTTTTCACAAGATTATTCTTAGAAATATTCATCCACCCGAAATACATATTTGTTTCCTAGTACTGAAAACTAACTTCAGTGAAAGGTGCATACAAATCCTAATATGTCTACATTAACTGACCCAGTTTAACATCAATGCATGTAGGTTCCTATGGACATGATGTGTATTTTGACGTTAATTTTTATTCCACACTGGTACATTACTATTCCTTCAGTTTATGTACATCATAGAATATATATTTTATTCACTAGTTAACAAATTTATAGGCATTTGTTTCACTTTCAATCACTTCCTGCTCCAGAACACATGAATTTCTCTACGTTTCTTCAGTGGTCTATTCATGAGACTTTTTTTCCAAATACATTTTTTTCGATTTCCATAATCAATTTTGAAACAAAACTCACAAACCCTTCATGATAAACCATAACCCTAAGATGATCATTAGATATATAACTGGTTGGAATGAATGATTGTATATCAATATAACATTTCTTATATATTTTCAGATATCTATTCAATCCATTATTTAAAGTGGATCCAGTTATATTATTTATTCACAGTATGGTCTATTCATGCATTATGTGTATATTCATAGAAACAGGGTACACATCTTTGTACGACTATACTAATTTATAAGTCTTCAAAATATTGCTCCAAGAAATGGTGGAAGAAATACTCATGTCACCTGATCTACATACACATTTTATCACAGAAATATTCTGGACACCAAAAGCAAAGGTCACACTTACAATTGTACCAAAGCCTAAATAGAAAGTGAGCATGGGTTACTAAAAACATCCATGTCCAGGTTGCCTAATGCTCTCAAATATCAATCCTATTGGTGACTACATATTTGTTTCTTCCTAAGATTATCTATTCAACCTCAAACCTGTTGAAAATGTCTAACCCTATCACACAATTTATACTTTGCTTGATTTCCTAATGTCTCTATTGATATCTGCTTTCCTACATGATTTCCCCAGTTCATCATTGTGACTGACTCTTCACATGTACTGACATTTACATACACTCTCTACCCGAAACCCTATTGCTAAAGAACTTTTGGTCCAAATCCTATACTCACTCTTCTTTCTAAACCTACAGACTACCTTCCTAATCCTACCGACTATCGCTTTTTGACTGGATGTTCTTTTCAACATTCAATCATCCAAAGTACAAGGTCCGATGCCAGTGTATATTGATTTATTTGAGACATCTGTGCAGCACATAACTCAAAGCTAAGTATCCCACTCAAGTCCCCAGTGCCCTTCTGGACTTCAAATCTTACCTAGATTTCTGCTTTCATAGTTATATTTCACATATATACTCTTATAAATATCACAGGTTGCCAATGCCATTATTCATCCCGCAGAATGATTCGTAACCCAAATCAAACCTATTATTAACCTTAACTATACACTGTTCCTTCAATATAATGTACAGAAGAGCAGGGACAGAGTGGGTCTTACAATATAGGAATGTAGATGATCTTCCACCTGCTGAGAACATCAAAGATCCATGGAGAAATGATCCTTGGAGAATATATAGGCAGCTATGTAGGACCTGAGAGAGCAATAGTTATCTTCCATGGCAAACAACCTGGTCAGGGTGAATTGATGTGTCTGAATCAGCCTCTGTCTTCTTAAAGTAGAGAAGATGGACCAATCCAGGCCTGTGTGGAGAGCTGTTCCTGGGTGCCTATGGTTGATATACCATTCTAACTTCTGAATGTGTCACAGGATGTTGGGGCAGCCTCCATCTCATGGGAACCTTGGAAGCAACTGTTAGGACAAAGTGGTTACCGAGGCAGTGACCATATTCAGTTCCTGAAAGAAGTGACCTCATTTCACTTCCTTGGTGATGTAATTCTCTGAACTTGGGATCCAGGAAGCCAGGCACCCAGAGTCAGTCTCACTCTGAGTCCCAGTGGGCTAACTTGTTTGCTTTTCCCAAAGACATAGTCAGTCTTTCTTGGTACCTACTGATGTGAGGATGGCCAAATTCCAGCAGAGCTCTGAAGAGGGGCCTTTCCTGAGAAAGTAGGTAGTGGCGAACCACTGGCTCCTGACAACTTCACAGAATTGGCCAAGGAGACCAGAACTGAAACAGGACAGGACATTTTTGGGGAGCATAATATGGCCCACCAGTCAGAAGACACTCTGGATAATCACAGACCTACTTGGGGGAAAGAATTGCCTTTGCCATTGTAGGTGTGAGTTTGTGTTTTTTTCTGATGTTCTGAGAATAGCTAGGAAAGGTGGTTTGTTTGGTTTGGAGTGGACTATTTCTAGTAAGTCGTTTGACATGGTGAGTGTTTCTATGTCTGTGTATTCCACTGTATCCGTTGTTGTAGACATTAGAAAAGACAATGCATCAATGGATGTGTTGTCTCTAGTTGAAAGCTTCCCCGCATTCTTACTGCCCAATTGATGAATGGACTGCAGCTTGCCTTATGGATGGGCAACATCTACTATCTTCTTAAGTTCCTGTTTTCTTCGTGTTTTCCAGCCACTCTCCAGAATAGGCTCATGGTTTTGAGTCCCAGATATGTAACACCACAAGGCTCTGTGACATGGCCATGTACTGGATAGCTTAAGGGAATGGGAGCATCTCAGAAAAATCAGATATCAGTGTGACCAGTAAAGTCTCAGTGGAGAAACCCTTCTTTGGGCCATTTGCTTACTTCTGTTTCTATTACCCTGAATGTCAGGAAAGTCTTTGCCTCAGGCCACCCTGTTGTGTAGCCTTAAGACGACTGTTTTCATATGGAAATGAATGGACATCACCTGTGGCTCTTTGCTTAATTGCTTTGGAATGGAATGTGTCTGATTCAGCCTCTTGTCCTTGAATGAGGTTGTGGCTTAGATTCTCAGCACCTGATGGATCTAAAGAAAGATCCCATGTGATTTCAAAACCAAAATGACAAAAAGAGAAGTCATTGTGGATGAATATTTTTGCCTTCTTGTTTTATGTTCCTGACCTCCATCAAGTGAGAATAGGGATCCTTTGGGTCAAATGAGTCTTTGAAATCCCTGCAGAGGCTAGCCCATATGTGCTTGGGTTTTCTCATGACTCCAAATCACATCAAGAATTTATAGGCTTCAGCCAGTAGGCCTCAAATTGGAGAAGCGGAACACTTTAACAGCAGCAATATTTGATCACTCCTGGTTCACAGGAATAGTGTTCAGGCCACCATGTTTTTAGGCAAATGAGGGGCAAGTGAGCTTATTTTGGACACTACCTTGTGCTCATTGAAACCTCCAGCTAGAGGTTATGATGAGTGTCTACAAGGAAGAAGATTATGGCCCTGTGGGAGTGATTTCATTTTAATTTTGGTCATTTTTGTGGCAGTTGAAAGGGATGACTGGGTCCACCTGGGCTTGAACTCTGGTATGATTTACCCTTAGAGACTGAGTTCTGGAACTGACCTCAGAGAAGTATTGCCATGAATTGTGTTGGGATTTTAGGAGGCCACGCATGAGACTCACTCTTGGAAACTGAGATCTAGGCCCAGGGTGGTTTCCACAGAGGCCTGAGAATCTCAGCCAGAATATCACATGATTTTATTCTGAAAGACTTGGTAGCCATAGTTGAGAGTCAAAACACACATGGACCTCACATTGTAGACGTCAATTGGCCTGGCTTCATGTGACCTGTTGGCAACTCTTTGAGAAGCCTTGACTTTAGAGTTCTCCAGAGCATTCATTGAAATGAGCTTTCTCAACACTTAACGGTTCCTGAATGAATTGAAACCCACAGTGCCTCTAACTTCATCCTTGAAAACTTGCTAGATAAATACCATAAAATTTTGGAAATTCCCATGACCAGGTGGCACTGCAGAAACGTTGGATGTCCTGTTGCTGATCATGTGTATACCAGAAAGTGCCTTGTTTGACTGGGTTTCATGAAAATGGTGTAGAATACGAGATGCCAGGAATTTGGAGCCTGCTGAGTAGTGGGCCTAGAGCAGTGGTGGGGAGGTGTGTGATGAAACATCATGGTGGGGCCATGTGGATCGGCTATCGGCTTACAAATGGCTTGTGACTGATATGGCGCAGCCCCCATTCCCTTGTATGTAAAGGCATCTTGTTATATGGAGAGGTTTCAGGGCAATGTTCATAATCAGGTTGCTATGGTTATTGGGACAAGCTATGTGGGATAGAAGCCTGGTTGGTACATTCTCCTGCAGACGCTAACCCACCCCACGTGACAGAACACCCTCCAGCACTGTATCCCAGATGAACTTCTTATATTGTGTGAAGCAAGTACCAAATTCCCAGTGTAGCAGCAAGAAACACCACGAAAATTGGAGGATGATCAAATGTCTTCACTGTCCCCACCGGGAGACACTTAGCCTCCAGTGGACACAGTTTACCTACAAAGAGAAAATTGAGCACTGCTTCCTCATGTTCATTGAAATATAAGAAATCATGTCTTCCAGGTCACATAGATGCAGACCCAGCTTTTATGGTCTCACGACAAAGGAATCCAAAGCTCATGACAACAACATATATTTCAAGTGCCCAACCTCAGAAGCCGTATTCCAAGAAGTCTTAGGCCAGCAGAGCTCTTTGTTTGTGGAGTGTTTACCCTGTCCTTTACTTTTGGAAACGCCTCTACCACCTCCAAGGTTGTGAACTCCCGAGCATATTCCATTAAATATATGTATTCATAGATTTTCACACTTTTCTACTATAATTGTGTCTTACTTGGGTGAAGGTAATGTCAAGGCATTGTTCTGGATGTGAGTGGGAAGATTTTTGTGTAGCACATATTTACACACACACTGGATTCATTTTTCAACTTTTATTTTGAAATACTGAATCCCTGACACTAACCCATACCCTACTAGACTCTGAATTATGATCCTAATATGATGGTGAAAAATAACCCAAAAAGAATAGAATACAAGCAGTTCAGAGGAGGCATGGTGTATAGTTGGAATTGCCTTTTGCATTATATTTTGTAGGAGTTATAAATCTAGTCAATTTTTTGTTGAAATAGTTCTACATGTGTTTTTAAAATTAACAAATATATGAATCCCTGTCTCCCTTTCTCTGTAGCCTATTCAGCACATGTATTTTTATATGCACATATAGTATCCTACCTGATATCACTCGTATACACTTGTGAGGTGGCTGAATTTGCAGATGCAAATTGAGAGAAGAGATCACTCCTCCTAAACGCTGTTGGAACTGAAAATTCAACCTATGGGTGAGCTTCCTAGTTGAATAACATTATTCATAATTTCATGTTCAGTAAAATTAATATTTTTCAGTCTGTTGATTATATATATTTCATGATAAATTTCTATTGGCATATATATCACTACTTTTTTTTATTGGTTGCTCAAAACATTACAAAGCTCTTGACATATCATATTTCATACATTAGATTCAAGTGGGTTATGAACTCCCATTTTTACTCCAAATACAGATTGCAGAATCACATCAGTTAAACATCCATATTTTTACATAATGCCCTATTAGTTAATGTTGTATTCTGCTACCTTTCCTATACTCTACTATCCCCCCTCCCTTCTCTTCCCATCTTTTCTCTCTACCATACCTACTCTAATTCATTTCTCTCGTTGTTTATTTTCCCACAACCTCTTATATGTAATTTTGTGTAACAATAAGGGTCTCTCTCCATTACCATGCAATTTCCCTCTTCTCTCCCTTTCCCTCCCACCTCATGTTTCTGCTTAATGTTAATCTTTTCTTCATGCTCTTCCTCCCTGCTCTGTTCTTAGTTGCTCTCATTATATCAAAGAAGATATTTGGTATTTGTTTTTTAGGGATTGGCTAGCTTCACTAAGCATAATCTTCTCTATTGCCATGCATTTCCCTGCAAATTCCATGATTTTGTCATATTTTAGTGCTGCGTAATCCTCCATAGTATACAAAGGTCACATTTTTTTTTATCCATTCATCTATTGAAGGGCATCTGGGTTGGTTCGACAGTGTAGCAATTGTGAATTGTGCTGCTATGAAAATCGATGTGGCAGTATCACTGTAGTACGCTCTTTTAAGGTCTTCAGGGAATAGTCCAAGAAGGGCAATAGCTGGGTCAAATGGTGCTTCCATTCCAAGCTTTCACAGGAGACTCCATACTCCTTTCCAAATTGGCTGCACCAGTTTCAGTCCCACGAGCAATGTACAAGAGTACCCTTTTCCTCACATCCTCGCCAGCACTTGTTGTTGTTTGACTTCATTATGGCTGCCAATCTCACTGGATTGAGATGGTATTTTAGGGTGGTTTTTATTTGCGTTTCTCTTACTGCTAGAAATGGAGAGCATTTTTTCATGTACTTGTTAATTGATTCTATGTCCTCCTCTGAGAAGTTTCTGTTCAGGTCCTTGGCCCATTGGGTTATTGGTTATATTATTGTCTAATTTTCTGAGTTCTTTGTATACTTTGTATACTCTAGATATTAGGGCTCCATGTGAAGGGTGAGGACTAAAAATTTGTTCCCATGATGTAGGCTCCATATTTACCTCTCTTATTGTTTCTCTTTCTGAGAAAAAAAAATTCAGTTTAAGTAAGTCCCATTTCTTGATTCTTGTTATTAACTCTTGTTCTATGGGTGTCCTATTAAGGAATTTGGAGCCTGACCACACAATATGTAGATCTGAGCCAACTTTTTCTTCTATCAGACGCAGAGACTCTGATTTGAATCTAGCTCCTTGATCCACTTTGAGTTAACTTTTGTGCAGGGCGAGAGGAGGGGATTCAGTTTCATTTTGTTGCATATGGATTTACAGTTTACCCAACACCATTTGATGAAGATGCCATCCTTCCTCCATTGCAGGCCATTAGCTCTTTTATCAAATATAAGATAGTTGTAGCTTTTTGGATTAGTCGCTGTGTCCTCCATTCTGTACCATTGGTCCACCCGCCTGTTTTGGTACCAGTACCATGCTGTTTTTATTATAATTGCTCTGTAATATAGTTTGAAATCTGGTATTGCTATACTGCCTGATTCACACTTCCTGCTTAGAATTGCTTTTGCTATTCTGGGTCTTTTATTTTTCCATTTGAATTTCATAATTGCTTTATCTATTTCTACAAAAAATTCCTTTGGGATTTTGATTGGCATTGCATTAAACCTGTAGAGAACTTTTGGTAATATAGCCATATTGATGATGTTAGTTCTTCCTATCCATGAACGGGGTATATTTTTCCATCTTCTAAGATCTTATTCTATTTCTCTTTTTAGGGTTCTGTAGTTTGCATTATATAAATCTTTCACCTCTTTTGTTAGGTTGATTCCCAAGTATTTAATTATTTTGAGGAAATTGGGAATGCAGTGTTTTGACTCATTTTTGTTTCAGAAGTTTTGTCGCTAATATACAGAAATGCCTTCAATTTATGCATGTTGATTTTCTATCCTGCCACATTGCTGCATTCATTTATTAGTTCTAGTAGTTTTTTCTGTAGACCCTTTTGGGTCTTCTATGTATAGAATCATGTCATCTGCAAATAGTGATAAGTTAAGTTCTTCTTTTCCTATTTTTATGCCTTTAATGTCTTTCATCTCTCTAATTGCTCTGGCCAGTTTTTCGAGAACTATATTGAATAGAAGTGGTGATAGAGGACATCCCTGTCTTGTTCCAGATTTTAAAGGGAATGCCTTCAATTTTTCTCCATTCAGAATGATGCTAACCTGAGGCTTAACATAGATAGCTTTTACAATGTCGAGGTAAGTTCCTGTTATCCCTAGTTTTTAAAATGTTTTGAACATAAAGGAATGCTCTACTTTGTTGAATGTTTTTTCTGCGTCTATCGAGATGATCATATGGTTCTTATCTTTAAGTCCAATGATGTTGTGAATAACATTTATTAATTTCCATATATTGAACCAGCCTTGCATCCCAGGGATGAATCCTAGTTGATCATGGTGCACAATTTTTTTGATGTGCCTTTGTATCCAATTCGCCAGAATTTTAATGAGGATTTTTGCATCTAGGTTCATCAGAGATATTTGTCATTCCTCATAGAACGAATTTGGCAGAGCTCCCAGTTTTTCTATTTCCTGAATAACTTGAAAAGTAATGGTATTAATTCTTCTTTAAAGGTTTTGTAAAACTCTGCTGTATACCCATCCGGTCCTGGGCTTTTCTTGGTTGGTAGTCTTTTGATTGCTTCTTCTACTTCATCCATTGATATTGGTCTGTTTAAATTGTGTGTTCCCTTATGACTCAGTGTGGGCAAATCATATGACTTAAGAAATTTATCAATGTCTTCACTATTTTTTATTTTATTGGAATACAGGTTTCCAAATAATTTCTAATTTTCTTCTGTATTTATGTTGCATCTGTTGTGATATTGCCTTTTTCATCCCGTATGTTAGTAATTTGAGTTCTCTCTCTTCTTCTCTTCATTAGCATGGCTAAGGGTCTGTCGATCTTATTTATCTTTTTGAAGAACCAACTTTTAGTTTTGTTAATTTTTTCAATAGTTTCTTTTGTTTCAATTTCGCTCTGATTTTAATTATTTCTTGCCTTCTGCTACATTTGCTGTTGTTTTGCTCTTCCTTTTCTAGGGCTTTGAGATAAAGTGTGAGCTCATTTATTTGTTGTTTTTTTTTTTTTCTTTCTTTTTTTGAGGAATGACCTCCAGGAGATGAATTTACCTCTTAAAACTTCTTTCATTTTGTCCCATAGAATCTGATATGTTGTGTCTGTATTTTCATTTATCTCTAAGAATTTTTTGATTTCCTCCTTTATGTCTTCTGTAACCCATTGATCATTCAGTAACATATTGTTCATTTTGCATGTAATGTATGATTTTTTCTTTTTTCTTTTATCATTGGTTTCCAGTTTCATTCCATTATGATCACAAAAAATTCATGGTATTATCTCCTCCCCTTTATATTTACTGAGGGTTGCCCTATGGCAAAACATATGGTCTATTTTTGAGAAGGATCCCTGTGCTGCTGAGAAAAAAGTATATCCACTTGATGATGGTTGATATATTCTATATATGTCACTTAAGTCTAGGGTATTGATTGTGATATTGAGTTCTATAGTTTCTTTATTCAACTTTTGTTTGGAGGATCTATCCAATGGTGAGAGACGTGAGTTGAAGTCACCCATAATTATTGTACTGTGGTCTATTTGATTCTTGAACTTGAGGAGAATTTGTTTAATGAACGTCGCAGCACCATTATTTGCTGCGTGAATATTGATAATTGTTATGTCTTGTCAGTGAATGGTTTCTTTTAACAGTATATAATGTCCTTCCTTATCCCTTTTGATTAAATTAGTCTTGAGGTCGATTTTATTCTATAGGAGGATGGCCACCCCTGCTTGGTTACGAGGACTGTGTGCATGGTATAAATTTTCCCAATCTTTCACCTTCAGCTTGTGTATGTCTTTTCCATTCAGATGTGTCCCCTGGAGGCAACTTATTGTTGGATTTGTTTTTTTTAATTCAAGTTACAAGCCTATGTCACTTTATTGGAGAGTTTAAGCCATTAACGTTTAGAGTTACTATTAATATATGGTTTGTACTGCCACCCATATTTGCTTATATCTTTTTTTTTAAATTAGTTTGTTTCTCCATGATTAGCTTTTCCCGCCCTCTGTCATTACTGAGGCACTTCCCACTGATGGTTTACATTGTTGATTTTCATTTCTTCCTCGTGTAGTGTTTTGCTCAAGATGCTTTCCAATGCTGGTTTTCTGGCTGCATATTCTTTTAGCTTTTGTTTATCATGAAATAATTTTATTTTGTTGTCTTACATTAAGCTTAATTTTGCTGGATACATAATTCTTGGTTGGCATCCATTGTCTTTCAGTGTTTGAAGTACGTTGTTCCAGGATCTTCTCACTTCCAGCATCTGTGATAAAAAAAAAAAAAACCATTGTTAACCTTTTTGTTTTACCCCTGATTGTAATCTGCCTCCTTTCTCTGGTAGGTTTTAATATTTTCTCTTTGTTTTGTATATTGGATATCTTCATAACAATGTGTCTTGGCATTGGTCTACTGTGATTTTGTGTGCTCAGTGTCCTGTAAGCATCTACAATTTGTTTATCTGTTTCCATTTTTATTTTTGGAAAGTTTTCTCTAATTATTTCATTCAGCAGGTTACTCATTCCCTTGGTTTGAATCTCTGTACCTTCCTCTTTCGGGATGACTCATAAGTTTGTTTTTTTAATGTTATCCCATATCTCTTGGATGTTTTCTCATAATTTTTTACAGCATTTCTTTCTTGGATAGAGTTTTTTCAAGATGATATATTTTGTCTTCATTATCTGACATTCTGTCTTCTACTTGCTCCACTCTGTTAGTGATACTCTCAATTGAGTTTTTAATTTGGTTTATCATTTCCTTCATTTCTAGAATTATTGTTTGATTTTTCTAATAATCTCTATCTCCTGATAAAGATGCTTAATTTCTTATTTTATCTGTTTATGTAATTCATTTTCAATGCGTTCTTTCACTGTTTGTTTTTGTTGTCTCGTATCCTCTTTAATGTTCCATTACATCTGTCTAAGGTATTCCTTGAGTTCTTTATATGACCATTTTTCTGATGACTCCAGATGCTCTTGAATATTTAGGCTGTCCTTCATTGTTTGTACTTTTTTTCTTCCTTGCTTTTTTATGCTGCTCATGTTACTTCTTGTTCTGTTTGACTACTGAGTTACTGCTTACTCTTATAAATTTATTTGATGCTTGGAAGGAAAGATATTAGAAGGGAAGGGAAGAAGTCACTAAAGAGAATGAGAGTATCCAGGTAGAATTCAAGGAAGGGGTATAATAAAATTGAAAAGAAATGAAAAGACAAAAGAAAAAAATAGAAAATAAAGAAAGAAAATTTTAAGTAATAATGATAATTAAAAAATGAAAATTAAAATTTAAAATAATAATAATAATAATGAAATAAAAAATTAAAAAAATAAAAAACATTAAAAAAGTTAAAGAACAACAACAAAAATAAAAATGAAAGAAAAAGAAAAACATACAAATAATATAATAATAATAATACATGCAGTACTAGAGTTCAATTAACTTCTCTTCCAGTAGGTGGAGCTGTGTGCACTGGGCCAAGCTTCTCCTCTAAATAAGTGGGAACAAATCACTGTGCAGCAGCTCTTCCTCCCAGACTCGGCGGGTCTCCAATCCTGAGTGCCTAGGGCCTTCTCTTGTGCTTCCTCAAGCCAGGCCCCGCTCACCTTTGACGCTCACCACAATACTGGTTACACACCAGGCCTCTGCTCCTGGTAGCCCTGTTTTAATGAAGGCCTGGGCACACTCTCCCTGTTTGCCTCCCTCAGACCCTAAGTTTGTAGAGCTTTGTCCTGAGAACCGCCAGCGAATTTTCCTGTCTTCCGGGAGCCATGCCCCTGGTAGGTGGTGTAAGAGACCTCAATTGTCAGCACTGGTGGGAGTGGTAGCCGGGAATTCCACGCCGCAAGTCCCGAGCCAATCCTGTTTCCCTAGGTCTGGCTATCGTGCTCCTGGGAGAGCTGGGAGGGGCCCTTGAGGTTTCCCCGTGGTGTTGAGAGAGATGTCAATGGGATTACACACTTGTCGCGTTGGTTTCAATGAAGTTATCTCCTCCGCCTGTAATGTCAGTTCTATGCCATGGTGGTATCCCATTAAAATGGTGACTGTTTGTTCCCTTTGCTGGGTGACCAATGCAATGGGTGGGTCCTGACTATCTCTCCCAAGCCCCATTTCAATCCTGTGGCCACTGCCTATGAAGGCTCAGTTGTCTTTTAACTCTGTCAATTCAGAAAGCCCAACCAGTTATTTCAGCGGGAATGTTAGTGCTGAGTCACAAAAACCAGACGAATCTAAGCTTGAATGCAGCCAATCCGGGCTCTGTGTGTGTTCTGAGGGGCCCAGACTGTTCGCCCCAGATTCACAACAGGTCAACATTGCCTAGTGATTCTGAGCAAACAGCATTTAGACAGTTTATGACTTCCTATGCCCGTGCAGCTGAAGAGATCAGAGACTTGATTTCTCCATGCCTGCCTTCATAATGGATCTCCTGTATTGCTACTTTTTAATATCTGTGCATGTGCGTGTTTGTATATATATATATATAAATATAAATATATATATATATATATATATATATATATATATATATATACACACACTCTTCAGATTTTTCAAAATATGAAATATATGTGTCTTATTATACACTCCCTAAATTCATTCATATTCATATCTGTGGATTTATAATCAACTTTCCACAAGATTATTCTCATAATAATCATCCACCTGCAATACATATTGTTTCCTAGTACTGAAAACTAAATTCAGTGAATGGTGCATACAAACCCTATTATTTCTACATTTACTTAGCCAGTTTAAAATCAATGCAAGTAGATTCCTAGGGGACATGATGTGTATTTTGACTTTCATTTTTATTCAACACTTGTACGTTACTATGTCTTCAGTTTATCCACATCATAGGATATATATTTCAGTCACAAATTAGAAAATTTATAGGCATTTGTTTCACGATCAATCACTTCCTGATTCAGAACACATGCATTCCTCCATGTTTCTTGACTGGTCTTTTCATGAGACTTCTTTCCAAACACATTACTTTCGTTTAACATCATCACTTATAAAGCAAAACTCAAACACCATTCATCATAAATCATAATCCTAATATTACCATTAGATATATAACTGGTTGGAATGAATGATTGTATATCAATATAAGATTTCTTATATATTTTCACATGTCATTTCAATCCATTATTTAAAGTGGAATCAGTTATGTTATTTATTCATAGTATGGTCTATTCATGCATTATCTCTATATTCATAGACAGAGGTTACACCTCTTTGTGCCCCTAATACTAATGTATGCATCTTCAAATTATTGCTCCCAGAAATGGTGAAAGAAATACTCATGTCACCTGATCTACATATACATTTTATCACAGTAATATTCTGAACAACAAACAAATAAAATATCACACTTATGATTGTACCAAAGCCTAAAAGGAAAGTGAATGTTGATAACTAATAGCATCCATGTCCAGGTTGCCTAATGCTCTCAAATGTCATTCCCATTCATGACGACATATTTGTTTTTTCCTATGATTATATATTC
The DNA here is from genome assembly GCF_048772815.1 of Callospermophilus lateralis. NCBI lineage: Eukaryota > Metazoa > Chordata > Mammalia > Rodentia > Sciuridae > Callospermophilus > Callospermophilus lateralis. Next base: position 6,101,598 of record NW_027514462.1, on the reverse strand, counting down.
AATCTCAAGCCTGTTGAAAATGTCTAATCCTATCCCTCACTTTTTACTTTGCCTGATTTAGTAATGTCTCTATTGACACCTGCTTTCCTACATATTTTCCCCAGTTCATCATTTTGGCTTACTCTTCACATGTGCTGACATTTACATTCACTCTCTAAACAAAACCCTATTGCTAAAGAAGCTTTTTTTTCCAAATCATATACTCACTCTTCTTCCTAAACCTACTGACTATCTTCCTAATCCTACCAACTATCCCTTTTTGACTGGATGTTCTCTTCTACATTCAATCATCCAAGGTACAAGGTCCTATGCCATTGTATTTCGATTTAACTGAGACAATTGTACAGAACATTATTCAACACTAAGTATCCAAACCAAGGGCCCAATGCCCTTCTGGGCTTCAAATCTTTCTTAGATTCCCGTTTTTATACATATATTTCACCTATATATTCTTATAAATATCACAGGTTCCCAATCCCATTATTCATCCTGCAGAATGATTCCTAACCCAAATCGAAAATATTATTAACCCTAACCATACACTAACTTTCCAGGAGAGCAGGAACAGTGTGGGTATTAAACTACAGGAATCTAGGGGATCTTCACCTGCTGAGAAACTCAAATGTTCATGCAGAAATAATCCCTGGTGAAGATGAAGGCAGCTATGAAGTACCTCAGAAAGCAAAAGTCAACTTCCATGGCAATCATCCTGGTCAGGATGAAGGGTTGTGTCTGAATCATTCTCTCTCTTCTTAATGTATAGAACATGGACCAAACCAGTCCTGTGTGGAAGCTGTTCCCGGGTGCTTATGGTTGATATAACATTCTAACTAGAGAAAGTGCCACATGAAAATCGGGGCAGCCTCCACCTCATGGTACTTTTGGAAGCAACAAAGTGGTTGCCAAGGCAGTGACATCATTCAGATCCTGAAGAAAGTGATCTCACCTCACTTCCTTGGTGAGGGAACTCTCTGAACTTGGGATCCAGGAAGCCAGGCACCCAGAGACAGTCCCTGTTCTAGTCCCAGTGGTCTCACATGTTTGGAATTACCAAGGACAGAGTCAGTCTTTCTTGGTACCTACAGATGTGAGGATGTCCAAATGCCAGGAAACCTCTGAAGAGGGGCTTTCCCTGAGAAAGAAGGTAGTGGATCATTTTCTGAGAATAGGTAGGAAAGGCGGTTTGTTTGGTATGGTGTGGAATATTTCTATTAAGTCCTTTGACAAGGTGAGTGTTTCTATGTGTGTGTATCCCACTGAGTCCATTGTTGTAGACATTAGAAAAGACAATGCATCAATGGATGTGTCCTGTCTAGTAGAAAGCTTCCCAGCATTCATCCTGCCCAATTCATGAGTGGACTCTGGCTTGCCTTATGGATGGGCAACACCTACAAGCTTCCTAATTTCCTGTTTTCTCTCTCAATTCAGCCCACTCTCCAGAATAGTATCATGGTTTTGTGTCCAAGATTTGTACCACCTCCAAGATCTGTGACATGGCTATGTACTGGATAGCTGAAGGAAATGACTAGCATCTCAGAAATCTCAGATATCTGTTGACCAGGAAAGTCTCAGTGGAGAAACCCTGCTTTGGTCCTTTTGCTTAACTATTGTTCTGTTGAATGTCAGGAAGTTTTTTGCCTCAAGCCACCACTTTGTGAACCCTGAAGAAAACAGTTTTCAAATGGAAATGAATGGGCATCACCTGTGGCTCTTTGCTTAATTGCTTAGGATTGGGATATGTCTGAATCAGCCTGTTGGCCCTGTGTGACGCTGTGGCTTAGATTCTCATCACCTGATGGATCTAAAGATAGATCCCATGCGTGCATCCAAAACCAAAATGGCAAAAAGATCAGATATTGTTGATGAACTCTCTTGCCTTCCTCTGGTAGGTTCCAGATATCCATCAAGTGAGAATAGGGATTCTTTGGGTCAAATGAGTTCTTCAAAGCCCTGCAGAGGATAGGCCATAGGTGCTTGATTATCATGACTCCAATTCACTTAAAGAATCTAAACCCCAAAGCTAGAAGGCCTCAAGTTGGAGAAGCCAAGCAATATTAAAGGTAGGCCTATTTGATCACTCCTGGTTCACAGGAAGAGAGTCCAGGCCACCCTTACTTTAGGCAAATGCGGTGCAAGGAGCTTATTTTGGACACTGTCGTGGGCTGCATCCCTTATGGAAACCTCCAGCCAGAGGATATAATGAGTGTCTATATGGAAGAAGATGAGGGCCATGTGAGAGTGTTTTGGTTTTAATTTTGGACATTTGTCTGGCGGTTGGAAGAGATCACTGGGTCCACCTAGGCTTGCACTCTGGTGTGATTCCCCTTAGAGACTGAGTTCTTTTACTGATCTCAGAGAATTATTGCCAGGAATTGTGTTGGAATTTTAGATGGCCATGCATGAGAGTTGCCCTTGGAAAGTGACATCTAGGCCCTAGTTGACTTTCCACAGAGCACAGGGAATCTCAGCCAGGATAACACATGATATTATTCTTAAAGACTTGGCAGCCATATTTGAGAGTCAAAACACACATGGACCATACTTTGTAGACCTCAATGGGCCTGGCTTAATCTGACTTTTGGCCACTTTTGGAAGCCTTGCCTGTAAGAATTCTCCAGAGTTTTCATTTAATGGTTTCTGAGTGAATTGAAATCCACAGTGCCTCCAACTTCATCCTTGAAAATTGGCTATATCAATATCATGAAATTTTTGAAATTCCCATGACCGGGTAGCACTGGAGAACATTTGGATGTCCTCTTGCTGATCATGAGTATACAGGACAGTGCCTTGATTGACTGGGTTTTATGAAAATGGTGTAGAACAGAGATTCCAGTAAGTTGGATCTTGCTGAGTAGTTGTTCTAGAGCAGTGGTTGGCAGGTGTGTGATAAAACATCTGTGGTGGGGGCATGTGGATCTGCCATTGGCTTCCAAATGGATTGTGACTGACATTTTGCAGTCAGTAGAACCTTATATGTAAAAGCATATTGTTATATGGAGAGGTTTCAGGGCAATGTTCAGAATCAGGATGCTATGGTCAATAGGGCAAGTTATGTGGGATAGAAGCCTGGTTGGTGCATTCTCCTGCAGAACTCGACACACCACACTTGACAGAACTCACTTCAGCACTGTGTCCCAGGTGAACCCTTGTATTTAATGAAGCAAATACCAAACTCCCAGTGCAGCAGCAAGAAACACCACGAAAGTGGAGGATGACCAAATGAATTTACAGTCCACACGGGGAGACACCTAGAATCCAGTGGCCACAGTATACCTACAAATAGAAAATTCAGCACTGCTGCCTCATGTTTATTGGAAAATAAGAAACCATGTCATCCAGGTCACATAGATGCAGAACCAGATTTGATGGTCTCACTACATATGAAGCTAATGCTTCTGACAACAGCATATATTTCATTGCCCAACCTCACAGGCAGTTTCTTCAGATGTTAGGCTGGCAGAAATTCATGTTTTTGGAGTGATTACCCTGTCCCTTACTTTTGGAAACTCCTCTACCAACTCCAAATTTGTGAACTTCTGAGCATTTTCCATTCCACATATGTATTCACAGATTTTCTAAATGTTCTCCTCTAATTGTGTCTTATGTACGGCGAAGGTAATGTCAAGGCATTATTCTGAATGAGAGTGGGAAGATTTTTGTGTAGCACATATTTGCATACACATTGGATACATTTTCCAATTTTCCATTCGAAATACTGAATCCCTGACACTAACACATGCCCTACTAGACTTTGACTTCTTATCCTAATTTGATGGAGAATAATAACCCAAACAGAATACAAATACAAGAGGTTCACAGGAGGCATGGTGTATAATTGGACTTGCCTTTCGTATGATAAATTGTAGGTGTTATAAATCTAGCGAATTTTAATTGAAATAGTTCTCCATGTGTTTTCAAAGTTAACAAATATGTGAATAACTGTCTCCCTTTCTCTGTAGCCTATTCATCACATGTATTTTTATAAGCACATACAGAATTCTACCTGGTATCAGTCGTACATTTGGTGAGGTGGCTGGCTTGGCAGATACAAATTGTGAGAAGAGATCACTCCTACTTAACGCTGTTGGAACTGAAAATTCAACATATGGGTGAGCTTTTTAGTTAAACAACATGAATCCATGTACATTTAAATGAATATTTTTGGATCTGTGGATGATATATATTTCATGGTGAATTTCAATTCACATACATAATGCTACTTTTTAATGTCTGTGTGTGTGTGTGTCTGTGTGTGTATATATATATATATATATATATATATATATATATATATATATATATATATATATATATTCACTCTCCAGATTTTTCAAAATATTTAGTATATTTTTCTTTTTATACCCTCCCTAAATTCATTCATATTCATGTATGTGGATTTATAATCAACTTTTCACAAGATTATTCTCAGAAATATTCCTCCACCTGAAATACATATTTTTTTCCTTCTACTGAAAACTAACTTTGGGGGATCACATGATGGCGGCGAATGGAGTGCATTACCCCCATGTACCACGTCACTGTGCGGGAAAATGACGAGTTAGAACGGCTAAAACCTATCTTGTTAGGAATTTCCAGCAAATTTGGGGTGCTCCAAATCCTAGTGGACATATATCCATCTCACGAGGATCAGCTACGGGGGCTCAAACGCGAGTGATTTTTCCGCACGGAGGGTCATGCTGCTTATTCAGCAAATTGCCCTGCAGCTAGAGTGTGTGGCGCGCACTGGGAAAAGACGAAATAGCATCGCAAATATACAGTGGTGCGGATTCTATGGGCTCCTGCCCGCTATGCAATTACTGTGCTCAGTGCTGAATTCTGGGATTGAGACGGGGATGGATGTGGTCCAATTCCGTTCTCCATACCGGTCAGACCACAGAGGAAGCCAGCGTCCACCATCTTGAAGAGCTGACGTCACCATCCCTGTTTTCGACTGATCGCAGCTCATTCAGCTATAGAACAGGTAATTTCAGGATTCCATTCACCTTTGCTTCGCAGACAAATTACTCAGGCTCAGTGCTAAAGAACCCGCAGAAACTGCGTCTTGGAGCCTGCTCCTATTAGAACATACACTGAGCCCAGAGCGGCCAAATTTGGCCTCCCTGAACTGATCTGGCCCAGGGCTCAAGAACCCGTGGAAACTGCTTCCCGGTCCGGGTCTTGCTGAATAATGTGGAGGTAAATATCAACCGAGCCTTCATAGGCAGTGGCAACAGGATTGAGACGAGGCTTGTGAGGGCAAGTCAGGACTCACCCATTGCTTTGGTCACCCAGCAAAGGGAACGAAATGCTGCCTTTTGCATGGGATACCAACATGGCAGAGATCTGATGTCATCAGAAAGCAGCGGAGGAGATAACTTCATTAATACCAGCGGTGACAGAAACAGTTGGTCTCCTGGTAAAGAAAGTGAGTCAGAAACACTCGAGTCTCTCTCACTTTGTCATCAAGCCAGAGGGGCAGAGCAGAGCCGCTGCCCATGCCTGGAACAGGCCCAGCGACACACCTGCATGATACTCACTTCACTCCAATTGGAATAGAGGCAGAGGAGAGCCACCACAGGTGCCCAGAACAGGCCTAGCGACCAGCAGGCATGGTAGTCACGTCACCTCAATTGGAGTAATTCCAGAGCAGAGCCTTCTCCAGCACCTAGTACAATCCAAGTGGCCCACCGGCATGGTAGTCACATAACCCCAATAGGAGTAGGCGCAGAGCAGAGTCTTTGCCCATGGTGCCCGGAACAGGCCCAGCAACCTGCCGGCTTCGTAGTCACGACACCCCAATTGGAGTAGCGGCAGAGCAGAGCCACCACCCGCGCCCTCAAGGTAGACAAATCTGCACCCGACCAGCAGAAGAGGCCCAGCGGCCTGCCAGCGCGGCAGACACTTCACCCCATTTGGAGTAGGGGCAGAGCAGATCCATCGCCCATGCCCGTAAGGTAGGCAGACCTGCGACCGATGGCAGAACAGGCCCACCCACCCGCCGGCATGGTAGTCACGTCACCCCAATTGGAGTAGGGGCAGAGCAGAGCCGCTGCCCGCGCCTCTAAGGTAGGCAGACCTGAGACCGACTGGCAGAACACCCCAGGGGTCCATGGGTGTGGTACACACGTCACACCAATTAGAGGAGGGGCTTAGCAGAGCCACTTCCCGCGCCTGCAGGGTAGGCAGACCTGCGACCGATCAGGAGAACAGGCCCAGCGGCCCATCAGCATGGTAGATAGATCACCCCAATTGGAAGAGCACAACAGCCACACCCCGCACCTGCAAGGAAGACTTTTCAAATATACAAGAGCAATATAAATATATAGGGGGAAAATTTCAAAATCACAACAGTTTCACCAAGCAGAAAGAAACGCGAGCCGTATGAAAAGACAAAGAAAAAAGGACCACAAGCAATGCAGGTCAACACAACTTTAGAAGAGGTAATAGCTGCAGCAGATGGAATGTCAGATAAAAAACTCAGGATATACATGCTTCAGATAATCTCGAGTCTCAAGGAAGACATTAGACAGCAAAATCAGACAATGAAAGATCACTTCGACAATGAATTACACAAACAAATCCAAGAAGCAAAAGATCAATTATACAGGGAGATAGAAGTTGTAAAAAATGACAAACAGAAATCCTAGAAATGCAGGAAGCAATAAAACAACTTAAAAACTCAATTGAGAACACTACCATCAGAGTAGAACACTTAGAAGATAGAACATCAGACAATGAAGACAAAGTATTTCAACTTGAAAAGAACATAGACAGCTCAGCAAGACTGTTAAGAAACCATGAACAGAACATCCGTGAAATATGGGATAACATAAAGAGACCAAACTTAAAAGTCATTGGGATACAGGAAGGTATAGAGGTCCAAACCAAAAGAATGAGCAATGTATTTAATGAAATAATACGAGAAAACTTCCCAGACTTGAAGAATGAGACAGACTCCCAAGTCCTAGAAGCCAACAGGACGCCGAATGTGCAAAATCATAAGAGATCCACACCTAGACGCATTATAATGAAGATACCCAACGTACAGAATAAAGAGAGAATTTTAAAAGCTACAATTGAAAGGAAGCAGATTACATTTAGGGGTAAAGCAATCAGGATAACAGCTGATATTTCAACACAGACTCTGAAAGCTAGAAGATCCTTGAAATATATGTTTTTGTCAGGAGCTTTAGCTTCATTTCTAGTGAAAGCATCAAAGCTGTGTCTGCATCTATGTAACCTGGAGAACATGGTTTCTTATTTTCCAAAAGACATGAGGCGGCAGTGCTGAATTCACTCTTTGTAGGTAAACTGTGGCCACTGAAGGCTAAGTGTCTCCCCGTGTGGACTGTGAAGCCATTTGTTCATCCTCCACTTTTCATGGAGTTTCTTGCCGCTGCACTGGGAGTTTGGTATTTGTTTCACTAAATAAAATGAGTTCAACTGAGACCCAGTGCTGGAGGGAGTTCTGTCATGTATGGTGGGTCAGGGTCTGCAGGAGAATTCACCAACCAGGATTCTATCCCACATAGATTGCCCCCTTGATCATAGCAACCTGATTCTGAACATTGCCCTGAAAATCTCCATATAAAAAGATGCCTTCACATGGAGAGGTTTCAGACATATAAGGTTCTGCTGGATGCATCATGTCAGTCTCAAGCCCTTTGGAAGTAATGGCAGATCCACATGGCCCCACAAGAGATGTTTTATCACACACCTGCACACCACCTGCACACACACCACTATTCAGTAGGCTACAAGTTACTGGCATTTCTGTTCTACACCATTTTCATGAAACCCAGACAATCAAGGCACTATCTGGTACACTCATGATGAGCAAAAGGACATCAAAGGTTCTCCAGTGCCACCTGGTGATTGGAATGGCAAAAAATTCATGGTATTTATGTAGCCACTTTTCAAGGATGAAGTTGGAAGCACTGTGGGTTTCAATTCATTCAGGAACCATTAAATGGTGAGGAAGCTCATTTCAATAAAAGATCTGGAGAACTCTCACAGGCAATTTTTCCCAAGGAGTGAGCTAGATCTCAGTTTAGAAGGGCGAATCTCATTAGTGGCCTATTCCACTGCCACACAAATGACCGCAATTGAAACCAAAACACTCCCACATGACCCTCATCTTCTGCCATAGAGACACTCATCATAACCTCTTGCTGCAGGTTTTCATGAGGGATGCAGCCCAAGACAGTGTCCAAAATAAGCTCACTTACCCCTCAATTGCCTAAAGTCAGGGTGGCCTGGACACCCTTCCTGTGAACCAGGAGTGATCAAATAGGCCTGCCCTTAATACTGCTCTGCTTCTCCATTTTGACTGTACTGATTGTTGAGTATAAATTCTTTGTGTGAATTGGAGTCATGAGAAAATCCAAGCACCTATGCATTAGCCTCTTCAGGGCTTTGAAAAACTCATTTGACCCAAATGATATCTATTCTCACTTGATAGAGGTCAGGACTTACAGAGGAAGGCAAGAGACTTCATCCACATTGACTGCTCTTATGGCCATTTTGGTTTTGGATTCAGAGATGGGATCTTTCTGTAGATCTGTCAGGTGCCGAGAATCTAAGCCCCAGCCTCACATAGGGCCAAGGGGCTGATTCAGACACATCCCTTTTGAAGCAATTAAGCAAACAGCCACAGGTGATGCCCATTCATTTTCATTTGAAAACTGTTTTCTTCAGGCTTTACAAAGGGGTTGCCTGAGGCAAAGAAATTCCTGACATTCAGGGCAACAGAACAAAAGGTTAGCAAAAGGCAGAAAGCAGGGTTTCTCCACTGAGGCTTTACTGGTCGCACTGATATCTGAGTTTTCTGAGATGCTCCCATTGCCTTCAGCTATCCAGTACATGGCCATGTAACAAAGCTTGGAGGCGGTACATATCTTGGACACCAAACCATGAGACTATTCCGGAGAGTGGCCAGAATTCAGGAAGAAAACTGGAGCTTAGGAAGATAGTAGGTGTTGTCCATTCATAAGGCAAGCTGCAGTCCATTCATCAATTGCGCAGGATGAATGCTGGGTAGCTTTCTACTAGACAGGGCACTTCCATTGATGCATTCTCTTTTCAAATGTCAACAACCACGGACACAGTGGGATACACTTTTAGAAACCCTCGCCATGTCAAACGACTTTCTAGAAACAATCCACTCAAAAACAAACAATCCACCATCCCTACCTATTCTCAGAACATGAGACAAAACCACAAACTCACACCCACACCCACAAAGCACCTCCTTCCCAGAAGTAGGTCTTTGATTATCCGGAGTTTCCTCTGACTGGTGGGCCATACCATGTTCCCCCGAAATGGCCTGTACTTTCTCAGATTTGGTGTCTTTGCAAGAACAACTACCTGCTTTCTCAGGAAACACCTGTCTTCATAGCTTTCCTGGCATTTGGCCATCCTCACATCAGTTGGTACCAATAAAGACTGACTCTGTCCTTGGTAAATCCAATCAAGTGTGCCAACTGGGACTGGCACTGGCTCTGGGGGCCTAGCTTCCTGGTTCCCAAGTTAAGAGAGTTCCACTACAAAGGAAGTGAGGTGAGGTCACTTTTTTCAGGAACTGAATGAGGTCACTGCCTTGGCAACTACTTTGCCCTAACAGTTGCTTCCAAGGGTCCCATGAGATGGATGCTGCCCCAATTCCTGTGACATTTTTACAAGTTAGAATGGTATATCAACCATAGTCACCCAGGAACAGCTCTCCACACAGGCTTGGTTTGGTCCATCTTCTCTACATTAAGAAGAGAGAGGCTGATTCAGACACAACCCTTCATCCTGACCAGGCTGTTTGCCATGGAAGATGACCTTTGCTCTCTCAGGTCCTTCATACCTGCCTACATGTTTTCCAGGGATAATTTCTGCATGGACCATTGAGGTTCTAAGTAGGTGGAAGATCCCCTCCATCCCTGCATTGTAAGACCAACTCTGTTCCAGCTCTTCTGTAATGTTATATTGAGGGAACAGTGTATGGTTATGCTTAATAACCAGTTCGATTTGGGTTAGGAATCATTCTACGGGATGTATAATGGTATTGGGTAACTGCAATACTTACAAGAATATATAGGTGAAATATAAGTATGAAAACAGAAATCCAGGTAAGATTTGAAGTCCAGAAAGTCATTGGGTCCTTGATTGGATTACTTAGCTTGAATTACGTTCTGCACAGGTATCTCAGATAAATTGATATACAATGGCATAGGAACTTGTACCTTGGATGATTGAATGTAGAAGAGAACATCCCCTCAAACAGAGATAGTCAGTAGGATCAGGAAGATAGTCAGTAAGTATCGGAAGAACAATGAGTATAGGATTTGGACCAAAAGTTATTTAGCAATAGGGTTTCGGTTAGAGAGTGAATTTCAATAACAGCACATGTGAAGGGTCTCTAACAATGATGAAGTGGGGAAAATATGTAGGAATGCAGATATCAATAGAGACATTAGGAAATCAGGCAAAGTATAAAGTGAGTGATAGGATTAGATATTTTCAACAGGGTTGAGGTTGAACTTATAATCTTAGGAAGAAACAAATATGTAGTCACCAATCGGATTGACATTTGAGAGCATAAGGCACCCTGGACATGGATGTTTTTAGTAATCCATGTTCACTTTCTATTTAGGATTTTGTAGAATCGTAAGTGTGACCTTTGAATTTTGTGTCTAGAATATTACTGTGATGAAATGTATATGTAGATCAGGTGACATGAGTATTTCTTCCACCATTTCTGGAAGCAATATTTTGAAGATGTATAAATTTGTATTGGGGCTACAAAAAGGTGCACCCTGTGTCTATGTATACAGAGGAAATGCATGAATAGACCATACTGTGAATAAATAATAAAACTGGTTTCAACTTGAAATAATAGATTGAAATAAATTTGAAAACAAATAAGAAATCTTATATTAATATACAATCATTCATTCCAACCCATTATACATCTAATGGAAATATGAGGATTTTGGTTTATCATGAAAAGTGTGTGACTTTGCTTCAAATTGATTATGAAAATCGAAAATAATTTGTTTGGAAAGAAGTCTCATGAAAAGACCAGTCAAGAAACCTGGAGGAATACATGTGTTCTGAAGCAGGAAGCGATTGAAAGTGAAACAAATGCCTATAAATTTGCGAAATTTTTGATGAAATATATGTCCTATGATGTCCATAAACTTAAGAAAGAGTAATGTACCAGTGTGGAATAAAAACGAACGTCAAAATACACAACACGTCCAATAGAATTCTACATGCATTGATGTTAAACTGGTTCAGTTACTGTAGAAATATTAGGATTTGAAGGCACCAATCACTGTAGTTAGTTTTCAGTACTAGGAAACAAATATGTACTTCAGGTGGATGAATATTTCTGAGAATAATCTTGTGAAAATTTTATTATAAATCCACATACATGAACATGAATGAATTTTGGGACTCTAAATAAGACACAAATATTTCATATTTTGAAAAATATGGAGACTATATATATATATATATATATATATATATATATATATATATATATATTATATATATACACACACACACACACACACAAAACACACACACAGACTTTAAAATGTAGTAATATATGCCAATCGAAATCCATCATGAAATATATATCATCCACAAATGCAAAAATATATATTTTACAGAATATGGATTTATGTATAATTTTGTTCAACTAGGAAGCTCACCCATAGGTTGAATATTCAGTTCCAAAGCGTTTAGGAGGAGTGATCTCTTCTCACAATTTGTATTTGCTGAGGAAGCCACCTCACAAAAATATAGGTGTGATACCAGGTAGCTTTCAGTATGTGCATATAAAAATACATATGTTGAATAGGCTACAGAGAAAGGGAGTCAGTAATACACATATTTTGAACTTTAAAAACACATGGAGAACTATTTAATTAAAAATTGACTAGATTTATAACACATAAACTTTATCATGTAAAAGGCAAGTCCAAATATACATCATGCCTCCTTTGAAATGCTTGTATTTATATTCTGTTTGTGTTATTTTTCTCCATCATATTAGGATTAGTAGCCAGAGTCAAGTAGGGTATGGGATAGTGTCAGGGATTCTGTATTTTGAATGGAAAATTGGAAATTGTATCAAATGTGTGTGCAAATATGTGCAACCCAAAACTTCCCACTCTGATCCAGAACAATGCCTTGACATTACCTTCGCTCCAAGGAAGACACAATTAGAGGAGAAGAGTTAGAAAATTTGTGAATACATGTCTGGAATGGAAAATGCTCAGGAGTTCACAAACTTCGAGATGGTAGAGGAGTTTCCAAAAGCAAGGGACATGGTAAACACAACACCAACATGGAGCTCTTCTGGCCTAAAGACTGTTTGAGAAACTGCATGTGAGATTGGGCACTTGAAATATAAGTTGTTGTCAGAAGTTTTAGCTTTCTTTCTAGTGAGACCATCAAAGATGGGTCTGCATCTATGTGACCTGGACGACATGTTTTCTTATTTTCCAATGAACATGGGGCAGCAGTGCTGAATTCTCTCTTTGTAGGTAAACTGTGGCCACTGGGGGCTTAGTGTCTCCCCGTGTCGCTGTGAAGACATTTGGTCATCCTCCACTTTTCGTGGTGTTTCTTGCTGCTGCACAGTGAGTTTGATATTTGCTTTACAAAATACAAGGAGTTCAACTGGGACACAGTGCTGCAGGGAGTTCTGTCACTTGTGGTGGGTTAGAGTCTGCAGGAGAATGCACCATCCAGGCTTCTATCACTCATTGCTTGCTACATTGCCCCCTTTTCCATTGCAACCCAATTCTGAACATTGCCCTGAAACCTCTCTATATAACAAGGTGCCTTTACATAAATGGGTCTGCTGGCTGCTGCAAGTCAATCACATGCTATTTGGAAGCCAATGGCAGATCCACATGGCCCCACCACAGATGTTTTGTCACACACCTGCCCACAACTGCTCCAGGCGCACTACTCAGAAGGTTCCAACTTACTGGCATCTCTGTTCTATGCCATTTTCATGAAACCCAGTAAATCAAGGCCCAGTCTGGTACACTCATGATGAGCATCAGGAGATCTAACTGTTCTCCAGTGCCACCTGGTCATGGGAATTTTAAAAATTTCATGGTATTTATCTAGCCATTTTTCAAAGAGGAATTTGGAGCCACAGTGGGTTTCAATTCATTCATGAACCATTAAATGTTGTGGAAGCTCATTTCAATGAAAGATCTGGAGAACTCTCACAGGCAATGCTTCCCAAAGAGTGGCCTAAAGGTCACATGAGGCCAGGCCCATTGAGGTCTACAATGTGAGGTCCATGGGTGTTTTGACTCTCAAATATTCCTGCCAAGTCTTTCAGAATAAAATCCAGGTATATCCTGGCTGACATTCTCAGTGCTTTGTGGAAAGCCACCCTGGGCTTAGATCTCAGTTTCAAAGGGCAAGTCTAATGCGTGGCCTCCTAAAATCCCAACACAATTCATGTGAATACTTCTCTGAGGTCAGTTCCAGAACTCAGTCTCTAAGGTGAATCAAACCCGAGTTAAAGCCCAGGTGGACCCAGTCTTATCTTCCAACAGCCAAATAAATGACCACAATTAAATCCAAAACACTCCCACATTGCCCTCATCTTCTTCCATATAGACACTCATCATTACCTCTGGCTGGAGGTTTCCATGAGGGGTAAAGCACAAGACAGAGTCTGAAATAATCTAACTTGCCCTCATTTGCCTAAAGTCAGTGTGACCTGGACACCCTTCCTGTAAACAAGGAGTGATTTAATAGGCCTGCCACTAATACTGCTCTGCTTCTCCAATTTGAGGCCTACTGACTGTCATGTATAGATTCTTTATGTGATTTGGATTCATTAGAAAACCCAAGCACATATGGGCTAGCCTCTGCAGGGCTTTGAAGAACTCGATTAATTCAAAGGATCCCCAAATTCACTTGTTGGAGGTCAGGAACCTAACAGAGAAAGGCAATAAACTTCATCTACAATGACTGATTTTTTAGACATTTTGGTTTTGGATGAACACATGGGATCTTTCTTAAGATCCATTAGGTGCTGAATATCTAAGACACAGCCTCACACACGGCCAAGAGGCTGATTCACACACATATCTCTCAAAGCATTTTAGCAAACAGCCACAGGTGATGCACATTCATTTCCATTTGAAAACTGTTTTCTTCAGGATTCACAAAGGGGTGGCCTGAGGCAAAGACCTTCCTGACATTCAGGGCAACAGAGGAATAGGGAAGCAAAAGGCCCAAAGCCGGTTTTCTCCACTGAGACTTTCCTTGTCACACTGATATCTGAGTTTTCTGAGATGCTCCCTTTCCTTTCAGCTATAGAATACATTGGCCATGTCACAGAGGTTGGAGGTGGTACATAACTTGGACAAAAAACCATGAGCCTACTCTGGAGAGTGGCCAGATTCAGAAAGAAAACAGGAACTTAGGAAGATAGTACGTGTTGCCCATTGATAAGGCATGTCACAGTCCATTCATAAATTAGGCAGGATAAATGCTGGAATTCTTTCTACTAGACAGGACACATCCATAGATGAATTCTCTTTTCTAATGAATACAACCACGGACACAGAGAGTTACACAGATATAGAAACACTCACATTGTCAAAGGAATTACTAGACACAGTCCACTCCAAACCCAACAAACTGCCTTTCCTACTTATTCTCAGAACATGAGAAAAAACCACAAACTCACTCCCACACCCACAAAGACACCTCCTTCCCCCAAGTAATTCTGTGACTATCCTGAGTGTCGTCTGACTGGTAGGCCATACTATGTACCCCCAAATGGCCTGTCCTGTCTCAGATATGGTCTCCTTGGCCAAATCTGTGACGTTGTCAGGAGCCAGAAATGGGAAAGTACCTTTTTCTCAGGAAAGGCCCCTCTACAAAGCTCTCCTGGCATTTGGCCATCCTCACATCAGTAGGTTCCAGGAAACACTGATTCTGTCCTTGGTAAATCCAAACAAGTGACCTCAATGGGACTGGGACTGGGACTGGCTCTGGTTGCCTGGCTTCTGCACACAAGTTCAGAGAGTTCCATCACCAAGGAAGAGAGGTGAGATCACTTACTTCAGGTAGTGAATGAGGACACTGCCTTGGCAATCACTTTGTCCTAACAGTTGCTTCCAAGGGTCCCATGAGATAGAGGCTTCCCCTACTTCCTGTGACACTTTCACAAGTTAGAATGGTGAATCAACCATAGGCACCCAGGAACAGCTCTCCACACAGGCCTGGTTTGGTCCATTTTCTCTACATTGAGAACAGAGAGGCTCATTAAGATACAACCCTTCATCCTGACCAGGTTGTTTGCAATGGAAGATGAGTTTTGCTCTTTAAGGTCCTTCATAGCTGCCTATATCTTCTCCAGGGATCACATCTGCATGGACCTTTGAGTTTTTCAGCATATGGAATATCCCCTACATTCCTGTATTGTAAGACCAACACTGTCCCTGGTCTTTTGTTAAGTGAGATTGTGGGAACAGTGTATGTTTAGGGTTTAATAACATGTTTGATTTGGGTTAGGAATCATTCTGCTGGATGAATAATGGTATTGGGAACCTGTGATATTTATTAAAACATAGACATAAAATATAAGTATGAAAACAGAAATCTAGGTAAGATTTGAAGCTCAGAAGGGCATTGAGCTGTTGATTGTGATACTTAGCTTTGAATTATGTTCCGCATATATGTCTCAGATAAATCGATAATCAATGGCATAGGACCTTGTACCTTGGATGATTGAATGGAAAAGAGAACTTCCACTCAAACAGGGAAACTCAGTAAGATTAGGAAGATAGTCAGTAGCTTTCAGAAGAAGAGTGAGTACAGGATTTGGACCAAAAATTCTTTATCAATAGGGTTTCGCTTAGAGAGTGAAAGTAAATATCATCACATGTGAAGAGTCACTCACATGGTGAACTGGGGAAAATATTTAGGAAAACAGACATCAATAGAGACATTAGGAAATCAGGCAAAGTATAGAGTGAGTGATAGGATTAGACATTATTAACTGCATTTAGTTTGAATATATAATTTTAGGAAGAAACAAATACGTAGTCACCAATAGGATTGATATTTGAGACTATTAGGCAAACTGGACCTGGATGTTTTTAGGAATCCATGTTCAGTTTCCATTTAGGCTTTGGTACAATCATAAGTGTGACTTTTGCTTTTTGTGTCCAGAATATTACTGTGATACAATGTATATGTAGATAAGGTGACCTGAGTATTTCTTCCACCATTTCTGGGAGCAATATTTTGAAGATGTATAAATTAGTATTCAGAGAACAAACAGGTGCACTCTTTGTCTTTGAATATGGAGAATATGCATGTATAGACCATACTGTGAATAAATAATATAACTTGTTCCAACTTCAAATAATGGATTGAATTGAAATGTGAAAATATACAGGAAATCTTATATTGATATACAACCATTCATTCCAACCCGTTTTACATCTAATGGTAATATGAGGATTATGGTTTATCATGAAGAGTGTGTGAGTTTTGCTTAAAATTGATTATGGAAATTGAAAATATTTTTTTTGGAAAAAAGACTCATAAAAAGACCAGTCAAGAAACCTGGAGAAATACATGTGTTCTGAAGCAGGAAGTGACTGAAAGTGAAACAAATACTTATAAATTTGTGAAATTGTAGATGAAATACATATCCTCTGATGTGCATTCACTGAAGGAATAGTAATGTACCAGTGTTGAGTAAAAATGAACGTCAAAATAAACATCATGTCCCATAGGAATCTTCTTGCATTGATGTTAAACTGAGTCAGTTAATGTAGAAATATTAGGATTTGAATGCACCATTCACTGAATTTAGTTTTCAGTCCTAAGAAACAAATATGTATTTCAGGTGGATGAATATTTCCGAGAATAATCTTGTGAAAATTTGATTATAATTCCACATACATGAACATGAATGAATTTGAAAATTTGATTATAATTCCACATACATGAACATGAATGAATTTTGGGACTGTACATAAGACACATCTATTTCATATTTTGAAATATATGGAGAGTGTGCATATATATATATATATATATATATATATATATGTATATATATATATACAAGAGTGTGTATACACACACACACAAAAAAAAAACAGACATTAAAAAGTAGCAATATATATGCCAATTGAAATTCTTCATGAAATATATATCATCCACAGATCCAAAAATCTTCATTTTACTGAGCGTGGATTTATGTGTAATATTGTTTAACTAGGAAGCTCACCCATAGCTTAAATTTTCAGTTACAACATCGTTTAGAAGGAGTGATCTCTTCTCATAATTTGTATCTGCCAAGTCAGCAACCTCACAAAAATGTACGTGTGATACCAGGTACGATTCTATATGTGCATATAAAAATACATGTGCTGAATATGCTACAGAGAAAGGGAGACAGGAATTCACATATTTGTCAACTTTAAAAACACATTGAGAGAGGGAGGGGCAGATCTGCCAATCGCTCCTTCAAGGTAGGCGGACCTGCGACCCACCGGCTGAACAGGACCAGTGGCCCGCCACCGTGGAAAACACATCGCCCTGGTTGGGGGAGGGGCAATGCCGCCGGGCCTGCAAGGTAGGCAGACCTGTGACCCACAGCAGGACAGGCCCAGCAATCTGCGGAGGGGCAGAGACGCCCTCTGCGCCTGCAAGGTAGGTGGACCTGCAACCACCGACAGACCAGGCCTATGGCCCGCCAGCATGGTAGACACATCGTCCCGGTTGGGGGAGGGGCGGAGCAGCCACAGGCGCCTGCAAGGTAGACAGACCTGCAAGGGACAGACAAAACAGACCCAGTGGCCCGCGGATGGTCAAAGCTGCCGCCCACGCCTGCAAAGTAGCCCGACTTGCGACCCACTGGCAGAACAGGCCCAGTGCCTGCAGAGGGGCAGAGTTGCTGCTCGCACCTTCAAGGTAGGCGGACCAGCTACCGACTTACAGAACAGGCCCAGCAGCCTGCTGGTGTGGTAGGCACATTGTCCCAATTGTAGGAGGGGCAGAGCCACCACCCGTGCCTGCAAGGGAGATTTTGAAACTATACAAGAGCAATATAAATATATAGGGGAAAAATTCAATAACACAACAGTTTCACCAAGCAGAAAGGAATATGAACAGTATGAAAAGACAAGGAAAGAAAGGACCATAAGCAATGCAGGTAAAGTCAACGTTAGAAGAGGTAATATCTGCAGAAGATGGAATGTCAGATAAAGAACTCAGGATATACATGCTTCAGATGATCTGGAGTCTCAAGGAAGACATTAGAGAGCAAAATCAGACAATGAAAGATCACCTTGATAATGAATTACATAAAAAAAATCCAAGAAGCATAAGATCAACTATACAGGGAGATAAAGATTATAAAATCAAACAAACAGAAATCCTAGGAATGCAGGAATCAATAAACCAACTTAAAAACTCAATTGAGAATACTACCAGCAGAGTAGAACACTTAGAAGATAGAACATCAGACAATGAAGACAAATTATTTCAACTTGAAAAGAACACAGACAGCTCAGCAAGACTTTTAAGAAACCATGAGCAGAACATCCAAGAAATATGGGATAACATAAAAAGACCAAACTTAAGAGTCATTGGGATACAGGAAGGTATAGAGGTCCAAACAAAAGGAATGAGCAATATATTCAATGAAATAAAGGAGAAAACTTCCCAGACTTGTAGAATGAGACAGAATCGCAAATCCTAGAAGCTTACAGGATGCCAAATGTGCAAAATCATAAGAGATCCACACCTAGACATATTATAATGAAGATGCCCAACATACAGAAAAAGGAGAGAATTTTAAAAGCTACAAGATAAAGGAAGCAGATTACATTTAGTGGTAAACCAATCAGGATAACAGCTGATCTTTCAACACAGATTCTGAAAGCTAGAAGATCCTGCAATAACATTTTTCAAACACTGAAAGAAAATGGGTTCCATCCAAGAATTGTGTATCCAGCGAAATTAAGCTTCAGGATAGAAGATGAAATTAAAACTTTCCACGATAAACAAAAGTTAAAAGAATTTGCAGCTAGAAAACGATTTCTTAAAAACATCCTTGGCAAAACATCACAGGAAGGGGAAATGGAAAATAACAATGAAAACCAACAGTGGGAGGTAGAGGAGTAAAGGGGGGAAAATAATCAAGGAGGAAAACAAACCATGCTTAGTAACATAAATATACAAATATGGCTGGAAGAACAACCCATATCTCAATAATAACCCTAAATGTTAATGGCTTAAACTCACCAATTAAGAGACACAGGCTAGTAGAATGGATCATAAAACAAGACCCAACAATATGCTGCCTACTGGAGACACATTTGTTAGGAAAAGATATACATAGACTGAAGGTGAAAAGTTGGGAAAAATCATATCACTCATATGGACTTCGGAAACAAGCAGACGTGTCCATACTCATATCAAATAAAATAGATTTCAAGCCAAAGTTAATCAAAAGGGATAAAGAGGGACACTACATACTGCTCTAGGAAACCATACACCAACAAGACAAAACAATCATAAATATATATGCCCCAAACATTGGTGCAGCTATGTTCATTAAACAAATTCTTCTCAAGTTCAAGATTCTAATAAACCAATATACAATACTCATGGGAGACTCAAACACACCTCTCTCACTACTGGACTGATCTTCCAAACAAAAGTTGAATAATGAAACTATAGAACTCAATAACACAATTAATAACCCGGACTTATGATATATATATATATAGAATATACCACCCAACATCAAGCAGTTACACTTTTTTCTCAGCAGCACATGGATACTTCTCAAAAAATAAATCATATATTATGTCACAGAGCTACTCTTAGACAATATAAAGGAGTAGATATAATACCAGGCATCTTATCTGATCATAAGGAAATGAAACTGAAAATCAACAATGAAAGAAAGAAGGAAAAATCATGTATCACATGGAGAATGAAAAATAGGTTACTGAATGATCAATGGGTTATAGAAGACATCAAGGAGGAAACTAAAAAATTCTTAGAGATAAATGAAAACACAGACATTACATATCAGAATCTATGGGACACATTGAAAGCAGTTCTAAGAACAAAATTCATTGCTTGGATTTCATTCCTTAAAAAAAGGAAAAAAAAAAACAAATAAATGATCTCATACTTCATCTCAGAATCCAAGAAAAAGAAGAGCAAAACAACAGCAAAAGAAGTAGAAGCCAAGAAATAATTAAAATCACAGCTGAAATTAATGAAATCGAAACAAAGAAACAATTGAAAAAATTGACAAAACTAAAAGATGGTTCTTTGAAAAAATAAATAAAATCGACCGACCCTTAGCCAAGCTAACAAAGAAAAGAATAGGGAGAATTCAGTATCACAACAGATAGTTCAGAAATACAGAAGATAATCCGAAATTATTTTGAATTCTTATTCTTCAATAAAATAGAAGATAGTGAAGGCATCGATAAATTTCTCAAGTCATATAATCTGCCCAGATTGAGTCAGGAGGATATAGGCAACCTAAACAGACCCATAACAATTGAGGAAATAGAATAAACCATCAAAAGACTACCAACTAAGAAAAGCCCAGGACCGGATGGGTATACAGCAGAGTTTTACAAAACCTTTAAAGAGGAACTAATACCATTACTTTTCAAGCTATTTCAGGAAAAATGCAAAAATCCTCAATGAAATTGTGGCGAATCGGATACAAAAACATATTAAAAAAATTGTGCACCATGATCAAGTAGAATTCATCCCTGGGATGCAAGGCTGGTTCAATATACAGAAATCAATAAATGTTATTCATCACATCAATAGACTTAAAAATAAGAACCATTTGATCATCTCGATAGATGCAGAAAAAGCATTCGACAATGTACAGCATCCCTTTATGTTCAAAACTCTGGAAAAACTAGGGATAACAGGAACATACCTCAATAATGTAAAAGAAATCTATGCTAAGCCTCAGGCTAGCATCATTCTGAATAGAAAAAAATTGAAGGCATTCCCTCTAAAATCTGGAAGAAGATAGGGATGCCCTCTCTCACTACTTCTGTTCAACATAGTTCTCGAAACACTGGCCAGAGCAATTAGAGAGATTAAAGAAATCAAAGGCATAAAAATAGGAAAAGAAGAACGTAAATTATCACTATTTGAAGATGACATGATTCTATACTTAGCAGACCCAAAAAGGTATACAAAGAAACTATTAGAGCTAATAAATGAATTCACCAAAGTGGCAGGATATAAAATCAATACGCATAAATCAAAGGCATTCCTGTATATCAGCAACAAATCCTCTGAAATAGAAATGAGGACAACCACTCCATTCAAAATATCCACACACACACACACACAAAAAAAAATACTTGGGAATCAACCTAACAAAAGAGGTGAAAGACTTATAAAATGAAAACTACAGAACCCTAAAGAGAGAAATAGAAGAAGATCTTAGAAGATGGAAAAATATACTATGTTCATGGATAGGCAGAACTAACATCATCAAAATGGCAATATAACCAAAATTCTCTATATGTTAAATGCAATGCCAATCGGGTCTAAAAGCATGCAATGGAGGAAGGATAGCATCTTCAACAAATGGTTCTGGGAAAACTGGAAATTCATATGCAACAAAATGAAACTGAATCCATTTCTCTCGTCATGCACAAAAGTTAACTCAAAATGGATTAAGGAGCTTGATAGCAAATCAGAGACACTGCATCTGATACAAGAAAAAGTTGGCTATGATCTACATACTGTGGGGTTGGGCTCCTAATTCCTCAATAGGACACCCATAGCACACGAGTTAATAACTAGAATTAACAAATGGGACTTACTCAAACTAAAAAGTTTTTTCTCATCAAAAGAAAAAATAAGAGAGGTAAATAAGTAGTCTACATCCTGGGAACAAATCTTTACTCCTCACACTTCAGATAGAGCCCTAATATCCAGAGTATACAAAGAACTCAAAAAATTAAACAATAAGAAAACGAATAACCCAATCAACAAATGGTCCAAGGACCTGAACAGACACTTCTCAGATGAGGACATACAATCAATCAATAAGTACATGAAAAAATGCTCACCATCTCTTGCAGTCAGAAAAATGGAAAACAAACCCACCCTAAGATACCATCTCACTCCAGTATGATTGGCAGCCATTATGAAGTCAAACAACAAGTGCTGGCGAGGATGTGGGGAAAAGGGTACACCTGTACATTGCTGGTGGGACTGCAAATTGGTGCAGCCAATTTGAAAGAAGTATGGAGATTTCTTGGAAGCTAGGAATGGAACCACCATTTGACCCAGCTATTCCCCTTCTCAGTGTATTCCGTAAGACCTAAAAAGTGCATGCTGCATTGACACTGCTACATTGATGTTCATAGCAGCACAATTCAAAATAGCAAGAGTGTGGAACCAACTTAGATGCCCTTCAATAGATGAAGGAAAAAAAATGTGGCATTTATACACAATGGAATAATACTCTGCATTAAAAAATGTCAAAATCATAGAATTTGCCGGGAAATAGATGGCATTAGAACAGATTATGCTAAGTGAAGCTAGCCAATCCCTAAAAAAAAAAACAAATGCCAATAGTTTTATTTGATATAAAGAGAGTAACTAAGAACAGAGTTGGGAGGAAGAGCATGAGAAGAAAATTAACATTAAACGGGGGTGAGAGGTGGAAGAGAAAAGGAAAGAGAAGGAAAATTGCATGGAAATGGAAGGAGACCCTCATGGTTATACAAAATTACATACAAGAGGAAGTTAGGGGAAAGGGGGGAAAAAACCAAGGGGGAGAAATGAATTACAGTAGATGGAGTAGAGAGAGAAGATGGGAGGGGAGGGGATGGGGGATAGTAGAGGATAGGAAAGACAGCCGACTACTACAGACACTACTATTGCAATACGTAAAACAGTGGATGTGTAACAGATGTGATGCTGAAACCTGTATATGGGGTAAAAATGGGAGTTCATAACCCACTTGAATCAAAGTGTGAAATATGATATGTCAAGCAATAGGTAAAGTTTTGAACAACCAACAATAAAAATTAAAGGAAAAAAACACATAGAGAACTATTTCAATGAAAAATGGACTAGATATATAACACCTACCCTTTATCATGCAAAAGGCAAGTCCAACTATACACCATGCTTCCTCTGAACGGCTTGTATTTCTATTCTGTTTGTGTTATTATTCTCCATCATAGTAGGATTAGTAGTCAGAGTCTAGTAGGGTATGGGTTAGTGTCAGGGATTCAGTATTTTGAATGGAAAAAAGGAAAATGAATCCAATGTGCATGCAAATATGGGCTACACAATAAATTTCCCACTCTCATCCAGAACAATGGCTTCACATTACCTTCGCCCCAAATAAGACGCAATTAGAGGAGAAGAGTTGGAAAATCTGTGAATATATATCTGGAATGGAAAATTCAAAGGAGTTCACAACCTTGGATGTGGTAGAGGAGTTTCCAAATGTAAGGGACAAGGTAAACACTCCACATACTTGTAGCTCTTCTGGCCTAAAGTCTTCTTGAGAAACTGCCTCTGATGTTGGGAACTCAAAATATATGTTGTTGTCAGGAGCTTTAGCTTTCTTTCTAGTGAGACCATCAGAGCTGGGTCTACATCTATGTGACCTGGAGGACGTGGTTTCTTGTTTTCCAATGAACACTAGGCTACAGTACTGAATTCTCTCTTTGTAAGTAAACTGTGACCACTGGGGTCTAAGAGTCTCCCCGTGTGGACTGTGAAGGCATTTGGTCATTCTCCACTTTTCGTGGTGTTTCTTGCTGCTACACTGGGAGATTGGTATTTTCTACACGAAATACAAGGAGTTGAACTGGGACACAGTGCTGAAGGGAGTTCTGTCATGTGTAGTGGGTCATGGACTGCAGGAGAATGCACCAACCAGGCTTCTAGCCCACATAGATTGTCCCCTTGTCCATAGCAACTTGATTATGAACATTGCCCTAAAAATTCTCCATATACCAATATGCCTTTACATATAAGGGTTTCCTGGCTGCACCACGTCAGTCACATGCCATTTGGAAGCAATGGCAGATCCACATGGCCCCACCACGGATGTTTTATCACAAACCTGCACACCAAAGCTTGCGCCTACAATTGAGGAGTATCCAACTTACTGGCATCTCTGTTCTACACCATTTTAATGAAACTCAGTCAATAAAGGCACTCATGATCAGCAATAGGGCATACAAAGGTTCTCCAGTGCCACCTGGTCATAGGAATTTCAAAAATTTTATGGTATTTATCTAGCCATTTTTTAAGGTGGAAGTTGGAGGCACTGTGGGTTTCAATTCATTTAGGAACCATTAAATTGTGAGGAAGCTCATTTCAATGAAATCTCTGGAGGACACTCAAAGGCAAGTCTTCCCAAAGAGTCGCCAAAAGGTCACATGAAGCCAGGCCCATTGAGGTCTACAGTGTGAGGTCTATGTGTGTTTTCACTATGGCTGCCAAGTCTTTCAGAATAAAATCTTGTGATATCCTGGGTGAGATTCCCAGTGCTCTGTGGAAAGCCAGCCTGCGCCTAGGTCTCAGTTTCCAAGAGCGAGTCTCATGTGTGGCCTCCTAAAAACTCAAAACAATTCATGCCAATACTTCTCTGAGTTCAGTTCCATAACTCAGTCTCTAAGGGGAATCACACCAGATTTCAAGTCCTGGTTGACCTACTCATCTCTTCCAACCCCAACACAAATGACCAAAATTAAACCAAAACATTCCCACATGACCCTCATCTTATTGCATATAGACACTCATCTTAACCTCTGGCTGGAAGTTTCCATGAAGGACACAGCCCAAGACAGTGTCCAAAATAGGCTTCCTTGCCCCTTATTTTCCTAATGTCAGGGTGGCCTGAACACCCTTCCTGTAACCCAGGAGTGATGAAATAGGCCTGCTGTAATACTGCTCTGCTTCTCCAATTTGAGGCCTACTGACAGTGGGGTTTAGAATCTTTATGTGAATTGGATTCATAAGAAAACACAAACACCACTGGGCTAGCATGTGCAGGGCTTTGAAGAAATCATTTGACCCAAATGATCCCTATTCTCACTTGATGGAGTTCAGGAACCTTACAGTGGAAGGCAAGAGACTTTATCCTCAATGACTCCTCTTTTGGGCATTTTGGTTTTGGATTCACACATGGGATCTTTCTTTATATCAATCAGGTGCTAAGAATCTAAGCCACAGCCTCACACAGGGCCAAGAGGCTGATTCAGACACACCCCTTTCTAAAGCAATTAGGCAAAGAGCCACAGGTGAGGCCCATTCATTTCCATTTGAAAAGTGTTTTGTTCCGGCTTCACGAAGGTGTGGCCTGAGGCAAAGAAATTCCTGACATACAGGGGAATAGAACAAAAGGTAAGCAAAAGGCCCAAAGCACGGTTTTTCCACTGAGACTTTACTGGTCACACTGATATCTGAGTTTTCTTAGTTGCTCGCCATTCCCTTCAGCTATCCAGTACATGGCCATGTCACAGAGCTTGAAGGTGGTACTTCTCTTGGACACAAAACCATGAGCCTATTCTGGAGAGTGGCCAGAATTTAAAAATAAAACCAGAACTTAGGAAAATAGCAGGTGTTGCCCATCGATAAGGGAAGCCGCAGTGCATTCATATATTCGGCTGGATGAATGCTGGGAAGCTTTCTACCAGACAGGACACATCCATTCATGCATTCTCTTTTCTAATGTCTACAACCAAGGACACAATGGGATACACAGACATAGAAACACTTGCTTTATCAAATCACTTATTAGAAACAGTTCACTCCAAACCAAACAAACCGCCATTCCTACCTATTCTGAGAACATGAGACAAAAGCACAAACACACACCCACACCCACAAAGCACCTTCTTCCCCCAAGTAGGTCTCTGACTATCCGGAGTGTCCTCTGACTATTGGGCCAAACTATGTTCCCCCGAAATTGCCTGTCCTGTTTCAGATCTGGTTTCCTTGGCCAACTCTGTAAAGTTGTCAGGAGGCAGCGGTGATCCACTACCTGCTTTCTCAGGAAAGGCCACTCTTCAGAGCTTTCCTGGCTTTTGGCAATCCTCATATCAGTAGGTACCAACAAAGACTGATTCTGTCCTTGGTAAATCCAAAGAAGTGAGACCACTGCTACTGGGACTGGAATGGGATTTGGGTGCCTGGATTCTTTGATCCCAAATTCAGAGAGTTCTATCACCAAGGATGTGAGGTGAGGTCTGAGGTCACTTCCTTTAGGAACTGAATGAGCTCACACCATTTGCAACCACTTTGTCCTAACAGTTGCTTCCAAGGGTCCCCTGAAATGAAGGCTGCCCCTGCTTCCTGTTACAGTTTCACGAGTTTGAATGGTATATTAACCATAGGCAACCAGGAACAGCTCTCCACACAGCCTGGTTTGGTTCTTCTTCTCTACATTAAGAAGAAAGAGGCTGATTCAGACATATCCCTTCATCCTGACCAGGTTGTTTGCAAGAGAAGATGACTTTTGCTCACTCAGTTCCTTCATAGCTGCCTACAACTTCTCCAGGGATCATTTTTACATGTACCTTTGAGTTTCTTAGCAATAGGAAGTTCCCCTACATTCCTATATTGTAAGACCTACTCTGTCCCTGCTCTTCTGTAAAGTTATATTGAGGGAACAGTGTATGGTTAGGGTTAATAACAGGTTCAATTTGCATTAGGAATCATTCTGCTGGATGAATAATGGTATTGGAAACCTGCGATATTTACAACAATATATAGGTGAAACATAAGTATGAAAACAGAAATCTATTTAAGATTTGAAGCCCAGAAGAGCATTGGGACCTTGATTGTGATACTGAGCTTTGATTTATTTTCTGCACAGATGTCTCAGATACATCAATATACAATGGCAAAGTTCCATGTATTTTGGATGATTGATTGTCAAAGAGAACTTCCAGTCAAAAAGGGATAATCAGTAGGATTAGGAAGATAGTCGGTAGGTTTAGAAAGGAGAGTGAGCATAGGATTTGGACCAAAAGTTCTTTAGCTATAGGGTTTCGGGTATAGAGTGAATGTAAATGTCACCACATGTGAAGAGTCAGTCACAATGATGAACTGGGGAAAATATGTAGGAAAGCAGATATCAATAGAGACATTAGGAAATCTGGCAAAGTGTACTCGGTAGCGAAAGGTTAATATAATAGGTACTTATCACTTCCTGTTTTCTGTATGCTTAATAAAACACTGTTGAAATCTTGAGAACTGTTTGCTAATCTTGTTCCCAGAATGTTCTGTCCTCAACTGCCAAACTGCAGAAAGTACTTCCTCACCCAGTTGCCCACAAACAGCTCACTCGCCCGGACCCATCAATAAACATCCTGCCCTGCCCTCTCAAAGGAAAGTATATAAGCTCTGCTTAAGCTGTTCTCAGGGCTCTCTGCTCTATTCAAGTGAACTCTGAGCCCCAGCATGCTGGACCCATAATAAACCCTTTGCTTTTGCATGAGACAGTCTCTTGGTGGTTTCTTCCCCGGACGCTCGCCCGACCTTTACATATGGAGGTTCCACTGAGATCCAGCAGCGGCAGATGAGAGACCCCAACGGGCTCCTCTCGGGGTATGTAAGGCGCCTCTTTCTGGTTTCAGGTTTCAGGTTAGGGCTTGGCAAAATGGCTGTTGATGAAGAGTGTGAGCTCTCTCCGACGATGGCTGACAGACATGTCATAGAGCCACAGGCCACGTCACTGGGGGACTCCCCAGAGAACTCGGGAAATCGAGGAACAATAGTCTCCTCAACTCAGTGATATTTTGTTTCAAATTTGGCATATCCAGCCCATCAGGTTTTGCCGGCTACTCAGTCCTGGTCTCAGTGTTGGACGTCCATTGCCTGTCTTTATTGTTTTGTCTTGTCTGTGTCGTGTGTCGTTGCTTTTACTGATTGTTTATCTTTCATAATGGGATAGAGCACTTCAATGCCTCTTTCCCTGACCCTTGATCATTGCACCAAAGTCCGCTTAAGGGCTCAGAATCTTTCTTTTTCAGTAAAACGCTGGACCTGGCAGACTCTCTGTGCCTCAGAATGGCCCACCTTTGGATTCAGATAGCCCCTAGAAGGATCTTTCTACTTCCCACTAATTTAAAAAGTCAGAGATATTGACTTTCAGCCAGCGCCACATAGACATCAGGATCAAGAGACATATATCTTAACTTTTCAGGACATCTGCAATTCTCCTCCTCCATGTGTGAAGCTTTTCCTTGCCCCTGCCCCCACTCCTACTCCTTCCCTCATGCTCTCTCAAACCTTCTGCTCCTCCTCCTCCTTCAACCTCTGTTCTCCCTGAGTCACAAGATTTGACTCTACTGGACTCTCGTCCTACTACTTATTCCCTGCCCTCGTCCCCCAACCCCCAACACCCTCTAAGTAATTCCCCTGCTGCTGACTCAGCCTGTCCGCCATTGGAGGAAGCTAAGCGAGCCCAGCGCACTCCAAATAACTCCCCTGCAGCAAACACACCCCCTCCTCCCCTGGAGGATGCTGGCCCGGCTAAAGGAATTTGCCGGCGTTGAATGATTGAAATCCCTGGAACTCCCGTGATGCTCCCTCTCCATTTCTAAGGAACAATGATTGATGACAACCATGGGGGAAAAGTGCAAGCCTACCAGTTTTTACCTTTCTCCTCTTCAGACCTAAATAACTGGAAAAATAACAATCCCCCTTTTACTGAGGACCCCACCTGGGTCTCAGGTGTGGTTGAATCATTGATGTTTTCACACCAGCCTACTTGGGATGACTGCCAACAACTCCTAGGGACTCTCTTTATGACAGAGGAACAAAAGAGAATCTTCCTGGATTCTAGAAAAAAATATTCTCAGACCAGATGGGTGACCGACAAAACTTCCCAACATATGCAAAGCCGCCTTTCCCTTGCACAGACCCAACTGGGACCCCAAAAGCTGTGAAGGTAATGAGCATCCTTCCTCTTATTGCCGGCCTCTAATAGTGGGTATCTTAGTGGCCGCTAGGCGATCAACTATTTTGGCCAAGGTAAGAGAGATTATTCAAGGGACTGATGAATGTCCCTCCATGTTCCTACAGGGAATTATGGAGGCATATAAGAGATTTACTCCTTTCGATCCTCAGGCAGAGAATCAAAAGGCATCTGTCATGGTGGCCTTTATTGGGCAAGCTGTTCTAGATATTAAAAGACAGTTACAATGCTTAGATGGATTACAAGATATGACTTTGAGAGGTTTAGTCAGAGAAGCCAAGAAGGTATACTAAGAGAGAAACTGAGGAAGAGTATGGAGCAAAGGGAGGATAAAAGAAACAAAAGACAGACTAAGGCATTGACTAAGGTCCTGGTCACAACAACAAATAGACCAGAAATTAAGAAACATGGAGACAGGAAGGGACACCGGGGACCACACTAGAGGCCACCCCTGGCCTCAATTCAATGTGCCTACTCTAAAAAAAAAAGACACTGGGCTAAAGAGTGCCCTAGAAAGAGACAGCCAGGCCAGCTGGACATTCTGACTCTGTAGGATTACTAAGAAAGTCGGGGCTCAGATCCTCTCCTTGAGCTCAGGTTAACTTTTGAAGTGGAGGGGACCCCAGTATACATTGAAGTGGATACAGGGGCAATATATTCTGCCTTTAAGGCCCCATTGGAACCTCTATCAAATAAAAGGTCTCTAATTCAAGGGGCTAATGGCAGTAATTACCAGGCTTGGACAACTAAGAGGACCATGGACCAGGGGAAAGGAAAAATCCATCACTCCTTCCTAGTAATCCCAGAATGCATGGCCCCATTGATTGGCAGAGATCTGCTCACAAAGCTCTGGGCCAAAATAACTTTTAACCCTGAAGGCCCCCAAGTGGAATTTCTAAATCCTTCAGTAAAAACTCCTATAATCACGGCTCTAACTATGTCAGTAGAAAATGTACATCAAATCACTCACCTTGGTTCAAAGAAACTGCATTCATTTTTGAAGGATCAAAAACAGTTTTCCACTAACCGACTCACAGTGAAAGGAAACAACTGAATGGATAACAAAAGCCTGTTGGGTCCATCAATTGGTTAATTCTTACCCTTCCAAGCTTCCTGCAGGAAAGCACCTACGAGGAACCAGACCAGGACAATTCTGGGAAGTGGACTTTACTGAAATTAAGCCAGCAAGGAATGGACTTAAATATCTCCTAGTCTTTGTAGATACATTTTCAGGATGGATTGAAGCTTTCCCCCCAAAAAAAAAGAAAAGAAAAAAAATGAAACAGCGCAAATGGTGGTCAAGAAGATTCTGGAAGATATTTTTCCAAGGTATGGCCTGCCTAAAGTAATAGGGTCTGATAATGGACCGGCGTTCGTGGCCCAGGTAACTCAGAGGTTAGCAAGGACCCTGGGGATTAATTGGAAATTACATTGTGTTTACAGACCCCCGAGTTCAGGACAGGTAGAAAGAATGAATAGAACCATTAAAGAGACCATAACGAAATTAAGCTTAGAGACCGGCATAAAAGATTGCACTATGCTCCTGCTTTATGTACTGTTTCATGCAAGAAATACTCAATCTATTTCTTTGTGTAACCTCACACCCTGTGAAATTCTCTATGGTGTCCCTCCTCCAGTAAGGGTCCTACCCCAACTCTAAGACCTAACGATTCCTTCCACACCCCCTTGCTTAACAGACTTAAAGCTCTTGAAAGAACTCAGAGACACCTGTGAAAACAGATGGCCACTGCCTACCAACCTGGGGATGAGGGGACTCTACAGCGATATCAAATAGAGACTTCATCTATGTAAGACGACATCTGGTGTCATCCCTGAAACTCCCCTGAAAAGGACCATACCAGGTGCTACTTATAACACCTACAGGGTAAAGGTAGTCAAAATCACTTCCTGGATCCCTACCTCTCATCTCAAGCCTGTGCCCTGTCCAGACTCTGGCTGGAAACTGGAAAAGACTGGAAACCCTTTCAAATTGTGGATTCGCTGTGTGGATAAGGCTATAGACTCTCCCCTTGACCACCAGTAGTCCTAACCCTCATAAGCCTGTTCAGCAGCGATGTCTGATCACAAATCCTACTGGAAAGGAAGTATGGTCTATCTTGCATACAGCCCGCTTAGGGACCTGGTGGCCATCTCTCCAGCCAGACATTTGTCAGCTGCGTATAGGTCTTCCCTATTGGGATATCCCTAATGAAGAGGATCCCACTAAAATTCCATTAAATTCCTTCCATACCATAGATAATGGAAACAAACATTATTGATGTAGGGACACGTGAGTCAGATGCTGGTTGGCTAGCCTAGATTACTATGTTTGCCCAGTGTACTATCAAAGCCACAAACAGTCAAGGCTGTGTGCTGGAAACGCCAACATCTTCTGTAAGTCATGGGGATGTGAGCATACAGGGACTGCCACATGGAACCCAAACTCCTCATCAAATTCTGTACACAGCATTGGCCATATTACCAATTAGACAACCAAAACTGATGGCCCCCTGAGGGGTCTCTAGATCTTCAAATTCTGTGTGACCTTTTTAACTTCTGCAAGTGCTCAAAAGGGTGAAAGGAGATTCCTCTATGTGGAGGCCTTTTCTCTCCTTTGCTCACATCGTGAACTATGCTTCTCCAATACATGCTCACCCTCAGCCTTCTGCTCTAGACTCTCTGTTGTCACTCCCACATCATCAACTTGATTTCTCCCCTCCAATTACTATATTAAAAACCCAAACCTCCACCGTTTCTCAGACCATTGCCCCCTTGCTGAGGTAGCAGGTACTGAGGTAACCCTCCACTCACTCACTCCTCTCTTCTCCTGTCAGTGCCCACACTAGGTCCCACCAGGTCCTCTTACCAGCTAACCCAAAGCTCAAACCAGCTGAGAAGAGCCCTCAGACCCCTATCCAAGATGTAATGAAAATGGCCTTTAAAGTTGCTTTGTCATCACTGAAAACAGGTTACTAAGAATTTAAAGTCCCTTACAGGCTTTTTGGGATACTCACTCCCATCTCCCTCTCTGTTCTACCCGTTCTACTACTCATGTTTTTGGTGCTAGGAAGATCTCAAAACCCTTTTCCATTATTCTTTTACATCTCTCCTTCCTCATTCTCAGATCCAAAGAGCTGCGCTCAGCCCTGCATTTCCCGTCTTCCCCCTCTGTACCAGGCCCACAGGAAAGTCTTAACTGACCTTATCCAGAAGTTTTCACCATGGCTAACTTTAGGACTTTCAGCAAAAGAGTCCCTATAAAAGAGTTCAGTGTAGATAAACTTCCTCTTTTTGTGTTGCCCTGGTCTACCTGGCAACTGGCTGAAAAAAATCAGCACTCCTGAGCTAGACACACCCTTACTAGTTTTTCACAACATATGTGATCAAGGCCTCTGGCCTTGAGCTGGGGCTTCATAGAGATGGCTATATTTGTAAGATGGATAAGTTGCAAACTGGGCTCCGTGGAAACAGCTGGCAGAGGGAAAAAAGGGGAAAAAAAACTCTCCCGCACCCAGGTGTCCTTGAAAATTTAACTTGCCCAGAACTGAGGAAAAATCAGAAACAAAAACTGCTCTTTGTGAACTTCTGCAGACTGTGAACTTCAGAGCCCCTTCCCTTACATGTTGGGTACAAAATTCTGAAACTACCTAAACTTGGGTTTCAGGGGATTAATTGATTACAACAGAAGCAATGCCCTCTGAATCTGGTTGCAACCAAATATGACTGTTTCCTTGTCTTTGGTGCTATCTTAGGTGCCTTGCCTTTTCCGTCCCTACAACAATATAATTCTATATACTTAAACGTTGTTTATGTTTTTATGAAATGGTCAACAGAAGTGATTAATTGTGTAATGGTGCAGATGTTTCCCAGAGTGCTCTATTATGACGCAGGTTCATTTGAAGATCAAATAGAGGGGCATACAACCCGGTTCAGGTGGGAACATATATCTCTCACCTTAGCCATTCTATTATGAATAGGAGTTGCTGCCCGGGTTCGCACAGGAACCACTGTCCTGGTCCATGGGACACAACAAATGACCCAATTAGAAGCAGCAATAGATCAAAACTTAAAGATATTAGAAAATTCCATCACAGCTTTGCAGGAATCTTTTACCTCTCTCTTTGAAGTTTGCTGGGAGCCATCAGCCAAGTAGGTATGACAAATTCCTTGCCAGCTTACTCCCATGCTGTCTAGTGGAAGGACTTCTGAAAGGTGACCTTGCTCAAGGACCAGGGCAGGATCCGTGTTTAGGGTGTTCCCCCTTTAGAATAGGGCGGTTTAGCATAATAGGAGATTAGGGTGTTCCCCCTTTAGAATAGGGCAGTTTAGCATAATAGGAGATTAGGGTGTTCCCCCTTTAGAATAGGGCGTATCCTGCTGCTGAGTTCCTCTTGAGTGCTTAGGGTCAGACAGTATATTTTGGGAGACAGAAGCCCATGCAGAGTGGATTTGGGAGAGAGTGGATTTGGGCAGAGAACGTGGATTCCCCCAGAGCGTGTTTGTAGACGGCCGGTGTGAGTTCGGGAATAAAGAATTGCTGTTTGAATCTACAAGCTGTGTGGAGACTCGTGATTTGTGCCCAGCCAAAGACTGCGGCAGAAGTTGTTTTACAGAAAAGTCGAGGGTTGGACCTCCATTTCATGAGAGAAGGGAGCCTTTGTGCTGCATTGAGGAAAGAATGTTTTTTTTTTTTTTTTTTTTTTTTTTTTTTTTATGTCGACCGTACTGGAGTTGTAACAAACTCTATGAGTAAATTAA
Organism: Callospermophilus lateralis; assembly: GCF_048772815.1. Taxonomy (NCBI): domain Eukaryota; kingdom Metazoa; phylum Chordata; class Mammalia; order Rodentia; family Sciuridae; genus Callospermophilus; species Callospermophilus lateralis. The sequence continues at coordinate 6,067,820 of NW_027514462.1, read as the reverse complement.
AAAGATGCCTTGAAGAGCATCAAAGAGAGATAGAGACCCAAAATTGGTGGTTTGAGTCTTGGTTTACACAGTCCCCCTGGTTAACTACATTTTAATCAACCCTGGCCGGTCCAATAATAATCCTCATTTTATTGCTTACTATAAAACCCTGTTTCTCAACCATGTAATTTCTTTTCTCCAAGCTCAAATTGGACAAGTTAAACTTATGTTAATACCCCACTAGCATACATAAAATGTGACACCCCCCAACAATCACTTTTATGATTAAAAGTAGCCAGAAGAAGAAGTGGGGAATGAAATGTTAATAAAATATGTACTTGTCACTTCCTGTTTTTCTGTACGCTTAACAAAACACTGTTGAAATGTTGAGAAATGTTTCCTAATCTTGTTCCCAGAATGTGCTGTCCCCAACTGCCAAACTGCAGAATGTACTCCCTCACGCGTTTACACACAAACCGCTTACTCGCCCTGACCCATCAATAAACTTCCCTCCCTGCCCTCTCCAAGAAAATTATATAAGCTCTGCTTAAGATGTTCTCAGGGCTCTCTGCTCTATTCAAGTGAGCTCTGAGCCCCAGCATGCTGGACCCCAAATAAACCCTTTCTGTTGCATGAGATAGTCTCTTGGTGGTCTCATCCTCTGACACTCACCCTACATTTACTTGGATGATTGAATGTAGATGAGAACATCCATTCAAAAGTGATAGTCGGTAAAATTAGGAAGATAGTCAGTAGGTTTAGGAAGAAGAGTTAGTATAAAATTTGGAACAAAAGTTATTTAGCAATAGGGTTTCGGTTACAGAGTGAATGTAAATGTCAACACAAGTGAAGAGTCAGTCACAATGATGAATTGGAGAAAATATGTTGGAAAGCAGATATCAATACAGACATTACAAAATCAGGCAAAGTATAAAGTCAGTGATAGGATTAGACATTTTCAACAGGGTTGAGTTTGAATATATAATCTTAGGAAGAAACGAATATGTAGTCATCAATAGGATTGATATTTGAAAGCATTAGGCAAATTGGAAATTGATGATTTTAGTAATCCATGTTCACTTTCCATTTAGGCTTTGGTACAAATAAAAGTTTGACCTTTGAATTTTGTGTCCAGAATATCACTGTGATAAAATGTATATATAGATCGGGTGACATAAGAATTTCTTCCACCATTTTTGAGAGCAATATTTTGAAGACTTATAAATTAGTATTTGGGGTACAAACAGGTGTACCCTGTGTCTATGAATATAGAGATAATGCATGAATAGACCAACTGTGAATAAGTAATATAACTGGTTCCACTTTAAATGGTGGATTGAATAGATATCTGAAAATATGAAAAATCTTATATTGATATACAATCATTCATTCCAACAAGTTATACATCAATGTTAATATTAGGGTTATGGTTTATCATGAAGGGTGTGTGAGTTTTGCTTCAATGTGATTATGAAAATCGAAAATAATGTGTTTGGAAAAAAGAATCTTGAGAAGACCAGTTAAGAAATATGGAAGAATACATGTGTTCTAAAGTAGGAAGTGATTGAAAGTGAAAAAACGCCTATAATTTTGTCATCTTTTTGATGAAATATATATCCTATGATGTGCATAAACTGAAGAAATAGTAATGTACCAGTGTTGAATTAAAATGAACATCAAAATACACATCATGTTCCATTTGAATCTTCTTGCATTGAGGTTAAACTGGGTCAGTTACTCTAGATATATTAGGATTTGTATGCAACATTCACTGAAGTTAGTTTTCAGTACAAAAAACAAAGAAGTATTTCAGGTGGATGAATATTTCTGAGAATAATATTTAGAAAAGATCATCATAAATCCACATACATGAATATGAATGAATTAAGGGAGTGTATATTAAGATACAAATATTTCATATTTTGAAAAATCTGGAGAATGTGTGTATGTATATATATACACATATATATACATACACACAAACACATTAAAAACTCACAATATATATGCTATTCGAAATTCATCATGAAATATATATCATTCACAGATCTAAAATATTCATTTTACTGAACATGGATTTATGTATAATGTTGTAAAACTAGGAAGCTCATCCATTGGTTATATTTTCAGTTCCAACGGTGTTTAGGAGGAGTGATCTTCTCTCACAATTTGTATCTGCCAAGTCGTTCACCTCACAAGAATGTAGGTGTGGTACCAGGTAGGATTCTATATGTGTTTATTGCTGTTGCATTGGGAGTTTAGTAATTGCTTCATGGAATCCAAGGAGTTCAACTGGGACACAGTGCTGGAGCGAGTTCTGTCAGGCGTGGTGGGTCAGGGTATGCAGGAGAATGCACCAACCAGGCTTCTATCCCACATTGCTTGCCCCCTTAAACATAGCAACCTGATTGTAAACATTGCCCTGAAACCTCACCATATAACAAGATGCCTTTGCATAGGAGGGTCTGCTGACTGCACCATGTCAGTCACAAGCCATTTGGAAGCCAATGGCAGATCCACATGGCCCCACCACAGATGTTTTTCACACACCTGCCAACCACTACTCTAGGACAACTACTCAGCAGGCTCCAACTTATTTTCATGAAACCCAATCAATCAAGGCACGGTCTGGTACACTCATGATCAGCAACAGAATGTCCAATGGTTCTCCAGTGCCACCTGGTCATGGGAAATTGAAAATTTTCATGGTATTTATCTAGCCATTTTTCAAGGATGAAGTTGGATGCACTGTGGGTTTCAATTCATTCAGGAACCATTAAATGTTGAGGAAGCTCATTTCAATGAAAGTTTTGGAGAATTCTCACAGGCAAGGCTTCCCAAAGAGTGGCCAAAAGGTCACATGAAGCCAGGGCCATTGAGGTCTAAAATGTGATGTCATTGTCTGTTTTGACTCTCAACAATGGCTTCCAAGTCTTTCAGAATAAAATAATGTGATATCCTGGTTGAGATCAGAGTGCCCTGTGGAAAGCTACCCTGGGCCTTGATCTCAGTCTCCAAAGATGACTCTCATGCGTGGCTTCCTCAAATCCCAACACAATTCATGGCAATACTTCTCTGAGGTGAGTTCCAGAACTCAGTCTCTAAGGGGAATCACACCAGAGTTCAAGCCCAGGTGGACCCAGTCATCTCTTCCAACTGCCACACAAATGACCACAATAAAACCGATATTCTCCCACATGGCCCTCATCTTCTTCCATATTGACACTCATCATAACCTCTGGCTGGAGGTGTCCATGAGGGACGCAGCCCAAGACAGTGTCCAAAATAAGCTCCATTGCTCCTCATTTGCCTAAATTCGGGGTGGCCTGGACACCCTTCCTTTGTACCAGGAGTGATCAAAGAGGCCTGCCCGTAATACTGCACCACTTTTCCCATTTGAGGCCTATTGAGTGTCGGTTAAAGATACTTTATGTGAATTGGAGTGATGAGAAAACCTAAGCACCTACGGGATAGCCTCTGAAGGGCTTTGATGAACTCATCTGACCCAAATGATCCCTATTCTCACTTGATGGAATTCAGGAACCTTACAGAGGAAGGCAAGAGACTTCATCCACAATGACAGCTCTTTTTGCCATTTTTGATTTGGATGCACACATGGGATCTTTCTTTAGATCCATCAGGTGCTGAGAATCTAAGTCAAATAATCACACTGGGCCAAGAGGCTGATTCAGACACAACTCTTTCCAAATCAATTAACGAAAGAGCCAAAGGTGAAGCCTATTTATTTCCATTTGAAAACTATTTTGTTCAGGATTCACAAAGGGGTGGCTTGAGACAAAGACTTCCTGACTCTCAGGGCAACAGAATAATAGGTAAGCAAATGGCCCAAAGCAGGGTTTCTCCACTGAGACTTTCCTGGTCAACTGATATCTGAGTTTTCTCAGATGCTCGTCATTTCCTTCAGCTATCCAGAACATTGCCTTGTCACAGAGCTTGGAAGTTGTACATAACTTAGACACAAAACCATGAGCCTATTCTGGAGAGTGTCCAGAATTCTGGAAGAAAACAGCAAATTAGGAAGGTAGCAGGTATTGCCCATTAATAAGGCAATCCACAGTCCATTCATAAAATGGGCAGGATGAATGCTGGGAAGCTTTCTACTAGACAGGACATATCCATTGATGCATTCTCTTTTCTAATGTCTACAACCACGGACACAGTGTGATACACAGACCCAGAAACACTTGCCTTGTCAAACGACTTACTAAAAACAGTTCACTCCAAACCAAACAAACTGACTTTACTTCCTATTCTCAGTACATGAGACAAAACCACAAACCCACACCCACACTGACAATGACACCTTCTTCCCCCAAATAGGTATGAGACTATCCGGAGTATCCTCCGACTGGTGGGCCATACTATGTTCCCCCAAAATGTCCTGTTCTGTCTCAGATCTGGTCTCCTTGGCCAACTCTGTGAAGTTGTCAGGAACCAGGAGTGAGCTGCTACCTGCTTTTCAGGAAAAGCCCATCTTCCAAGCTTTCCAGGCATTTGGCCTCCTCACCTTAGGAGGAACCAAGAAAGACTGATTCTGTCCTTGGTAAATCCAAACAAGTGAGACCACTGGGACTGGGACTGGGACTGGATCTGGGTGCCTGGCGTCCTGGATCCCATGTTCAGAGAGTTCCATCAATAAGGAAGTGAGTTGAGGTCACTTTTTTCAGGAACTGAATGAGATCACTGCCTCGGCAACCACTTTGTCCTAAGAGTTTCTTTCAACGGTCCCATGAGATGGAGGCTGCCCCTACTTCCTGTGACACTTTCACAAATTAGAATGGTATATCAACCATAGGGAACCAGGAACAGCTTTCCACACAGTCTTGGTTTGGTCCATATTCTCTACATTAAGATGAGAGAGGCTGATTCAGAATCATCCCTTCATCCTGACCAGGTTGTTTGCGATGGAAGATGACTTTGCTCTCTCAGGTCTTTCATACCTGCCTACATCTTCTCCAGGGATCATTTCTGCATGGCGCTTTGAGGTTCTCAGCAGATGGAAGATCCACTACATTCCTGTATTGTAAGATCAACACTGTCCCTGCTCTTCTGTAAACATGTTATTAACACAAACAGTGTATGGTTAGTGTTAATAACATGTTCCATTTGGGTTAGGAATTATTCTGCTGCATGAATAATGGTATTGGAAACTTGTGATTATTTTAAGAATATAGAGATGAAATATATGTATGAAAAAAGAAATCTAAGTAAGATTTGAAGCCCAGAAGGGCATTGGGCCCTTGATTGTGATACTTAGCGTTGAATTACATTCTGCACCGATGTCTCAGATAAATCAATACACAATAGCATAAGACCTTGTTACTTGAATGATTGAATGTAGAAGAGAACATCCAGTCAAAAAGGGATACTCGGTAGGATTAAGAAGATAGTTAGTATGTTTAGGAAGAAGAGTGAGTATAGGATTTGGAACAAAAGTTCTTTAGCAATAGGTTATTTATTAGAGTGTGAAAGTAAATGTCAGCACATGTGAAGAGTCAGTCACAATGATGAACTGGGGAATATATGTAGGAAAGCAGATAGCAATAGAGACATTATGAAATCAGGCAAATTATAAAGTGAGGGATAGGATTCGACATTTTCCATTGGGTTGAGTTTGAATATATAATTTTAAGAAGAAACACATGTGTAGTCATTGGGTTGAGTTTGAATATATAATTTTAAGAAGAAACACATGTGTAGTCACCAATAGAATTGACATTTGAGAGCATTAGGGAACCTGGACATGGATGTTTTTAGTAATCCATGTTTTCTTTCCATTTGGGCTTTTATACAATCATAAGTGTGACCTTTGCATTTTGTGTCCAGAATATTTCTGTGATTAAATGTATATAAAGATCAGGTGACATGAGTCCACTTCCACCATTTCAGGGAGCAATATTTTGAAGACGTATAAATTAGTATTGGGGGTACAAAGAGGTGTACACTGTGTCTATGAATATAGAGATAATGCATGAATAGACCATAGTGTGAATAAATAATATAACTGGTTCCACTTTAAATAATGGATAGAATTGATATCTGAAAAGATATAAGAAATTTTATATGACATACAATCATTCATTCAAACCAGTTTATACATCTAATGTAATTATCAGAGTGATAATTAATTATGAATGGTATGTGAGTTTTGCTCCAAAGTGATTATGGAATCAAAATTAATGTGTTTGGTTGAAATCTCAGAGCAGACGTGAAAAGTGAAACAAATGCTTTAAATTTTTGAACTTGTGGATGAAATCATATATCCTATGATGTCCATAAACTGAAAAAATAATAATGTACCAATATTGAATAAAAATGAACTTCAAGATACACATCATGTCCCGTAGGATTCTACTTGCATTGATGTTTAACTGATTCAGTTACTGTAAAAATATTAGGATTTGTAAGCTCCATTCACTGAAGTTAGTTTTCAGTACTAGGAAATAATTATGTATTTCAGGCAGATGAATATTTCTGAGAATTATCTTGTGAAAAGTTGATTATAAACCACATATAGAAACATGAGTGAATTTAAGGAGTGTATAATAAGAAACATATATTTCACATTTTGAAAAATCTGGACAGTATATATATATATATATATATATATATATATATATATATATATATATATATATAGATAGATAGACAGACACACACAGACATTATAATGTAGCAATCTATATGCTAATCGAAATTCACCGTGTAATACATATCATCCACATATCCAAAAATATTCATTTTACTGAACATCGATTTATATATAATGTTGTTCATCTAGGAAATTCACCAATAGGTTTAATTTTCAGTTCCATCATGATTTAGGGGGATTGATATCTTATCAAAATATGTATCTTTCAAAATCAGTGAGCTTACAAAAATGTACTTGTGATACCAGGTAGGATTCTAAATATGCATAAAAAATACATGTGATGAATAGGCTACAGAGAATGGGAGACAGAAATTTACATATGTGTTAACTTTAAAAACTCATTGAGAACTATTACAATGAAAAGTTGACTAGATTTATAACACATACCCTTGATAAAGCAGAAGGGAAGTCCAAGTATGCACCATGCCTCCTATGAACGGCCTGTATTTCTATTCTGTTAGGTTTCTTGTTCTCCATCATATTAGGATTAGTAGTCAGAGTCTAGTAGGTTATGGGTTAATGTCAGGGATTCATTATTTCAAATGGAAAATATGAAAATGAATCTAATGTGTATGCAAATATGTGCTACATAAAAATCATCCCACTCTCATCCAGAACAATGCCTTGACATAACCTTCGCCCCAATTAAGACACAATTAGTGGAGAAGAGTTAGAAAATCTGTGAATACATATGTGGAAATGAAAATGCTCAGGAGTTCACAGCCTTGGAGGCGGTAGAGGAATTTCCAAAAGTATGGGATAGGGTAAATGCTCCACAAATATGGAGTTCTGCTGGCCTAATGACTCTTTGAGAAACTGCCTTTGAGGTTGGGCCCTTGTAATATATGTTGTTGTCAACTTCCTTTGTAGTGAGACAATCAAAGCTGGATCTGCATATATGTGACCTGAAGGACATGGTTTCTTCTTTTCTAGTGAACATGAGGCAGCAGTTCTAAATTCCCTCATTGTAGGTAAACTGTGGCCACTGGGAGCTAAGTGTCTCCTCGTGTGGACTGAGAAGCCATTTGGTCATTCTCCACTTTTCCTGGTGATTCTTACTGCTGCACTGGGAGTTTGGTATTGGCTTCAGTAAATACCATGAGTTCAACGGGGACACAGTGCTGGAGGGAGTACTCTCACGTGTGGTGGGTCAGGGTGTGCAGGAGAACGCCCCAACCAGGCTTCTATTCAACAAAGCTTGCCCCCTTGTCTGTAGCAACCCAATTCTGAACATTGCCCTAAAACCTCTCAATTAACAAGATGCCTTTACATATAAGGGTCTGCTGGCTGCACCATGTCAGTCAAAAGGCATTTGGAAGCCAATGGCAGATCCATGTGGCCCCATCACAGATGTTTTATCATACACCTGCAAACCACTGCTCTAGGCCCACTACTAAGCAGGTTAAAACGTACTGGCATCTTTGTTCTACACCATTTTCATGAAACCCAGTAAATCAAGGCACTGTCTGGTACACTCATGATCAGCAACAGAACATCCAATGATTCTCCAGTGCCACCTGCTCTTGGGAATTATTCCATGGTATTTATCTAGCCATTTTTTAAGGATGAAGTTGGTGTCACTGTGGATTTCAATTCATTCAGGAACCATTAAATGGTGAGGAAGCTCATTTCAATGAAAGCTCAGGAGAACTCTCACAGGCAAGTCTTCCCAAAGAGTGGCCAAAAGGTCAAATGAAGCCTGGCCCATTGAGGTCTACAATGTGAGTTCCATGTGTTATTTGACTCTCAAGTATGGCTGCCAAGTCTTTCAGAATGAAATCATGTGATATCCTAGCTGAGATTCCCAGTGCTCTGTGGAAAGCCATCCTGGGCCTAAATCTCAGTCTCCAAGGACAACTCTCCTGCATGGCCTTCTAAAATCCCAACAGAATTCATGGTAATACTTCTCTGAGTTCAGTTCCAAAACTCAGTCTCTAAGGGGAATCACACCATAGTTCAAGCCCAGGTTGATCCAGGAATCTCTTCCTACTGCCACACAACTGACCACAATTAATACCAAAACACTCCCACATGGCCCTCATCTTCTTTTATATAGACACTCATCATAACCTCTGGGTTGAGTTTTCCATGAGGGGTGCATACCAAGACAGTGTCCAAAATAATCTCCCTTGCCTCTAATTTGCCTAAAGTCAGGGTGGCCTGGAAACCCTTCCTGTTAACCAGGAATGATCAAATACGCCTGCCATTAATACTGACGTACTTCTCCAAATAATCACACTGGGCCAAGTGGCTGATTCAGACACATCTCTTTACAAAGCAATAAAACAAAGAGCCACAGGTGATGCCTATTCATTTCCATTTGAAAACTCTTTTCTTCAGGATTCACAAAGGGGTGGCCTAAGGCAAAGACCTTCTAGATATTCACAGCACCAGAACCATAGGTAAGCAAAATTCCCAAAGCAGGGTTTCTCCACATAGACTTTACTGGTCACACTGATATCTGAGTTTCCTGAGATGCTCCCATTTCCTTCAGCTCTCCAGTACATGGCCATGTCACAGTATCTTGAACAGAAAACCATGAGCCTATTCCGGAGAGTGCCCAGAATTCAGGAATAAAACAGGAAATTAGGAAGATAGTAATTGCTACCCATCCATAAGGAAAGCTGCAGTCCAATCATAAATTGGGCAGTATGAATTCTGGGAAGCATTATACTAGACAGGACACATTCATTGATGCATTATGTTTTCTAATGTCTACAACTACAAACACAGTGGATACATAGACATAGAAACACTTGCCTTGTCAAACGACTTACTAGAAACAGTCCACTTCAAATCAAACAAACTGCCTTTCCTACCAATTCTCAGAACATGAGAAAAAACAACAAACTCACACCCACAACAACATAGGACTTTCTTCCCCCAAGTAGGTCTTTGACTCTCCGGAATTACCTCTGATTGTTGTACCATACTATGTTCCCCCAAAATGCCCTGTACTGTCTCAGATCTGGACTCCTTGGCAAACTCTTTGAAGTTGTCAGGAGCCAGCTTTGAGCCACTACCTTCTTTCTCAGGAAAGGCCACTCTCCAAAGCTCTCCTGGCATTTGGCCATTCTCAAATCAGTAGGTACCAAGAAAGACTGATTCTGTCCTTGGTAAAACCAAACAAGTGAGCCCAGTGGGACTGGGTCTGGGACTGGTTCTGTGTGCCTGGCTTCTGGGATTCCAAGTTCAGAGTGTTCCAAGACCAAGGAAGTGAGATAGGTCACTTCCGTTCGGAACTGAATGAGGTCACTGGTTTGGCAACCACTTTGTCCTAACAGTTCCTTCAAAGGGTCCCATGAGATGGAGGCTGCCCCTACTTTCTGTGACACTTTCACAACTTAGAACGATATATCAACCATAGGCACCCGGGAACAGCTCTCACACAGACCTGGTTTGGTCCATCTTCTCTACATTAAGAAGAGAGAGGCTGATTCATAAACATCCCTTCATCCTAACCAGGTTGTTTGCCTTACATGATGACTTTTGCCCTCTCAGGTCCTTTATAGCTGCCTTCATCTTCCCCAGGGATAATTTCTGCATGGACCTTTGAGGTTCTCAGAGGGTGGAAGATCCCCTATATTCCTCTATATTAAGACCAACTCTGTCCCTGTTCTTCTATAAAGTTAGATTGAGGGAACAATGTATGGTTAGGGTTAATAACATGTTCTATTTAAGTTAGGAATCATTCTGCTGGATGAATAATGGTATTGGGAACCTGGGATATTTATAAGAATATAGATTTGAAATATAAGTATGAAAACAGAAATCTAGGTAAGATTTTAAGCCCAGAAGCGCATTGGGCCCTTGATTGGAATACTTAGCATTGAATTTCGTTCGCACAGATGTCTCTGATAAATCAATATACAATGGCATATCATCTTGTACCCTGGATGATTGAATGTAGAAGAGTTCATCCAGTCAAAAAGGGATAGTTGTTAGGATTAGGAAGATAGTCGGTCTGTTTCGGAAGAAGAGTGAGTATAGGATTTGGACCAAAAGTTCAATAGCCCTAGGTTTTCGGTTAGAGAGTGAATGTAAATTTCAGCACATGTGGAGAGTCAGTCACAATGATGAACTGGGAAAATTATGTAGGAAATCAGATATCAATACACACATTATGAAATCAGGCAAAGTATAAAGTGAATGATAGGATTAGACATTATCAACAAGGTTGAGTTTCAATATATAATCTTAGGAAGAAACAAATATTTAGTCACCAATATGATTGACATTTGAGAGCATTAGGAAACCTGGACATGGATGTTTTTAGTAATCCAGGATCACTTTCCATCTAGGATTTGCTACAATCAGAAGTGTGACCTTTGCATTTTGTGATCAGAATATTACTCTGATAAAATGTATATGTAGATCAGGTGACATGAGTATTTCTTCTAACATTTTGGGAGCAATATTTTGAAGAGGTATAAATTAGTATTGGGGGTACACAGAGTTGTACCCTGTGTCTATGAATGTTGAAGAAATGAATGAATTGACAATACTGTGAATAAATAATATACTGTTTCCACTTTAAATCATGGTTTGAATTGATATCTGAAAATATATAAAAATCTTATATTGATATACAATCATTCATTCCAACGAGTTATACATCTAATGGTAATATTAGGGTTATGTTTTATCATGAAGGGTGTGTGAGTTTAGCTTCAAAAGTTATTATGGAAATGGAAAATAATGTGTTTGGAAAGAAATCTCATGAAAAGATGAGTCAAGAAATATAGAGGAATTCATATGTTCTGAAGCAGGATTTGATTGTAAGTATAAAAAAAGCCTATAAATTTCCTAACTTGTGGATGAAATATATATCCAATGATGTGCAAAAACTGAAAAAATAGTAATGCACCAGTTTTGAATGAAAATGAACGTCAAAATACACATCATATCCCATAGGAATCTACTTGCATTGATGCTAAACTGGCTCAGTTACTGTAGAAATATTATGATTTGTATGCACTATTCACTGAAGTTAGTTTTCAGTACTAGGAAACGAATACGTATTTCAAGTGGATGAATTTTTATGAGAATAATCTTGTGAAATGTTGACTATAAATTTACATATATGAACACGAATGAATTTAGGGAGTGTATAATAAGAAACATATATTTCATATTTTGAAAAATCTTGAGAGTTTATATATATATATATATATATAGATAGATAGATAGATAGATAGATAGATATAGATATGTGTGTGCATTTATGTATTTATATATATATATATATATATATATATATATATATATACACACACACACACACACACACAGACACTAAAATGTATCAATATGCATGCCAATCGAAATTCACTATGAATCATATATCATCCACAGATCCAAAAATAATCATTTTACTGAACATGGATTTATGTATAATATTGTTCAACTAGGAAGTTCACCCATAGGTTGAAGTTTCAGTTCCAACAGCGTTTAGGAGGAGTGATCTCTTCCCACAATTTGTATCTCCCAAGACAGCCAAACTCACAAGGATATACGTGTGATACCAGTTATGTTTCTATATTTGCATATAAAAATACATGTGCTGAACAGGCTGCAGAGAAAGGGAGACAGGAATTCACATATTTGTTAACTTTAAAAACACATGGAGATCAATTTCAATTAAAAATTGACTAGATTTATAACACCTACCCTTTATCATTCAAAAGGAAAGTCCAACTATACACCATGCCTTCTCTGAACTGCTTTCATTTCCATTCTGTTTGGTTATTTTTGTCCATCATTTTAGGATTAGTAGTCAGAGTCTATTAGGGTATGGGTTAATGTCAGGAATTCAGTAATTCGAATGGAAAATAGGAAAATGAATCCAATGTGTATGCAAATATGTGCTACACAAAAATATTCCCACTCTCATCCAGAACATTGCCTTTACATTACCTTTGCCCCAAATACACACAATTAGAGAAGAAGAGTTAGGAAATCTGTGAATACATATCGGAAATGGAAAATATTCAGGAGTTCACAATCTTGGATGTGGTAGAGGAGTTTCCAAAAGTGAGGGACAGGGTAAACACTCCACAAACATGGAGCTCATTGGGCCTAAAGACTCTTGAGAAACTGCCTCTGAGGTTGGGCACTTGAAATATATGTTGTTGTCAGGAATTTTAGCATCCTTTCTAGTGAGACCAACAAAGCTGGGTCTGATCTCTGTGACCTGGAAGATATGGTTTTTTATTTTCCAATGAACATGAGGAAGCAGTGCTGAATTCTCTCTTTGTAGGTAAACTGTGGCCACTGGGGTCTAAGTGTCTTCCCATGTGAACTGTGAAGCCATTTGATCATCTTCCACTTTTCGAGGTGTTTCTTGCTGCTGCACTGTGAATTTGGTATTTGCTTCAGGAAATACAAGGAGTTCAACAGGTACCAGTTATGGAGGGAGTTCTGTCACATGTGGTGGGTCAAGGTCTGCAGGAAAATGCACCAACCAGGCTTCTACCCCACATAGCTTGCCCGCTTGTCCATAGCAATCTGATTCTGAACATTGCCCGGAAACCTCTCCATATAACAAGATGCTTTTATATAATAGGGTCTGCTGACTTCACCATGTCAGTCTCAAGCCATTTGGAATCCAAGGGCAGATCCACATGGTACCACCACAGATTTTTTATCACATACCTGCACACCACTGCTCTAGGCCCACTACTCAGCAGTCTCCAACTTACAGGGATCTCTTTTCTACACTGTTTTCATGAAACCAAGTAAATCCAAGCACAGTCTGGTACACTCATGACCAGCAACAAGTCATCCAAAGTTTCTCCATTGCCACCTGGTCATTGAAATTTCAAAAAATTCATGGTATGTATTTAGCTATTTTTCAAAGATGAAGTTGGAGGCACTGTGGGTTTCAAATTATTTAGGAAACATTAAATGGTGAGGAAGCTCATTTCAAAGAAATCTCTGGAGAACTCTCACAGGCAAGGCTTCCCAAAGAGTGGCCAATATTTCACATGAATCCAGGCCCATTGAGGTCTAAAATGTGAGGTCTATGTGTGTTTTGACTCTCAATTATGGCTGCCAAGACTTTCAGAATAAAATCACGTGAAATCCTGGCTGAGATTCCCAGTGCTCTGTGGAAGCCACCTTGGCCAGGATCTCAGTTTTCAGGATGACTCTCATGTGTTGCCTCCTAAAATTCCAACACAATTCATGGCAATACTTCTCTGAGGACAGTTCCAGAATTCAGTCTCTAATAACACCAGAGTTCAAGCCCAGGTGAACTAAGTCTTCTCTTCCAACCGCCACACAAACGACCAGAATTAAAACCAAAACACTCCCACATGGCCCTCAACATTCTCCATATAGACACTTATCATAACCTCTGGCTGGAAATTTCCATGAGGGGCACAGACAAAGACAGTATCCAAATAAGTTCCCTTGCCCCTCATTTGCCTAAAGTCAGGGTGGCCTGGACACCCTTCCTGAGAACCAAGAGTGATTAAATAGGCCTGCACTTAATACTGCTCTGCATCTCCAATTTGGGGCCTACTTACTTTCAGGTATAGATTCTTTATGTGATTTGGAGTCATGAGAAAAGCCAAGCACCTCTGTGCTAGTCTCTGCAGGGTTTGAAGAACTCATTTGACCCAAAAGATCCCTATTCTCACTTGATGGATTTCAGGAACCTAACGGAGGAAAGCAAAAGACTTAATCCACACTGACTCCTCATTTGGCCATTTTGGTTTTGGATGCACACATGGTATCTTTCTTTAGATCCATCAGGTGCTAAGAATCTAAGCCACAGCATCACACAGGGTCATGAGGCTGATTCAGACACATCCCTTTCCAAAGCAATCAAGCAAAGAGCCACAGGTGATGCCCATTCATTTGCATTTGAAGACTCTTTTCTTCAGGCTTCACAAAGGAGTAGTCTGAGGCAAAAAGCTTTCTGAAATTCAGGGCAACAGAACAATAGGTAAGCAAATAGCCCAAAGCAGGATTTCTCCACTGAGACTTTCCTGGTCACACTGATATCTGAGTTTTCTGAGATGCTCGCCATTCCCTTTAGCTATCCAGTACATGGCCATGCCACAGAGCTTGGAGGTGGTATATATATTGGACACATAACCATGAGCCTATTTTGGAGAGTGGAGTGAATTCAGGAACAAAATAGAAACTTAGGAAGATAGTAGGTGTTGCCCATTCATAAGGCAAGCCGCAGTCCATTCATAAATTGGCAGGATGAATGTTGGGAAGATTTCTACTAGACAGGAGTCATCCATTGATGCATTCTCTTTTCTGATGTCTAGAACCACGGACACAGTGGGATACACAGACTTAGAAACACTCGCCTTTTCATAAGACTTATTAGAAACAATTCACTTCAAACCAAAAAACCGCCTTTATTACCTATTCTCAGAACATGAGACCAAACCACATACCAACAGCCACATCCACAAAGACAATTTCTTCCCCCAAGTCAGTCTGAGAGTATCCATAGTGTCCTCTGATTGGTGGGCCATACTATGTTACCCCGAAATGTCCTGTCCTGTATCAGATCTGGTCTCCTTGGTCAACACTGTGAAGTTCTCAGGAGCCAGCGGTGATCCACTAACTGCTTTCTCAGGAAAGGCCACTCTTCAGAGCTTTCCTGGCATTTGGGCATCCTCACCTCCGTAGGTACCAAGAAAGACTGACTCTGTCCTTGGTAAATCCGAACAATTGAGACCACTTGGACTGGGACTGGGACTGAAACAGGATTTGGGTGCCTAGCTTCCTGGATCTCAAGTTCAGAGTGTTCCATCACAAAGGATGTTAGGTGAGGTCACTTCCTTCATGATCTGAATGAGGTCACTGCCTTGGCAACCACTTTGTTCTAACAGTTGCTTCAAAGTGTCCCATGAAATGGAGGCTGCCCCTACATCCTGTGACACTTTCAAAAGTTCGAATGGTATATCAACCATAGGCACCCGGAAAGTGCTCTCCACACTGGCCTGGTTTGGTCCTTCTTCTCCATATTAAGAAGAGAGAGGCTGATTCAGACACATCCCTTCATCCTGACCAGGTTGTTTTCAATGGAAGATGACTTTTGCTCTCTCAGTTCCTACATATGTGCCTACAACTTCTCCAGAGATCATTTTGCGTGGACCTTTGAGTTTCTCAGCAGTTGGAAGAAACCGTACATTCCTGTATTTTAAGATCAACTCTGTCCCTGCTCTTCTGTAAAGTTAGATTGAGGGAAGAGTGTATGGTTAGGGTTAATAACAGTTTCGATTGGGGTTAGGAATCATTCTGCTGAATGAATAATGGTATGGCGAACCTTCGATATTTTCAAGAATATATAGGTAAAATATAAGTACGAAAACAGAAATAAAGGTAATATTTGAAGCCCAGAAGGGCATTGGGTCTTTGATTGCAATATTTAGCTTTGATTTATTTTCTGCACAGATGTCTCAGATAAATCAATATACAAAGGCATAGGACCTTGTACTTTGAATGATTGATTGTCAAAAAGAACTTCCAGTCAAAAATGGATAGTCGGGGGGCTGGGGATGTGGCTCAAGTGGTAGCGCGCTCGCCTGGCATGCGTGCGGCCCGAGTTCGATCCTCAGCACCACGTACAAACAAAGATGTTGTGTCTGCCAAGTACTAAAAAAACTAAATGTTAAAAAATTCTCTCTCTCTCTCCCTCTCTCTCTAACTCTTTCTTTAAGAAAAAAAATTAAAAAAAGCATAGTCGGTAGGATTAGGACGATAGTTGGTAAGTTTAGAACGGAGAGTAAGTATAGGATTTGCACCAAAAGTTCTTTAGCTATGGGGTTTCGGGTATAGAGTGAATGTAAATGTCAGCACTTGTGAAGAGTCAGTCACAATGATGTACTTGGGAAAATATGTAGGAAAGCAGATTTCAATAGAGACATTAGGAAATCTGGCAAAGTATATTCGGTAATGAAAATTTAGTAAAATAGGTAAATGTCGCTTGCTGTTTTTCTGTATGCTTAACAAAACACTATTGAAATCTTGAGAACTGTTTGCTAATCTTGTTCCCAGAATGTGCTGTCCCCAACTGCCAACCTACAGAATGTACTCATTCACCCGGTTTCACGCAAACTGCTCACTCGCCCAGACCAAACAACAAAGTTCCCTCTCTGCCCTCTCCAAGGAAAGTATATAAGCTCTGCTTAAGCTGTTCTCAGGGCTCTCTCCTCTATTCAAGTGAGCTCTGAGCCCCAACATGCTGAATCCCCAATAAACCCTTTGCTTTTGCATGAGACAGTCTCTTGGTGGGCTCTTCACCCGATGCTCGCCTGACCTTTACATATGGAGGTTCCACTGAGATCCGGCAGCGGCGAACGAGAGACCCCAACAGGCTCCTCTTGGGGTATGTATGGTGCCTCTTTCTGGTTTCAGGTTTCAGGTTAGGGCTTCGCAAAATGGCTGTCAATGAAGAGTGTGAGCTCTCTCCGACGGTGGCTGACATACGTGTCACAGAGCCACAGGCCACATCCCTGGGGGATGCTCCAGAGTATTCGGGAAATCGAGGAGCAATAGTCTCCTCAATTCAGTGATATTTTGTTTCAGATTCAGTATCGCCAGCCCATCGGGTTGGGCCAGATACTTAGTCCTGGTCTCAGTGTTCGAAGTTCCATTGTCTGTCTTTATTTTCTTGTCTTGTCTGTGTCGTGTGTCGTTGCTTTTACTGTTTGTGTATCTTTCATTATGGGACAGAGCACTTCAATGCCTGTGTCCCTAACCCTCGATCACTGGACCAAAGTACCCTTAAGGGCTCAGAATCTTTCTTTTTCAGTAAAATTCTGGACCTGGCAGACTCTCTGTGCCTCAGAATGGCCCACCTTTGTATTCGGATGGCCCCTAGAAGGATCTTTCTACTTCCCACTAATTTAAAAAGTCAGACGATATTGTCTTTCAGCCAGGGCCACATAGCCATCTGGATCAACAGCCATATATCTTAACTTGGCAGGACCTCTGCAAATCTCCTTCATGGGTGAAGCATTTCCTTGCCCCTACCCCCACTCCTACTGCTTCCCCCATGATCTCTCAAACCCTCTGCTCCTCCTCCTCCTCCAACCTCTGTTCTCCCTGAGACACAAGATTTGACTCTACTGGACTCTTGTCCCCCTCCTTATCTCCTGCCCAAGTCCCCCAAAGACCAACACCCTCTAAGTGATTCCCCTGCTGCTGACTCAACCTCTCCACCATTGGAGAAAGCTAAGCCAGCCCAGCGCCCTCCAGATAATTTCCCCGTGGCACACACAGCCCCTCCTCTTCTGGAGGAAGCTAGCCCGGCTAAAGGTACTCACCAGCGGTGAATGATTGAAAAACCTGGAACTCGAATGATGCTCCCCCTCCATCCCTAGGGGCCAATGATTGACAACGGCCTTGGGGGAAAAATGCAAGCCTACCAGTATTTACCTTTCTCCTCTTCAGACCAATATAACTGGAAAAATAAAAATCCCCGTTTTACCGAGGACCCCAACCGGCTCCTAGGTGTGGTTGAGTCATTGATGTTTTCACACCAGCCTACTTGGGATGACTGCCAACAACACCTAGGGTTGTCTCTTCATGACAGAGAAACAAAAGAGAATCCTCCTGGATGCTAGAGAAAAATATCCTCTGACCAGATGTGTAACCGACAAAACTTCCCAACATATTTAACCCGGCTTTCCCTTGAATCGACGAAACTGGGACCCCAACACCTTTGAAGGTAGGGAGCATCTGTCCACTTATAACTGGGCTCTAATTGTGGGTATCTTAGTGGCCGCTAGGCGACTTACAAATTTTGCCAAGTTAAGAGAGATTATTCAAGGGCCTGATGAATCTCCCTCTATGTTTTTAGAGAGAATTATGGAGGCATATAGGAGATATACCCTTTCGATCCTCAGGCAGAGGATCAAAAGTCATCTGTCAAGATGGCCTTTATGGGCAAGCTGCCCTGGATATTAAAAGAAAGTTACAATGCTTAGATGGATTACAAGATATGACTTTGAGAGATTTAGTCAGAGTAGCCGAGAAGGTATACTATAAGAAAGAAAGTGAGGAAGAGTAGGGAGCAAAGGAAGGATAAAAGAAACAAAAGACAGACTAAGGCATTGACTAAGATCCTGGTCACAACAACAAATAGGCCAGAAATAAGAAACATGGAGACAGGAAGGGATACCGGGGCCCAGACTAGAGGCCACCCCTGGCCTCAATTTAATGTGCCTACTGTAAAGAAAAAGGACACTGCTTCAAAGAGTGCCATTGAAAGAGACAGCCACTCTAGCCAGCCATTCTGACTCTGGAGGATGACTAAGAATGTTGGGTCTCAGATCCCCTCCGAGAGCTCAGGGTAAATTTTGAAGTGGAGGGGACCCTAGCAAACTTTGAAGTGGATACAGGGGCAATATACTCTGCCCTTATGGCCCCATTGGTCTCTCTATCAAATAAAAAGGTCTCTAATTCAAGGGGCTAATGGCAGAAAATATCGGGTTTGGACAACTAAGAGGACCATGGACCAGGGGAAAGGAAAAATCCATCACTCGTTCTTAGTAATCCCAGAATGCCCGGCCCCATTGATGGGCAGAGATCTGCTCACCAAGCTCCGGGCCAAAATAACTTTTAACCCTGAAGGCCCACAAGTGGAATTTCTAAATCCTTCAATAAAAACTCCTATAGTCACGGCTCTAAATATGTCAGTAGAAAATGTATATCAACTCACTCACCTTGGTTCAAAGAAATTGCATTCATTCCTGAAGGATGAAGAACAGAGTTTTTTACTAACCGACTCAAAGCAAAAGGAAATAACTGAATGGGTAACAAAAGCCTGTCAGGTCTGTCATGGTTAATGCTTACCCTTCCAAGCTTCCTGCAAAAAAGCACCTACGAGGAACCAGACCAGGACAATTCTGGGAAGTGGACTTTACTAAAATTAAGCCAGCAAGGTTTGAAATTAAATATCGCCTAGTCTTTGTAGATATATTTTGAGGATGGATTGAAGCCTTTTCCAGGAAAAAAGAAAAAAAAACGAAACAGCGCAAATGGTTGTCAAGAAGATCCTGAAAGATATTTTTACAAGATACGGCCTGCCTAAAGTAATAAGGTCTGATAATGGACTGGCGTTTGTAGCCCAAGTAAGTCAGGGGTTAGGCAAGACCCTGGGGATTAATTAAAAGTTACATTGTGCTTATAAACCACCGAGTTCAGGACAGGTAGAAAGAATGAATAGAACCATTAAAGAGACCATAACGAAATTAAGCTTAGAAACCTGCATAATAGATTGTACTATGCTCCTTCCTTATGCACTATTTCATGGAAGAAACACTCCCTCTGTTTCTTTGTGTAACCTTACCCCCTATGAAATTGTCCATGGTTCCCCTCCTTCAGTAAGGGACCTAACCCCAACTCTAAGACCTAACGATTCCTTCCACACCCCATTGCTTGACTGAATTAAAGCTCTTGAAAGAACTCAGGGATACCTGTGAAAACAGATGGCCAATGCCTATCAACCTGGGGACGAATGGACTCTACATCAATATCAAGTAAGAGACTTCATCTACATAAGTCGACATCAGGTGTCATCCCTGAAACCCCACTGGAAATGACGATACAAGGTGCTACTTATAACACCTACAGCGGTAAAGGAAGACAGAATCACTTCCTGGATCCATACCTCTCATCTCAAGCCTGCGCCCTGCCAGACTCTGGCTGGAAAATGGAAAAGATTGGTAAAACTTTCAAATTGTGTATTTACCCTG
Source organism: Callospermophilus lateralis (assembly GCF_048772815.1). Lineage (NCBI taxonomy): Eukaryota > Metazoa > Chordata > Mammalia > Rodentia > Sciuridae > Callospermophilus > Callospermophilus lateralis. The sequence continues at coordinate 6,047,438 of NW_027514462.1, read as the reverse complement.
TGTCTAAGGCTATAGACTCTTCCCTTGACCACCAGTAGTCCTAAACCTATTAAACCCGTTCAGCAGCGATGGCTGATCACAAATCCTACTGGTAAAGAAGTATGATCTATCTCGCATGCAGCCCACTTAGGGACTTGGTGGACATCTATCCACCCAGACATTTGTCAGCTGGCTATAGGTCTTTCCTATTGGGATATACCTGATGAAGAGGATCCCACTAAATTTCCATTAAATCCATTCTGCACCATTGATAATGGAAACAATCATTATGGATGTAGGGACACGCGAGCCAGATGCAGGTTGGCTAGCCTAGATTACTATGTTTGCCCGGTGGACTACCAAAGCCACAAACAGTCACGGTTGTGTGGGGGGAATGCCGACTTCTTCTGTATGTCTAGGGATGTGATCATACAGGCAGTGCATGATGGAACCCAAACTCCTCATCAAATTCTGTACACAGCATTGGCCCTATTACCAATTAGATCACCCAAACTGTTGGCCCCTAGAGGGGTCTCTAGATCCTCAAATTCTGCATGACCTTTTTAACTTCTGAATGTCCTCAAAAGGGTGAAAGGAGATTTCCCTATGTGGAGGCCTTTTCCCTCCTTCGCTCACATCCTGAACTATGCTTCTCCAATAGGTCCTCACACTCAGCCTTCCGCTCCAGACTCTCTGCTGTCACTCTCACCTCAGCAACATGATTTCTCCCCTCCAATTACTAGATCAAAAACCCAAACCTCCGCCGGATCTCAGACCATTTCCCGCTTTCAGAGGTAGCAGGTACTGAGGTAACCCTCCACCGAATCACTCCTCTCTTCTCCAGTCAGTGCCCACACCGGGTCCCACCAGTTCCTCTTAACAGCTAACCCAAAGCTCAAACCAGCTGAGGAGAACCCTCAGACCCCTATCCAAGATGTAGTGAAAATGGCCTTTAAAGTTTCTTTGTCATTAGTGAAAACAGGTTACTAAGAATTTAAAGTCCCTCACAGGCTTTTAGGGATACTAACTCCTATCTTCTCCTCTGTTCTACCTGTTCTACTGCTCACCTTTTTGTTGCTAGGAAAATCACAAACACCTTTGCCAGTATTCTTTCACATCTCTGCTACCTCATTCTCAGATCCACGGAGCTGCTCACAGCCATGCCTTCCCCATCTCCCCCCTCTGTTCCAGGCCCACAGAAAAACATTAATTGACCTTCTACGGAAGTCTTCAGCATGGCTGACTTTAGGACTTTCAGGAAAAGAGTCCCCATGAAAGACTTCAAAGTAGATAAACTTCCTCTTTCCATGTTGCCCTGTTGTACTTGGTCACTGGCTAAAAATATCAGCACTCCTAAGTTAGACACCCCCTTACTAGTTTTTCACAAAATATGTGAACAAGGCCTTTGGCATTGATCTGGGGCTTCACAGAGATGGCTACATTTCAAAGATAAAGAAGTTACCAACTGGGCTCCATGGTAACAGCTGGAAGGGGGAAAAATAAAGGGAAAAAAAAGCTCTCCTTCACCCAGGTGTCCTTGAAAAGTTAACTTGCCCAGAACAGAGGAATAAAACAGAAAAAAATCTGCTTTTTGTGAACTTCTGCAGGCTGTGAACTTCTGCGCCCCTTCCCTTATATGTTGGGTACAAAATTCTGAAACTACCTAAACGTGAGTTTCAGGGAATTAATTGATTATAACAGAAGTAATGCCCTCTGAATCCGGTTGCTAATAAAATGGAAAGTTTTCCTGTTTTTGGTAGTATCTTAGGTGCCGTGCCTTGTCCGTCTCTACAACAGTATAATTCTATAGACTTAAACATTGTTTATGTTTTCAAGAAATTGTCAAGACGATGTGATTAAATGTGTAAAGGTGCAGATGTTTCCCAGAGTGCTTTATCATAATGCAGTTTCATTTGAAGTTCAAATAGGGGGGCATAAAACTCGGTTCCACTGAGAACATATATCCATCACTTTAGCCATCCTATTAGGAATAGGAGTTGCTGCAGGCGTGAGCACAAGAACCACTGCCTTGGTCCATGGGATACAACAAATGACACAATTAGAAGCAGCAATAGACCAAAACTTAAAGATATTAGAATCCTCCATCTTGGCTTTGCAGGAATCTTTAACCTCTCTCTCTGAAGTTATTTTACAGAAAAGGCGAGGGTTGAACCTCCTCTTCATGAAAGAAGGGGGCCTTTGTTCTGCATTGATGGAGAATGTTGTGTTTTTGCCGACCATACTGGAGTTGTAAAAAAATCTAGGAGTAAATTAAATAGATGCCTCGAAGAGTGTCAATGAGAGAGAGAGGCCCAAAAAGTGTGGTTTGAGTCTTGGTTCACACAGTCCCCCTGGTTAACTACGCATTTATCAACCCTGGACAGTTCAATAATAATCCTCATATTATTGCTAACTATAAAACCCTGTTTGCTCAACCGTGTAATTTCTTTTTTCCAAGCTCAAATTGGATGAGTTAAACTTATGGTAATACCCCACTAGCAAACATAGAATGTGACACCCCGCAATGATCACTTTTATGATTAAAAGTAGCCAGAAGAAGAAGTGGGGAATGAAAGGTTAATTGAATAGGCACTTTTCACTTCCTTTTTTCCTGTATGCTTAACAAAACACTGTTGAAATCTTGAGAAATGTTTGCTAATCTTGTTCCCAGAATGTGCTGTCCCCAACTGACTAACTGCAGAATGTGCTCCCTCACTGGGTTGCATGCAAACTGACCACTCGCCCTGACCTATCAATAAACTTCCCTCCCTGCCGTCACCAAGGAAAGTGTATAAGCTCTGCTTAAGCTGTTCTAAGGGCTCTCTACTCTATTCAAGTGAGCTCTGAGCATCAGCATGCTGGACCCCCAATAAACACTGCGCTGTTGCATGAGATAGTCTCTTGGTGGTCTCTTCTTTCGACCTCATCCGACCTTTACTTGGATAATTAAATGTAGAAGAGAACATCCATTCAAAAAGGGATAGTCGGTAGGATTAGGAATATAGTTGGTAGGTTTAGGAAGAAGACTGTGTATAGGATTTGGAACAAAAGTTCCTTAGCAATAGGGTTTCGGTTAGAGAGTGAATGTAAATGTCAGCACATGTGAAGAGTCAGTCACAATGATGAACTGCAGAAAATATGTAGGAAATCAGATATCAATACACACATTATGAAATCAGGCAAAGTATAAAGTGAATGATAGGATTAGACATTAACAACAAGGTTGAGTTTCAATGTATTCTCTTAGGAAGAAACAAATATGTAGTCAGCAATATGATTGACATTTGAGAGCATTAGGCAACCTGGACATGGATGCTTTTAGTAATCCAGGATCACTTTCCATTTAGGATTTGCTACAATCATAAGTTTGACCTTTGCATTTTGTGATCAGAATATTACAGTGATAAAATGTATATGTAGATCAGGTGACATGAGTATTTTTTCTAACATTTCTGGGAGCAATATTTTGAAGACGTATAAATTAGTGTTGGGGGTACACAGAGTTGTACCCTGTGTCTATGAATATAGAAGTAATGCATGAATTGACAATACTGTGAATAAATAATATAACTGTTTCCACTTTAAATCATGGATTGAATTGATATCTGAAAATATATAAGAAATCTTATATTGATATACAATCATTCATTCCAACGAGTTATGCATCTAATGGTAATATTAGGGTTACGTTTTATCATGAAAGGTGTGTGAGTTTAGCTTCAAAAGTGATTATGGAAATGGAAAATTATGTGTTTGGAAAGAAGTCTCATGAAAAGACGAATCAAGAAACCTAGAGGAATACATGTGTTCTGAAGCAGGAAGTGATTGTAAGTATAAAAAGACGTATAAATTTCCTAACTTGTGGATGAAATATATATCCTATGATGTGCAAAAACTGAAAAAAATAGTAATGTACCAGTGTTGAAAGAAAATGAATGTCAAAATACATATCATGTCCCATAGGAATCTACTTGCATTGATGTTAAACTGGGTCAGTTACTGTAGAAACATTAGGATTTGAAAGGACCATTTACTAAAGTTAGTTTTCAGTACTAGGAATCAAATATATATTTCAGGTGGATGAATATATCTGAGCATAATCTTGTGAACATTTTATTATAAATCCACATTCATGACATGAATGAATTTAGGGAGTGTATATAAGACACATATATTTCATATTTTGAAAAATCAGGAGGGTGTAAAATATATATATATATATATATATATATATATATATATATATATATATATATATATATATATATCACAGATACATTAAAAAGTATCAATATATAAATATATATGGGTATCAAAATTTATCTTGAAATATATATCATCCACAGATTAAAAAGTATTCATTTTAGTGAACATGGATTTATGTATAATGTTGTTCAACTAGGAACCTCACCCATAGGTGGAATTTTAAGATCCAAAAGCGTTTAGGAGTAGTGATCTCTTCTCACAATTTGTATCTGCAAAGTTAGCCACCTCACAAAAATGTACGTGTGATACCAGGTAGGATTCTATATGTGCATATAAAAATACATGTGCTGAATAGGCTCCAGAGAAATGGAGACAGAAATTCAGAAATAAGTTAACATTAAAAAGAATGGAGAACTATTTCAATTAACAATTGACTATATTTTTAACACCTACCATTTATCATGCAAATAACAAGTCCAACTATACACCATGCCTCCTCTGAACTGCTTGTGTTTCTATAATGTTTCGGTTACTTTCCACCATTATATTAGGATTAGTAATCAGAGTCTAGTAGGGTGTGAGTTAGTGTCAGGGAATCAGTATATTGAATGGAAAATAGAAAAATGAATCCAATGTGTATGCAAATATGTGGTACACAAAAATCTTCCCACTCTCATCAAGAACAACACCTAGATATCACCTACGCCCCAAGTAACACACAATTAGAGGAGAAGAGTTAGAAAATCCATGACTACATATCTGGAATGGAATACGATCAGGAGTTCACAACCTTGGAAGTGGTAGAGGAGTTTCCAAAAGTAAGGGACAGGGTAAACACTCCACAAACATGGACCTCTGCCTGCCTAAAAACTTCTTGAGAAACTGTCTCTGAGGTTGGGCACTTAAAACATATGTTGTTGTCAGGAGCTTTAGCTTCCTTTCTAGGGAGACCATCAAAGCTGGGTCTTCATCTCTGTGACCTTGTGGATATGGTTTCTTATTTTCCAATGAACATGAGGCAGCAGTGCTGAATTCTGTCTTTGTAGGTAAACTGTGGCCACGGGGGGCTAAGTGTATCCACATGTTGGCTGTGTATCCATTTGGTCATCCTCCAAATTTCGTCGTGATTCTTGGTGCTGCACTGGGAATTTAATATTTGCTTCATGGAATACAAGGAGCTCAACTGGAACACAGTGCTGGAGGGAGTTCTGTCATGTGTGGTGGGTCAGGGTCAGCAGGAGAATGCACCAACCAGGTTTCTATCTCACACAGTTTGCCCCCTTGACCATAATAACCTGATTGTTAAGATTTCCCTTAAACCTCTACTTATAAAAAGATGCCTTTACATATAAGGGTCTGCTGGATGCACCATGTCAGCCACAAGCCATATGGAAGTCAAAGGCAGATCCACAAGGCCCCACGACAGAAGTTTTATCACAAAACTGCACATCTCTGCTGTAGGCCCACTAATCAGCAGGCTTGAACTTACTGGCATCTCTGTTCTACACCATTTTCATGAAACCCAGTCAATCAAGAAACTGTCTGATACACTCATCGTCAGCAACAGTATATCCAAAGGTTCTCCTGTGCAACCTGGTCAAGGGAATTTTAAGAATTTCATGGTATTTATCTAGCCATTATTCAAGCATGAGGTTGGAGGCACTGTGGGTTTCAATTTTTTCAGGAAACATTAAATGGTGAGGAAGCTCATTTCAATGAAACCTCTGGAAAACTCTCACAGGCAAGTCTTCCCAAGGAGTGGCCAAAAGGTCACCGAAATCCAGGACTATTGAGGTCTACAATGTGAGGTCCATGTGTGTTTTGACGCTCAAGTATGCCTGCCATTTGTTTTAGAAAAAATCATGTGATATCCAGGCTGTGATTCTCAGTGCTCTGTGGAAAGCCACCCTGGACCTAGATCTCAGTTTATAAGGGGGACTCTCATGTGTGGCCTGCGAAAATCCCAACACAATTCATGGCAATACTTCTCTGAGTTCAGTTCCAGAACTCAGTCTCTAAGTCCCCTTGAACTCACACCAGAGTTCAAGACCAGTTGGACCCATTCATTTCTTCCAACCGCCACACAAATGACCAAAATTAAAACCTAAACACTCCCACAAGGCCCTCATGTTCTCCATATAGACACTCATCATAACCTCTGGCTGAATTTTTCCATGAGGGGCGCAGCCCAAGACAGTGACCAAAATGAGCACCTTTGGCCCTCATTTGCCTAAAGTCAGGGTGGCCTGGACACCATTCCTGTGAACCAGGAGTGATTAAAAAGACCTGCCGTTAATACTGCTCTGCTTCTCCATTTTGAGGCCTACTGAATGTCAGGTATAGATTCTTTATGTGGTTTGGAGTCATGAGAAAACCCAAGCACTTCTGCAGGGTTTTGAATAACTCATTTGACCCAAAGGATCCCTATTCTCACTTGATGGAGTCAGGAACATCACAGAAGAAGGCTAGAGACTTCATCCACAATGACTGATCTTTTTGCCATTTTGGTTTTGGATGCACACATGGCATCTTTCTTTAGATCCATCAGGTGCTGAGAATCTAAGCTGGAGCCTCACACAGGGCCAAGTGGCTGATTCAGACACCTCCCTTTCCAAAGCAATTATGCCAAGAGCCACAGGTGATCCTCATTCATTTCCATTTGATAACTGTTTTTTTCAGTCTTCACAAAGGGGTGGCCAGAGGCAAATACCTTCCTGACATTCAGGGCAACAGAACAAAATGTAAGCAAAAGGCCCAAAGCAGGGTATCTCCACTGAGAGTTTCCTAGCCACACTGATATCTGAGTTTCTTGAGATGCTCGCCATGCCAATTCCTTCAGCTATTCAGTACATGGTCATGTCACAGTGATTGGAGGTGGTACATATCATGGATAAAAAACAATGAGCATATTCTGGCTAGTGGCCAGAATTCTGGAAGAAAACAGGAACTTAGGAAGGTTGTAGGTGTTTCCCATTGGTAAGGCAAGCCGCAGTCCTTTCATAAATTGGACAAGTTGATTGCTGGGAGGCATTCTACTACACAGGACATATTCATTGATGCATTCTCTTTTCTAATGTCTACAACCACGGACACAGTGGCATACACAGAAATAGAAACACTCACCATGTCAAATGACTTATTAGAAACAGTCCATTCCAAAAGAAATAAATCACGTTTTTTCTACCTATTCTCAGAACATGAGACAAAACCACAAACTGACATCCACACACCCAGGCACCTCCTTCCCCCAAGTAGGTCTGTGACTCTTCTGAATGTCCTCTGACTGGTAGGCCATACGATGTTCCTCTGAAATGGCCTTTCCTGTCTCAGATCTGGTGTCATTCACCAACTCTGTGAAGTTGTCAGGAGGCAGTGGTGAGCCAATTCCAGTCTTGTCAGGAAAGGCCCCTCTTCAGAGCTTTCTTGGAATTTGGCCACCGTCACATGAAGAGGTACCTAGAAAGACTGATTCTATCCTTGGTAAATCCAAACAAGTGAGACCACTGGGACTTGGACGGGTAATGGCTTTGGGTGCCTGGCTTCCTGGATCCGAAATTCAGAGAATTCCATCACCAAGGAAGTAGGTGAGGTCACTTCCTTCAGGAACTGAATGAGGTCACTGACTTGGCCACCAATATGTCCTAACAGTTGCTTCCTAGGTTCTCATAAGATGGAGGCGGCCCCTACTTCTTGTGACACATTCACAAATTAGAATGGTATAGAAACCATAGGCACCTGGGAACAGCTCTCCACAAAGGCCTGGTTTGATCCGACTTCTCTACATTAAGAAGAGAGAGGCTGATTCAGAAACATCCCTTCATCCTGACTAGGTTGTTTGCCATGGAAGATGACTTTTCCTCTCTCAGGTCCTAAATAGCTGCCTAAATCTTCTCCATCGATCATTTCTGCATGGACTTTTGAGGTTCTCAGCAGGTGGAAGATCCCCTACCTTCCTGTATTGTAAGACCAACTCGGTCCCTCCTCTTCTGTAAAGTTAGATTGACGGAACATTGTATGTTTAGGGTTAATAGCATGTTCGATTTTGGTTAGGAATCATTCTGCTGGATGAATAATGGTTTGGGAACCTCTGATACTTATAAGAATATAGACGTGAAATATAAGTACGAAAAAAGAAATCTAGGTAAGATTTGAAGCCCAGAAGGGCATTTGGCGATTGATTGGCATACTAAGCTTGAATTATGTTCTGCACCGAGGTCTCAGATAAATTTATTTACAATGGCATAGGTTGCTGTACCTCAGATGACTGAATTTAGAAGAGATCATCCAGTTTAAAAGGGATAGTCCATAGGATTAGGAAGATTGTCTGTAGGATTAGGAAGAAGAGTGAGTCTAGGAGTTGGACCAAAAGTTCTTTAGCAATAGGGTTTCAGTTAGAGAGTGAATGTAAATGTCAGCACATGTGAAGAGTCAGTCACAATGATGAACTGGGGAAAATATGTAGGAAAGAGAGTAAATATGTATCAATAGAGACATTAGGAAATCAGGCAACGTATAAAGTGAGTGATAGAATTAGATATTTTCAACAGGGTTGAGGTTGAATATATAATCTTAGGAAGAAACAATTATTTAGTCACCAATAGGATTGACATTTGAGCACATTAGGGAACCTAGACATGGAGGTTTTTAGTAATCCATGCTCACTTTAAATTTAGGCTTTAGTACAATCATAAGTGTGACCTTTGCATTTTGTTTCAAGAATATTACTGTGGTAAAATATATATGTAGATCAGATGACATGAGTATTTCTTCCACCAATATGAGGAGCAATATTTTGAAAACTTATAAATTAGTATTGCGGATAAAATAGGCCTACCCTGTGTTGATGAATAAGAGATGATGCATGAATAGACGATATTGTGAATAAATTATATAACTGGTTCCAACTTTAAATAATGCATTGAAATTATATTTGAAAATATATAGTAAATCTTATATTGATATATATACATTCATTCCAACCAGTTATACATCTAATGGTAATATTAGGGTTACGGTTTATCATGAAGAGTGTGTGAGTTTTGCTTCAAAAATGAGTATAGAATCGAAAATAATGTTTTTAGAAAGAAGTCTAGTGAAAAGACGACTAAAGAATCATAGAGGAATACATGTTTTCTGAAAGAGGAAGTGATTGATAGTGAACCACATGCCTATAAATTTGTGAATTTGTGGATGAAAGGACATATGCTATGATGTCCATAAACTGAAGAAATAGTAATGTACCAGTGTGGAATAAAAATGAACTTAAAAATACATATCATGTCCCATAGGAATCTAACTGCATTGATGTTAAACTTGGTCAGTTACTATAGAAATATTAGGATATATAAGGACCATTCACTGAAGTTAGTTTTCAGTACTAGGAAACAAATATGTATGTCAGGTGGTTGAATATTTCTGAGAATAATCTGTTGAGAGCCACAGCCAAAGGAGCCCCAGCAAACTTGCAGCTGCCAGCAAACTTCCATTTGCCGGCTGATGATTGGCTCACAGCGGCCCCAGCATCATCTAGCTGATTTGCTTGTCTGTGGTGATGCTCATTGAGATGCTCAATGAGCGGTTTCCCCGACCTTTCAGACTGCCAGCGGATGATTGGCTCACAGCGGCCCCAGCAACATCTAGCTGATTGGCTCTTCTGTGGTGATGCACATTGGGCTGGTTCCCTGCCCTTTCAGACCATGGAACTGTTCATTGGGGGACTTTTTGGCTTCGCCCACGTGACCCAGCCAATCAGCCTCAAGAGGAGGAGACTTGTGTTTGAGGGAGAGGCTTGTGGGAAGCCTGTGGTGGCAGTTGGGCTCTGACGGCTTTTCCTGAGGAGCTGTTTTGTTTGGTGTCATCTTGTTGGGTTGTATTATAGTAGAAATACGGGATCAGAAATTAGTAAAAAAAAAAAAAAAAACTGAAAGAGTGTTCAGTAAATTGTTAGAGGAAGGAGGCATCTCAGTAAAATCAAGAAAAGTCAGGGCATACGTTGATACAATACAAAAATGTAGCCCATGGCTTTTTCAGGAGGAGTTGTTAAATATATCACAATGGAACCATCATGGTGAAGATTTAAAAAGAATAGGAAAGAAAAGCCCAGGGACTCTGCCAGTTGGCACATTGCTATTGTGGACGTTTGTACCTTGTTTGCTTAGTGTAAAGCCTTCAGTTCAGACAATGGTAGAGGAAGGAGAAGACATATTGATTCAAGTAAAATAGAAGGTCTCTCAAGTTAGTCAGATAGAGGAAAAAATTCAAGTAAAAGAAAAGGTCTCTCGAACTAGTCAGACAGAGGAAAAAAATCAAGTAAAAGAGAAGGCCTTTCAAGCCAGTCAGACAGAGGAAGAAAGTGTAAAACAGAAAAAGCCATCAGGGGGAAAGTTACAACAGGAGACTACTACTAACACCTTTCTATCACCAGAGGGTGTAAGTGTCCAACCAACAGCACAACCTCTACAGGAGACTGCTACTAACACCTTTCTATCACCAGAGGAAGTAAGTGTCCAACTAACAAGGCCACCTCCATATGCTGGGAGGCCCCCAACCCCCACAGTTGATAGTTGGAATCCTGAGACAAGATCTCAAATATTAACATGCCCAGTATTTGAGGCAGGAGGGCAGTGAGATTACCATGCTTTAAATTTCAAAACAGTGAAGCAGCTAACAGAGGCTGTAACAACCTATGGTCCTCAAGCACCCTTCACTGTAAGCATTATCAAATCCATTAACAACATGAACATGAAGCCAGCAGATTAGGCTAATATGTGTAAAGCTGTGCTAAATGGAGGAAATACCTGTTATGGAAGATTGCCAATGAGGAATTTTGCAAGGAGACGGCTAGGCAAAATGCAGCAGCTAGTTATCCTCAGAGAAATCTAGATATATTGTTAGGAAAGGGACCTTATGAGGATCAGCAGCAGCAATGTGCATATGATCCTGGTGTATATGCACAGATTGCTATAGATGCAATTAAGGCATGGAAGACTTTTCAAGGAAATGGAGGTTTACAAGGTCAGTTATCTAAGGTAATACAAGGAGCTAATGAACCTTATGCTGAATTTGTAGATAGGCTTATTCAAACAGCTACCAGAGTTTTTGGAAATACACAACAAGCAATGCCATTACTAAAACAACTGGCTTATGAGCAAGTGAATCGTTGGTGCAAAGATATCATTAGACCATGGAAACATGAAGATTTAAACACATATATTAAATTGTGTAGAGACATTAAAGAACAAGAGCAAGTCGTGGAAGCTGCAGTAAAACAGGCTTTAGATGCCAGAGACATTAATGAACAAGGGCAAATTGTGGCAGCTGCAGTAAAACAGGCTTTAGATGCCAGGCCAAGAACATGCTACAATTGTGAAAAAACAGGACATTTTAAAAGGAATTGTCCCATAGGAGGAGGGTTTAACAAAACTAGGTATCAAAGGAGTAGAATACCAGGTATTTGTCCACGATGCCATAGAGGGAGACTTTGGGCTAATGAATGCTGTTCTCAAACCACCATAGAGGGTACACCATTATCAAAAAACGAACAAGGACCAGGTGTTTATCCACAATATCGTGGACAAAAACATGGAGCTCCTTTGCCAAAAAAATGGACAAGGGGGCTCAATTCTCCAGGGCCCAAAACCACAAATATATGCAGCACTGGAGAAACCCATCAACCACATCAGGGTAGTGCCCAGGACACATTGTCCATCAGATCCCTCATCAGAAAAACCAGAGGGAGCGCAGGGTTAGACATCTGTGACTCTGCCAGAGCAGTACTAACTGCAGAGATGGGAGTTCAATTCATTTCCACAGGGGTAAAAGGACCTCTTCCCAAAGGAACAGTAGGCTTATTATTGGGACGCAGCTCTTCTACTCTAAAAGGACTTATGATAAGTCCTGGGGTAATTGATCACAACTATGAAGGTGAAATAAAAATTATAGCCAGTTCTCCAAAGGGTATATTAGTAATTTCACCAGGAGATAGAATAGCACAGTTACTAATAATACCCAGCCTACGTGAAAAATTTTCCAGTCGTACTGTAGAAAGAGGTTCCAAGTGATTAGGCTCCACAGGTGTAGATTGGGCTATGCTTTCTTTAAATTTAGATTCTGGCCCCATGCTTAAACTAAATATTCAAGGGCATGAATTTAATGGGCTACTGGATACAGACGCAGACCTTAGCATCATCTCTCGTCAAGAATGGCCAAAACATTGGCCATTACAACAAGCCACTCAAACGCTTCGAGGCCTAGGAGTAGCGTATAATCCCCATAGAAGTGCAATGGTATTAGATTGGAAGGATCCTGAAGGATGTGAAGGAACTCTACAGCCATATGTATTGGATCATCTTCCCGTAAATTTATGGGGACGAGATAGTCTCCTGGACTCATTGATATTTTTTTTCGGATTCGGTATTGCCAGTCAATCGGGTTTTGCCGGCTCCTCAGTCCTGGTCTCAGTGTTGGACGTCCATTGCCTGTCTTCATTGCCTTGTCTTGTCTGTGTCATGTTTCATTGCTTTAACTGTTTCTGTATCTTTCATTATGGGACAGAGCACTTCAATGCCTCTGTCCCTGATACTTGATCACTGGACCAAAGTCCACTTAAGGGCTCAGAATCTTTGTTTTTCAGTAAAGCGCCGGATGTGGCAGACTCTCTGTGCTTCAGAATGGCCCACCTTTGGATTTGGATTACCCCTAGAAGGATCTTTCTACTTCCCACTAATTTAAAAAAGTCAGAGATATTGTCTTTCAGCCGGTGCTACATAGCCATCTGGATCAACAGCCATATATCTTAACTCGGCGGGAACTCTGCATATCTCCTCCTCCATGGGTGAAGCCTTTCCTTGTCACTGCCCCCACTCTGACTCCTTCCCCCAGGAACTCTCAAATCCTCTGATCCTCCTCCTCCTACACCCTCTGTTCTCCCTGAGTCACCAGATTTCACTCTACTGGAGTCTCCTTCCCCTCCTTATCCCCTGCCCTTGTCCCCCAAAATCCAACACCCTCTAAGTGATTCCCCTGCTGCTGACTCAGCCTCTCCTCCATTGGAGGAAGCTATGCCGGCCCAGCGCCCTCCAGATAATTCCTTTGCGGCACACACAGCACCTCTTCCCTTGGAGGAAGCTGTACCATCTAAAGGAACTCGCTGGCGGTGAATGATTGAAAACCCTGGAACTCTTGGGATGCTCCCCCTCCATCCCTATGGGCCAATGATTGACGATGGCCACGGGGAAAAAATGCAAGCCTACCAGAATTAGCCTTTCTCCTCGTCAGACCTATATAACTTAAAAAAATTATAATCCCCCTTTTTCTGAGGACCCCACCAGGCTCTCAGGTCTGGTTGAGTCATTGATGTTTTCACACCAGCCTACTTCGGATGACTGCCAAAAACTCCTAGGGATTCTCTTCATGACAGAGGAACAACAGTGAATCCTCCAGGAAGCTAGAAAAAAAATCCCTCAAACAAGATCTGCGTCTGACACAACTTCCCAAGATAATCAAAGGCGGCTTTCCCTTGAACCCACCCAACTGAGACCCCAAAATCTTTGAAGGTAGCGAGCATCTGTCCCCTTATCACCGGGCTCTAATAGTGTGTCTCCAAGCAGCCGCTAGCGACAAAGTAATTTGGCCAAGGTAAGAGAGATTATTCAAGGGCCTGATGATTCTCCCACTATGTTTCTAGAGAGAATTATGGAGGCATATTGGAGATATACTTCTTTTGATCCTCAGGAAGAGAATCAAAGGCATCTGTCACGATGGCCTTTATTGGGCAAACTGGCTTGGATATTAAAACAAAGTTACAAAGCTAGATTGATTACAAGATATGACTTTCAGAGATTTAGTCAGAGAAGCCAAGAACGTATACTATAAGAGAGAAACTGAGGAAGAGAAGGGAGCAAGGGGAGGATAAAAGAAACAAAAGGCAGACTAAGGCGTTGACTAAGGTCCTGGTCACAAAAACAAATAGGCCAGAAATTAAGAAACAGGTAGACAAGAAGGGATAACATTGGCCCATGCCAGAGGCCACCCTGGCCTCAGATCAATGTGCCTACTCTAAAGAAAAAAGGACACTGGGCCAAAATTGCCCTAAAAAGCAACAGCCACACCAGCCAGCCATTCTGACTCTGAAGGATGACTAAGAAAGTCGGGGCTCAGATTCCCTCCCCAAGCTCAAGGTAACTTTTGAAGTGTTTCAAAAGTGATTATGGAAATCGAAAATGATGTGTTTGGAAAGAAGTCTCATGAAAAGATCAGTCAAGAAACATGGATGAATACATGTGTTCTGAAGCACGAAGTGAATGAAAGTCAGACAAATGCGTATGAATTTGCTAACTTGTGGATGAAATATATATCCTATGATGTGCATAAAGTGAATAAATAGTAATGTAGAAGTGTTGAATAAAATTGAACATCAAAATACACATCATGTCCCATAGTAATCTACTTGAATTGATGTTAAACAGGGTCAGTTACTGTAGAAATGTTAGGATATGTTTGCACCATTCAAAGAAGTTAGTTTTCAGTACTAGGAAACAAATGTGTATTTCAGGTGGATGAATATTACTGAGAATAATCTTGTGAAAAGTTGATTAAAAATCCAAATACATCAATATGAATGAATTTAGGGAGTGCATAATAAGACACATGTTATATATATATATATATATATATATATATATATATATATATATATATATATATATATATATTAAAAATAGCAATATATATGCCAATTGAAATTCATCATGAAATATATATCATCATCATATCCGAAAATATTCATTTTAATGAATATGGATTTTTATATAAGTTTGTTCAAATAGGAAGCTCACCCATGGGTTGAATTTTCAGTTCCAACATTGTTTAGGAGGAGTGATCACTTCTCACAATTTGTATGTGCCATGTCAGCCACCTCACGAGAATGTACGTGTGACACCAGGTAGGATTCTATATGTGCATATTAAAACACATGTGCTGAATAGGCTACTGAGAAAGGAAGACAGTAATTCATATATTTGTTAACTTTAAAAACACATGTAGAACTATTTCAATTAAAAATTGACTAGATTTATAACTCCTACCCTATATATTTCAAAAGGCATGTCCAAATATACACCCTGCCTCCTCTGAAATGCTTGTATTTCTATTCTGTTTGGGTTATGTTTCTCCATCATATTAGGATTAGTAGTCAGAGTCTAGTAGGAAATGGGTTAGTGTCAGGGATTTAGTATTTCAAATATATGCTGCATAAAAATCTTCCCACTCTCATTCAGAACAATGCCTAGACATTACCCTCGTCCCAAGTAAGACACAATTAGAGGAGAAGAGTTAAAAATTCTGTGAATACATATCTGGAAATGAATATTCTCATGAGTTCACAACCTTGGAGGTCGTAGAGGAGTTTTCAAAAGTATGGGACAGGGTAAGCACTCCACAAACATGGAGCTCTGCTGCCCTAAAGACTTCTTGAGAAACTGCCTCTGAGGTTGGGCACTTGAAATATATGTTTTCGTAAGGAGCTTTCTTTGTACTGAGACCATCAAAGCTGGGTGTGCATCTATGCGACCTGGAGGACATGGTTTCATATTTTCCAATGAACATGAGGCAGCAGTGCTGAATTCTCTCTATGTAGGTAAACTGTGTCCACTGGGGCCTAAGTGTCTCTGCGTGTGGACTGTGAAGCCATTTGGTCATCCTCTACTTTTCCTGGTGTTTCTTGCTGCTGCACTGGGAGTTTGGTATTTGCTTATGAAGTAAAAAAAGATCACCTGGGACACAGTGCTTGAGGGAGTTCTGTCATGTGTGGTGGGTAAGGGTCTGCAAGAGAATATACCAACAATGCTTCTATTCCACAAAGCTTTTCCCCTTGACCATAGCAACATAATTCTCAACATTTCCCTGAAACCTCTCTATATAACAAGATGCCGTTACATATAAGGGTCTGGTGGTTGTACCATGTCAGTCACAAGGCATTTTGGAGCCAATGGAAGATCAACATGGCCCCACCACAGATGTTTCATCACACACCCCCCCTCCACTGCTCTAGGCCCACTACTCAGCAGGCTCCAATTTACTGGCATCTCTGTTCTACACCATTTTGATGAAACCTAGTCAATCAAGGTGCTGTCTGGTATACTCATGATCAGCAACCGGTTTTCCAAATTTTCTACAGTGCCACCTGGTCATGGAAATTTCAATAATTTTATTGTATTTATCTAGCCATTTTTCACGGATGAAGTTGGAGGCACTGTGGATTTCAATTCGTACAGGAACCATTAAATGATGAGAAACCTCATTTCAATGAAAGCTCTGTAGAACTGTTACAGACAAGGCTTCCCAGGGAGTGGCCAAAATGTCACATAAAATCAGACCCACTGAGGTCTACAATGTGAGGTCCATGTGTGTTTTGATTGTCACCCGTGCCTGCCAAGTCTTTCAGAAAAAAAAAATCATGTGATATCCTGGCTGAGATTCCCAGTGCTCTGTGGAAAGCCACCCTGGGCCTAGATCTCAGTTTCCAAGGGAGACTCTCATGCGTGCCCTCCTAGAATCCCAACACAATACATGGCACAAGTTCTCTGAGATCAGATCCAGAATGCACTCTCTAAGTGTAATCACACCAGAGTTCAAGCCCATGTGGACCCAGGCATCTCCTTTAACTGCCACACAATGACCACAATTAAAACCAAAACACTCCCACATGGCCCTCATCTGTTTCCATATAGATACTCATCATAACCTCTGGCTGGATGTTTCCATGAGGGGCGCAGTCCAAGACAGTGTCCAAAATAAGCTCCCTTGCCCCTCATTTGCCTAAAGTCAGGGTGGCCTGGACATACTTCCTGTGAACCAGGAGTGATCAAATAGGCATGCCGTTAATACTGCAGCGCTTCTTCAATTTGAGGCCTACTGAGTTAGAGGTATAGATTGTTTATGTGAATTAGAGTCATGAGAAAACCCAAGCACCTCTGCAGGGCTTTGAAGAACTCAATTGACACAAAGGATCCCTATTCTCACTTGATAGAGGTCAGGAACCTCACAGAGGAAAGCGAGACTTTGTCCACAATGACTGGTCTATTTGCCATTTTGGTTTTAGATGCACACATGGGATCTTTCTTTAGATCCATCTGGTGCTGAGAATCTAAGCCACAAACTCACACAGGGCCAAGATGCTAATTCAGACACATCCCTTTCCAAAGCAATTAAGCAAAGAGCCACAGGTGATGCCCATTCATTTCCATTTGAAAACTGTTTACTTCAGGCTTCACAAAGGGGTGGCCAGAGCAAGAACTTCCTGACATTCAGTTCAACAGAACAATAATATAAGCAAAATGCCCAAAGCAGGGTTTTTCCACTGAGAATTTCCTGGTCACACTGATATCTGAGTTTTTTGAGATGCTCGCCATTCCCTTCAGCTATCCAGTACATGACCATGTCACAGAGCTTGGAGGTGGTACATATGTTAGACACAAAACCATGAGCCTATCCTGCAGAGTGAACAGAATTCATGAAGAAACCTGGAAATTAGGAATGTAGTAGGTTATGCCCATCTTTAAGTAAAGCCGCAATCCATTCATAAATTGGGCAGGATGAAATGGGAAGCTTTCTACTAGACAGGAAACATCCATTGATGCACTCTCTTTTCTAATGTCTACAACCACGGACACCATGGGATACACAGACATAGAATCACTCGCCTTTTCAAACGACTTACAAGAAACAGTTCACTCCAAACCATACAAACCACCTTTCCTTCCTATTCTCACAACATGAGACAAAATCACAAACTCACAACCACACCCACAAAGGCACCTCCTTACCCTAAGTAGGTCTGTGACTCTATGGAGTGTCCTCTGACTGGTGGGCCACACAATGTTCCCCCGAAATGTCCTGTCCTGTCTCAAATATGGTCTCCTTGGCCAACTCTATGAAGTTGTCAGGAGCCAGCAGTGGGCCACTACCTGCTTTTTCAGGAAAGGCCCCTCTTCAGAGCTGTCCTGGCTTTTGGCCATTCTAACATCAGTAGGTACAAAGAAAGACTGACTCTGTCCTTGGTAATTCCAAACAAGTGAACCCACTGGGACTGGTACTGGGACTGGCTCTGTGTGCCTGGCTTCCAGGATCCCAAGTTCAGAGAGTTCCATCACCAAGGGAGTAAGGTGAGGTCACTTCCTTCAGGAACTGAATTAGGTCACTGCCTTGGCAACCACTTTATCCTAACAGTTGCTTCCAAGTGTCTCATTAAATGGAGGCTTCCCCTACTTCCTGTGAAACATTCACAAGTTAGAATGGTATATCAACCATAGGAACCCGGTAATAGCTCTCCACACAGGCCTGGTTTGGTCCATCTCCTCTACATTGAGAAGAGAGGTTCTGATTCAGACACATCCCGTCATCCTGACCAGGTATTTTGCCATGGAAGATTACTTTTGCTTTCTCAGGTCCTCCATAGCTGACTACATATTCTCCAGGGATCATTTCTGTATTGAACTTGTGGTTCTAAACAGGTGAAAGATCCCCTACATTCCTGTATTGTAAGACCAACTCTGTCCCTGCTCTTCATTAAATTTACATTGAGGGAACAGTGTATTGTTAGGGTTAATAAAATGTTTGATGTTAGAAATCATTCTGCTGGATGTATAATGGTACTGGGAACCTGGGATATTTTTAAAAATATAGAGGTGAAATATATAAATGAAAAAAGGATGTCTAGGTAATTTTGAAGCCCAGAGAGGCAATGGGCCCTTCATTGGGATACTTAGCTTTGATTTATGTTGTGCACAGATATCTCAGATAAATCGATATGCAATGGCATAGGACCTTGTACCTTGGATGATTAAAATTCGAAGAGAACATCCAGTCAAAAAGGGATAGTCGGTAGGATTAGATAGATATTCGGTAGGTTACCAAAGAGTGAGTATAGGATTTGGAACAAAAGTTCTTTAGCAATAGGGTTTGGGTTAAAGTTTGAAAGTAAATATCAGCCCACTTGAAGGGTCAGTCACAATGATGAACAGGGGAAAATATGTAGGAAAGCAGATATCAATAGAGATATTACAAAATCAACAAGTGGGCCAAGGACCTGAACAGACACTTCTCAGAAGAAGACATACAATCAATTAATAAGTACATGAAAAAATTCTCACCTTCTCTAGCAGTCAGAGAAATGCAAATCAAAACCACCCTAAGATACCATCTCACTCCAGTAAGATTGGCAGCCATTAGGATGTCAAACAATAATAAGTGGTGGCAAGGATGTGGGGAAAAGGGTACACTTGTACATTGCTGGTGGGACTGCAAAATGGTGCGGCCATTATGGAAAGCAGTATGGAGATTCCTGGAAAAGCTGGGAATGGAACCACCATTTGACCCAGCTATCGCCCTCCTTGGACTATTCCCTGAGGACCATAAAAGAGAATGCTATAGGGATACTGCCACATCAATGATCATAGCAGCACAATTCACAAAAGCCAGACTGTGGAACCAACCTAGATGCCCTTCAATAGATGAATGGATAAAAAAAAATGTGGCATCTATACACAATGGAGTATTATGCAGCACTAAAAAATGACAAAATCATGGAATTTGCAGGGAAATGGATGGCATTAGAGCAGATTATGCTAAGTGAAGCTAGCCAATCCTTAAAAAACAAATGCCAAATGTCTTCTTTGATTTAAGGAGAGCAAGTAAGAACTGAACAGAGGGAAAGAGCATGAGGAAAATATTAACATTAAACTGAGACAAGTGATGGGAGGGAAAGGGAGAGAGAAGGGAAATTGCATGGAAACGGAAGGAAACCCTCATCGTTATACGAAATCACATATACAAGGTTGTGAGGGGAAAGGGGGGGGAAGGGAGAGAACGGAACAATAACAGATGAGGTAGAGAGGGAAAATGAAAGGGGAGGGGAGGGGGGATAGTAGGGGATAGGAAAGTCAGCAGAATACAGCAGTCACTAATATGGCATTATGTAAACATTGTGAATGTGTAACTGATGTGATTCTGCAATCTGTATTTGGGGTAAAAATGGAAATGCATAACTCACTTGAATCAAATTTATGAAAGATGAAAAAAATAAAAATTTTAAAAAGTACTAAATTGGCTCATCCTAACATTAAAAAAAGAGATATTACAAAATCAGGCAAAGTATAAAGTGAGTGATATGATTAGATATTTTCAACAGGGTTGATTTTGAATATATAATCTTAGGAAGAAACAAATATGTAGTCACCAATAGGATTGATATTTGAGAGCATTAGGCAACCTGAACATGGAAGTAATCCATGTTCACTTTCCATTTAGGCTTTAGTACAATAATAAGTGTGAACTTTGCATTTTGTGTCCAGAATATTACTGTGATAAAATGTATATGTAGATTAGGTGACATCAGTATTTCTTTCACCATTTCTGTGAGTAATATTTTGAAGACATATACATAAGTATTGGTTGTACAAAAAGCTGTACCCTGTGTCTATGTATATACAGATAATTCATGAATAGACCATACTGTGAATAAATAGTATAGCTGGTTCCACTTTAAATAATGGATTGAATTCATATTCACAAAGGAGTGGTCTGAGGCAAAAACCTTCCTGAAATTCAGGGCAACAGAACAATAGGTAAACAAAACGCACAAAGCAGGGTTTCTCCACTGAGACTTTCCTGGTCACACTGATATCTGAGTTTTCCTAGATGCTCGCCTTTCCCTTCAGCTATCCAGTACATAGCCATATCACATAGCTTTGAGGTAGTACATATCTTGGTCACAAAACAATGAGGCAATTCTGGAGAGTGTCCAGAATTCAGGATGTAAACAGAAACTTTGGAAGATAGCAGGTTTTGCCCTTCAATAAGGAAAGCCGCAGTCCATTAATAAATCGGGCAGGATGAATGTTGCGAAGCTTTCTCCTAGACAGGACACATCCATTGATGCATTTTCTTTTCTAATGTCTACAACCACGGACAGAGTGGGATACACAGACATAGAAGCACTCGCCTTGTCAAAGGACTTACTAGAAACAGTCCACGCCAATTCAAACAAACAGCCTTTCTTACATCTTCTCAGAACCTGAGAAAAAAACCATACACACACCTACACCCACAAAGGCACCTCCTTTGTGGAGTGTCCTCTGAATGGTGGGCCATACTATATTCGCCAAAAATGGCCTGTTGTATCTCAAATCTGGTCTCCTTGGCCAACTCTGTGCAGTTGTCAGGAGCCAGCGGTGAACCAATACCTGCTTTCTCAGGAAAGGCCTTTCTTCAGAGCTTTCCTGGCATTTGGCCATCCTCACATCTGTTGGTACTAAGAAAGACTGACTCTGTCCTTGGTAAATTGAAACAAGTGAGACCACAGGGACTGGGACTGCAACTGGCTCTGGGTGCCTCTCTTCCTGGATCCCAAGTTCAGAGAGTTCCATCACCAAGGAAGTGCAGTGAGGTTACTTCCTTCAGGAACTGAATGAGGTCACTGCCTTGGCAACCTCTTTGTCCTAACAGTTACTTCTAAGGGTCCCATGAGATGGAGTCTGTCCCTACTTTCTGTCACACTTTCACAAGTTAGAATGGTATATCAACCATTGGCACCTGGGAAGAGCTCTCCACACAGGCCTGATTTGGTCCATCTTCTCTACATTTAGAAGATAGAGGTTGATTCAGACACATCCATTCATCATGATCAGGTTGTTTACCATAAAAGATGACTTTTCCTCTATCAGGTCCTTCATAGCTGCCTACATCTTCTCCAGGGATCATTTCTGCATGGACCTTTGATGTTCTCAGAAGGTGGAAGATCCCCTACATTCCTGTATTGTAAGACTAACTCTGTCCCTCCTCTTTTGTAAAGTTAGATTGAGGGAAGAGTGTATGTTTAGGGTTAATAACATGTTTGATTTGGGTTAGGAATCTCTCTGCCGCATGAATAATGGTATTGGGAACCTGTGATATTTACAAGAATATATAGGTGAAATGTAAGTATGAAAACAGAAATCTAGGTAAGATTCGAAGTCAGAAGGGCATTGGGTCCTTGAGTGGGATTCTTAGGTTTGAATTATGTTCTGCATATATGTCTCCGATAAATTGAAATACAATGGTTTAGGACCTTATACCTTGGATGATTAATTGTCGAAGAGAACATCGAGTCAAAAAGCAATAATCAGTAAGATTAGGAAGATAGTCAGTAGGTTTAGAAATAAAAGTGAGTATAGGATTTAGACCAAAATTTCTTTAGCAATAGGGTCTCGGGTAGACATTCAATGTAAATGTCAGCATATGTGAAGTGTCAGACACAATGATGAACTGCGGAATATATGTAGGAAAGCAGATATCAATAGAGATATAAGGAAATCAGGCAAAGTATAAACTGAGTGATAGAATTAGACATTTTCAACAGCCTTGAAGTTGAATATATAATCTTAGAAAGAAACAAATATGTAGTCACCAATAGGATTTACATTTGAGAGCATTAGGCAACCTGGACATGGTTGTTTTTAGTAATTCATGCTCACTTTCCATTTAGGCTTTGATACAATCATGAGTGTGACCTTTGTTTTTTGTGTCCAGAATATTACTGTGATAAAAAAAGAAATATATATATATATATATATATATATATATATATATATATATATATATATATATATATACACACACACACACACACACACACATATATAGATAGATATGGTGACATGAATATTTCTTCTACCATTTCTGGGAGCAATGTTTTGAAGAGGTATAAATTAGTATTGGGGGAACAAAGAGGTGTACACTGTGTCTATGAATATAGAGATAATGCATTAATAGACCATACTGTGAATAAATAACATACCTGGTTCCAACTTTAATAATGGATTGAATTGAAATGTGAAAATGTACAGGAAATCTTATATTGATATACACACATTTATTCCAACCACTTATACATCTAATGGTAATATTAATGTTATGGTTTATCTTGAAGAGTGTGTGGGTTTAGCTTCAAAATTGATTATGGAAATCGAAAATAATGTGTTTGGAAAGAAGTCTCATGAAAAGACCAGTCAAGTAACATGGAGGAATACATGTGTTCTGAAGCAGAAAGTGATTAAAAGTGAAACAAATTCCTATAATTTTGTGAACTTGTGAATGAAATATATATCCTATGATGTGCAAAAACTGAAGAAATAGTAATGTACCAGTGTTGAATTAAAATGAACGTCAAAATAGACATCATGTCCCCTAGGAATCTATTTGCATTGATGTTAAACTGGGTCAGTTACTGCAGAAATATTAGGATTTGTAAGCACCATTGATTGAAGTTAGTTTTCAGCACTGGGAAACAAATATGTATTTCAGGTAGATGATTATTTCTGAGAATAATCTTGTGAAATGTTGATTATAAATCCACATACATGAACATGAATGAATTTATGGAGTGTATATAAGACACATATATTTCATATTTTATAAAATCTGTAGAGTGTATATATATATATATATATATATATATATATATATATACAAAAAAAAACCACAAAAATTCATTAAAAAGTATCAATATATATATGCCAATCGTAATTCATCATGTAATATATATCATCCACAGAAGCAAAAATATTTATTTTACTAAACATGGGTTTATGTATAATATTGTTCTAATAGGAAGCTCACCCATAGTTTGAATTTTCAGTTCCAACAGCGTTTAGGAGCACTGATCTCTTCTTACAATTTGTTTCTGCCAAGTCAGCCAACTCATAAAAATATATGTGTGATACCAAGTAGGAATCTATATGTGCATATAAAAAGTACAAGTGCTGAGTAGGCTACAGAGAAAGGGAGACAGGAATTCACATATTTGTTAACTTTAAAAACGTATGGAGAGAGCTGCGGATGTGGCTCAAGTGGTAGCGTGCTCGCCTGGCATGCGTGCGGCATGGGTTCGATTCTCAGCACCACGTGAAAACAAAGATGTTGTGTCCGCCGATAACTAAAAAATAAATATTATAGAATTCTCTCTCTCCTCTCTCACTCTCTCTTTAAAAAAAACACATGGAGGACTATTTCAATTAAAAATTGAGTAGATTTATAAAACCGACCCTTTATCATGCAAGAGGGAAGTCCAACTATACACCATGCTTCCTCTGAACTGCTTGTATTTTCATTCTTTTGGGGTATTTTTCTCCATCATATTAGGATTAGTAGTCAGAGTCTAGTAGGGTATGAGTTAGTGTCAGGGATTCAGTATTTCGAATGGAAAATTGGAAAATGGATCAATGTGTATGCAAATGTGTACTACAAAAAAATTTTCCCACTCTCATTCAGAACAATGCCTTGACATTACCTTCACCCCAAGTAAGACACAATTAGAGGAGAAGAGTTAGAAATTCTTTGAATACATATCTGAAATTGAAAATGCTTAGGGTTCACAACCTTGGAGATTGTAGAGGAGTTTCCAAAAGTAAGGGACAGTGTAAAAACTCTACAAACATGGAGATTTGCCTGCCTAAAGACGTCTGGAGAAACTGCCTTTAGGTTGGGCACTTGAAATATATGTTGCTGTCAGGAGCTTTAGCTTCCTTTCTAGTGAGACCATCAAAGCTGGGTCTTCATCTCTGTGATCTGGAGGACATGGTTTATAATTTTCCAATAAACATGAAGCAGCAGTGCTGAATTCTTGCTTTGTAGGTAATCTGTGGCCACTGGGGGCTAAGTGTCTCCCCATGTGGACTGCGAAGCCATTTCATCATCCTCCACTTTTCATAATGTTTCTTCCTGCTGCACTCGGAGTTTGGTATTTGCTTCACGAAATACAAGGAGTTCAACTGGGACACAGAGCTGCAGCGAGTTCTGTCACGTGTGGTGGATCAGGGTCTGCAGGAGAATGCACCAACAGGGCTTGTATACCACATAGGATGCCCCCTTGACCATAGCAACCTGATTCTGAACATTGTCCTGAAACCTCTCCATATAACAAGTTGCCTTTACATATAAGGGTCTGCTCGCTGCACCATGTCAGTCACAAGCCATTTGGAAGCCAATGGCAGATCCACATGGCCCCACCTCAGATGTTTTATCACACATTTGCTCACTACTGCTCTAGGCCCACTACTCAGCAGGATCCAAATTACTGAGATCTCTGTTTTACACCATTTTCATCAAAACCAGTCAATCAAGGCACTGTCTGGTACACTCGTGATCAGCAACAGGACATCCAAAGATTCTTCATTGCCACCTGGTCATTGGAATTTCAAAAATTTCATGGTATTTATCTAGAAAATTTTCAATTATGAAGTTGGAAGCACTATGGCTTTCAAATCATTCAGGAATCATTCAATGGTGAGGAAGCTCATTTCAATGAAAGCTTTGGAGAACTCTCACAGGCAAGGCTTCCCAAAGAGTGGCCTAAAGGTCACATGAATCCAGGCCCATCGAGGTCTACAATTGAGGTCCATGTGTGTTTTGACTAGCAAATATGGCTTCCAAGTCTTTCAGAATAAAATAATGTGATATCCTGGCTGAGATTCCCAGTGCTCTGTGGAAAGCCACCCTAGGACTAGATCTCAGTTTCCAATGGAGACTCTCATGCGTGGCCTCCTAAATTCCCAACACAATTCATGGCAATACTTCTTTGATGATTGATCCAGAACTCAGTGTTTAAGGGGAATGACACCAGAGTTCAAGCCCAGGTGGATCCAGTCATCTCTTCCAACTGCCACATGAATGACTACACTTAAAACCAAAACATTCCCACATGGTCCTTACCTTCTTCCATATAGACACTCATCATTACCTCTGGCTAGAGTTTTTCATGTGGGACGCATCCCAAGAGAGTGTCCAAAATAATCTTCCTTGCCCCTCATTTGCCTAAAGTCAGGGTGGCATCGTCACCCTTCCTGTGAACCTGGAGTGATCCAATAGGCCTGCCATGAATACTGCTCTGCTTCTTCAATTTGAGTCCTACTGACTCTCAGGGATAGATTCTTTAAGTGATTTGGAGTCACAAGAAAACACAAGCACCTCTGCAGTTCTTCAAAGAACTCATTTGACTTAAAGGATCCCTATTCTCACTTGACAGAGGTCAGAATCCTAACAGAGGAAGGCAAGAGACTGATCAACAATGACAGATTTTTGGCCATTTTGGTTTTGATTGCACACATGGAATCTATCCTTAGATCCATCATGTGCTGAGAATCTAAGCCACAACCTCATACAGGGCCAAGAGGCTGATTTAGACACATCCTTTTACAAGCAATTAAGCAAAGAACCACAGGTGATGCCCATTCATTTCCATTTGAAAATTGTTTTCTTCAGGCTTCACAAAGGGGTGGCCTGAGGCAAAGACCTTCCCGACATTCAGGACAACAGAACCATAGGTAAGCAAATGAACCAAAGCAGGATTTCTCCACTGAAAATTTACTGGTCACACTGATATCTGAGTTTTCTAAGATGTTCCCATTCTCTACAGCTATCAAGTATATAGACATGTCTCAGAGCTTGGAGGTGGTACATATCTTGGAAACAAAACCATGAGCCTATTCTGGAGAGTGGCCAGAATTCAGGAAGAAAACAGGAACTTAGGAATTTAGTAGGTGTTGCCCATCCATAAGGCAAACCACAGTCCATTCTTTAATTAGGCAGGATGAATGCTGGGAAGTTTTCTACTAGACAGGACACATCCTTTGATGCCTTCTCTTTTCTAATGTCTACAACCACGGACACAGTGGGATACTCAGACATAGAAACACTAGCCTTGTCAAACGACTTACTAGAAACAGGCCACTCCAACCCAAACAAACAGCCTTTCCTACCTATTCCCAGAACATGAGAGAAAACCACAAACTCACTCCACACCCACAAAGGCACCTCCTTAACCCAAGTAGGTCTGTGACTATCCGGAGTGTCCTCTAACTGGTGGGCCATACTATGTTCCCCTGAAATGGCCTGCCCTTTCTCAGATCTGGTCTCCTTTGCCAACTCTGTGAAGTTGTCAGGAGCCAGTGGTGAACCAATACCTGCTTTCTCAGGAAAGGCCCCTCTTCAGAGATCTTCTGCCATTTGACAATCCTCATATCAGTCGGTACCAAGGAAGACTGACTCTGTCCTTGGTAAATCCAAACAAGTGAGACCACTGGGACTGGGACTGGGACTGGCTCTGGGTGCCTGGCTTCCTGCATCACAATTTCAGATTTTTTGATGACCAAGCAAGAGAGGTGAGGTCACTTCCTTCAGGAACTGAATGAGGTCACTACATTGGCCACCATTTTGTCCTAACAGTTGCTTCGAAAGGTCCCATGAAATGGAGGCTGCCCCTACATCCTTTGACACTTTCACAAGTTAGAATGGTATATCAACCATAGGCACCTGAAAACAGCTCTCCACACAGGCATGGTTTGATCAGTTCTCTACATTAAGAAAGGAGAGGCTGATTCAAACACATCTCTTCATACTGACCCGGTTGTTTGCCATGGAATATGACTTTTTCCCTCTTAGGTCCTTCATAGCTGCCTGCAACTTCTTAAGGGTATAATTTCTGCATGGTCCTTTGATGTTCTCAGCAGGTGGAAGAGCCCCTACATTACTGTATTGTAAGACAAACTCTGTCTCGGCTCTTCTGTAAAGTTAGTTTGAGGGAACAATGTATGGTTAGGCTTAATAACATGTTTGATTTGAATTAGGAATCATTCTGCTTAATGAATAATGGGATTGGGAACTTGCGATATTTACAAGAATATATTGGTGAAATATAAGTTTGAAAACAGAAATCTAGATAAGATTTGAATCCAGGAAGGGCATTGGGCTGTTGATTGGGATACTTAGCTTTGAATTATGTTCTGCAAAGATGTCTCAGATACATCAATATACAATGGCATAGGACCTTGTACCTTGGATGATTGATTGTCGAAGTGATCATCCAGTCAAAAAGGGATAGTCTTTAGGATTAGGAAGATAGTCGGTATGTTAGAAAAAAGAGTAATATAGGATTTGGACCAAAAGTTCTTTAGCAATAGGGTTTCGGATAGAGAGTGAATGTAAATGTCAGCACATGTGAAGAGTCAGTCACAATGATGAACTGGGAAAAATATGTAGGAAAGCAGATATCAATAGGGGCATTAGGAAATCCGGAAAAGTATAAAGTGAGTGATAGGATTAGATATTTTCAACAGGCTTGAGGTTAAATATATAATCTTAGGAAGAAACAAATATGTAGTCACCAATAGGATTGATTTGAGAGCATTAGGCAACCTGGACATGGATGTGTTTAGTAATCCATGCTCACTTTCCATTAGGCTTTGGTGAAACGTTAATAAAATAGGTACTTGTTACTTACTGTTTTTCTGTATGCTTAACAAAACACTGTTGAAGTCTTGAGGACTGTTTGCTAATCTTGTTTCCAGAATGTGCTGTCCCCAACTGCCAAACTGCAAATGTATACCCTCACCCGTTTGCACGCAAACCACCCACTTGCCCTGACCAATCAATAAACTTCCCTCCCTGCCCTCTCCAAGGAAAGCATATAAGCTCTGCTTAAGCTGTTCTCATTGCTCTCTGCTCTATTCAAGTGAGCTCTGAGCCCCAGAATGCTGGACCCATAATAAACCATTTACTGTTGAAGGAGACATTCTCTTGGTGGTCGCTTCCTCCGATGCTTGCCCGACCTTTACATCTGGAGGCACCAGCAAGATCCGACACCGGCGGATGAAAGATCCCCAAGGGGCTCCTTTCAGGGTAAGTAAGGCAACTCTTTTTGGTTTTAGGTTTCAGGTTAGGGCTTGGCAAAATGGCTATGGGTGATGAGCGTGAGCTCTCTCTGACAGAGGCTGACATACGTGTCACAGAGCCACAGGCCACGTCCCTGGGGGATGCCCCAGAGGACTCAGGAAATCGAGGAACAATAGTCTCCTTGACTCAGTGATATTTTGCTTCGGATTCGGTATTGCCAGCCCATCAGGTTTTGCGGGCTACTCAGGCCTGGCCTCAGTATTGGACGTCCAATGCCTGACTTTATTGTCTTGTCTTGTCAGTGTAGTGTGTCGTTGCTTTCACTGTTTGTGTATCTCTCATTTTGGGACAGAGAACTTCAACACCTCTCTTCCTGACCCTTGATCACTGGAACAAAGTCCGCTTAAGGGCCCAGAATCTTTCTTTTTCAGTAAATCGCTGGACCTGGCAGACCCTCTGTGCCTCAGAATGACCCACCTTTGGAGTTGGATAGCCCCTAGAAACATCTACGTCCCACTAATTCGAAAAGTCAGAGATTTTGTATTTCAACCGGGGCCACATGGACATCCAGATCAACAGCCATATATCCCAACTTTGCAGGACCTCTGCAAATCTCCTCCTCCATGGGTGAAGCTTTTCCTTGTCTCTGCCCCCGCTCCTACTCCTTCCACCATGATTCTATCTCTCAAACCCTCTGCTCCTCCTCCTCCACCCTCTCTTCTCCCTGAGTCTCAAGACTCTACTGGACTCTCCTCGCCTTCTTATCCGCTGCCCTCGTCCACCAACCCCCAACAACCTCTAAGTGATTCCCCTGCTGCTGACTCAGCCTCTCCGCCACTGGAGGAAGCTAGGCCAGCCCAGCGCCCACCAAATGACTCCCCCTTGTCACACACACAGCCCCTCCTTCCCTGGAGGAAGCTGGCCTGGCAAAAAGAACTCAAAGAACTCCCTGGCGTTTTCAAACCTGCCTACTTGGGATGACTGCCAACAAATCCTAGGGATTCTCTTCATGACAGAGGAATGAGAGAGAAACTTCCTGGAAGCTAGAAAAAAAAATAGCCTCGGACCAGATGGGTGACCAACACAACTTCCCAACATAATCAAAGCCGGCTTCCCCTTGAACTTACCCAACTGGGACCCCGACACCTTTGAAGGTAGGGAGCATCTGTCCACTTATTGCCGGGCCCTAATAGTGGGTTTCCAACCGGCCGCTAGGCAACCAAATAATTTGGCCAAGGTAAGAGAGATTATTCAAGGGCCTGATGAACATCCCTCTATGTTTCTAGAGAGAATTATGGAGGCATATAGGAGATATACTCCTTTCGATCTTCAGGCAGAGGATCAAAAGGCATATGCCATGATGGCCTTCATTGGGCAAGCTGATCTGGATATTAAAAGAAAGTTACAATACTTAGATGGATTACAAGATATGACTTTGAGAGATTTAGTCAGAGTAGCCGAGAAAGTATCCTATAAGAGAGAAACAGAGAGAACGAAAGGGAGCAAAGGGAGGATGAGAGATGAAAAAGACAGATTAAGGTATTAACTAATGTCCTGGTCACAACAATAAATAGGCCAGAAATTAAGAAACAGGGAGACAAGAAGTGATACCTGGGTCCCCTCCAGAGGCCACCGTTGGCCTCAGATCAATGTGCCTACTGTAAAGAAAAAGGACACTGAGCCAAAGAGTGCCCTAGAAAGAGAAAGCCACGCCAGACAGCCTTTCTGACTCTGGAGGTTGACTAAGAATGTCGGGGCTCAGATTCCTTCCCCGAGCTCAGGGTAACTTTTGAAGTGAAGGGGACCCCATAAACTTTGAAGTGGATACAGCAGCAGTATACTCAGCCCTTAAGGCCCCACTGGGCCCTCTATCAAATAAAAGATCTCTAGTTCAAAGGGCTAACAGCAGTAAATATCAGACTTAGACAACTAAGAGGACCATGGACATGGGGAAAGACAAAATACAACATTCCTTCCTAGTAATCCCAGAATGCCTGGCCCCATTGATGGGCAGAGATCTGCTCAGTAAGCTCCGGGCCAAAACAACTTTTAACCCCGAAGGCCCCAAAATGAAATTTCTAAATCCTTCATTAAAAACTCCTATAGTCATGGCTTTATAAATGTCAGTCGAAGATGAACATCCACTTTTCACACACCCCAAGACTGATCAAACAGGCAAGCTACCCCAGAAATGGATAACAGATTACCCAGATGCCTGGGCAAAATTGTTGGGTTAGGCCTAGCCATGAAACAACCTCCAAGAACAGTGGAGTTAAAAACCTCAGCCTCCACAATCAATGTCAAACAACATCCTCTGAGCAAAAAAGGTAAAGATGGGATAAGGCCCCATATTCAGAAATATCTGGCCTTAGGGTCCTAAGGCCCTGTCAATCGGCCTGGAACACTCCCCTGCTACCGGTAAAAAATCCAGGAACTGGGGACTATCCCCCATACAAGACCTAAGAGAGATCAACAACAGAGTGCAGGAAATTCACCCCATGGTAAATAATTCATACAATCTGCTTATCACTCTGAACCCTGAGTAGAAATGGTATGGACATAAAGATGCTATCTATTGCATGCCTCTGCATAAAGACAGTCAGTTGCTGTTTGCTTTTGAGTGGGTAGACCCAGAAACCGGAACGTATGGTAAACTAACATGGACTAGACTCCCACAGGGGTTCAAAAACTCCCCCACTCTCTTTGATGAAGCCCTCCACAGAGATGTCAACAACTTCAGACCTATGCACCCTGAAGTCACCCAGCTTCAATACGTGGATGACCTGCTACTGCAGCCAACACCAAGGAAAACTGTGAGTCTGGGAACCAAGCACTATTATATAAGCTTGCTCAACTCGGGTATAGAGCTTCTTCCAAAAAACCCCAAATTTGCCAGCAAGAAGTAGTCTTCCTGGGCTATTCCCTTAGGGGTGGTAAACGATGGCTCACTGAGCCCAGAAAACAAACGGTTGTGCAGATACACCCCCCCCCAGCAGCAGACAACACAGAGAGTTTCTTGGGACTACTGGGTTTTGCAGGTTATGGATTCCTGTGTTTGCGTCCTTAACTTCTCCTTTATACCCGCTGTTAAAGGGAGATGCCCAATTCCAATGGACCCCTGAGCACCAGCAAGCTTTTGATAACATCTAACAACACTGGCACTGAACTCCTCAAGTTCACTGAGCCAAGCCTGCAATTTCAGAAATCCCTACACTACGTTAAAAATGTACATCAATTCACACACCTTGGTTCAAAGAAACTGCAGGCATTCCTGAAGGATCAAGAACAGAGTTTTCCACTAACCGACTCACAGCGAAAGGACATAACTGAACGGGTAACAAAACCCTGTCCGTTCTGTCAATAGGTTAATGCTTACCCTTCCAAGCTTCCTGCAAAATAGCACCTATGAACAACCAGACCAGGACAATTCTGGGAAGTGGACTTTACTGAAATTAAGCCAGCGAGGTATGGACTTCAATATCTCCTAGTGTTTGTAGATATATTTTCAGGATGGATTGAAGCCTTCCACACAAAAAAAGGCACAAATGGTGGTAAAAAATCCTGAAAGATATTTTTCCATGATACGGCCTACCTAAGGGTATATTGTCTGATAATGGACCGGCGTTCATGACCCAGGTAAGTAAGGTGTTAGCCAGGACCCTGGGAATAAATTGGAAGTTACATTATGCTTATAGACCCCAGAGCTCAGGACAGGTTAAAAAAAATTAATAGAACCATTAAAGAGACCTTAACGAAATTAAGCTTAGAGAGGGCATCAAATGTTGGACTATGCTCCTGCCTTATGCACTGTTTCATGCAAGAAATACTCCCTCTGTTTCTTTGAGTAACCTCACCTCCTATGAAATTCTCTATGGGGCCCCTCCTCCAGTAAGGACCTAACCCCAACTCTAAGACCTACCGATCCCTTCCACACCCCCTTGCTTGACAAACTTAAAGCTCTTGAAAGAACTCAGTGATACCTGTCAAACCAGCTGGCCACTGCCTACCAACCTGGTGAAGAGGAGACTCCACATCGATATCAAATAAGAGACTTCGTCTACATAAGATGACTTCAGGTGTCATCCCTGGAACCCCGATGGACAGGACCATACCAGGTGCTACTTATAAAACCTACAGTGGTAAAGGTAGATGGAATCACTTCCTGGATCCTAATTCTCATCTCAAGCCTGCGCCCTGTCCAGACTCTGGCTTGAAAGTGGAAAAGACTGGTAACCCTTTCAAATTGCATATTGTCCATGTGGATAAGGCTATAGACTCTCCCCTTGACCACCACTAGTCCTAACCATCATCAGCCCATTCAGCAGCGATGGCTGATCACAAATCCTATTAGACAAGAAGTATGGTCTGTCTTGCATACAGCCCCCTTAGGGACCTGGTGGCCATCTCTCCACCCAGATATTTGTCAGCTGAGTATACGTCTTTCCAATTGGGATATCTCTGATGAAGAGGATCCCATTAAAATTTCATTAAATTTCTTCCGTACCATAGATAATGGAAACAAACATTATGGATGTAGGGACATGCAAGTCTGATGCAGGTTGGCTAGCCTAGATTACTATGTTTGCCCGGTGGACTATCAAAGCCACAAACAACCACGGCTGTGTGGGGGAAAAGCCGTCTTCTTCCGTAAGTCATGGGGATGTGAGCATACAGGGGCTGCCTGGTGGAACCCAAACTCCTCATCAAATTCAGTTCACAGCATTGGCCATATTACCAATTAGACAACCAAAACCGATGGCCCGCAGAGGGGTGTCTAGATCCTCAAATTCTGTGTGACTTTTTCAACTTCGGCAAGTGCTCAAAAGGATGGAAGAAAATTCCCCTATGTGTATGCCTTTTCCCTCCTTTGCTCACATCATGAACTATGTTTCTCCAATAGATCCTTCTGCTCCAGACTCTCTGCTGTCACTCTCACATCAACAACCTGATTTCTCCCCTCCAATTACTAGATCAAAAACCCAAACCTCCGCTGGTTCTCAGACCATTGCCCCCTTGCTGAGGTAGCAGGTACTGAGGTACCCTTCCACCCACTCACTCCTCTCTTCTCCTGTCAGTGCCCACACCGGGTCCCACCAGGTCCTCTTACCAGCTAACCCAAAGCTCAAACCAGCTGAGGAGTGCCCTCAGACGCCTATCCAAGTTGTAATGAAAATGGCCTTTAAAGTTGCTTTGTCATCACTAAAAACAGGTTACTAAGAATTTAATGTCCCTCACAGGCTTTTTGGGATACTCACTCCTGTCTTCCCATCTGCTCTACCTGTTCTACTGCTCACGTTTTGTTGCCAGGAAAATTCCAAACCCTTTTCCCATTATTCTTTTATATCTCTTTTTCCTCATTCTCAGAACCACAGAACTGCTCTCACCCCCCGCCTTCGCCGTCTTCCCCTCTGTACCAGGCCCACAGAAAAATCTGAAATGGCCTTCTCCAGAAGTCTTCATCGTGGCTGACTTTAGGACTTTCAGCAACAAAGTCCCTATAAAAGAGTTCAGTGTACATAAACTTCCTCTTTTCGTGTTGCTCTGTTATACTTGGCCACTGGCTGGAAAAATCAGCACTTCTAAGCTAGACACCCCCTTACTAGATTTCACAAAATATGTGAACAAGGCCTCTGGCCTTGAGCTCAGGCTTCCAGAGATGGCTATATTTCCAAGATAAAGAAGTTACCAACTGGGCTCCATGGTAACAGCTGGCAGGGAGAAAATAAAAGAGAAGAAAAAAGCTCTCCCCCTCCCAGATGTCCTTAAAAAGTTATCTTTCCCAGAGAAGAGGAAAATAAAAACAGAACCAAAAACTGCTTTTTGTGAACTTCTGCAGACTGTAAATTTCTGAGTCTTTTCTCTTACATGTTGGGTACAAAATTCTGAAACTACCTAAACTTGGGATTCAGGGGATTAATTGATTACAATAGAAGCAATGCCCTCTATATCCGGTTGCAACCAAATAGGACTGTTTCCCTGTCTTCGGTGCTATCTTAGGTGCCTTGCCTTGTCCATACCTACAACAGTATAATTCTATATACTTAAACATTGTTTATTCATAGAATTATCAACAGATGTGATTAATTATGTAATGGTGCAGATGTTTCCCCGAGTGCTCTATCATGAGGCAGGATCATTTAAATTTCAAATAGGGGGGCATACAACCCGGTTCTGCTGGCAACCTGTATCTTGCACTTTAGCCATCCTATGAGGAATAGTAGTTGCTGCAGAGGTGGGCACAGGTACCACTGCCCTAATCCATGGGACACAACAAATGACCCAATTAGAAGCAGCAATAGACCAAAACTTAAAGATATTAAAAAACCACCATCACAGCTTTACAAGAATCTTTAACCTCTCTCTCTGAAGTTGTTTTACAGAACAGGCGAGGGTTCGACCTCCTCTTCATGAGAGAAGGGGCCTTTGTCCTGCATTGAGGGAAGAATGTTGTTATTATGCCTACCAT
Source organism: Callospermophilus lateralis (assembly GCF_048772815.1). Classification (NCBI taxonomy): domain Eukaryota; kingdom Metazoa; phylum Chordata; class Mammalia; order Rodentia; family Sciuridae; genus Callospermophilus; species Callospermophilus lateralis. The sequence continues at coordinate 6,012,085 of NW_027514462.1, read as the reverse complement.
ACTGGAGTTGTAAAAGAATCTATGATTAAATTGAGAAGAAGCATTGAAGAGCATCAACAAGAGAGAGAGGCCCAAAATGGGTGGTTTGAGTCTTGGTTCACAGAGTCCCCCTGGTTAACTACGCTTTTATCAGCCCTGGCCGGTCCCTTAATAATCCTCACATTATTGCTAACTGTAGGACCCTGTTTGCTCAACCGTGTAATTTCCTTTCTCCAAGCTCAAATTGGACAAGTTAAACTTATGGTAATCAGAAATCAATATACCACACTAGCAGACATAAAATGTGACATCCCCAATGATCACTATTATGATTTAATGTAACCAAAAGAAAGTGGGGAATGAAAGGTAAATAAAATAGGTAATTGTCACTTCCAGTTTTACGGTATGCTTAACAAAACACTGTTGATATCTTGAGAACTGTTTGCTAATCTTGTTCCCTGAATGTGCTGTACCAACTGCAAAACTGCAGAATGTACTCCCTCACCCATTTGCACGCAAACTACCCACTCGCCCTGACCCATCAATAATCTTCCCTCCCTGCCCTCTCCAAGGAAAGTATATAAGCTCTGCTTAAGCTGTTCTCAGGGCTCTCTCCTCTATTCAAGGGAGCTCTGAGCCCCAGCATGCTGGACCCCCATAAACTTTTGGCTGTTGCATTAGACAGTCCCTGGTAGTCTCTTCCTCCGATGCTCGCCTGACATTTACATTGGTAAAATAATAAGTGTGACCATTGCTTCTGTGTCCAAATGTACAAATTAATATTGGGGGTACAAATAGGTGTACCCTGTGATATGAATATAGAGATAATGCATGAATAGGCAATACTGTGAATAAATAATAAAATGGGTTCCAAATTTAATAATGGATTCAATTGATATCTGAAAATATACAGGAAATCTTATATTGATACACATACATTCATTCCAACCAGTTATACATCTAAACGTTATATTAGGATTATGGTTTGTCATGAAAAGTGTGTGAGTTTTGCTTCAAAACTGATTATGAAAGTTGAAAATAATGTGTTTGGAAAGAAGTCTCATGAAAAGACCAGACAAGAAACCTGGAGGAATCCATGTGTTCTGAAGCAGGAAGTTATTGAAAGTGAAACAAATGCCTATAAGTTTGCTAATTTGTGGATGAAATATATATCCTATGATGTGCATAAATTGAAGAAATAATAATGTACCAGTGTTGAATAAAAATGAACGTCCAAATACACATCATGTCCCATAGTAATCTACATGCATTGATGTTAAACTGGGTCAGTTACTGTACAAATATTAGTATTTGTATGCAACATTAACTGAAGTTAGTTTTCAGTACTGGAAACAAATATGTATTTCATGTGGATGAATATTTCTGAGAATAATCTTGTGAATACTTGATTATAAATCCATATACATGAACATGAATGAATTTAGGGAGTGTATATAAGACACATATATTTCATATTTTGAAAAATCTGGAGAATATATATATATATATATACAAAAAAACACACTCAGAGACATTAAATTACCAATATATATGCCAATCGAAATTTATCATGAAATATATATCATCAACAGATGCAAAAATATTTCTTTTACTGAACATGGATTTATGTTTAATGTTGTTCAACTAGGAAGCTCACCCATAGGTTGAATTTTAAGATCCAACAGGGTTTAGGAGGAGTGATTTCTTCTCATAATTTGTATCTGCCAAGTCAGCCACCTCACAAGAATGTACATGTGATACCAGGTAGGATTCTATATGTGCATATAAAATTACATGTTCTGAATAGGCTACAGAGAAAGGGAGACAGGAATTTATATATTTATTAACTTTAAAAACACAAGGAGAACTATTTCAATTAAAAATTAACTAGATTTATAACACCTACCCTTCATAATGCAAATGGCAAGTCCAACTATACACCATGCCTTTTTTGAACTGCTTGTATTTCTATTCTGTTTGGGTTAGTTTTCTCCATCATATTAGGATTAGCAGTCAGAGTCTAGTAGTTTATGAGTTACTGTCAGGGATTAAGTATTTTGAATGGAAAATTGGAAAATGAATCTAATGTGTATGCATATATGTGCTACACAAAAATCTTCCCACTCTCATCCACAACAATGCCTTGACATTAACTTCGTCCCAAGTAAGACACAATTAGAGGAGAAAAGTTAGAAAATCTGTGAATGCATATGCGGAATGGAATATACTCAGGAGTTCACAACCTTGGAAGTGGTAGAGCAGTTTCCAAAAGTAAGGCACATGGTAAACACTCCACAAACATGGAGCTCTGCTGGCCTAAAGACTTCTTGATAAACTGCCTCTGAGGTTGGGCACTTGAAATATATGTTGTTGTCAGTAGCTTTAGCTTACTTTCTAGTGAGACCATCAAAGCTGGGTCTGCATCTATGTGACCTGGAGGACATTGTTTCTAATTTTCCAATGAACATGAGGCAGCAGTGCGAATACTCTCTTTGTAGTTAAACTATGGCCACTGGGAGTTAAGTGACTCACCGTGTGAACTGTGAAGCCATTTGGTCCTCCTCCACTTTTCGTGGTGGTTCTTGCTGCTGCACTGGGACTTTGGTATTTTCTTCATGAAATACAAGGAGATCAACTGGGACACAGTGCTGGAGGGAGTTCTGTCACATGTGGAGCTCACGGTCTGCATGTGAATGCACCAACCAGGATTTTATCCCACATGGGTTGCCCCTTTGTCCATAGCAACCTGATTCTGAACATTGCCTTGAAATCTCCCTATATAAAAAGATGCCTTTACATGGAAGGTTCTCCTGGCTGTACCATGTCAGTCACAAGCCATTTGGAAGCAAATGGCAGATCCACATAGCCCCACCACACATATTTTATCACACACCTTCACACCACTGCTCTAGGCCCACTAATTTGCAGGTTCCAACTTACTGGCATCTCTGTTCTACACAATACTCATGAAACCCAGTCAGTCAAGGCACTGTCTGATACACTCATGATCAGCAATAGGACATCCAAAGATTCTCCAGTGCCACCTGGTAATGGGAATTTCAAAAATTTCATGGTGTTTATCTAGCCATTTTTCGAGGATGAAGTTGGAGGAACGTTGGGTTTCAAAAACCATTCAATGTTGAGGAAGCTCATTTCAATGAAACTCTGGAGAACTCTCATAGGCAAGGCCTCCCAAAGAGTGGACAAAAGGTCACATGAAGCCAGTCCAATTGAAGTCTACAATGTGAGGTACATGTGTGTTTTAACTCTCAACTATGGCTGCCAAGACTTTAAGAAGAAAATCATGGATTATCTTGGCTGAGATTCCCAGTGCTCTGTGGCCTTGATCTAAGTTTATAAGGGCTACTTTCATGCGTGGCCTCCTAAAATCCCAACAAAACTCATGGCAATTCTTCTCTGAGGTCAGTTCCAGAACTCAGTCTCTATGTGGATTCACACCAGAGTTCAAGCCCAGGTAGACCCAGTGATTTCTTCCAATCGCCACACAAATGACCAAAATTTAAACGAAAACACTCCCATATGGCCCTCATCTTTTCCACATAGACACTCATCATAACCTCTAGCTGGAGGTTTCTATGAGGGGTGCTGGACAAGACAGTGTCCAAAATAAGCTCCCTTGCCCGTCATTTGCCTAAAGTCAGGGTGGCCTGGAAACCCTTCCTGTGAACCAGGAGTGATCAAATAGGCCTACCATTATTACTGTTCCACTTCTCCAATTTGAGGCCTACTGACTGTGGGGTTTAGATTCTTCATGTGGATTGGGGTCATGAGAAAACCCAAGCACCAATGGGCTAGACTCTGAAGGGCTTTGAAGAACTCATTTGACCCAAAGATTCCTATTCTCACCTTATGGAGGTCAGGAAACTTACAGAGGAAGGCGAGAGACTTCATCCATAATGAATGCTCTTTTGGCCATTTTGGTTTTGGATGCACACATGGCATCTTTCTTTAGATCCATCAGGTGCTGAGAATCTAAGCCACAGCCTCACACAGGGCCAACAGGCTGATTCAGACACATCCCTTTCGAAATCAATTACTCAAAGAGGGACAGGTGATGCCCATTCATTTGCATTAGAGAACTGTTTTATTCAGGCTTCACAACGGGGTGGCCTTGGCAAAGACCTTCCTGACATTTAGTGCTATAGAACAATAGGTAAGCAAAAGTCCCAAAGCAGGGTTTCTCCACTGAGACTTTTCCTGGTAACACTGATATCTGAGTTTTCTGAGATTCTCGCCATTCCCTTCAGCTATCCAGTACATGGCCAAGTCACAGAGCTTGGAGGTGGTACCTATCTTGGTCACAAAATCATGAGCCTATTCTGGAGAGTGGCCAGAATTCAGGAAGAAAACAGGAACTTAGGAAGATTGCAGGTCTTGCCCACAAATTAGGCAATCCACTGTCCTTTTATAAATTGGGCAGCGTGAATGTTGGGAAGCTTTCTCCTAGACAGGACACATCCATTGTTGCATTTTCTTTTGTAATGTCTACACCCACGGACAAAGTGGGATACACAGACATAGAAACACTTGCCTTGTCAAATGACTTAATAGAAACAGTCCACTCCAAAACAAACAAACCAACTTTCCTACGTATTCTCAGAACATGAGACAAAACCACAAACCCACACTCATTCCCACAAATGCACCTCCTTCCCCCAAGAAGGTCTGTTACTAACCGGAGTGTCCTCTGCCTGGTGAGCCATTCTTTGTTCACCCGAAATGGCCTGTCTGTTCTCAAATCTGGACTCCTTGGCCCACTCTGTGAAGTTGTCAGGAGCCAGCTTTGAGCCACCACTACCTGCTTTCTCAGGAAAGACACCTCTTCAGATTTTTTCTGGCATTTGGCCATCTTCACATCTGTAGGTACCAAGAAAGACTGACTCTTTCTATGATAAATCCAAACAAGTGAGATCTCTGTGACTGTTACTGGGCCTGGCCCTGGGTGCCTGGTTTCCGGGATCCCAAGTTCAGAGAGTTCCATCCCAAAGAAGTGAGGTAGGTCACTTCCTTCATGAACTGAATGAGCTCACAGCCTTGGCAAACACTTTGTCCTAACAGTTTCTTCCTAGGGTCCCATGAGATGGAGGCTGCCCCTACTTCCTGTGACACTTTCACAAGTTAGAATGATATATCAACCATAGGTACTCGGGGAGAGATCTCCACACAGGCTTGGTTTTGTCCATTTTGTCTACATTAAAATGCGAGAGGCTTATTCAGACACATCTCTTTATCCTGACAAGGTTATTTGCCATGGAAAATGACTTTTGGTCTCTCAGGTCCTTCATAGCATTCTATATCTTCTTCAGGGATAATTTCTGCATGGATCTTTGAGATTCTCAGCAGGTGGAAGATCCCCTATATTCCTGTATTGTAAGACCAACTCTATCCCTGCACTGCTGTAAAGTTAGATTGAGGGAACAGTGTATGGTTAGTGTTAATATCATGTTCTATTTGGGTTAGGAATCATTCTGCTGGATGAATAATGGTATTGGGAACCTGAGATATTTACAAGAATATATAGGTGAAATATAAGTATGGAAACAGAAATCTAGGGAAGACTTGAAGCCAAGTAGGACATTGGGCCCTTGAGTAGCATACTTTGCTTTGAATTATATTCTGCACAGATGTCTCAGATAAATCGATATACAATGAAATAGGATCTTATACACTGGATGATTGAATAACATACAGAATATCCAATAAAAAAGGGATAGTCTGTAGGATTAGCAAGATAGTCAGTAGATTTAGAAAGAAGAGTTAGTATAGCATTTGTACCAAAAGTTCTTTACAAATAAGGTTTCGGGTAGAGAGTGAATGTAAATGTCAGCACAATGACGAATTGGGGAAAATATGTAGGAAAGCAGATATAAATAGAGACATTAGGAAGTCAGTAAAAGTATAAAGTGTGTAATTTGTTTAGACATTTTCAACGGTTTGAGTCTGAATATATAATCTTAGGCAGAAACTAATATGTTGTCACAAATTGGATTGACTTTTGAGAGCATTAGGTAACCAGGACATGGATGTTTTTATTAATCCATGCTCACTTTTTATTTAGGCTTTGGTAAAATCATAAGTGTGACCTTTGCATTTTGTGTCCAGAATATTATTGTGATAAAATGTATATGTAGATCAGGTGACATGAGTATTCCTTCCACCATTTCTGGGAGCACTATTTTGAAGAAATATAAATTAGTATTGGGGGTACAAAGGGGTATAACCTGTGTCATAGAATATATTGATAATGCATCAATTGACCATCATGTGAATAAATAATATAACTGGTTCCACTTTAAATAATGGATTGAATTGATATCTGAAAATATAAAAGAAATCTCACATTGATATACAATCATTCACTGCAACCAGTTATACATCTAATGGTAATATTATGGTTGTGGTTTATCCTGAAAGGTGTGTGAGTTTTGTTTCAAAAGTGATTATGGAAATCAAAAATAATGTGTTTGGAAAGAAGTCTCATGAAAAGAATAGTCAAGAAACCTGTAAGAATACATGTGTTCTCAAGCAGGAAGTGATTGAACATTATATATCATACTATATATAATGTGCATAAACTGCAGAAATAGTAATGTACCTGTGATGAATAAAAATGAACATCAAAATACACATCATGTCCCATAGGAATCTACTTGCATTGATGTTAATCTGGGTCAGTTACTGTAGAAATATTAGGATTTTTATGCACCATTCACTGAAGTTACTTTTCAGTACTAGGAAAAAAGTATGTATTTAAGTTGGATGAATATTTCTGAGAACAATCTTGTGAAAATTTGATTATAAATCCACATAAATCACAAAAAATTATGAACACAAAAGTCACATGGACATTAAAATGTAGCAATATATATGCCAATTTAAATCCATCTTGAAATATATATCATCCACTGATCCAAAACTATTTATTTAATGAACTTGAATTTATGTATAATGTTGTTCAGCTAGGAAGCTCCCCCATAGATTTAATTTTCTGTTCCAACAGTGTTTAGGAGGAGTGATCTCCTAAATGTGTATGCAAATATGTGCTACACAAAAATCTTCCCACTCTCATCCAGAACAATGCCTTGATATTACCTTCACCCCAAGTAAAACACAGTTGGAGGACAAGAGTTAGAAAATCTGTGAATACATATCTGGAATGTAAAATGGTCAGGAGTTCACAACCTTGCAGGTTGTAGAGGAGTTTCCAAAAGTAAAGGACAGGCTTGATAGACCCAACCTGATCTTTTATTAGAATTGGGAGCCATCTTGCCAGAAAGCCGTGAAAAGATAATTTGGGCTTTACTATAAATTACTGCAAATTCTGAACCTGCTTGGAATGCGTGCCCGTGCCTTGAACTCATCCATGCCTGGCTCTCTGACCAGATAACAGTGCTCTCTGAAACATTAGTGACACCTAATAAATATTGGCCTTCCCAGGCCAGACAACGACCCTCTCTGAGTCTCTAATGGTCCTCATAATTTCTGATGTTGGGGCCAGCAAAAAAAATGTAAACTACCATTAGTGTGATGCTTTCAAAGTTCTGTTATCTGTAACCCCCTTTTTGTGTAACTTTCTGGGCTATATAGCTGGGCTGTAGGAAAGGTGGTGTTGCTGTCTTGTTCCCTCCATTTTTGGAGGGAGAGGCAGCCTGGCCGGTTTTAATAATAAGCTTGCCTTAATTTGATTTTAATTGGTGTCAGTGGTCTTTTCTTGCATCCTAGTCCAACATTTTGGAGTTCCCCAGTGAGATGACCCTGCCCGACCAGATCACAAGGCCAGACTGCTGAAAATTCTGAAGCTGGCCTTCCCTCCAGGGCTACGGGCTGGGGAGCCACTCTAGGGGGTGCACAACTTGAGATGTTCCAAGGCCTTGGAGTGAGCCGTCGGTCTGGGGAGCACTGCAGTGAACCACCGCACTGAAACTATTAGCAAGCACCTGGTGGAGGAGGCCTCCATAGGTTAGTGGCACCTTGATAACATCTTATATCTGGTTAAGGGAGATCTCTTCTAATGACAGAGAGGTGGCCTGGGGAGGCTCACATACACTCCTGTCCAGGACAGTAATGAGAATCGTTCTGTCCTCTGTTCCGTTCTGTAGGGAATTGCTTTCAAGGTTAGAGAGGTGCCGAGGGACACGCACGTGCTCCTACCCCAGAGCTTTAGCAAGACGTTGAATTGCTCCTCTGTTTTTCTGTTTTGGCACCGGGATTCTGTTTTTTTTTTTTTTTTTTTTTTTTTTTTTGTGTGTGTGTGTGTGTTTTGTTCTGTATTCTATATGTTTTTTTGTTTTTGTGCATTTTGTTTTGTGATTTCTGTGATAAAATCTTAAGGATATTGAACGTGAAAATGGGTAACAAAGCAAGTAAGCCTGACACCCCTTTGGACTGTGTTTTAAGGAACTGTGATGAACTTTACCACCATTTGTTAAGCAGAATGAGAGAAGCCCCTAGCTGGCTGCCTGGAGCACACCCAGTGCAGATGGCAATGCCTGCTGGGGAATGAAGAACTGAGTATCTCCCAGCATCTGCCAAAGCCCTGTTTATTCAGGGAATTCCCTCCTTCGTTCCCTGCACTGTAAGGATAATGCCGCCTCTGTCTTCTTAAAAAAAGAGAAAAACAAAAAGGGGACACTAAATGCAGTAAAGTCACCATGGAGACACTTTATTTTACATTTCAGGTTGCTCCTCTGTGAAAACATTTGGTCCCCTTGTGGGGACATCTGTGGTGCGACTGGGGAAGGAGATTTTTCTCTTATTTGCTCTGTTTTAAAGGGTTCTGTCTGTCAGCCATTGTCTGGAGTTCATTTCTGCCTGTCTTGTGCCTTTTTTCTGGCCCTTTAAGACATGTGCAATAATGTGTTAATATTATAAATTGTTTCTTGGAAATGATCTTAGCTGAATTTGTGTCTAAATGATGATGTTTCATTGTACCAATCTGGTATCTGAATGGGTTTTGGAAGCATTTCACAATCTTGCAGTTAAAAGTCGGGTTTAGGTAATTGTTTAGTTTATGGTTTCAGATAATTCATGCCAGAGAACATAAATACTTAGGATGGAAAACTAAAGAACTCTACTTCCAAGTTGGCAAGTAACTTCCCAATCATTCAGACTTTTTTTCACCAATTTTAAATTAGGTAGCCTGGGAAAATGTCACTGTGTGTACCAGTGCATTAATTTGGACAAGGATACTAAATCATAGTATGATATCTGTTGACAAAACAACTTGTGAAGATATAAAATTTTGTGAATTGTATCTTAAACTTGTATCATAATTTTCAACATCCTAACCTGAAAATAATGGTTAAAATACCTTAGGCCTAAGGTTTCTGCTCAGAATAGCCATTTTTTCCTGCTTCTTCCAGACCTCAGCCAGGGATTATTTTGAAATGCAAATGAAAGAAGCCTGTAAGCTTAGTAGGAGACTTATTTGAGGCCTAAGGAAAAAAAAAGTAAAATGTATGGTATTTACTTTTTACTGGCCAGTCATTTTTTCTAGGACTCATATTTTTTTTCTTAGATTCTTTATTTATTTTTTGAGCTCATGATTTTGCTACTACAGACCTAGGTTAATGTTTTTCTGATCAGTAATACCTTTGACCAACTGTGGAATTTTTAAATCATTGCAGTGGAGATTTCACCTGTGAAAAGCTACAAGGCCTTCACTTTTATTATGTGTGCACAATTTGTTATGTGTTGTATGTCTATATATGTATACATATGTCCGTATATCATATATATGATACACAAATTAACATATATAAAGAGCACTCATATTACAAAGCACTCATAAAAACAATTTTAAAAAGTGGATCCAAAGATCTTTAATTCACGTGATTTAAATGTTTCAATTTAAATTGGGTAAACTGATAAATATAAATTTCTTTAAATTTAAGCTTACAAGTTTTTCTAGGTGTTCAAAAATCTAATAAAGTATTAATGTCTACAAAAGGTCTAATATGCCTATGTTCCAGGACTTTTCTTTCAATCAAAAAAATGGCTTACACTGTTCAAAACATTTGTCTAATATTTTGATAAATAAGTAAAGTAAATTTGATATGGGATTACTCATTCATGAGTACTTTTGTTTGATATCTGATTGATATACTAAGGTCTGTATAAGTTTGTACTAAAGTCTGTATAAGATTGTAAAAATCAGTCATGTGTTAAAGAGACAAAAATTTCTTAAACATAAGTTTACCCATAACATTTAGTTTATTAAGATTTAAATTTTCTAGAGCAGGCAACCATAAAAATTAAACAACTGTTTAATTAAGAACTGTTATTTTAGAGCACTGTACTGCCATTTCTTTAAAAGCTAAACTTGGTTAATGTAGAAACATCAATGTAATTGTGATGCTATTAATGTGCTCATATCTTCCAGTTATAAAACTCTATAAGGTAGAAACTTTAAAAGAGCATTATATCAAGCAGGTGTTCTGAAGTTGTATGGTAAATAAAATATATATTGGGGATTTATTTACCTGTTATCAATAATATATGTAAAGTTTTATGTTACTTTTTACATTGTGGAACAATTTAAATGTATTTTTAAGTTAATGAGACCCTAATCTATGTAAAGGTTAAAATCTTTCAGCCGTACTTTAATTCATGTTTTAAATGTGATATCATATGGTGTGAGCTAATGTTCATGTGACCTCAAAAAATTTATGTAAACTTTGTAAAATGATATTTAAAAAACAAAGATCAGCTTTAGAACTAAAGCATTTAAGGTTTATAAGGAGCCCTGCTTACCTGAGATAAGACTCTGTGTCCCATCTTACTACATGTGAGAATGACTACGAAAGCAGTAGGTCAGATTTTATTTCATTTAAAGTTATGTTCAAATTTTTTTTTCTGTCAAGATTACTAGGATCTCAAAAAGATGATATAATATATAACTCACCCAAAAAATTCAGGGTAGCTATTACATGAACTAAGTATTTTTACTCTTGTTAAAAAAATTTTATTTTTTAATTTCCTTATAAGTGATCTAAAGATTTCCTGTTGGTGTTTTACAGAAGTGTTGCTTTAAGAACACAACATGGGTTAATTTAAGATAATAAGTCATCAACTACAAGACAGACACAATAATAAGATCCCAATTAATAATATATAAATAATTATAAACTTATAGACATTAAAGCACAGTACTCTTAATATATGGCTGTTAAAATTCATTTGCTGGTTGTTTCAGATTAGGATTGAAAATTAAAGTTAAATAAAAAGGTCCAAAAAAAACGATATTTGACTCTTGCCCTCTGAGTCAGTCTGAATCCAGGGAACAAGGGATTTCTCTATGAGCTTTGCAACTCTGGGCCACATAACCTCCCGATCAGAGAGATTAATGAGACCACTGGAGAACAGAAAGCCAATCAGTGCATTTGCTACAAAGAGGTGAGTCATCAGGAAAGGGAGACATCCCTGATGCTTCTGAGGGAAGCCACATGGTCAAGCAAGACCTGGACCCACATAGCTCAAATTGCACTAGCAGAACTGAGAAGCTGCTCTCAAGTATCCCAAAAATTGACTCCCATAAAAGCTCAGCTGACTGCTAACAATAGATAGAAACAAAAGTCAGTTTGACTGCTTCATCTTAAACACTTAGCAAAGACAGTTAAAACCAAAATACAGCCAATCCTGGGCATTTTAAATAATAATAATAATAATAATAATAATAATAATAATAATAATAATAATAATATTTTAAGGTATATACTTTATGTTAGCCTCCCAAAATAAGTAAAACTGTTGGCTACAAAGAAGGATTCTCAGAGAGGAATGCCTGATAACTATAAAAATAGACTATCAAGAGGAGCTTCCAGAGGCAGAAGTTTTTAGTTTAAGGCCTACAGATATTCCTAACCTACACAGGTAGGCTTGGTGTTTGCTAGTACAATTATCCAGCCCTGAGTAACAGAATTAAATGTTTCTCTATTAAACACAGAGGTCATACTAGTGAAAGGATTCTGCAAAATCAGATGACATTAAATTATTAAACTGTATATTATGGGGAGGGACAACTGTATCACTAAAAGTTAAATATTAAGTTCACAGTCCTGATAATTGGGGATATTAAAGACTGGTGAGGGTACTTCATACAGTGACATGATAAAGCTACTGCAACATTTATTCAATACTCATGTTTTTTGTTTCTCTCATAGAAGAACCCATCCCCAGATGACTTTACAACCTGTTCTTCCTCAACAAGACTTCAAAAAGAACTGACTTCAAAAAGGCAACTCATGTCCCTCACGCCATGCACACTCATGTCACCCTTTCTCAGCTGAGAAAAAGCCAAAATGAGAGACGACTCTCTACTTACACCAATGGAGCCAAAAATAAATAGACTATCAATATAAGTAATTAATTAAGTCAGGTAATATCAGGGAGACTGGTTTTCGGTGAGTTCTAAAAATTTGGTGACTGTTAACTGAGGGATTAAAATTTCCTCAGTGCTTTTCCACTAACCTATCAAGGATTACAAAGGGACACATAAGAAAAGGGGGGAATGATACACCCAACCTTACCTTTTATTAAAATTGGGAGACATATTGCAACAAAGCCATGAAAAAATCATTTTGGCTTTACTGTAAATTACTGCAAATTCTGAACCTGCTTGGAATGACTGCCCGTGCCTTGAACTCACCCGTGCATGGCTCTCTGACCAGATAGCAGCCCTCTCTGAAACTTTGTCACACCTCATAAATATTGGCCTTTTGTGGCCAGACAATGACCCTCTCTGAGGCTCTAATGGTCCTCATAAATTTTGATGTTGGGGCTAGCAAAAAAAAAAAATGTAAACTCCCATTAGTGTGATGCTTGTCAGAGTTCTATTATCTGTTACCCCATTTTTGTGTAACTTTCTGGCCTACAAACCTGGGCTGTAGTAAAGGTGGGGTTGCTCTCTTGTTCTCGCAATTTTGGGAGGGAGTGGCAGCCCAGCCAGTGGAAATAATAAGCTTACTTTAATTTGATTTTAATTGGAGTCAGTGTTCTTTTCTTACATCCTGGTCTAAGAGGTAAACACTCCACAAACATAGAGCTCTGCTGGCCTAAAGACTTCTTGAGAAACTGCCTCTACTTTAAATATATTTTGTTGTCAGAAGGTTTAGCTTCTTTTCTAGTGAGACCATCAAAGCTGGGTCTGCATCTATGTGAATGGAGAGCATGGTTTCTTATTTTCCAATGAACATGAGGCAGCAGTGCTGAATTATCTCTTGGTAGGTAAACTGTGGCCATTGGGGGCTAAGTGTCTCCCTGAGTGGACTGTGAAGCCATTTGATCATCCTCCATTTTTGTGGTGTTTCTTGGTGCTGCACTGGGAGTTTGGTATTTGCTTCACGAAATACAAGGAGTTCAACTGCGACACAGTGCTGGAGGGAGTTCTGTCATGTGTGGTGGGTCAGAAACTGCAGGAGAATGCACCAACCAGGCTTCTATTTCACATAGCTTTTTCCTTGACCATACCCACCTGATTCTGAACATTGCCTTGAAACCTCTCCATATAATAAGATGCCTTAACATGTAAGGTTCTGCTGGATGCACCATGGCAGCCAAAAGGCATTTGGAAGTCAATTGGAAATCCACACGGCCCCACCTCAGATATTTTATCACACACCTGCACACCACTGCTCTGGGCCCACTATTCAGCAGTGCAAATTACTGGCATCTCTGTTCTTCACCATTTTCATGAAACCCAGTCAATCAAGGCACTGTCTGGTACACTCATGATCAGCAACAGGAGATCCAAAGGTTCTCCAGTGCCACCTGGTCATGGGAGTTTTAAAAATTTCAGGGTGTTTATCTAGCCACTTTTCAAGGATGAAGTTGGAGAAACTGTGGGTTTCAATTCATTCAGGAACCATTTAATGTTGAGGAACCTCATTTCAATGAATGCTCTGGAGAACTCTCAAAGGCAAGGCTTCCCAAAGAGTAGCCAAACGGTCACATGAAGCCCAGCCCATTGAGGTCTACAATGTGAGGTCCATGTGTGTTTTGACTCTCAACTATGCCTGTCAAGTCTTTCATAATAAAATCATGTGATATCCTGGCTGAGATTCCCAGTGATCAGTCGAAAGCCACCCTTGGCCTAGATTTCAGTTTCCAAGGGCGACTCTCATGCGTGGCATTCTAAAATCGCAACACAATTCATGACAATACTTCTCTGAGGTCAGTTTCAGAACTCAGTCTCTAAGGGGAATCATACCAAAGTTCCAGCCCTGGTGGATCCAGTCATTTCTTCCAACTGCTACACAAATGAACACAATTAAAACCAAAACACTCCCACATGGTCCTCACCTTCTTCCATATAGACACTCATTATAACCTCTGGCTGGAGGTTTCCATGAGGGGTGCAGCACAAGACGGTATCCAAAACAAGCTCCCTTGTCCCTTATTTGCTTAAAGTCAGCTAGGCCTGGACAACATTCCTGTGAACCAGGAGTGATAAAATAAGCCTGGCCTTAATACTGCTCTGCTTCTCCAATTTGAGGCCTACTGACTGTCAGGTATAGATTCTTTATGTGATTTGGAATAATGAAAAAACCCAAGCTCATATGGGCTAGCCTCTCCAGGGCTTTGAAGAACTCATTTGACTCAAAGGATCCATATTCTCCCTTGATGGAGATCAGAAACCTATCAGAGTAAGGCAAGATACTCCATACACAGTGACTGATCTTTTTGCCATTTTGGTTTTGAAAGCACACATGGAATCTTTCTTTAGTTCCAACAGGTGCTGAGAATCTAAGCCACTGCCTCACACAGGGCCAAGTGGCTGATTCAGACACATCCCTTTCCAAAGCAATTAAGCAAAGATACACAGGTGATGACCATTCATTTCCATTTGAAAACTGTTTTCTTAAGGCTTCACAAATTGGTGGACTGAGGCAAAGACCTTCCTGACACTCAGAGCAACAGAAAAATAGGTAAGCAAAAGGCCCAAAGCAGGGTTTCTCTACTGAGACTTTCTTTGTCACACTGTTATCTGAGTTTTCTGAGATGCTTGCTATTCCCTTCAGCTATCCAGTACATGGACATGTCACAGAGCTTGGAGGTGGTACATATCTTGGACAGAAAACCATGAGCCTACTCTGGAGAGTGGCCAGAATTCAGGAAGAAAACAGGAACTTCAGAAGATAGTGGGTGTTGCCCGTCCCTAAAGCAACCTGCAGTCCACTCATAAATTGGACAGGATGAATGTTGGCAAACTTTCTACTAGACAGGACACATCCATTGATGCATTATCTTTTATAATGTCTACAACCACGGACACAGTGGGATACACAGGCATACCAACAATCGCCTTGTCAAATGACTTACTATAATCAGTCCACTCCAAAACAAACAAACCGCCTTTCTTACCTATTCTCAGAACATGAGACTAAACCACAAAATCACAACCACACCCACAACGACACCTCCTTTATTCAAGTAGGACTGTGACTAATTGGAATGTACTCTGACTGATGGGCCATACTATGTTTCCTTGAAATGGCCTGTCCTTCTCAGATCGGGTATCCTTGGCCAACACTGTGAAGTTTTCAGGAGCCAGTGGTGAGCCACTACCTGCTTTCTAAGGAAATTCCCCTTTTCAGAACTCTCCTGGCATTTGGCAATCCTCACATCAGTAGGTACCAAGGAAGACTTATTCTGTCCTTGGTTATTCCAAACAACTGAGCCCACTGGGAAAGAAACTGGGACTGACTCTGGGTGCCTGGCTTCCTGGATCCCAAGTTCAGAGAGATCCGTCATCAAGGAAGAGAGGTAGGTCACTTCATTCAGGAACTGAATGAGGTTACTGCCGTGGCAACCACTTTGTCCTAACAATTGCTTTCAAGGGTCCCATGAGATGGAGGCTGCCCCTACTTCCTGTGACACTTTCACAAGTTAGATTGGTATATCAACCATTGGCACCTGGGAACAGCTCTCCACACAGGCCTGGTTGGGTCCATCTTCTCTACATTAAGAAGAGAGAAGCTGATTCAGACACAACCCTTCATCCTGACAGGTTGTTTGCCATGGAGGATGACTTTTGGTCTCTTAGGTCCTCCATAGCTGCTTACAACTTCTCCAGGAATCATTTCTGCATGGACCTTTGAGTTTCTCAGCATGTGGAAGATCCCCTATATTCCTGTATTGTAAGACCAACTCTATCCCTGCTCTTCTGTAAAGTAAAATTGACTGAACAGTGTATGGTTAGGTTAACTAACAGGTTCGATTTGGATTAGGAATCTTTCTGCACGATGAATAATGGTATTGGGAAACTGCGATATTTACAAGAATATATAGGTGAAATATAAGTATGAAAACAGAAATCTAGCTAAGATATGAAGCCCAAAAGGGCATTGGGCCCTTGATTGGGATACGTAGCTTTGAATTATGTTCTGCACTGATGTGTCAGGTAAATCGATATACAATGGCTTAGGTCCTTGTACCATGGATGATTAAATGTAGAAGAGAACTTCCAGTCAAAAGGGATAGTCGGTAGGATTCGGAAGATTCTCAGTAGGTTTAGAAAGAAGAGTGAGTATAGGATTTGGACCAAATGTTGTTTAGCAATAGGGTTTCCGGTAGACAGTGAATGTTAATGTCAGCACAAGTGAAGAGACTGTCACAATGATGAACTGGGGAAAATAGTTAGGAAAGCTGATATCAATAGAGACATTACGAAATCAGGCAAAGTATAAAGTGAGTGATAGGATTAGATATTTTCAACAGGGTTGAGTTTGAATATATAATCTAAGAAAGAAACAAATATGTAGTGACCAATAGGATTGACATTTGACAGCATTAGGCAACCTGGACATGGATGTTTAGTAATCCATGCTCACTTTTCATTTAGTCTTTGCTACAATCTTAAGTGTGACCTTTGCTTTTTTTGGCCAGAATATTACTGTGATAAAACCTACATGTAGATCAGGTGACATGACTCTTTCTTCCACCATTTCTAGCAGCAACATTTTCAAGACGTATAAATTAGTAATGGGGGTAAAAAGAGGTGTACCCTTTGTCTGTGCATATAGAGATACTGCATGAATAGACCATACTGTGAATAAATAATATATCTGGTTCTGACTTTAAATAATGGATTGAAATTATATCTGAAAAAATACAGGAAATCTTATATTGACATACAAACATTCATTCCAACCAGTTATATATCTAATGGCCACATTAAGGTTATGGTTTATCATGAAGGGTGTGTGAGTTTTGCTTCAAAAGTGATTATGGAAATCGAAAATAATGTGTTTGGAAAGAAGTCTCATGAAAAGACCAGTCAAGAAACCTGGAGGAATACATGTTTCATGAAGCAGGAAGTGATTGTGAAACAAATGCGTATAAATTTGTGAACTTGTGGATGAAGTGTATATTTCCTATGATTTGTAAAAACTGAAGAAATAGTAATGTACCAGTGTTGAATGAAAATAAACGTCAGAATACACATCATGTCCCATACGAATCTACTTGATTGATGTTAATCTGGGTCAGTTACTGTACAAATATTAGGATTTGTAAGCACCATTTACTGAAGTTAGTTTTCAGAACTATGAAACAAATGTGTATTTCAGGTGGATGAATATTTCTGAGAATAATTTTGTGAAAAGTTTATTATAAATCCACATTTTTGAACATGGATGAACTTAGGGAGTGTATTTAAGAAACATATATTTCATATTTTAAAAATCAGGACAGTGTGTATATATATATATATATATATATATATTCATAATTATATATATGTGTATATACATATATATGTGTCTATATATATATATACACACACACACACACACACACACACAAAACACACACACAGACATTTAAATGTAGTTATATATATGCCAATCGAAGTTCATCATAAAATATATAGCAACCACAGATGCAAAAATATTTATTTTACTGAACAAGGATTTATGTATAATGTTGTTCTACTAGAAAGCTCACCCATAGTTTGAATTTTCAGTTCCAACAGCGTTTAGAGGAGTGATCTCTTCTCACAAGTTGTATCTGCCAAGTCAGTCACCTCACAAAAATGAACGTGTGATACCAGGTAGAATTCTATATAAGCATATAAAAATAAATGTGCTGAATAGGCTACAGAGAAAGGGAGAGGAATTTACATATTTGTTAACTTTAACAACACATGGAGAACTATTTCAATTAAAAATTGACTAGATTTATAACACCTACCCTTTATCATGCAAATGGCAAGTCCAACTATACCCCATGCCTCCTCTAAACTGCTTGTATTTCTATTATGTTTGGGTTGTTTTTCTCCATCATGTTTGGATTAGTAGACAGAGTATAGTAGGGTATGGGTTATTGTCAGGGATTCAGTATATTCAATGGAATATAGGAAAATGAATCCAATGTGTATAAAATATATGCTACACAATTATCTTCCCACTCTCATCCAGAACAATGCCTTTACATTACCTTCACCCCAAGTAAGACACAATTAGAGTAGAAGAGTTTGAAAGTCCGTGAATGCATATCTGGGGTGGAAACAGTACTAAGAAACAAATAAGTATTTAAGGTGGATGAATATTTCTGAGAATAATCTTGTGAAAAGTTGATTATAAATCCACAACATAAATATGAATGAATTTAGGAAGTGTGTAATAAGACACATATTTCATGTTTTGAAAAATCTTGAGAGTGTATCTATATATATATATACATATTTATATACACAAACAGAGAGAGACATTAAAAATTGCAATATATATGCCAAACGAAATTCACCATGAAATGTATATCATCCACAGATCCAAATATATTCATTTTACTGAACATTGATTTATGTATAATGTTGTTCAACTAGGAAGCTCACTCACATTTAAATTAAATGTTCATTCAGCATTTAGGAGGAGTGATCTCTTCTTCCAATTTGTATCTGCCAAATCAGCCACCTCACAAGAATGTACGTGTGGTACCAGGTAGGATTCTACATGTGCATATAAAAATACGTGTGCTGAATAGGCTACAGAGAAAGGGGGACAGGAATTCATTATTTGTTAACTTTAAAAACGCATGGAGAACTATTTCAACAAATAATTGACTAGATTTATAACTGCTACACTATACCATGCAAAAGGCAACTCCAACTATAAAACATACCTCCTCTAAACTGCCTGTATTTCTATTCTGTTTGTGTTATTTTTCTCCATCATATTAGGATTAGTAGTCAGAGTCTAATAGGGTATATGTTAGTTTCAGGGATTCAGCATTTCTAATGGAAAATAGGAAATTGAATCCAATGTGTATGCAAATATGTGCTACACAACATTCTTCCCACTTTCATCCAGAACAATGCCTTGACATTACACTCTCCTCAAGTAAGACACAATTAGAGGATAAGAGTTAGAAAATCTGTGAATATATATCTGGAATGGAGAATACTCAGGAGTTTACAACTTTGGAGGTGGTAGAGAAGATTCTAAAAGTAAGGGAAAGGGTAAACATTCCACAAACATGCAGCTCTGCTGGCCTACATACTTTTTGAGAAACTGCTTCTAAGGGTGGGCACTTGAAATATTTGATGTTCTGAGGAGATTTAGTTCATTTGTAGAGAGACCATCAAAGCTGGGTCTGCATCTATGTTACTTGGAGGACATGGTTTCTTATTATCCAATGAACATGAGGCAGCGGTGCTGAATTCTCTCTTTGTAGGTAAACTATGGACACTGGGGTCTAAGTGTCTTTCAGTGTGGACTGTGAAGCCAATTGGTCATCCTCCACTTTTCTTGGTGTTTCTCGCTGCTCCACTGGGAGTTTGGTATTTGCTTCAAGAAATACAAGGAGTTAAAATGGGACAGAGTGGTGGAGGGAGTTCTTTAAGGTGTGGTGAGTCAGGGTCTTCAGGAGAATGCACCAACCAAGGTTCTATCCCACGTAGATTGCCCCCTTGAGAATAGCAATATGATTCTGAACATTGCAGTGAATCCTCTCCATATAACAAGATGCCTTTACATATATGGGTCTGCTGGCTGCACCATGTCAGTCACAAGCCATTTGGAAGCCAATGGCTGATCCACATGGCCACAACACAGATGTTTTATCACACAATTGCATACCACTGCTCTAGGCCAACTACTCACCAGGCTCCAACTTACTGGCATATCTGTTCTACACCATTTTCATGAAACAAAGTCAATCAAGGCAGTGTCTGGTATACTCAGGATCAGAAACAGGACATCCAAAGTTTTTTCAGTGCCAGCTGAACATGAAAATATCAAAAATTTCATGGTAATTGTCTAGCCATTTTTCACGGATGAAGTTTGCGGCTCTGAGGGCTTCAATTAATTCAGGAACCATTAAATGGTGAAGAAGCTAATTTCAATGAAAGCACTGGAGCACTCTCACAGGCATGGTTTCCCTAAGGGTGGCCAAAATGTCACATGAAGCCAGGCCCATTGAGATCTACAATGTGAGGTCCATGTGTGTTTTAAACTCAAATATGGCTGCCAAGTCTTTAAGAAAAATTGTATGTAATATCCGGGCTGAAATTCCCAGTGTTCTGTGGAAATCCAACCTGGGCCTAGATCTCAGGTTCCAAGGGCGACTCTCATGTGTGGCCTCCTAAAATCCCAACACAATTCATGGCAATACTTCTCTGAGGTCAGTTAAAGAACTCAGTCTCTAAGGGGAATCACACCAGAGTTCAAGCCCAGTGGAACAGTCATCTCTTCCAACCGCCACACAAATGACCACAATTAAAACCAAAACACTCCCACATGGTCCTCATCTTCTTCCATATAGACACTCCTTATAACGTCTGGCTGGAGTTTTCAATGAGGTCCACAGCCCAAGTCAGTGTCCAAATTAAGGTCCTGTTCCCCTCATTTGTCTAACACCAAGGTGGCCTGGACACACTTCCTGTAAACCAGGAGTGATCAAATAGGCCTGACATTAATACTGCTCAGCTTTTTCAATTTGAGGCCTTCTGACTCTGTGGTTTAGATTCTTTATGTGAATTTGAGTCATGAGAAAACACAAGCCCCTCTGCAGAGATTTGAAGAACTCATTTGGCCCAAAGGATTCCTATTCTCCCTTGATGGAATTCAGGATCCTAACAGAGGAAGGTAAAAGAATTCATTCACAATGAGTGAATATTTGCCATTTTGGTTTTGGATGGACACATGGGATCTTTCTTTTGATCCATCAGGTGCTAAGAATCTAAGCCACTGCCTCACACAGGGCCAAGAGGCTGATTCAGACACATCCTTTTCCAAAGCAATTAAGCAAAGAGCCACAGGTGATGCCCATTCATTTCCATTTGAAAACTGTTTTCTTCAGGGTTCACAAAGGTGTGGCCTGAGGCAAAGACCTTCCTGACACTCAGAGCAACAGAAAAATAGGTAAGCAAAAGGCCCAAAGCAGGGTTTTCTACTGAGACTTTCTTTGTCACACTGATATCTGAGTTTTCTGAGATGCTTGCTATTCCCTTCAGCTATCCATTATATGGCAATGTCACAGAGCTTGGAGGTGGTACATATCTTGGACAGAAAACCATGAGCCTGCTCTGAAGAGTGGCCAGAATTCAGGAAGAAAACAGGAACTCCGGATGATAGTAGGTGTTGCCCGTCCCTAAAGCAACCTGCAGTCCACTCATAAATTGGGCAGGATGAATGTTGGCAAGCTTTCTACTAGACAGGACACATCCATTGATGTATTATCTTTTATAATGTCTACAACCACGGACACAGTGGGATACACAGGCATACAAACAATCGCCTTGTCAAATGACTTACTATAAACAGTCCACTCCAAAACAAACAAACCGCCTTTCTTACCTATTCTCAGAACATGAGACTAAACCACAAAATCACAACCACATCCACAACGACACCTCCTTTATTCAAGTAGGTCTGTGACTAATTGGAATGTACTCTGACTGATGGGCCATACTATGTTTCCTTGAAATGGCCTGTCCTTCTCAGATCGGGTATCCTTGGCCAACACTGTGAAGTTTTCAGGAGCCAGTGGTGAGCCACTACCTGCTTTCTCAGGAAATTCCCCTTTTCAGAGCTCTCCTGGCATTTGGCAATCCTCACATCAGTAGGTACCAAGGAAGACTTACTCTGTCCTTGGTTATTCCAAACAACTGAGCCCACTGGGAAAGAAACTGGGACTGACTCTGGGTGCCTGGCTTCCTGGATCTTAAGTTCAGAGAAATCCGTCATCAAGGAAGAGGGGTAGGTCACTTCATTCAGGAACTGAATGAGGTTACTGCCGTGGCAACCACTTTGTCCTAACAATTGCTTTCAAGGGTCCCATGAGATGGAGGCTGCCCCTACTTCCTGTGACACTTTCACAAGTTAGATTGGTATATCAACCATTGGCACCTGGGAACAGCTCTCCACACAGGCCTGGTTTGGTCCATCTTCTCTACATTAAGAAGAGAGAAGCTGATTCAGACACAACCCTTCATCCTGACCAGGTTGTTTGCCATGGAGGATGACTTTTGGTCTCTTAGGTCCTCCATAGCTGCTTACAACTTCTCCAGGAATCATTTCTGAATGGACCTTTGAGTTTCTCAGCATGTGGAAGATCCCCTATATTCCTGTATTGTAAGACCAACTCTATCCCTGCTCTTCTGTAAAGTTAAATTGACTGAACAGTGTATGGTTAGGTTAACTAACATGTTCGATTTGGATTAGGAATCTTTCTGCGCGATGAATAATGGTATTAGGAAACTGCGATATTTACAAGAATATATAGGTGAAATATAAGTATGAAAACAGAAATCTAGCTAAGATATGAAGCCCAAAAGGGCATTGGGCCCTTGATTGGGATACGTAGCTTTGAATTATGTTCTGCACTGATGTGTCAGGTAAATCGATATACAATGGCTTAGGTCCTTGTACCATGGATGATTAAATGTAGAAGAGAACTTCCAGTCAAAAGGGATAGTCGGTAGGATTCGGAAGATTCTCAGTAGGTTTAGAAAGAAGAGTGAGTATAGGATTTGGACCAAATGTTGTTTAGCAATAGGGTTTCCGGTAGACAGTGAATGTTAATGTCAGCACAAGTGAAGAGACTGTCACAATGATGAACTGGGGAAAATAGTTAGGAAAGCTGATATCAATAGAGACATTACGAAATCAGGCAAAGTATAAAATGAGTGATAGGATTAGATATTTTCAACAGGGTTGAGTTTGAATATATAATCTAAGAAAGAAACAAATATGTAGTGACCAATAGGATTGACATTTGACAGCATTAGGCAACCTGGACATGGATGTTTAGTAATCCATGCTCACTTTTCATTTAGTCTTTGCTACAATCTTAAGTGTGACCTTTGCTTTTTTTGTTCAGAATATTACTGTGATAAAACGTACATTTAGATCAGGTGACATGACTATTTCTTCCACCATTTCTGGCAGCAACATATTCAAGACGTATAAATTAGTAATGGGGGTAAAAAGAGGTGTACCCTATGTCTGTGCATATAGAGATAATGCATGAATAGACCATACTGTGAATAAATAATATATCTGGTTCTGACTTTAAATAATGGATTGAAATTATATCTGAAAAAATACAGGAAATCTTATATTGACATACAAACATTCATTCCAACCAGTGAAATATCTAATGGCCACATTAAGTTTATGGTTTATCATGAAGGGTGTGTGAGTTTTGCTTCAAAAGTGATTATGGAAATCGAAAATAATGTGTTTGGAAAGAAGTCTCATGAAAAGACCAGTCAAAAAACCTGGAGGAATACATGTTTTATGAAGCAGGAAGTGATTGTGAAACAAATGCGTATAAATTTGTGAACTTGTGGATGAAATATATATTTCCTATGATTTGTAAAAACTGAAGCAATAGTAATGTACCAGTGTTGAATGAAAATAAACGTCAGAATACACATCATGTCCCATACGAATCTACTTGATTGATGTTAATCTGGGTCAGCTAATGTACAAATATTAGGATTTGTAAGCACCATTTACTGAAGTTAGTTTTCAGAACTATGAAACAAATGTGTATTTCAGGTGGATGAATATTTCTGAGAATAATTTTGTGAAAAGTTTATTATAAATCCACATTTTTGAACATGAATGAACTTAGGGAGTGTATTTAAGATACATATATTTCATATTTTAAAAATCAAGTCAGTGTATATATATATATATTCATAATTATATATATGTGTATATATATACACATATAATTATATATATGTATATATATATATACACTCACACACACACACACACAAAACACACACACAGACATTAAAATGTAGGAATATATATGCCAATCGAAGTTCATCATAAAATATATAGCATCCACAGATGCAAAAATATTTATTTTACTGAACAAGAATTTATGTATAATGTTGTTCTACTAGAAAGCTCACCCATAGTTTGAATTTTCAGTTCCAACAGCGTTTAGAGGAGTGATCTCTTCTCACAAGTTGTATCTGCCAAGTCAGTCACCTCACAAAAATGAACGTGTGATACCAGGTATTCTATATAAGCATATAAAAATTCATGTGCTGAATAGGCTACAGAGAAAGGCAGAGAGGAATTTACATATTTGTTAACTTTAACAACACATGGAGAACTATTTCAATTAAAAATTGACTAGATTTATAACACCTACCATTTATCATGCAAATGGCAAGTCCAACTATACCCCATGCCTCCTCTGAACTGCTTGTATTTCTATTCTTTTTGGGTTGTTTTTCTCCATCATATTTGGATTAGTAGACAAAGTATAGTAGGGTATGCGTTATTGTCAGGGATTCAGTATTTTCAATGGAATATAGGAAAATGAATCCAACGTGTATAAAATATATGCTACACAATTATCTTCCCACTCTCATCCAGAAAAATGCCTTTACATTACCTTCACCCCAAGTAAGACACAATTAGAGTAGAAGAGTTTGAAAATCCGTGAATGCATATCTGGGATGGAAACAGTACAAAGAAACAAATACGTATTTCAGGTGGATGAATATTTCTGAGAATAATCTTGTGAAAAGTTGATTATAAATCCACAACATAAATATGAATGAATTTAGGAAGTGTGTAATAAGACACATATTTCATGTTTTGAAAAATCTTGAGCATGTATATATATATATATATATATATATATATATATATATATATTTATATACAGACAAAGAGAGAGACATTAAAAATTGCAATATATATGCCAAACGAAATTCACCATGAAATGTATATCATTCACAGATCCAAATTTATTCATTTTACTGAACATGGATTTATGTATAATGTTGTTCAACTAGGAAGCTCACTCACATTTGAATTATCAGTTCAAGCAGCGTTTAGGAGGAGTGATCTCTTCTTCCAATTTGTATCTGCCACGTCAGCCACCTCACAAGAATGTACGTGTGGTACCAGGTAGGATTCTATATGTGGATATAAAAATACGTGTGCTGAATAGGCTACAGAGAAAGGGGGACAGGAATTCACTTATTTGTTAACTTAAAAATCGCATGGAGAACTATTTCAACAAATAATTGACTAGATTTATAACTGCTACAGTATACCATGCAAAAGGCAACTCCAACTATAAAACATACCTCCTCTAAAGTGCTTGTATTTCTATTCTGTTTGTGTTATTTTTCTCCATCATATTAGGATTAGTAGTCAGAGTCTAATAGGGTATATGTTAGTTTCAGGGATTCAGCATTTCTAATGGAAAATAGGAAATTGAATCCAATGTGTATGCAAATATGTGCTACACAAAAATCTTCCCACTTTCATCCAGAACAATGCCTTGACATTACATTCTTCTCAAGTAAGACACAATTAGAGGATAAGAGCTAGAAAATCTGTGAATATATCTGGAATGGAGTATTCTCAGGAGTTTACAACTTTGGAGGTGGTAGAGAAGATTCTAAAAGTAAGGGAAAGGGTAAACATTCCACAAACATGCAGCTCTGCTGGCCTAAATGCTTTTTGAGAAACTGCCTCTAAGGGTGGGCACTTGAAATATTTGATGTTCTGAGGAGATTTAGTTCCTTTGTAGAGAGACCATCAAAGCTGGGTCTGCATCTATGTTACTTGGAGGACATGGTTTCTTATTATCCAATGAACATGAGGCAGCGGTGCTGAATTCTCTCTTTGTAGGTAAACTATGGACACTGGGGTCTAAGTGTCTTTCAGTGTGGACTGTGAAGCCAATTGGTCATCCTCCACTTTTCGTGGTGTTTCTCGCTGCTCCACTGGGAGTTTGGTATTTACTTCAAGAAATACAAGGAGTTAAAATGGGACAGAGTGGTGGAGGGAGTTCTTTAAGGTATGGTGAGTCAGGGTCTTCAGGAGAATGCACCAACCCAGGTTCTATCCCACGTAGATTGCCCCCTTGAGAATAGCAATAAGATGCCTTTACATATATGGGTCTGCTGGCTGCACCATGTCAGTCACAAGCCATTTGGAAGCCAATGGCTGATCCACATGGACGCAACACAGATGTTTTATCAGACAATTGCATACCACTGCTCTAGGCCAACTACTCACCAGGCTCCAACTTACTGGCATATCTGTTCTACACCATTTTCATGAAACAAAGTCAATCAAGGCAGTGTCTGGTATACTCAGGATCAGAAACAGGACATCCAAAGTTTTTTCAGTGCCAGCTGAACATGAAAATATCAAAAATTTCATGGTAATTTTCTAGCCATTTTTCACGGATGAAGTTTGCGGCTCTGAGGGCTCCAATTAATTCAGGAACCATTAAATGGTGAAGAAGCTAATTTCAATGAAAGCACTGGAGCACTCTCACAGGCATGGTTTCCCTAAGGGTGGCCAAAATGTCACATGAAGCCAGGCCCATTGAGATCTACAATGTGAGGTCCATGTGTGTTTTAAACTCAAATATGGCTGCCAAGTCTTTAAGAAAAATTGTATGTAATATCCGGGCTGAAATTCCCAGTGTTCTGTGGAAATCCAACCTGGGCCTAGATCTCAGGTTCCAAGGGCGACTCTCATGTGTGGCCTCCTAAAATCCCAACACAATTCATGGCAATACTTCTCTGAGGTCAGTTAAAGAACTCAGTCTCTAAGGGGAATCACACCAGAGTTCAAGCCCAGTGGAACAGTCATCTCTTCCAACCGCCACACAAATGACCACAATTAAAACCAAAACACTCCCACATGGTCCTCATCTTCTTCCATATAGACACTCCTTATAACGTCTGGCTGGAGTTTTCAATGAGGTCCACAGCCCAAGTCAGTGTCCAAATTAAGGTCCTGTTCCCCTCATTTGTCTAACATCAAGGTGGCCTGGACACACTTCCTGTAAACCAGGAGTGATCAAATAGGCCTGACATTAATACTGCTCAGCTTTTTCAATTTGAGGCCTTCTGACTCTGTGGTTTAGATTCTTTATGTGAATTTGAGTCATGAGAAAACACAAGCCCCTCTGCAGAGATTTGAAGAACTCATTTGGCCCAAAGGATTCCTATTCTCCCTTGATGGAATTCAGGATCCTAACAGAGGAAGGTAAAAGAATTCATTCACAATGAGTGAATATTTGCCATTTTGGTTTTGGATGCACACATGGGACCTTTCTTTTGATCCATCAGGTGCTGAGAATCTAAGCCACAGCCTCACACAGGGCCAAGAGGCTGATTCAGACACATCTTTTTTCAAAGCAATTAAGCAAAGAGCCACAGGTGATGCCCTTCATTTCCTTTTGAAAAAATGTTTTCCTCAGGCTTCCCAAAGGGGTGGCCAGAGGCAAAGACATCCTGAGATTCAGGGCAACAGAACAATAGGTTAGCAAAAGAGCCAAAGCAGGGTTTCTCCACTGAGACTTTTCTGGTCACACTGATATCTGAGTTTTCTGAGATGTTGGCCATTCCTTTCAGATATCCAGTACATGGCCATGTGACAGAGATTGGAGGTGGTACATATTTTGGACACAAAACCAAGAGCCTATTTTTAAGAGTTGTCAGAATTCAGAAAGAAAACAGGGACTTAAAAAGGTAGTAGGTGTTTCCTATCGATATGGAAACCACGCTCCATTCATTAAATGGGCAGGATGAATACTGGAAAGCTTTCTACTAAAGAGGACACATGCATTGATGCATTCTCTTTTATAATGTATACAACCACGGACACAGTGGGATACACAGAAATAGAAACACTCACCATGTAAAACGACTTACTAGAAACAGTTCACTCCAAACCAAAGAAACCTCCTTTTCTACCTATTCTCAGAACAGAGACAAAACCACACACCCACACTCAAAAAGACACCTCCTTCCCCAAAGTAGGTCTGTGATTATCCGGAGTGTCCTCTGACAGGTTTGCCATACTATGTTCCCCTTTAATGGTCTGTCCTGTCTCAGATCTGGTCTCCTTGTCCAACTCTGTGAAGCAGTCAGGAGCCAGGGGTGAGCCACTACATACTTAGTCAGGAAAGGCCCATGTTCAGATCTTTCCTGGCATTTGGCCATCCTCACATCAGTCAGTACCAAGAAGACTGACTCTGTCCTTGGTGATTCCAAACAAATGAGACCACTTGGACTGGGACTGGGACTGGCTCTGGTGCTTGGTTTCCTTGGTCCCAAGTTCAGAAAGTTCCATCAACAAGGAAGTGAGGTAGGTCACTTCCTTCAAGAACTGAATGAGGTCACTGCCTTGGCAACCACTTTGTCTAACAGTTGCTTCCAAGGGTCCCATGAGATGGAGGCTGCCCCTACTTCCTTTGACACTTTCACAACTTAGAATGGTATATCAACCTTAGGCACCCGGGAACAGCTCTCCACACAAGCCTGGTTTGGTCCATCTTCTCTACATTAAGAAGAGAGAGGCTGATTCAGACACAACCCTTCATCCTGACCAGGTTGTTTGCCATGGAAAATGACTTTTTGTCTCTCAGGTCCTTCTTTGCTGCCTACATCTTCTCCAGGGATCATTTCTGCATGGACCTTTGAGGTTCTTAACAGGTGGAGCATCCCCTACATTCCTGTATTGTAAGAACAATCTGTCTCTGCTCTTCTGTAAAGTTAGATTGAGTGAACAGTGTATGGTTAGGGTTAATTTCATGTTCGATTTGGGTTAGGAATCATTCTGCTGGATGAATAATGGTATTGGGAACCTGTGATATTTATAAGAATATCGAGGTTAAATATATGTATGAAAACAGAAATTAAAGTAAGATTTGAATCCCAGAAGGGCTTTGGGCAGTTGATTGGGATATTTAGCTTTGAATTGTGCACATATGTCTCAAATAAATGGATATACAATGGCAGAGGAACTTGAACCTTGGATGATTGAATGGTCCTCACCTTCTTCCATATAGACACTCATTATAACCTCTGGCTGGAGGTTTCCATGAGGGGCGCAGCACAAGACAGTATCCAAAACAAGCTTCCTTATCCCTTATTTGCTTAAAGTCAGCTGGGCCTGGACACCATTCCTGTGAACCAGGAGTGATAAAATAAGCCTGGCCTTAATACTGCTCTGCTTCTCCAATTTGAGGCCTACTGACTGTCAGGTATAGATTCTTAATGTGATTTAAAGTAATGAAAAAACCCAAGTTCATATGGGCTAGCCTCTGCAGGGCTTTGAAGAACTCATTTGACCCAAAGGATCCCTAGTCTCATTTGATGGAGATCAGAAACCTATCAGAGTAAGGCAAGATACTTCATACACAATTACTGATATTTTTGCCATTTTGGTTTTGGAAGCACACATGGGATCTTTCTTTAGTTCCATCAGGTGCTGAGAATCTAAGCCACTGCCTCACACAGGGCCAAGTGGCTGATTCAGACACATCCCTTTCCAAAGCAATTAAGCAAAGATACACAGGTGATGCCCATTCATTTCCATTTGAAAACAGTTTTCTTCAGGCTTCACAAATTGGTGGCCTGAGGCAGAGACCTTCCTGACTCTCAGAGCAACAGAAAAATAGGTAAGCAAAAGGCCCAAAGCAGGGTTTCTCTACTGAGACTTTCTTTGTCACACTGATATCTGAGTTTTCTGAGATGCTTGCTATTCCCTTCAGCT
Source organism: Callospermophilus lateralis (assembly GCF_048772815.1). Lineage (NCBI taxonomy): Eukaryota > Metazoa > Chordata > Mammalia > Rodentia > Sciuridae > Callospermophilus > Callospermophilus lateralis. The sequence continues at coordinate 5,982,083 of NW_027514462.1, read as the reverse complement.
ATCCAGTATATGGCAATGTCACAGAGCTTGGAGGTGGTACATATCTTGGACACAAAACCATGAGCCTACTCTGGAGAGTGGCCAGAATTCAGGAAGAAAACAGGAACTTCGGAAGATAGTAGGTGTTGCCCTTCCCTAAAGCAACCTGCAGTCCACTCATAAATTGGGCAGGATGAATGTTGGCAAGCTTTCTACTAGACAGGACACATCCATTGATGCATTATCTTTTATAATGTCTACAACCACGGACACAGTGGGATACACAGGCATACAAACAATCACCTTGTCAAATGACTTACTATAAACAGTCCACTCTAAAGCAAACAAACCGCCTTTCTTACCTATTCTCAGAACATGAGACATAACCACAAAATCACAATCACACCCACAACGACACCTCCTTTATTCAAGTAGGTCTGTGACTAATTGGAATGTACTCTGAATGATGGGCCTTACTATGTTTCCTTGAAATGGCCTGTCCTTCTCAGATCTGGTCACCTTGGCCAACACTGTGAAGTTTTCAGGAGCCAGTGGTGAGCCACTACCTGCTTTCTCATGAAATTCCCCTTTTTAGAGCTCTCTTGGCACTTGGCAATCCTCACATCAGTAGGTACCAAGGAAGACTTACTCTGTCCTTGGTTATTCCAAACAACTGAGCCCACTGGGCAAGAAACTGGGACTGACTCTGGGTGCCTGGCTTCCTGGATCCCAAGTTCAGAGAGATCCGTCATCAAGGAAGAGAGGTAGGTCACCTCATTCAGGAACTGAATGAGGTTACTGCCGTGGCAACCACTTTGTCCTAACAATTGCTTTCAAGGGTCCCATGAGATGGTGGCTGCCCCTACCTCCTGTGACACTTTCACAAGTTAGAATGGTATATCAACCATTGGCACCTGGGAACAGCTCTCCACACAGGCCTGGTTTGGTCCATCTTCTCGACATTAAGAAGAGAGAAGCTGTTTCAGACACAACCCTTCATCCTGACCAGGTTGTTTGCCATGGAGGATGAATTTTGCTCTCTTAGGTCCTCCATAGCTGCTTACAACTTCTCCAGGAATTATTTCTGCATGGACCTTTGAGTTTCTCAGCATGTGGAAGATCCCCTATATTCCTGTATTGTAAGAACAACTCTATCCCTGCTCTTCTGTAAAGTTAAATTGACTGAACAGTGTATGGTTAGGTTAACTAACAGGTTCGATTTGGATTAGGAATCTTTTTGCGGGATGAATAATGGTATTGGGAAACTGCGATATTTACAAGAATATATAGGTGAATTATAAGTATGAAAACAGAAATCTAGCTAAGATTTGAAGCCCAAAAGGGCATTGGGCCCTTGACTGGGATACGTAGCTTTGAATTATGTTCTGCACTGATGTGTCAGGTAAATCGATATACAATGGCTTAGGTCCTTGTACCATGGATGATTAAATGTAGAAGAGAACTTCCAGTCAAAAGGGATAGTTGGTAGGATTCGGAAGATTCTCGGTAGGTTTAGAAAGAAGAGTGAGTATAGGATTTGGACCAAATGTTGTTTAGCAATAGGGTTTCTGGTAGACAGTGAATGTTAATGTCAGCACAAGTGAAGAGACAGTCACAATGATGAACTGGGGAAAATAGTTAGGAAAGCTGATATCAATAGAGACATTACGAAATCAGGCAAAGTATAAAGTGAGTGATAGGATTAGATATTTTCAACAGGGTTGAGTTTGAATATATAATCTTAGAAAGAAACAAATGTGTAGTGACCAATAGGATTGACATTTGACAGCATTAGGCAACCTGGACATGGATGTTTAGTAATCCATGCTCACTTTTCATTTAGTCTTTGCTACAATCTTAAGTGTGACCTTTGCTTTTTTTGTCCAGAATATTACTGTGATAAAACGTATATGTAGATCAGGTGACATGACTATTTTTCCACCATTTCTGGCAGCAACATATTCAAGACGTATAAATTAGTAATGGGGGTAAAAAGAGGTGTACCCTTTGTCTGTGCATATAGAGATAATGCATGAATAGACCATACTTTGAATAAATAATATATCTGGTTCCGACTTTAAATAATGGATTGAAATTATATGTGAAAAAATACAAGAAATCTTATATTGACATACAAACATTCATTCCAACCAGTTATATATCTAATGGCCACATTAAGGTTATGGTTTATCATGAAGGGTGTGTGAGTTTTGCTTCAAAAGTGATTATGGAAATCTAAAATAATGTGTTTGGAAAGAAGTCTCATGAAAAGACCAGTCAAGAAACCTGGAGGAATACATGTTTTATGAAGCAGGAAGTGATTGTGAAACAAATGCGCATAAATTTGTGAACTTGTGGATGAAATATATATATCCTATGATTTGTAAAAATTGAAGAAATAGTAATGTACCAGTGTTGAATGAAAATAAACGTCAGAATACACATCATGTCCCATACGAATCTACTTGATTGATGTTAATCTGGGTTAGTTACTGTACAAATATTAGGATTTGTAAGCACCATTTACTGAAGTTAGTTTTCAGAACTATGAAACAAATGTGTATTTCAGGAGGATGAATATTTCTGAGAATAATTTTGTGAAAAGTTTATTATAAATCCACATTTTTGAACATGAATGAATTTAGGGAGTGTATTTAAGATACATACATTTCATATTTTAAAAATCAGGACAGTATATATATATATATATATATATATATATATATATATATTCATAATTATATATATGTGTATATACATATATATGTGTATATACATATATATGTGTGTATATATATATATATATATATATATATATATATATATACACACACACAAAAAACACACACACAGACATTAAAATGTAGGAATATATACGCCAATCGAAGTTCATCATAAAATATATAGCATCCACAGATGCAAAAATATTTATTTTACTGAACAAGGATTTATTTATAATGTTGTTCTACTAGGAAGCTCACACATAGTTTGAATTTTCAGTTCCAACAGCGTTTAGAGTAGTGATCTCTTCTCACAACTTGTATCTGCCAAGTCAGTCACCTCACAAAAATGAACGTGTGATACCAGGTAGGATTCTATAAAGCATATAAAAATACATGTGCTGAATAGGCTACAGAGAAAGGCAGACAGGCATTTACATATTTGTTAACTTTAACAACACATGGAGAACTATTTCAATTAAAAATTGACTAGATTTATAACACCTACCATTTATCATGAAAAAGGCAAGTCCAACTATACCCCACGCCTCCTCTGAACTGCTTGTATTTCTATTCTGTTTGGGTTGTTTTTCTCCATCATTTGGATTAGTAGACAGAGTATAGTAGGGTATGGGTTATTGTCAGGATTCAGTATTTTCAATGGTATATAGGAAAATGAATCCAATGTGTATAAAAATATATGCTACACAATTATCTTCCCACTCTCATCCAGAACAATGCCTTTACATTACCTTCACCTCAAGTAAGACACAATTAGGGTAGAAGAGTTTGAAAATCCGTGAATGCATATCTGGGGTGGAAACAGTACTAAGAAACAAATACGTATTTCAGGTGGATGAATATTTCTGAGAATAATCTTGTGAAAAGTTGATTATGAATCCACAACATAAATATGAATGAATTTAGGAAGTGTGTAATAAGACACATATTTCATATTTTGAATACTCCTGAGAGTGTATCTATATATATATTTATATACACACACAGAGACAGACATTAAAAATTGCAATATATATGCCAAACGAAATTCACCATGAAATGTATATCATCCACAGATCCAAATATATTCATTTTACTGAACATGGATTTATGTATAATGTTGTTCAACTAGGAAGCTCACTCACATTTGAATTACCAGTTCAAGCAGCGTTTAGGAGGAGTGATCTCTTCTTCCAATTTGTATCTGCCAAGTCAGCCACCTCACAAGAATGTACGTGTGGTACCAGGTAGGATTCTATATGTGCATATAAAAATACGTGTGCTGAAAAGGCTACAGAGAAAGGGGGACAGGAATTCACTTATTTGTTAACTTTAAAAACGCATCGAGAACTATTTCAACAAATAATTGACTAGATTTATAACTGCTACACGCTACACTATACCATGCAAAAGGCAACTCCAACTATAAAACATACCTCATCTAAACTGCTTGTATTTCTATTATGTTTGTGTTATTTTTCTCCATCATATTAGGATTAGTAGTCAGAGTCTAATAGGGTATATGTTAGTTTCAGGGATTCAGCATTTCTAATGGAAAATAGGAAATTGAATCCAATGTGTATGCAAATATGTGCTACACAAAAATCTTCCCACTTTCATCCAGAACAATGCCTTGACATTACATTCTCCTCAAGTAAGACACAATTAGAGGATAAGAGTTAGAAAATCTGTGAATATATATCTGGAATGGAAAATACTCTGGAGTTTACAACTTTGGAGGTGGTAGAGAAGATTCTAAAAGTAAGGGACAGGGTAAACATTCCACAAACATGTAGCTCTGCTGGCCTAAATACTTTTTGAGAAACTGCCTCTAAGAGTGGGCACTTGAAGTATTTGATGTTCTGAGGAGATTTAGTTCCTTTGTAGAGAAACCATGAAAGCTGGGTCTGCATCTATGTTACTTGGAGGACATGGTTTCTTATTATCCAATGAACATGAGGCAGCAGTGCTGAATTCTCTCTTTGTAGGTAAACTATGGACACTGGGGTCTAAGTGTCTTTCAGTGTGGACTGTGAAGCCAATTGGTCATCCTCCACTTTTCGTGGTGTTTCTCGCTGCTGCACTGGGAGTTTGGTTTTTGCTTCAAAAAATACAAGGAGTTAAAATGGGACAGAGTGGTGGAGGGAGTTCTTTAAGGTGTGGTGAGTCAGGGTCTTCAGGAGAATGCACCAACCAAGGTTCTATCCCATGTAGATTGCCCCCTTGAGAATAGCAACATGATTCTGAACATTGCAGTGAATCCTCTCCATATAACAAGATGCCTTTACATATATGGGTCTGCTGGCTGCACCATGTCAGTCACAAGCCATTTGGAAGCCAATGGCTGATCCACATGGCCGCAACACAGATGTATTATCACACAATTGCATACCACTGCTCTAGGCCCACTACTCACCAGGCTCCAACTTACTGGCATATCTGTTCTACACCATTTTCATGAAACAAAGTCAATCAAGGAAGTGTCTGGTATACTCAGGAACAGAAACAGGACATCCAAAGTATTTCCAGTGCCAGCTGATCATCAAAATATCAAAAATTTCATGGTAATTTTCTAGCCATTTTTCACGGATGAAGTTTGAGGCTCTGAGGGCTCCAATTAATTCAGGAACCATTAAATGGTGAAGAAGCTAATTTCAATGAAAGCTCTGGAGCACTCTCACAGGCAAGGTTTCCCTAAGGGTGGCCAAAATGTCACATGAAGCCAGGCCCATTGAGATCTACAATATGAGGTCCATGTGTGTTTTAAACTCAAATATGGCTGCCAAGTCTTTAAGAAAAATTGTATGTTATATCCGGGCTGAAATTCCCAATGTTCTGTGGAAATCCAACCTGGGCCTAGATCTCAGGTTCCAAGGGCGACTCTCATGTGTGGCCTCCTAAAATCCCAACACAATTCATGGCAATACTTCTCTGAGGTCAGTTAAAGAACTCAGTCTCTAAGGGGAATCACACCAGAGTTCAAGCCCAGTGGAACAGTCATCTCTTCCAACCGCCACACAAATGACCACAATTAAAACCAAAACACTCCCACATGGTCCTCATCTTTTTCCATATAGACACTCCTTATAACGTCTGGCTGGAGTTTTCAATGAGGTTAACAGCCCAAGTCAGTGTCCAAATTAAGGTCCTGTTCCCCTCATTTGTCTAACATCAAGGTGGCCTGGACACACTTCCTGTAAACCAGGAATGATCAAATAGGCCTGCCATTAATACTGCTTGGCTTTTTCAATTTGAGGCCTTCTGACTCTGTGGTTTAGATTCTTTATGTGAATTTGAGTCATGAGAAAATCCAAGCCCCTCTGCAGAGATTTGAAGAACTCATTTGGCCGAAAGGATTCCTATTCTCACTTGATGGAAGTCAGGATCCTAACAGAGGAAGGTAAAAGAATTCATTCACAATGAGTGAATATTTGCCATTTTGGTTTTGGATGCACACATTTGATCTTTCTTTTGATCCATCAGGTGCTGAGAATCTAAGCCACAGCCTCACACAGGGCCAAGAGGATGATTCAGACACATCTTTTTCCAAAGCAATTAAGCAAAGAGACACAGGTGATGCCCTTCATTTCCATTTGAAAAATGTTTTCCTCAGGCTTCCCAAAGGGGTGCCCAGAGGCAAAGACATCCTGAGATTCAAGGCAACAGAACAATAGGTTAGCAAAAGGCCCAAAGCAGGGTTTCTCCACTGAGACTTTCCTGGTCACACTGATATCTGAGTTTTCTGAGATGCTGGCCATTCCCTTCAGATATCCAGTACATGGCCATGTGACAGAGATTGGAGGTGGTACATATCTTGGACACAAACCCAAGAGCCTATTCTGAAGAGTTGTCAAAATTCAGAAAGAAAACAGGGACTTAATAAGGTAGTAGGTGTTGCCTATCGATATGGAAACCACACTCCATTCATTAATTGGGCAGGATGAATGCTGGGAAGCTTTCTACTAGAGGGGACACATGCATTGATGCATTCTCTTTTCTAATGTATACAACCACGGACACAGTGGGATACACAGACATAGAAACACTCACCTTGTAAAACGACTTAGTAGAAACAGTTCACTGCAAACCAAAGAAACCTCCTTTCCTACCTATTCTCAGAACAGAGACAAAACCACACACCCACACTCAAAAAGACACCTCCTTCCCCCAAGTAGGGCTGTGATTATCCGGAGTGTCCTCTGACAGGTTTGCCATACTATGTTCCCCGGTAATGGTCTGTCCTGTCTCAGATCTGGTCTCCTTGTACAACTCTGTAAAGCAGTCAGGAGCCAGCGGTGAGCCACTACCTGCTTAGTCAGGAAAGGCCCGTGTTCATATCTTTCCTGGCATTTGGCCATCCTCACATCAGTCAGTACCAAGAAGACTGACTCTGTCCTTGGTGATTCCAAACAAATGAGACCACTTGGACTGGGACTGGGACTGGCTCTGGTGCTTGGTTTCCTTGGTCCCAAGTTCAGAAAGTTCCATCAACAAGGAAGTGAGGTAGGTCACTTCCTTTAAGAACTGAATGAGGTCACTGCCTTGGCAACCACTTTGTCCTAACAGTTGCTTCCAAGGGTCCCATGAGATGAAGGCTGCCCCTACTTCCTTTGGCACTTTCACAACTTAGAATGGTATATCAACCTTAGGCACCCGAGAACAGCTCTCCACACAAGCCTGGTTTGGTCCATCTTCTCTACAGTAAGAAGATAGAGGCTGATTCAGACAAAACCCTTCATCCTGACCAGGTTGTTTGCCATGGAAAATGACTTTTTGTCTCTCAGGTCCTTCATTGCTGCCTACATCTTCTCCAGGGATCATTTCTGCATGGACCTTTGAGGTTCTTAACAGGTAGAGCATCCCCTACATTCCTGTATTGTAAGAACAATCTGTCTCTGCTCTTCTGTAAAGTTAGATTGAGTGAACAGTGTATGGTTAGGGTTAATTTCATGTTCGATTTGGGTTAGGAATCATTCTGCTGGATTAATAATGGTATTGGGAACCTGTGATATTTATAAGAATATCGAGGTTAAACATATGTATGAAAACAGAAATTAAAGTAAGATTTGAATCCCAGAAGGGCATTGGGCAATTGATTGGGATATTTAGCTTTGAATTACTATCTGCACACATGTCTCAAATAAATCGATATACAATGGCAGAGGAACTTGAACCTTGGATGATTGAATGCTGAAGAGAACATCCAGTCAAAAGGGATTGTCGGTAGGATTAAGAAGATAGTCGCAGTTATTAATATGGTATTATGTAAAAATGTGGATGTGTAACCGATGTGATTCTGCAACTTGTATTTGGGGTAAAAAAGGGAGCTGATAACCCATTTGAATCAAATGTATGGAAGATGATATGCCATGAGCTTTGTAATGTTTTGAACAACCAATAAAAAAAATTAAAAAAAAAAAAGAAGATAGTCGTTATGTTTAGCAAGTAGAGTTAGTATAGGATATGTAACAAAAGTTCTTTAGCAATTTTTTTCGGGCAGTGAGTGAATATAAATGTCAGCACATATGAAGAAATCAGACACAATGATGAACTGGGGAAAATTTGTAGAAAAGCAGATATCAATAGAGACATTAGGAAATCAGGCAAAGTATAAAGTGAGTGATAGAATAAGACATTTTCAACAAGGTTGAGATTGAATATCTAATCTTAGGAAGAAACAAATATGTAGGTCACCAATAGGATTGACATTTGAGAGCATTAGGCAACATGGACATGGATGTTGTTAGTAATCCATGTTCACTTTCCATTTAGACTTTGGTACAATCCTAAGTGGGACCTTTGCATTTTGTTTCCAGAATATTACTGTGATAAAATGTGTATGTAGATCAGATGACATGATTATTTCTTCCACCATTTCTAGGAGCAGTATTTTGAAGACGTATAAATTAGCATTGGGGGTAAAAAGAGGTGTACCCTGTTTCTATGAATATACAGATAATGCATGAATAGACCTTAATTTCAATAAATAATATAACTTGTTCCACTTTAAGTAATGGATTGAATTGATATCTGAAAATATATAAGAAATCTTATATTGATATGCAATCATTCATGACAACCAGTTATACACCTAATGTTAATATTAGGTTACGGTTTATCATGAAGTTTGTGTGAGTTTTGCTTCAAAAGTGATTATGGAAATCGAAAATAATGTGTTTGGAAAGAAGTCTCATGAAAAGGCCAGTCAAGGAACACCGAGGAATTCATGAGTTCTGAAGAAGGAAGTGATTGAAATTGAAATAAATGACGATAAATTTGCTTACTTGTGGATGAAATATTATAATATGATGTGAATAAACTGAAGAAATAGTAATGTACCAGTGTTGAATAAAAATGAACATCAAAATACACATCATGTCCCACAGGAATCTACTCGCATTGATGTTAAACTGTGTCAGTTACTGTAGAAATATTAGGATTTCTTTGCACCATTCACCAAAGTTAGTTTTCTTTTTTTTTTAATTTTTATTTATGCTTGTTCAAAACATTACATAGTTCTTGATATATCATATTCCACACTGTGTTTCAAGTAGGTAATGAACTCCCATTTTTACCCCGTAAACAGATTGCAGAATCACATCAGTTACACATCCATTGACTTACATATTGCCATACTAGTGTCTGTCGTATTCTGCTGCCTTTCCTAACCTCTACTATCCCCCTCCCCTTACCTCCCCTCCCCTCTTCTCTCTCTACCTCTTTACTGTAATTCATTTCTCCCCCTTGTATAATTTTTTCCTTTCCCTCACCTCCTCTTGTATGTAATTTATATAACCCTGAGGGTCTCCTTTTATTTCCATGCAATTTCCCTTCTCTCTCCCTTTCCCTTCCTCCTCTCATCCCTGTTTAATGTTCATTTTCTTCTAATTCTATTCGTCCCTACTCTGTTCTTAGTTACTCTCTTTATATCAATAAAGACATTTGGCATTTGGTTTTACGGATTGGCTAGCTTCACTTAGCATAATCTGCTCTAATGCCATCCATTTCTCTGCAAGTTATATCATTTTGTCATTTTTTAATGCAGAGTAATATTCCATTGTGTATAAATGCCACATTTTTTATCCATTCATCTATCGAAGTGCATCTAGGTTGGTTCCACAGTCTTGCTATTGTAAATTGTGCTGCTATGAACATCAATGTATCAGTGTCCCTGTAGCATTTTTTTTAGGTCTTTAGGGAATAGACTGAGAAGGGGAATACCTTGGTCAAATGGTGGTTCCATTCCCAGTTCTACAAGAAATCTCTATACTGCTTTCCAATTTGGCTGCACCAATTTGCAGTCCCACCAGCAATGTACAAGTTTACCCTTTTCTCCACATCCTCACCAGCACTTGTTGTTGTTTGAGTTCATAATAAATATCTGGAATGGAAAATGCTCAGGAGTTCACAACCTTGAAGGTGGTAGAGGAGTTTCCAAAAGTAAGGGACAGGGTAAATACCACAAACATGGAGCTGTGTCGGCCTTAAGACTTCTTGAGAAAATGCCTCTGAGGTTGGGCACTTGAAATATATGTTGTTGTCAGGAGCTTTAGCTTCCTTTGTAGTGAGACCATCAAAGCTGAGTCTGCATCTATGTGACCTGAAGAACATGGTTTTTTATTTTCCTATAAACACGAGGCAGCAGTGCTGAATTCTCTCTTTGTAGGCAAACTGGGGCTACTGGGGTCTATGTGTCTCCCCGTGTGGACTGTGAAGCCATTTGATCATCCTTCACATTTCGTCATGTTATTTGATGCTGCACTGAAAGTTTGGTATTTACTTTACGAAATAAAGGAGTTTAACTGCGATACAGTGCTGCAGGGAGTTCTGTCACATGTTGTGGTCAGGATCGGCAGGAGAATGTACCAAGTAGGCTTCTATCACACATAGTTGCCCCCTTGACCATAGCAATATGATTCTGAACATTGCCCTGAAACCTCTCCATTCAACAAGATGCCTTTACATCCAAAGGTCTGCTAGCTGCACATGTCAGTCACAAACCATTTCTAAGCCAATGGCAGATCCACGTGGCCGCACCACAGATGTTTTTTTCACACACCTACACTCTACTGCTCTTGGCCCACTACTCAGCAGGCTCCAACTTACTGGCATCTCTTTTCTACACCATTATCATGAAACTCAGTCAAACCAGACACTGTCTTGTATACTCATGATAAGCACCAGGACATCAAATGGATTTCCAGTGCCAGCTGGTCATGGAAATTTCAAAAATTTCATGGTATTTTCTAGCCATTTTTCAAGGATGAAGTTGGAGGTACTGTGGGTTTCAATTCATTCAGGAACCATTAAATGTTGAGGAAGCTCATTTCAATGGAAGCTCTAGAGAACTCTCACAGGCAAGTCCTCCGAAAGAGTGGCCCAATGTCACATAAAGCCAGCCACATTGAGGTCTACAATGTGAGGTCCATGTGTGTTTTGACTCTCAACTATTGCTTCCAAGTTTTTCAGAATATAATCAAGTGATATCCTCGCTGAGATTCCCAGTGCTCTGTGGAAAGCCACCCTGGGCCTAGATCTCAGTTTCCAAGGGTGACTCTCATGTGTGGCCTCCGAAAATCCCAACACAATTCATGGCAATACTTCTCTAAGGTCAGTTCCAGAACTCAGTCTCCAAGGGGAATCCCACAAGAGTTGAAACCCAGGTGGACACAGTCATCTTTTCCAACTGCCACACAAATGACCACAATTGAAACCAAAACACTCCCACATGGCCCTCATGTTTATCCATATAGACACTCATCATAACCTCTCGCTGGAGGTTTCCATGAGGGGCGCAGACCAAGACACCGTCCAAAATAAGCTCCCTTGCCCCTAATTTGCCGAAAGTCAGGGTGGCCTACACACCCTTCCTGTGAACCAGAACTGATCAAATAGGGATGTAGTTAATACTGTTCTGCTTTTCCAATTTGAGGCCTACTGACTGTCAGGTATAGATTCTTTATGTGATTTGGAGTCATCAGCAAACCCAAGCACTTCTGCAGGGGTTCAAAGAACTCATTTGAACTAAAGGATCCTGATTCTTACTTGATGAAGGTCAGGAATCTAATAGAGGAAGGCAAGAGACTCATTTGCCATTTCTGTTTTGAGTGCACACATGGAATCTATCTTTAGATGCATCAGGTGCTGAGAATCTAAGCCACAACCTCACACAGAACCAAGAGGCTGATTCAGACACATCCTTTTACAAAGCAATTAAGCAAAGAGCAACAGGTGATGCCCATTCATTTTCATTTGAAAACTGTTTTCTTCAGGCTTCACAAAGGGGTGGCCAGAGGCAAAAACCTTCCTGACATTTAGGGCAACAGAAAAACAGGTAAGCAAAAGACCCAAAGCAGGGTTTCTCCACTGAGACTTTCCTGGTCACACTGATATCTGAGTTTTCTGAGATGCTCCCCATTCACTTTAGCTATCAAGTACATGGTCATGTCACAGAGCTTGGAGGTTGTATATATCTTGGACACAAAACCATGAGCCTATTCTGGAGAGTGGCCAGAATTCAGGAAGAAAACAGGATCTTAGGAAGATAGTAGGTTTTGCCCATCCAGAAGGCAAGCCGTGGTCCATTCATCAATTGGGCAGGATGAATGCCAGGAAGCTTTCTACTAGACAGGACACATCCATTAATTCATTCTCTTTTCTAATGTCTACAACCACAGACACAGTGGGATACACAGACATAGAAACACTCACATGTCAAACGACTTACTAGAAACAGTGCAATCCACACCAAACAAACCGCATTTTCTACCTATTCTCAGAACATGTGACAAAACCACAAAACCACAACCACTCCCACAAAGGCACCTCCTTCCCCCAAGTAGGTCTGTGAGTATCCAGAGTGTCCTCTGACTGGTGGGCCATACAATGTTCTCCCGAAATGTCCTGTCCTGACTCAGATCTGGTCTCCTTGGCCAACTCTGTGAAGTTGTCAGGAGGCAGCGGTGAGCCACTACCTGCTTTCTCAGAAAAGGTCCCTCTTCAGAGCTCTCCTGGCCTTTGGCTATCCTCACATAGGTAGGTACCAAGAAAGACTGACCCTGTCCTTGGTAAAACCGAACAAGTGAGCCCACTGGGACTGGGACTGGGACTGGCTCTGGGTGCCTGTCTTCATGGATCCCAAGTTCAGAGAATTCCTTCACCAAGGAAGTGACGTAGGTCACTTCCTTCAGGAACTGAATCAGGTTACTGCCTTGGCAACCAATTTGTCCTAACAGTTGCTTCCAAGAGTCCAATGAGTTGGAGGCTGCCCCTACTTCCAGTGAAACTTTCACAATTTTGCATCGTATATCAACCATAGGCACCCAAAAAAAGCTCTCCAGATAGGCCTGGTTTGGTCCATCTTCTATACATTAAGAAAAGAAATGTTGATTCAGACACATCCCTTCATGCTAACCAGGTTGTTTGTCATGGAAGATGACTTTTGCTCTCTGACGTCATTCATAGCTGCCTACATTTAATCCTGGGATCATTTCTTTAATGACCTTGGAGGTTCTCAGCAAGTGGAAGATCCCCTAATTTCTGTATTGAAAGACCAACTCTGTCCCTGCTCTTCAGTAAAGTTAGATTGAGAGAACAGTGTGTGGTCAGGGTTAATAACATGTTCCATTTGGGTTAGGAATCATTCTGCGGGATGAATTATGGTATTGGGAACGTGCAATATTTATAAGAATATAAGTGAATTATAAGTATGAAAACAGACATCTAGGTAATATTTGAAGCCCAGAATTGCATTGGACCCTTAGCTGGGATTCTTAGCTTTGAATTATATTCTGCACAGATGTCTCAGATAAATCGATATACAATGGCATAATTACTTGTACCTTGGTTTATTGAATGTTGAAGAGAACATCCAGTCAAAAAGGGATAATTTGTAGGATTAGTAAGATAGTTGGTAGGTTTTGAAAGAAGAGTGAGTATAGGATTTGGATAAAAAGATCTTTAGCTGTAGGGTTTCGGATAGAGTGAATGTAATTGTCAGCACATGTGGAGAGTCTGTCAAAAGGATGAACTGGGGAAAAAAGTAGAAATGCAGATATCAATTGACATTAGGATATCAGGCAAAGTATAAAGTGAGTGATAGAATTATACATTTTCAACAGGCTTGAGTTTGAATATATAATCTTAGGAAGAAACAAACATGTAGTCACCAATAGGATGAACTTTTAAGAGCATTAGGCAACATGGACATGGATGTTTTCCGTAATCCATGCTCACTTTTCATTTAGGCTTTGGTACAAACATAAGTTTGACCTCTTCTTTCTGTGTGCAGAATACTACTGTGGTAAAATGTATATGTAGATCAGGTGACATGAGTATTTCTTCCACCATTTCTGGGAGCAATATTTTGAAGACGTATAAATTATTTTTGGAGGTAAAAATGGTGTACACTGTGTCTATAATTATAGAAATAATGCATGAATAGACCGTACTGTAAATAAATATTATAACTGGTTCTAACTTTAAATAATGGATTGAATTGATATCTGAAAATATACAGAAAATCTTACATTGATATACAATCCTTCATTCCAACCAGTAATATATCTAATGGTTATATCAGCATTATGGTTTTTCATGAAGAATGTGTGAGTTTTGCTTCAAAAGTGATTATGGAAATCGGAAATAATGTGTTTGGAAAGAAGTCTCATGAAAAGACCAGTCAAGAAACCTGGAGGAATACATGTGTTTTGAAGCAGAAAGTGATTGAAAGTGAAACAAATGCCTATATATTTGTGAACTTGTGGATCAAATATATATCCTATGATGTGCATAAACTGAAGAAATAGTAATGTACCACTGTTACATAAAAATGAACGTCAAAATACACATCATGTCCTCTCCCACAGGAATCTACTTGCATTGATGTTAAACTGGGTCAGTTATTGTAGAAATATTAGGATAATGCCGCAGTCTTGCTGGGCACAATCAGGAGCCACTTGCCAAAAGAAACGAACTTTATTTTTAGAACCACACACGCCAAACAAAACAGCCTCTCAGGAAAAACCTTCAGAGCCCCAACTGCCACCACTGGCTTCCCAAAACCTCTCCCTCCCACATGAGCCTCTCTCCGCCTCCCACAATCCTCCTGCTCTTGAGGCCGATTGGCTGGGTCATGTGGGCAAGGTCAAAAAAAGTCCCCCAATGAGCAGTTTTGTGGTCTGAAAGGGCAGGGAAACAGCCCATTGAGCATCACCGCAGAGGAGCCAATCAGCTAGTTGTTGCTGGGGCCGCTGTGAGCCAATCATCAGCCGGCAGCTGGAAGTTTGCTGGCAGCAGGAATTTTGCTGGCGCCCCTTCGGCTGTGGCTCTCAACATCTTCCCCTCTCTGTTTAAACAACACGCATGTGGCTTAGGGACCGTGCCTGCCTTAGGTTGTCCAATAGTACATATGGTCTTTACCCGTTAAGTTGGTACCATTGCAATTGGATCTTACCCGTCACTGACTACCCGTCCAGTATAGAGCCACACCTGTGGAGAGGTCTTTGTACCAGCGGGGGTGGGTGAGGTTCTTTGCCTCACCTCTGTTGGCCCCCCCAAATTTTAGCTGGACGATCATGACACGCAGAAGGGAGGAAGATACACCAAGCCAATTGACGGCTCCTTTTGGAAAAATTGTACCACCGATGACATCATCAGCAAATATACCCCAACACTACGACAAGTCGCTGCACCAACAGATAGTTCACAATGCATTTAGGTGAGTTCACATGTGTCCAGGCAAGTTCTGCAAGCAGTACAGGGATGGCTATTGCAGAAGCTGTAGATTGGAATTATCTTTGATTTCACCTGCACTGGGATGAAGATAGGAACTCTGGCAATAATGTCTAAAGAAAAAAATTATGTAACATTCCAGAAGGCACTAAAACCAAAAAAAAAAAAAAAAAACATATGTAACATTCCAGAAGGCACATCAAAAACCAAAATGGCCCAAAAAGCATTCATTGAGGATGAAGTCTCTCACCTTCCTCTGTAAGGTTCCTGACCTCCATAAAATGAGAATAGGGATTTATTGGGTCAAATGAGTTCTTCAAAACCCTGCAGAGGGTAGCCAATGGGTTATTGGGTTTTTTCATTACTCCAATTCACATCAAGAATCTATACTCCACAGACAGTAGGCCTCAAATTAGAGAAGCAGAGCAGTACTAAAGTCAGGGTTATTTGATCACTCCTGATTCACAGAATGGGTCTCCAGGCCACCTTGACTTTAGGCAAATGAGAGGAAAGGGATATTATTTTGGACACAGTCTTGGGCTGTGCCCCTCAAGGAAACGTCAAGCCAGAGGTTATGATGAGTGTCTATATGGAAGAAGATGAGGGCCATTTGGGAGTTTTTTGGTTTTCCTTGTGGTCATTTATGTGGCAGTCGGAAGAGATGACTGGGTCCACCAGGGCTTGAACTCTGGTGTGATTCCCCTTAGAGACTGAGTTCTGGAACTTACCTCAGAGAAGTATTGCCATGATTTGTGTTGGGATTTTAGGCGGCCACCCATGAGAGTCGCCCGTTGAAACTGAGATCTAGGCCTGGGGTGGCTTTCCACAGAGCACTGGGAATCTCAGACAGAATATCATATGATATTATTTTGAAATACTTGCCAGACATAGTTGAGAGTCAAAACACACATGGACCTCACATTGTAGACCTCAATTGGCCTGGCTTCATGTGACTATTTGGCCACTCTTTGGAAAGCCTTGCCTGTGAGAGTTCTCCAGAACATTCCTTGAAATGAGCTTCCTCAACATTGAATATTTCCTGAAAGAATTGAAACAAATAATGCCTCCAACTTCATCCTTGTAAAATGGCTAGATAAATACCATGAAATTTTTGAAATTCGCATGATGAGGTGGCACTGGAGAACCTTTGATGTTCTGTTGCTCATCATTAGTGTACCAGACAGTTCCTTGATTGATTGGGTATAATGAAAGTGGTGTAGAACAGAGATGCCGGTTAGATGGAGACTGCGGAGTATTTGGCCCAGAACTGTGGTGTGCAGGTGTGTGATAAAATATTTATGGTGGTGCCATGTGGATCTGCCATTGATTTCCAAATGGCTTTTAGCTGACATGGTGCACCCAGCAGACCCTTATATGCAAAGGCATCTTGTTATATGGAGAGGTTTCAGGGCAATGTTCAGAATCAGGTTGCTATGGTCAAGGGGGCAAGCTATGTCGGATAGAAGCCGGATTGGTGCGTTCTCCTGGAGACTCTGACCCACCACATGTCACAGAACTCCCTCCAACACTATGTCCCAGTTGAACTCCTTGTATTTCTTGAAGCAAATACCAAACTCCCAGTTCAGCACCAAGAAACACCATGAAAATTGAAGGATGACTAAATGGCTTCATCGTCCACACAGTTAGACACTTTGGCCCAGTGGCCTCTGTTTACCTACAAAGAGAAAAATCAGCACTGCTGCCTCAGGTTCATTGGAAAATAAGAAACCATGTTCTCCAGGTCACATAGATTCAGACCCAGCTTTGATGGTTTCACTACAAATGAAGACAAAGCTACTGACAACAACATATATTTCAAGTGCCACACCTCAGAGGCAGTTTCTCCAGAAGTCTTTTTTCCAGCAGACCTCCATGGTTGTGGAGTGTTTACCCAGTTCCTTACTTCTGGAAACTCCTCTACCTGCTCCCAGGTTGAGAACTCCTGAGAATTTTCCATTCCAGATATGTATTCACAGATTTTCTTACTCTTCTCCTCTAATTGTGTCTCACTTGGGGCAAAGGTAATGTCAAGGCATTGTTCTAGGTGAGAGTGGGAAGATTATTGCGTAGCACATATTTGCATACACATTGGATACATTATCCTATTTTCCATTTGAAATACTGAATTCCCGACACTAACCCATACCCTACTAGACTCTGACTACTTATCCTAAAATGATGGAGAAAAAGAAACCTAACAGAATAGAAATACAGGCCTTTTGTAGGAGGCATGGTGTATACTTGGATTTTCCTTCTCCTTTATCAAGGATATGTGTTATGAATCTAGTCAACTTTTCATTGTAAAATTTCTCCATGAGTTTTCAAAGTTAACACATATGTAAATTCCTGTCTCCTTTTCTCTGTAGCCTCTTTAGAACATGTATATTTTTATGCATATATAGACTCCTACCTGGTAACACACGTACATTCTTGTGAGCTCACTGACTTTGGAATATACAAATTATGAGAATAGATAACTTCCCCTAAATACTGATGGAACTGAAAATTCAACCTATGGGTGAGCTTCCTAGTGAACAACATCATACATAAATCCATGTTCAGTAAAATGAATATTTTTAGATATGTGGATGATATATATTTCATGATAAATTTTGATTGGCATATATATTGCTACATTTTATTGTTGTGTGTGTGTGTATATGTATATATATGTATATATATATATATATATATTTATATATATGTATGTATATATATATATATATTTATATATATATATATATATATATATATATATATATATATATATATATATTCACGAGATTTTCCAGATTTTCCAAAACATGAAATAAATGTGTCTTATTATACACTCCCTAAATTCATTCAAGTTCATGTATGTGGATTTAAAATCAACATTTTACATGATTATCATCAGTCTGGCTGGGCACAATTCAGGAGCCAACTGTCAAAAGAAACGAACTTTATTTTTAGAACCACACAAACCAAACAAAACAGCTTCTCAGGAAAAACCCTCAGAGCCCAACTGCCACCACAGTCTTCCCACAAGCCTCTCCCTCAACCACAAGCCTCCTCCTTTTGAGGCCGATTGGCTGGGTCACATGGGCGGAGCCAAAAAAGTCCACCAATGAGCAGCTCCGTTGTCTGAAAGGGCAAGGAAACATCCCATTGAGCATCACCACAGAGGAGCCAATCAGCTAGATGTTGCTGGGGCCTCTGTGAGCCAATCATCCACTGGCAGTTTGAATGGGCGGGGAAACAGCTCAATGAGCATCTGCAGTGAGCATCACCACAGAGGAGCCAATGAGCTAGATGTTGCTGGGGCTGCTGTGAGCCAATCATCAGCCGGCAGCTGGAAGTTTGCTGGCAGTTGGAGGTTTCCTGGGGCCCCTTTGGCTGTGGCTCTCAACATCTCCCCCTCTCTGTTTAAACAACAAGCATGTGGCTTAGGGACCATGCCTGCCTTTGGTTGTTCAAAACTACATATGGTCCTTACTGGAGAACCTTGGCTGTGGCTATCAACAGGATTTGTATGTACCATTCACTGAAGTTAGTTTTCAGTACTAGGAAACAAATATGTATTTCAGGTGGATAAATATTTCTGCGAAAAATCTTGTGAAAAGTTGATTTTAAATCCACATACTTGAACATAAATGAATTTAGGGAGTGTAAATAAGATACATATATTTCATATTTTGAAAAATCTGGAGAGTGTGTGGGTGTGTGTGTGTACACACACACACACACACACACAGATATTAAAATGTAGCAACATATATGCAAATCGAAATTCACCATGAAATATACATCAATCACAGATCCAAAAATATTCAATTTTCTTAACAGGGATTTATGTATAATGTTGTTCTACTAGGAAGCTCACCCATTATTTGAATTTTCAGTTCCAACAGCGTTTAGGAGGAGTGATGTCTTCTCACAAATTGTATCTCCCAAGTCAGTCACCTCACAAGAATGTAGGTGTGACACCAGGTAGGATTTGATATGTGCATATAAAAATACATTGCTGAATAGGCTACAGACAAAGGGAGACAGGAATTCACATATTTGTTAACTTTAAAAACACATGGAGATCTATTTCAATTAAAAATAGACTGGATTTATAACACCTAACATTTATCATGAAAAAGGCAAGATCAACTATACACCATGCCTCGTCTGAACTGCTTGTATTTCAATTCTGTTTGTGTTACTTTTCTGCATCATATTAGAATTAGTAGTCAGAGTCTAGTAGGGTATGGGTTCGTGTCAGGGATTCAGTATTTCGAATGGAAAATTGGAAAATGAATCCAATGTGTATGCAAATATGTGCTACACACAAAAAATTCCCACTCTCATTCAGAACAATGGCCTGAAATAACCACGCCCCATGTAAGAAACAATTAGAGGAGAAGAGTTAGAAAATCTGTGAATACATACGTAGAATGGAAAATGCTCAGTAGTTCACAACCTTTGAGGTGGAAAAGACGTTTCCAAACCTTAGGGACAGGGTAAAACTCCACAAACATGGAACTCTGCTGGCCTAAACACTTCTGGAGATACTGACAATGAGGTTGGGTACTTGAAATATATGTTGTTGTCAGAACCTTTAGCTTCCTTTGTAGTGAGACCATCAAACTTGGGTCTGCATTTTTGTGACCTGGAGGACATGAATTCTTATTGTCCAATGAACATGAGGCAGCAGTGCTGAATTCACTCTTTGTAGCTAAACTGTGGCCACTGGGGGATAAGTGTCTACCCGTCTTTAATTTGAAATCATTTGGTCATGCTCCACTTTTAGTGGTGTTTCTTGCTGCTGCAGTGGGTGTTTTGTATTTGGTTCATGACATACAAAGAGTTAAACTGGGACACAATGCTGGAGGGAGTCCTGTAACGTATGGTGTGTCAAGGTCTGCAGGAGAATGCACCAACCAGGCTTCTATCCCCCATTGCTTGCCCCCTTTACCATAGGAACTTGATTCTGAACATTGCCCTGAAAACTCTCCATGTAACATGATGCCTTTACATACAAAGTTCTGCTAGCTGCACCATGTCAGTCACAAGCCATTTGAAAGCCAATGTAAGATCCACATGACCCCACCACAGATGTATTGTCACACACCTGCACACAACTGCTCTAGGCCCACTACTCAGCAGGCTCCAACTTACTGGCATCTCTGTTCTACACCATTTTCATGAAACACAGTCAATGAAGGCATTTTCTGGTACACTCATGATCAGCAACAGGACATCCAAAGGTTCTCCAGTGCCACCTGGTCATGGGAATTTCAAAATTTGGTGGTAGTTATCTAGCCATTTTTGAAGGATGAAGTTGGAGGCACTGTGGGTTTAAATTCATTCAGGAGCCATTAAATATTGAGTAAGCTCATTTCGATGAAAGCTCTGGAGAACTCTCACAGGAAAGGCTTCCCAAAGAGTGGCCCAAGGTCACATGAAGCCAGGCCCATTGAGGTCTACAATGTGAGGTCCATGTGTGTTTTGACTCTCAACTATGGCTGTCAAGTCTTTCAAAATAAAATGATGTGATATCCTTGCTGAGATTCTCAGTGCTCTGTGGAAAGGAACCCTGGGCTTAGATCTCAGTTTCCAAGGGTGACTCTCATGCATGGCCTGCTAAAATCCCAACACAATTCATGGCAATACTTCTCTGAGGTCAGTTCCAGAACTCAGTCTCTAAGGTAAATCACACCTGAGTTCAATCCCAGGTGGACCCAGTCATCTCTTCCAAACGCCACACAAATGACCACAATTAAAACCAAAACACTCCCACATGGCCCTCATCTTCTTCCATATAGACACACATCATAACCACTGGCTGGTGGTTTTCATGAGTTGCGCAGCCTAAGACAGTATCCAAAATAAGCTCCCTTGCCCCTCATTTGCCTAAAGTCATGGTGGCCTGGACACCCTTCCGGTGAACCATGAGTGATCAAAAAGGCTTGCTGTTAATACTGCTTCGATTTTCCAATTTTAGGCCTACTGACTCTTCGGTTTAGATTCTTAATGTTAAATGGAGTCATGAGAAAAACCAAGCACCTCTGGGCTAGCCTCTTCAGGGCTTTGAAAAACTCATTTGACCAAAAAGATCTTGATTCTCACTTGATGGAGGTCAGGATCCTTAGAAGAATTCGAGAGACTTCATCCACAATGACTGCTCTTTTGGCCATTTTGGTTTTGGATACACAAGAGATCTTTCTTTAGATCCCTCAGGTTCTGAGAATCTAGGCCACAGCCTCACAGGGGGCCAAGAGCCTAAATCAGACACATCCCATTCCAAAGCAATTAAGCAAAGAGCCACAGGTGATGCCCATTTATTTCCATTTGAAAACTGTTTTCTTCATGCTTCACAAAGGGGTGGCCTGAGGCAAAGATGTTCCTGACATTCAGTGCAACAGAACAATAGGTAAGCAAAATTCCCAAAGCAGGGTTTCTCCACTGAGACTTTCCTGGTCACACTGATATCTGAGTTTTCTGAGATGCTCACCATTCCCTTCAGCTATGTAGTACATGGCCATGTCACAGAGCTTGGAGGTGGTACATATTTTGGACACAAAACCATCAGTCTATTCTGGAGAGTGCCCACAATTCAGGAAGAAAACAGGAACTTAGGAAGATAGTAGGTGTTGCCCATCTATAAGACAAGCCACAGTCCATTCATAAATCGGGCAGGATGAATGCTGAGAAGATTTCAACTAGACAGGACTCATCCATTGATGCATTTTCTTTTCTAATGTCTACAACCAGGGGCACAGTGGGATACACTGATATCCAAACACATGCCTTGTCAAATGACTTACTACAAACAGGTCCCGCCAAAACAAACAAACCGCCATTCCTACCTATTCTCAGAACATGAGACAAATTCACAAATCCCCACCCACACCCACAAAGACACCTCCTTCCCCCAAGTAGGTCTGTGACTATCTGGAGATTCCACTGACTCGTGGGCCATAGTATGTTCCAAATAAATGGCCTTCCTGTCTCAGACCTGCTTTCCTTGTGCAACTCTGTGAATTTGTCAGGAGCCAGCAGTGTGCCACTACCTGCTTTCTCAGGAAAAACCCTATTCAGAGCTTTCCTGCGTTTTGGACATCCTCACATCAGTAGGTACCAAAAATGAATGTCTGTGTCCTTGGTAAATCCAAACAAGGAGACCACTGGGACTGGGACTGGACTGGCTATGGGTTCCTGTCTTCCTGGATCCCAAGTTCAGAGAGTTCCAACACCAAAGAAGTGATGTGAGGTCACTTCCTTCAGGAACTGAATCAGATCACTGCCTTGGCAACCTCTTTGTCCTAACAGTTGCTTCCAAGGCTACCAGGAGAAAGAGGCTGCCCCTACTTCCTGTGACACTTTCACAAGTTAGAATGCTATACCAACCATAGGCACCCGGGAGCAGCTCTCCACACAGGCCTGGTTTGGTCCATCTTCTCTACATTAAAAAGAGAAAGGCTGATTCAGAAACAACCCTTCATTCTGACCATGTTGTTTGCCAGGGAAGATGACTTTTGCTCTCTCAGGTCCTTCATAGCTGCCTACATCTTCTCCAGTGATCATTTCTGCATGGAATTTTGTGGTTCTCAGCAGGTGGAAGATCCCCTACATTCCTATATTGTAAGACCAACTTTGTCCCTGCTCCTCTGTAAAGTTAGATTGAGGGAACAGTGTATGGTTAGGGTTAATAACATGTTCGATTTGGGTTAGAAATTATTCTGCTGGATGAATAATTGTACAAGAATAATGAGGTGAAATGTATGTAGGAAAACAGAAATCTAAGTAAAATTTGAAGCCCAGAAGGGGATTGGGCTTCAAGGGATTGTGATACTTAGCATTGCGATCAAGGGATTGTGATACTTAGCATTGAATTATGTTCTGCAGAGATGTCTCAGAGAGATCGATATACAATGGCATAAGACCCTGTACCTTGGATTATTGAATGTAGAAGAGAACATCCAGTCAGAAAGCATTAATAGGTAGGATTAGGAAGATAGTAGGTTTAGGAGGAAGAGTGATTATAGGATTTGGAACAAAAGTTTCTTAGCAATAGGGTTTCGATTAGAGTGTGAATGGAAATGTCAGCACATGTGAAGAGTCAGTCACAATGATGAACTGGGGAAAATATGTAGGAAAGCAATCAATAGAGACATTATGAAATCAGGAAAAGTATAAAGTGAGAGAAAGGATTAGATGTTTTCAACAGGGTTGAATTTGAATATATAATCTTAGGAAGAAACAAATATATTGTCACAAATAGGATTGATTTTTGAGAGCATTAGGCAACTTGGACATGGATGTTTTTAGTAATCCATATTCACTTTACATTTAGGCTTTGGTACAAACATAAGTGTGACCTTTTCTTTTTGTGTCCAAATATTACTGTGATAAAATGTATATGTAGATAAGGTGACATGAGTATTTCTTCCATCATTTCTGAGACCAATAATTTGAAGACGTATAAATTAGTATTGGGTTTACAAAGAGGTGTACCCTGTGTCTATGAATATAAAGAAAAAGCATGAATAGACTGTACAGTGAATAAATAATATAACTGGTTTCACTTTAAATCATGGATTGAATTGATATCTGAAAATATATAAGAAATATTATATTGATACAAAATCATTCATTCCAACCAGTTATACATCTAATGGTAATATTGGGGTTATGGATTATCATGAAGGGTGTGTGAGTTTTGCTTCAAAAGTGATTATGGAAATCGAAAATAATGTATTTGGAAAGAAGTCTCATGAGAAGACCAGTCAAGAAACATGGAGGAATACAATAGTTTCGAAGCAGAAAATGATTGAAAGTGAAACAAATGCCTATAATTTTGTAACTTGTGGATGAAATATATATCTTATAATGTGCATAAACTGAAGAAATAGTAAAATACCAGTGGTGAATAAGAATGAACATAAAAATACACATCATGTCCCATAGGAATCTACTTGCATTAATGAGAAACTGGGTCAATTATTGTAGAAATATTAGGATTTGTATTCATGATTCACTGAAGTTAATTTTCAGTAATAGGAAACAAATAGTATTTCAGGTGGTTGAATATTTCCGAGAATAATCTTGTGAAATGTTGACTATAAATCCTCATACATGAACTAGAATGAAATTAAGGAGTGTATAATAAGACACATATATTTAATATTTTAAAACATCTGGAGTGTGTATACACACACACACACACACACACACACATTAAAAAGTAGTAGTATATATGCCAATCGAAATTCATCATGAAATATATATCATCCACAGATCGAAAAATATTCATTTTCCTGAACATGGAATTATGTATAATATTGTTCAACTAGGAAGCTCACACAGAGGATGAATTTTCAGATCCCACAGTGTTTAGGAGGAGTGATCACTTCTCACAATTTGTATCTGCCAAGTCAGACACCTGACAAGAATGTACGTGTGATACCAGGTAGGATTCTATATATGCATATAAAAATAGATGTGCTGAATAGGCTACATAGAATGGGAGAGAGGAATTCACATATTTGTTAACTTTAAAAACACATGGAGAACTATATCAATTACAAATTGACTAGATTTATAACACCAACACTTTGTCACGCAAAAGCCGTGTCCAACTATACACTATGCCTCCTCTGATATGCTTGTATTTCTATTCTGTTTGAGTTATTTTTCTCCATCATATTAGGATTAGTAGTCAGAGTATAGTAGGTTATGGGTTAGTGTCAGGGATTCAGTATTTCAAGTAGAAAATAGGAAAATGAATCTAATAAGCATGAAAATATGTGCTACAAAAAATATTCCCACTCTCATCCAGAAGAATGCCTTGAAATTATCATCGCCCATAGTATGACACAATTAGAGGAGAAGAGTTAGAAAATATGTGAATACATATCTGGACTGGAAAATGCTAAGCATTACACAACTATGGAGGTGGTAGAACAGTTTCCAAAAGTAAAGGACAGTGTAAACCCTCCACAAACATGGAGCTATGCTGGCCTAAAGACTTCTTGAGAAACTGCCTCTGAGTTTGGGTAGTTGAAATATATGTTGTTGTCAGGAGCTTAACTTCCTTTGTAGTGAGACCATCAAAGTTTGGTCTGCATCTATGTGACCTGGAGGACATGGTTTCTTATTTTCCAATGAACATGAGGCTGCAGTGCTGAATTCACTCTTTGTAGCTAAACTGTGGTCACTGGGGGCTAAGTGTCTCCCCATGTGGACTTTGAAGCCATTTGGTCATCCTCCACTTTTCCTGGTGTTTCTTGCTGCTGCACTGGGTGTTTTGTATTTGCTTCACGACATACAAGGAATTCAACTGGGAAACAGTGCTGGAGGGAGTCCTGTAACATGTGGTGGGTCAGGGTCTGCAGGAGAATGCCCCAACTTGGCTTCTATCCCACATTGCTTGCCCCCTTGACCATACCAACCTGATTCTGAACATTGCCCTGAAACCTCTCCATATTACAAGATGCCATTTCATATAATGGTCTGATGACTGCACGAAGTCAGTCACAAGCAATTTGGAAGCCAATGTAATATCCACATGGCCACACCACAGATGTATTATCACACACCTGCACACCACTGCTCTAGGCCCACTACTCAGCACGCTCTAACTTACTGGCATCTCTGTTCTACACCATTTTCAAGAAACCCAGTAAATCAAGGCACTGTCTGGTACACTCATGATCAGCAATGGGACATCCAATGGTTATCCAGTGCCACCTGGTCATTGGGAATTTCAAAAATTTTATGATATTTATCTATCCATTTTTCAAGAATGAAGTTGAAGGCACTTTGGGGTTTCCATTCATCCCAGAACCATTAAATGGTGAGGAAGCTCATTTCTATGAAAGCTCTGAGGAACTCTCACAGGCAAGGCTTCTCAGAGTGTGCCCAAAAGGTCACATGAAGCCAGGCCCTTTAAGGTCTATAATGTGAGGTCCTTGTGTGTTTTGACTCTTAACTGTGGCTGCCAAGTTTTTCAGAATAAAATCATGTGATATCCTTGCTGAAATTCTCAGTGCTCTGTTGAAAGCTTTCCTGGGCCTAGATCTCAGGTTTCAAGGGCGACTCTTATGCATGGCCTCCTACAATCCCAACACAACTCATGGCAATACTTCTCTGAGGTCAGTTTCAGAACTCAGTTTCTAAGGGGAATCACACCAGAGTTCAAGCCCATGTGGACCCAGTCATCTATTCCAAACGCCACAAAAATGACCACATTTAAAACCAAAACATTCCCACATTGCCCTTATCTTTAACCATATAAACACTCATCATTAACTCTGGCTGCAGGTTTCCAAGAGTGGCGCAGCCCAAGACAGTGTCCAAATAATGCACCCTTGCCCCTGATATGTCCAAAGTAAGGGTGGCCTGTTCACCCTTCTTATCAACCAGGAGTGATCAAATAGGCCTGCCATAAATACTGCTCTGCTTCTCCAATTTGAGGCCTACTGACTGTCAGGTATAGATTCTTTATGTGATTTGGCATCATGAGACAACCCAAGCAGTTCTGCAGGAATTTGAGGAACTCATTTGATCCAAAGGATCCCTATTCTCACTTGATGGAGGTCAGGAACCAAACAGAAGAAGGCAAGAGACTTCATCCACAATGACAGATTTTTTGCCATTTTGGTTTGGATGCACACATGGGATCTTCTTTAGATCTATCAGGAGCTGAGAATTTTAGCCACAGCCTCAAACAGGGCCTAGTGTCTGATTAAGACACATCCCTTTCCAGAGCAATTAAGCAAAGAGCCACAGGTGATGCCCATTCATTTCCATTTGAAAACTATTTCTTCAGGCTTCACAAAGGGGTGGCCTGAGGCAAAGACCTTCCTGACATTCAAGGCAACAGAAACATAGATAAGCAAATGGAGCCAAGCAGGGTTTCTCCACTGAGACTTTACTGGTCACACTGGTATCTGAGTTTTCTGAGATGTTCCCATTCCCTTCAGCTATCAAGGACATGGCCATGTCACAGAGTTTGGAGGTGGTACATATCTTGAACAATAAACCATGATACTATTCTGGAGAGTGGCCAGAATTCAGGAAGAAAACAGCAACTTAGGAAGTTAGTAGGTGTTTCCCATCCATAAGGCAAGCAACAGTCCATTAATCAATTGTGCAGGATGAATGCTGTGAATCTTTCTACTAGACAGGACACCTCCATTGATGCATTCTCGTTTCTAATGTCTAAAACCACGGACACAGTGGCTACACAGACATAGAAACACTCGCCTTGTCTAAAGACTTACTAGAAAAAGTCGACTCCAAACCAAACCAACCACCTTTCCTACCTATTCTCAGAACATGAAACAAAACCACAAACTCACACCCACAACCAAAAAGGCACCTCCTTCCCAAAAATAGGTCTTTAACTATCTGGAGTGTCCTCTGACTGGTGGGCCATACTATGTTCCACTCGAAATGGCCTGTCTGGTCTCAGATCTTGTCTCCTTGGCCAACTCTGTTATTCTGGGAGGAGCCAGTGGTTAGCCACAACCTGCTGTCTCAAGAAAGGCCCCTCTTCAGAGCTCTACTGGCATTTGGCCATCCTCACATCAGTAGGTACCAAGAAGGTCTGACTCTGTACTTGGTAAATCCAAACAAGTGAGCCCACTGGGACTGGGACTGGGACTGGGACTGGCTCTTGGTGCCTGGCTTCTTGCATCCCAATTTCAGAGAGTTCCATCACCAAGAAAATGAGGTATGTCACTTTCTTTGGAACTGAATGAGGCCACTGCCTTGGCAACAACTTTGTCCTAACACTTGCTTACAATGGTCCCATGAGTTGGAGGGTGCCCCTACTTCCTGTGACAATTTGACTAGTTAGAATGGTATATCAAAATAGACACCATGGAACAGCTCTCCACGAAGGCCTGGTTAGGTCCATCTTCTCTACATTAAGAAGAGAGAGTCTGATGCATACACATCCCTTCGTCCTGTGCAGGTTGTTTGCCATGGAAGATGGCTTTTGCTCATTCAGGTCCTTCATAGCTGCCTACATCTTCTCCAGGGATCATTTCTACATCGAACTTTGAGGTTCTCAGCAGTTGGAAGATCACCTACATCCCTTATTGAAAGAATAGCCTTGTCCCTGCTCTTTTGTAATGTTAGATTGAGGCAACAGTGTATGGTTAGGGTTAATAACAGGTTCGATTTGGGTTAGGAATCATTCTGCAGGATGAATAATGGTATTGGGAACCTGCAATATATAGAAATATAGTGGTTAAATATAAGTATGGAAACAGAAATCTAGGTAAGATTTGAAGCTCAGAAGTGCATTGGGCAATAGATTGGGACACATAGCTTTGAATTACGTTCTGCATACATATTTCAGAAAAATCGATATACAATGGCATAGGACCTTGTACCTCGGATGATTGAATGTAGTAGAGTACATCCACTCAAAAAGGGATAGTCGATAGGATCAGGAAGATAGTCAGTATGTTTCGGAAGAAGATAGAGTATAGGATTTGGACCAAAGTTCATTAGCAATAGGGTTTTGGTTAGAGAGTGAATGTCAATGTCATCACATGTGAAGGGTCAGTCACAATGTTGAACTGGGAAAAATATGTAGGAAAGTAGATATCAATAGAGACATTAGGAAATCAGGCAAAGTATAAAGTGAGTGAAAAAACTAGACATTTCCAACAGTTTTGAGGTTGAATATATAATCTTAGAAAGAAACAAAAATGTGGTCACCAATAGGATTGACATTTGAGAGCATTAGGCAACCTGGATATGGATGTTTTTAGTAATCCATCTTCAGTTTCCATTTAGGCTTTGGTACAATCATACGTGTGACTTTTGCATTTTGTGTCCAGAATATTACTGTGGTAACATGCATATGTAGATCAGGTGACATGAGTATTTCTTCCACCATTTCTGGGAGCAATATTTAGAAGAAGAATAAATTAGTATTGGGCATACTAAGAGGTGTACCCTGTGTCTATGAATATAGAGATAATGCATGAATAGACCATATAGTGAATAAATAATATAACTGGTTCCACTTAAAATAATGGATTAAACTGATATCAGAATATATATAAGAAATACTATATTGATATGAAATCATTCCTTCCAACCAGTTATACATCTAATGGTGATATTATAGTTATGGTTTATCATGAAGTGAGTGTCAGTTTTGCTTCAAAAGTGATAAAGGAAATCAAAAATAATGTATTTGGAAAGAAGTCTCATGATAAGACCAGTCAAGAAACCTGGAAGAATCCATGTGTTCTGAAGCAGGAAGTGATTGAAAGTGAAACAAATGCCTATAAGTTTGCTAACTTGTGGATGAAATATGTATCCTATGATGTGCATAAATTGAAGAAATAGTAATGTACCAGTGTTGAATTAAAATAAATTTCAAAATACACATCATGTCACATAGGAATGTACTTGCATTGATGTTAAACTGGGTCAGTTACTGTAGAAGTATTAGTATTTGTATGCAACATTAACTGAAGTTAGTTTTTAGTACTGCAAACAATATGTATTTCAGGTGGATGAATATTTCTGAGAATGATCTTGTGAAAAGTTGATTATAAATCCATATACATGAACATGAATGAATTTAGTGAGTGTATATAAGACACATATATTTCATATTTTGAAAAATCTGGAGAGTGTATATATATATATACAAAAAAAACACACACAGACAATAAATTAGCAATCGAAATTTATCATGAAATATATATCTTCCACAGATGCAAAATTATTTCTTTTAGAACATGGATTTATGTATAATGTTGTTCTTCTAGGAAACACACCCCTAGGTTAAATTTTCAGTTCCAACAGAGTTTAACAGGAGTGATCATTTCTCACAAATTGTATTTGCCAAATTAGCCTCCTCACAAGAATGTAGGTGTGATACCAGGTAGTGTTCTATATGTGCATTTAAAAATACATGTGCTGAATAGGCTACAGAGAAAGGGAGAGAGGAATTCACATATTTGTTAACATTAAAAACACATGGAGAACTATTTCAATTAAAAATTGACTAGATTTATAACACCTACAATTAATCATGCAAAAAACAAGTCCAACTATACACCATGATTCCTCTGAACTGCTAGTATTCCTATTCTGTTTGTGTTATTTTTCTCCATCATATTAGGAGTAGTAGTCAGAGTTTATTAGGGTATGCGTTAGTGTCAGGGATTCAGTATTTCGAATGGAAAATTGGAAAATGACTCTAAAGGGTATGCAAATATGTGCTACACAAAAATGTTCACACTCTCATCCAGAAGATTGCCTTGGCATTACCTTAGTTCCAAGTAAGATACAATAAAGGAGAAAAGTTAGAAAATCTGTAAATACATATCAGGAATAAAAAATGCTCAGGAGTTCACAAACTTGTAGGTGGTAGAGGAGTTTCCAAAAGTAAGGGACAGGGTAAACACTCCACAAACATTGAGCTCTGCTTGTGTAAAGACTTCTTGAGAAACTCTCTGAGGTTGGGCTCTTAAAATACATGTTGTTGTCAGGAGCTTTAGCTTCCTTTGTTGTGTGACCATCAAATCTGGGTGTGCAAATATGTGACCTGAAGGACATTGTTTCTAATTTTCCAATGAAAATGAGGCAGCAGTGCTGAATACTCTTTTTGTAGTTAAACTATGGCCACTGGGGTGTAAGTGTCTCCCCGGGTTGACTGTGAAGCCATTTGGTCATGCTCCAATTTTCGTGGTGTTACTCCTTGGTGCACTGGGAGTTTGGTATTTGCTTCATGAAATACAAGGAGTTCAACTGGGACACAGTGCTGGAGGGAGTTCTGTCACGTGTGGAGGGACACGGTCTGCATGAGAATGCACCAACCAGGATTCTGTCCCACATAGGTTGCCCCTTTGTCCATAGCAACCTGATTCTGAACATTTCCCAGAAACCTATCCATATAACAAGATGCCTTTACATATAAGGGTCTGCTGGCTGTACCCTGTCAATCACAAGGCAATTGGAAGCCAATGGCAGATCCACATGCCCCAACACACATGTTTTTTCACACACCTTCACACCACTGCTCTAGGCCCACTAATGAACAGGCTCCAACTTACTGGCATTACTGTTCTACACAATTTTCATGAAACCCAGTCAGTCAAGGCACTGTCTGATACACTCATGATCAGCAACAGGACATCCAAAAGTTTTCCAGTGCCACCTGGTGATGGGAATTTCAAAAATTTCATGGTATTTATCAAGCCATTTTTCGAGGATAAAGTTGGAGGCTCTGTGGGTTTCAATTCATTCAGGAACCATTAAATGTTGAAGAAGCTCATATCAATGAAAGATCTTGAGAACACTCACAGGCAAGGCTTCCCAAAGAGTGGCCAAAAGGTAACATGAAGTCAGGCCCATTGAGGTATACAATGTGAGGTCCATATGTGTTTTGACTCTCAAGTGTGGCTTTAAAGAATTTCAGAATAAAATCATGTGATATCCAGGCTGAGATTCCCAGTGCTGTGGGCAAAGCCACCCTGCACCTAGATCTCCCTGCACCACAATTAATACCTGAGATGTTGGTTGCATGGCCTAGTAAAATCCAAACACAATTCATGACAATACTTCTCTTATGTCACTTCCAGAATTCAGTCTCTCAGGGGAATCATACCAGAGTTCAAGCCCAGGTGGACCCAGTCATCTGTTCCAAGCACCAAACAAATTACCACAATTCAAAACAAAATGCTCCCACATGCCCCTTATCTTATTTCATGTAGACACTCATCATAACATCTGGATGGAGGTTTCCATGAGGGGCACAGCACAAGACAGTGTCCAAAATAACCTTTCTTGCCCCTCATTTGCCTAAAGTCAGTGTGGCCTGGAAATCCTGACTGTGAACCAGGAGTGATCAAATACGCCTGCCGTTAATACTCCTTGGCTTCTCCAATTTGATGCCTACTGACTGTGGGGTTTAGAATCTTTATGTAAACTGGATTCATGAGAAAACCCAAGCACCTATGGGCTAAACTCTGCAGGGCTTTAAAGAACTCATTTGACCCAAAGGATCCCTATTTTCACTTGATGGATGTCAGGAATCTTAGAGAAGAAGGTGAGAGTCTTCATCCACAATAACTGCTCTTTTGGCCATTTTGGTTTTGGATGCACCCATGGGATCTTTCTTTAGATCCATCAGGTGCTGAAAATCTAAGCCACAGCCTCACACAGGGCCAAGAGGCTGATTCAGACACATCCCTTTCCAAAGCAATTAAGCAAAGAGCAAAACACACACAGACATTATAAAGTGGCAATATATATGCCAATTGAAATTCATGATGAAATATATATCGTCCACAGATCCAAAAATATTAATTTTACTGAACATGGATTTATGAATAATGTTGTTAAACTAGAAAGGTTACCCTTAGGTTGAATTTTAAGATCCAATAGCATTTAGGAGGAGTGATCTCTTGTCATAATTTGTATCTGCCATGTCAACCACCTCACAAGAATGTATATGTGATACCAGGTAGGATTCTATATGTTTATATAAAAATACATGTGATGAATAGGCTACAGAGAAAGGGATAGAGGAATTCACATATTTATTAACTTAAAAAACACAAGGAGAACTATTTCAATTAAAAATTAACTAGATTTATAACACCTACCCTACATAATGCAAAAGGAAAGTCCAACTATACACCATGCCTCTTCTGAACTGCTTGTATTTCTATTGTGTTTGTATGCACTGTGGGTTTCAAGAACCATTAAATGTTGAGGAAGCTCATTTGAATGAAACTCTGGAGAACTCTCATAGGCAAGGCTTCCCAAAGAGTGACCAAAAGGTTAGATATAGCCAGGCCCATTGAGGTCTACAATGTGAGGTCCATGTGTGTTTTGACTCTCAACTATGGCTACCAAGTCTTTAAGAATAAAATCATGGGATATCTTGGCTGAAATTCTCAGTGCTCTGTGGAAATCCACCCTCGTCCTTGATCTTAGTTTCCAAGGGCGACTCTCATGCTTGGCCTCCTAAAATATCACCACAATTCATGGCAATACTTCTCTGAGTTCAGTTCCAGAAGTCAGTCTCTAAGGGGAATCACACAAGAATTCAAGCCCAGGTGGACCCACTCATCTCTTCCAACCGTCACACAAATGACCACAATTAATACCAAAACACTCTCACATGGCCCTCCTCTTCTTCTATAAAGGCACTCATCATAACATCTGGCTGGAGGTTTCCATGAGGGGCACAGCCCAAGACAGTGTCCCAAATAAGCTCCCTTGCCACTCATTTGCCTAAATTCAGGGTGGCTTGGACACCCTTCTTGTCCACCAGGAGTGATCTGAAAGGGTAAAATAAATTGAAATTAAAGTGTAAAAGTTGAAGTGTAAAAGACTGGGTTTTGTAAAGTTTCTAAGCTGCAAGGCCTGAGTTAAAATGTAAAGGACCAGGTATTGTTAAGTTCCTATGCTACATGCAAAACCTGAAATTCCTGTAGCTTGTAGTACAATTCCCGACTGCCCAGTAAATATTCCCCCTGACCGCCTGGTTATTTAATAACCTAGGACCCTGTGTGGCCTGGCACATAGGCATTGCAAGGCCTAAAGCAATCTGTTTGAATGTGTACCTCGCTTTAGAACTGACCTATCACTCCTGCCTCACCTGTTCTTGCCAATGAGTGAACTAATCATGTTTAGGAATTGTTGTTTGATTTTTCTGCGGTGTATGTTGATTTCTTAAAGGAGACTGTGATATATGTAAAGTCCCGCCCTCCCCAAAAAGTGTACTTAAGCACTGCTCAACCCCTGCTCGGGGCTCTGGGCTGCTCTCCCTTCTTGAGTGAGCACGTAGCCCCAGCATGCTGGATTGGATCCTCAATGAACGCCTTTTTCTGTTGCATGAGCTGTGGTCTCTTGGTGGTCTCTTCCTCCGACGTTCACCGGATCCTTACATTTGGTGCGTTGGCCGGGAATCACGCAGCATAGGACAAGGACACCCCAACAGACCCCTCTGGGGGTAAGTAAGGTGCTTCTTTCCATTTTTCCTTGCGATCGCTCAGAGCTTTTTGTTCAGGTTCCGTTTTTCCGTTTTTGGTTTGGGTTGGCAGAGTGGCTGCCAGCGGAGAACGTAAGTTCCCCCTGTCAGTGGTGGACAAACGTGTCCTAAAGCCACAGACAACGTCCTCGCAAGGGATGCCTTGGAGGACTCAGGGAGTGATGGATGTGCCCTCATTGGGTGAGGAGGGACGGATGAGCCCACATTAGGTGACTCTGCTGCCAACCCATCATATCTTGCTGGCTACTTTTTTATCTCAGGTTGAATTCACTGTCTGTCTTTGTGGTCTAACCCATCAGGTTTTGCCAGTTACTAGGTTCTAATCTTTACTTCTGAACTCGTGTTAAATGTTACCTGTGTGTACATGTTTGTGTCACGTTTGTATTGTCCTTGTCTCTGTTTGAGAAACTCTCATTATGGGACAAAGCCATTCCATGCCTCTGTCCTTGAAGCCTTTCCTGGTCCCTGCCTCCAATCCGACACCGTCACCCAGGATCCTATCACTCAAACCTTCTACTCCTTCCCCTCTTCCCTCCATTCTCCCTGAGTCACAAGATTGTAGATCTTGGGGTTGTGAACAAACGGGAGCTGCATGATGGTCTTTGTGTGTCTTTTTATCTGAGTTTCTGTTAAATGTGATGGCATTGTTTGGACCGATGCAGAGTCCCGAGTTCCAACCTGCCTTACATATGTGGAAGTTACTTTAGCTAAATTTTAAACTAATGCTTCTCCTGTGAGGGACCAAAAGTCAATAGAACCGCCAGTTTTTCTGTTCTCACCTTTTGCACCTCTCTTAGCTGTGTTTTAAAGAACTTTGATAAACTTTACTCCCCTTTGTTAAGCAAGATTACGGAAGCAGTGATTTTTTTCTTCCCGTAGTTGGCTTGAGCATGCCCACTGCAGAGGGAAATGTCTGGGGTCAAAGAACTTTGATATCTCGCTTAAACTTTTCTCAAAACCCTGTCCTCATTATTAAATTGGCATTAATTGGCTTTGGGATGGGAACCAAGCCTTCAGTCATAAATTTTGACACCCCAGAGGGGACTTTAAATAAACCCCACTCTGCCCTCTTGGGGAAGCCTAGCACTCAAAACAACTGCAAGCAGAGGATGAAATTTTGGGGAGCTGACTACTGCAAAGTTGGGAGACATAGAATATGCCTGGTGCCTGGGGTCAAAGCAAACCAGAGGAACTAATCCTGTAAGTAAATGGTGAGGCTAAGGGACTCCCAGCAGCTGACAGAGCCATTTTGCTGTGGGGAACTCCCTTATTCCTTACGTGCACTTTAAGGATTTCTCCACCTCTGTTTACTTAACAAATGGGACAATGAATGCATTAATATGTTGATATTATAGATTTTTTCTTGGGGATGATCTAGGGTGAATGTGTATCTAAAAATGATTTTTTTTTATTTTAACCATCTCGTATCTAAATGGGTTTCTAAAGCATTGCACTATGTTACAGTTAAAAGTTGGGTTTAAACAATTGTTTAGTTTGATTTCAGGTAGTTCATGCTAGGAAACTTAAATACTTAGGATAAAAAATAATTAAAGAGTTTTAATTTTGAACTAGGCAGCCTGAAAAAATTTCACTAGATATACCAGTGCATTAACTTGGGAAGAGATAATAAATTATGATATGGTATCTATTCCCATCAGTGTGTAAGATTTTAAAAAATGGTACTAAATTAAAACGTTGGTCTGGCTTATTGAAATGACATTAATTAGCAACAGTCTTGGAAATTTTTAAAGCTTAATTTCGGATACACATGGTAGTGTGTGGTTCTTTTTAAAAAATTTTCAGCCAATTTAATGTAACTTAATACTATTAGAAACTTCATAACAAAGAAAGGGGCTTAACGATCCTATAGAAACTTCTTCTGATGGTGGCTTTAATATTATCAAAAAATGATCCTATTTTCAGTTTTGTGTGAGCAAGTTTTTCTAGTGTAGAAAAATCTAAAGATATAAAATTTTGAGAATTACATCTTAAACTTGCATCAAAATTTTCAACATCCAAACCTGGAAATTATGACTTATAGCTAAAATGCCTTAGGCCTGAGGTTTCTGCTACGAATTCCAGTCTTTTCAGTTTTCCAGACCTCAGCAAGGACTTAAGTTGATATGCAAATAAAAGAAGCCTGCAGCACTCAGCAGGAGACAGATAAAAAAGAGTAAATGTGTCTTTTTACCTGAACTCAAACTAGACCTAACCAAAAAATTATATTATACGGTATTTACTAATTACTGGCCAGTCATCTTTTTTAGGACTCTTGCTTTTCTTAGATTCTGTATTTTTTTTTTTGAACTCATGATCTTGATTCTGCTGATGGGTTAATGTTTTCTGATCAGTTCTATTTTTGATCGACTCTGGAGTTTTTAGCATTTCAATGGAGATTTCACCTGAAAAAGCTACAAGGCTTTTATTATTGTGTTATGTGTTACATTTGTGTTACGTGTTGTATGTTGGTATGTCTGTATGTGTGTATGTCCATATATCATGCAGTGATATGACAATTGACAGATGAGGAGCACTCATGAAAAATTTAAGAATGTATCCAAATGTCTTTGATTCACGTGATTCATATGTTTTAATTCAAATTGGGTAAACAGATAAAAATAAAGATGTCTTTAAAATTAGGCCAATAAGTTTTCTAGGTTTTCAAAAAGGCCCTAATAAAATGTAGATGTCTATAAAATAATCTGCCTAAATTCAGAAATTTACAAGTATTGTATTGAAATGTGAACAGAAAGAGGTTAGTAGATGAAAAAGAGAAACTAAAAGGTTCCAGATATAGATCTAATAGAGGAAAAATGTGTTTCTGGATAAGAGAGTCTATATGATTAAGTAATTAAAGGGGTTTAAGTAAATAATAAAAAAAGGTTTGTGTAACTTGGTTATATGTGTAAGTTTTGAGCAAGTAATCTTAAAAAAATAAACAGCTGGTAAAACAAGTACTGTTTTTATAAAATTGTGCCATGTTATTTCTTTAAAATCTAAACTTGTTTAATACAAAAACAACAATGTAATTGTGGTGTTAATGTGTTCATATCTTCCAGGTATACAAGTCTGTAAGGTAGAAGCTTCCAAAGACCATTGTATCAAGCTGGTGTTCTAAGGTTGTATGGTAATTCTAGGCTTAAAAGAAAAACATGTTGGAGATTTATGTATATCATTTGTGTTCTATAATTGGACTTGTTATCAATAAGATATGTACAGTTCCATGTTACTTTTTACACTGAGATGCAATTTAAAAGTATTTTTAACTTAATGAGAGCCAAATCTGTGAAGGTTTTATTGTAAACACAAAGGTAATACCCATTCATTTCCATGTGAAAACTGTTTTCTTCAGGCTTCACAAAGGGGTGTCCTGAGACAAAGACTTTCCTGATATTCAGGGAAACATAACAATAGGTAATCAAAAGGCCCAAAGCAGGGTTTCTCCACTGAGACTTTACTGGCTACACTGATATCTGAGTTTTCTGAGATGCTTGCCATTCCCTTCAGCTATCCAGTATATGGCCATGTCACAGATCTTGGAAGTGGTTCATATATTGGACACAAAATCATGAGCCTATTCTGGAGAGTGGCCAGAATTCAGGAAGAAAACAGGAACGTAGGAAGATAGTTGGTGTTGCCCATTGATAAGGCAAGCCACACTCCATTTATAAATTGTGCCAGATGAATGCTGGGAAGTTTTCTCCTTGAGAGGATACACCCATTGAGGCATTCTCTTTTCTAATGTCTACAACCACGGACACAGTGGGATACACAGACCTAAAAACACTCGCCTTGTAAAAGGACTAACTAGAAACACTCCACTCCAAACCAAACACACCCCCTTTCCTAACTATTCTCAGAACAAAAGAAAAAACCACAAACCCATACCCACAACCACAAAGGCACCTCCTTCCCCCAAGTAGGTCTGGAACTATCCAGAGTGTCCTCTGACCGGAGGGCCATACTATGTTCCCCAGAAATTGTCTGTCCTGTCTCAGATCTGGGCTCCTTGGTCAACTCTGTGAAGTTTTCAGGAGCCAGCAGTGAGCCTCTACCTGTTTTCCCTGGAAGGGCCGCTCTTCAGAATTTTTCTGGAATTTGGCCATTCTCACATAAGTAGGTACCACAAAAGACTGACTCTGTCCTCGGAAAATCCAAACAAGTGAGAACACTGGAACTGGTGCTGGGACTGGGTCTTGGTGCCTGGCTTCCTGGAACCCAAATTTGGAGAGTTCCATCAACAAGGATGTGAGGTGAGGTCACTTCCTTTAGTAACTGAATGAGGTCACTGCCTTGGCAACCAATTTGTCCTAACATTTGCTTCCTAAGGTCTCATAACATGGAGGATGTACCTACTACCTGTGACACTTTCACAAGTTAGAATAGTATAGAAACCATAGTCACCTGGGAACAGCTCTCCACAAAGGCCTAGTTTGGTTCATCTCCTCTACCTTAAGAAGAGAGAATCTGATTCAGACACAACCCTTCATCCTGACCAGGTTGTTTGCCATGGAAGATGCCTTTTGCTCTATCATGTCCTTCATAGCTGCCTACATCTTCTCCAGGGATCATTTCTGCATGGAACTTTGAAGTTTTCAGCAGGTGGAAGATCCCCTGCATTCCTGTATTGTAAGACCAAACCTTTCCCTGCTTTTCTGAACACTTAGATTGAGGGAACAGTGTATGGTTAGGGTTAATAATATGTTCAATTAAAACCAAAATACTCCCACATGGCCCTCATTTTCTTCCATGTAGACATTCATCATAACCTCTGGCTGGAGGTTTCCATAAGGGGCGCAGCCCAAGACAGTGTCCAAAATAAGTTCCCTTGCCCCTCATTTTCCTAAAGTCAGGGTTTCCTGGACACCCTTCCTGTAAACCAGGATTGATCAAATAGGCCTGCCAGTAATACTGCTCTGTTTCTTCATTTTGAAGCCTACTGACTGTGAGGTATAGATTCTTTATGTGATTTGGAGTCATGTGAGAACCCAAGCACTGCTGCAGGGCTTTGAAGAACTCATTTTTCTCAAAGGATCCCTCTACTTACTTGATGGAGGTCAGGAACCTAACAGAGGAAGCAAGAGACTTCATCCACAATGACTGATCTTTTTGCCATTTTGGTTTTGGATGCACACATGGGATCTTTCTTTAGATCCATCAGGTGCTGAAAATCAAAGCCACAGCCTCTCTCAGAGCCGAAAGGATGATTCAGACACATCCCTTTCCAAAGCAATTAAGCAAAGAGCCACAGGTGATGCTCATTCATTTCCAATTGAAAGCAGTTTTTTTCAGGCTTCACAAAA
The DNA here is from genome assembly GCF_048772815.1 of Callospermophilus lateralis. Classification (NCBI taxonomy): domain Eukaryota; kingdom Metazoa; phylum Chordata; class Mammalia; order Rodentia; family Sciuridae; genus Callospermophilus; species Callospermophilus lateralis. Next base: position 5,942,340 of record NW_027514462.1, on the reverse strand, counting down.
TGGTGGCCTGAGGAAAAGACCTTCCTGACATTCAGGTCAACAGAACAGTAGGTTAGCAAAAGGCACAAAGCAGGGTTTCTCTACTGAGACTTTACTGGTCACATGATATCCGAGTTTTCTGAGATGCTCCCAATTCTCTTTATCTATCCAGTACATGGCCATGTCACAGAACTCGACAGAGGTCCATATCTTGGACAAAAAAACATGAGCCTATTCTGGAGAGTGGCCAGAATTCAGGAAGAAAACAGGAACTAAGGAAAGAAGTAGGTGTTGCCCATATAAGGCAAACCACAGTCCATTCATAAATTGGGCAGGATGTGTGCTGAGATGCTTTCTACTAGACAGGACACATCCATTGATGCATTCACTTTTCTAATATCTACAACCACGGAAAAAGTGGGAAACACAAACATAGAAACACTCGCCATGTCAAATGACTTACCAAAAACAGTCCACTCCAAACCAAACATACTGCCTTTCCTACCTATTCTCAGAACATGATACAAAACTACAAATTCACTCACACCCACAAAGGCACCTCCATTACCCAAGTAGGTCTGTGACTATCCAGAGTGTCCTCAGACTGGTGGGCCTTACTCTGCTCCCTCGAAATGGACTTTCCTGTCTCAGATCAGGTCTCCTTTACCAACTCTGTAAAGTTGTCAGCATCAATCAGTGAGTCACTACCTGCTTTCTCAGGAAAGGCCCCTCTTCAGAGCTTTCCTGACATTTAGCCATCCACACATCAGTATGTACCAAGAAAGACCGACTTTGTCCTTGGTAAATCCAAACAAGTGAACCCACTGGTACTGGGACTGGGACTGGCTCTGAGTGCCTGGCTTCCTGGATCCCAAGTTCAGAGAGTTCCATCACCAAGGATGTGAGGTAGGTCACTTCCTTCAGGAACCGAATGAGGTCACTATCTTGGCAACCACTTTATCCTAAATTTGCTTCCAAGGGTCCCATGAGAGAGAGGCTGCCCCTACTTCCTGTGTCACATTCACAAGATAGAATGGTATATCAACCATAGGCACATGTTAACAGCTCTCCACACAGACCTGGTTTGGTCCATCTTCTCTACATTAAGAAGAGAGAGGCTTATTCAGACACATCACTTCATCCTGACCAGGTATTTTACCAAGGAAGATATCTGTTGCTCTCTCAGGTTCTTCATAGCTGCCTACATCTTCTCCAGGGTTTATTTCTGCATGGAACTTGAGGTTCTCAACAGGTGGAAGATCCCCTATCTACCTGTATTATAACACCAACTCTGTCCCTGCTCTTCGTAAAGTTAAATTGAGGGAACAGTGCATGGTTAGGGTTAATAGCATGTTCGATTTGGGTTAGGAATCATTCTGTGAGATGAATAATGGTATTGGGAACCTCCGATATTACAAGCATATATAGGTGTAATATAAGTATGAAAACAGAAATCTAGGAAAGATTTCAAACCCAGATGAACATTGGGCCCTTGATTGGGATACTTAGCTTTGAATTATTTCCGCAAAGTTGTCTCAGATAAATCGATATACAATGGTATAGGACCTTGTACCTTGGATGACTGAATGGAGAAGAGATCGTCCAGACAAAAAGAGATAGTTCGAAAAGTTATTTAGATATAGGGTTTTGGTTAGAGAGTGAATGTAAATGTCAGCATATGTGAAGAGTCAGTCACAGTGATGAACTGGGGAAAATGTGTAGGAAAGCAGATATCAATAGAGACATTAGGAAATCAGGGAAAGTACAAAGTGAGTGATAGGATAAGATGTTTTTAACATGGTTGAGTTTGAATATATAATCTTAGGAAGAAACAAATATGTAGTCACCAATAGGAATGATATTTGAGATCATTAGTTAATCAGGACATGGATGTTGTTAGTAATACATGCTCACATTAAATTTAGGCTTTGGTACAATCATAAGGGTGTCCTTTGCATTTTGTGTCAGGAATATTACTGTGATAAAATGTGTATGTATATCAGGTGACTAGAGTATTTCTTCCACCAATTCTTAAAGCAATATTGTAAAGACTTATAAATTAGTATTTGGGATACAAATAGGTATACCATCGGTCTATGAATATAGAGATGATGCCTTAATAGACCATACTGTGAATAAATAATATAACTGGTTCAAACTTTAAATAATTGATTGAATTGATATCTGAAAATATATAGGAAATCTTATATTGATATACATAAGTTCATTCTAACCAGTTATACATCTAATGGTAATTTTAGCATTATGGTTTATGATGAAGAGTGTGGGAGTTTTGCTTCAAAAATGATTATGGAAATCGAAAATAATATGTTTGGAAATAATCTCATGCAAAGAACACTCAAGAAACATGGAGGAATACATATGTTCTGAAGCAGCAAGTAATTGCAAGTGAACCAAATGCGTACAGATTTGTGAACTTGTGGATGAAAAGTATTATCCTATGATGTCCATAAACTGAAGAAATTGTAATGTACCAGTGTTGAATAAAAATGAACTTCAAAATACACATCATGTCCCATAGGATTTTACTTGCATTGATGTTAAACTGGGTCAGTTACTGTACAAATATTAGTATTTGTAAGCACCATTCACCAAAGTTAGTTTTCAGTACTGGGAAATAAATATGTATTTCATGTGGATGAATATTTCTGAGAATAATCTTGTGAAAATTTGATTATAAATCCACATATAGGAACATGAGTTAAATTAATGAGTGTATAATAAGACACATATATTTCATATTTTGAATAATCTGGAGAAAAAAAAAATATATATATATAGATACAAACACAGACATTAAAATGTAGTAATATGTATGCCAATCAAAATTCATTATGAAATATATATCATCCTCATATCCAAAAATATTCTTTTTACTGAGCATGGATTTATGTATAATGCTGTTCATCTAGGAAATTCACCAATACGTTGAATTTTCAGTTCCATCAGTATTTAGGGGGAGTGATCTCTTCTCACAATCTGTATCATCCTAAAACAGCAAGCTCACAAGAATGTACGTGTGATACCAGGTAGGATACTAAATATGCATAATAAATTTCATGAGATGAATAGGCTACAGAGAAAGGGAGACAGAAATGTACATATGTGTTAACTTTAAAAACTCATGGAGAAGTATTACAATAAAAAGTTGACTAGATTTATAACACATACACTTGATAAAGCAGAAGGCAAGTCCTAGTATACACCATGCCTCCTATGTACGGCCTGTATTTCTATTCTGTTAGGTTTCTTTTTCTACATCATATTAAGATTAGTAGTCAGAGTCTAGTAGGGTATGGGTTAGTGACAGGGATTCAGTATTTCTAATGGAAAATAGGAAAATGAATCTAATGTGTATGCAAATATTTGCTAGACAAAAATCTTCCCACTGTCCTCCAAAACAATGCCTTGATATTTCCTTCACCACAAGTAATACACAATTAGTGGAGAAGAGTTTGAAAATCTGTGAATATATATCTGGAAAAGAAAATGCTCAGGGGTTCACAACCTTGGAGGTGGTAGAGGAATTTCCAAAAGTAAGGTACAGGGTAAACACTCCACAAACATGGAACTCTGGTGGCCTAATGAGTTTTTGAGAAACTGCCTCTGAGTTTGGGCCCTTGAAAAATTTGTTGTTGTCAGGAGCTTTAGCTTCCTTTGTATTGAGACCATCAAACCTGGGTTGGCATCTATGTGACCTGGATGACATGGTTCCTTATATGCTATTGAACATGAGGAAGAAGTTCTGAATTTTCCCTTTGTTAGTAAACTGAGGACACTGGGGTCTAAGTGTCTAACCATGTGATCTGTGAAGCCATTTGGTCATACTCCACTTTTCGTGGTGTTTCTTACTGCTGCACTGGGAGTTTGGTATTGGCTTCACGTAATACAAGGAGAAAAACTGGGACACAGTGCTAGAGGGAGTACTCTCACGTGTAGTGGTTGAGGGTCTGCAGGAGAATGCACCAACCAGGCTTCTATCCCAAAAAGCTTGCACCCATGTCCATAGCAACCTGATTCTGAACATTGCCCTGAAACCTCTCCATATAACAAGGTCCCTTTACTTGTAAGGTTCTGCTGGCTGCAACATGTCAGTCACAAGTCATTCGGAAACCAATGGCAGAACCACGTGTCCCCACGACAGATGTTTTATCATACACCTGCCCACCACTGCTCTGGGCCCACTAATCAGCAGGCTCCAACTTTCTGGCACCTCTGTTCTCACCATTTTCATGAAACCCAGTCAATCAATGCAATGTCTGGTACACTCATGATCAGCAACAGATATCCAAAGGTTCTCCAGTGCCATCTGTTCATGGAAATTTAAAAAATTCATGGTATTTATCTAGCCAATTTTCAAGGATGAAGTTGGAGGCACTGTGGCTTTCAATTTATTCAGGAACCATGAAATGGTGAGGAAGCTTATTTCAATTAAAGCTCGGGAGAACTCTCAGAGGCAAGGTTTCCCAAAGAGTGGCCAAAAGGTCACATTAAGCCAGGCCCATTGAGGTCTACAATTGAGGTCCATGTGTGTTTTGACTCTCAACAATGGCTGCCACGTCTTTCTGAATAAAGTCATGTGATATCCTGCCTGAGATTCCCAGTGCTCTTTGGAAAGCTATCCTGAGCCTAGATCTCAGTCTCCAAGGGCAACTCTCATGTGTGGCCTCCTAAAATCCCAACACAATTCATGTCAATACTTCTCTGAGTTCATTTCAGTCTCTAAGGGGAATCACTCCAGAGTTGAAGTCCATGCGGACCCAGTCATCTCTTCCAACCACCACACAAATGACCACAATTAAACCAAAACACTCCCACATGGCCCTCATCTTCTTCAATATAAACTCTCATCATAACCTCTTGCTGGAGGTTTCCATGAGGGGCGCAGCCTAAGGAAGTGTCCAAAATAAGCTCACTTGCCCCTTATTTGCCTAAACTCAGTGTGGCCTGGAAACCCTTTCTGTGAACCAGATGTGATAAAATAGGCCTGCCATTAATACTGTTCTACTTCTCCAATTTGAGGCCTACTCTCTGTGGGGCATAGATTCTTTATGTGAATTGGGGTCATGAGAAAATCAAGCACCTATGGGCTACCCTCTGCAGGGCTTTGAAGAACCCATTTCAGTGAGTCGAGGAATTGGACCAAATGTTCTTTAGATATAGGGTTTTTGTTAAAGAGTGAAAGTAAATGTCAGCCTATTTGAAGAGTCAGTCACAGTGATGAACTGGGGAAAATGTGTAGGAAATCAGATATCAATAGAGACATTAGGAAATCAGGCAAAGTACAAAGTGAGTGATAGGATAAGACATTTTTAACAGGGTTCAGATTCAATATTTAATCTTAGGAAAAAACAAATATGTAGTCACCAATAGGAATGATATTTGAGATCATTAGTTAATCAGGACTTGGATGTTGTTAGTAATACATGCTCACTTTCAATATAGGCTTTGGTACAATCATAAGTGTGTCCGTTGCATTTTGTGTCAGGAATATTACTGTGATAAAATGTGTATGTATATCAGGTGACTAGAGTATTTCTTCCACCAATTCTTAAAGCAATATTTTAAAGACTTATAAATTAGTATTTGGGATACAAATAGGTATACCATCGGTCTATGAATATAGAGATGATGCCTTAATAGACCATACTGTGAATAAATAATATAACTGGTTCAAACTTTAAATAATGGATTGAATTGATATCTGAAAATATATAGGAAATTTTATATTGATATACATAAATTCATTCTAACCAGTTATACATCTAATGGTAATATTAGCATTATGGTTTATCATGAAGAGTGTCTGAGTTTTGCTTCAAAAATGATTATGGCAATCAAAAATAATGTGTTTGGAAAGAATCTTATGAAAAGAACAGTCAAGAAACATGGAGGAATACATGTGTTCTGAAGTAGGAAGTGATTGAAAGTGAACCAAATGCCTATAAATTTGTGAAATTGTGGATGAAAGGATATATCCTATAATGTCCATAAACTGCAGAAATAGTAATGTATCAGTGTGGAATAAAAATGAACTTCAAAATACACATCATGGTCCCATAGGTGTCTACTTGCATTGATGTGAAACTGGGTCAGTCACTGTGGAAATATTACGATTTGTATGCACCATTCACTGAATTTAGTTTTCAGTACTAGGAAATAAATATGTATTTAAGGTGGATGAATATTTCTAAGAATTATTTTGTAAAAATTTGATTATAAATCCACATACACACACATGAGTGAATTTAGAAAGTGTATAATAAGACACATATATTTCATATTTTGGAAAATCTAAAGAGTAGATATCTATATCTATATAGATAGATAGATAGATAGATAGATAATTAGATACTCACATACACAGACATTAAAATGTAGCAATATATATGCCATTCGAAAATCATAATAAAATAGATATCATCCACGTATCCAAAAATATTCATTTTACTGAACATTTATTTATGCATAATACTGTTCATCTAGGAAATTCACCCATAGGTAGAATTTCCAGTTCCATCAGTATTTAGAGGGAGCGATCTCTTCTCACAATTTGTATCTTCCAAAATAAGCAAGCTCACAAGAATGTACATGTGATACCAGGTAGAATTCTAAAGATGCATTAAAAAATACATGTGATGAATAGGCTACAGAGAAAGTGAGACAGAAATTTACATATGTGTTAATTTTAAAAACTCATGGAGAAGTATTACAATGAAAAGTTGACTAGATTTATAACACATACCATTGATAAAGCCGAAGGCAAGTCCAAGTATACACCATGACTCCTATGAAAGGCCTGTATTTCTATTCTGTTAAGTTTTTTTTTCTCCATCATATTTTGATTAGTAGTCAGAGTCTAGTAGGGTATGGGGTAGGGTCAGGGATTCAGTATTTCAAATGGAAAATAGGAAAATGAATCTAATGTGTATGCAAATATGTGCTACACAAAAATCTTCCCACTCTCATCCAGAACAATGCTTTGACATTACCTTCGCCCCAAATAAGAAACAATTAGTGGAGAAAAGTTAGAAAATCTGTGAATACATATGTGGAAAGGAAAATGCTCAGGAGTTCACAAACTTGTAGGAGGTAGAACGGGTTACAAAAAGAGAGAGGGTAAACACTCCACAAACATGGAGCTCTGCTAGCCTTTTTGAGAAACTGCCTCTGAGCTTGGGCAGTTAAAATATATGTTGTTGTCAGGAGCTTTAGCTTCCTTTGTAGTGAGACCATCAATTCTGGGTCTCCATCTATGTGACCTGGATGACATGGTTTTTTATTTTCTAGTGAACATGAGGCAGCAGTGCTGAATTCTCTCTTTGTAGGTAAACTTTGGCCACTGGGGTCTAAGTATCTAACTGTGTTGTCTGAAAAGCCATTTGGTCATTATCCACTTTCGTGGTGTTTTTTACTGCTGCACTGTGAGTTTGGTATTGGCTTCACGATATACAAGGAGTTCTACTGGGACACAGTGCTGGAGGATGTACTCTCACGTGTGGTGGGTTACTAAAATGCACCAGTGGGGCTTCAATCCCACATAGCTTTTCAACTTGACAATAGCAACCTGATTCTGGACATTGGCAGGAATCCTCTCCATATAATAAGATGCCTTTACATACAGTCTGCTGGCTGTACCATGTCAGTCACAAGTGATTTCTAAGCCAATGGCAGATCCACGTGGCCCCACCAGAAATGTTTTTTTCACACACCTACACTCCACTGCTCTAGGCCCACTAGTCTGCAGGCTCCAACTTTCTGGCATCTATGTTCTACACTTTTTCCATGAAACCCAGTCAATCAAGGCACTGTCTGGTACAGTCATGATCAGCAACAGGACATCCAGAGGTTCTCCAGTGCAACCTGGTCATGGTAATTTCAAAAAATTCATGGTATTTATCTAGATATTTTTCAATAATGAAGTTGGAGGCACTGTGGGATTCAATTTATACAGGAACCATTAAAAGGTGAGGAATCTCATTTCAATGAAAGGTCTGGAGAACTCTCACAGGCAAGGCTTCCCAAAGAGTGGGCAAAAGGTCACATGAAGCCAGGCCCATTGAGGTCTACAATGTGAATTCCATGTGTGTTTTGACTCTCAACTATGGCTGACAATCTTTCAAAATAAAATCTTGTGATATCCTGGCTGAGATTCCCAGTGCTCTGTGGAAAGTCACCCTGGGCCTAGATCTCAGTTTCCAATGGCGAATCTCATGCTTGGCCTCCAAAAATCTCAACACAATTCATGGCAATACTTCTCTGAGCTCAGTTCCACAACTCAGTCTCTAAGGGGAATCACAACAGAGTTCAAGCCCAGGTGGATCCAGGCATCTCTTCCAATTGCCACACAAATGACGACAATTAAAACCAAAACACTCCCACAGGGCCCTCTTCTTCTTTTATATAGACACTAATCATAACCTCTAGCTGGAGGTTTCCATGAGGGGCACAGCCCAAGACAGTGTCAAAAATAATCTCACTTGCCCCTCATTTGCCTAAAGTCAGGGTGGCCTGGACAACATTCCTGTGAAACAGAAGTGATCATATAGGACTGCTGTTAATACTGCTCCACTTCTCAAATTTGAGGCCTACTGACTGTGGGGTATAGATTCTTTGTGTGAATTGGAGTCATGAGAAAACGCAAGCACCTATTGTCCAGCCTCTGCAGGGCTTTGAAGAACTCATTTGACACAAATGATCCCTATTCTCACTTGATGGAGGTCATTAATATTACAGAGGAAGGCGAGAGGCTTCATGTACAATGACTGATCTATTTTTCCATTTTGGTTTTGGATGCCCACATGGGATCTTTCTCTAGATACATCAGGTGCTGAAAATCTAAACCACAGGCTCACACAGGGCCAAGTGGCTGATTCAGACAAATCCCTTTCCAAAGCAATGAAGTAAAAAGCCAAAGGTGATTCCCATTCATTTCCATTTGAAAACTCTTTTCTTCAGGCTTCACTAAGGTTTGGCCTGAGGCAAAGACCTTTCTGACATTCAGAGCAACAGAACAATAGGTAATCAAAAGCCCCCAAGCAGGGTTTCTCCTAGGAGACTTTCCTGGTTACTCTGATATGTGAGTTTTCTGAGATGCTCGCCATTCCCTTCAGCTATCCAGTACATGGCTATGTCACAGAGCTTGGAGGTGGTACGTATCTTGTACAAAAATACATGATACTAATCTTTAGAGTGGCCAGAATTCAGGAAAAAAATGAGAACATAGGTAGATAGCAGGTGTTGCCCATGGATAAGGCAAGCCTCATTCCATTCATTAATTGGGAAGGATGCATACTGGGAAGTTTTCTACTAGACAGGACACACCCAATGAGCTATTTTCTTTTCTAATATCTACAAAGAAAAACACAGTGGGATACACAGACACAGAAACAGTCTCCTTGTCAAATGACTTACTAGAAACAGTCCACTCCATACCAAACAAACCTCCTTTTTTACCTATTCTCAGATCATGAGAAAAAACCACAAACACAAACCAACACCCACAAATGCACCTCCTTCTTTCAAGTAGGTCTGTGACTATCTGGAGTGTCCTCTGACTGGTAGGACATACGATGTAACCCAGAAATGGCCTTTCTGTCTCAGATCTGGTCTCCTTCGTCAAATCTGTGAATTTGTAAGGAGGCAGTGGTGAGCCAATTCCTATGCTCTCAGGAAAGACCCCTCTTCAGAGCTTTCTTGGTATTTGGCAACCCTTACATCAGTAGGTACCAAGAAAGACTGACTCTGTCCTTGGTAAATCCAAAGAAATGAGCCCACTGTGACTGCGACTGGGACTGGCTCAGGGTGCCTGGCTTCCTGGATCACAAAATTCAGAGACCTCCATCACCAAGGAAGTGAGGTGAGGTCACTACCTTCAGAAAATGAATGAGGTCACTGTCTTGGCCACCACTTTGTCCTAACAGTTTCTTCCTATTGTCTCCTGACATGGAGGCTGCCCTACTTCCTGTGATACTTTCACATGTTAGAATGGTATAGAAACCATAGTCACCTGGGAACAGCTCTCCACACAGGCCTAGTTTGGTCCATCTTCCCTACATTAAGAATAGAGAGGCTGACTCAGACACATCCTTTCATCCTGACCATGTTGTTTGCCATGGAATATTACTTTTGTTCTCTCAGGTCCTTCATAGCTGCCTGCATCTTCTCCAGGGATAATTTCTGCATGGATTTTGAGGTACTCAGCAGGTGGAAGATCTCCTAACTTCCTGTATTGTAATACCAACTTTGTCCCTGCTCTTCTGTAAAGTGAGATTGAGGGAATATTGTATGGTCAGGGTTAATAGCATGTTCGATTTGGGTTGGAAATCATTCTGCTGGATGAATAATTGTATTGAGAACCAGCGATATTTATAAGAATATAGAGGGAAAACATAAGTATGAAAACAGAAATCTAGGTAATATTTGAAGCCCAGAAGGATTTGGACCCTTGATTGGGATCCTTAGCTTGAGTTATGTTTTGCACCGAGGTCTCAGTTAAATTGATATACAATGGCATAAGACCCTGAACCTCAGATGATTAAATGTAGAAGAGAACATCCAGTCAAAAAGGGATTGTGTGTAGGATTAGGAAGATAGTCAGTAGGTTTAGGAGGAAGAGTGAGTCTAGGATTTGGACCAAATGTTCTTTAGCAATACGGTTTTGGTTAGAGAGTGAATATAAATGACACCATATGTGAAGAGTCAGGCACAATGATGAACTGAGGAAAATATGTAGGAAAGCAGACATCAATAGAGACATTAGGAAATCTGGCAAAGTATAACATGATAGGATTAGAGATTTTCAACAGGGTTGAGGTTGAATACATAATCTTAAGAAGAAACAAATTTGTAGTCACCAATAAGATTGACATTTGAGAGCATTAGGCAACCTGGACATGGATATATTTAGTAATCCATGTTCACATTCCATTGAGGTTTTGGTACAATCATAAGGGTGACCTTCGCATTTTGTGTCCAAAATATTACTGTGATAATATGTATATGAAGATCAGGTGACATGAGTATTTCTTCCACCATTTCTGGGGGAAATATTTTGAAAAGATATAAATTAACACTGGGGATACTAATAGGCTTACCCTGTGTTCATGAATATAGAGATGATGCATTAATAGACCATAATGTGAATAAATTATATGACTGGTTCCAAATTTAAATAATGGATTGTATTGATATCTGAAAAAATAGAAGAAATCATTTATTGATATACATACATTCATTCCAACCACTTACATATCTAATGGTTATCTTAGGCTTACCGTTTATCATGAATAGTGAATGAGTTTGCTTCAAAAATGATTATGGAATCCAAAATAATGTGTTTAGAAAGAAGTCTAGTGAAAAGACGAGTCAAGAAACATGGAGAAATATAAGTGTTCTGAAGGAGGAAGTGATTGAAAGTGAACCAAATGTTTATAAATTTGTGAATTTGTGAATGAAAGGATATAATTTATGATGTCTATAAACTGAAGAAATAATAACGTACAAGGTTTGAATAAAAATGAACTTTAATAAACACATCACATCCAATAGGAATCTACTTGCATTGATGTTAAACTTGGTCAGTTACTGTAGAAATATTACGATTTGTAAGCACCCTTCCCTGAAGTTAGTTTTCAGTACTAGGAAACAAATATGTATTTCAGTGGATGTATATTTCTGAGAATAAACTTGTTAAAAGTTGATTATAAATCCACATATATGAATATGAATGAATTCAGGCGGTGTATAAGAAGACACATATATTTCATATTTTGGTAAATATGGAGAATATATATATATATATATAGACACACAAACACACACACATTATAATGTAGCAATATATATGCCAACTGAAATTCATCATGAAAAATAACTCATCCGCGTATCCCAAAATATTCATTTTACTGAACAGTAATATATGTATAGTGTTGTTCATCTAGGAAGCTCACTCATGGGTTGAATTTTCTGTTAAAACAGCGTTTAGGAGGAGTGATCTCTTCTCACAATTTGTATCTGCCAATTCAGCCACCTCACAAGAATGTACATGTGAAACCAGGTAGGATTCTATTTGTGCATATAAAAATACATTTGCTTAATAGGCTACAGAGAAAGGGAGACAGGAATTCACATATTTCTTAACTTTAAAAACACATGGAGAATTATTTCAACAAATAATTGACTAGATTTATAACTCCTACCTTATATCATGCAAAAGGTAAGTCCAAGTATACACCATGCTTCCTCTGAAATGCTTGTATTTCTATTCTGTTTGGGTTATTTTTCTCCATTATATTAGGATTAGTAGTCAGAGTTTAGTAGGGTATGGGTTAGTGTCAGGGATTCAGTATTTCAAACAGAAAATTGTAAAATGAATCCAATGTTTATGCAAATATGTGCTAAACAAAATCTTCTCTCTCTCATCCAGAACAATGACTTGACATTCCCTTCGCCACAAGTAAGTCAGAATTAGAGGAGAAGAGTTAGAAAATCTGTGAATATATATTTAGAATGGAAAATGCTCAGGAATTCACAACCTTGGAGTTGATAGAGCAGTTTCCAAAAGTAAGTGACATGGTAAACACTCCTCAAACATGGAGATCTGCTGGCCTAATCACTTCTTGAGAAATTGCCTCTGAGCTTGGGCACTTGAAATATATGTTGTTTTCAGGAGCTTTAACTTCCGATGTAGTGAGACCATCAAAGCTAGGTCTGCATCTATGTGACCAGGAGGACATGGTTTCTTATTTTCCAATGACCATGAGGCAGCAGTGCTAAATTCTCTCTTTGTAGCTAAATTGTGGCCAGTGGGGCTAAGTGTCTCCCCATGTGGACTGTGAAGCCATTTGGTCATCCTCGACTTTTCGTTTTGTTTCTTGCTGCTGCACTGGGGGTTTGGTATTTGCTTCACGAAATACAAGGAGTTCAAGTGGGACACAGTGCTGGAGGGAGTTCTGTCACGTGTGGTGGGTCAGTGTCTGCATGAGAATGCACCAACTAGGCTTCTATCCCACATAGCTTGCCCCTTGACCATAGCAACCTGATTCTAAACATTGCCGTGAAAAATCTCCATATAACAAGATGCCTTTATATAGAAGGGTCTGCTGGCTGCACCGTGTCTGTCTCAAGGCATTTGAAAGTCAATGGCAGATCCACATGGCCCCACCAGAGATGTTTTATCACACACCTGCACACCACTGCTCTAGGCCCACTACTCAGCAGGCTCCAACTTACTGGCATCTCTGTTCTACACGATTTTCATGATACCTAGTCAATCAAGGCACTGTCTGGTATACTCATGATCAGCAACAGGACATCCAATGGTTCTCCAGTGCCACCTGGTCATGAGAATTTCTAAAATTTTATGGTATTTATCTAACTATTTTTCACAGATGAAATTGTTGGTACTGTGGGTTTCAATTCATTCAGGATCCATTAAATTTTGAGGAAGCTCATTTTAATGAAGGATCTGGAGATCTCTCACAGGCAAGGCTTCCCAAAGAGTGGCCAAATTGTCACATGAAGCCAGGCCCATTGAGGTCTACAATGTGAGGTCATGTGTGTTTTGACTCTCAACGATGGCTGCCAAGTCTTTCAGAATAAAACCTGAGATATCCTAGCTGAGATTCCCAGTGCTCTCTGGAAAGCCTTCCTGGGCCTAGACCTCAGTTTCCAAGGGCGACTCTCATGTGTGGCCTCCTGAAATCCCAACAACATTCATGGCAATACTTCTCTGAAGTTAGTTCCAAATCTCATTCTCTAAGGGGAATCACATCAGAGTTCAAGCCCAGGTGGACCCAGTCATCTCTTCCAACTACCACACAAATGACCACAATTAAAACCAAAACACTCCCACATGGTTCTCATCTTCTTCCATATAGACACACATCATAACCTGTGGATGGAGTTTTCCATGAGGGGCACAGCCAAACCAGTGCCCAAAATAAGCTCCCTTGCCCCTCATTTGCCTAACGTCAGGGTGGATTGGACATGCTTCCTGTGAACCAGGAGTGATCAAATAGGCCTGCCGTAAATGCTCCACTTCTCCACTTTGAGGCCTTCTTACTGTGGGGATTATATTCTTCTTTTTCTAAATTTTTTTGGAAATTTAATTGGAAAGTTAAAAAAATTGTTTTGCAGAATGTTAAATTTCTAATGGCAAAGCCTTCACCTTGTTTGTGAAGGAAACCTTGATGCCTTGCCAATCTGGTAACATGGAGACACTCAAAATTTTCTTTTACATACTACATGGATGAATGGCTACAGCTCATAGTTTTTTAAAACTGAAAGGCAGATACCAGCAAGTAAGATAACAAATAAAAGACAATTTTATTAAAAAATAAAGTTGTTAAATGACTCAAATATTGGAAATTCAATTCTTTTTATTTTTGGTTGTTCAAAACATTATAAAACTCATGATATATCATCTTTCATACATTTGACTCAATTGGGTTATGAACTCCCATTTTTACCCCAAATACAAATCGCAGAATCACATCAGTTACACACTCACGTTTTTACATAATAGCATACTAGTTATTGTTGTATTCTGCTACCTTTCCTATCCCCTACTATTCCCCCTCCCCTCCCATCTTCCCTCTCTACCTCATCTGCTGTTGTTTAATTCTCTCCCTTGTTTTCCCCTCTTTAGCCTCACAACCTCTTATATGTAATTTTGTGTAACATTGAGTAGTCTCCTACCATTTCCATATGCTTTTCCTTCTCTCTCCCTTTCTCTCCCCCCACTCATCTCTGTTTAGTTTTAATATTTTTCTCATGTTCTTCCTCCCTGTTCTCTTCTTATTTGCTCTCTCTATATAAAAGGAAACATTTGGCATTTGTTTTTTAAGGATTGGATAGATTCGCTTAGCATAATCTATTCTAATGCCATTCATTTCCCTGCAAATTCTATGATTTTGTCATTTTTCAGTGCTGTGTAATACTCAATTGTGTATAGATGCCACATTTTTATTATCCATTCGTCTATTGAAGGGCATCTAGGTTGGTTCCAAAGTCTAGCTATTGTGAATTGTGCCGCTATGATCATCGATGTGGAAGTATCCTTATACTGCTCTCTATTAACATCCTCAGGGAAGAGTCTGAGAAGGGCGATATCTCGGTCAAATGGTGGTTCCATTCCCAGCTTTCCCATGAATCTCCATACTGCTTTCCATATTGTACTCACCAATTTGCAGTCCCACAAGCAGTGTACAAGTGTACCCTTTACCCCACATCCTCACCAACACTTATTGTTGTTCGACGTCATAATGGCTGCCAATCTTACTGGAGTGAGATGGTATCTTAGGGTGGTTTTGATTGCATTTCTCTGACTGCTAGAGATGGTGAGCATTTTTTCATGTACTTGTTGATTGATTGTATGTCCTCCTCTGTGAAGTGTCTGTTAAGATCCTTGGCCCATTTGTTGATTGGGTTATTTGTTATCTCATTGTTTAATTTTTTTGAGTTCTTTTTATTCTAGATATTAGGGCTCTATCTGAAGTGTAAGGGGTAAAAATTTGTTCCCAGGATGTAGGCTCTCTATTTACCTCTCTTATTTTTTCTCTTGCTGAGAAAGATCTCTTTAGATTAAGTAAGTCCCATTTGTTTATTCTTTTTATTAACTCTTGGGCTATGGGTTTCCTATTAAGGAATTTGGAGCCCAACCCCACAGTATGTACATTGTAGCCAACTTTTTCTTCTATCAGACGCAGTGTCTCTGATTTTATATCTGGCTCCTTGATCCATTTTGAGTTAACTTTTGTGCATTGTGAGAGAAAGGGATTCAGTTTCATTTTGTTGCATATGAATTTCCAGTTGTCCCTGCACCATTTGTTGAATATGCTATCCTTCTTCCATTGCATGCTTTTAGGCCCTTTTTCAAATATAAGAAAGTTGTAATTTTGTGGATTTGTCTCTGTGTCCTCTATTCTGTACCATTGGTCCATCTGCCTGTTTTGATACCAGTACCACACTGTTTTTGTTACTATTGCTTTGTAGTACAGTTTGAACTCTGGATTCACACTTCCTGCTTAGAATTGCTTTCGCTATTCTGGGTCTTTTGTTTTTCCATATGAAATTCATGATTACTTTATTTATTTCTACAAGAAATGCCATTGGGTTTTTGATTGGCATCGCATTAAACCTGTAGAGAACTTTGGGTAATATCGCCATTTTGATGATGTTATTTCTGCCTATCCATGTACAGGGCATACTTTTCCATCCTCTAACATCTTCTTCTATCTCTCTCTTTAGGGTTCTGTAGATTTCATTGCATAAATCTTTCACCTCTTTGGTTAGGTTGATTCCCAAGTTTTTTATTTTCTTTGAGTATACTGTAAAAGGAGTGGTTTTCCTCATTTAAATTTCAGAAGTTTTGTTGCTGATATACAGGAATGCCTTAGATTTATGCGTGTTGATTTTATATCCTGCCACTTTGCTGAATTCATTTACTAACTCTAGCAGACCCTTTTGGGTCTGTTAAATATATTATCATGTCATCCAAAAATAGCGATAATTTAAGTTCTTCTTTTCCTATTTTTAAGTCTTTAATTTCTTTTGTCTGTCTAATTGCTCTGGCTAGTATTTCAAGAACTAAATCGAATAGAAGTGGTGATAGATGGCATCCCTGTCTTGTTCCAGATTTTAAAGGGAATGCCTTCAGTTTTTCTCCATTTACAATGATGCTAGCCTGAGGTTTAGCATATATAGCTTTTACAATGTTGAGGTAAGTTCCTGTTATTCCTAGTTTTTATAGAGTTTTAAACATAAAGGGATGCTGTACTTTGTAGAATGCTTTTTCTGCATCTATCGAGATGATCATATGGTTCTTCTCTTTAAGTCTATTGATGTGGTGAATAGTATTTATTGATTTCCGTATATTGAACCAGCCTTGCATCCCTGGGATGAATCCCTCTTGATCATGATGCACAATTTTTTTATGTGCTTTTGTATTTGATTTGCCAGGATTTTATTGAGAATTTTTGCATCCAAGTTTATTAGAGATATTGGTCTGTAGTTTTCTTTCTTTGAAGTGTCTTTGTCTGGTTTTGGGATCAGGGTGATGTTGGCCTCATAGAATGAATTTGGAAGAACTCCTTCTTTTTCTATTTTTTGAAATAGCTTGAAAAGTATTGGTATTAATTCATCTTTGAACGTTTTGTAGAACTCTGCTGTATAACCATCTGGTCCAGGGTTTTTTTTGGTAGGTAGTCTTTTGAAGGTTTCTTCTATTTCTTCCTTTGTTATTGGTCTATTTAAATTTTGTGTGTCTTCCGGACTCAATCTGGGCAGATCATATGACATAAGAAATTTATCGATATCTTCATTATCTTCTGTTTTATTGGAATATAGGGTTTCAAAATACTTTCGAATTATCTTCTGTATTTCTGTAGTGTCTGTTGTGATATTGCCTTTTTTATCCCATATGTTAGTAATTTGAGTTCTCTCTCTGCTTCTCTTCATTAGCATGGCTAAGGGCCTGTCGATTTAATTTATTTTCAAAGAACCAACTTTTATTTGTTCAATTTTTTTGTTTCAATTTTGTTGATTTCTCCTCTAATTTTAATTATTTCTTGTCTTCTACTACATTTGTTGTTTTGCTCTTTTTTTTCTAGGTTTTTGAGATGTAGTGTGAGATCATTTATTTGTTGTTTTTTTCTTTTTTTGAGGAAAGAATTCCAAGAAATGAATTTCCCTCTTAAAACTGCTTTCATTGTTTGCCACAGAATCCGGTATGTTGTGTCTGTATTTTCATTTGTATCTAAGAGATTTTTTTATCTCCTCCTTTATGTCTTCTGTAACCCATTGATTATTCAGTAACATATTGTTCATTTTCCATGTGATGTAGAATTTTTCCTTCCTTCTTCAATCATTAATTTCAAGTTTCATTCCATTATGATCAGATATGGTGCATGGTATTATCTCCATACTTTTATATTTACTAAGAGTTTCCATATGGCATAATATATGGTCTATATTTGAGTAGGACCAATGTGCTGCGGAGAAGAACATGTATCCACTTTATGATGTTTAATATATTCTATATATGTTGGTTAAGTCTAGGTTATTGATTGTGCTATTGAGTTCTATAGTTTCTTAATTCAGATTTTCTCTAGAGGATCTGTCCAATGGCGAGGGTTGTGTGCTGAAGTCACCCGTAATTATTGTGCTATAGCCTATATGACTCTTGAACTTGAGGAGAGTTTGTTTTATGACTTGGCACCACCATTGTTTGGTGCATACAAATTGATAATTGTTATGTCTTGTTGGTGAATGTTGCCTCTTAACAGTATATAGTGTCCTTCTTTATCACTTTTGATTAACTTAGGTTTTAAGTTGATTTTATTCGATATGAGTATGGCCACTCCTTCTTGCTTCCGAGGGCCAACAATGGCTGCGAAGTCTTTCAGAATAAAATCATGTGATTTCCTGGCTGAGATTCCCATTGCTCTGTGGAAAGCCACCTTGGGCCTAGATCTCAGTTTGAAAGGGTGACAATCATGCGTGGCCTCCTAAAAACCAACACAATTCATATCAATACTTCTATGAGGTACGTTCCAGAACTCAGGCTCTAAGGGGAATCACACCAGAGTTCAAGCCCAGGTGGACCAAGTCATGTCTTCCAACCCCCACACAAATGACCACAATTAAAACAAAAAAAACTACCACATGGCCCTCATCTTCGTCCATAAAGACCCTCATCAAAAGTTCTGGATGGAAGTTTCCATGAGGGTTGCAACTAAAGACAGTTTTCAGAATAAGCTCCCTTGCCTCTAATTTCCCTAAAGTCAGGGTGGCCTGGACACCCTTCCTGTGAACCAGGAGTGATCAAAAAGGCCTGCCATTAATTCCGCTTTGTTTCTATAATTTGAGGCTTAATGAATGTCAGGTATAGATTTTTTATGTGATTTGGAGTCATGAGAAAATCCAAGCACATCTGGAGAGCATTCAAGAATTCATTTGACAAAGAGGATCCCTAATCTCACTTGAAGGGGGTCAGGAACCTAACAGAGAAAGGCAAGAATCCTCATCCACAATGACTGCTCTTTTTGCCATTTTGGTTTTGAATGCACACATGGGATCTTTCTTTAGATCCATCAGGTGCAGAGAATCGAAGCCACAGCCTCACACAGGGCCAAGAGGCAGATTCAGACAAATCCCTTTCCAAAGCAATTAAGCAAAGAGCCACAGGTGATGCCCATTTATTTCCATTTGAATTTTTTTTCTTCAGGCTTCACAAAGGGGTGGCCTGAGGCAAAGACCTTCCTGACATTCAGGGCAACAGAACCTTGATTGGTATACTGAGCTTGAATTATGTTCTGCACCGAGGTCTCAGATAAATCGATATACAATGGCATAGGACCGTGTACCTCGGATGATTGAATGTAGAAGAGAACATCCAGTCAAAAAGGGATAGTCTGTAGGATTAGGAAGATAGTCAGTATGTTTAGGAAGAAGAGTGAGACTAGGAGTTGGACCAAAAGTTCTTTAGCAATAGGGTTTCAGTTAGAGAGTGAATGTAAATGTCAGCACATCTGAAGAGACAGTCACAATGATGAACTGGGAAAAAATATGTAGGAAAGCAGATATCAATAGAAAGATTAGGAAATCAGGCAAAGTATAAAGTGCGTGATAGGATTAGACATTTTCAACAGGCTTGAGGTTGAATATATAATCTTAGGAAAAAACAAATATGTAGTAATCAATAGGATTGACATTTGAGAGCATTAGGCACCCTGGACATGGATGTTTTTAGTAATCCATGGTCACTTTCCATTTAGGCTTTGGTACAATCATATGTGTGACCTTTGCATTTTGTGTCCAGAATACTACCGTGATAAAATTTATATGTTGATAAGGTGACATGAGTATTTCTTCCACCATTATGGGGAGTAATATTCTGGAAACTTATAAATTAGTACTGGTGATACAAATAGGTGTACCTTGTGTTGATCATTATTGAGATGTTGCATGAATAGACCAGATTGTGAATAAAGTATATAACTGGTTCCAACTTTAAATAATGGATTGAGTTTGCATCTGAAAATGTATTGGAAATCTTATATTGATATATATACAATCATTCCAACCAGTTATATATGTAATGGTAATATTAGGGTTACGGTTTATCGTGAAGAGTGAGTATTGCTTCAAAAATGATTATGGAATCAAAAATAATGTGTTTAGAAAGAAGTCTAGTGAAAAGACCAGTAAAGAAACATGGAGGAATACATGTGTTCTGAAGTAGTAAGTAAATGAGAGTGAACCAAATGCCTATAATTTTGTGAAGTTGTTGGTGAAAAAATATATCCTATGATGTCCATATACTGAAAAAATAGTAATGTACCAGTGTTGAGTAAAAATGAACTTCAAAATACACATCATGTCCCATAGCAATCTACTTGCATTGATGTTAAACTGGGTCAGGTACTGTAGAAATATTAGGATTTGTATGCACCACCTACTGAACTTAGTATTCAGTAGTAGGAAACCAATATGTATTACAGGTGTATAAATATTGCTGAAAATAATCTTGTAAAAAGTGGATTTTGAACCCACATACATGAATATAAATGAATTTAGGGAGTGTATAATAAGACACATATTTTTCATATTTTTTTAAAATCTGGAGAATATATATACATATATATATATAATATATATATAATATATATACATATATATACATATATAATATATATATGTATATATATACACATATATATTTTTTTTCCAGATTTAAAAAAAAACATACACACACACACACACATTAATATTTAGCAATATATATGCCAATCGAAATTCATCATGAAATATAATTCATCCACATATCCAAAAATATTCATTTTACTGAACATGGATTTATGTATAGTGTTTTTCACTAGGAAGCTCACCCATAAGTTGAATTTTCAGTCCCATCATTATTTAGGGAGAGTCATCTGTTCTCACAATTTTATATTCCAAAATCAGGGAGCTCACAAGATTGTCCGTGTGATACCAGGTAGGATATTATATATATATGTATACAAAAATACATGTGCTGAATAGGATACAGAGAAAGGGAGACAGGAATTTATATATGTGATAATTTTAAAAAATCATGGAGAAATATTACAATGAAAAGTTGACTAGATTTAAAAAACATACTCTTGATAATGCAGAAGGCAAATAGAAGTATACACCATGCTTCCTATGAAAGGCCTGTATTTCTATTCGGTTAGGTTTCTTTCTCTCCATGATATTAGGATTAGTAGTCAGAGTCTAGTAGGGTATGGGTTAGTGTCAGGGATTCAGTATTTCAAATGGAAAAAAGGAAAATGAATCTAATGTGTATGCAAAAATGTGATACACAAAAATCTTCCCTCTCTCATCCAGAACAATGCCTTGACATAACCATCGCTAAAAGTAAGACACAATTAGAGGAGAGGAGTTAGAAAATCTGAATATATATGTGGAATGGAAAATGCTCAGGAGTTCACAACACTGGAGGTGGTAGAACAGTTTCCAAAAGTAAGGGAAAGGGTAAACAATCCAGAAACATGGAGCTGTGCTGGCCTTGAGACTTCTTGAGAAACTTCCTCTGAGGTTGGGAACAAGAAATATATGTAATTGTTAGGAGATTTAGCTTCGTTTGTAGTGACACCATGAAATCTGGGTCTGCATCTCTATGACCTGGAGCACATGGTCCTTATTTTCTAATGAACATGAGGGAGCAGTTCTGAATTCTCTCTTTGTAGGTAAACTGTGGCCACTGGGAGCTAAGTGTCTTTCCGTGTGGACTGTGAAGCCATTTGGTGATCCTCCACTTTCCAGGGTGTTTCTTACTGCTGCACTGGGAGTTTGGTATTTCCTTCACGAAATACAAGGAGTTCAACTGGGACAAAATGCTGGAGGGAGTTCTGTCATGTGTGGTTGGTCAGGGACGCAAAGAGAATGTACGAACCAGGCTTCTATCCTACATAGCTTTCACCTTGACTATAGCAACCTGATTCTGAACATTGCCCTGAAACCTCTCCATATGACAAGATGCCTTTACATATAAAGGTCTCCTGCCTGCACCATGTCAGTCGCAAGTCTTTCGAAGCCAATGGAAGATCCAGGTGGTCCTACCAAAAATATTTATTTACACACCTACAGTCCACTTCTCTAGGCCCACTACTCATTAGGCTCCAAATTACTGGCATCTCTGTTCTACACCATTTTCACGAAAACCAGTCAATCAAGGCACTCTTTGGTACACTCATGATCAGCAACAGGAAATCCAAAGTTTATCCAGTGCCACCTGGTCATGGGAATTTCAAAAATTTTATGGTATGAATCTAGTCATTTTTCAAAAATGAAGTTAGAGGCACTGTGGGTTTCAATTAATTCAGGAACCATTAAATGGTGAGGAAGCTCATTTCAATGAAAGCTCTGGAGAACACTAACAGAAAAGCCTTCCAAAAGACTGGCCAAAAGGTCACATGAATCCAGACACATTGAGGTGTACAATGTGAGGTCCATATGTGTTTGGACTCTCAACTAGGGCTGCCAAGTCTTTAAGAATTAAATCATGTGATATCCTGGCTCAGAATCCCCGAGCTCTGTGGAAAGCCATCCTGGGCCTAGATCTCAATTTACAAAGGCGATTCTCACGTGTGGCCTAGTAAAATCCCAAGAGAACTCACGACAATACTTCTCTGAGGTCAGATCCAGAACTCATTCTTTAAGGGGAATCACACCAGAGTTCAAGCCCAGGTGATCCGAGTCATCTTTTCCAACTACCACACAAATTACCACAATTAAAACAAGAACACTCCCATATGGCCCTCATCTTCTTTCATATTGACACTCATCATAATTTTGCTGGAGGTTTCCATGAGGAGAGCAGACCAAGACAGTGTTCAAAATAAGCTCCTTTGACTCTCATTTGCCTATAGTAAAGGTGGCCTGGACACCCATTCTGTGAACCAGGAGTGATCAAATAGGCCTGCCATTAATACCGCTCCAATTCTCCAATTTGAGGCCTACTGACTGTTTGGTTTAGATTCTTTATGTGAATTTTAGTCATGAAATAACCAAGCACCTATGGGCTAGCCTCTGCAGGTTTTGAAGAACTCATTTGACCCAAAGGATCCCTATTTTCACTTGATGGAGTTCAGGAACCTTACAGAGGAAGTCGAGAGACTTCATCCCAATGGCTGCTCTTTCTGCCATTTTTCCTTTGGATGCAAACATGGGAACTTTCTTTAGATCCACAGGTGCTGAGAATCTAAGCCTCAGCCACACACAGGGCCAGGGGGCTGATTCAGTCACATCCCTTTTCAAAGCACTTAAGAAAAGAGCCACAGGTATGCCCAATCATTTCCATTTGAAAACTGTTTTCTTCAGGCTTCACAAAGGGGTGGCCAGATGCAAAGAACTTCCTGACATTCAGGGCAACAGAACAATAGGTAAGCAAAAGGCCCAAAGCAGGGTTTCTCCTCTGAGACTGTCCTCGTCACACTGATATCTGAGTTTTCTGAGATGCTCGCCATCACCTACAGCTATCCAGTACATGGCTATGTCACAGAGCTTGGAGGTGGTACATATCTTGGACACAAAACCATGGGCCTATTCTTGAAATTGGCCGGAATTCAGGACGAAAATAGAAACTTAGGAAGGTAGCAGGGGTTGCTCATCGATAAGGCAAGCTACAGTCCATTCATAAACGGGGCAATATGAATGCTGAGAAGCTTTCTACTAGACACGACACATCCATTGATGAATTCTCTTTTCTAATGTCTACAACCACGGAAACAGTGGAATACACAGACATAGAAACACTCGCCCTGTGAAAAGACTTACTAGAAACAGTCCACTTCAAATGAAACAAACCGACTGTCCTACCTATTCTCAGAAAATGAGACAAAACCACAAACCCACAACCACACCCACAAAGGCACCTCCTTCCCCTAAGTAGGTCTTTGACTATCCGGAGTGTCCTCTGACTTGTAGGCCATAATACGTTCCCCCGAAATGGCCTGTCCTGTCTCAGATCTGGTCTCCTTGGCAAAATCTGTGAACTTCTCAGGAGCCAACGGTGAGCCACTAACGACTTTCTCAAGAAAAGCCCCGCTTCCGAGCTTTCCTGGCATTTGGCCTTCTCACGTCTGAAGGTACCAAGAAAGACTGACTGCATTTAGTAAATCCAAACAAGTGAGACCATAGGGACTGGGACTTGGACTGGCTATGGGTGCCTGGCTTCCTGGATCCAAAGTTCAGAGAGTTCCATCACCATGGAAGTGAGGTCAGGTCACTTCCTTCCTGAACTGAATGAGGTCCCTGTCTTGGCAACCACTTTGTCTTAACTGTTACTTCCAAGGGTCCCATGAGATTGAGGCTGCCCCTACTTCCTGTGAAACTTTCACAAGTTAGAATGGTATATCAACCATAGGCACCCAGGAATAGATCTCCACACAGGCCTGTTTTGGTCCATGTTCTCTACATTAAGAAGAGAATCTGATTCAGACACAACCTTTTATCCTGACTGGGTTGTTTGCCATGGAAGATGACTTTTGGTCTCTCAGGTCCTTCATAGCTGCCTACATCTTCTCCAGGGATCATTTCTGCATGGGCCTTTGAGGTTATCAGCAGGTGGAAGTTTCCCTACATTTCTGTATTGTAAAATCAACTCTTTCCCTGCTGTTCTATAAAGTTAGATTGAGGGAATAGTGTATGATTATGGTTAAAAACATGTTTGATTTGGGTTAGAAATCATTGTGCTGGATGAATAATGGTATTGGGAACCTGCTATGTGTATAAGAATATATAGGTGTAATATATGTATGAAAAAAGAAATCTAAGTATGATTTGAAGGCCAGAAGGGCATTGGGCCCTTGATTGGGATACGCAGCATTGAATTACGTTCTGCAGAGATGTCTCAGATAAATCGATATACAATGGCATAGGACCTTGTACTTTGCATGAATTAATGTAGAAGGAACATCCAGTCAAAAAAGGATAGTCGGTAGTGAAAGGTTAATAAAATAGGTACTTGCTATTTCCTGTTTTTCTGTATGCTTAAAAAAACACTGTTGAAATCTTGAGAAATGTTTGCTAATCTTGTTCTAGAATGTACTGTTCCCAACTGCCAAACTGCAGAATGTACTGCCTCACTCGGTGTCACACGAACCGCCCACTCACCCTTACACATCAGTAAACTTCCCTCCCTTCCATCTCCAAGGAATGTATGTAAGCTCTGCATAAGCTGTTCTCAGAGCTCTCTGATCTATTTAAGTTAGCTGTGAGCCCCAGCAAGCTGGACGCAAAATAACCCTTTGCTGTTGCATGAGACAGTCTCTTGGTAGTCTCTTCCTCCAACACTCACCTGACCTTTACATATTAAGGTTCCACCGAGTTCCGGCAGTGGCGGATGAGAGACCCCAACGGGCTCCTCTCGGAGCAAGTAAGGCGCCTCTTTCTGGTTTCAGGTGTCATGTTAGGGCTTGCAAAATTGCTGGCGATGAAGAGCCTGGGGTCTCTCCGACGGTGGCTGAGAGACGTGTCACAGAGACATAGGGCACCTCCCTGGGGGACCCCAAAGAGGACTCGGAGAATCAAGGAACAATTGCTTCATCGACTCAGTGATATTTTCTTTTAGATTCGGTATTGCCATCCTATCGGGTTTTGCCGGCTACGCATTCCTGGTCTCAGTGTTGGATGTCCATTGCCTGTCTTTATGGTCTTGTCTTATCTGTGTCATGTGTCTTTGCTTTTACTGTTTGTGTACCTTTCATTATGGGACAGAGCACTTCAATGCCTCTGTCCCTGACCCTTGATCACTGAACCAAAGTCCGCTTAAGGGCTCAGAATCTTTCTTTTTTTAGTAAAACGCTGGACCTGGCAGACTCTCTGTGCCTCAGAATGGCCCATCTTTGGAGTCGTATGGCCCCAAGAAAGATCTTTCTACTTCCCACTAATTTATAAAGTCAGAGATATTGTCTTTCAGCCAGGGCCACATAGCCATCCTGATCAACAGCCATATATCTTAACTTTTCAGGACCTCTGCAAATCTCCTCCTCCATGGGTGAAGCCTTTCCTTGCCCATGCCTCTGCTCATACTCCTTCCCACATGATCTCTCAAACCCTCACCTCTTCCTCCTCCTCCACCCTCTGTTTTCCCTGAGTCACAAGATTTGACTCTACTGGACTCTTCCTCCTCTCCTTATCCCCTGCCCTCGTCCCCTAACACACAACACACTCTAAGTGATTCCCCTGCTGCTGACTAAGCCTCTCTACCATTGGAGGAAGCTAAGCTGGTAATAGGATCTGATAATGGACCGATGTTCATGGCCCAGGTAAGTCAGGGGTTAGCCAGGAACCTGGGGATTAATTGGAAGTTATATTGTGCTTATAGACCCCAGAGTTCAGGACAAGTAGAAAGAATGAATAGAACCATTGAAGAGACCTTAACGAAATTAAGCTTAGAGACCAGCATAAAAGATTGGACTGTGCTCCTGACTTATGCAATGTTTCATGCAAGAAAAAATCCTTCTGTTTCTTTGAGTATTCTTACCCCCTGAGAAGTTCTCTATGGTGGCCCTCGTCCAGTAAGGGTCCTAAGCCCAACTGTAAGACCTAAGGATCCTTTCCACACCCT
This sequence comes from Callospermophilus lateralis, assembly GCF_048772815.1. NCBI lineage: Eukaryota > Metazoa > Chordata > Mammalia > Rodentia > Sciuridae > Callospermophilus > Callospermophilus lateralis. Next base: position 5,915,723 of record NW_027514462.1, on the reverse strand, counting down.
CTTGCTTGACAGACTTAAAGCTCTTGAAAGAACTCAGTGATACCTGTGAAAATAGCTGCCCACTGCGTAACAAACTGTGTACCAGGGGATTCCACATCCATATCAAATAAGAGACTTCATGTATGTAAGATGACATCAGGTGTCATCCCTGGAACCCAGCTGTAAAGGACCATACCAGGTGCTACTTATAACACCTACAGTGGTAAAGGTATACAGAATCACTTCTTGGATCCATGCCTCTCATCTCAAGCCTGCTCCTTGTCCAGAATCTTTCTGGAAACTGGAAAAGACTGGTAACAGTTTCAAATTGTGTATTCGCCATGAGGATAAGGTTATATACTCTCCCCTTGGCCACAAGTAGTCCTAACCCTCATCAGCCTTTTAAGCAGCGATGGCTGATCACAAATCCTACTGGAAAAGTGTATAATCGATCTAACATACATCCCCCTTAGGGACCTGGTGGCCATCTCTCCACCCAGACATTTGTCAGCTGGCCATAGGTTTTTTCTATTGGGATATCCCTGATGAAGAAAATCCCACTAAAATACCATTAAATCCCTTGTGTACCATAGATAATGGAAACAAACATTATGGATGTAGGGACACGCGAGCCAAATGCAGGTTGGCTATCCTAGATTACTTGTTTGCCCGGGAAACTATCAAATCCACAAACAGTAACGGCTGTGTGGGGGAAAAACCGACTTCTTCAGTATGTCATGGAGATGTGAGCATACAGAGGCTGCCTGATGGAACCCAATACTTCATCAAATTCAGTACACAGCATTGGCCATATTACCAAGTAGACAACAGAAAAAGGATGGCCCCCAGAGGGGTCTCTAGATCCTCAAATTTTGCGTGACCTTTTTAACTTCTGCAAGTGCTCAAAAGGGTGAAAGGAGATTCCCCTATGTGGAAGCCCTTTCCCTCCTTAACTCACATCCTGAACTATGCTTCTCCAATAGATTTTTATCCTCAGCCTTCTGCTCCAGACTCTCTGCTGTCACTCCCACCTCAGCAACGTGATTTCTCCCCTCCAATTACTAGATCAGAATCCCAAACCTCCACCAGTTCTCAGACAATTGCCCGCTTGTGATGTAGCAGGTACTGAGGTACACCTCCACCCACTCACTCCTCTCTCTTCCTGTCAGTGCCCACACCGGGTCCCACCAGGTCCTCTTTCCAGCTAACCCAAAGCTCAAACGAGCTGAGGAGAGCTCTCAGACCCTTATCCAAGATGTAATATAAATGGCCATTAAAGTTGCTTTGTCATCACTGAAAACAGGTTACTAAAATTTAAAGTCCCTCACAGGATTTTGGGATACTCACTCCCGTTTTCTGCTCTTCTCTACCTGTTCTACTGCTCAAGTTTTTTGCTAGGAAATTCCCAAACACCTTTCCAATTATTCTTTTACATCTCTCTTTTTCCTCATTCTCAGATCCTCGGAGCTTCTCTCAGCCCCACCTTCCCCGTATTCCCCCTCTGTACCAGGCCCACAGAAAAGTCTTAAATGTCCTTCTCCAGAAGTCTTCACCATGGCTGACTTTAGAACTTTCAGCATAGAGTTTCTATAAAGAGTTCAATGTAGATAAACTTTCTCTTTTTGTATTGCCCTGTTATACTTGGCCACTGGCTAAAAAACTCAGTACTTCTAAGCTAGACAACCCCTAACTAGTTTTTCACAAAATATGTGAACAAGTCCTCTGGCCTTCAGCTGGGGCTTCACAGAAATGGCCACATTTCTAAGATAAAGAAATTACCAACTGGGCTCCGTTGTAACAGCTGGCAGGGGGAAAATAAGAAAGGGAATAAAAAGCTCTCCTCCTCCCAGGTGTCCTTGAAAATTTAACTTGCCCAGAACAGAGGAAAAATCAGAAACATATACTGCTTTTTTGAACTTCTGCAGACTGTAAACTTCTGAGCCCCATCCCTTATATGTTGGGTACACAATTCTGAAACTACCTAAACTTGAGTTTCAGGGGACTAATTGATTACAACAGAAGCAATGCCCTCTGAATCCAGTTGCAACAATATAGGACTGTTTCCCTGTCTTCAGTGCTATCTTAGGTGCCTTGCCTTGTCTGTCCCTACAACAGCATAATTCTATATACTTAAACATTGTTTATGTTTTCATGAAATGGTCAACAGATGTGATTATTTTGAAATGTTGCAGATGTTTCCCAGAAAGCTCTATCATGACGCAGGTTCGTTTGAAGATCAAATAGGGGGGGCATACAACCGGTTCCACTGGGAACTTGTATCCCTCACTTTAGCCATCCTATTAGGAATAGGAGTTGCTGCACGGGTGGGCACAGGAACCACTGCCATTGTCCATGGGACACAACAAATGACCCAATTAGAAGAAGCAATAGAGCAAAACTAAGATATTAGAAACCTCCATCAGAGCTTTGCATGAATCTTTAACCTCTCTCTCTGAAGTTGTTTTAAAGAACAGTTGAGGGTTGGACCTCCTCTTCATTAGAGAAGGGGGCCTTTGTGCTGCATTGAGGGAAGGATGTTGTTTTTATGCTGACCATACTGGAGTTGTAATAAAATCTATGAGTAAATTTAAAAGACACCTTGAAGAGCATCAACAAGAGAGAGAGGCCCAAAAAGGGTGGCTTGAGTCTTGGTTCACACACTCCTCCTGGTTAACTACGTTTTTATCAACCCTGGCCGGTCCAATAATAATCCTCATATTATTGCTAACTATAAAATCCTGTTTGCTCAACCGTGTAATTTCTTTTCTCCAGGCTCAAATTGGACGAGTTAAACTTATGGTAATACCCCACTAGCAGACATAGAATGTGACACCCTCCAATGATCATTTTTATGATTAAAAGTAGCCAGAAGAAGAAGTGGGGAATTAAAGTTTAATAAAATAGGTACTTGTCACTTCTTGTTTTTCTGTATGCTTAACAAAACACTATTGAAATCTTGAGAAATGCTTGCAAATCTTGTTCCCAGAATGTTCTGTCCCCAACTGCCCAACTGCAGAATGTACTCCCTCACCCAGGTGAATGCAAACCACACTCTCACCCTGACCCATCAATAAAATTCCCTCCCTGCCCTCTCCAGGGAAAGTATATAAGCTCTATTTAAGCTATTCTCAGGGCTATCTGCTCTATTCAAGTGATCTCTGAGCCCCAGCATGCTGGACACCCAAAAAACCCTTTGATGTTGCAAGAGATAGTCTGTTGGTGGTCTCCTCCTCTGAAGCTCGCCCCAAATTTACTTGGATGATTGAATGTAGAAGAGAACATTCAGTCAAAAACGATAGTCTGTAGCATTAGGAAGATAGTCAGTACTTTTATGAAGAAGGGTGAGTATAGGAATTGGAAAAAAATTTCTTTAGCAATAGGGTTTCGATTAGAGAGTGAATGTAAATGTCAGCACAGGTGAAGAGTCAGTCACAATGATGAACTGGGGAAAATATGTAGGAAAGCAGATATCAATAGAGACATTACAAAATCAGGCAAAGTATAAAGTGAGTGATAGGATTAGATATTTTGAACAGGGTTGAGTTTAAATATATAATCTTAGGAAGAAACAAATATGTAGTCACAATTAGGATTGACATTTGAGAGCATTAGGCAAATTTCAGGTGGATGAATATTTCTCAGAATAATCTTGTGAATAGTTGATTATAAATCCACATAATAAACATGAATGAATTTAGGGAGTGTATATAAGACACATATATTTCATATTTTGAAAAATCTGGAGAGTGTATATATATATATATATATATATATATATATATATATATATATATATACAAAACACACACACAGACAAAAAAGTAGCAAAATATATGTCAATCAAAATTCATTATAAAATATATATCATCCACAGATCTAAAAATATTAATTTTACTGAACATGGATTTATGTATAATGCTGTTCAACTAGCAAGCTCAACCATAGGTTGAATATCCAATTCCAACAAGTTTAGTAGGAGTGATCTCTTCTAACAATTTGTATCTGCCAAGTCAGCCACCTCACAAGAATGTACGTGTGGTACCAGGGAGGAATCTATATGTGCATATAAGAATACAGAGAAAGGGAGACAGGAATTCACATATTTGTTAACCTTAAAAATACATGGACAACTATTTCAACAATAAATTGACTAGATTCATAACTCCAACTCTGTATCATGCAAAAGAAAAGTACAACAATACACCAGGCCTACTCTGAACTGCTTGTATTTCGATTCTGTTTGGGTTATTTTTCTCCATCATATTAGAATTAGTAGTCAGAGTCTGGTCGGGTATGGGTTAGAGTCAGGGATTCAGTATTTTGAATGGAAAATAGAAAACTGAATCCAATGTTTATGCAAATATATGCTACAGAAAATTCTTCCCACTCTCCTCCAGAACAATGCCTTGACATTACCTTCGCCCCAAGTAAGACACAATTAGAAGAGAAGAGTTAGAAAATCTGTGAATACCTATCAGGAATGGAAAATGCTCCAGATTTCACATCTTTGGAGGCGGTAGAGGAGTTTCCAAAAGTAAGGGACAGGGTAAACACTCCACAAATATGGAGCTCTGCTGGCCTAAAGACTTTTTGAGAATCTGCCTTTAAGGTTGGGCACTTAAAATATATGTTGTTTTCAGGAGCTTTAGCTTTATTTGTAGTGAGACAATCAAAGCTCGATCTGCATCTATGTGACCTGGAGGACATGGTTATTTATTTTTCAATAAAAATGAGGCAGCAGTGCTGAATTCTCTCTTTGTAGGTAAACTGTGGCCACTGAGGGCTAAGTGTCTCCCTGTGTGGACTGTGAAACAACTTGGTCATCCTCCAATTATCGTGGTGTTTCTTGCTGCTGCACTGGGAGTTTGGAATTTGCTTCATTAAATACAACGAGTTCAAATGGGAAACAGTGCTGAAGGGAGTTCTGTCAGCTGTGGTGTGCAGGGTCTCCAGGAGAATGCACCAACCAGGGTTCTATCCCACGTAGCTTGCCCCCTTGACAATAGCAACATGATTCTGAACATTGCCCTAAACCCTCTCCATATAAAAATATGCCTTTACGTATATGGGTCTGATGGCTGCACCATGTCAGTCTCAAGCCATTTGGAAGCCAGTGGAAGATCCACATGGCCCCACCACAGATGTTTTATCACTCACTTGCGTAACACTTCTCTAGGCCCACTACTCACTAGGCTTCTACTTACCAGCATCTCTGTTCTACACCATTTTCCTGAAACCCAGTCAATCAAGGCCCTGTCTGGTATATTCATGATCATCAACAGGACATCAAAGGTCCTCCAGTGACATCTGGTCATGGGAATTTTAAAAATTTCATGGTAATTATCTAGCAATTTTTAACGGATGAAGTTGGAGGCACTGTGGTTTGCAATTCATTCAGGAACCATTAAAGGGTTAGAAAGCTAATTTCAGGGAAAGCTCTGGAGCACTCTCACAGGCAAGGCTACCCAAAGAGTGGCCAAAAAGTCACATGAAGCGAGGCCAATTGAGGTCTATAAAGCGAGGTCCATGTGTGTTTTGAATCTCAATAATGCATGCCAAGTCTTTCAGAATAAAATCATGTAATATCCTGGCTGAGATTCGCAGTGTTCTGTGGAAAGCCAACCTGTGCCTAGATCTCAGGTTCCAATGGCAACTTCATGCCTGGCCTCCTAAAATCCCAACACAATTAATGGCAATACTTCTCTCAGGTCAGTTCCAGAACTCAGTCTATAAGGAGAATCACACCAGAGTTCAAGTCCAGGTGGACCCAGACAACTCTTCCAACCGCGACTCAAATGAAAACAATTAAAACCAAAATACTCCCTCATGGCCCTATTCTTCTTCCATATAGACACTAATCATAACCTCTTCCTGGAGTTTTCCATGAGTTGTGCAGCCCAAGAGAATGTCCAAAATAAGCTTCTTGCACCTCTTTTGCCTAACTTCAGGGTGGCCTGGGCACCCTTCCTGTGAATCAGGAGTGATCAAATAGGCCTGCCCTTAATACTGTTCCGCTTATCCAATTTGAGGCTCTCTGACTGTGGGGTGTAGATTCTTTATGTGAATTGGAGTCATGAGAAAAGCCAAGACAGTGTCCAAAATCAGCTCGCTTGCCCCTCATTTGCCTAAAGTCAGGGTGGCCTGGACACCGTTTCTGTGAACGAGGAGTGATCAAATAAGCCTGCCGTTAATACTTCTGTGTTTCTCCAATTTGACGCCTACTGATTTCAGGTATCAATTCTTTATGTGATTTGGTGTTATGCGAAAACCCAAGCACCTCTGCAGGGAAATGAAGAACTCATTTGACCCAAAGAATCCCTATTCTCACTTGATGGAGTTCAGGAAATTAACAGAGGAAGGCAAGAGACTTCATCCATAATGAATGATTTTTTTTTTTGCCATTATGGCTTTGGACGCACACATGGGACCATTCTTTAGATCCATCAGGTGCTGAGAATCTAAGTCATAGACACAAACATGGCCAAGAGACTAATTCAGACACATACCTTCCCAAAGCAATTAAGCAAAGAGCCACAGGTGATGACATTCATTTCCATTTGAAAACTGTTTACTTCAGGCTTCACAAAGTGGTGGATTGAGGCAAAGAACTTCCTGACATTCAGTGCAAAACAACAATAAGTAAGCAAAAGGCCCAAAGCAGGGTTTCTCCACTGAGACTTTCCTGGTCACACTGATATCTGCATTTTCTGAGATGCTCGCCATTCTCTTCAGCTATCCAGTACATGGCCATGTCACAGAGTTTGGAGGTGGTACATATTTTGGACACAAATCCATGAGCCTATTCTGGATAGTGGCCAGAATTCAGGAAGAAAACAGCAACTTAGAAAGATAGCAGGTGTTGCACATCAAAAAGACAAGCTGCACTCCATTCATATATTGGGCAGGTTGAATTATGGGAAGATTTACACTAGACAGTACACATCCATTAATGCATTCTCTTTTCCAATATCTACAACAACGGACACAGTGGGATACACAGACATAGAAACACTTGCCTTGTCAAATGACTTACTAGAAACTGTCCACTCCAAACCAAACTAACCGCCTTTCCCATCTATTCTCAGAACATGAGACAAAACAATAAACCCATACCCACTCCCACAAAGGCACCTCCTTCCCCCAATTAGGTCTGTGACTATCCAGATTGTCCTCTGACAGGTGGGCCATACTATGTTCCCCTGAAATGGTCCGTCTTCTCTAAGATCTGGTGAAATATAAGTATGAAAACAGAAATCTAGGTATGATTTGAAGCCCAAAAGGGTTTTTCCCTTGATTGGGATACTTAGCTTTGAATTATGCTCTGCAAAGTTGTCTCAGATAATTCGATATACAATGGCATAGGACCTTTTACATTGGATGATTGAATGTAGAAGAGAACATCCAATCAAAAAGGGATAGTCGGTAGGATTAGGAAGATAGTCGGTAGGTTTAGAAAGAAGAGTGATTAAAGGATTTGGACCAAAAGTTCTTTAGCAATAGGGTTTCGATTATAGAGTGAATGTAAATGTCAGCACATATGAAGTGTCAGTCACTAGGATCAACTTGGGAAAATATGTAAAAAAGCAGATATCAATAGAAACATTATGAAATCAGGCAAAGTATAAAGTGAGTGATAGGATTAGACATTTTCAACAGGGTTGAGTTTGAATATATAAATTAGGAAGAAACAAATATGTAGTCACCAATAGGATTGACAATTGACAGCATTAGGCAACCTGGACATGGATGTTTTTAGTAATCCATGTACACTTTACATTTAGGCTTTGGTACAATCATAAATGTGACCTTTACATTTTTTTGTCTAGAATATTACTTTGATTAAATGTATATGTACATCAGGTGACATGAGTATGTCTTCCACCATTTCTGCGAGCAATATATTGAAGATGTAAAATTAGAATCGGGGGTACAAAGAGGTGTACCCTGTGTCTATGAATATAGAGATAAAGCATGAATAGACCCTAATGTGAATAAATAATATAACTTTTTTCAACTTTAAAAAATGAATTGATCTAATATCTGAAAAATTAAAGAAAATCGTATATTGATATACAATCATTCATTCCAACCAGGTATATATGTAATGGAAATATTTGTGTTTTGGTTTATCATGAAGAGTGTGTGAGTTTTGCTTCAAAATGATTATGGAAATTCAAAATAATGTGTTTGGAAAGAAGTCTCATGAAAAGACCAGTCAAGAAACCCTGACAATACATGTGTTCTGAAGCAAGAAGTGGTGAAAGTTGAAACAAATGCATATTAATTTGTGAACTTGTGGATGAAATGTATATCCTATGATGTGCAAAAACTGAAGAAATAATAATGTACCAGTGTCGAATACAAATGAATAAAGAATTACATATCATGTCCCATCGGAATCTACTTGCATTGATGTTAGACTGGGTCAGTTACTGTAGAATAATTAGGATTTGTATGCATCATTCCCTGAAGTTAGTTTTCAGTACTAGGAAACAAATATGTATTTCAGGTGGATGAATATTTCTGAGAATAATCTTGTGAAATGTTGATTAAAAATCTACATACATGAACATGAATGAATTTAGAGAGTGTATATTAGACACATATATTTCATATTTTGAAAAATCTGGAGAGTGTATACACACACACACACACACAAATAAAAAACACTCACAGACATTAAAAAGTAGCAATATAAATGCTAATCGAAATTCATCAGTAAATATATATCATCCACAGATGCAAAAATGTTTATTTTACTGAACATGAGTTTATGTATAATGTTGTTCTACTAGGACGCTCCCTATAGGTTGAATTTTCAGTTCCAACAGCGTTTAGGAGGAGTGATCTCTTCTCACAATTTGTATCTGCCAAGTCAGCCACCTCACAAAGATGTACATGTGATACCTGGTAGGATTCTATATATGCATATAAATATATAAGTGTGAATAGGCTAAAGAGAAAGGGAAACATGAATTCTCATATTTGTTAACTTTAAAAACACATGGAGATCTTTTTCTATTAAACATTGACCAGATTTATAACTCCTACCTTGTATAATGCAAAATGCAAGTCCAACTATACAACATGCCTCCAATGAACTGCTTGTATTTCTATAGGTTTGTGTTATTTTTCTCTATCATATTAGGATGAGTTGTCTGAGTCTAGTAGGTATAGGTTAGTGTCAGGGATTCAGTATTTCAAAAGGAAAATTGGAAATTGAATCCAATTTGTATGCAAATATATGCTGCACAAATATCCTCCCCTCTCATCCAGAACAATGCCTTGAAATTACCTTCACCCCAAGTAAGACACAGTTAGAGGAGAATAGATAGAAAATCAGTGAATACATATCTGGAATGGAAAATGCTCAGGAGTTCACAACCTTGGAGGTTGTAGAGGAGGTTCCAAAAGTAAGGGACAGGGTAAACACTCCACAAACATGGAGCTCTGCTGGCCTAAAAACTTTTAGAGCAACTGCTTCTGAGTTTGGGAACGTGAAAATTATGTTGTTGTTAGGAGAATTGGCTTCCTTTGTAGTGAGACCATCAAAGCTGGGTCTGCCTCTATGTGACGTGGAGGACATGGTATCTTATTTTCCAATGAACATGAGGTAGCAGTGTTGATTTTCTTCTTTTTAGGTAAACTGTGGCCTCTGGGGACTAAGTGTCTCCCCGTTGGACTGTGAAGCCATTTGGTCCTCCTCCACTTTTTGTGGGGTTTTTGCTGCTGAACTGGGAGTTTGGTATTTGCTTCATGAAATTCAAGGAGTTCAACTGAGACACAGTGCTGGAGGGAGTTCTGCCATGTGCGGTGGTTAAGAGTCTGCAGAAGAACGCACCAACCACGCTTCTATCCCTCAAAGCTTGCCACATTGCATCCTTGTCCATAGCAACCTGATTCTGAACATTGCCCTGAATCCTCTTCATATAACAAGATGCCTTTAATTACAAGGGTCTGCTGGCTGCTTCATGTAATCCACAAGCCATTTGGAAGCCAATGGAAGATCCACATTGCTCCAACAGAGATGTTTTATCACACTCCTGCCCACCAAAGCTCTAGGCCCACTTCTCAGCAGGCTGCAACTTTATGGCACCTCTGTTCTACACCATTTTCATGAAACCCAGTCAAGCAAGGCACTGTCTGGTACATCCATGATCAGGAACAGGACATCCAAAGGTTCTCCAGTGCCACCTTGTCATGGAAATTTCAAAAATTTCATGGTATTTATTTAGACATTTTTCAAGGATGAAGTTGGAGGCACTGTGGGTTTCAATTCATTCAGGAACCAGTAAATGGTGAGCAAGATTATTTCAATGAAAGCTCTGGAGAACCCTCACAGGCAAGGCTTCCCAAAGAATGGCCAAATGGTCACATTAAGCCAGGCCCATTGAGGTCTACAATATGAGGTCCATGTGTGTTTTCACTCTCAACTATGGCTGCCAAGTCTTTCGAATGAAATCATGTGATATCTTGGCTGAAATTCCCAGAGCTCTGTGGAAAGCCACTCTGGGGCTAGATCTCAGTTTCCAAGGGTGACTCTCATACATGGCCTCTTAAATCACAACACAATACATGGCAATACTTCTCTGAGATCAGTTCCTGAACTCAGTCTATAAGGGGAATCACACCAGAGTTCAAGCCCAGGTAGACCTTGTTATGTCTTCCAACTGTCACACAAATATCCACAATTAAATCCAAAACACTTCCACATGGCACTCATCTTCTTCCATTTACACAATCATCATAACCTCTGGCTGGAGGTTTCCATGAGGGGTGCAGCCCAAGACAGTGTCCAATATAACCTCCCTTGTCCCTCTTTTGCCTAAAATCAGGGTGGCCAGGACATCCTTCCAGTGAACCAAGAGTGATCAAATAGGCCTGCCATTAATATGGCACTGCTTCTCCAATTTGAGGCCTACTTACTGTGTGTTTTAGATTCTTTATGTGAATTGGAGTCTCGAGAAAAACCAAGCACTTATGGGCTAGCCTCTGCAGGGTTTTGAGGAACACATTTGAACCAAATGATCACTGTTCTCACATGATGGAGAACAGGACACTTACAGAGGAAGGCGAGAGACTTCATCCACACTGACTGCTCTTTTGTTCATTTTCGTTTTGGATGCACACATGGGATCCTTCTTTAGATCCATCAGGTGCTGAGAATCTAAGCCACAGTCTCACACAGGGCCAAAAGACTGATTCAGACACATCCCTTTCCAAAGCAATTAAGCAAAGAGCCACAGGTGATGCCCTTTCATTTCCATTTGAAAACTGTTTCTTTAGGCTCTACAATGGTGTGGCCTGAGGCAAAGGCCTTCCTGACATTCAGGGCAACAGAACAATTGATGAGCAAAAGGCCCAAAGCAGGGTTTCTTCACTTAGAATTTCCTGGTCAAACTGATATCTGAGTTTTCTGAGATGCTCCCATTTCTTTCAGCTATCCAGTACATGGCCATGTCACAGAGCTTGGAGGTGGTACATATTTTGGACACAAAACCATGAGCCTATTCTGGAGAGTGGGCAGAATTCAGGAAGAAAACCGGAACTTAGGAAGATTGTTGGAGTTGTCCACCCATAAGTCAAGCCGCAGTCCATTCATAAATTGGGCAAGTTGAGTCTAGACAGGACACATCCAATGATTCATTCTCTTTTCTAATATCTAAAACCACGGACACAGTGGGATACACAGACAAAGAAACACTGGCCTTGTCAAACGACTTACCAGAAACAGTTCACTCCAAACCAAACAAACCGCCTTTCCTACCTATTCTCAGAACATGAGACAAAATCTCAAACCCACACCCACACACACAAAGGAAGCTCCTTCCCCCAAGTAGGTCTGTGACTATTGGGAGTGTCCTCTGACTGGTGGGCCAAACTATGTTCTGATGAAATCGCCTGTCCTTTGTCACATATGGTCTCCTTGGCCAAGTCTGTGAAGTTGTCACTAGCCAACGGTGAGCCACTACCTGCTTTCTCAGGAAAGGCCCCTCTTTAGAGCTTTCCTGACATTTGTTCATCCTCACCTCAGTAGGTACCAAGAAAGACTGACTCTGTCCTTGGTAAATCCAAAAAATACGACCACTGGGACTGGGACTGAGACTGGCTCTGGGTGCCTGGCTTCCCGGATTCCAAGTTCAGAGAGTTCCATCACCAAGGAAGTGAGGTGAGATTACTTCCTTCAGGAATTCTTTGAGGTCATTGCCTTGGCAACCACTTTGTCCTAACTGTTGCTTACAATACTCCTATGAGATGGAGGCTGCCCTTTCTTCCTGTGACACTTTTACAAGTTAGAATGGTATATCAACCATAGGGACCCCGGAATAGCTCTCCACACATGCCTGGTTTGGTCTATCTTCTCTACATTAACAAGAGAGAGGCTTATTCAGACACAACCCTTCATCCTGGGAAGGTTGTTTGCGATGGAAGATGACATTTGCTCTCTCAGGTCCTTCATAGCTGCCTACATCTTCTCCAGGGATCAAGTCTGCATGGACATTTGAGGTTCTCAGCAGGAGGAAGATACCCTACATTCCTGTATTGTAAGACGAACTCTGTCCCTGCTCTTCTGCAAAGTTAGATTAAGGTAAGAGTGTATGGTTAGGGTTAATAACATGTTCAATTTGGGTTACGAATCATTGCGAAGGATGATTAATAGTATTGGGAACCTGCGATATTTATAAGATTATAGAGGTGAAATATAAGTATGGAAACAGAAATCTAGGTAAGATTTGAAGCCCAGAAGGGCATTAGGCCCTTGATTGGGATACTTAGCTTATAATTACGTTCTGCACAGATGTCTCAGATAAATCGATAATCAATGGCATAGGACCTTACACCTTGGATGATTGATTTTAGAAGAGAACATCCACTCAAATTGAGATAGTCGGTGGGATTAGGAAGGTAGTCAGTATCTTTAGGAAATAGAGTGAGTATAGGATTTGGGGCAAAAGTTCTGTAGCAATAGGGTTTTTGTTATACAGTGAATGTAAATTTCAGCACATCTGAAGAGTCAGTCACATGATGAACTGGGGAAAATATGTAAAAAGGACAATATCAATACAGACATTATGAAATGAGGCAATTATACAGTGAGTGATAGGATTAGACATTTTCAATAGGGTTGACATTGAATACATAATCTTAGGAAGAAACAAATATGTCATCACCAATAGGAATGACATTTGAAAGCATTAGGCAACCTGGACATTTATCGTTTTAGTAATCCATGTTCACTTTCCATTTAGGATTTGGTACAATCATAAGTGTGATCTTTGCATTTTGTGCCCAGAAAAATATTGTGATCAAATATGTATGTAGATCATATGACATGAGTATTTCTTCCACCATTACTGGGAGCAATATTTGAAGACATATAAATTAGTATTGGGGGTACAAAGTGGTGTACCCTGTGTCTTTGAATATAGAGATAATGCATGAATAGACCATACTGTGAATAAATATTATAACTGGTTCCACTTTAAATAATGGATTGAATTGATATCTGAAAATATATAGGAAATCATATATTGACATACAATCATTCACTCCAACCAGTTATATATCTAATGGTAATCTTAGGGTTATTGTTTATCATGAAGTGTGTGTGAGTTTTGTTTCAAAAGTGATTATGGAAATCGAAAATAATATGTTTGGAAAAAAGTCTCATAAAAAGACCAATCAAGAAATATGGAGGAATTCATGTGTTCTGAAGCAGGAAGTGATTGAAAGTGAAACAAGTGCCTATAAATTTTCTAAATTGTGAATGAAATATATATCCTGTTATGTGCATAAACTGATGAAATAGTAATGTACCAGTGTTGAATAAAAGTGAACGTCAAAATACACATCATGTCCAATAGGAATCTACTTGCATTGATGTTAAACTGGGTCAGTTACTGTAGAAATATTAGAATTGCATGCATTATTCACCAAAGAGAGTTTTTTTTTTAATTTTTATTTATGGTTGTTCAAAACATTACATAGTTCTTGATATATCATATTTTACACTTTGATTCAAGTGGGTTATGAACTCCCATTTTTACCCTGTATACAGATTGCAGAATCACATCAGTTACACATCCATTGATTCACATATTGCCATACTAGTGTCTGTTGTATTCTGCTGCCTTTCGTATCCTCTACTATTCCCCCTGGCCTCCCCGCCCCTCCCCACTTCTCTCTCTACTCCCTCTACTGTAATAAATTTCTCCCCCTTGTATTATTTTTCCCTTTCCCCTCAATTCCTCTTGTATGTAATTTTGTATAACCCAGAGGGTCTCCTTCCAATTCCATGCAATTTCCCTTCTCCCTCCCTTCCTCCTCTCATCCCTGTTTAATGTTAATCATCTTGTCATGCTCTTCATCCCTATCTGTTCTTAGTTACTCTCCTTATATCAAAGATGACATTTGGCATTTGTTTTATAGGAATTGTGTAGCTTCACTTAGCATAATCTAGTCTAATGCAATGCATTTCCCTGCAAATTCTATGATTTTTTATTTTTCAATGCAAAGTAACAATCCATTGTGTATAAATGCCACATTTCTTTTATCCATTTTTCTATTGAAGGGCATCTAAGTTGGTTCCACAGTCTTGCTGTTGTGAATTGTGCTGCTATGAACATCGATGTAGCAGTGTCCCTGTAGCATGCTCTTTTTAGGTCTTTAGTGAATAGACCAAGAAGGGCAATAGCTGGGTCAAATGGTGGTTCCATTCCAAGCTTTCCAAGAAATCTCCATACTGCTTTCCAAATTGGCTGCACCAATTTGCAGTCCCACCAGCAATGTACAAGTGTACCTCTTTTCCCACATCCTTGCCAGCACTTCTTGTTGTTTGACTTCATAATGGCTGCTAATCTTACTGGAGTGAGATGGTATCTTAGGGTGGTTTTGATTTGCATTTCTCTGACTGCTGGAGATGGTGAGCATTTTTTCATGTACTTGTTGATTGATTGTATGTCCTCATCTGAGAAGTGTCTGTTGAGGTCCTTGGCCCATTTGTTGATTGGGTTATTTGTTATCTTATTGTCTAATTTTTTGAGTTCTTTGTATACTCTGGATATTAGGACTCTATCTGAAGTGTGAGTAGTAAAGATTTCTTTCCAGTATGTAGGCTCCCTATTTACCTCTTATTGTTTCTTTTGCTGAGAAAAAACTTTTTTAGTTGAGTAAGTCCCATTTGTTGATTCTAGTTATTAACTCTTGTACTATAGGTGTCCTATTGAGGAATTTGGAGCCCAACCCCACAGTATGTACATCGTAACCAAATTTTTCTTCTATCAGACAGTGTGTCTCTGATTTGATATCAAGGTCCTTGATTCATTTTGAGTTAACTTTTGTGCATGGTGAGAAAAAGGGATTCAGTTTCATTTTGTTATATATGGATTTTCAGTTTTACCAACACCATTTGTTGAAGATGCTATCCTTCCTCCATTGCATGCTTTTAGCTCCTTTATCAAATATAAGATAGTTGTAGTTTTGTTGATTGGTTTCTGTGTCCTCTATTCTGTACCATTGGTCCACCTGCCTGTTTTGGTACCAGTACCATGCTATTTTTGTTACTATTGCTCTGTAGTATAGTTTGAAGTCTGGTATCACTATACCGCCTGATTCACACTTCCTGCTTAGCATTGTTTTGCAATTCTGGGTCTTTTATTTTTTCATATGAATTTCATGATTGCTTTCTCTATTTCTACAAGAAATGCCTTTGGGATTTTGATTGGCATTGGATTAAACCTATAGAGAACTTTTGGTAATATCGCCATTTTGATGATGTTAGTTCTGCCTATCCATGAACAGGGTATATTTTTACATCTTCTAAGATCTTCTATTTCTCTCTTTAGGGTTCTGTAGTTTTCATTGTATAAGACTTTCACCTCTTTTGTTAGGTTGATTCCCATTTTTTTTTTTAGGATATTGTGAATGGAGTGGTTGTCCTCATTTCCATTTCAGAGGATTTGTCACTGATATACAGGAATGCCTTTGATTTATGCGTGTTGATTTTATATCCTGCCACTTTGCTGAATTCATTTATTAGCTCTATTAGTTTCTTTGTAGAACCTTTTGGGTCTGCTAGGTATAGAATCATGTCATCTGCAATAGTGATAATTTAAGTTATTCTTTTCCTATTTATATGCCTTTAATTTCTTTCATCTGTCTAATTGCTCTGGCCAGTCTTTTGAGAACTATATTGAACAAAAGTGGTGAGAGCAGGCATCCCTGTCTTGTTCCAGATTTTAGAGGGAATGTCTTCAATTTTTCTCCATTCAGAATGACGCTAGCCTGCGGTTTAGCATAGATTGTTTTTACAATATTGAGGAATGTTCCTGTTATTCCTAGTTTTTCGAGAGTTTTGAACATAAAGGGATGCTGTACTTTGTCGAATGCTTTTTCTGCATCTATCTAGATGATAATATGGTTTTTATTTTTAAGTCTATTGATGTGGTGAATAACACTTATTGATTTTCGTATATTGAACCCTCCTTGCATCCCAGGGATGAACCCTACTTGATCATGGTGCACATTTTTTTGATATGTTTTTTTATCTGATTTGCCAGAATTTAATTTAAGATTTTTGCATTTAGGTTCATTAGAGATATCGGTCTTTAGTCTTCTTTCTTTGAAGTGTCTATCTGGTGTAGGAATCAGGGTGATATTGGCCTCGTAGAATGAATTTGGAAGATCTCCCTCTTTTTCAATTTTCTGAAATAGCCTGAGTAATTTGTCTGCAACACAAAGGTGAATGGCATCCTGAAATTACCTGTTTTATAGCTGAATGAGCTTCGATCAGTCAAAAACAGCGATGGTGACATCAGCTCTCCAAGATAGTGGCCGCTGGCTTCCTCTGTGGTCTGACCGGTGTGGAGAACCGAATTGGACCGCATCCTTACCCATCTCAAACAAAGAATTCAGCACTTAGCACAGTGATTGCATACCTGGCAGGAGCCCACAGAATCCACACCGCTGTATATTTGCATTGCTATCTCTTCGTTTCCCAGTGCGCGCCGCAGACTCTAGTCACAGACCGATTTCCTGAATAAGCAGCATGACGCTCCATGCGGACAAATCACTCGTGTTTGAGCTCGCGTAGCTGATCCTCATGAGATGGAAATATGTCCACTAGGTTTTGGAGCACCCCAATTTTGCTGGAAATTTCTAACAAGATATATTTTAGCCGTTATAACTCGTCATTCTCCCGCACAGTGACGCGGTACATGGGGGTGATGCACTCCCTTCACCACCATCATATGATCCCCCGAAGTTAGTTTTCAGTACTAAGAAACAAATATGTATTTCAGGTGGATGAATATTTCTGAGAATATTCTTGTGAAAACATGATTATAAATGCACATACATGAATATGAATGAATTTAGGGAGTGTATAATAAGAAAAATATACTTCATATTTTGAAAAATCTGGAGAGTGAATATATATATATATATATATATATATATATATATATATATATATATATACACTCACAGACATTAAAAAGTAGCATTATGTATGCCAATCGAAATTCACATGAAATAATATATCATCCACAGATCCAAAAATATTCATTTTAATGAACATGGATTTATGTTGTTCAACTAAGAAGCTCACTCATATGTTGTATTTTCAGTTCCAACAGCGTTTAGTAGGAGTGATCTCTTCTCACAATTTGCAGCTGCCAAGCCAGCCACCTCACAAAATGTACGAGTGATACCAGGTAGAATTCTAAATGTGCATATGAAAATACATGTGATGAATAGGCTACAGAGAAAGGGAGACAGTTATTCACATATTTGTTAACTTTTAAAACACATGGAGAACTATTTCAATTAAAATTCGCTAGATTTATAACACCTACCATTTATCATACGAAAGGCAAGTCCAACTATACACCATGCCTCCTGTGAACCTCTTGTATTTCTATTCTGTTTGGGTTATTTTTCTCCACCATATTAGAATTAGAAGTCAAAGTCTAGTAGGGTATGTGTTAGTGTCAGGGATTCAGTATTTTGAATGGAAAATTGGAAAATGTATCCAATGTGTATGCAAATATGTGCTACACAAAAAATTCCCACTCTCATTCAGCACAATGCCTTGACATTACCTTCGCCCCACATAAGACACAATTAGAGGAGAAGAGTTAGAAAATCTGTGAATACATATGTGGAATGAAAAATGCTCAGGAGTTCACAAATTTGCAGGTGGTAGAGGAGTTTCCAAAAGTAAGGGACAGGGTAAAAACTCCACAAACATGAAGTTCTGCCAGCCTAACATCTGGAGAAACTGCCTCTGAGGTTGGGCAATGAAATATATGCTGTTGTCAGGAGCATTAGTTTCATTTGTTGTGAGACCATCATAGCTGAGTCTTCATCTATGTGATCTGGATGACATGGATTCTTATTTTCCAATGAACATGAGGCAGCAGTGCTGAATTTTCTATTTGTAGGTAACCTGTGGCCACTGGGGTCTAAATGTCTCCCCTTGTGGACTGTAATTCCATTTGGTCATCCTCCACTATTCGTGGTATTTCTTGCTGCTGCACTGGGAGTTTGGTATTTGCTTCATGAAATACAAGGAGTTCAACTGGGACACAGTGCTGAAGTGAGTTCTGTCAAGTGTGGTGGGTCAGGTTCGTCAGGAGAATGCACCAACCAGGCTTCTATCCCACATAGCTTGCCCCATTTTCCATAGCAACCTGATTCTGAACATTGCCCTAAAACCTCTCCATATAACAATATGCTTTTACATATAAGGGTCTACTGGCTGCAAAATGTCAGTCACAATCCATTTGGAAGCCAATGGCAGATTCACATGCCCCCACCACAGATGTTTTATTACACACCTGCCATCCACTACTCTAGTACAACTACTCAGCAGGATCCAACTTACTGGCATCTCTGTTAAACACCATTTTCATAAAACCCAGTCAATCAAGGCACTGTCGTGTATACTCATGATCAGCAACAGGACATTCAAATGTTCTCCAGAGCTACCCGGTGATGGGAATTTCAAAAATTTCATGGTATTGATCTAGCCAATTTTCAAGGATGAAGTTGGAGGCACTGTGGATTTCAATTCACTCAGAAACCATTAAATGGTGAGGAAGCTCATTTCAATGAAAACTCTGGAGAATTCTTACAGGCAAGGCTTCCAAAAGTGCCCAAAAGTCAGATTAAGCCAGGCCCATTGAGGTCTACAATGTATGTTCCATGTGTGTTTTGACTCTCAAATATGGCTGCCAAGTCTTTAAGAATAATATCATGTGATATCCTGGCTGAGATTCCCTGAGCTCTGTGGAAAGTCACCTTGGGCCTAGATGTCACTTTCCAAGGACAACTCTCATGCATGGCCATCTAAAATTCCAACACAATTCCTGGCAATAATTCTCTGAGGTCAGTAAAAGAACTCAGTCTCTAAGGGGAATCACACCAGAGTGCAAGCCTAGGTGGACCCAGTGATCTCTTCCAACCGCCAGACATATGTCCACAATTAAAACCAAACACTCTCACATGGCCCTCATCTTCTTCCATATAGACACTCATCATATCCTCTGGCTGGAGGTTTCCATAAGGGACGCAGCCCACGACAGTGTCTAAAATAAGCTCCCTGCCCCTCAATTGCCTAAAGTCAGGGTGGCCTGGACTCTCTTCCTGTGAACCAGTAGTGATCAAATAGGCCTGCCTTTAATATTGCTTGGCTTCTCCAACTTGAGGCCTTCTAGCTTTGGGGTTTAGATTCTTTAAGTGAATTGGAGTCATAAAAATCAAGCACCTATGGCCTAGCCTCTGCAGGGCTTTGAAGAACTCATTTGACCCAAAGGATCCCTATTCTCACTTGATGAATATCAGGAACCTACCAGAGAAAGGCAAGAGAGTTCATCAACAATATCTGATCTTTTTGCCATTTTGGTTTTGGATGCACGCATAGGATCTATCTTTAGATACATCAGGTGCTGAGAATCTAAGCCACAGCCTCACACAGGGCCAACAGGCTGATTCAGACATATCCCAATCCTAAGCAATTAAGCAAAGAGCCACAGGTGATGCCCTTTCATTTCCATTTGAAAACTCTTTTCTTCAGGCTTCACAAAGTGGTGGCTTGAGGCAAAAAACTTCCTGACATTCAACAGAACAATAGGTAAGCAGAAGGACCAAAGCAGGGTTTCTCCACTGAGACTTTCCTGGTCAACAGATATCTGAGATTTCTGAGATGCTAGCCATTTCCTTCAGCTTCCAGTTCATAACAATGTCACAGATCTTGGAGGCGGTACAAATCTTGGACACAAAACCATGATACTATTCTGGAGAGTCGCCAGAATTGAGAGAGAAAACAGGAAATTAGGAAGCTTGTAGGTGTTGCCCATCCATAAGGCAAGCCAGAGTCCACTCATGAATTGGGCAGGATGAATTCTGGGAAGCTTTCTACTAGACAGAACACATCCATTGATGCATTGTCTTTTCTAATGTCTACAACAATGGACTCAGTGGGATACACACACACATAGGAACACTCGCCTTGTCAAAGGACTTAATACAAATATTCCACTCCATACCAAACAAACCGCCTTTCCTACCTATCCTCAGAACATGAGACAAAACCACAAACTCACACCCACACCCACAAAGGCACCTCCTTCCCCCTAGTAGGTCTGTGACTCCCCGGAGTATCCTCTGACTAGTGAGCCATACTATGTTCCTCCAAAATGACCTCTCCTGTCTCAGATCATGTCTGCTTGGCCAACTCTGTGAAGTTCTCAAGAGCCAGCGGTGAGGCACTACCTGCCATCTCAGGAAAAGCCCCTCTTCAGAGGTTTCCTGGCATTTGGCCTTCCTCACATCTGTAGGTACCAAGAAAGACTGACTCTGTCCTTGGTAAATCCAAACATGTCAGACCACTGGGACTAGGACAGAGACTGTCTCTGGGTGCCTGGATTCCTGGATTTCAAGTTCAGAGAGTTCCATCACCAAGGAAGTGAGGTGAGATCACTTCCTTCAGGATCTGAATTATGTCACTGCCTTGGCAACCACTTTGTCCTAACAGTTGCTTCCAAAATACTATGAGGTGGAGGCTGCCCTGATTTTCATGGGACACTTTCTCTAGTTAGAATGTTATATCAACCGTAAGCACCCGGGAACAGCTTCCACACAGGACTTCTTTGGTCCATGTTCTATACATTAAGAAGAGAGAGATTGATTCAGACACAACCCTTCATCCTGACCAGGATGATTGCCATGGAAGATGACTTTTGCTTTCTGAGGTAATTCATAGCTGCCTTCATCTTCACCAGGGATCACTTCTGCATGAACATTTGAGTTTCTCAGCAGGTGAACATCCCCTAGATTCCTGTAGTTTAATACACACACTGTTCCTGCTCTCCTGCAAAGTTAGTGTATGGTTAGGGTTAATAATATGTTCGATTTGGGTTAGGAATCATTCTGCAGGATGAATAATGAGATTGGGAACCTGCGATATTTATAAGAATATATAGGTGAAATATATGTATGAAAACGGGAATCTAAGAAGGATTTGAAGCCCAGAAGGGCATTGAGCCCTTGATTTGGATACTTAGTGTTGAATTATGTTCTGTACAATTGTCTCAGTTAAATCGAAATACAGTGGCATAGGACCTTGTACCTTGGATGATTGAATGTAGAAGAGAACATCCAGTCAAAAAGGAATGGTCAGTAGGATTAGGAAGATAGTCAGTAGGTTTAGGAAGAAGAGTGAGTATATGATTTGGAATAAAAAGCTTCTTTAGCAATAGGGTTTCATTGGGAGAGTGAATGTAAATGTCAGCACATGTGAAGAGTTAGTCACAATGATGAACTGGGGAAAATGTGTAGGAAAGCAGGTGTCAATAGAGACATTACGAAATCAGGCAAAGTATAAAGTGAGTGATAGGATTAGACATTTTCAACAAAGTTGAGTTTGAATACATAATCATAGGAAAAAACAAATATGTCGTCACGAATGGGAATGACATTTGAGAGCATTAGGCAACCTGGACATGGATGTTATTAGTTATCCACGTTCACTTTCCTTTTAGGCTTTTGTACAATCATAAGTGTTACATTTTTATGTTTTTTTTTTTGTTCAGAATATTACTGTGATAAAATGTATATGTAGATCAGGTGACATGAGTATTTCTTTCACCATTTTTGGGGGCAATATTTTGAAGACGTATACATTAGTATTAGGGGTACAAAGAGGTGTACCCTGTGTCTATTAATATAGAGATAATGCATGAATAGACCATACTATGAATAAATAACGAAACTGATTCCACTTTAAATAATGGATTGAATTGATATGTGAAAATATATAAGAAATCTTATATTGATATACAATCATTCATTCCAACCAGTTATATATCTAATGGTAATATTAGGATTATGGTTTATGAAGAATGGTGTTTGAGTTTTGCTTTATACGTGATGATGTTAAACAAAAATAATGTGTTTGGAAAGAAGTCTCATGAAAAGACCAGTCAAGAAACATGGAGGGATACATGTGTTCTGAATCAGGAAGTGATTGATCGTGAAACAAATGCCTATAAATTTTCTAATTTGTGACAGAAATATATATCCCATGATTTGCATAAACTGAAGACATAGTAACGTACAAGTGTTGAATAAAAATGAAAGTCAAAATACACATCATGTCCCCTAGAAATCAACTTGCATTGATTTTAAACTGGCTAAGTAACTGTAGAAATATTAGGGTTTGTATGCACCATTCACTGAATTTAGTTTTCAGTACTAGGAAACAATATGTATTTCAGGTGGATGATTATTTCTGAAAATAATCTTGTGGAAAGTTGATTATAAATCCACAGATATGAATATGAATGAATTTAGGGAGTGCATAATAAGACACATATATTTCATATTTTGAAAAATCTAAAGAGTATATATATATATATATATATATACATATTCATATATATATACACACACACGCAAAAGCACAGATATTAAAAAGTAGCAATACAGGAGATCCATTATGAAGGCAGGCATGGAGAAATCAAGTCTCTGATCTCTTCAGCTGCGCGGGCATAGGGAGTCGTAAACTGTCTAAATGCTGTTTGCTCAGAATCACTAGGCAATATTGACCTGTTGTGAATCTGGGGTGAACAGTCTGGGCCCCTCAGAACACACACAAAGCCCGGATTGGCTGCATTCAAGCTTAGATTCGTCTGGTTTTTGTGACTCAGCACTAACATTCCTGCTGAAATAACTGGTCGGGCTTTCTGAATTGAGAGTTAAAAGCCAACTGAGCCTTTATAGGCAGTGGCCACAGGATTGAAATGGGGCTTGGGAGAGATAGTCAGGACCCACCTGTTGCATTGGTCACCCAGCAAAGGGAACGAACGGTCACCATTTGAATGGGATACCACCATGGCAGAGAACTGACGTCACAGGCGGAGGAGATAACTTCATTGAAACCAGCGCGACAAGTGTGTAATCCCATTGCCATATCTCTCAACAACGCAGGGAAACCTCAAGGGCCCTTCCCACCTCTGCCGTAATGGCCCCTCCCAGCTCTCCAAGGAGCGCGATACCCAGACCTAGGGAATCAAGATTGGCTCGGGACTCGCGGCGTGGAATTCCCTGCTACCGCTCCCACCAGTGCTGACAATTGAGGTCTCTTACACCACCTACCGGGGCCATGGCTCCTGAAGGGCAAGCAAATTCGCTGGAGGTTCTCAGCCCCAAGCTCTACGAACTTATTGTCTGAGGAAGGCAAACAAGGAGAGTGTGCCCAGGCGTTCATGGAAACAGGGCTACCAGGAGCAGAGGCCTGGTTTGTAACCAGTATTGTGGTGAGCATCACAGGTGAGTGGGGCCTGGCTTGATGAAGCACAAGAGAAAGCCCTAGGCACTCAGAATTGGAGACCCGCCCAGTCTGGGAGGAAGAGCTGCTGCACAGTGATTGGTTCTCACTTTTTGAGAGGAGAAGCTTGGCCCAGTGCGCACAGCTCCACCTACTGGAAGAGAAGTTATTTGAACTCTAGGACTGCATGTATTATTATTATTTTTTTATTTGTTTTTTTTTTCTTTCATTTTCATTTTTGTTATTGTTGTTCTTTAACTTTTTTAAATGTTTTTATTTTTTAATTTTTTAATTTTATTATTATTATTATTATTTTAAATTTTAATTTTCAATTTTTTAATCATCATCATTACTTAAAACTTTCTTTCTTTATTTTCTATTTTTTTCTTTTGTCTTTTCATTTCTTTTCATTTTTCTTATTCCCCCTTCCTTGAATTCTACCTGCCTACTCTCATTCTCTTTAGTGACTTCTCCCTTCCCTTCTAATATCTTTCCTCCCAAGCATCAAATGAATTTATAAGAGTAAGTAGTAACTCAGTAGTCAAACAGAAGAAGAAGTAACATGAGCAGCATATAAAAACAAAGAAGAAAAGGATTACGAACAATGAAGGACAGCCTAAATATTCAAGAGCACCTAGAGTCATCAGAAAAATGGTCATATAAAGAACTCAAGTAATACCTTAGACAGATGGAATGGAACCTTAAAGAGGATACGAGACAGCAAAAACAAACAGTGATAAAACGCATTGAAAATGAATTACATAAACAGATAAAATGAGAAATTAAGCATCTTTATCAGGAGATAGAGATTATTAGAAAAATCAAACAATAATTCTAGAAATCAAGGAAATGATAAACCAAATTAAAAAATTAATTGAGAGTATCACTAACAGAGTAGAGCAAGTAGAAGACAGAATGTCAGATAATGAAGACAAAATATATCATCTTGAAAAAAGTCTAGCCAACAAAGAAATGCTGTAAAAAATTATGAGAAAACATTCAAGAGATATGGGATAACATAAAAAAAACAAACTAATGAGTCATATGGATAGAGGAAGGTACAGAGATTAAAACCAAGGGAATGAGAAACCTGGTGAATGAAATAATTACAGAAAACTTTCCAGAAATAAAAATGGAAACGGATAAACAAATTGTAGATGCTTACAGGACACCGAGCACACAAAATCACAGTAGACCAATGCCAAGACACATTGTTATAAAGATATCCAATATACAGAACAAAGAGAAAATATTAAAAGCTACCAGAGAAAGGAGGCAGATTACAATCATTACAATCAGGGGTAAACCAAAAAGTTTAACAATGGATTTTTCATCATAGACGCTGGAAGTGAGAAGATCCTGGAACAACGTACTTCAAACACTGAAAGACAATGGATGCCAACCAAGAATTATGTATCCAGCAAAATTAAGCTTAAGATAAGACAATGAGATAAAAATATTTCATGATAAACAAAAGCTAAAAGAATTTCAGCCAGATAACCAGCATTGCAAAGCATCTTGAGCAAAACACTACACGAGGAAGAAATGAAAATCAACAACGAAAACCATCAGTGAGAAGTGCCTCAGTAATGACAGAGGGAAGGGGAAAAGCAAATCATGGAGAATCAAACTAATTAAAAAATATATATATAAAAACATGGGTGGCAGTACAAACCATATATCAATAGTAACTCTAAATGATAATGGCTTAAACTCTCGAATAAAGTGACATTGGCTTGTAACTTGAAATAATAAAAAAAAAAATCCAACAATATGTTGCCTCCAAGGGACACATCTGAATGGAAAAGACATACACAGGCTGAAGGTGAAAGATTGGGAAAATTTATACCATGCACACGGTCCTCGAAAGCAAGCAGGGGTGGCCATCCTCCTATCGAATAAAATCGACCTCAAGACTAATTTAATCAAAGGGATAAGGAAGGACTTTATATATTGTTAAAAGAAACCATTCACCAACAAGACATAACAATTATCAATATTCACGCAGCAAATAATGGTGCTGCGACGTTCATAAAACAATTTATCCTCAAGTTCAAGAATCAAATAGACCACAATACAATAATTATGGGTGACTTCAACTCACCTCTCTCACCATTGGACAGATCCTCCAAACAAAAGTTGAATAAAGAAACTATAGAACTCAATATCACAATCAATACCCTATACTTAACTGACATATATAGAATATATCAACCATCATCAAGTGGATATACTTTTTTCTCACCAGCACATGGATCCTTCTCAAAAATAGACCATATGTTATGCCATAGGGCAACCCTCAGTAAATATAAAGGGGTGGAGATAATACCATGAATTTTTTGTGATCATAATGGAATGAACCTGGAAACCAATGATAAAGAAGGAAGAAAAAATCATACATCACATGCAAAATGAAGAATATGTTACTGAATGATCAATGGGTTACAGAAGACATAAAGGAGGAAATCAAAAAATTCTTAGAGATAAATGAAAATACAGACACAACATATCAGATTCTATGGGACACAATGAAAAGAAGTTTTAAGAGGTAAATTCATCGCCTGGAGGTCATTCCTCAAAATAGAAAAACAAACAAACAAACAAATGAGCTCACACTTCATCTCAAAGCCCTAGAAGAAGAAGAGCAAAACAACACAAAATGTAGCAGAAGGAAAGAAATAATTAAAATCATACCGAAATTGAAACAAAAGAAACTATTGAAAAAATTAACAAAACTAAAAGGTGCTTCTTCAAAAAGATAAATAAGATCGACAGACTCTTAGCCATGCTAACGAAGAGAAGAAGAGAGAGAACTCAAATTACTAACATACGGGATGAAAAAGGCAATATCACAACAGATGCTACATAAATACAGAAGAAAATTAGAAATTATTTTGAAAAACTGTATTCCAATAAAATAGAAAATAGTGAAGACATCGATAAATTTCTTAAGTCATATGATTTGACCAACTGAGTCAGGAGGAAACACACAATTTAAACTGACCAATATCAATGGATGAAGTAGAAGAAGCAATCAAAAGACTACCAACCAAGAAAAGCCCAGGAACGGATGGGTATACAGCAGAGTTTTACAAAACCTTTAAAGAAGAATTAATACCAATACTTTTCAAGTTATTCAGGAAATAGAAAAACTGGAAGCTCTGCCAAATTCATTCTATGAGGCCAACATCACCCAGATTCTGAAACCAGACAAAGACACCTCAAAGAAAGAAAACTACAGACCAATATCTCTGATGAACCTAGATGCAAAAATCCTCATTAAAATTCTGGCGAATTGAATACAAAGGCACATCAAAAAAATTGTGCACCATGATCAACTTGAATTCATCCCTGGGATGCAAGGAGGCTTCAATATATAGAAATCAATAAATGTTATTCACAACATCAATAGACTTAAAGATAAGAACCATATGATCATCTTGATAGATGCAGAAAAGCCATTCAACAAAGTAGAGCATTCCTTTATGTTCAAAACATTTTAAAAACTAGGGATAACAGGAACTTACCTCGACATTGTAAAAGATAACTATGTTAAGCCTCAGGCTAGCATCATTCTGAATGGAGAAAAATTGAAGGCATTCACTTTAAAATCTGGAACAAGGCAGAGATATCCTCTATCACCACTTCTATTCAATATAGTTCTCGAAAAACTGGCCAGAGCAATTAGAGAGATGAAAGACATTAAAAGCATAAAAATAGGAAAAGAAGAACTTAAATTATTACTATTTGTAGATGACATGATTCTATACATAGAAGACCCAAAAGGGTCTACAGAAAAAACTACTAGAACTAATAAATGAATGCAGCAATGTGTCAGGATATAAAATCAACATGCATAAATCAAAGGCATTTCTGTATATCAGCGACAAAACTTCTGAAACAAAAATGAGTCAAAACACTGCATTCCCAATTTCCTCAAAATAATTAAATACTTGGGAATGAACCTAACAAAAGAGGTGAAAGATTTATATAATGCAAACTACAGAACCCTAAAAAGAGAAATAGAATAAGATCTTAGAAGATGGAAAAATATACCCTGTTCATGGATAGGCAGAACTAACATCATCAAAATTGCTATATTACCAAAAGTTCTCTATAGGTTTAATACAATGCCAATCAAAATCCCAAAGGATTTTTTTTGTAGAAATAGATAAAGCAATCATGAAATTCAAATGGAAAAATAAAAGACCCAGAATAGCAAAAGCAATTCTAAGCAGGAAGTGTGAATCAGGCAGTATAGTGATACCAGATTTCAAACTATATTACAGAGCATTCATAACAAAAACAGCATGGTACTGGTACCAAAACAGGCGGGTGGATCAATGGTACAGAATGGAGGACACAGAGACTAATCAAAAAATCTACAACTGTCTTATATTTGATAAAGGAGCTAATGGCCTGCAATGGAGGAAGGATAGCATCTTCATCAAATAGAGTTGGGTAAACTGGAAATCCATATGCAACAAAATGAAACTGAATCCCCTCCTCTCGCCATGCACAAAAGTTAACTCAATGTGGATCAAGGAGCTAGATTCAAATCAGAGTCTCTGCGTCTGATAGAATAAAAAGTTGGCTCCTATCTACATATTGTGTGGTCAGGCTCCAAATTCCTTAATAGGACACCCATAGAATAAGAGTTAATAATAAGAATCAACAAATGGGACTTACTTAAACTGATTTTTTTTTCTTAAAGAGAGAAACAATAAGAGAGGTAAATATGGAGCCTACATCATGGGAACAAATTTTTAGTCCTCACCCTTCACATGGAGCCCTAATATCCAGAGTATACAAAGTATACAAAGAACTCAGAAAATTAGACAATAAGATAACCAATAACCCAATGGGCCAAGGACCTGAACAGAAACTTCTCAGAGGAGGACATAGAATCAATTAACAAGTACATGAAAAAATGCTCTCCATTTCTAGCAGTAAGAGAAATGCAAATAAAAACCACCCTAAAATACCATCTCAATCCAGTGAGATTGGCAGCCATAATGAAGTCAAACAACAACAAGTGCTGGCGAGGATGTGGGGAAAAGGGTACTCTTGTACATTGCTGGTGGGACTGAAAACTGGTGCGGCCAATTTGGAAAGCAGTATGGAGATTCCTGGGAAATCTGGGAATGGAAGCACCATTTGATCCAGCTATTGCCCTTCTCGGACTATTCCCTGAAGACCTTAAAAGAGCGTACTACATGGATACTGCCACATCGATTTTCATAGCAGCACAATTCACAATTGCTACACTGTGGAACCAACCCAGATGCCCTTCAATAGATGAATGGATAAAAAAATGTGACTTTTATATACTATGGAGAATTACGCAGCACTAAAAAATGACCAAATCTTGGAATTTGCAGGGAAATGCATGGCACTGAGCAGATTATGGTTAGTGAAGCTAGCCAATCCCTAAAAAACAAATGCCAAATGTCTTGTTTGATATAATGAGAGCACCTAAGAACAGAGCAGGGAGGAAGAGCATGAAGAAAAGATTAACATTAAGCAGAAACATGAGGTGGGATGGAAAGGGAGAGAAGAGGGAAATTGCATGGTAATGGAGAGAGACACTTATTGTTACACAAAATTACATATAAGAGGTTGTGGGAAAATAAACAAGGAGAGAAATAATTTAGAGTAGGTATGGTAGAGAGAGAAGATGGGATGATAGGGGAGTGGGGATAGTAGAGTATAGGAAAGGTAGCAGAATACAACAGTAACTAATAGGGCATTATGTAAAAATATGGATGTGTAACTAATGTGATTCTGCAATCTGTATTTGGAGTAAAAATGGAAGTTCATAACCCACTTGAATCTAATGTATGAAATATGATATGTCAAGAGCTTTGTAATGTTTTGAGCAACCAATAAAAGAAAAAAAAAGTAGCAATATATATGCCAATAGAAATTCATCATGAAATGTATATAATCCACAGATCGAAAAATATTCATTTTACTGAACATGGATTCATGTATAATGTTTTTCAACTAGGAAGCTCACCCATAGGTTGAATTTTCAGTTCCAACAGCGTTTAGGAGGAGTGATCTCTTCTCTCAATTTGCATCTACCAATTCAGCCACCTCACAAGTGCATACGAGTGATATCAGGTAGAATTCTATATGTGCATATAAACATACATGTGCTGAATAGGCTACAGAGAAAGGGAGATAGGGATTCACATATTTGCTAATTTTAAAAACACATGTAGAACTATTTCAACAAAAAATTGACTAGACTTATAACTCCTACATTATATAATGCAAAAGGCAATTCCAACTATACACCATGCGTCCTTTGAACTGCTTGAGTTTCTTCTCTTTTTGCCTTATTTTTCACCATCATATTAGGATTATTAGTCAGAGACTAGTAGGGTATGGGTTATAGTGTCAGGGATTCAGTATTTCAAATGGAAATTGAAAAATGAATCCAATGTGTATGTAAATATGTGCTACACAAAAATCTTCCCACTCACATCCAGAACAATGCCTTGACATTACCTACGCCCCAAGTAAAACACAATTAGAGTAGAAAAGTGTGAAAATCTATGAATACAAATATGGAATGGAATATGCTCGGGAGTTCACAACCTTGGAGGTGGTAGAGGAGTTTCCAAAAGTAAAGGACAGGGTAAACACTCCACAAACAAGGAACTCTGCTGGCCTAAGAATTCTTGGGAAACGGCTTCTGAGGTTGGGCACTTGAAATATATGTTGTTGTCATGAGCTTTAGCTTCCTTTGTAGTGAGACCATCAAAGCTGGGTCTGCATCTATGTGACCGAAAGACATGGTTTCTTATATTCCAATGAACATGAGGCAGCAGTGCTCAATTCTCTCTTTGTAGCTAAACTGTGTCCATTGGAAGCTAAGTGTCTCCCGGTGGGGACTGTGAAGACATTTGGTCATCCTCCACTTTTCGTGGTATTTCTTGCTTCTGCACTGGGAATTTGGTATTTGCTTCACAAAACATAAAAAGTTCATCTGGGATACAGTGCTGGAGGGAGTTCTGTCACATGTGGTGGGTCAGGGTCTGCAGGAGAATGCACCAACCAGGCTTCTATCCCACATAGCTTGCACCAATAACCATAGCAACCTGATTCTGAATATTGCCCTGAAAACTCTCCATTTAACAAGATGCCTTTACATATAAGGGTCTGATGTCTGCACTATATCAGTCACAAAAAATTTGGAAGCCAATGGCAGATTCACATGGCCCCAACATGATGTTTTATCACACACCTGCCCACCACTGCTCTAGCCCCCCTACTCAGCAGGCTCCAAATTACTGGCTTCTCTTGTTCTACACCATTTTAATGAAACCCAGTCAAAAACAAGGCACTGTCTGGTATACACATGATCAGCAACAGGACATCAAAAGTTTCTGCAGTGCCACCTGGTCATGGGAATTTCAAAAATTTCATGGTATTTTTCTAGCAATTTTTCAAGGGTGAAGTTAGAGGCACTGTGGGTTTCAATTCATTCAGGAACCATTAAGAGTTGAGAAAGTTCATTTCAATGAAAGCTCTGGAGAACTCTCACAGTCAATGCTTCTCAAACAGTTGCCAAAAGGTCTCCTAAAGCCAGGCCAATTGACATCTACAATGTGAGGTCCATGTGTGTTTTGACTCTCAAATATGGCTGCTAAGTCTTTCAGAATAAAATCATGTGATATCCTGGCTGAGATTCTCAGGCCTCTGTGGAAACCACCCTGGGCCTAGATCTCAGTTTCCAAGAGTGAGTCTCATGCGTGGCCTCCTAAAATCCCAACACAATTCATGGCAATACTTCTCTGAGGTCAGTTTCAGAACTCAGTCTCTAAGGGGAATCACACCAGAGTTCAAGCCCAGGTGGCCCCATCATCCCTTCCATCCGCCAAAAAATGACCACAATTAAAATCAAAACACTACCACAGGGCCATCATCTTCTTCCATGTAGACACTCATCATAACCTCTAGCTGGAGGTTTCTATGAGCCCAAGGTAGTGTCCGAATAAGCTCACTTGCCCCTCATTTGCCTAAAATCATGATGGCCTGGACACTCTTCCTGTGAACCAGGAATGATCAAATATTCCTGCTGTTAAAGTGTTCCACTTCTCCAATTTGAGGCCTACTGGCTGTAGGGTATAGATTCTTTATGTGATTTGGAGTCATGAGAAAACCCAAGCAAATATGGGCTAGCCTCTGCAGGGATTTCAAGAACTCATTTGACCCAAAGGATCCCTATTCTCACTTGATGGAGGTCAGGAACCTAAAACAAGAGGGCAAAAATATTCACCCACAATGACTGCTCTTTTGGCCATTTTAGTTTTGGAAACACATGGGATCTTTCTTTAGATCCATCAGGTGCTGAGAATCTAAGCCACAACCTCATACAAGGACAAGAGGCTGATTCAGACACATCCCAATCCAAATCAATTAAGCAAAGAGCCACTGGTGATGTCCATACATTTCCATATGAAAACAGTTTTCTTCAGGCTACACAAAGGGGTGGCCTGAGGCAAAGACCTTCCTGACATTCAGGGTAATAGAAATAGAAGTAAGCAAATGGCCCAAAGAAGGGTTTCTCCACTGAGACTTTACTGGTCACACTGAAATCTGAGTTTTCTTAGATGCTCCCATTCCCTTCAGCTATCCAGTACATGGCCATGTCACAGAACCTTGTGGTGTTACATATTTGGGAAACAAAACCATGAGTCTATTCTGGAGAGTGGCCAGAATTCACGAAGAAAACAGGAACTTTAGAAGATAATAGATGTTGCCCATCCATAAGGCAAGCTGCAGTCCATTCATTAATTGGGCAGTATGAATGCGGGGAAGCTTTCAACTAGAGACAACACATCCATTGATGCATTCTCTTTTCTAATGTCTACAACCACGAATACAGTGGGATACACAGACTTAGAAACACTCACCATGTCAAACGACTTACTAGAAACAGTCCACTCCAAACCAAACAAACCACCTTTCCTACCTATTCTCAGAACATGAGAAAAAACCACAAACTCACACCTACAACGGCAAAGGCACTTCCTTCCCCCAAATAGGTCTGTGACTATCCGAAGTGTCTTCTGACTGGTGGGCCATATTATGTTCCCCCAAAATGGCCTGTCCTGTTTCAGATCTGGTCTCCTTGGCCAACTCTGTGAAGTTGTCAGGAGCCAAAGGTGAGCCACTACCTGCTTACTCAGGAAAGGCCCCTCTTCAGAGCTCTGCTGGCATTTGGCCATCCTCACATCAGTGGGTACCAAGAAAGACTGACTATGTCTTTGGGAAAAGCAAACAAGTTAGCCCACTGGAACTGGGAGTGGGACTGGCTCTGCGTGCCTTCCTTCCTGGATCCCAGGTTCAGAGAATTCCATCACCAAGGAAGTGAAGTGAGGTCACTTCTTTCAGGAACAGAATATGCTCACTGCCTTGGTAACCACTTTGTGCTAACAGTTGCTTCCAGGGTTCCCATGAGATGGAGGCTGCCCCAACATCCTGGGACACATTCAGAAGTTAGAATGGTATATCAACCATAGGCACCAGGGAACAGCTCTCCACAGAGGCCTGGTTCAGTCCATCTTCTCTTTATTAAGAAGATAGAGGCTGATTCAGACCATCAATTAATCCTGACCAGGTTGTTTGCCATGGAAGATGACTATTGCTCTCTCAGGTCCTACATAGCTGCCTATATCTTCTGCAAGGATCATTTCTCCATGGATCTTTGATGTTCTCAGCAGGTGGAAGATCATCTACATTCCTATATTGTAAGACCCACACTGTCCCTGCTCTTAAGTAAGTTATACTGAGGTAACAGTGTATGGTTAGGCTTAATAACTTGTTCAATTTGGGTTACAAATAATTCTGCGGGATGAATAATGGTATTGGCAAAATGCGATGTTTACAAGAGTATATATGTGAAACATAAGTATGAAAGCAGAAATCTAGGTAAGATTTGAAGCCCAGAAGGGCATTGGGGACTTGAGTGGGATACTTAGCTTTGAGTAATGTGCAGCACAGATGTCTCAGATAAATCAATATACACTGGCATCGTACCTTGTACCTTGGATATTGAATGTTGAAGAGAACATCCAGTCAAAAACCGATAGTCGGCAGGATTAGGAAGGTAGTTGGTAGGTTTAGAAAAAAGAGTGAGTATAGGATTTGGACCAAAAGTTCTTTAGCAATAGAATTTAGTGTAGAGAGTGTATGTAAATGTAAGCACATGTGAAGAGTCAGTCACAATGATGAACTGGGGAAAAATATAGGAAATCAGATATCAATAGAGACATTAGGAAATCAAGCAAAGTATAAATTGTGTGATAGGGTTAGACATTTTCAACAGGTTTGAAGTTGAATATATAATCTTAGGAAGAAACAAATATGTAGTCAAAAATAGAATTGATATTTGAGAGCATTAGGCAACCTGGACATGGATGTTTTTAGTAATCCATGCTCACTTTCCATTTACGCTTTGGTACAATTGTAAGTGTGACCTATGCTTTTTGTGTCCAGAATATTTCTGTAATAAAATGTGTATGTAGATCAGGTGACAATCGTATTTCTTCCACCAATTCTGGGAGCAATATTTTGAAGACTTACAAATTAGTATGGGGGTACAAATAGGTGTACCCTGTTTCTATGAATATAGACATAATGCATGAATAGACCATATTGTGAATAAATAATATAACTGGATCCACTTTAAATAATGAATTGAATAAATATCTGAAAATTTATAAGAAATTTTATATTGATATGCAATCATTCATTCCAACCAGTTATATATCTAACGATCATCTTAGGGTTACGGTTTATCATGAAGGGTGTGTGAGTTTTGGTTCAAAATTGATTATGGAAATAGAAAATAATATATTTGGAAAAAAGTCTCATGAATAGACCAGTCAAGAGACATAGAGGAATACATGTGTTCTGGAGCAGGAAGTGATTGAAAGTGAAACAAATGCCTATAAATTTGCTAACTAGTGAATAAAATATATATCCTATGATGTGCATAAACTGATGAAATAGTAATGTACCAGTGTGGAATAAAAATTAACGTCAAAATACACATCATGTCCCATAGGAACCTACATGCATTAATGTTAAACTGGGTCAGTTAATGTACACATATTAGGATTTGTATGCACCTTTTACTGAAGTTAGTTTTCAGTACTAGGAAACAAATATGTATTTCGGGTGGATGAATATTTCTAAGAATAATCTTGTGAAAAGTTGATTATTAATCCACATACATGAACATGAATGAATTTAGGGAGTGTATATAAGACACATATATTTCATATTTTTAAAAATATGGAGAGTATATATATATATATATATATATATATATATATACACACACACACACACAAACACAGACATTAAAAAGTAGCAATATATATGCCAATCAAAATTCATCATGAAATATATATCATAAAGATGCAAAAACATTCATTTTAGTGAACATGGGTTTATGTATAATGTTGTTCCACTGGGAAGCTCACCCATAGGTTGAATTTTCAGTTCCAACAGCGTTTAGGAGGAGTGATCACTTCTCACAGTTTGTATCTGCTAAGTCATATATCTTACAAGGATGTACGTGTGATACCTTGTAGGATTCTATTTGTGCATATAAAAATACATGTGCTGAATAGGCTCCAGAGAATGGGAGACCGTAATTCACATATTTGTTAACTTTAAAACACATTGAGAACTATTTCAATTAAATATTGAATAGATTTATAACACCTACCCTTTATCATGCAAACGGCAAGTCCAACTCTGAACTGCAAGTATTTATGTACTGTTTGGGTTACTTTCTTCCATCATATTAGGATTAGTAGTCAGAGTCTAGTAGAATATGGGTTAGTGTCAGGGATTCAGAATTTCAAATGGAAAAAAGGAAAATTAATCTTCCAACTCTCATCCAGAACAATGCCTTGTCATTACCTTCGCCCCAAGGAAGACACAATTAGAGTAGAAGAGTTACAAAATCTGTGATTACATTTCTGGAATCGAAAATGCTCAGGAGTGCACAAACTTGGAGGTGGTATAGGAGTTTCCAAAAGTAAGGACAGGGTACACACTCCACAAACATGAAGCTCTGCTTGCCTAAAACTTTTTGAGAAACTGCCAGTGAAGTTGGGCACTGAAATATAGGTTGTTGTCAGGAGTTAAGCTTCCTTTGTAGTGAGACCCTCAAGGCTGGGTCTTCATCTATGTGACCTGGAGGACATCGTTTCCTATTTTCCAATGAACACGAGGCAGCAGTGCTCAATTCTCTCTTTGTAGGTAAACTGTGTCTCCCTGTGTTGACTGTGAAACAATTTGGTCATCCTCCACTTTTCGTGGTGTTTCTTGCTGCTGCACTTGGAGTTTGGTTCATGCTTCACAAAATACAAGGAGTTCAACTGGGAAACAGTGCTTGAGGTATTTCTGTCACGTGTGGTGGGTCAGGGTCTGCAAGAAAATTCACCAACCAGGCTTCTATCTCTCAAAGATTGCCCCCTTGTCCATAGCAACCTGATTCTGAACATTGCCCTGAAACTACGCCATATAACAAGATGCCTTTACATATAAGGGTCTGATGTCTGCACTCTGTCAGTTACAAGCCATTTGGAAGCCAATGGCAGATCCAAATGGCCCCACCATGATGTTTTATCACACACCTGTCCACCACTGCTCTAGGCCCACTACTCAGCAGGCTCCAAAATACTGGCATCTCTGTTCTAAACAATTTTCATGAAACCCTGTCAATCAAGGCACTGTCTGGTACACTCATGGTAAGCAACAGGACATCGAAAGTTTCTGCAGTTCCACCTGGTCATGGAAAATTCAAAAATTTCGTGGTATTTATCTAGCCATTTTTCAAGGATGACTTTGGATGCACAATTATTCAGGAACCATTAAATGTTGAGAAAGTTCATTTCAAAGAAAATTCTAGAGAACTCTCACAGGCAAGGCTTTCCAAAGAGTGGACAAAAGGTCACTTGAAGCCAGGACCATTGAGATCTACAATGTGAGGTCCTATGTCTTTTGACTCTCAACTATGGCTGCCAAGTCTTTCAGAATAAAATCATGTGATATCCAGGCTGAGATTCCCAGTTCTTTGTGGAAAGCCACCCTGGTCCTAGATCTCAGGTTCCAAGGGCGACTCTCATGTGTGGCCTCCTAAAATCCCAACACAATTCATGGCAATTCTTCTCTGAGATCAGTTTCAGATCTCAGTCTCTAAGTGGAAACACACCAGAGTTCAAGCCCAGTTGACCCAGTCATCTCTTCCAACCGCCACACCAATGACCAGAATTAAAACCAAAACACTCCCACATGGCCCTCATTTTCTTCCATATAGACACTCATCATAACCTTGGCTGGAAGTTTTTATGAGGCACACAGCCCAAGACAAAGTCAAAATAAGTTCCCTTGCCCTTCATTTGTCTAAAGTCAGTGTTTCCTGGACAACGTTCCTGTGAACCAGGACTGATCAAAGAGGTCTGCCATTAATACTGTTCTGCTTTTCCAATTTGAGGCATACAGACTGTCGGGTATAGTTTCTTTATGTGATTTGCAGTCATGAGAAAACCCAAGCACCTATGGGCTAGCCTCTGCATGACTTGAAGAACTCAGTTGACCCAAAGATTCCTGTTATCACTTGATGGAGATCAGGAACCTTACAGAGGAAGGCAAGAGACTTCATCACAATGACTTCTCTTTTGGCCATTTTGGATTTGGATGCACACATGGGATCTTTCTTTAGATCCATCAGGTGCTGAGAATCTAAGCGATAATCTCACACTGCACTAAGAGGCTGATTCAGACATATCCCTTTGCAAAGCAATTAAGCCAGGAGCCACAGGTGATGCCCATTTATTTCCATTTGGAAACTGTTTTTTTCAGGCTTTGGAAATGTGTGGCTTTAGGCAAAGTCCTTCCTTTCATTCAGGGCTACAGGACAATAGGTAAGCAAAATACCAAAGCAGATTTTCTCCACTGAGACTTTCCTGGTCACACTGATATCTGAGTTTTCTGAGATATTCACCATTCTCTTCAGCTATCCAGTACATGGCCATGTCCCAGATTGTGGAGGAGATACATATCTTGAACACAAAACCATGAGCCTATGGGAGAGTGACCAGATTCAGGAAGATATCAGGAATGTAGGAAGGTAATAGGTGTTGCCCATCCATAAGGTAACCTGCAGTCCATTCATAAATTGGACAGGATGAATTCTGCGAAGAATTCTACTAGACAGGACACATCTATTGATGCATTCTCTTTTCTATTGTCTACAACCACAAATACAGTGGGATACCCAGACATAGAAACACTCACCTTCTCA
This sequence comes from Callospermophilus lateralis, assembly GCF_048772815.1. Classification (NCBI taxonomy): domain Eukaryota; kingdom Metazoa; phylum Chordata; class Mammalia; order Rodentia; family Sciuridae; genus Callospermophilus; species Callospermophilus lateralis. The sequence goes on along the minus strand of NW_027514462.1, from coordinate 5,877,576 downwards.
AAGGACTTACTAGAAACAGTCCACTCCAAACCAAACAAACCGACTTTCCTACATTTTCTCAAAACTTGAGACAAAAATCACAAACACACAAACACACACACACACACCCACAAAGGCACCTTCTTTCCCCAAATAGGTCTGTGACTATCCGGAGCATCCTCTGTCTGGTGGGCCATACTATGTTTCCCCGAAATGGGCTGTCCTATGTCAGATCTGGTCTTCTTGGCCAAAACTGTGAAGTTATCAGGAGCCAGCGGTGAGCCACTGCCTGTTTTCTCAGGTAAAGCCCCTCTTCAGAGCTTTCCTGGCATTTGTCCATCTTCAATTTAGTAGTTGCCAAGAAAGACTTACTCTATCCTTCTTAAATCCAAAAATTTGAGACCACTGGGACTTACACTGGGACTGCTTCAGGGTGCCTGGCTTCCTGGATTCCAAGTTCAGAGTGTTCCATCAACAAGAAAGTGACATGGGTCACTTCGTCTAGAACTGAATGAGGTCACTGCCTTGGCAACCACTTTGTCCTAACAGTTGCTTCCAAGGGTCCATGAGATGGATCCTGCCCCTACTTCCTATGACACTTTCACAAGTTAGAATGGAATATCAACCATAGGCACCCGGGAACAGCTCTCCACACAAGCCTGGTTTGGTCCATCTTCTCTACATTAACAAGAGAGAGACTGCTTCAGACACACCCCTTCATCCTGACTTGTTTGGTTTTTTTTGTCATGAAAGATGACTTTCGCACTCTCAGGTCCATCATAGCTGCCTACATCTTCTTTAGGGATCATTTCTGCATGGACCTTTGAAGTTCTCCAGAAGTTGAAGATCTCCTACATTCCTGTATTGTAAGACCAACTCTGTCCCTGCTCTTCTGTAAAGTTAGATTGAGGGAACAGTGTTGGGTTACAGTTAATAACATGTTTGATTTGGGTTAGGATCATTCTGCTGGATGAATAATGGTATTGGGAACCTGCAATATTTATAAGATTATATAGGTGAAATATATGAATGAAAACAGAAATCTCGGTAACATTTGAAGCCCAGAAGGGCATTGGGTCCTTGATTGGGATACTTAGCTTTTAATTATGTTCTGCACAGATGTCTCAGATAAATCTATACACAATGGCATAAGATCTGATACCTTGGATGATTGAATGTTGAGGAGAACAACCATTCAAAGAGGGAGAGTCGGTAGGATTAGGAAGATAGTTGGTAGGATTATAAAAAAGTGTGAGTATAGCATTTGGACAAATAGTTCTTTAGCAATAGGTTTTCAGGTAGACAGAAAATGTAAATGTCAGCATATGTGAAGAGTCAGTCACAGTGATGAACTGGGGAAAATATGTAGGAAAGCAGATATCAATAGAGACATTAGGAAATCAGGCAAAGTATAAAGTGAGTGATAGCAAAAGACATTTTCAACAGGCTTGAGATTGAATATATAGTCTTAGGAAGTAACAAATATGTAGTCACCAATAGGATTGACATTTGAGAGCATTAGGCAACCTGGACATGGGTTATTTTCATAATCCATACTCACATTCCATTTAGGCTTTGGTACAATCGTTAGTGTGACTTTGCATTTTGTGGCCAGAATATTACTGTGATAAAACGTATATGTAGATCAGGTGACATGAGTATTTCTTGCACCATTTCTTGGAGCAACATTTTGAAGGGGTATAAATTAGTATTGGGGGTACATATAGGTGTACCATGTATGTATGAATATAGAGATAATGCATGAATAGACCATACTGCGAATAAATAATATAACTTGTTCCAACTTTAAATAATGGATTGAATTGATATCTGAAAATACACAGGAATCATATATTGATATACATACATTCATTCCAACCAGTAATACATCTAATGGTAATATTACGGTTGTGGTTTATCACCAAGAGTGTGTGAATTTTGCTTCAAATTTGATTATGGAAATCGAAAATAATGTGTTTGGAAAGAAATCTCATGAAATGAGCACTCAAAAACAAGGAGGAATACATATGTTCTGAAGCAGGAAGTGATTGAATATGTTACAAATTTCTTTAAATTTGTGAACTTGTGGATGAAATGTATATTCTATAATGTATAAAAACTGCAGAAATAGTAATGTACCAGTGTTTAATAAAAATGAACGTCAAAATACACATCATGTTCCATAGGAATCTACTTGCATTGATGTTAAAGTGGGTCAGCTACTGTAAAAATATAAGGATTTGTTTGCACCATTCATTGAAGTAACTTTTTAGTACTAGAAAACAAATATGTATTTCAGGTGGATGAATATTTTTTAAATAATCTTATGAAAAGTTTAATATAAAACCACATACATGAACAAGAATGAATTTAGGGAGTGTATAATAGGACACATATATTTTATATTTTGAAAAATCTAGAGAGTATATATATATATATATATATATATATATATATATATATATATATATATACACACACACACACACACACACAAAACACACACAGAGACATTAAATAGTAGCAATATATATGCCAATTAAAATTCATTGTGAAATATATATCATCCACAGATCCAAAATATTAATTTTACTGAACATGGATTTATGTATAATGTTTTTCAACTAAGAAGCTCACTCATAGTCTGAATTTTCAGTTCCAAAAGCATTAATGAGGAGTGATCTCTTCTCACACTTTGTTTCTGCCAAGTTAGCCACCTCTCAAGAATATACGTGTGATACCAGGTAGGATTCTATATGTGCATATAAAAATACATGTGCTGAATAGGCTACAGAAAAATGGAGACAGGAATTCACATATGTGTTAACTTTAAAAACACATGCAGAACTATTTCAACAAAAAATTGACAAGATTTATAACTCCTACCCTATATCATGCAAAAGGCAAACCAACTATCCACCATGCCTCCTCTGAAGTGCTAGTATTTCTATTCTGTTTGGGTTACTTTTCTCCATCATATTAGAATTAGTAGTCAGAGTCTAGTAGGGTATGGGTTAGTGTCAAAGATTCAGCATTTCGAATGGAAAATTGAACAATGAATCCAATGTGTATGTAAATATGTGCTACACAAAATTATTCCCACTCTCATCCAGAACAATGCCTTGACAATTCCTTCACCCCAAGTAAGACACAATTAGAGGAGAAGATTTAGAAAATCTGTGAATAAATTTGTGGAATGCAATATGCTCAGGAGCTCACAACCTTTGAAGTGGTAGAGTAGTTTCCAAAAGTATGGGACAGGGTAAAAACTCCACAAACATGGAGGTCTGCTGGCCTAGAGATTTCTAGAGAAACTGCCTGTGAGTTTGGGCACTTGAAAAATATGTTGTTGTCAGGAGCTTTAGCTTTCTTTCTAGGGAGACCATAAAAGCTTGGTCTGGATCTATGAGACCTGGAGGACATGGTTTCTTATTTCCCAATGTACATGAGGCAGCAGTGCTGAATTCTCTTTTTAGGTAAACTGTGGCCACTGGGGAATAAATGTGTGCCAGTGTGCACTGTGAAGCCATATGGTCATCTTCCATTTTCGTGGTGTTTCTTCCTGCTGCACTGGGTGTTTGGTATTTGCTTCACGAAATACAAAGAGTTCAACTGGGTCACAGTGCAAGAGGAAGTTCTGTCATGTATGGTTGGTCAGGTTTTGCAGGAGGATCCAAGAACTAGGATCCTATCCTACATATCTTGCCCCCTTGACCATAGCACCCTGATTCTGAACAATGTCCTGAAACCTCTCCAAATAACAACTTGCCTTTACATGGAAGGTTATGCTGGCTGCACCATGTCAGTCACAAGGCATTTGAAACCAATGGAAGATACACATGGCCCCACCACAGATGTTTTATCACATACCTGCCCACCACTGCTCTAACCTACTACTCAACAGAGTCCAACTTACTGGCATCTCTGTTCTACACCATTTACATGAAACCCAGTCAATCAAGGCACTGTCTGGTATATTCATGATCAGCAACAGGACATCAAAAGGTTTTCCAGTGCCACCTGGTGATGGGAAATTCAAAAATTTCATGGTATTTATCTAGCCATTTTTCAAGGATAAAGTTGGAGGCACTGTGAGTTTCAATTCTTTCAGGAACCATTAAATGGTTAGGAAGCTCATTTCAATGAAATCTCTGGAGAACACTCACAGGTAAGGCTTCCCAAAGAGTGGCCAAAAGATCATATGATGTTATGCCCATTTAGGTCTACAATGTGAGGTCCATATGAGTTTTGACTCTCAACTATGGGTGCCAAGTCTTTCAGAATAAAATTTGTGGTATCCTGGCTGAGAGGCTCAGTGCTCTGTGGAAAGCCACCCTGGGCCTAGAACTCAGTTTCCAAGGGCAACGCTCATGCCTGGCTTCCTAAAATCTCAACACTATTTATGGCAATACTTCTCTGAGGTCAGTTCCAGAACTCAGACTCTAAGGGAATCACACCAGAGTTCAAGAACATGTGGACCAAGTCATCTCTTCCAACCGCCACCCAAATGACCACAATTTAAACCAAAACACTCCAACGTGGCGCTCATCTTCTTCCATATAGACACTCACAATAACCTATGGCTGGAGTTTCCATGAGGGGCACACCCCAAGACCGTGTCCAAAATAAGCTCTCTTACACCTAATTTGCCTAAATTCAGGGTGGCCTGGACACCCTTCTTGTGAACCAGGAGAGATTAAGTAGGCCTCCCGTTAATACTGCTCCGCTTCTTCAATTTGAGGCCAAATGACTGTGGGGTTTGGATTCTTTATGTGAATTGGAGTCTTGAGAAAACCCAAGCAAATATGGGCTAGCCTCCGCAGGGCTTTGAAGAACTCATTTGACCCAAAGGATCCCTAATCTGACTTGATGGAGGTCAGGAAAGTTACAGAGGAAGGCGAGAGACTTCATCCACAAGGACTGCTCTTTTGGCCATTTTGTTTTTGGATGTAAACATGGGATCTTTCTTTAGATCCATCAGGAGCTGAGAATCTAAGTCACAGCCTCACACAGGGTAAATAGGCTGATTCAGACACATCCTTTCCAAAGCAATTAAGCAAAGAGCCACAGGTAATGCCCATTCATTTCCATTTGAAAACTGTTTTCTTCAGGCTTCAAAAAGTGGTGGACTGAGGAAAAGACCTTCCTGACATTCAGGGCAACAGAAGAATAGGTAAACAAAAGGCCCCAAGCAGGGTTTCTCCACTGAGACTTTCCTGGTCACACTGATATCTGAGTTTTCTGAGATGCTCACCATTCCCTTCAGTACATGGTCATGTCACAGAGCTTCGAGGTTGTACATATCTTAAACAGAAAACCATGAACCTATTCTGGAGAGTGGCCAGAATTCAGGAATAAAACAGGAACTAAGGAAGATAGCAGGTGTTGCACATCAATAAGGCAAGCTGCAGTCCATTCATAAATAGGGCAGGATGAATGCTGTGAAGCTTTCTACTAGACAGGACATATTCATTGATGCATTCTCTTTTCTAATGTCTACAACCACGGACACAGTGGGATACACAGACATAGAAATTCTCGCCTTGTCAAACGACTTACAAGAAACAGTTCACTCCAAACAAAACAAACTGCCTTTCATACCTATTCTCAGAACATGAGACAAAACCACAAACCCACACCCACACAACAAAGGCAGCTCCTTTCCCCAAGTAGGTCTGTGACTATCCGGAGTGTCCTCTGACTGGTGGGCCTTACTATGTTCCCAGGAAATAGCCTGTTCTGTCTCAGATCTGGTCTTTTTGGCCAACTCTGTGAAGTTGTCAGGAGCCAGCGGTGAGCCACTGCCTGCTTTCTCAGGAAAGGCCCCTCTTCATAGCTTTCCTTGCATTTGGCCATCCTTACATCAGTAGGTCCCAAGAAAGACTGAGTCTGTCCTTGGTAAATCAAAATAAGTTTGACCACTGGGACTGGGACTGGGACTGGCTCTGGGTGCCTGGCTTCCTGGATTCCAAGTTCAGAGAGTTCCATCACCAAGGAAGTTAGGTGTGGTCACTTCCTTTTGGAACTGAATGAGGTCACTGCCTTGGCAACAACTTTGTCTTAACAGTTGCTTCCAAGGTCACCATGAGAAGGATGCTGCTCCTACTTCCTGTGACACTTTCACAGGTCAGAGTGGTATGTCAACCATAGGCATGCAGGAGCAGCTCTCAACACATGCCTGCTTTGGTACACCTTCTCTACATTAAGAAGAGAGTGGCTGATTCAGACACATCCCTTCATCCTGAGCAGGTTGTTTGCCATGGAAGACTTTTGCTCTCTCAGGTCCTTCGTACTTGCCTACATCTTCTCCAGGGATCATTTCTGCGTGGACCTTTGAGGTTTTCAGCAGGTGGAAGATCCTCTATAATTCTGTATTTTAATACCAATTCTGTCCCTGCTCTTCTGTAAAATTAGATTGAGAGAACAGTGTATGGTTAGGATTAATAACAGGTTCGATTTGGTTTAGAAAGGAAACTACACGGTTGAGCAAACAGGGTCCTAACGTTAGCAATAATATGAGGATTTTTAATGGACCGGCCATGGAAGATAAAAGCGTAGTTAATCAGGTCACTATGTGAACCAAGACTCAAAGCTCCCTTTTGGGGCCTCTGTCTCTCTTTGACGCTCTTCAAGTCGTTTTCTTAATTTACTCATAGATTCTTTTACACCTCCAGTATTGTCGGCATAAAAACAACATTCTTCCCTCAATGCAAGCAAAAAGGCACCTTTCTCTCATAAAGAGGAGGTCCAACACTCGCCTGCTTTGTAAAACAACTTCAGAAAGAGAGAGGTTAAAATTCCTGTAAAGCTGTGATGTCGGTTTTTAATGTCTTTAAACTTTGGCATATTTCTGCTTCTAATTGTGTCTTTGTTGTGTCTCATGGACTAGCCCACCCCTTCAGCAACTATTATTTCTAATAGGATGGCTAAAGTGAGGGATACAGGTTCCCAGTGGAACCGGGTTGAATGCCCCCCTAGTTGATCTTTAAATGAACCTAAGTCATGATAGAGAACTCTGGAAAACATCTGCATCATTACATAATTAATCACATATATTGACCATTTTATGAAAACATAAATAATGTTAAAGTGTATAGAATTATACTGTTGTAGGGACGGACAAGGAAAGGGACCTAAGATAGCACCAAACACAGGAAAACAGTCTTATTTGGTTGCATCCGGATTTAGAGGGCATTGCTTCTGTTGTAATCAATTAATCCCCTGAAGCCCAAGTTTCGGTAGTTTTAGAATTTGTACCCAACATGTAAGGGAAGTGGCTCAGAAGTTCACAGTTTGTAGAAATTCACAGAAATCAGTTTTTGTTTTTGTTTTTGTTCCTCTGTTCTGGGCAAGTTAACTTTTCAAAGACACCTTGGAAAGGGAGAGCTTTTTTGTCTCTTTTTTTCTCCCTGCCAGCTGTCACCATGAAGCCCAATTGGTAATTTTTTTATCTTAGAAATCTAGCCATCTCTGTGAATCCCCAGCTCAAGGCCAGAGGCCTTGTTCACATATTTTGTGAAAATCTAGTAAGGCGGTGTCAAGCTTAGGGGTGGTGATTTTTTCAGCGAGTGGCCAAGTAGAACAGGGCAACACGAAAAGTGGAAGTTCATCTACATTGAACTCTTTCAGAGGGACTCTTTTGCTGAAAGACCTAATGTAAGCCTCGGTGAAGACTTCTGGAGAAGGTTATTTAAGACATATCTATGGACCTGGTACAGAGGGGGAAGACGGGAAAGGCGAGGCTGAGAGCAGCTCCGTGGATCTGAGAATGAGGAAGATGAGATGTAAAAGAATAATGGAAAAGGGGTTTGGGATTTTCCTAGAACAAAACTTGAGCAGTAGAACAGGTAGAGCAGAGGTGAAGATGGGAGTGAGTATTCCAAAAAGCCTGTGAGGGACTTTAAATTCTTAGTAACCTGTTTTCAGTGATGACAAAGCAACTTTAAAGGCTATTTTTATTACATCTTGGATAGGGGTCTGAGGGCTCTTCTCAGCTGGTTTGAGCTTTGGTTTAGCTTCTTAGAGGACTTGGTGGGACCTAGTGCAGGCACAGACAGAAAAAGAGAGGAGTGAGTGAGTGGAGGGGTACCTCGGTACCTGCTACCTCAGCAAGGGGGCAATGGTCTGAGAACTGGCGGAGGTTTGGGTTTTTGATGTAGTAATTGGAGGGAAGAAATCAGGTTGCTGAGGTGGGAGTGACAGCAGAGAGTCTAGAGCAGAAGGCTGAGGGTGAGGAACTATTGGAGAAGCATAGTACAGGATGTGAGTGAAGGAGGGAAAAGGATTCCACATAGGGGAATTTTCCCCTTTTGAGCACTTGCCGAAGTTAAAAATGTCACGCAGAATTTGAGGATCTAGAGAACCCTCTGGGGGCCATAGTTTTTGGTTGTCTAATTGGTTATATGGCCAATGCTGTGTACTGAATTTGATGAGGAGTTTGGGTTCCACCAGGCAGCCCCGGTATGCTCACATCCCCATGAATTACACAAGAAGTTGGCTTTCCCCCCACACAGCCATGGCTGTTTGTGGCTTTGATAGTCCGTCGGGCATATATAGTAATCTAGGCTAACCAACCTGAATCTGGCTCGCGTTTCCGTGCATCCATAATGTTTGTTTCAATTATCTATGGTATGGAAGGGATTTAATGGAACTTTAGTGGGATCCTCTTCATTGGGGTTATCTCAATAGGAAAGACCTATACCAAGCTGAAAAATGTCTGGGTGGAGAGATAGCCACCAGGTCCCTAAGGGGGCTGTATGCGAGATAGACCATACTTCTTGTCTAGTAGGATTTCAGATCAGCCTTCACTGCTGAACAGGCTGATGAGGGTTAGGAGTACTGGTGGCCAAGGGGAGAGTCTATAGTCTTGTCCACATAGCGAATACGCAATTTGAAATGCTTACCAGTTTTTTCCAGTTTCCAACCAGAGTCTGGACACAGCAAAGGCTTGAGATGAGAGGCATGGATCCAAAAAGTGATTCTGTCTACTTTTATGCCTGTAGGTGTTATAAGTAGCACCTGGTATGTTCCTTTCCAGCGGGGTTCTAGGGATAACACCTGATGTTGTCTTATGTTGACGAAGTCTCTTACTTGATATTGATGTGGAATCCCCTCGTCCCCAGGTTGGTAGGCAGTGGCCAGCTGTTTCCACAGTTATCACTGAGTTCTTTCAATGGCTTTAAGTCTGTCAAGCAAGGGGTGTGGAAGGGATTGTTAGGCCTTAGAGTTGGGGATTAGGTCCCTTACTGGATGATGGGCATCATAGAGAATTTCATAGGGGGTGAGGTTACACAAAGAAACTGAGGGAGTATTTCTCGCATGAAACAGTGCATAAGGCAGGAGCATAGTCCAATCTTTTATGCCGGTCTCTAAGCTTAATTTTGTTAAGGTCTGTTTAATGGTTCTATTTATTTTTTCTACCTCTCCTGAGCTCTGGGGTATATAAGCATAATGTAACTTACAATTAATCCACACCTGACTTACCTGGGCCATGAACACAAGTCCATTATTAGACCCTATTATCTTAGACAGACCGTATCTTGGAAAAATATCTTCCAGGATCTTCTTGAGAACCATTTGCGCCGTTTTTTTTTTTTTTTCTGTGTGTGTGTGTGTGTGTGTGTGTGTGTGTGTGTGTGTAAGGCTTCAATCCATCCTCAGAATGTATCCACAAAGACTAGGAGATATTTAAGTCCATACCTTGCTGGCTTAATTTCAGTAATGTCCACTTCCCAGAATTGTCCTGGTCTGGTTCCTCGTAGGTGCTTTCGTCTAAGAAACTTGGAAGGGTAAGCATTAAACAATTGACTGACCCGACAGGCTTTTGTTACCAGTTCAATTATTTCCTTTCGCTGTGCGTCAGTTAGTGGAAAACTCTGTTCTTAATCCTACAGGAATGCCTGCAGTTTCTTTGAACCAAGGTGAGTGAGTTGATGTACATTTTTAACGTAGTGTAGGGCTTTCTGTAATTGCAGGCTGAGCTCAGTAAAGTTGAGGCGTTCAATGTCAGTGTCCTTAGATGTTATCTAAAACTTCCTGGTACTTAGGGGTCCATTGGAATTGGGCATCTCCCTTTAACAGCGGGTATAAAGGAGCAGCTAAGGACTCAAACCCATTTATCCATAACCTGCAAAACCCAGCAATCCCAAGAAACTCTTAGTTGTCTGCTGTAAGATGGGCTTGGTATCTGCTCAATGGTTTGTTTTCTGGGCTCAGTGAGCCATCGTTTACCGCCCCTAAGGAAATAGTCGAGGAAGATTACTTCTTGCTGGCAAATTGGGCAATTTTGGCCGAAGCTCTATACCCGAGTTGAGCAAGCTCGGATAATAGTGCTTGGGTCCCAGTTCAGTTTTCCTTGGTGTTGGATGCCAGTAGCAGGTGATCCACATATTGAAGCTGGGTGAATTCGGGGTGTGTAGTTCTGAAATTGTTGAGATCTCTGTGAAGGGCTTCATCAAAGAGAGTGGGGGAGTTTTTGAACCCCTCTGCGAGTCTAGTCCAAGTTAGTTGACTAGACTTTCCGGTTTCTGGGTCTACCCACCCAAAAGCAAACAGCAACTGACTATCTTTATGCAGAGGCAAGCAAAAGAAAGCTTGTTTTAAGTCCAGAACAGTATACCATTTCTGCTCAGGGTTCAGAGTGCAAAGCAGATTGAACAGATTAGGTACCGTGGGGTAAATGTCCTGCACTCTGTTGTTGATCTCTCTTAGGTCTTTAACAGGGTGATAGTCCCTGGTTCCTGGCTTTTTCTTCTAATAGCAGGGGAGTGTTCCAGGCCAATTGACAGGGCCTTAGGACCCCTAAGGCCAGATATTTCTGAATATAGGGCCTTATCCCATCTTTAGCTTTTTATGCTTAGAAGATATTATTTGACATTGATTGGGGAGGCTGAGGTTTTAAAATCCACTGTTATTGGAGGTTGTTTCACGGCCAGGCCTAACACAGCAGTTTTTGCCCATGCATCTCGGTAATCTGTTATCAATTTCTGGGGTAGCTTGCCTGTTTGATCAGTCTTGGGGGGTGTGAAGAGTGGACGTTCATCTTCTACTAATATAGTGAAAGCCGTGACTATAGGAGTTTTTACTGAAGGATTTAGAAATTTCATTTGGGGGCCTTCAGGGTTAAAAGTTATTTTGGCCCAGAGCTTGGTGAGCAGATCTCTGCCCATCAATGGGTGCGGGCATTCTGGGATTACTAGGAAGGAGTGATGGATTTTTCCTTTCCCCAGGTCCATGGTCCTCTTAGAAATCTAAGCCTGGTATTTACTGCCGTTAGCCCTTTGAACTACAGACCTTTTATTTGATAGACGGCCCAATGGGGCCTTAAGGGCTGAGTATACTGCTCCTGTATTCACTTCAAAGTTTACTGGGGTCCCCTACACTTCAAATCTTACCCTGAGCTAGGGGAAAGAATCTGAGCCCCAACTTTCTTAGTCATCCCCCAGAGTCAGAATGGCTGGCTGGCATGTCTGTCTCTTTATAGGGCACTCTTTGGCCCAGTGTCCTTTTTTTTACAGTAGGCACATTGATCTGAGGCCAGGGTGGCCTGTGGCAGGGGCCCAGGTATCGCTTCCTGTCACCTTATGTCTTAATTTCTGGACTCTTTCTTGTTGTGACCAGGATCTTAGTCAATGCCTTAGTCTTTCTTTTGCTTCTCTCATCCTCCCTCTGCTCCCTTTCTTTTTCCCTGTTTCTCTCTTATAGTATACTTTTTCGGCTTCTCTGACTAAATCTCTCTTTTAACTTTTTTTTTTTTTTAATATCCATGGCAGCTTCAACAATTAAGGCCATCGTGACAGATGCCTTTTGATCTGCTGCCTGAGGATCGAAAGGAGTATATCTCTTATATGCCTCCATAATTCTCTCTAGAAACATAGAGGAAGATTCATCAGGCCTTTAAATAATTTCTCTTACCATGGCCAAATTAGTTGGTCACCTAGCGGCCCCTTGGATACCCGCAATTAGAGCCTGGCAATAATTGGACAGATGCTCCCTATCTTCAAAGGTGTTGGGGTCCCAGTTGGGTTGGTTAAAGGGGAAGGCAGCTTTTATTATGTTGGGAAGTTGTGTTGGTCGCCCATCAGGTCCGAGGATATTTTTTTCTAGATTCCAGGAGGTTTTTCTCTCATTCCTCTGTCATGAAGAGAGTCCCTAGGAGTTGTTGGCAGTCATTCCAAGTAGGCAGGTGTGAAAACGTTGGCGAGTTCTCTGAGTTTTTTTAGCCGGGCCAGCTTCCTCCAGGGAAGGAGGCGCTGTGTGTGTCATGGGACAGTCATCTGGAGGGCGCTGGGCCATTCTGGCTTCCTCGAATGGTGGAGAGGCTGAGTCAGCAGCAGGGGAATTACTTACAGGGTTTTGGGGGTTGGGGGACAAGGGCAGAGGATAAGGACGAGTAGAGTCTTGAGACTCAGGGAGAACAGAGGGTGGAGGTTGAGGAACAGAGAGTTTGAGAGATAGAATCATAGGGGAAGGAGTAGTAGTGGGTGCAGGGACAAGGAAAGGCTTCACCCATGGAGGAGGAGATTTGCAGAGGTCCTGACAAGTTAAGATATATGGCTATTGATCTGGATGTCTATGTGGCCCCGGCTGAAAGACAATATCTCAGACTTTTCAAATTAGTGCGAAGTAGAAACATCATTCTAGAGGCCATCCGACTACAAAGGTGGGTTATTCTGAGACACAGAATCTGCCAGGTCTGGTGTTTTAATGAAAAAGAAAGATTGTGAGCCCTTAAGCAGACTTTGGTCCAGTGATTAAGGGTCAGGGACAGAGGCATTGAAGTGCTCTGTCCCATAATGAAATATACACAGACAGTGAAAGCAACAACACATGACACAGACAAGACAAGACAATAAAGACAGGCAATGGACGTCCAATACTGAGACCAGGACTGAGTAGCCGGCAAAACCTGATGGGCTGGCAATTCCGAATCTGAAAGAAAATATCACTGAGTCGAGGAGACTATGGTTCCTTGATTTCCCGAGTCCATCCCCCAGGGACATGGCCTGTGGCTCTGTGACATGTGTGTCAGCCACCGGGGGAGAGAGCTCACGCTCTTTACCAATAGCCATTTTGTCAAACCCTAACCTGAATCCTGAAACCAGAAAGAGGGGCCTTATTTACCCCCAGAGCATCCCGTTGGGGGTCTTTCATCTGCAGCTGCCGGATCTCGCTGGGGCCACCAGAAGTAAAGGTCGGGTGAGCATCGATGAAAGAGACCACCAAGAGACTGTCTAATGCAACAGCAAAGGGTTTATTGGGAGTCCGGCATGCAAGGGCTCAGAGCTCGCTTGAACAGAGCAGAGAGCCCTGAGAACAGCTTAAGAAGTGCTTATATATTTTCCTTGGAGAGGGCAGGGAGGGAAGTTTATTGATGGGTAAGGGCGAGTGGGCGGTTTGCGTGCAAATGGTTGATGGAGTACATTCTGCAGTTTGGCAGTTGGGGGCAGCACATTCTGGGAACAAGAAGAGCAAACAGTTCTCAAGATTTCAACAGTGTTTTATTAAGCATACAGAAAAACAGGAAGTGACAAGTACCTATTTTATTAACCTTTCAATATAAGTATGAAAACAGAAATCTAGGTTAGATTTGAAGCCCAGAAGTTCATTTGGCCCTTGATTGGTATACTTAGCTTTGAATTACGTTCCGTAGAGATGTCCCAGAAATATGGATATACAATGACACAGGACCTTGTACCTTCTCAGAGGTCAGTTCCAAAACACAGTCTCTAAGGGGAATCACACCAAAGTTCAAGACAAGATGGACTCAATTATCTCTACCAACCACCACACAAATGACCACAATTAAAACCAAAACACTCCCAAATGGCACTCATCTTCTTCCAAATAGACACTCTTCATAACTTCTGGCAGGAGGATTCCATGAGAGGCGCAGCACAAGACAGTGTCCCAAATAATCTCCCTTTCCCCTCATTTGCCAAAAGTCAGAGTGGCCTGGACACCCTTCCTGTGAACCAGGAGTGATCAAATATGCCTGCCATTAATACAGCTCTGTTCTTCAATTTGAGGCCTACTGACGGTGGGGTTTAGATTCTTTATTTGAATTGGATTCATAAGAAAACCCAAGAACCTATGGGCTAGCATCTGCAAGGCTTTGAAGAACTCAATTGACCCAATGGATCCCTTTTCTCACTTGATTGAGGTCAGGAACCTTACAGAGGAATGCGAGAGACTTCATCAACAATGACTGATTTTTTGGCCATTTTGATTTTGGATCCACACATGGGATCTTTCTTTAGATCCATCAGGTGCTGATAATCTAAGCCACAGGCTCACACAGAGCCAAGAGGCTGATTCAGACACATCCCTTTACAATGCATTTAAGCAAAGAACCACAGGTGATGCCCATTCATTTCCGTTTGAAAACTGTTTTCTTCAGGCTTCACAAAAGCGTGGCCTGAGGCAAAGACCTTCCTGACATTCAGGGCAACAGAACAATAGGTAATCAAAAGGCCCTTCACAGGGTTTCTCTACTGAGACTTTCTGGGTCACAGTGATATCTGACTTTTCTGAGATGCTTGCCATTCTCTTCAGCTATCCAGTACATGTCCATGTCACAGTGCTTGGAGGTGGTACATATCGTGGATGCAAATGCATGAACCTATTCTGGAGAGTGGCTAGATTTCAGGAAGAAAACAGGAACTTAGGAAAATAGCAGGTGTTGCCCATCGATAAGGCAAGCCCTAGTGCATTCATAAATTGGGCAGGATGAATGCTGGGAAGCTTTCTACTTGACAGGAAACATCCATTGATGCATTCTCTTTTCTAATGTCTACAAGCACGGACACAGTGGGATACACAGACATAGAAACACTCGCCTTGTGAAACAACTTACTAGAAACAGTTCACTCCAAACCAAACAAACCGACTTTCCTGCCTATTCTCAGAACATGAGAAAAAACCACAAACACACATCCACACCCACAAAGGCACCTCCTTCCCCAAGTAGGTCTCTCACTCTCCAGAGTATCCTCTTACTGCTGGGCCATACTATGTTCCCCCGATATGGCGTTTCCTGTCTCAGATCTGGTCTCCTTGTCCAACTCTGTGAAGTGGTCAGGAGCCAGCTGTGAGCCACTACCTACTTTTTCAGGAAAGGCCCCTCTTCAGAGAACTCCTGGCATTTGGCCATCCTCACATCAGTAGGTACCAAGAAAGACTGACTCTGTCCTTGCTAAATCGAAGCAAGTGAGACACTGGGACTGGGACTGAGACTGACTCTGTGTGCCTGGCTTCCTGGATCCCAAGTTCAGAGAGTTCCATTACCAAGGGATTGAAGTGAGGTCACATCCTTCAGGAACTGAATGAGGTCACTGCCTTGGCAACCACTTTGTCCAAACAGTTGCTTTCAAGCATACCATGAGAAGGAGGCTTACCCTATTTTCTGTAGCACTTTCACAAATTAGAATGGTATATCAACCATAGGCACCAAGGAACCGCTCTCCACACAGGCCTGATTTGGTCCATCTTCTTTATATTTGGAAGAGAGCCTTTAGTCCAGGGAGCACTGCAGTGAACCTCTGCACTAAAACTATTAGCAAGCACCTGATGGAGGACGCCTCCATAGGTAAGTGGCTCCTTTATAACATCTGATATCTGGTTAAGGGAGATCTCTTCTGATGACAGAGATGTGGCACGGGGAGGCTCACATATACTTCTGTCCAGGACAGTAACGAGAATCTTTCTGTCCTCTGTTCTGTTCTGTAGGGAATTCCTCTGGAACTGTAGAGAGGTGCCGACGGGCACGCATGCGCTCCTACCCTGGAGCTTTAGCAAGATGTTGCACTCTTGCCCTGTTTCTGTGTTTAGGCGCTGGGTTTCTGTTTTTTTGTGTTCTGTGTTCTATTTTTTGGTTTTTTGTTTGTTTGTTTTTGTTCGTTTTGTTGTGTGATATTGGTGGTAAAAACTTAAGTATATTGGACATGAAAATCAGAAATAAAGAGATTAAGCCTGACACCCCTTTGGACTGTGTTTTAAGGAACTGCAATGAACTTTATCCCCCATTGTAAAGCAGGATAATAGAAGCCCCTAGCTGGCTGCCTGGAGCACACCCATTGCAGAGGGCTATGCCTGCTGGGGACCTAAGAACTGAGTATCTCCCAGGTTAACAAGTGAAACTCCTTTAAAACCCCTTGTCCCTCCAGATAAAGAGAGTCACAACTTTGGCAGAGTCCCCTGTGTTTCTCCTTTGTTAGCCAAGCAATAAAACTCCTTTTTTCTTTTTCTCAAAACCCAGTCCTCATTATTAAATTTGTATTAATTGGCTTCAAGATCAGGAACCAAACTTTAAGTTACAAATCTTGTACCCCCCCTCTGCCCCGGAACTTTGTGAGAGCTATCTACTGAAATGTTAGGAGATAGAGCATGCTTGATGTGGAACTGAATCAGAGGAGCTAATCCTGTATGTAAAAGGGGAAACTGAGGGACTCCCAGCAGCTGCCAAAGCCCTGTTGATTCAGGGAATTACCTCCTTCCTTCCCTGCACTGTAAGGATTATGCCACCTCTGTCTTGTTAAAAAAAGAGAAAAAGAAAAAGGTGACACTAAATGCAGTAAAGTCACCATGGAGACACTTTATTTTACATTTCAGGTTGCCCTTCTGTGAAAACATCTGGTCCCCTTGTGGGGACATCTATGGTGCCACTGCTGTAGGAGATTTTTCTCTTATCTGCTCTGGTTTAAAGGGTTCTGTCTGACAGCCATAGTCTGAACCTCCTTTCTGTCTGTATTGTGTCTTAGTTTCTGGCCCTTTAAGACATCTGCAATAATGTGTTGATATTATAAATTGTTTTTGGGGAATGATCTTAGCTGAATGTGTGTCTAAATGATGATGTTTTATTTTAACAATCTGGTAACTGAATGGGTTTTTGAAGCATTGCACAATCTTGGAGTAAAAAGTCGGGTTTAGGTAATTGTTTAGTTTATGATTTCAGATAATTCATGCCAGAGAACTTAAATACTTAGGATGGATAACTGAAGAACTCTACTTCCAAGTTGGCAAGAAACTTCCCAATCATACGGTCTTTTTTTTTTTTTTTTTTTTTTCACCAATTTTGAATTGGGTAGCCTGGGAAAATGTCACTGTGTGTACCAGTGCATTAATTTGGACATAAATAGTAAATCATAGTATGGTGTCTGTTGACAAAACAAGTTGTAAAGATATAAAATTTTGTGAATTGTATCTTAAACTTGTATCATAATTTTCAACATCTGAACATGAAAATTATGGTTAAAATGCCTTAGTCCTGAGATGTCTGTTCAGAATAGCAGTTTTTTTGCTGCTCCTTCCAGACCTCAGCCATGGCTTATGTTGAAATGCAAATGAAAGAAGCCTGCAAGCTTTGTAGGAGAGTGATTTGAGGTCTAAGGGAAAAAAAGGTAAATTGTATGTTATTTACTAATTACTGGCAAGTCATTTTTTCTAGGACTCTTATTTTTTTTCTTAGATACTTTATGTTTTTTGACCTCATGATTTTGAGCATACAGACCTAGGTTAATGTTTTTCTGATCAGTTCTATCTTTGACCAACTGTGGACTTTTTGAAACATTGCAATAAAGATTTCAACTACGAAAAGCTACAAGGCCTTTACTATTATTATGTGTGCACAAATTGTTATGTGTTGTATGTCTATATATACATATATCCGTATATCATATATATGATACACAAATTAACATATATAAGGAGCGCTCATAAAAAAATAGCGCTCGTAAAAACAAATTTTAAAAAAGTGGATCCAAAGATCTTTAATTCACGTGATTTAAATGTTTCAATTTAAATTGGATAAAGAGATAAAAACAAATGTCTTTAAATTTAAGCTTACAAAGTTTTCTAGGTGTTCAAACATCTAACAAAATATTAACATCTACAAAATGTCTAATATGCCTTGGCTCTAGTACCTTTCCTTCAACATAAAAATGGTTTACACTGTTCAATACATTTCTCTAACTTTTTGATAAATAAGTAAAGTAAATTTGATATGGGATTACTCATTCATGAATACTTTTGTTAGATATCTGATTGATTTACTAAGATCTGTATTTTTTTTAGTAAACTCTGTATAAGATTGTAAAAATCAGTCATGTGTTAATGAGACAAAAATTTCTTAAAACATAAGTTTACCCATAACATTGAGTTTATTAAGATTTATGTTTTCTAGAGCAAGCAACCATAAAAATTAAACAACTGATTAAATAAAAACTGTTATTTTAGAGCACCGTACTGCCATTTCTTTAAAAGCCAAACTTGATTAATGTAGAAACATAAATGTAATTGTTATGCTATTAATGTTTTCATATCTTACAGGTATGGAAGTCTGTAAGGTAGAAACGTTTAAAGAGTATTATATCAAGCTGGTGCTCTGAAGTTGTGTGGTAAAAAATATATTGTGGATTTATTTACCTGTTATCAATAAGATATGTAAATTTTTATGTTACTTTTTACATTGGGGAACAATTTAAATGTATTTTTAAGTTAATTAGAGCCTAATCTTTGTAAAGGTTAAAAACTTTCAGCCTTTCTTTAATTCATGTTTTAAATGTGATATCATATGGTGTTAGCTAATGTTCATGTGACCTCAAACAATTTATTTAAACATTGTCAAATGATATTTAAAAATAAAGATCAGCTTTAGAACTAAAATAGTTAAGATTTATAAAGAGCCCTGCCTTTCCTGAGATAAGGCTGTGTGTCCCATCTTACTACATGTGAGAATGACTATGAAACGATTAGGTCAGATAATATTTCTTTAAAGTTATGTTAAAAAGTTTTTTTTTATTGTCAATATTCCTAGGATCTCAAACAGGGGATATAATGTATAACTCAGCCAAAAAATTCAGGGAAGATATTACACGAACTAAGTATTTTTACTTTTGTTAATTTTAGTTTGAAATTTTCTTATAAGTGATCTAAAGATTCCCTGTTAGTGTTTTACAAATGCGTTGCTATAAGAACACAACATGGGTTTATTCAAGATAATAAGTCATCAACTACAATACAGACAGAATAATACAGATCCCAATTAATAAAAAGGTAATTATAAAGTTATAGACATTAAAGCCCAGTACTCTTAATGTAAGGCTGTTAAAATTTATTTGCTGGATTTTTAAGATTAGGATTTAAAATGAATGTTAAATGAAAAGGGCCAAGAAAACCAATATTTGGCTCTTGCCCTCTGAGTCAGTCTGAATCCAGGGAACAGGGGACTTCTCTAAAGAGCTTTGCAACTCTGGGCCACATAACCTCCTGATCAGGGAGATTAATGAGACCACTGAAGAACAGAAAGCCAATCAGTGCATTTGTTACAAAGAGGAGAGTCATCAGAGAAAGGAGACATCCCTGATGCTTCTGAGGGAAGCCAAATGGTCAAGCAAGACCTGGACCCACCTAGCGCAAATGGCACTAGCAGAACTGAGAATCTCCTCTCAAGTTTCCCCAGAATTGATTCCCACAAAAGCTCAGCTGACTGTTAACAATAGATAGAAACAAAAGTCAGTTTGACTGCTTCATCTTAAACACTTAGCAAAGACAGTTAAGACCAAAATACAGCCACTCCTGGGCATTTTAAATAATAATAATAATAATAATAATAATAATAATAATAATAATAATAAAATTTTAAGGTATGCACTTTATCTTATCCTCCCAAAATAAGTAAGACTGGAGGCTACAAAGAAGGATTCTCACACAGGAATGCCTAATACTTATAAAAAGAGACTATCAAGAAGAGCTGCCACAGACAGAAGTTTTCAGTTTAAGACCTACAGATATTCCTAACCTACACAGGTAGGCTTGGTGTTTGCTAGTACGATTATCCAGCCATGAGTAACAGAATTAAAGGTTTCTCTATTAGACGCAGAGGTCATATTAGTAAAAGGATTTTTACAAGATCAGATGACATTAAATTATTAAACTGTGTCTTATTGGGAGGGTCAACTGTAACACTTAAAGTTAAATATTAAGTTGACAGTCCTGATAATTGGGGATATTAAAGACTGGTGAGGGAATTTCTATACAGTGACATGTTCCAGCTGCTGCAACATTTATTCAGTACTCATGGTTTTTGTTTCACTCATAGAAGAATCCATTCACAGATGACTTTACAACCTGTTCTTCCCCAACCTGACTTCAAACCGAACTGACTTCTAAAGGGCAACTCATGTCTCTCAACTGACTTCTAATAGTCAACTCATGTCCCTCACGACGAGCCCACTCACGTCACCCTGTCTCAGGAGAGAAGAAGAAAAAATTAGTGATGCCACTCATTTTACAACAATGGAGAGAAAGATAATAGACTATCAATATAAATAATTAATTAAGTCAGGTAAAATCAGGGAGATCGGTTTTGGGTGAGTTGTAAAATTTTGGAGACTCTTATCAGAGGGATAAAAATTTCCTCAGTGTTCTTCCCATAATCTATCAAAGATTTGAAAGGGACACAGAGAAAAGGGGGAAATTGTAGACCCAACCTGATCTTTTATTAAAATTGGGAGCCATCATGCCACAAAGCCATGAAAAGATAATTTTGGCTTTACCATAAATTACTTCAAATTCTGAACCTGCGTGGAATGCCTGCCCACGTCTTGAACTCACGCATGCCCAGCTCTCTGACCAGATAGCAGCCCTCTCTGAAACTTTAGTGACACATCATAAATATTTGCCTTCTCTGGCCAGACAACAACCCTCTCTGAGGCTCTAATGGTCCTCATGAATTCTGATGTAGGGACAGCAAAAAAATTGTAAACTACCTTTAATGTGATGTTTATCAGAGTTCTGTTATCTGTAACCCCCCTTTTGTGTAACTTTCTGGGCTATAAAACTGGGCTGTAGGAAAGCTGGGGATGCTGTCTTGTTCCCACCATTTTGGGAGGGAGAGGCAGCATGGCCGGTGGAAATAATAAGCTTAATTTTATTTGATTTTAATTTGAGTCAGTGGTCTTTTCTAGCATCCTGGTCTAACAGGTAAACACTCCAAAGATGTGGAGCTCTGCCGGCCTAAAGACTTCTTGAGAAACTTCCTCTGAGGTTGGGCACTTGAAATATATGTTGTTGTAAGGAGATTTAGCTTCCTTTCTAGTGACACCATAAAAGCTGGGTCTGCATCTACGTGACCTGGAGGACATGGTTTTTTGTATTCTAATGAACATGAGGCAGCAGTGCTGAATTTTGTATTTATAGGTAAACTGTGGCCACTTGGTGCTCAGTGTCTCCCCGTGTGAACTGTGAAGCCATTTGGTCATCCTCCACTTTTCGTGGTGTTTCTTGCTGCTGCACTGGGAGTTTGGTATTTGCTTCATGAAATACAACGAGTTCAACTGGGACCCAGTATTGGAGGGAGTTCTGTCACTTGTGGTGACAGAGAATGCACCAACCAGGCTTCTATCTCACAAAGCTTGCCCATTTGTCCATAGAAATCTGACTCTGAACTTTGCCCAGAAACCTCTCCATGTAACAAGAAGGGTCTGCTGGCTGCACCATATCAGTCACAAGCCATTTTGAAGGCAATGGAAAATCCTCCTGGCCACACCACAGATGTATTATCACACACCTGCCCACCACTGCAATAGGCCCACTACTCAGCAGGGTCCAACTTACTGGCATCTTTGTTCTACACCATTTTCATGAAACCCCGTCAATCATGGCATTCTCTTGTACACTCATGATCAGGAAAAATACATCCAAAGGTTCTCCAGTGCCACCTGGTTAAGGGAATTTCAAAAATTTTATTGTATTTATTTAGCCATTTTTCATGGATGAAGTTGGAGGCATTGTGGGTTTCAGTTCATTCAGGAACCATTAAATGGTGAGGAAACTCATTTCAATGAAATCTCTGGAGAAATCTCACAGGCAAGTCATCCCATAGAGTGGTCAAAAGGTCACATGAAGCCAGGCCCATTGAGGTCTTCAATGTGACGTCCATGGGTGTTCTGACTGTCAACTATGGCTGCCACATCTTTCAGAATAAAATCATGTGATATCTTAGCTGAGATTCCAAGGCTCTGTGGAAAGTCACCCTTCTTTTTTGATCTCAGTTTCCAAGGGGAAATCCAATGTGTGGCCTCCTAAAATCTGAACACAGTTCATGGCAATATTTCTCTGAGATCAGTTCCAGAACTCAGACTCTAAGGGGAATCATACCAGAGTTCAAGCCCAGGTAGACCCTGTCATCACTTCCAAGCACTACACAAATGATCACAATTAAAACCAAAACACTCCCACAAGGCCCTCATCTTCTTCCATATAGACACTCATCATAACCTGTGGCTGGAGGTTTCCATGAGGGGCTCAGCCCAAGACAGTGTACAAAATAAACTCCCTTGCCCATAATTTGCCTAAAGTCAGGGTTGCCTGGATACCCTTCCTGAGAACCAGGAGTGATCAAATAAGCCTGCCATAAATACTGCTCTGCTTCTCCAATTTGAGGCCTACTGACTCTCGGGTATAGACTCTTTATGTGAATTGGAATCATGAGAAAACCCAAGCACATATGGGCTATCATCTGCAGTGTTTTGAGAACTCATTTGACACAAAGGATCCCTATTTTCACTTGATGGAGGTTAGGAACGTTACAGAGGAAGGCGAGAGACTTCGTCCACAATGACTGCTTTTTTGGCCATTTTGGTTTTGGAAGCACACGTGGGAACTTTCTTTAGATCCATCAGGTGCTGAGAATCTATGCAACAGCCTCACACATGGCCAAGAGTCTGATGCAGACACATTCCTTTCCAAAGCAATTAAGCAAAGAGCAACAGATGATGCCCATTAATTCCCCTTGAAAACCGTTTCCTTCAGGCTTCACAAAGGAGTGGCCTGAGGCAAAGACCTTTCTGACATTCAGGGCAACAGAACAATAGATAAGCAAATGGCCCATTGCAGGGTTTCTGGAATGATATCTGAGTTTTCTGAGATGATCCCATTCCCTTCAGCTATCCAGTACATGGCCATGTCACAGAGCTTGGAGGTGGTACATATCGTGGACCCAAAACCCTGAACCTATTCTGGAGAGTGGCCAGAATTCAAGAAGACATACAGGAACTTAGGAAGATAGTAGTTGTTGCCCATCCATTAGGAAAGCCACATTCCATTCATAAATTGGGCAGGATGAATGCTGTGATGTTTTCTACTAGACAGGACACATCCATTGATGCATTCTCTTTTCTAATGTCTACAACCACGGACACAGTGGGATAAACAGACATAGAAACACTCGCATTGTCAAAAGACTTACTAGAAACAGTCCACTCCAAATCAAACAAACCGACTTTCCTATATATTCTAAGATCATGAGACAAAACCACAAACTCACACGCACACCCACAAAGTCAACTCCTTCCCCCAAGTAGGTCTGTGACTATCCGGAGTGTCCTCTGACTGATGGGACATACTACGTTTCCCCGAAATGGGCTGTCCTATGTCACATCTGGTCTCCTTGGCCAACACTGTGAAGTTGTCAGGTGCCAGTAGTGAGACACTACCTGCTTTCTCAGGAAAGGCCCCTCTTCAGAGCTCTCCTGGAATTTGGCTATCCTCACATCAGTAGTTACACAGAAAGACCGATTCTGTCCTTGGTAAATCCAAACATGTGGGGCCACTGGGACTGGGACTGGGAATGACTCTGGGAACCTGGCTTCCTGGATCCCAAGTTCAGAGAGTTCCATCACCAAGAAAGTTATATAGGTCACTTCCTTCAGGAACTGAATGAGGTCACTGCCTTGGCAACATCTTTGTCCTAACAGTTGCTTCCAAGTGTCCCAATAGATGGAGGCTGCCCCTACTTCCTGTGACACTTTCACAAGTAAGAATGGTATATCAAACATAGGCACCCGTAAACAGCTCTCCACACAAGCCTGGTTTGGTCCATCTTCTCTACATTAAGAAGAGAGAGACTGCTTCAGACACACCCCTTCATCCTGACCTGTTTTTTTTTTTTTTTTTGTCATGAAAGATGACTTTCGCTCTCTCAGGTCCTTCATAGCTTTCTATATCTTCCCCAGGGTTCACTTCTGCATGGACCTTTGAGGTTCTCAGCAGGTGGAAGATCTCTTACATTTCTATATAAGAACAACTTTGTCCTTGCTTTTCTGTAAAGTTAGGTTGAGGAAACAAAGTATGGTTAGGATTAATAACATGATTGATTTGGGTTAGGAATCATTCTGCTGCATGAATAATGATATTGGGAACCTGCATTATTTATAAGGATATATAGAGGTGAAATATATGTATGAAAACACAAATCTAGGTAAGATTTGAAGCCCAAAAGGGCATTGGATCCTTGATTGGGATACTTTACTCTGAATTATGTTGTGCACATGTGTCTCAGATAAATCTATACATAATGGCATAGGACCTTGTACCTTGGATAATTGAATGTTGAAGAGAACATCCAGTCAAAAAAGGATAGTTGGTAGGATTAGGAAGATACTTGATAGGATTAGAAAAAAGAGTCAGTATAGGATTTGGACAAAAACTTCCTTAGCAATAGGGTTTCAGGTAGACAGAAAATGTAAATGTCAGCACATTTGAAGAGTCAGTCACAATGATGAACTGGGGAAAATATGTAGGAAAGCAGATATCATTAGAGACATTAGGAAATCAGGCAAATGATGAAGTGATTGATAGGATTAGACATTTTCAACAGGCTTGAGGTTGAATACATAATCTTAGGAAGAAACAAATATGTAGTCACCAATAGGATTGACATTTGAGAGCATTAGGCAACATGGACATGGGTGATTTTCATAATCCATACTCACATTCCATTTAGGCTTTGGTACAATTGTAAGTGTGACTTTGCATTTTGTGGCCAGAATATTACTGTGATAAAATGTATATGTAGATCAGGTGACATGAGTCTTTCTTGCACCATTTCTGGGAGCAATATTTAGAAGAGATATAAATTAGTATTGGGGGCACAAATAGGTGTACCATGTGTGAATATATAATATAACAGATTCCAACTTTAGAAATTGGAATAAATTGATATCTGAAAATACACAGGAAATGTCATATTGACATACATACATTCATTCCAACCAGTTATACATCTAATGGTAATATTAGGGTTGTGGTTTATCATAAAGTGTGTGTGAGTTTTGCTTCAAAATTGATTATGGAAATCGAAAATAATGTGTTTGGAAAGAAGTCTCAATAAATAACCAGTCAAAAGCAAGGAGGAATACATGTGTACTGAAGCAGGAAGTGATTGAATGTGTTTCAAATGTCTTTAAATTTGTGAACTTGTGGATGAAATGTATATACTATGATGCACAAAAACTGAAGAAATAGTAATGTACCAGTGTTAAATAAAAATGAACGTCAAAATACACATCATGCCCCTTTGGAATCTACTTGCATTGATGTTAAATTGGGTCAGTTACAGTAGAAATATAAGGATTTGTTTGCACCATTCAGTGAAGTGAGTTTTCAGTACTAGAAAACAAATATGTATTTCAGGTGGATGAATATTTCTGAAAATAATCGTATGAAAATTTGATTATAAAACCACATACATGAGCATGAGTGAATTATTTAGGGTGTGTATAATAGGACACATATATTTTATATTTGGAAAAATCTAGAGAATATATATATATATATATCTCACAGAGAAACATTAGAAAGTAGCAATATATATGCCAATCAAAATTCATCGTGAAATATATATCATCCACCGATCCAAAAATATTAATTTTACTGAACATGGATTTATGTATAATGTTGTTCAACTAAAAATCTCACTCATAGTTTGAATTTTCAGTTCCAAAAGCGTTTAGGAGGGGTGATCTCTTCTCATACTTTGTTTCTGCCAAGTTAGCCACCTCACAAAAATGTACGTGTGATACCAGCTATGATTTTATATGTGCATATAAAAATACATGTGCTGAATTGGCTACAGAAAAAAGGAGACAGAAATTCACATATGTGTTAACTTTAAAAACACATGGAGTACTATTTCAACAAACAATTGACAAGATTTATAACTCCTACACTATATCATGCAAAAGGCAAGACCAACTATACACCATGCCTCCTCTGAACTGCTTGTATTAATATTATGTTTGGGTTATTTGTCTCCATCATATTAGGATTAGTAGTCAGAGTCTATTAGGGTATGGGTTACTGACAGGGATTCAGTATTTCGAATGGAAAATTGGAAAATGAATCCAATGTGTATGTAAATATGTGCTACACAAAAATCTTCCCACTCTCATCCAGAACAATACCTTGACAACACCTTCACCCCATGCAAGACACAATTAGAGGAGAAGAGTTAGAAAATCCATGAATACATATCAGGAATGGAATGCGATCAGAAGTTCACAACCTTGGAAGTGTTAGAGGAGTTTTCAAAAGTAAGGGACAGGGTAAACACTTCAAAAACATGGAGGTCTATTGTCCTAGAGACTTCTTGAGATACTGCCTGTGAGGTTGGGCACTTGAAATATATGTTGTTGTCACGTGCTTTAGCTTCCTTTCTAGTGAAATCATCAACCTGGGTCTGCATCTATGTGACCTGGAGGACATGGTTTCTTATTTTCCATCCGTGGGTGGGCCCCTTGCTTAAGAGCTCTGGCTACTGGACAAATTTTACACAAAGAAGCCTATAATCTGACTTTTGGGGCCCCTTGAACTATCTACTCCCCACATCACTTGAAAGATCTTTTACCTTAAAAGGGTCTTCAAACCCTCCCTACATCCAGAGTTCTGTCGCTCCTCACTTCCTTTCTGGAAAACCCTAATATTATTTTCCTCCCCTGCTCTGCACTGAACCCTGCCTCACTGCTCCCAATAACTCCCATGTCTCACACACCAACTCAAAATTGCTTGGAAAACTTAGATGATTTCCTCCCCTGTCATTCTTCCATTTTTGAGAGACCACTCACCAAGCCTGACCTTATCTGGTTTACTGACAGCAGTTCCTTTAGGCAGAATGGAACTCATTACTCTGGATACGCTGTATTTTCAGCCACTGAGATTATAGAGGCCAAAGTTTTGCCTTCAGGAACTACAGACCAGCAGGCTGATTTTATAGCATCCACTCGTGCCTGCCTTCTAGCACAAGGCAAATCCCTCACCCTCTAAAATGATTCAAAATATGTCTTCCATATCCTATTATCCCATGCTGCAATTTGAAAGAAGCGAGGCCTACTTACCACCAAAGGTAATGCGATCACTAATTCAGCTCTTATAA
Organism: Callospermophilus lateralis; assembly: GCF_048772815.1. Taxonomy (NCBI): domain Eukaryota; kingdom Metazoa; phylum Chordata; class Mammalia; order Rodentia; family Sciuridae; genus Callospermophilus; species Callospermophilus lateralis. The sequence continues at coordinate 5,850,389 of NW_027514462.1, read as the reverse complement.
CCAATCTGATAGAGGCCTCCCACTTACCCACCCAGTTGGGAGATGTCCATTGTAGGTCCCATCAGAAGGACGGCTCTCTTATCACTGAGGGCAATGCCAAAGCTGACCAGGTGGCACGAATGGCTGCTACCACTTTCAATCATGGCCCCCATGGTGGACATATAATGGCCACTTTAGACAGCTCATCTGAAGCCCCTACTTCTTTCAGTAAGAACAAGCATCTTTTCAAGTTCCTTCATACTCTATTCCTTTCCAATTCTCAGTCTTTGACCCTCTTTTTACAGAGTTTCTTCTTCCTCACTCCCTCTGACAAGCCATGCTACAGAATATAGCCTCTAATTGTCAGATCTGTCAGCGGACCAACCCTCATACTCCTTTAAGGCCCAAACGTTTCCCTTCCCAACAAGCCCGGGGACACATTCCCTCTACTGACTGGCAGGTAGACTTCACCAACATGACCACAGTATGGCACACTAAATACCTCCTTGTCTTTGTGGACACTTTCTCTGGTTTGGTTGAGGCATTTCCCACTTCCAATAAAAAGGCTTCCACTTTAGCTTCAATCTTACTGACAGACATCATCCCCAGGTTTGGTATGCCCACTTCCCTACAATATGACAATGGCCCTGAGTTTACTTCTAGGATCACACAAAAGGTCTCTCAAGCCCTCTCCTTCAAGTGGCATTTCAACTGTCCATATTTCCCCCAGGCTTCAGGGAATGTGGAAAGGGTAAATCGTACTCTAAAGGAAGTCCTTACCAAATTGACAATGGAATTAAACATAGACTAGGTCAAACTCCTTCCCTTGGCTTTGCTTCGAATCAGAGCTCTCCCTAAGAAACCATCTTTACTGTCTCCTTTTGAGATAATGTATGAAAGACATCTTATAACCCCTGCGTTGGTCATTTCACAAGGACCTCTCACCCGAGATTTGTCTTTGCCTCTCTTGCTTCATCTCCGCTCGGAACTCTGGAAATATCAGGACTGGCTTCTTCCGGACCCAGTCTCCTCTCCAAACACTCCTCCCTTAACACCTGTTAGTCTAGTCAATTATAATACCCCAGAGGAGAAAGGGACTCTTGCCCCAAAATGGGAAGGCCCCTATCCTGTCATTCTCTGTACCCCCACCGCCGCCAAACTCTCCTTACCAGACAACCGTCTCACTCCCTGGAATCACATGTCTAGGTTGAAGCCACATCACCAGGAGGCCCCACATGCTGACGACAGGGCCACCCCAGAGGAACTCCAAGAATCACCTCCTGAACCTCCCCTTTACTCCTGCTCTCCACACCCATCTCACCCATTTAAGTTGCGGCTCACACGGTTTTCCTTGCAGCCCAATTCCTCTTAAAGAAGGCACAATGAGCTCTCCCAACACCCTAGTCTTCTCTAACTGCTTGTTTTTTGTGCTCTGCTTATTTTCTGTGCTCTGTCAGGACTGGTCTTTACCCTCCTCACCTACCATGCATTTATTCACTCTTCGGGAACGATACTCAGAACATGGCATGCAGACGGTCCGCGGAGTGGATGCAACTACTTGCTTCATCCACAACTGCACCTCTATTTCCCTAAAATTGTCACCTTCAAGGACCTTCATCCCTGGTAGCTGGAACTGGCCTTTCATTTGCTTCCTTTTTGATCAAACAAAAGATTATTGTCATTGGTGGCCTGAGATATATAATGGGTGCCCCTATTTGTCATGAAGGTTCCATGATGAACGTGGTAGCTATTCTTACCACTCACTCGGTTACCCTGAAGGGTGGACTTCTAGTTACATAAAGTGGCATAAAGGCTCTTCATCCAATAACAATGCATGGTATACTTTAGATAAACCTGACCCCAAGGCCAAACGTTGGGGCTATGTTGAGTTTGCTGTCTATGCTCAGACAACCTCAGTCAGACCCACAGGGTGGATTACTATTGGCCGCACCCTGATTACGCCACCTAAGGCAACCATCCAGGTAGTCGAACACATTAAGGACTCAGAATCAAAACTTCGAGATCGTATCCATAGCTCATCCAAAGAGGATTCAGAGCCTTCAACCCCCTCAGGTCCCTCTCCCACATGGCTCAATTTGCTACACCAAACGTTTTGATTATTAAACTCCACCCGTCTTTCTTTGCCTACTTCTCAGTGCTTTCTCTGTGCTTCACTTAGTCGTCCACTTCTAGCAGCAGTCCCATTAGCGGCAGAAAATATTCCAGCAAAACCCTACAATTTCTCTAAAAAGGACAAACCCTACATGTGACACGTAACCCACTGTGGGAAAGTTATTCCACCAATACTTTATTTCCTTTCATCTGTTTCCACCTGCCAATAATGAATCCTTTACCCGTTTGTTCCTTGAGCTACAACACCCCATAGAGCCCTGTGTTTAGGCAACCTGAACATTTCCTCTGGTGTAATGGGTCTTTAAGTACCTCAACCATCAATGTCTCTGGCACCTGTTTCTTGGTTACTGTAGTTCCTCAGCTATCTTTGTATACTCCCACCGAATTCTGACAGTTGGCCCTACCTTCCCGCACCCGTAAGGTAGTCTTTCTGCCGGTTCTGGTAGGCCTCATTTTAACAACCTCAGTGACGAGTCTCGGACTCTCTGGTGGAGCTATAGGTCATGCTCTATGGGCATCCAATGACCTTCAATAAAAACTGCAGGAAACACTCAATACCATGGCTGAGTCTCTGGGTTCCTTGCAGCGGCAGGTTACATCATTGGCACAAGTGGCTTTACAGAACCAAAGGGCAATTGATCTTCTCACTGCAGAAAAAGGGGTTACATGCCTATTCCTCAGAGAGGAATTTTGCTATTATGTTAATGAATCTGGGCTAATAAAAAAAAAATGTTGTTAAATTGCAGGAATTATCGACCGAATTTCTCAAACATACCTCCTCCAATCCCATCATAGGGTTCTTCCAATCCTATCTTGCCATGTACTTACTACATATCTTGGGGCCCCTTATTGGGATGCTCCTTTTTGTGCTCTCTTGCCCTGCAAAATGAAGTGCCTTCAAACCCAACTGCAAAAAATTCCTAATCAAACTTTCAACCAGCTTTTGCTTAGGCACTACCAGCCTCTGATGACTTATGAACCCCCAACATCTCCAAGAGAACAGTAACTCAGTGATGAAGCTCACTACCAGGCATGATGGAATGCAATGGGTATCAGACAGCGGGAGACAACGAGCTCTGAGAACCTCTTAATCTGCCATCCTGGATTCATGAGTCTTTACCACCTTCTAAGATTTCTCATGGCCCTTGGCCTCTTCTATGTCAGTCCCCCAACATGGAACTTCTGCCAAAAAATGACATTTCCTTTAATTTTTATCTTCATTCTGTTTTTATTTGCTCTGATCTTCTTCAGGTGCTGGTGACGCCATGTCCAGGCAACGCTTCCAGTATTTCCTAGAGTCTCTGTTACAGGACCAGTGGCTGATACCAACAATCTCTTCCATCCAGGACTAGTTCCATGCCATCGACAACTTTGGCTTCAGGGAACATTCATTGACTTCACCCCTACGAAAGTAGCTGTCTATAGCCATTGGGTTTTATTTCTGGCTGCCATGATAATCCCAAACCTGCTCCATGAGCATTCCTCCACTTCTCTTTCTAGGCCCCACACCACCCCCACACAACAGGAAGCAGCCGGATCTGACAAATGACGCCCCACTTCCTAAGAAAACAAAAAGGGTGGAATGTTGGGAAAAGAATAAATGGCAGCCATACCCCAGAGAAAAACCTCAACATGGCGCCTAAGGACTTCTTCTTCCTACCTTCTTCATTTCTGCAGTGGCGCAAAAAGTTCCCACCCTTGTGAACTCTCACGTCAGCGCCAATTTCAAATCTCACTTGTGGGGAACCTTAGCCCCAATGAGAACTAATTCCTGGGCTCTGGAGCTGATATCTGAAAGAACTTGCCAATAAACGGGTTGCTGCCATTTATCTAAGCCCTACCATCTCCCCCTTAGTTCTATATAAGCACAGAGCTTTGAGCAATAAAATTGGAATTCTCCCGGTGAAGTGTCATTGCGTGGGGAATTATTTCACTCATGATCAGCAACAGGATATCCAAAGGTTCTCCAGTGCCACCTGGTCATGGGAATTTCAGAAATTTGATGGTATTTATTTAGCCATTTTTGAAGGATGAAGTTGGAGTCACTGTACGTTTCAATTAATGCAGGAACCATTATGTGGTGAGGAAGCTCATTTAAATTAAAACTCTGGAGAAATCTCACAGGCAAGGCTTCCCAAAGAGTGGCCAAAAGGTCACATGAAGCCAGGATCATTGAGGTCTACAATATGAGTTCCATATGTGTTTAGATTCTCAACTATGGCTGCCAAGTCTTTCAGAATAAAATCATGTGATATCCTGGCTGAGATTCTCACTGCACTGTGGAAAGACACCCTGGCACTCGATCTCAGTTTTCAAGGGAGGCTTCTCATGCGTGGCCTCCTAAAATACCAACACATTTCATGGCAATACTTCTTTGAGGTAAATTCCAGAACTCAGTCTCTAAGAGGAATCATGCCAGAGTTCAAGCCCAGGTGGATCCAGTTATCTCTTCCAACCGCCAAACAAATGACCACAATTAAAACCAAACACTCCCACATGGCCCTCATCTTCTTCCATATAGACACTTATCATAACCTCTGGCTGGAGTTTTTCATGAGGGGTGCAGCCCAAGACAGTGTCAAAAATAAGCTCCCTTGCCCCTCATTTGCCTAAAGTCAAGGTGGCCTGGACACCCATCCGGTGAACCAGGAGTGATCAGATAGGCTAGCTGTTAATACTGCTCTGCATCTCCAATTTGAGGCCTACTGACTGTCAGGTATAGATTCTTTATATGATTTGGAGCCATGAGAAAACCCAAAAACCTATGGGCTAGCCTCTGCAGGGCTGTGCATAACTCATTTGACCCAAAGGATCCGTATTCTCACTTGATGGTGGTCAGGAACCTTACAAATGAATGCGAGAGACTTCATTCACAATAATTGCTCTTTTGGCCATTTTGGTTTTGGATGCACACATGGGATCTCTCTTTATATCCATCAGGTGCTGAGAATCTAAGCCACAACCTCACACAGGGCCAAGAGGCTGATTTGGACACATCCCTTTCCAAAGCAATTAAGCAAAGAGCCACAGGTGGTGCCCATTCATTTTCATTTGAAAACTGTTTTCTTCAGGCTTCACAAAGGGGTGGCCTGAGGCAAAGACCTTCCTGACATTCAGGGAAACAGAACAATTGATAAGCAAAAGGCCGAAAGCATGGTTTCTCAACTGAGACTTTCTTGGTCACACTGATATCTGTGTTTTCTGAGATGCTCGCCATTCCCTTCAGCTATCCAGGACATGGCAATGTCACAGAGCTTGGAGGTGGTACATATTTTGGACACAAAACCATGAGAATATTCTGGAGAGTGGTGAGAATTCTGGAAGAAACAGGAACTTAGGAAGGTAGCAGGTGTTGCCCATGGATAAGGCAAGCTGCAGTCCATTCATAAATTGGGCAGGATGAATGCCGGGAATCTTTCTACTATACAGGACATATGAATTGTTGCATTCTATTTTCTAATGTCTACAACCACGGACACAGTGGGATACACAGACATAGAAACACTTGCCTTGTCCAACGACTTACTAGAAGAAGACCACTCCAAATCAAACAAACCGTCTTTCCTACCTATTCTCAGATCATGAGACAAAACCACAAAATCACACCCACACCCACAAAGACACCTCCTTCCCCCATGTAACTCTGTGACTATCCGGAGTTTTCTCTGAGTGGTGGGCCATACTATGTTCCCCCAAAATGGCCTGTCCTATCTCAGATCTGGTCTCCTTGGCCAACTCTGTTAAGTTGTCAGGAGCCTGCGGTGAACCACTACCTACTTTCTCAGGAAAGGCCCCTATGCAGAGCTCTCCTGGTATTTGGCCATCCTCACATCTGTAGGTACCAAGAAAGACTGACACTCTCTTTGGTAAATTCAAACAAGTGAGCCTACTGGGTCTGGGACTGGACTGGCTCCGGGTGCCTGGCTTCCTGGATCCCAAGTTAAGAGAGTTCCATCACCAAGGAAGTGAGGTAGATCACTTCTTCAGGAACTGAATGAGGTCATTGCCTTGACAACCACTTTGTCCTAACAGTTGCTTTCATGAGTCCCATGAGATGGAGGCTGCCCCTACTTCCTGTGACACTTTCACAAGTTAGAATGGTATATAAACCATGGGCACCCGGGAACAGCTCTCCACCTAGCACTGTTTTGGTCCATCTTCTCTACATTAAGAAGAGAGAGGCTGATTCATACACATCCCTTCATGCTGACAAGGTTGTTTGCCATAGAAGATGACTTTTCTCTCTCAGGTCTTTCGTAGCTGCCTACATCTTCTCAAGGGATCATTTCTGCATGGACCTTTGATGTTCTCAACAGCTGGAACATGCCCTACGTTCCTTATTTTAAGAGCAACCCTGTCCCTGCTGTTCTGTAAAGTTCGATTGAGAGAACAATGTATGGTTTTGGGTTAGTAACATGTTCAATTTGGGGTTAGGAATCCTTCTGCATGACGAATAATGGTATTGGGAAACTATGATATTTACAAGAATATATAGGTGAAATATAAGTATAAAAACAGAAATCTATGGAAGATATTAAGTCCAGAAGGGCATTGGGCCCTTAATTGGTACACTTAGCTTTGAATTATTTAAGGGAAATTGCTTGGAAATGAAAGGAGACCCTCAGATAAATCTATATACAATGGCATAGGAGCTTGTACCTTGGATGATTGAATGTCGAAGAGAACATCCACTCAAAAAGGGATAGTCGGTAGGATTAGGAAGATAGTCAGTAGGTTTACAAAGAACAGTGAGAATAGGATTTAGACCAAAAGTTCTTAAGCAATAGGGTTTCAGGTAGACAGTGAATGTAAATGTCAGCACAAGTGAAGAGTCAGTCACAATGATGAACAGGGGAAAATATGTAGGAAAATAGATATAAATAGAGACATTACTAAATCAGGCAAAGTATAAAGTGAGTGATAGGATTAGGCATTTTCAACAGGCTTGAGGTTGAATATATAATCTTAGGAAGAAACAAAAATGTAGTCACCAATAAGATTGACATTTGAGAGCATTAGGCCACCTGGACATGGAAGGTTTTAGTAATCCATGCTCACTTTCCATTTAGGCTTTGGTACAAACTTAAGGGTGACCTTTGATTTTTTTGTACAGAATATTACTGTGATAAAATGTATATATAGATCAGGTGACATGAGTATTTCTTCCACCATTTTTTGAGGAATATTTTGAAAACGTATAAATTAGTATTGAGGGTAAAAATAGGTGTACCCTGTGTCTATAAATATAGAGATAATGCATGAATAGATCATACAGTTAATAAATAATATAACTGGTTCCCCTTTAAATAATGTATTGAATTGATATCTGAAAATATATAAGAAATCATATATTTTTTTTAATTAATTTTTATTGTAGGTTGTTCAAAACATTACATAGTTCTTGATATATCATATTTCACACTTTGATTCAAGTGGGATATGAGCTCCCATTTTTACCCCAAATTTTTACAGATTGCAGAATCACATCAGTTGCAGAACCATTGATTTACATATTGCCATTCTGGTGTCTGTTGTATTCTGCTGCCTTTTCTATCCTCTACTATCCCCCCTCCCCCCTCCCCTCCACTCTTCTCTCTCTACCCCCTCTACTGTAGTACATTTCTCCCCCTTATATTTTCCTCCTTTCCCCTCACATCCTCTTGTATGTAATTTTGTATACCCCTAAGGGTCTCCTTCCATTTACATGCAATTTCCCTTCTCTCTCCCTTTCCCTCCCACCTCTCATCCCTCTTTAATGTTAATCTTCTTCTCATGCTCTTCGTCCCTACTCTGTTCTTAGTTACTCTCCTTATATCAAAGAAGACATTTGGCATTTGTTTTTAAGGGATTGGCTAGCTTCTCTTAGCATAATCTGCTCTAATGCCATCCATTTCCCTCCAAATTCTATGATTTTGTCATTTCTTAATGCAGAGTAATACTCCATTGTGTATAAATGCCACATTTTGTTTATCCATTCGTCTATTGAAGGGCATCTAGGTTGGTTCCACAGTCTTGCTATTGTGAATTGTGCTGCTATGAACATGGATGTAGCAGTGTCCCTATAGTGTGCTCTTTTTAGGTCTTTAGGGAATAGACCGAGTAGAGGAATAGCTGGATCAACTGGTGGTTCCATTCCGAGCTTTCCAAGAAATCTCCATACTGCTTTCCAAATTGGCCGCACCAATTTGCAGTCCCACCAGCAATGTACAAGAGTACCCTTTTCCCCACATCCTCGCCAGCACTTGATGCTGTTTGACTTCCTAATGGCTGCCAATCTTACTGGAGTGAGATGGTATCTTAGGGTGGTTTTGATTTGCATTTCTCTGACTGCTAGAGATGGTGAGCATTTTTTCATATACTTGTTGATTGATTGTATGTCCTCCTCTGAGAAATTTCTGTTCAGGTCCTAGGCCCATTTGTTGATTGGGTTATTCGTTATCTCATTGTCTAATTTTTTTAGTTCTTTGTATATTCTGGATATTATGGCTCTGTCTGAAGTGTGAGGAGTAAAGATTTGTTCCCAGGACGTAGGCTCCCTATTTACCTCTCTTATTGTTTCTTTTGCTGAGAAAAAAACTTTTTAGTTTGAGTAAGTCCCATTTGTTGATTCTAGTTATTAACTGTTGTGCTATGGGTGTCCTATTGAGGAATTTGGAGCCCGACCCCACAGTATGTAGATCATAGCCAACTTTTTCTTCTATCAAATGCCATGTCTCTGATTTGATATCAAGTTCCTTGATCCACTTTGAGTTAATTTTGTGCATGGTGAGAGAAAGGGATTCAGTTTCATTTTGTTGCAAATGGATTTCCAGTTTTCCCAACACCATTTGTTGAAGATGCTATCCTTCTTCCATTGCATGCTTTTAGCCCCTTTATCGAATATAAGATAGTTGTAGTTTTGTGGATTGGCTTCTGTGTCCTCTATTCTGTACCATTGGTCCACCCGCCGGTTTTGTTACCAGTACCATGGTGTTTTTGTTACTATTGCTCTGTAGTATAGATTGAAGTCTGGTATATCTATCCCGCCTGATTCACACTTCCTGCTTAGCATTGTTTTTGCTATTCTGGGTCTTTTATTTTTCCATATGAATTTCATGATTGCTTTCTCTATTTCTACAAGAAATGCCGTTGGGATTTTGATTGGCATTGGATTAAACCTATAGAGAAGTTTTGGTATTATCGCCATTTTGATGTTGTTACTTCTACCTATCCATGAACAGGGTATATTTTTCCATCTTCTAAGATCTTCTTCTATTTCTTTCTTTAGGGTTCTGTAGTTTTCATTGTATAAGTCTTTCACCTCTTTTGTTAGGTTGATTCCCAAGTATTTTACTTTTATTGAGGATATTGTGAATGGGGTGGTTGTCCTCATTTAAATTTGAGAGGATTTGTCGCTGATATACAGGAATGCCTTTGATTTATGCGTTTTGATTTTATAGCCTGCCACTTTGCTGAATTCATTTATTAGCTCTAATAGTTTCTTTGTAGACCCTTTTGGGTCTGCTAGGTATCGAATCATGTCATCTGCAAATAGTGATAATTTGAGTTCTTCTTTTCTATTTTTATGCCTTTATTTTTTTTCGTCTGTCTAATTGCTCTGGCCAGTGATTCGAGAACTATGTTGAACAGAAGTGGTGAGAGAGGGCATCCCTGTCTTGTTCCAGATTTTAGAGGGAATGCCTTCAGTTTTTCTCCATTCAGAATGATGCTAGCCTGAGGCTTAGCATAGATTGCTTTTACAATATTGAGGTATGTTCCTGTTATCCCTAGTTTTTCTAGAGTTTTGAATATAAAGGGATGCTCTACTTTGTCGAATGCTTTTTCCACATCTATCGAGATGATCATATGGTTCTTATTTTTAAGCCTATTGATGTGGTGAATAACATTTATTGATTTCCGTATATTGAACCAACCTTGCATCCCAGGGATAAATCCTACCAGATCATGTTGCACAATTTTTTTGATATGTTTTTGTATCCGGTTCGACAGAAGTTTATTGAGGATTTTTGCATCTAGGTTCATTAGAGATATTGGTCTGTAGTTTTCTTTCTTTGAAGTGTCTTTGTCTGATTTAGGAATCAGGGTGATGTTGGCCTCATAGAATGAATTTGGAAGTTCTCCCTCTTTTTCTATTTTCTGAAATAGCTTGAAAAGTATTGGTATTAGTTCCTCTTTAAAGGTTTTGTAAAACTCTGCTGTATACCCATCCGGTCCTGGGCTTTTCTTAGTTGGTAGTCTTTTGATGGTATCTTCTATTTCCTCAATTGATATTGGTCTGTTAAGGTTGTCAATATCCTCCTGACTCAATCTGGGCAAATCATATAACTTAAGAAATTTATCGATGCCTTCACTATCTTCTATTTTGTTGGAGTATAAGGATTCAAAATAATTTCTGATAATCTTCTGTATTTCTGAAGTGTCTGTTGTGATATTGCCTTTTTCATCCCGTATGCTGGTAATATGAGTTCTCTCTCTTCTTCTCTTCGTTAGCGTGGCTAAGGGTCTGTCAATTTTTTTTATTTTTTCAAAGAACCAACTTTTAGTTTTGTCAATTTTTTCTATTGTTTCTTTCGTTTCGATTTCATTAATTTCAGCTCTGATTTTAATTATTTCTTGTCTTCTAATTCTTTTGCTGTTGTTTTTCTCTTCTTTTTCTAGGATTTTGAGTTGAAGTATTAGATCATTTATTTGTTGGTTTTTTCTTTTTTTAAGGAATGAACTCCAAGCAATAAATTTTCCTCTTAGAACTGCTTTCAATGTGTCCCATAGATTCCAATATGTTGTGTCTGTGTTTTCATTTATCTTTAAGAATTTTTTAATTTCCTCCTTGATGTCTTCTATAACCCATTGATCATTCAGTAACCTATTGTTCATTCTCCAAGTGATGCATGATTTTTCCTTATTTCTTTTATCGTTAATTTTCAATTTCATTTCATTATGATCAGTTAAGATGCATAGTATTATCTCTACTTCTTTATATTGTCTAAGAGTTGCCCTGTGACATAATATATGATCTATTTTTGAGAAGGATCCATGTGCTGCTGAGAAAAAAGTGTAACTGCTTGATGTTGGGTGGTATATTCTATATATGTCAATTAAGTCTAGGTTATTAATTGTGTTATTGAGCTCTATAGTTTCCTTATTCAACTTTTGTTTGGAAGATCTGTCCAGTGGTGAGAGAGGTGTGTTGAAGTCTCCCATGATTATTGTATGGTGGTCTATTAGACTCTTGAACTTGAGAAGTGTTTGTTTGATGAACATAGCTGCACCATTGTTTGGGGCATATATATTTATGATTGTTATGTCTTGTTGGTGTATGGTTCCCTTGAGAAGTATGTAGTGTCCATCTTCATCCCTTTTGATTAACTTTGGCTTGAAATCTATTTTATTTGATATGAATATGGACACTCCTGCTTGTTTCCGAAGTCCATATGAGTGATATGATTTTTCCCAACCTTTCACCTTCAGTCTAAGTATGTCTTTTCCTATCAAATGCGTCTCCTGAAGGCAGCATATTGTTGGGTCTTGTTTTGTGATCCATTCTACTAGCCTGTGTCTCTTAATTGGTGAGTTTAAGCCATTAACATTTAGGGTTATTATTGAGATATGGGTGTTCTTCCAGCCATATTGGTTTATTTATGTTACTAAACATGGTTTGTTTTCCTCTTTGATTATTCCCCCCCCCTTCACTGTACTACCTCCCGCTGTTGGTTTTCATTGACATTTTCCATTTCCTCTTCCTGTAATATTTTGCCGAGGATGTTTTGAAGAGATGGTTTTCTAGCTGCAAATTCTTTTAACTTTTGTTTATCATGAAAGGTTTTAATTTCATCTTCCATCCTGAAGCTTAATTTCACGGGATACACAATTCTTGGTTGTAACCCATTTTCTTTTAGTGTATGAAATATGTTATTCCAGGATCTTCTAGCTTTCAGAGTCTGTGTTAAAAGATCAGCTGTTATCCTGATTGGTTTACCCCTAAATGTAATCTGCTTCCTTTCTCTTGTAGCTTTTAAAATTCTCTCCTTATTCTGTATGTTGGGCATCTTCATTATAATGTGTCTAGGTGTGGATCTCTTATGATTTTGCACATTCGGCGTCCTGTAGGCTTCTAGGATTTGGGATTCTGTCTCATTCTTCAAGTCTGGGAAGTTTTCTCGTATTATTTCGTTGAATAGATTGCTCATTCCTTTGGTTTGGACCTCAATACCTTCCTGTATCCCAATGACTCTTAAGTTTGGTCTCTTTATGTTATCCCATATTTCTTGAATGTTCTGCTCATGGTTTCTTAACAGCTTTGCTGAGCTGTCTATGTTCTTCTCCAGTTGAAATACTTTGTCTTCATTGTCTGATGTTCTATCTTCTAAGTGTTCTACTCTGCTGGTAGTATTCTCAATTGAGTTTTTATGTTGGTTTATTGTTTCCTGAATTTCCAGGATTTCTGTTTGTTTGTTTTTTATAACCTCTATCTCCCTGAATAATTGATCTTTTGCTTCTTGGATTTGTTTATGTAATTCATTGTCGAAGTGGTCGAAGTGGTCTTTCATTGTCTGATTTTGCTGTCTAATGTCTTCCTTGAGACTCCAGATCATCTGAAGCATGTATATCCTGAATTCTTTATCTGACATTCCATCTGCTGCAGATATTACCTCTTCTAAAGTTGAATTGACCTGCATTGCTTGTGGTCCTTTTTTTCCTTGTCTTTTCATACTGATCGCGTTTCTTTCTGCTTGGTGAAACTGTTGTGTTATTGATTTTTCCCCCTATATATTTATATTGCTTTTGTATAGCTGCATCGTCTCCCTTGCAGGCTTTGGCGGTGGTTCTGCCCCTCCTTCAATTGAGGCAATGTGCCTACCACGCCGGGAGGCCGCTGTGCCTCTACTTTCGATGGGCCTGTTCTTTCGGTGGTCACAGGTCCGCCTACCTTGCAGGAGTGAGCAGCGGTTTTGCCCCTCCGCTGGCCACTAGGCCTGTTCTGTCTGTCGGTTGCAGGTATGTCTACCTAAAAGGCGCTGGTGGCGGCTCTGCCCCTCCCCCAACCGGGGTGATGTATCTGGCGGGCCACTGGGCCTGTTTTGTCGGTGGTCACGGTTCCGCCTACATTGCACGTGCGTGGAGCAGCTGTGTCCCTCTGAGAGTTGCTGAGCCTGACCTGCCGGTGGATGGCAAGTCTGCCTACCTTGCAGGCGCAGGGGTGGCTCTGCCGCTCCGCGGGTCACTGGGCCTGATCTGCTGGTGAGTTGCAGGTCTGCCTAACTTGCAGGCGCCCGGCGGCTCTGCCCCTCCCCCAACTGGGGCGGGGCGATGTGTCTGGCCGGCCGCTGGGCCTGTTCCGTTGGTGGTCATGGTTCAGCCTACCTAGCAGGCACGTGGGGCAGCTGTGTCCCTCCGCAGTTTTTTGGGCCTGACCTGTCGGTGGGTCGCAGGTCTGCCTACCTTGTAGGCTCGGGGGGTGGCTCTGCCGCTCTGTGGATTGCTGTGCCTGTTCTGCTGGTGGGTCGCGGGTCCGCCTACCTTGCAGGCACCCGGCGCCTCTGCCCCTCCCCCAACCGGAGCTATGTGTCTGGCGGTCCACTGGGCCTCTTTTGTCGGTGGTCACGGTTCCGCTTACCCTGCACGCGCGTGGAGCAGCTGGGTCTCTCTGAGAGTTGCTGGGCCTGACCTGTCGGTGGGTGGCAAGTGCGCCTACCTTGCAGGCCCGGGGGTGGCTCTGCCGCTCCGCGGGTTGCTGGGCCTGATATGCTGGTGAGATGCAGGTCTGCCTAACTTGCAGGCTCCCGGCGGCTCTGCCCCTCCCCCAACCGGGGTGGGGCAATGTGTCTGGCCGGCCTCTGAGCCTGTTCTGTTGGTGGTCAGCGTTCTGCCTACCTAGCAGGCTCGTGGGGCAGCTGTGCCCCTCCGCAGTTTCTTGGGCCTGACCTGCCGGTGGGTGGCAAGTGCGCCTATCTTGCAGGCCCGGGGGTGGCTCTGCCGCTCCACAGTTGCTGGGCCTGATCTGCTGGTGAGTCGCAGGTCTGCCTACCTTGCAGGCGCCCGGCTGCTCTGCCCCTCCCACAACCGGGGCGGGGCGATGTATCTGGCCGGCCTCTGGGCCTGTTCTGTCGGTGGTCAGGGTTCCGCCTACCTAGCAGGCTCGTGGGGCAGCAGTGCCCCTCCGCAGTTTGTTGGGCCTGACCTGCCGGTGGGTGGCAAGTGTGCCTACCTTGCAGGCCCGGGGGTGGCTCTGCCGCTCCGCGGTTGCTGGGCCTGATCTGCTGGTGATTCGCAGGTATGCCTAAATTGCAGGCGCCCGGCGGCTCTGCCCCTCCCCCAACCTGGGCGGGGCGATGTGTCTGGCCGGCCGCTGGGCCTGTTCTGTTGGTGGTCACGGTTCAGCCTACCTAGCAGGCACGTGGGGCAGCTGTGCCCCTCCGCAGGTTTTTGGGCATGACCTGCCGGTAGGTCACAGGTCTGCCTACCTTGTAGGCTCGGGGGGTGGCTATTCCGCTTTGTGGATTGCTGTGCATTTTCTGCTGGTGGGTCGCGGGTCCGCCTACCTTGCAGGCGCCCGGTGGCTCTGCCCCTCCCCCAACCGGAGGGATGTGTCTGGCGGTTCACTGGGCCTGTTTTTTCGGTGTTCACAGTTCCGCCTACCTTGCACACGCGTGGAGCAGCTGTTTCATTAGTGCCTGGGCACACTCTTCTTGTTGGCCTCCCTCAGGCCCTAAGTTTGTAGAGCTTGGGGCTGAGAAACCCCAGCCAATTTGCTTACCTTCTGGTAGCCACGCCCCCATATCTGGTGCAAGAGACCTCAGTTGTCAGCACTGGTGGGAGCGGTAGCCGTGAGTTCCACGCCGAGGCGAGTCGGTGCAAGAGACCTCAGTTGTCAGCACTGGTGGGAGCGGTAGCTGGGAGACCCGCGCCGCGCAGCTACCGCCGGCTCCTGTGCCAGTGCTGCCTCCGGGTTTTCTTGACTACCACGCCGGCAGGTCCCTGGACCTGTTACGGGCCCGGGCGGCGGCTCTGTTCGGCCCCTCTGGCCTCCACAGTATTCAGCAGGACCCGGACCGAGAAACAGTTTCCGCGGGTTCTTTATCACCGGGCCAAAACAGTTCCGGGAGCCAGAATTCGGCCTCTCCGGACTTGGTGCATGCTCCGACATGAGCAGGCTCCAAGAAGCAGTTTCAGCGGGTTCTATAGCCCTGGGCCAGAGTAGCTCCGGGAGCCAGAACTCCGACACTCCGGGCTCGGTGCGTGTTCTGATAGGAGCAGGCTCCAAGAAGCAGTTTCCGTGGGTTATTTAGCACTAAGTCTGAGCAATTTGTCTGCGAGATGCAGACAATTGTCAGCCTGAAATTACCTGTTCTATAGCTGAAAGAGCTGCAATCAGTCGAAAACAAGGATGGTGACGTCAGCTCTCCAAGATGGTGGCCGCTGGCTTCCTCCGTGGTCTGACCGGTGTGGAGAACCAACCTGGACCGTTTCCTTTCCCTGTCTCCAACCCAGAATTCAGCTCCGAGCTCAGCAAATGCCTAGCTGGCAGGAGCCCACAGAATCAGCATTGCTGTATCTCTGCGCCACCAGCCTGTCATTTCCCAGCGCGCGCCGCAGACTCCAGCCATGGGGTGATCTGCCGAACAAGCAGCGCTCCATACAGATGGACAGATCGCTCGCATTTGAGCCCCTGAAGCTGATCCTCGTGCGATGAAAATCCTTCCACTAGGTTTTGGAGCACCCCAATTTTGCTGGAAATTCCTAACAAGATAGCTTTTAGCCGTTCTAACTCGTCATTTTCCCTCACAGTGACGCAGTACACGGAGTTACTGCACTCCCTTTGCGGCCATCTTGCCTCTCAAGAAATCATATATTGATATAGAATCATTCATAACAACTAGTTATACATCTAATTGTAATCCTAGGCTTATGGTTTATCATGAAGAGTGTGTGAGTTTTGCTTCAAAAGTGATTATGGAAATCAAAAATAATGCGTTTTGAAAGAAGTCTCATGAAAAGACCAGTTTGAAACATGGCAGAACACGTGTTTTCTGAAGCAGAAAGTGATTGAAAGTGAAATATATGCCTATAAATTTGTGAACTTGTGGATGAAATATATATCCTATAATGTGCATAAACTGAAGAAATAGTAATGTACCAGTGTTGAAATAAAAATGACCTTCAAAATACTTATCATGTCCCATAGGAATCTACTTGCATTGATGTGAAACTGGATCAGTTACTGTAGAAATATTAGGATTCATATGCACCATTCACTGAAGTTAGTTTTCAATACTAGGAAAAAAATACGTATATCAGGTGAATGAATATTTCTGAGAATAATCTTGTGAAAAGTTTTTTATAAATCCACATACATATTCATGAATGAATTTAAGGAGTGTATAATAAGACACATATATTAAATATTTTGAAATATCTGGAGAGAATATATATATATATATATATAACCACACACAGATTTTAAAAATTAGCAATATATATGCCAATCAAATTACACCGTGAAATACATATCATCCACAGATCCAAAAATATTCATTTTACTGGATATGGATTTATGTATAACTTTTTTCAACTAGGAAGCTCACCCATAGTTTGAATTTTCAGTTCAAACAGCGTTTAGGAGGAGTGATCTCTTCTCACACTTTGTATCTGCCAAGTTATGTAACTCACAAGAATGTACGTGTGATACCAGGTAGGATTCTAAATGTGCATATAAAAATACATGTGCTGAATAGAATACAGAGAAATGGAGACAGGAATTCACATATTTGTTAACTGTAAAAGCACATGGAAAACTATTTCAACAAAAAATTTACTAGATTTATAACTCCTACCCTATATAATTCAAAAGGCAAGTCCAAGTATACAACGTGCCTCCTCTGAACTGCTTGTATTTCTATTCTGTTTCGGTTATTTTTCTCCATCATATTAGGATTAGTATTCAGAATCTAGTAGGGTATGTGTTAGTGTCAGGGATTCAGTATATCAAATGTAAAATAGAAAAATGAAACCAATGTGTATGCAAATATGTGCTAAACAAAATCTTCCCACTCTCATCCAGAACAATTCCTTGACATTTCCTTCCCCCAAAGTAAGACACAATTAGAGGAGTAGAGTAATAAAATCTGTGAATAATATGCTCAGGAGTTTACAACCTTGGAAGTGGTAGAGGAGTTTTCCTAGTATGGGACAGGATAAAAACTCCATATATATGGAGCTCTGCTGGCCTAAATACTTCTTGAGAAACTGCCTCTGAGTTTGGGCACTTGAAATATATGTTTTTGTCAGGAGCTTTAGCTTCTTTCTAGTGAGACCATCAAAGCTGTGTCTGCATCTATGTGACCTGGAGGACATGATTTCTTATTTTCCAATGAACATGAGGCAGCAGTGCTGAATTCTCTCTTTGTAAGTAAACTGTGGCCACTGGGGGCTAAGGGTATTCCCATGTGGACTGGGAAGCCATTTGGTCATCCTCCACTTTTCGTGGTGTTTCTTGCTGCTGCACTGGGACTTTGGCATTTGCTTCATGAAATAAAAGAAGTTCAACTGGGACACAGTTCTGGAGGCAATTCTTTCATATGTGGTTGGTCAGGGTCTGCAGGAGAATGCACCAACCAGGCTTCTATCCCACATAGCTTGGCCACATGTCTATAGCAACCTGATTCTGAACATTGCCCGGAAACATCTCCAACAAGAAGCCTTTACATGGAAGGGTCTGCTGGCTGCACCATGTCAGTCACAAGCCATTTGGAAGCCAATGGCAGATCCACATGGCCCCACCACAAATTTTTTATCACACATCTGCCTACCACTGCTCTAGGCCCACTACTCAGCAGGTTCCAACATACTGGCATCTCTGTTCTACACCATTTTCATGAAACCCACTCAATCAAGGCACTGTCTTGCATATTTACGATCAGCAACAGGACATCCAAAGTTTCTCCAGTGCCACCTGGTCATGGGAATTTCAAAAATTTCATGGTATTTATCTAGGCATTTTTCAAGGATGACGTTGCAGGCACTGTGGGTTTCAATTCATTCAGGAACCATTAAATGGTGAGGAAGCTCATTTCAATGAATGCTCTGTAGAACTCTCACAGGCAAGGCTTCCCAAAGAGTGGCCAAAATGTCACATGAAGCCAGGCCCATTGAGGTCTACAATGTGACGTCCATGGGTGTTGTGACTCTCAACTATGGCTGCCAAGTCTTTCAGAATTAAATCATGTGATATCCTGGCTGAGATACACAGGGCTCTGTGGAAAGCCAACCTGGGCCTAGATCTCAGTTTCCAAGGGTGATTCTCATGGGTGGACTTCTAAAATCCCAACAAAATTCATGGCAATACTTCTCTGAATTCAGTCTCTAAGGGGAATCACACCAGAGTTCAAGCCCAGGTGGTCCAGGTCATGTCTTCATACTGGACACAAATGACCAAATTTAAAACCAAAACCCTCCCATATGGCCCTCATCTTCTTCCATATAGACACTAATCACAACCTCTGGCGGAAGGTTTCCATGAGTGGCGGAGTCCAAGAGAGTGTCCAAAATAACTCCCTTGCCCCTCATTGGCGTAAATTCAGGGTGGTCTGGACACCCTTCATGTGAAACAGGAGTGATCAAATATGCTAGACGTTAATACTTCTATGCTTCTCCAATTTGTGGAAAACTGAGTGTCAGGTATATATTTTTATGTGATTTGCAGTCATGAGAAATCACAAGCACCTCTGCAGGTCTTTGAAGAACCCATTTGACCCAAAGGATCCCTATTCTCACTTGATGGAGTTCAAGAACTTTAAAGAGGAAGGCGACAGACTTCATCCACAAGGACTGCTTTTTGGCCGTTTTGGTTTTGGATGCACACATGGGATCTCTCTTTACATCCACCAGGTGCTGGGAATCTAAGCCACAACCTCACACAGGGCCAAGAGGCTGATTCAGACACATCCCTTTCCAAAGCAATTAAGCAAAGAGCCACAGGTGATGCCCATTCATTTCCATTTGAAAACTGTTTTCTTTAGGCTTCACAAAGGGGTGGCCTGAGGCAAAGACCTTCCTGACATTCAGGGGAACAGAACAATAGGTTAGCAAATGGCCCAAAGCAGTGTTTCTCCACTGAGACTTTCCTGGTCACACTGATATCTGAATTTTCTGAGATGCTCACCATTCCCTTCAGCTATCCAGTACATGGCCATGTCACAGAGCTTAGAGGCGGTACTTATCTTGGTCACAAAATCATGAGCCTATTCTGGAGAGTGGCCAGAATTCAGGAAGAAAACAGGAACTTAGGAAGATAGCAGGTGTTACCCATCCATAAGGCAAGCCGCATTCCTTTCATACATTGGGCAGAAAGAATTCTGGTAAGCTTTCTACTAGCCTGGACACATCCTTTGATGCATTCTCTTTTCTAATGTCTACAACCATGGACACAGTGGGATACACAGACTTAAAAACACTCGCCTTGTCAAATCACTTGTTAGAAATCGTCCACTCCAAACCAAACAAACTGCCTTTCCTACCTATTCTCAAAACATGAGACAAAATCACAAACACACACTCACACCCACAAAGTCACCTCCTTTCCCAAAGTAGGTCTCTGACTATCGGGTGTGACCTCTGACTGGTGGGCCGTACTATGTTCCCATCAAATGGCCTGTTCTGTCTCAGATCTGGTTTCCTTGGCCAACTCTGTGAAGTTGTCAGGAGACAGCGGTGAGCCACTTCCTGCTTACTCAGGAAAGGCCACTCTTCAGAGCTTTCCTGGCATTTGGCCATCCTCACATCAGTAGATACCAAGAAAGACTGACTCTGTCCTTGGTAAATCAAAAGAAGGGAGACCACTGGGACTGGGCCTGGGACTAGATTTGTGTGCCTGGATGCCTGGATCCCAAGTTCAGAGAGTTCCATCACCAAGAATGTGAGGAGAGGTCACTTCCTTCAGGAACTGAATGAGGTCAATGCCTTGGCAAGCACATTGTCCTAACATTTGCTTCCAAAGGTCCCATGAAATGGAGGCTGTCCCTAATTTTTTTGACACTTTCACAAGTTAGAATGGTATATCAAATATTGGTAACCAGGAACAGCTCTCCACAGAGGCCTCGTTTTGTCCTTCTTCTCTACATAAAGAAGAGAGAGGCTGATTCAGACACATCCCTTCATGCTGACCAGGTTGTTTGCAATGAAAGATGACTTTTGCTCTCTCAGTTCCTTCATAGGTGCCTACAACTTCTCTAGGGATCATTTGCGCATAGACCTTTGAGTTTCTCAGCAGTTGGAAGATCCCCTACATTCCTGTATTTTAAGACCAACTCTGTCCTTGCTCTTCTCTAAAGTTAGATTGAAGGAACAGTGTATGGTTAGGGTTAATAACAGGTTTGATTTGGAATAGAAATCATTCTGCTGGATGAATAATGGTATTGGGAATCTGCGATATTTTCAAGAATATATAGGTAAAATATAGGAATCTGAAAACAGAAATCTAGGTAAGATTTGAAGCCCAGAAGGGCATTGGGCCCTTGATTGCGGTATTAAGCATAGGACCTTGTAACTTGGATGATTGATTTTCAAAGAGAACTTCCAGTCAAAATGGATAGTCAGGAGTATTAGGAAGATAGTCGGTATGTTTATAAAGGAGAGTGAGTATAGGATTTGGACCAAAAGTTCTTTAGCTATAGGGTTTCGGGTATTGAGTGAATGTAAATGTCAGCACATGTGAAGAATTAATCACAATGATGAACTGGGGAAAATATGTAGGAATGCAGATATCAATAGAGACTTTAGGAAATCTGGCAAAGTATAGTCGGTAGTGAAATGTTAATAAAATAGATTCTTGTCACTTCCTGTTTTTCTGTATGCTTAATAAAACACTGTTGAAATCTTGAGAAGTGTTTTCTAAACTTTTTCCCAGAATGTGCTGTCCCCAACAGCCAAACTTCAGAATGTACTCCCTCACCCAGTTGCACGCAAACTGCTCACCCGCCCAGGCCCATCAATAAACTTTCCTCCCTGACCTCTTCAAGAAAAGTATATAAGCTCTGCTTAAGCTGTTCTCAGGGTTCTCTGCTCTATTCAAATGAGCTCTGAGCCCCAGCATGCTGGACCCCCAATAAACCCTTTGTTTTTGCATGAGAGAGTCTCTTAGTGGTCTCTTCCCCCAATGCTCTTCCGATCTTTATATATGGAGGTTCCACCGAAATCCAGCAGCGGTGAACGAGAGACCCCAATGGGCTACTCTCAGGGTAAGTAAGGCGCCTCTTTCTGGTTTCAGGTTTCAGGTTAGGGCTTGGCAAAATGGCTGTCGATGAAGTGTGTGAGCTCTCTTTGATGGTGGCTGGCAGACGTGTCACAGAGCCACAAGCCAAGTCCCTGGGGGAGGCCACAGAGGACTCGGGAATCGAGGAATAATAGTCCCCTTGACTCAGTGATACTTTCTTTCAGATTCGGTATTGCCAGCCCATCGGGTTTTGCCGCCTGCTCAGTCTTGGTCTCAGTGTTGGACGTCCATTGCCTGTCTTTATTGTTTTCTCTTGTCTGTGTCCTGTGTCGTTGCTTTTACTGTTTGTGTATCTTTCATTATGGGACAGATCACTTCAATGCCTCTGTCCCTGACCCTTGATCTATGGACCAAAGTCCGCTTAAGGGCTCAGAATGTTTCTTTTTCAGTAAAACGCTGGACCTGGCAGACTCTGTGTGCCTCAGAATGGCCCACCTTTGGATTCGGATGGCCCCTAGAAGGATCTTTCTACTTACCACTAATTTAAAAAGACAGAGATATTGTCTTACAGCCAGGGCCACATAGCCATACTGATAAACAGGAATATACCTTAACTTGGCAGGACCTCTGCAAATCTCCTCTTCCGTGGGTGAAGCCTTTCCTTGCTGTGTCCCCGTTCCTACTCCTTCCCCCACGATCTCTCAACCCCTCTGCTCCTCCTCCTCCTCCACCCTCTGTTCTCCCTGAGTCACAAGATTTGACTCTACTGGACTCTCCTCCCCTTCCTTATCTTCTACCCTTGTCCCACAACCCCCAACACCCTCTAAGTGATTCTCCAGCTGCTGACTCAGCCTCTCCGCAATTGGAGGACGCTAAGCCAGCCCAGGGCCCTCCAGATAACTCCCCTGCGTCACACACAGCCCCTCCTCCCCTGGAGGAAGCTGGACTTGCTAAAGGAACTCGCTGGTGGCAAATGATTGAAAACCCTGGAACTCCCGTGTTGCTTCCCTCCATCCCTAAGGGCCAATGATTGACGATGGCCATGGGGAAAAAAATGGAAGCCTACCAGTATTGGCCTTCTCCTCTTCAGACCTATATAAATGGAAAAATAACAATCCCCCTTTTACCGAGGACCCAACCTGGCTCTCAGGTCTGGTGAAGTCATTGATGTTTTCACACCAACCTACTTGGGATGACTGCCAACAACTCCTAGGCACTCTCTTCATGACAGAGGAACAAAAGAGAATCCTCCTGGAGGCTAGAAAAAAGTATCCTCGGACCAAATGCGTGACCGACACAACTTCCCAACATATTCAAAGCCGGCTTTCTCTTGAAACGACCCAACTGGGACCCCAACACCTTTGAAGGTAGGGAGCATCTGTCCACTTATCGCCGGGCTCTAATAGTGGGTATCTTAGTGGCCGCTAGGTGACCAACTAATTTGGCCAAGGTAAGAGAGATTATTTAAGGGCCTGATGAATCTCCCTGTATGTTCCTAGAGATAATTATGTAGGCATATAAGAGACATACTCCTTTCGATCCTCAGGCAGAGGATCAAAAGGCATCTGTCACAATGGCCTTTATTGGGAAAGCTGCCCTGGATATTAAAAGAAAGTTACAATGCTTAGATGGATTACAAGATATGACTTTGAGGGATTTAGTCAGAGAACCCGAGAAGGTATACTTTAAGAGAGAAACTGAGGAAGAGAAGGGAGCTGAGTGAGGATAAAAGAAACAAAAGACAGACTAAGGCATTGACTAAGGTCCTGGTCAGAACAACAAATAGGCCAGAAACTAAGAAACAGAGAGACAGGAAAGGATACCTGGGCACACACTAGAGGCCACCCCTGGCCTCAGATCAATGTGCCTACTCTAAAGAAAAAGGACACTGGGCCAAAGAGTGCCCTAGAAAGAGACAGCCATGCCAGCCAGATATTCTGACTCTGGAGGAATACTAAGAAAGTCCGGGCTCAGATCCTCTCCCTGACCTCAAGGTAACTTTTGAAATGGAGGGGAACACAATAAACTTTGAAGTAGATACAGGGGCAATATACTCAGCCCATAAGGCCCATTGGGCCCTCTACCGAATAAAAGGTCTCTAATTCAAGAGTCTAACAGAAGTAAATATCGGGCTTTGACAACTAAGAGGACCATGGACCAGGGAAAAGGAAAAATCCATCACTCCTTCCTAGTAATCCCAGAATGCCTGGCCCCATTGATGGGCAGAGTTCTGCTCACCAAGCTCTGGGCCAAAATAACTTTTAACCCTGAAGGCCCCCAAGTGGAATTTTTTAATCCTTCAGTAACTACTCCTATAATCATGGCTCTAACTATGTCAGTAGCAAATGTTCATCAACTCACTCACCTTTGTTCAAAGAAACTGCATTCATTCGTGAAGGATCAAGAACACAGTTTTCCACTAACCTACTCACAGCTAAAGGAAATAACTGAATGGGTAACAAAAGCCTGTCAGGTCCATTAATTGGTTAAAGCTTACACTTCCAAGCTTCCTGCAGGAAAGCACCTATGAGGAACC
Organism: Callospermophilus lateralis; assembly: GCF_048772815.1. Classification (NCBI taxonomy): domain Eukaryota; kingdom Metazoa; phylum Chordata; class Mammalia; order Rodentia; family Sciuridae; genus Callospermophilus; species Callospermophilus lateralis. Next base: position 5,826,534 of record NW_027514462.1, on the reverse strand, counting down.
AGACGAGGACAATTCTGGGAAGTGGACTTTACTGAAATTAAGCCAGTAAGGTATGGACTTAAATAACTCCTAGTCTTTAACATACATTTTCAGGATGTATTGAAGCCTTCCCCACACACACAAAAAAAAGAAATAAAAAAGAAGAAAAAAGAAACATCGCAAATGGTTGTAAAGAAGATCCTGGAAGATATTTATTCTCCCCTTGACGACCAGTAGTCTTAACCCTCATCAGCCCCTTAAGCTGCGATGGCTGATCACAAATTCTACTGGACACGAAGTATGGCCTATCTCGAATACAGCCAGCTTACGAACCTGGTGGCCATCTCTCCACCCAGTCATTTGTCAGCTGGCTATAGGTCTTTCCTATTGGGATATCCCTGATTAACAGGATCCCACTAAAATTCCATTAAATCCTTTCCGTACCATAGATAATGGAAACAAACATTATAGATGTAGGGACACGTGAGCCAGATGCAGGTTGGCTAGCCTAGATTACTATGTTTGCCCGGCAGACTATCAAAGCCACAAACAGTCACGGCTGTGGGGGGGGAGAGCAGACTTCTATTGTAAGTCATGGGGATGTGAGCATACAGGGACTGTCAGATGGAACCCAAACTCCTCATCAAATTCTGTACACAGCATTGGCCATATTACGAATTAGATAACCAAAACCGATGGCCCCCAGAGGGGTCTCTAGATCCTCAAATTCTGTGTGACCTTTTTAACTTCTGCAAGTGCTCAAAAGGGTGAAAGGAGATTCTGCTATGTGGAGGCCTTCTCTCTCCTTTGCTCACATCCTGAACTATGCTTCTCCAATAGATGCTCACCCTCAGCCTTGTGCTCTAGACTCTCTGCTGTCACTCCCACCTAAGCAACTTGATTTCTCCCCTCCAATATCTAGATCAAAAACCCAAATCTCGACTGGTTCTCAGACCATTGCTCCCTTGCTGAGGTTGCAGGTACTGAGGTACCACTCCATTCACTCACTCCTCTCCTCTCCTGTCAGTGCCCGCACCGGGTCCCACCCAGTCCTCTTACCACCTAATGCAAAGCTCAAACCCGCTGAGAAGAATCCTCAGACCCTAATACAAGATGTAATGAAAATGGCCTTTAATGTTGCTTTGTCATCACTAAAAACAGGTTACTAAGAATTTAAAGTCCCTCACAGGCTTTTTGGAATCTCACTCCCGTCTCCCCCTCTGTTCTATCTGTTCTACTGCTCAAGTTTTTGTTGCAATTAAGATCCCAAAGCCCTCTCCCAATATTCTTTTACATCTCTCCTTCCTCATTCTCAGATCCACAGAGCTGCTCTTATTTCTGCCTTCCAAATTGTCCCCCTCTGTACCAGGCCCACAGAAAAGTCTTAACTGACCTTCTCCAGAAGTCTTCACCATGGCTGATTTAGGACTTTCAGCAAAAGAGTCCCTATAAAAGAGTTCACTGTAGATAAACTTCCTATTTTTGTGTTGCCCTGGTCTCCTTGGCAACTGGCTAAAAAATTAAGCACTCCTGATCTAGACACACCCTTACTAGTTTTTCACAAAATATTTGGAAAAAAGTCCTCTGGCCTTGAGCTGGGGCTTCACAGAGATGGCTACATTTCTAAGATAAAGAAGTTACAAACTGGGCTGTATGGAAACAGCTGGAAGGGGGAAAAAAAGAAAGGGAAGACACCCACACCCAGGTGTCCTTGAAAAGTTAACTTGCCCAAACTGAGGAAAAAACAGAAACAAAAACTGCTTTTTGTGAACTTCTGCAGACTGTGAACTTCTGAGCCCCTTCCCTTACGTGTTGGGTACAAAATTCTGAAACTACGTAACTTGGGTTTCAGGGGATTAATTGATTACAACAGAAGCAATGCCCTCTGAATCTGGTTGAAACCAAAAAAGACTGTTTCCGTGTCTTTGGTGCTATCTTAGGTGCCTTGCCTTGTCCGTCCCTACAACAGTATAATTCTATATACTTAAACATTGTTTATGTTTTCATGAAATGGTCAACAGATGTGATTAATTGTGAAATGGTGCAGATGTTTCCCAGAGTGCTCTATCATGACGCAGGTTCATCTGAAGATCAAAGAGGGGGGCATACAACCCGGTTCCGCTGGGAACATATGTCCCTCACCTTAGCCATTCTATTATGAATAGGAGTTGCTGCAGGGTTGGGCACAAGAACCACTGCTCTGGTCCATGGGACACAACAAGTGACCCAATTAGAAGAAGCAATAGATCAAAACTTAAAGATTTTAGAAACCTCTATCACAGCTTTGCAGGAATCTTTAACCTCTCTCTCTGAAGTTGTTTTACAGAAAAGGCGAGGGTTGGACCTCCTTTTCATGACAGAAGGGGGCCTTTGTGCTTCATTGAGGGAAGAATGTTGTTTTTATGTCGACAATACTGGAGTTGTAAAAAAATCTATGAGTAAATTAAAAAGATGCCTTGAAGAGCAACAACGAGAGAGAGAGGCACAAAAACGGTAGTTTGAGTCTTTTTTTACACAGTCCCCCTGGTTAATTACGTTTTTATCAACCCTGGCTGGTCCAATAATAATCCTCATAGTATTACTAACTATAAAACCCTGTTTCCTCAATCATGTAATTTCTTTTCTCCAAGCTCAAATTGGACAAATTAAAATTATGGTAATACCCCACTAGCAGACATAGAATGTGACACCCCACAATGATCACTTTTATGATTAAAAGTAGCCAGAAAAAGAAGTGGGGAATGAAAGGTTAATAAAATATGTACTTGTCACTTCCTGTTTTTCTGTACGCTTAACAAAACACTGTTGAAATCTTGAGAACTCTTTGCTAATCTTGTTGCCAGAATGTGCTGTCCCCAATTGCCAAACTGCAGAATCTACTCCCTCACCCGGTTGAATAGAAACCTGAACTGTACTTGGATCATTGAATGTAGAAGAGAACATCCATTCAAAAAGTTATAGTCAGTTGGATTAGAAAGATAGTCGGTAAGTTTAGGAAGAAAAGTGAGTATAGGATTTGGAACAAAAGTTCTTTAGCAATAGGGTTTTGGTTAGAGAGTCAATGTAAATGTCAACACAAGTGAAGAGTCAGTCACAATGATGCACAGGGCAAAATATGTAGGAAAGCAGATATCAATAGAGACATTAGGAAATCAGGAAAAGAATAAAGTGAGTGATGGGATTAGATATTTTCAACAGGGTTGAGGATGAATATGTGAGCTTAGGATAAAACAAATATGAAGTCAACAATAGGATTGACATTTGATAGCATTAGCGTAGCCCAAGACAGTGTCCAAAATAATCTCTGTTGCCCCTCATTTGCCTAAATTCCCAGTGGCCTGTACACCCTTCCTGTGTACCAGGAGTGATCAAATAGGCCTGCCCTTAATAGTGCTCTGCTTCTCCAATTTGAGTCCTACTGAGTGTCGGGTACAGATTCTTTATGTGAATTGGAAAGATGAGAAAACTCAAGCACCTATTGGATAGCCTCTGAATAGATTTGAAGAACTCATTTGACCCAAAAGATCCCTATTCTCACTTGATGGAATTCAGGAACCTTACAGAGGAAGGCAAAATACTTCATCAACAATGACTGCTCTTTTTGCCATTTTGGATTTTATGCACCCATGGGATCTTTCTTTAGATCCATCAGGTGCTGAGAATCTAAGTCAAAGAATCACACTGGGCCAAGAGGCTGATTCACACACATCTCTTTCCAAATCAATTAAGGAAAGAGCCAAAGGTAAAGCATATTCATTTCCATTTGAAAAATCTTTCCTTCAGGATTCACAAAGGGTTGGCCTGAGACAAAGACCTTCCTGACTCTCAGGGCAACAGAACAATAGGTAAGCAAATGGCCCAAAGCAGGGATTCTCCACTGAGACTTTACTGGTCACACTGATATCTGAGTTTTCTGAGATGCTCGACATTCCATTCATCTATCCAGTACATGGCCATGTCACAGAGCTTGGAGGTAGTACATATCTTGGACACAAAACCATGAGCCTATTCTGGAGATTGGCCATAATTCAGGAAGAAAACAGCAACTTAGGAAGGTAGCAGGTATCGCCCATCAATAAGGCAAGCCACAGTCAATTCATAAATTGTGCTGGATGAATGCTGGGAAGCTTTCTATGAGACAGGACACATCCATTGATGCATTCTCTTTTCTAATGTCTACAAGCACGGACACAGTGGGATACACAGACATAGAAACACTTGCATTGTCAAACGACTTACTAGAAACAGTTCACTCCAAACCAAACAAACTGCCTTTTCTACCTATTCTCAGAACATGAGACAAAACCACAAACCCACACCCGCAATGGCACCTCCTTCCCCCAAATAGGTCTGTGACTCTCCGGAGTGTGCTCTGACTGATGGGCCATACTATGATGCTCCGAAATGGCCTGACCTGTCTCAGATCTGATCTTCTTGGCCAACAATGTGAAGTTGTTAGAAGCCAGGAGTGAGCCACTATCTGCTTTCTCAGGAAGAGCCCCTCTTCCGAGCTTTCCTGGCATTTGGCCATCCTCACATCAGTAGGTATCAAGAAATACTGACTCTGTCCTTTGTAAATCCAAAAAAGTGAGACCACTGGGACTAGGACTGGGACTGGCTCTGGGTGCCTGGCTTTCTGTATACCAAGTTCAGAGAGTTCCATCACCAAGGAAGTGAGATGAGATCACTTCCTTCAGGAACTGAATGAGATCACTGCCTTGGCAACCACTTTGTCATAACAATTGCTCCCAACGGTCCCATGAGATGAGGGCTGCCCCTACTTCCTGTGACACTTTCACAAGTTAAAATGGTATATCACCCGTAGGCAAAAGGGAACAGCTCTCCACACAGGCCGGGTTTGGTACATCTTCTCTACATTAAGAAGAGATAGGCTCATTCTGACGCAACCCTTAATCCTGACCAGGTTGTTTGCCATGGAAGATGATTTTTGCTCTCTCAGGTCTTACATAGCTGCCTACATCTTCTCCAGAGATCATTTCTGCATGGAGCTTTGAGGTTCTCAACAGATGGAAGATCCACTGCATTCCTGTATTGTAAGACCAACACTGTCCCTGCTCTTCAGTAAACATAGATGTGAATTGGAGTCATGAGAAAACCCACGAACCTATGGGATAGCCTCTGCAGGGCTTTAAAGAATTCACTTGACCCAAATGATCCCTATTCTCACTTAATGGAGGTCAGGAACCTTACAGATGAAGGCGAGAGACTCTATCCACCATGACAGTTCTTTTGTCCATTTTGGTTTTGGATGCACACATGGGATTTTTCTTTAGACCCATCATGTACTGTGAATCTAAGCCACAGCCTCACATAGGGCCAAGAGGCTGATTCAGACACATCCATTTCCAAAGCAATTAACCAAAGAGGCACAGGTAATGACCATTCAATTCCATTTGAAAACTATTTTCTTCAGGCTTCACAAAGTGTGGCCTAAGGCAAAGACCTTCCTGACATTCAGGGCAACAGATTAGGTAAGCAAAAGGCCCAAAGCAGGGTTTCTCCACTGAGACTTTCTTGGGCATACTGATATCTGAGTTTTCTGAGATACTCACCATTCCCATCAGCTATCCAGTACATGGCCATGTCACAGAGATGGAGGTGGTACATATCTTGGACACAAAATCATGAGCGTATTCTGGAGAGTGTCCAGAATTCAGGAAGAAAACAGGAATTTAGAAAGATGGCAGGAATTGCCCATCCATATGGCAAGCTGCAGTCCATTCATAAATTGCACAGGATGAATGCTTTGAAGCTTTCTCGTAGACAGGGCACATCCATTGATGCATTCTCTTTTCTACTGTCTACAATCACGGACACAGTATGATATATAGACACAGAAACACTCACGTTGTCAAAGGACTTACTAGAAACAGTTCACTCCAAAACAAACAAACCAGCTTTCCTAACTATTCTCAGAACATGAGACAAAACCACAAACTCACACTCACACCCAAAATGGTACCTCTTTCCCCAAAATAGGTCTGTGTCTATCCGGAGTGTCCTCTGACTTGTGGGCCATACTATGTTCCCCAAAAATGGCGTGTCCTGTCTTCAATCTGGTCTCCTTAGCCAACTCTGTGAAGTTGTCAAGAGCCCGTGGTGAGAAACTACCTGCTTTCTCTGGAAAGGCCAGTCTTCATAGTTTCCAGGCATTTGACTGTCCTCACATCAGTAGGTACCAAGAAAGAGTGACTCTGTCTTGTTAAATCCAAACAAGTGAGCCCACTGGGACATGGAGTGGGTTTGACTCTGTGTGCCTGGTTTCCTGGATCCCAAGATCACAGACTTTCATCACCAATAATGTAAGGTGAGGTCACTTCCTTCAAGAACTGAATGAAGTCACTGCCTTGGAAACCACTTTGTTTTAACAGTTGCTTTCGAGGTTCTCAAAAGATGGAGTCTGCCTCTACTTGCTGTGACTCATTCATAAGTTAGAATGGTATATCAACCATAGGCACCGGGGAACAGCTCTCCACACAGCCATGGTTTGGTCCATCTTCTCTACATTAGGAAGAGAGAGGCTAATTCAGACACATCCCTTCAACCTGACCAGGTTGTTTGCCATGGAAGATGACTTTTGCTCTCTCAAATCCTTCATACCTGCCTACACCTTCTCCAGGGATTATTTCTGCAGGGACTTTTGAGGTTCTCAGCTGGGGGATGATACCCTACCTTCCTGGATTTTAAGACCAACTCTGTCCCTGCTCTTCTGTAAAGTGAGATTGAGGGAACAGTGTATGGTTAGTGTTAATAGCATGTTCGATTTGGGTTAGGAGTCATTCTGCTGGATGAATTATGGTATTGGGAAACTTTGATATTTATAACAATATAAATGTGAAATATATGTATGAGAACAGAGATCTAGGAAAGATTTGAAGCCCAGAAAGGCATTGGGCCCTTGATTGGTATACTTAGATTGAATCATGTTCTGCACCGAGGTCTCAGATAAATTGATATACAATGGCATAGGACCCTATACCTCAGATGATTGAAAGTAGAAGAGAACATCCAGTCAAAAGGGATAGTCTGTAGGATTAGGAAGATAGTAAGTAGGTTTAGGAAGAAGAGTGAGTCTCGGAGTTGGACCAAAAGTTCTTTAACAATTGGTTTTCAGTTAGAGGGTGAATGTAAATGTCAGCACATGTGAAGAGACAGTCACAATGATGAACTGGGAAAAATATGTAGAAAAGCAGATATCAATAGGGGCATTAGGAAATCAGGAAACGTATAAAGTGAGTGATAGGATTAGATATTTTCAAAAGGCTTGAGGTTAAATATATAATCTTAGGAAGAAACAAATATGTAGTAACCAATAGGATTGACATTTGAGAGCAGTAGGCACCCTGGACATAGATGCTTTTAGTAATCCATGGTCACTTCCCATTTAGGCTTTGGTACAATCATATGTGTGACCTTTGCATTTTGTGTACAGAATACTACTGTGGTAAAATGTATATGTAGATCAGGTGACATGAGTATTTCTTGCACTATAAAGGGGAGTAATATTCTGGAAACTTATAAATTAGTACTGGGGATAAAAATAGGTGTACCTTGTGTTGATGATTATTGAGATGATGCATGAATAGACCATATTGTGAATAAAGTATGTAACTGGATCCAACATTAAATAATGGTTTGAGTTTGCATCTGAAAATATATTGGAAATCTTATATTGATATATATACCATCATTCCAACGAGTTATATATGCAATGGTATTATTAGGGTTACGGTTTATCGTGAAGAGTGAGTTTTGCTTCAAAAATGATTATGGAATCGAAAATAATGTGTTTAGAAAGAAGTCTAGTGAAAAGACCAGTAAAGAAACATGGAGGAATACATGTGTTCTGAAGTAGTAAGTAATTGAAAGTGAACCAAATGCCAAAAAAATTTGTGAAGTTGTGGATGAAAAAATACATCCTATGATGTCCATAAACTGAAGAAATAGTGATGTACCAGTGTTGAGTAAAAATGAACTTCAAATTACACATCATGTCCCATAGCAATCTACTTGCATTAATGTTAAACTGGGTCAGTTACTGTAGAAATATTAGGATTTTTAAGCACCATCCACTGAACTTAGTTTTCAGTAGTAGGAAACCAAAATATATTTCAGGTGTATGAATATTACTGAGAATAATCTTGTGAAAATTTGAATTTAAATGAACATAAATGAATATGAATGAATTTAGGGAGTGTATAATAAGACACATATTTTTCATATTTTTTTAAAATCTGGAGAATATACACACACACACACACACACACGCACACACACACACACACACACGCACACACACACACATTAATATTTAGCAATATATATGCCAATCGATATTCATCATGAAATATAATTCATTCACAAATCCAAAAATATTCATTTTACTGAACATGGATTTATGTATAGTGTTTTTCACTAGGAAGCTCACCCATAGGTGGAATTTTCAGTTCCATCATTATTTAGGGAAAGTCATCTCTTCTCACAATTTTTATATTCCAAAGCCAGTGATCTTTCAAGAATGTACGTGTGATACCAGGTAGGATATTGTATATGCATAAAAAAATTACATGTGCTGAATAGGATACAGAGAAAGGGAGACAGGAATTTACATATGTGATAACTTTAAAAAATCATGGAGAAATATTAAAATGAAAAGTTTACTAAATTTAAAACACATACTCTTGATAAAGAGGAAGACAAATACAAATATACACCATGCTTCCTATGAAAGGACTGTACTTCTATTCAGTTAGGTTTTTTTTTCTCCATGATATTAGGATTAGTAGTCAGAGTCTAGTAGGGTATGGGTTAGTGTCAGGGATTCAGTATTTCAAATGGAAAATAGGAAAATGAATCTAATGTGTATGCGAACATGTGATACACAAAAATCATCCCTCTCTTATCCAGAACAATGCCTTGACATAACCATCGCTAAAAGTAAGACACAATTAGAGGAGAGGAGTTAGAAAACCTGTGAATACATATGTGGAATAAAAAATGCTCAGGAGTTCACAACACTGGAGGTGGTAAAAGAGTTTACAAAAGTATGGGAGAGGGTAAACACTCCAGAAACATGGAGCTGTGCTGACCTAAAGACTTATTGAGAAACTTCCTCTGAGGTTAGGCACAAGAAATATATGTATGGCAATATGTAAATCAATGGTTCTGCAACTGATGTGATTCTGCAATCTGTATATGGAATAAAAATGGGAGCTCATATCCCACTTGAATCAAAGTGTGAAATATGATATATCAAGAAGTATGTAATGTTTTGAACAACCTACAATGAAAATTAATTAAAAAAAGAAAAAGAAATATATGTAATTGTCAGGAGATTTAGCTTCGTTTATAGTGACACCAAAAATCTGGGTCTGCATCTATGTAACCTGCAGGACATGGTTGTTTATTTTGTAATGAACATGAGGCAGCAGGTGTGAATTCTCCCTTTGTAGGTAAACTGTTGCCACTGGGAGATAAGTGTCTTCCCGTGTGGTCTGTGAAGCCATTTGGTCATCCTCCACTTTTCAGGGTGTTTCTTACTGCTGCACTGGGAATTTGGTATTTGCTTCACGAAGTACAATATGTTCAACTGGGACACAATGCTGGAGGGAGTTCTGTCATGTGTGGTTGGTCAGGGTCGGTAAGAGAATGTACGAACCAGGCTTCTATCCCACATAGCTTTCCCCTTGACTATAGCAACCTGATTCTGAACATTGCCCTGAAACCTCTACATATAACAAGATGCCTTTACATATAAAGGTCTGCTGCCTGCACCATGTCAGTCGCAAGTTTTGGAAGCCAATGGAAGATCCAGGTGGTCCTACCAAAAATATTTATTTACACACCTACAGTCCACTGCTCTACACCCACTACCCAGCAGGCTCCAACTTACTGGCATTTCTGTTCTACACCATTTTCACGAAACTCAGTCAATCAAGGCACTGTTTGTTATACTCATGATCAGCAGCAGGATATCTAAAGGTTATCCAGTGCCACCTGGTCATGGGGATTTCAAAAATTTCATGGTATTAATCTAGTCATTTTTCAAGGATGAAGTTGGAGGCACTGTGTATTTCATTTAATTCAGGAACCATTAAATGGTGAGGAAGCTCATTTCAATGAAAGCTCTGGAGAACACTCACAGGCAAGCCTTCCCGAAGAGTGGCCAAAAGGACACATGAATCCAGGCCCATTGAGGTATACAATGTGAGGTCCATGTGTGTTTGGACTCTCAACTATGGCTACCAAGTCTTTAAGAATTAAATCATGTGATATCCTGGCTCAGAATCCCTGAGCTCTGTGGAAAGCCATCCTGGGCCTAGATCTCAGTTTCCAAAACCGATTCTCATGCGTGGTCTCCTAAAATCCCAACACTATTCATGGCAATACTTCTCTGAGGTGAGTTCCAGAACTCAGTCTCTAAGGGGAATCACACCAGAGTTCAAGCCCTGGTGGACCCAGTCATCTCTTCCAACTACCACACAAATTACCACAATTAAAACAAGAACCCTCCCATATGGCCCTCATCTTCTTTCATATAGACACTCATCATAATCTGGCTGGAGGTTTCCATGAGGGGCGCAGACCAAGACAGTGTCCCAAATAAGCTCCTTTGCCCCTCATTTGCCTAAAGTCAAGGTGGCCTGGACACCCATCCTGTGAACCAAAAGTGATCAAATAGGCCTGCCATTAATACTGCTCCAATTTGAGGACTACTGTCTGTGGGGTTTAGATTCTTTATGTGAATTTTAGTCATGAGAAAACCCAAGCACAATGGGCTAGCCTCTGCAGGTTTTGTAGAACTCTTTTGACCCAAAGGATCCCATTCTCACTTGATGGAGGTCAGGAACCTTACAGAGGAAGTCGAGAGACTTCATCCCAATAATTGTTCTTTTGGCGAATTTTCTTTTGGATGCACACATGGTAACTTTCTTTAGATCCATCAGGTGCTGAGACTCTAAGCCACAGCCACACACAGGGCCAAGGGCCTGATTCAGACACATCCCTTTCCAAAGCAATTAAGGAAAGTGCCACAGGTATGCCCATTCATTTCCATTTGAAAACTGTTTTCTTCAGGCTTCACAAAGGGGTGGCCTGAGGCAAAGACCTTCCTGACATTCAGGGCAACAGAACAATAGGTAAGCAAAAGGCCCAAAGCAGGATTTCTCCTCTGAGACTTTCCTGGTCACACTGATATCTGAGTTTTCTGAGATGCTCGCCATCACCTACAGCTATCCAGTACATGGCCATGTCACAGAGCTTGGAGGTGGTACATATCTTGGACACAAAACCATGGGCCTATTCTTGAGATTGGCCGGAATTCAGGACGAAAATAGAAACTTAGGAAGGTAGCAGGTGTTGCTCATCAATAAGGCAAGCTACAGTCCATTCAAAAACGGGGCAATATGAATGCTGAGAAGCTTTCTACTAGACACGACATATCCATTGATGAATTCTCTTTTCTAATGTCTACAACCACGGAAACAGTGGAATACACAGACATAGAAACACTCGCCCTGTGAAAAGACTTACTAGAAACAGTCCACTTCAAATGAAACAAACCGACTGTCCTACCTATTCTCAGAAAATGAGACAAAACCACAAACCCACAACCACACCCACAAAGGCACCTCCTTCCCCTAAGTAGGTCTGTGAATATCCAGAGTGTCCTCTGACTTGTGGGCCATAATATGTTCCCCCAAAATGGCCTTTCCTGTCTCAGATCTTGTCTCCTTGGCCAACTCTGTGAACTTCTTAGGAGCCAACGGTGAGCAACTACCTGCTTTCTCATGAAAAACCCTGCATCCGAGCTTTCCTGGCATTTGGCCTTCGTCACATCTGTAGGTACCAAAAAATACTGACCCTGTCCTTGGTAAATCCAAACAAGTGAGACCACTGGGACTGGGACTTGGATTGGCTCTGTGTGCCTGGCTTCCTGGATCCCACGTTCAGAGAGTTCCATCACCAAGAAAGTGAGGTGAGGTCACTTCCTTCCTGAACTGAATGAGGGCACTGTCTTGGCAGCCACTTTGTCCTAACTGTTGCTTCCAAGGGTCCCAAGAGATTGAGGCTGCCCCTACTTCCTGTGACATTTTCACAAGTTAGAATGGTATATCAACCAAAGGCACCCAGGAATAGATCTCCACACAGGCCTGGTTTGGTCCATGATCTCTACATTAAAAAAAATCTGATTCAGACACAACCTTTTATCCTGACCGGGTTGTTTGCCATGGAAGATGACTTTTGGTCTCTCAGGTCCTTTATTGCTTCCTACATCTTCTCCAGGGATCATTTCTGCATGGACCTTTGAGGTTCTCAGCAGGTGGAAGTTTTTCTACATTTCTGTATTGTAATATCAACTCCTTCCCTGCTCTTCTGTAAAGTTAGATTGAGGGAACAGTGTCCGGTTATGGTTAAAAACATGATCGATTTGGGTTAGAAATCATTTTGCTGGATGAATGATCGTATTGAGAACTTGCTATGTGTAGAAGAATATATAGGTGAAATATATGTATGAAAAAAGAAATCTAAGTCTGATTTGAAGCCCAGAAGGGCATTGGGCCCTTGATAGGGATACGTGGTGTTGAATTACGTTCTGCAGAGTTGTCTCAGATAAATCGATATACAATGGCATAGCACTTTGTACGTTGCATGAATTAATGTAGAAGGAACATCAAGTCAAAAAGGCATAGTCGGTAGTGAAAGGTTAATAAAATTAATAAAATAGGTACTTGTCACTTCCTGTTTTTCTGTATGATTAACAAAACACTTTTGAAATCTTGAGAAATGTTTGCTAATCTTGTTCTAGAATGTACTGTTCCCAACAGCCGAACTGCAGAATGTACTCCCTCACTCGGTGTCATGCAAACCGCCCACTCGCCCTTACCCATCACTAAACTTCCCTCTCTTCCCTCTCCAAGGAAAGTATATAAGCTCTGCTTAAGCTGTTCTCAGAGGTCTCTGCTCTATTTAATTTAGCTCTGAGCTCCAGCATGCTGGACCACAAATAAACCCTTTGCTGTTGCATGAGACAGTCTCTTGATAGTATCTTCCTCTGACACTCGCCTGACCTTTACATATTGAGGTTCCACCGAGTTCCAGCAGTGGCGGAGGAGAGACCCCAACGGGCTCCTCTTGGAGCAAGTAAGGCGCCTCTTTCCGGTTTCAGGTTTCTTGTTAGGGCTTGGCAAAATTGCTGGCGATGAAGAGCCTGGGCTCTCTCCGACGGTGGCTGAGAGACGTGTCACAGAGACAAAGGGCACCTCTCTGGAGGACCCCGCAGAGAACTCGGGAAATCAAGGAACAATAGTCTTCTCGACTCAGTGATATTTTCTTTTAGATTCGTTGTTGCCATACCATTGGGTTTTGCCGGCTACTCATTCCTGGTCTCAGTGTTGGACGTTCATTGCCTGTCTTTATGGTCTTGTCTTATCTGTGTCGTGTGTCCTTGCTTTTACTGTTTGTGGAACTTTCATTATGGAACAGAGCACGTCAATGCCTCGTCCCTGACCCTTGATCACTGGACCAAAGTCCGCTTAAGGGCTCAGAATCTTTCTTTTTTTAGTAAAACGCTGGACCTGGCAGAATCTCTGTGCCTCAGAATGGCCCATCTTTGGAGTCGTATGGCCCCTAGAAGGATCTTTCTACTTCCCACTAATTTAAAAAGTCAGAGGTATTGTCTTTCAGCCAGCGCCACATAGCCATCCAGATCAACAGCCATATATCTTAACTTGGCAGGACCTCTGCAAATCTCCTCCTCCATGGGTGAAGCCTTTCCTTGCCCCTACCTCTGCTCCTACTCCTTCCCCCATGATCTCTCAAACCCTCTCAACCTCCTCCTCCTCCACCCTCTGTTCTCCCTGAGTCACAGATTTGACTCTACTGGACTCTTCTCCCCCTCCTTATCCCCTGCCCTCGTCCCCTAACACACAACACACTCTAAGTGATTCCGCTGCTGCTGACTAAGCCTCTCTACCATTGGAGGAAGCTAAGCCGGTAATAGGATCTGACAATGGACCGATGTTCATGGCCCAGGTAAGTCAGGGGTTAGCCAGGAACCTGGGGATTAATTGGAAGTTAAATTGTGCTTATAGACCACAGAGTTCAAGACAAGTAGAAAGAATGAATAGAACCATTAAAGAGACCTTAACGAAATTAAGCTTAGAGACCAGCATAGGATTGGACTATGCTCCTGCCTTATGCAATGTTTCATGCAAGAAAAAATCCCTTTGTTTCTTTGAGTAACCTTACCACGTGTGAAATTCTTTATGGTGGCCCTCCTCCAGTAGGGGACCTAAGCCCAACTGTAAGACCTAAATATCCTTTCCACACCCCCTTGCTTGACAGACTTAAATATCTTGAAAGAACTCAGTAATACCTGTGAAAACAGCTGGCCACTGCCTACCCAACTGGGAACCAGGGGATTCCTCATCCATATCAAGTAAGAGATTTCATCTATGTAAGATGATATCAGGTGTCATCCCTGGTACCCCGCTGAAAAGGACCATACCAGGTGCTATTATAACACCTACAGTGGTAAACGTAAACAGAATCACTTCCAGGATCCATGCCTCTCATCTCAAGCCTGCTCCCTGTACAGAATCTTTCTGGAAACTGAAAAAGACTAGTAACAGTTTCAAATTGTGTATTCGCAATGTGAATAAGGTTATATACTCTCCCCTTGGCTACAAGTAGTCCTAACCCTCATCAGCCCATTAAGCAGTGATGGCTGATCACAAATCCTACTGGAAAAGAAGTATGGTCTATCTCGCATACAGCCCCCTTAGGGACCTGGTGGCCATCTCTCCACCCAGACATTTGTTAGCTGGCTATAGGTATTTCCTATTGTGATATCACTGATGAAGAGGATCCCACTAAAATACCATTAAATCCCTTCTGTACCATAGATAATGGAAACAAACATTATGGATGTAGGGACACGCAAGCCAGATGCAGGTTGGCTAGTCTAGATTACTAAGTTTGCCTGGCAGACTATCAAAGCCACAAAGAGTAATGGCTGTGTGGGGGAAAAGCCGACTTTTTCTGTATGTCATGGGAATGTGTGCATACAGGGGCTGCCTGATGGAACCCCAATTCTTCATCAAATTCAGTACACAGCATTGGCCACATTACCAATTAGACAACCAAAAACTATGGCACCAAGAGGGGTCTCTAGATCCTCAAATTTTGCATGACCTTTTTGACTTCTGCAAGTGCTCAAAAGAGTGAAAGGAAATTCCCCTATGTGGAAGCCTATTCCCTCCTTCACTCACATCCTGAACTATGCTTCTCCAATAGATCATTATCCTCATCCTTCTGCTCCAGACCCTCTGCTGTCACTCCCATCTCAGCAACTTGATTTCTCCCCTCCAATAACTAGATCAGAAACCCAAAGCTCCACCAGTTCTCTGACCATAGCCCCCTTGCTGAGGTAGCAGGTACATAGGTACCGCTCCACCGACTCATTCCTCTCATCTCCTGTCAGTGCCCTCACCGGGTCCCACCAGGTCCTCTTACCAGCTAACCCAATGCTCAAACGAGCTGAGGAGAGCCCTGAGACCCTTATCCAAGATGTAATATAATTGGCCTTTAAAGTTGCTTTGTCATCACTGAAAACAGGTTACTAAAATTTAAAGTCCCTCACAGGATTTTGGGATCCTCACTCCCGTCTTTCACTCTGCTCTACCTGATCTACTGCTCAAGTTTGCTGCTAGGAAATTCCAAATACCCTTTCGCATTATTCTTTTACATCTCTCTTTTCCCTCATTCTCAGATCCTCGGAGGTGCTCTCAGCCCCAACTTCCCCGTCTTTCCCCCTCTGTACCAGGTCCACAGAAAAGTCTTAAATGACCTTCTTCAGAAGTCTTCACCATGGCTGAGTTTTGAACTTTCAGCCAAAGAGTCCCAATAAAGACTTTAATGTAGATAAACATTCTCTTTTGTATTGCCCTGTTCTACTTGGCCACTGGCTAAAAATCTCAGTACTTCTAAGCTAGACAACCTCTAACTAGTTTTTCACAAAATATGTGAACAAGTCCTCTGGCCTTCAGCTGGGGCTTCACAGAGATGGCTACATTTCTAAGATAAAGAAATTACCAACCGGGCTCCATGGTAACAGCTGGCAGGGGGAAAATAAGAAAGGGAAGAAAAAGCTCTCCTCCTCCCAGGTGTCCTTGAAAAGTTAACTTGCCCAGAACAGAAGGAAAAACAGAAACAAATACTGCTTTTTTAAACTTCTGAAGACTGTGAACTTCTGAGCCCCATGCCTTATATGTTGGGTACAAATTTCTGAAACTACCTAAACTTGAGTTTCAGGGGATTAATTGATTACAATAGAAGCAATGCCCTCTGAATCCGGTTGCAAACAAATAGGACTGTTTCCCTCTCTTGAGTGCTATCTTAGGTGCCTTGCTTTGTCAGTGCCTACAACAGCATAATTCTATATACTTAAACATCGTTTATGTTTTCATGAAATGATCAAGATATGTGATAATTTGTGTAATGGTGCAGATGTTTCCCAGAGTGCTCTATCATGACGCAGGTTCATTTGAGGATCAAATAGGGGGGGCATACAACCAGTTCCACTGGGAACATATATCCCTCACTTTAGCCATCCTATTAGGAATAGGAGTTGCTGCACGGGTGGGCAGAGGAACCAGTGGCATTGTCCATGGGACACAAAAGATGACCCAATTAGAAGCAGCAATAGAGCAAAAGTAAGATATTAGAAACCTCCTTCAGGGCTTTGCATGAAACTTTAACCTCTCTCTCTGAAGTTGTTTTACAGAACAGTTGAGGGTTGGACCTCCTCTTCATTAGAGAAGGGGGCCTTTGTGCTGCATTGAGGGAAGAATGTTGTTTTTATGCTGACTATACTGGAGTTGTAATAAAATCTATGAGTAAATTTAAAAGACACCTTGAAGAGCATCAACAAGTGAGAGAGGCCCAAAAAGGGTGGCTTGAGTCTTGGTTCACACAGTCCCCCTGGTTAACTACGTTTTTATCAACCCTGGCCAGTCCAATAATAATCCTCATATTATTGCTAACTATAAAACCCTGTTTGCTCAACCGTGTAATGTCTTTTCTCCAGGCTCAAATTGGACGAGTTAAACTTATGGTAATACCCCACTAGCTGACATTGAATGTGACACCCTCCAATGATCATTTTTATGATTAAAATTAGCCAGAAGACGAAGTGGGGAATGAAATATTAATAAAATAGGTACTTGTCACATCTTGTTTTTCTGTATGCTTAACAGAACACTGTTGAAATCTTGAGAAATGTTTGCAAATCTTGTTCCCAGAATGTTCTATCCCCAGCTGCCAAATTGCAGAATGTACTCCCTCTCCCAGTTGCATGCAAACCGCCCACTCGCCCTGACCCATCAATACAATTCCCTCCCTTCCCTCTCCAGGGAAAGTATATAAGCTCTACTTCAGCTATTCTCAGGGCTATCTGCTCTATTCAGGTGAGCTCTGAACCCCAGCCTGCTGGACACCCAATAAACCGTTTGATGTTGCATGAGATAGTCTGTTGGTAGTCTCCTCCTCTGAAGCTCGCACCACATTTACTTGGATGATTAAATGTAGAAGAGAACATCCAGTCAAAAAGGGATAGTCTGTAGCATTACGAAGATAGTCAATAAGTTTAGGAAGAAGGGTGAGTATAAGATTTGGAACAAAAGTTTCTTAGCAATAGGATTTCGATTAGAGAGTGAATGTAAATGTCAGCACAGGTGAAGAGTCAGTCACAATGATGAACTGGGGAAAATATGTAGGAAAGCATATATCAATATAGACATTACAAAATCAGGCAGAGTATAAAGTGAGTGATAGGATTAGACATTTTGAACAGGGTTGAGTTTAAATATATAATCTTAGGAAGAAACAAATATGTAGTCACAAATAGGATTGACATTTGAGAGCACTGGGCAAATTTCAGGTGGATGAATATTTCTGAGAATAATCTTGTGAATAGTTGATTATAAATCCACATACATGAACATGAATGAATTTAGGGAGTGAATATAAGACACATATATTTCATATTTTGAAAAATCTGGAGAGTATATATATATATATATATATATATATATATATATATATATACACATATATATACATATACATAAAACACTCACACAGACAAAAAAGTAGCAATATATATGTCAATCAAAATTCATTATAAAATATATACCATCCACAGATCTAAAAATATTCATTTTACTGAACATGGATTTATGTATAATGCTGTTCAACTAGCAAGCTCACCCATAGGTTGAATATTCAGTTCCAACAGGGTTTAGTAGGAGTGATCTCTTCTAACAATTTGTATCTGCCAAGTCAGCCACCTCACAAGAATGTACGTGTGGTACCAGATAGGAATCTATATGTGCATATAAGAATACAGAGAAAGGTAGACAGGAATTCACATATTTGTTAACCTTAAAAATACTAGGACAACTATTTCAACAAACAATTGACTAGATTTATAACTCCAACTCTGTATCATGCAAAAGGCAAGTCCATCTATACACCATGCCTACTCTGAACTGCTTGTATTTCTATTCTTTATGGGTTATTTTTCTCCATCATATTAGGATTAGTAGTCAGAGTCTGGTAGGGAATGGGTTAGAGTCAGGTATTCAGTATTTTGAATTGAAAATAGGACACTGAATCCAATGTGTATGCAAATATATGCTACGGAAAAATCTTCCCACTCTCCTCCAGAACAATGCCTTGACATTACCTTCACCCCAAGTAAGACACAATTAGAGGAGAAGAGTTAGAAAATCTGTGAATACATATCTAGAATGGAAAATGCTCCAGATTTCACATCTTTGGAGGTGGTAGAGGAGTTTCCAAAAGTAAGAGACAGGGTAAACACTCCACAAACATGGAGCTCTGCTGGCCAAAAGACTTTCTGAGAATCTGCCTCTGAGGTTGGGCACTTGAAATATATGTTGTTGTCAGGAGCTTTAGCTTTATTTGTAGTGAAACCATCAAAGCTGGATCTGCATCTATGTGACCTGGAGGAAATGGTTACTTATTTTCAAATAAAAATGAGGCAGCAGTGATGAATTCTCTTTTTGTAGGTATACTTTGGCCACTGAGGGCTAAGGGTCTTCCCGTGTGGACTGTGAAACCAATGGTCATCCTCCAATTTTCGTGGTGTTTCTTGCTGCTGCACTGGGAGTTTGGTATTTGCTTCATGAAATACAACGAGTTCAAATGGGACACAGTGCTGAAGGGAGTTCTGTCAGGTGTGGTTGGCAGGGTCTCCAGGAGAATGCACCAACCAGGGTTCTATCTCAAGTAGCTTGCCCCCTTGACAATTACAACATGATACTGAACATTGCTCTGAAACCTCTCCATATAAAAATATGCCTTTACATATATGGGTGTGATGGTTGCACCATGTCAGTCACAGCCATTTGGAAGCCAATGGAAGATCCACATGGCCCCACCACAGATGTTTTATCACACATTTGCATAACACAGCTCTAGGCCCACTACTTACCAGGCCCCAACTTACTGGCATCTCTGTTCTACACCATTTTCATGAAACCCAGTCAATCAAGGCCCTGTCTGTTATACTCATGATCATCAACAGGACATCAAAGGTCCTCCAGTGCCAGCTGGTCATCGGAATTTCTAAAATTTCATGGTAATTATCTAGCATTTTTTCACAGATGCATTTGGAGGCAATGTTGGTTTCAATTCATTCAGGAACCATTAAATGGTGAGGAAGCTAATTTCAGGGAAATCTCTGGAGCACTCTCACAGGCAAGTCTACCCAAAGAGTGGCCAAAAAGTCACATGAATCCAGGCCCATTGAGGTCTACAAAGCGAGGTCCAAGTGTGTTTTGAATCTCAATTATGCCTGCCAAGTCTTTCAGAATAAAATCATGTAATATCCTGGCTGTGATTCCCAGTGTTCTGTGGAAAGCCACTCTGGGCCTTGATCCCAGGTTCCCAATGGCAACTCTCATTCCTGGCCTCCTAAAATCCCCACACAATTCATGTCAATACTTCTCTGAGGTCAGTTCCAGAACTCAGTCTCTAAGGGGAATCACAGCAGAATTCATGCCCAGGTGGACCCAGTCATCTCTTCCAACTGCCACACAAATGACCACAATTATAACCAAAACACTCCTACATGGCCCTCATCTTCTACCATAAAGATACTCATCATAACATCTGGATGGAGGTTTTCATGAGAGGCACATCCCAAGACAGTGTCCAAAATAAGCTCCCTTGCCCCTCATTTGCCGAATGACAGGGTGGCTTGGACACCCTTCCTGTGAACCAGGAGTGATCAAATAGGCCTGCCCTTAATACTGCTTCGATTCTCCAATTTGAGCCTCTCTGACTGTGGGGTCTAGATTCTTTTTGTGAATTGGAGTCATGAGAAAAGCCAAGCACCTCTGCAAAGATTTGAAGAACTCATTTCACCCAAAGGATCCCTATTCTGACATGATGGATTTCAGAAACCTAACAAAGGAAGGCAATATACTTCATGCACATTGATTGAACGTTTTTCCATTTTGGTTTAGATGCACATATGGGATCTTTCTTTACATCCATCAGGTGCTGAGAATCTAAGTCACAGCCTAAAACAGGGCAAAGGGCCTGAATCAGACACATCGTTTTCCAATGAAATTAAGCAAAGAGCCAGAGGTGATGCACATTCATTTCCATTTGAAAACTGTTTTCTTCAGGCTTAACAAAGGGGTTGCATGAGACATAGACCTTTCTGATATTCAGGGCAACAGAACAATAGGTAAGCAAAAGGCCCAAAGCAGGGTATCTCCACTGAGACTTTCCTGGTCACACTGATATCTGAGTTTTCTGAGATGCGAGCCATTCCATTCAGGTATCCAGTACAAGGCCATGTCAAAGACCTTGGATTTGGTACGTATCTTGGACACATAACCATGAGCCTATTCTAGAGAGTGGCCAGAATTCAGGAAGAAAACAGGGACTTAGGAAGGTATTAGGTGTTGCCCGTGCATAAGGCAAGCCACACTCCATTCATAAATTGGGCAGGATGAATGCTGGGAAGCTTTATACTAGACATGACACATCCATTGCTGCATTCTCTTTTCTCATGTCTACTACCACAGGCACAGTGGGATACACAGACATGGAAACACTCACCTCGTCAAACGACTTACCAGAAACAGTTCACTCCAAAACAAACAAACCGCCATTCCTACCTATTTTCAGAACATGAGACAAACCACAAACCCACACCCACTCCCAAAAAGGCACCTCCTTCCCCAAGTAGCTGTGTGACTAACCAGAGTGTCCTCTGACTGGTGGCCATACTCTGTTCTTCTGAAATGGCCTGTCCTCTCTCAGATCTGTTTTCCTTGGCGAACTCTGTAAAGTTGTAAGGAAAAAATGGAGAGCTACTACCTGCTTTCTCAGGAAAGTTCCCTCTTCAGAGCTCTCCAGGCATTTGATAATCCTCACTTCAGTAGGAACCAAGAATGACTGACTTTATCCTTGCTAAATCCAAACAAGTGAGCCCACTGGGACTGGGACTGAAACTGCCTCTGGGTGCCTGGCTCCTTGGATACAAAGTTCAGAGAGTTCCATCACCAAGGAAATGAGGTATGTCACATTCTTTGGAACTGAATGAGGTCACTGCCTTGGCAAAGGTATATCTTATGATGTGCAAAAACTGAAGAAATAATAATGTACCAGTGTCGAATACAAATGAATGACAAATTACATATCATGTCCCATAGGATTCTACTTGCATTGATGTTAGACTGCGTCAGTTAATGTAGAATAATTAGGATTTGTATGCACCATTCACTGAGTTAGTTTTCAGTACTAGGAAACAAATATGTATTTCAGGTGGATGAATATTTCTGATTATAATCTTGTGAAAAGTGGATTATAAATCCACATACATGAACATGAATGAATTTAGAGAGTGTATATTAGACACATATATTTCATATTTTGAAAAATTTGGAGAATATATCTATATCTATATCTACATCTATACACACACACACACACACACAAACACACACACACAACACTCACAGACATTAAAAAGTACCAATATAAATGCCAATCGAAATTCATCAGTAAATATATATCATCCACAAATGCAAAAATATTTATTTTACTGAACATGAGTTAATGTATAATGTTGTTCTACTAGGACGCTCTCCTATAGGTTGAATTTTCATTTCCAACAGCATTAAGGAGGAGTGAACACTTCTCACAATTTGTATCTGCCAAGACAGCCACCTCACAAAAATGTACGTGTGATACCTGGTAGGATTCTATATATGCATATAAATATACATGTGTGAATAGGCTACAGAAAAGGGAAACAAGAATTCACATATTTGTTAAGTTTAAAAACACATGGAGAATATTTCAATTAAAATTTGACTAGATTTATAACTCCTACCTTATATAATGCATATGTCAAGTCCAACTATACAACATGTCTCCTCTGAAGTGCTTGTATTTCCATTGTGTTGGGTTAATTTTCTCCATTATATTAGGATGAATAGTCTGAGACTACTAGGTATGGGTTAGTGTCAGGGATACAGTATTTCGAATGGAAAATTGGAAAATGAATCCAATGTGTATGTAAATATATGCTGCACAAATATCCTCCCGCTCTCATCCAGAACAATGCCTTGACATTACCTTCACCCCAAGTAAGACACAATTAGAGGAGAAGAGTTACAAAATCAGTGAATACATATCTGGAATGGAAAATGCTCAGGAGTTCACAACCTTGGAGGTGGTAGAGGAGTTTCCAAAACTAAGGGACAGGGTAAACCCTCCACAAACATGGAGCTCTGCTGGCCAAAAAACTTTTTGAGAAACTGCCTCTGAGCTTCCACACTTGAAATATATGTTGTTTTCAGGAGATTTGGATTCCTCTGTAGTGAGACCATCAAAGCTGGGTCTGCATCTATGTGACCTGGAGGACATGGTTTCTTATTTTCCAATGAACAAGATGAAGCAGTGCTGAATCCTCTCTTTGTAGGTAAACTGAGGCCACTGGGGACTAAGTGTCTCCCCGTGTGGACTGTGATGCCATTTGGTCCTCCTCCAATTTGTGGTGTTTTTGCTGCTGCACTGTGAGTTTGGTATTTGTTTCATGAAATACTAGGAGCTAAACTGGGACACAGTGCTGGAAGAGGTTCTGTCACGTGTGGTGGGTCAGGGTCTGCAAGAGAATGCACCAACTAGGCTCCTATCTCTCACAGCTTGCCCCATTGCCCCCTTGTCCATATCAACATGATTCTTAATTTTCCTCTGAAAACTCTCCATATAAAAAGATGCCTTTACATATAAGGGTCTGCTAGCTGCACCTTGTAAGTTACAAGCCATTTGGAATTCAATGGTAGATCCACATGGCCCTACCACGGATGTTTTATCAAACACCTCCCCACCACTGCTCTAGACCCACTACTCAGCAGGCTCCAACTTACTGGCATCTCTGTTCTACACCATTTTCATGAAACTCAGTAAATCAAGGCACTGTCTGGTATACTCATGATCAGCAACAGGACATCCAATATTTCTCCAGTGCCACCTGGTCATAGGAATTTCAAAAATTTCATGGTATTTATCTAGCCATTTTTCAAGCATGAAGTTGGAGGCACTGTGGGTTTCAGTTCATTCAGCAAACATTAAATGGTGAGGAAGCTCATTTCAATGAAATCTCTGGAGCACTCTCACAGGCACGGCTTCCCAAAGAGTGGACAAAAGGTCACATTAGGCCAGGCCCATTGAGGTCTACAATGTGAGGTCCATGTGTGTTTTGACTCTCAACTATGGCTGCCATTTCTTTAAGAATAAAATCATGTGATATCCTTGCTGAGATTCCCAGGCCTCTGTGGAAATCCACCCGGGGCCTAGGTCTCAGTTTCGAAGAGTGACTTTCATGCGTGGCCTCTTAAAATCCCAACAAAATTCATGGCAATGCTTCTCTGAGTTCAGTTCCAAAACCCAGTCTCTAAGGGGAATCACACCAGAGTTCAAGCCCACGTGGACCCAGTCATTTTTTCCAATGCAACACAAATGACCAAAATTAAAACCAAAACACTCCCACATGGCCTTCATCTTATTCCATATAGTCAATCATCTTAACCTCTGGCTGGAGGTTTCCATGAGGGGCGCAGCCCAATACACTGTCCAAAATCAGCTCGTTTGCCCCTCATTTGCCTAAAGTCAGGGTAGCCTGGACACCGTTTCTGTGAACCAGGAGTGAACAAATAAGCCTGCCGTTAATACTTCTTTGTTTCTCCAATTTGAGGCCTACTGATTTTAGGTATCGATTCTTTAGGTGATTTAGAGTCATGCAAAACACAAGCACCTCTGCAGGGCTTTGAAGAACTCATTTGACCGAAAGAATCCCTATTGTCATTTGATGGAGTGCAGGAACCTAACAGAGGAAGGCAAGAGACTTCATCCACAATGAATGATACTTTTTGCCATTTTGGTTTTGGAAGCTCACATGGGATCATTCTTAAGATCCATCAGGTGCTGAGAATCTAAGTCACAGCCACACACAGGTCCAAGAGGCTGATAAAGAGCCACAGGTGAGGTGCATTCATTTCCATTTGTAAACTGTTTTCTTCAGGCTTCACAAAATGAGGCCTGAGGCAAAGACCTTCCTGACATTCAGTGCAACACAACAATAAGTAAGCAAAAGGCCCAAAGCAGGGTTTCTGCACTGAGACTTTCCTGGTCACACTGATATCTGAGTTTTCTGAGATGCTCGCCATTCTCTTCAGCTATCCAGTACATGGCCATGTCACAGAGCTTGGAGGTGTTAAATATTTTGGACACAAATCCATGAGCCTATTCTTGAGAGTGGCCAGAATTCAGGAAGAAAACAACAACTTAGAAAGATAGCAGGTGTTGCACATTGATAAGACAAGCTGCAGTCCATTCATATATTGGGCAGGATAAATTATGGGAAGATTTGTACTAGACAGGACACATCCATTAATGCATTCTCTTTTCTAATGTCTACAACAACGGACACAGTGGGATACACAGAAAGAGAAACACTCGCCATGTCAAATGACTTACTAGAAACTGTCCACTCCAAACCAAACAAACCGCCTTTCCAATCTATTCTCAGAACATGAGACAAAACAACAAACCCACACCCACTCCCACAAAGGCACCTCCTTCCCCCAAGTAGGTCTGTGACTATCCGGAGTGTCCTCTGACTGGTGGGCCATACTATGTTCCCCCGAAATGGCCTGTCTTCTCTCAGATCTTGTTTCCATGACCAACTCTGTGAAGATGTCAGGAAAAAGTGGTTAGCCACTACCAGTTTTCTCAGGAAACGTCCTTCTTCAGAGCTCTCCTGGCATTTGGCCATCCTCACATCATTAGGTACCAAGAAAACTGACTCTGTCCTTGGTAAATCCAAACAAGTGAGCCCACTGGGACTGGGTCTGGGACTGCCTCTGGGTGCCTGGCTTCTTGGATACCAAGTTCAGAGAGTTCCATCACCAAGGAAATGAGGTATGTCACATTCTTTGGAACTGAATGAGGTCACTGCCTTGGCAACCACTGTGTCCTAACAGTTGCTTCCAAGGGTAACATAAGATGGAGGTTGCCCCTACTTCCTGTGACACTTTCATAAGGTAGAATGTATATCACCATTGGCACCTGGGAACAGCTCTCCACTCAGCCCTGGTTTGGTCCATCTTCTGTACAATAAGAAGAGAGAGAGGCAGATTCAGACACATCCCTTCATCCTGACCAGGTTGTTTGCCATGGAAGATGACTTTTGCTCTCTCAGGTGCTTCATACCTGCCTACAACTTCTCCAGGTACCATTTGTGCATGGACATTTGAGGTTCTCATCAGGTGGAAGGTCCCCAACTTTCCTGTATTGTAAGAACCACTCTGTCTCTGCTCTTCTGTAAAATGATTGAGGGAACAGTGTATACTTGGGGTTAAAAACAGGTTTGATTTGGATTACGAGTGATTCTGTGTGATGAATAATGGTATTGGGAACCTGCAATATTTACAAGAATATAGAGGTGAAATATAAGTAGGAAAACAGAAATCTAGGTATGATTTGAAGCCCAGAAGGGTTTTGCCCTTGATTGGGATACTTAGCTTTGAATGATGTTCTGCAAAGATGCCTCAGATAATTCGATATACAATGGCATAGGACCTTGTACATTGGATGATTGAATTTAGAAGAGAACATCCAGTCAAAAAGGGATATTCAGTAGGATTAGGAAGATAGTCGGTAGGTTTAGGAAGAAGAGTGAGTATAGGATTTGGACCAAAAGTTCTTTAGCAATAGACTTTCGGTTGTTGAGTGAATGTAAATGTCAGCACATATGAAGAGTCAGTCACTATGTTGAACTGGGGAAAATATGTAGAAAAGCAGATATCAATAGAAACATTACGAAATCAGGCAAAGTATAAAGTGAGTGATAGAATTAGACATTTTCAACAGGGTTGAGTTTGAATATATAAATTAGGAAAAAAACAAATATGTAGTCACCAATAGGATTGACAATTGACAGCATTAGGCAACCTGGACATGGATGTTTTTAGAAATCCATGTTCACTTTCCATTTAGGCTTTGGTACAATCATAAGTGTGACCTTTCCATTTTTTGTCCAGAATATTACGGTGATAATGAGGTGACATGAGTATTTCTTTCACCATTTCTGGGAGCAATATATTGAAGTTGTAAAATGAGAATCGGGGGTACAAAGAGGTGTACCCTGTTTCTAGGAACATAGAGAAAAAGCATGAATAGACCATACTGTGAATAAATAATATAACTTTTTTGAACTTTAAATAATGAATTGAACTGATATCTGAAAAATTAAAGGAAATCGTATATTGATATACAATCATTCATTCCAACCAGGTATATATGTAATGGAAATATTAGTGTTTTGGTTTATCATGAAGAGTGTGTGAGTTTTGCTTCAAAATGATTATGGAAATTCAAAATAATGTGTTTGGAAAGAAGTCTCATGAAAGGACCAGTCAAGAAACCCTGACAATACATGTGTTCGGAAGCAAGAAGTGGTGAAAGTTGAAACAAATGCTTATTAATTTGTGAACTTGTGGATGAAATGTATATCCTGTGATGTGCAAAAACTGAAGAAACAATAATGTACCAGTGTCGAATACAAATGAATGACAAATTACATATCATGTCCCATAGGAGTCTACTTGCATTGATGTTAGACTGGGCAAGTTACTGTAGAATAATTAGGATTTGTATGCACCATTCACTGAAGTTAGTTTTCAGTACTAGGAAACAAATATGTATTTCAGGTGGATAAATATTTCTGATTATAATCTTGTGAAAAGTGGATTATAAATCCACATACATGAACATGAATGAATTTAGAGAGTGTATATTAGACACATATATTTCATATTTTGAAAAATTTGCAGAGTATATCTATATCTATATCTGTATATACACACACACACACACAACACTCACAGACATTAAAAAGTACCAATATAAATGCCAATCGAAATTCATCAGTTAATATGTATCATCCACAAATGCAAAAATATTTATTTTACTGAACATGAGTTAATGTATAAGGTTGTTCTACTAGGACGCTCTCCTATAGGTTGAATTTTCATTTCCAACAGCATTTAGGAGGAGTGAACTCTTCTCACAATTTGTATCTGCCAAGACAGCCACCTCACAAAAATGTACGTGTGATACCTGGTAGGATTCTATATATGCATATAAATATACATGTGTGAATAGGCTACAGAAAAGGGAAATAAGAATTCACATATTTGTTAAGCTTAAAAACACATGGAGAATATTTCAAATAAATTTGACTAGATTTATAACTCCTACCTTATATAATGCAAATGTCAAGTCCAACTATACAACATGTCTCCTCTGAAGTACTTGTATTTCTAATGTGTTGGGCTAATTTTCTCCATTATATTAGGATGAATAGTCTGAGTCTCCTAGGTATGGGTTAGTGTCAGGGATTCAGTACTTCGAATGGAAATTTGGAAAATGAATCCAATGTGTATGTAAAAATATGCTGCACAAATATCCTCCCGCTCTCATCCAGAACAATGCCTTGACATTACCTTCACCCCAAGTAAGACACAATTAGAGGTGAAGAGTTACAAAATCAGTGAATACATATCTGGAATGGAAAATGCTCAGGAGTTCACAACCTTGGAGGTGGTAGAGGAGTTTCCAAAACTAAGGGACAGGGTAAACACTCCACAAACATGGAGCTCTGCTGGCCTAAAAACTTTTTGAGAAACTGCTTCTGAGCTTCCACACTTGAAATATATGTAGTTTTCAGGAGATTTGGCTTCCTCTGTAGTGAGACCATCAAAGCTGGGTCTGCATCTATGTGACCTGGAGGACATGGTTTCTTATTTTCCAATGAACAAGATGAAGCAGTGCTGAATCCTCTCTTTGTAGGTAAACTGAGGCCACTGGGGACTAAGTGTCTCCCCGTGTGGACTGTGAAGCCATTTGGTCCTCTTCCACTTTTTGTGGTGTTTTTGCTGCTGCACTGTGAGTTTGGTATTTGTTTCACGAAATACTAGGAGCTAAACTGGGACACAGCGCTGGAGGGAGTTCTGTCACGTGTGGTGGGTCAGGGTCTGCAAGAGAATGCACCAACTAGGCTCCTATCTCTCACAGCTTGCCCCATTGCCCCCTTGTCCATATCAACCTGATTCTTAATTTTCCTCTGAAAACTCTCCATATAACAAGATGCCTTTACATATAAGGGTCTGTTGGCTGCACCATGTCAGTTACAAGAAATTTGGAATCCAATGGTAGATCCACATGGCCCTACCACGGATGTTTTATCAAACACCTCCCCACCACTGCTCTAGACCCACTACTCAGCAGGCTCCAAATTTCTGGCATCTCTGTTCTACACCATTTTCATGAAACTCAGTAAATCAAGGCACTGTCTGGTATACTCATGATCAGCAACAGGACATCCAATGTTTCTCCAGTGCCACCTGGTCATAGGAATTTCAAAAATTTCATGGTATTTATCTAGCCATTTTTCAAGCATGAAGTTGGAGGCACTGTGGGTTTCAGTTCATTCAGCAAACATTAAATGGTGAGGAAGCTCATTTCAATGAAATCTCTGGAGAACTCTCACAGGCACGGCTTCCCAAAGAGTGGACAAAAGGTCACATTAGGCCAGGCCCATTGAGGTCTACAATGTGAGGTCCATGTGTGTTTTGACTCTCAACTATGGCTGCCATTTCTTTAAGAATAAAATCATGTGATATCCTTGCTGAGATTCCCAGGCCTCTGTGGAAATCCACCCGGGGCCTAGGTCTCAGTTTCCAAGAGCGACTTTCATGCGTGGCCTCTTAAAATCCCAACAAAATTCATGGCAATGCTTCTCTGAGTTCAGTTCCAAAACCCAGTCTCTAAGGGGAATCACACCAGAGTTCAAGCTCACGTGGACCCAGTCATTTTTTCCAATGCAACACAAATGACCAAAATTAAAACCAAAACACTCCCACATGGCCTTCATCTTATTCCATATAGTCAATCATCTTAACCTCTGGCTGGAGATTTCCATGAGGGGCGCAGCCCAAGACAGTTTCCAAAATCAGCTCGTTTGCCCCTCATTTGCCTAAAGTCAGGGTAGCCTGGACACCGTTTCTCTGAAACAGGAGCGAACAAATAAGCCTGCCGTTAATACTTCTTTCTTTCTCCAATTTGAGGCCTACTGATTTTAGGTATCGATTCTTTAGGTGATTTAGAGTCATGCGAAAACACAAGCACCTCTGCAGGGCTTTGAAGAACTCATTTGACCCAAAGAATCCCTATTGTCATTTGATGGAGTGCAGGAACCTAACAGAGGAAGGCAAGAGACTTCATCCACAATGAATGATATTTTTTGCCATTTTGGTTTTGGAAGCTTACGTGGGATCATTCTTAAGATCCATCAGGTGCTGAGAATCTAAGTCACAGCCACACACAGGTCCAAGAGGCTGATAAAGAGCCACAGGTGAGGCCCATTCATTTCCATTTGAAAACTGTTTTCTTCAGGCTTCACAAAGGGGTGGCCTGAGCCAAAGACCTTCCTGACATTCAGTGCAACACAACAATAAGTAAGCAAAAGGCCCAAAGCAGGGTTTCTGCACTGAGACTTTCCTGGTCACACTGATATCTGAGTTTTTTGAGATGCTCGCCATTCTCTTCAGCTATCCAGTACATGGCCATGTCACAGAGCTTGGAGGTGGTACATATTTTGGACACAAATCCATGAGCCTATTCTGGAGAGTGGCCAGAATTCAGGAAGAAAACAACAACTTAGAAAGATAGCAGGTGTTGCACATTGATAAGACAAGCTGCAGTCCATTCATATATTGGGCAGGATGAATTATGGGAAGA
The DNA here is from genome assembly GCF_048772815.1 of Callospermophilus lateralis. Taxonomy (NCBI): domain Eukaryota; kingdom Metazoa; phylum Chordata; class Mammalia; order Rodentia; family Sciuridae; genus Callospermophilus; species Callospermophilus lateralis. The sequence goes on along the minus strand of NW_027514462.1, from coordinate 5,796,123 downwards.
TTTATACTAGACAGGACACATCCATTAATGCATTCTCTTTTCTAATGTCTACAACAACGGACACAGTGGGATACACAGAAAGAGAAACACTCGCCATGTCAAATGACTTACTAGAAACTCTCCACTCCAAACCAAACAAACCGCCTTTTCTATCTATTCTCAGAACATGAGACAAAACAACAAACCCACACCCACTCCCACAAAGGCACCTCCTTCCCCCAAGTACGTCTGTGACTATCCGGAGTGTACTCTGACTGGTGGGCCATACTATGTTCCCCCGAAATGGCCTGTCTTCTCTCAGATCTTGATTCCTTGACCAACTCTGTGAAGACGTCAGGAAAAAGTGGTTAGCCACTACCTGTTTTCTCAGGAAAGGTCCATCTTCAGAGCTCTCCTGGCATTTGGCCATCCTCACATCATTAGGTACCAAGAAAACTGACTCTGTCCTTGGTAAATCCAAACAAGTGAGCCCACTGGGACTGGGACTGGGACTGCCTCTGGGTGTCTGGCTTCTTGGATACCAAGTTCAGAGAGTTCCATCACCAAGGAAATGAGGTATTTCACATTCTTTGGAACTGAATGAGGTCACTGCCTTGGCAAAAACTTTGTCCTAACAGTTGCTTCCAAGGGTAACATAAGATGGAGGTTTCCAGAACTTCCTGTGACACTTTCATAAGGTAGAATGTATATCACCATTGGCACCCGGGAACAGCTCTCCACTCAGCCCTGGTTTGGTCCATCTTCTGTACAATAAGAAGAGAGAGAGGCAGATTCAGACACATCCCTTCATCCTGACCAGGTTGTTTGCCATGGAAGATGACTTTTGCTCTCTCAGGTGCTTCATACCTGCCTACAACTTCTCCAGGTACCATTTGTGCATGGACATTTGAGGTTCTCATCAGGTTGAAGGTCCCCAACTTTCCTGTATTGTAAGAACCACTCTGTCTCTGCTCTTCTGTAAAATGATTGAGGGAACAGTGTATACTTGGGGTTAAAAACAGGTTTGATTTGGATTACGAGTGATTCTGTGTGATGAATAATGTTATTGGGAACCTGCAATATTTACAAGAATATAGAGGTGAAATATAAGTAGGAAAATAGAAATCTAGGTATGATTTGAAGCCCAGAAGGGTTTTGCCCTTGATTGGGATACTTAGCTTTGAATGATGTTCTGCAAAGATGCCTCAGATAATTCCATATACAGTGGCATAGGACCTTGTACATTGGATGATTGAATTTAGAAGAGAACATCCAGTCAAAAAGGGATATTCAGTAGGATTAGGAAGATAGTCGGTAGGTTTAGGAAGAAGAGTGAGTATAGGATTTGGACCAAAAGTTCTTTAGCAATAGACTTTCGGTTGTTGAGTGAATGTAAATGTCAGCACATATGAAGAGTCAGTCACTATGTTGAACTGGGGAAAATATGTAGAAAAGCAGATATCAATAGAAACATTACGAAATCAGGCAAAGTATAAAGTGAGTGATAGAATTAGACATTTTCAACAGGGTTGAGTTTGAATATATAAATTAGGAAAAAAACAAATATGTAGTCACCAATAGGATTGACAATTGACAGCATTAGGCAACCTGGACATGGATGTTTTTTGAAATCCATGTTCACTTTCCATTTAGGCTTTGGTACAATCATAAGTGTGACCTTTCCATTTTTTGTCCAGAATATTACTGTGATAATGAGGTGACATGAGTATTTCTTTCACCATTTCTGGGAGCAATATATTGAAGATGTAAAACGAGAATCGGGGGTACAAAGAGGTGTTCCCTGTTTCTAGGAACATAGAGAAAAAGCATGAATAGACCATACTGTGAATAAATAATATAACTTTTTTGAACTTTAAATAATGAATTGAACTGATATCTGAAAAATTAAAGGAAATCGTATATTGATATACAATCATTCATTCCAACCAGGTATATATGTAATGGAAATATTTGTGTTTAGGTTTATCATAAAGAGTGTGTGAGTTTTGCTTCAAAATGATTATGGAAATTCAAAATAATGTGTTTGGAAAGAAGTCTCATGAAAAGACCAGTCAAGAATACCCTGACAATACATGTGTTCTGAAGCAAGAAGTGGTTAAAGTTGAAACAAATGCTTATTAATTTGTGAACTTGTGGATGAAATGTATATCCTGTGATGTGCAAAAACTGAAGAAACAATAATGTACCAGTGTCGAATACAAATGAATGACAAATTACATATCATGTCCCATAGGAGTCTACTTGCATTGATGTTAGACTGGGTCAGTTACTGTAGAATAATTAGGATTTGTATGCACCATTCACTGAAGTTAGTTTTCAGTACTAGGAAACAAATATGTATTTCAGGTGGATGAATATTTCTGATTATAATCTTGTGAAAAGTGGATTAGAAATCCACATACATGAACATGAATGAATTTAGAGAGTGTATATTAGACACATATATTTCATATTTTGAAAAATTTGCAGAGTATATCTATATCTATATCTGTATATACACACACACACACACACAACACTCACAGACATTAAAAAGTACCAATATAAATGCCAATCGAAATTCATCAGTAAATATGTATCATCCACAAATGCAAAAATATTTATTTTACTGAACATGAGTTAATGTATAAGGTTGTTCTACTAGGACGCTCTCCTATAGGTTGAATTTTCATTTCCAACAGCATTTAGGAGGAGTGAACTCTTCTCACAATTTGTATCTGCCAAGACAGCCACCTCACAAAAATGTACGTGTGATACCTGGTAGGATTCTATATATGCATATAAATATACATGTGTGAATAGGCTACAGAAAAGGGAAATAAGAATTCACATATTTGTTAAGCTTAAAAACACATGGAGAATATTTCAAATAAATTTGACTAGATTTATAACTCCTACCTTATATAATGCCAATGTCAAGTCCAACTATACAACATGTCTCCTCTGAAGTACTTGTATTTCTAATGTGTTGGGCTAATTTTCTCCATTATATTAGGATGAATAGTCTGAGTCTACTAGGTATGGGTTAGTGTCAGGGATTCAGTACTTCGAATGGAAATTTGGAAAATGAATCCAATGTGTATGTAAAAATATGCTGCACAAATATCCTCCCGCTCTCATCCAGAACAATGCCTTGACATTACCTTCACCCCAAGTAAGACACAATTAGAGGTGAAGAGTTACAAAATCAGTGAATACATATCTGGAATGGAAAATGCTCAGGAGTTCACAACCTTGGAGGTGGTAGAGGAGTTTCCAAAACTAAGGGACAGGGTAAACACTCCACAAACATGGAGCTCTGCTGGCCTAAAAACTTTTTGAGAAACTGCCTCTGAGCTTCCACACTTGAAATATATGTAGTTTTCAGGAGATTTGGCTTCCTCTGTAGTGAGACCATCAAAGCTGGGTCTGCATCTATGTGACCTGGAGGACATGGTTTCTTATTTTCCAATGAACAAGATGAAGCAGTGCTGAATTCTCTCTTTGTAGGTAAACTGAGGCCACTGGGGACTAAGTGTCTCCCCGTGTGGACTGTGAAGCCATTTGGTCCTCTTCCACTTTTTGTGGTGTTTTTGCTGCTGCACTGTGAGTTTGGTATTTGTTTCACGAAATACTAGGAGCTAAACTGGGACACAGCGCTGGAGGGAGTTCTGTCACGTGTGGTGGGTCAGGGTCTGCAAGAGAATGCACCAACTAGGCTCCTATCTCTCACAGCTTGCCCCATTGCCCCCTTGTCCATATCAACCTGATTCTTAATTTTCCTCTGAAAACTCTCCATATAACAAGATGCCTTTACATATAAGGGTCTGTTGGCTGCACCATGTCAGTTACAAGCCATTTGGAATCCAATGGTAGATCCACATGGCCCTACCACGGATGTTTTATCAAACACCTCCCCACCACTGCTCTAGACCCACTACTCAGCAGGCTCCAAATTTCTGGCATCTCTGTTCTACACCATTTTCATGAAACTCAGTAAATCAAGGCACTGTCTGGTATACTCATGATCATCAACAAGACATCCAATGTTTCTCCAGTGCCACCTGGTCATAGGAATTTCAAAAATTTCATGGTATTTATCTAGCCATTTTTCAAGCATGAAGTTGGAGGCACTGTGGGTTTCAGTTCATTCAGCAAACATTAAATGGTGAGGAAGCTCATTTCAATGAAATCTCTGGAGAACTCTCACAGGCACGGCTTCCCAAAGAGTGGACAAAAGGTCACATTAGGCCAGGCCCATTGAGGTCTACAATGTGAGGTCCATGTGTGTTTTGACTCTCAACTATGGCTGCCATTTCTTTAAGAATAAAATCATGTGATATCCTTGCTGAGATTCCCAGGCCTCTGTGGAAATCCACCCGGGGCCTAGGTCTCAGTTTCCAAGAGCGACTTTCATGCGTGGCCTCTTAAAATCCCAACAAAATTCATGGCAATGCTTCTCTGAGTTCAGTTCCAAAACCCAGTCTCTAAGGGGAATCACACCAGAGTTCAAGCTCACGAGGACCCAGTCATTTTTTCCAATGCAACACAAATGACCAAAATTAAAACCAAAACACTCCCACATGGCCATCATCTTATTCCATATAGTCAATCATCTTAACCTCTGGCTGGAGGTTTTCATGAGGGGCGCAGCCCAAGACAGTTTCCAAAATCAGCTCGTTTGCCCCTCATTTGCCTAAAGTCAGGGTAGCCTGGACACCGTTACTCTGGAACAGGAGCGAACAAATAAGCCTGCCGTTAATACTTCTTTGTTTCTCCAATTTGAGGCCTACTGATATTAGGTATCGATTCTTTAGGTGATTTAGAGTCATGCGAAAACACAAGCACCTCTGCAGGGCTTTGAAGAACTCATTTGACCCAAAGAATCCCTATTGTCATTTGATGGAGTGCAGGAACCTAACAGAGGAAGGCAAGAGACTTCATCCACAATGAATGATATTTTTTGCCATTTTGGTTTTGGAAGCTCACGTGGGATCATTCTTAAGATCCATCAGGTGCTGAGAATCTAAGTCACAGCCACACACAGGTCCAAGAGGCTGATAAAGAGCCACAGGTGAGGCCCATTCATTTCCATTTGAAAACTGTTTTCTTCAGGCTTCACAAAGGGGTGGCCTGAGCCAAAGACCTTCCTGACATTCAGTGCAACACAACAATAAGTAAGCAAAAGGCCCAAAGCAGGGTTTCTGCACTGAGACTTTCCTGGTCACACTGATATCTGAGTTTTTTGAGATGCTCGCCATTCTCTTCAGCTATCCAGTACATGGCCATGTCACAGAGCTTGGAGGTGGTACATATTTTGGACACAAATCCATGAGCCTATTCTGGAGAGTGGCCAGAATTCAGGAAGAAAACAACAACTTAGAAAGATAGTAGGTGTTGCACATTGATAAGACAAGCTGCAGTCCATTCATATATTGGGCAGGATGAATTATGGGAAGATTTATACTAGACAGGACACATCCATTAATGCATTCTCTTTTCTAATGTCTACAACAACGGACACAGTGGGATACACAGAAAGAGAAACACTCGCCATGTCAAATGACTTACTAGAAACTCTCCACTCCAAACCAAACAAACCGCCTTTTCTATCTATTCTCAGAACATGAGACAAAACAACAAACCCACACCCACTCCCACAAAGGCACCTCCTTCCCCCAAGTACGTCTGTGACTATCCGGAGTGTCCTCTGACTGGTGGGCCATACTATGTTCCCCCGAAATGGCCTGTCTTCTCTCAGATCTTGATTCCTTGACCAACTCTGTGAAGACGTCAGGAAAAAGTGGTTAGCCACTACCTGTTTTCTCAGGAAAGGTCCATCTTCAGAGCTCTCCTGGCATTTGGCCATCCTCACATCATTAGGTACCAAGAAAACTGACTCTGTCCTTGGTAAATCCAAACAAGTGAGCCCACTGGGACTGGGACTGGGACTGCCTCTGGGTGTCTGGCTTCTTGGATACCAAGTTCAGAGAGTTCCATCACCAAGGAAATGAGGTATTTCACATTCTTTGGAACTGAATGAGGTCACTGCCTTGGCAACCACTTTGTCCTAACAGTTGCTTCCAAGGGTAACATAAGATGGAGGTTTCCAGAACTTCCTGTGACACTTTCATAAGGTAGAATGTATATCACCATTGGCACCCGGGAACAGCTATCCACTCAGCCCTGGTTTGGTCCATCTTCTGTACAATAAGAAGAGAGAGAGGCAGATTCAGACACATCCCTTCATCCTGACCAGGTTGTTTGCCATGGAAGATGACTTTTGCTCTCTAAGGTGCTTCATACCTGCCTACAACTTCTCCAGGTACCATTTGTGCATGGACATTTGAGGTTCTCATCAGGTTGAAGGTCCCCAACTTTCCTGTATTGTAAGAACCACTCTGTCTGTGCTCTTCTGTAAAATGATTGAGGGAACAGTGTATACTTGGGGTTAAAAACAGGTTTGATTTGGATTACGAGTGATTCTGTGTGATGAATAATGGTATTGGGAACCTGCAATATTTACAAGAATATAGAGGTGAAATATAAGTAGGAAAACAGAAATCTAGGTATGATTTGAAGCCCAGAAGGGTTTTGCCCTTGATTGGGATACTTAGCTTTGAATGATGTTCTGCAAAGATGCCTCAGATAATTCCATATACAATGGCATAGGACCTTGTACATTGGATGATTGAATTTAGAAGAGAACATCCAGTCAAAAAGGGATATTCAGTAGGATTAGGAAGATAGTCGGTAGGTTTAGGAAGAAGAGTGAGTATAGGATTTGGACCAAAAGTTTTTTAGCAATAGACTTTCGGTTGTTGAGTGAATGTAAATGTCAGCACATATGAAGAGTCAGTCACTATGTTGAACTGGGGAAAATATGTAGAAAAGCAGATATCAATAGAAACATTACGAAATCAGGGAAAGTATAAAGTGAGTGATAGAATTAGACATTTTCAACAGGGTTGAGTTTGAATATATAAATTAGGAAAAAAACAAATATGTAGTCACCAATAGGATTGACAATTGACAGCATTAGGCAACCTGGACATGGATGTTTTTAGAAATCCATGTTCACTTTCCATTTAGGCTTTGGTACAATCATAAGTGTGACCTTTCCATTTTTTGTCCAGAATATTACTGTGATAATGAGGTGACATGAGTATTTCTTTCACCATTTCTGGGAGCAATATATTGAAGATGTAAAACGAGAATCGGGGGTACAAAGAGGTGTACCCTGTTTCTAGAAACATAGAGAAAAAGCATGAATAGACCATACTGTGAATAAATAATATAACTTTTTTGAACTTTAAATAATGAATTGAACTGATATCTGAAAAATTAAAGGAAATCGTATATTGATATACAATCATTCATTCCAACCAGGTATATATGTAATGGAAATATTTGTGTTTAGGTTTATCATAAAGAGTGTGTGAGTTTTGCTTCAAAATGATTATGGAAATTCAAAATAATGTGTTTTGAAAGAAGTCTCATGAAAAGACCAGTCAAGAATACCCTGACAATACATGTGTTCTGAAGCAAGAAGTGGTTAAAGTTGAAACAAATGCTTATTAATTTGTGAACTTGTGGATGAAATGTATATCCTGTGATGTGCAAAAACTGAAGAAACAATAATGTACCAGTGTCGAATACAAATGAATGACAAATTACATATCATGTCCCATAGGAGTCTACTTGCATTGATGTTAGACTGGGTCAGTTACTGTAGAATAATTAGGATTTGTATGCACCATTCACTGAAGTTAGTTTTCAGTACTAGGAAACAAATATGTATTTCAGGTGGATGAATATTTCTGATTATAATCTTGTGAAAAGTGGATTAGAAATCCACATACATGAACATGAATGAATTTAGAGAGTGTATATTAGACACATATATTTCATATTTTGAAAAATTTGCAGAGTATATCTATATCTATATCTGTATATACACACACACACACAACACTCACAGACATTAAAAAGTACCAATATAAATGCCAATCGAAATTCATCAGTAAATATGTATCATCCACAAATGCAAAAATATTTATTTTACTGAACATGAGTTAATGTATAAGGTTGTTCTACTAGGACGCTCTCCTATAGGTTGAATTTTCATTTCCAACAGCATTTAGGAGGAGTGAACTCTTCTCACAATTTGTATCTGCCAAGACAGCCACCTCACAAAAATGTACGTGTGATACCTGGTAGGATTCTATATATGCATATAAATATACATGTGTGAATAGGCTACAGAAAAGGGAAATAAGAATTCACATATTTGTTAAGCTTAAAAACACATGGAGAATATTTCAAATAAATTTGACTAGATTTATAACTCCTACCTTATATAATGCAAATGTCAAGTCCAACTATACAACATGTCTCCTCTGAAGTACTTGTATTTCTAATGTGTTGGGCTAATTTTCTCCATTATATTAGGATGAATAGTCTGAGTCTCCTAGGTATGGGTTAGTGTCAGGGATTCAGTACTTCGAATGGAAATTTGGAAAATGAATCCAATGTGTATGTAAAAATATGCTGCACAAATATCCTCCCGCTCTCATCCAGAACAATGCCTTGACATTACCTTCACCCCAAGTAAGACACAATTAGAGGTGAAGAGTTACAAAATCAGTGAATACATATCTGGAATGGAAAATGCTCAGGAGTTCACAACCTTGGAGGTGGTAGAGGAGTTTCCAAAACTAAGGGACAGGGTAAACACTCCACAAACATGGAGCTCTGCTGGCCTAAAAACTTTTTGAGAAACTGCCTCTGAGCTTCCACACTTGAAATATATGTAGTTTTCAGGAGATTTGGCTTCCTCTGTAGTGAGAACATCAAAGCTGGGTCTGCATCTATGTGACCTGGAGGACATGGTTTCTTATTTTCCAATGAACAAGATGAAGCAGTGCTGAATCCTCTCTTTGTAGGTAAACTGAGGCCACTGGGGACTAAGTGTCTCCCCGTGTGGACTGTGAAGCCATTTGGTCCTCTTCCACTTTTTGTGGTGTTTTTGCTGCTGCACTATGAGTTTGGTATTTGTTTCACGAAATACTAGGAGCTAAACAGGGACACAGCGCTGGAGGGAGTTCTGTCACGTGTGGTGGGTCAGGGTCTGCAAGAGAATGCACCAACTAGGCTCCTATCTCTCACAGCTTGCCCCATTGCCCCCTTGTCCATATCAACCTGATTCTTAATTTTCCTCTGAAAACTCTCCATATAACAAGATGCCTTTACATATAAGGGTCTGTTGGCTGCACCATGTCAGTTACAAGCCATTTGGAATCCAATGGTAGATCCACATGGCCCTACCACGGATGTTTTATCAAACACCTCCCCACCACTGCTCTAGACCCACTACTCAGCAGGCTCCAAATTTCTGGCATCTCTGTTCTACACCATTTTCATGAAACTCAGTAAATCAAGGCACTGTCTGGTATACTCATGATCAGCAACAGGACATCCAATGTTTCTCCAGTGCCACCTGGTCATAGGAATTTCAAAAATTTCATGGTATTTATCTAGCCATTTTTCAAGCATGAAGTTGGAGGCACTGTGGGTTTCAGTTCATTCAGCAAACATTAAATGGTGAGGAAGCTCATTTCAATGAAATCTCTGGAGAACTCTCACAGGCACGGCTTCCCAAAGAGTGGACAAAAGGTCACATTAGGCCAGGCCCATTGAGGTCTACAATGTGAGGTCCATGTGTGTTTTGACTCTCAACTATGGCTGCCATTTCTTTAAGAATAAAATCATGTGATATCCTTGCTGAGATTCCCAGGCCTCTGTGGAAATCCACCCGGGGCCTAGGTCTCAGTTTCCAAGAGCGACTTTCATGCGTGGCCTCTTAAAATCCCAACAAAATTCATGGCAATGCTTCTCTGAGTTCAGTTCCAAAACCCAGTCTCTAAGGGGAATCACACCAGAGTTCAAGCTCACGAGGACCCAGTCATTTTTTCCAATGCAACACAAATGACCAAAATTAAAACCAAAACACTCCCACATGGCCATCATCTTATTCCATATAGTCAATCATCTTAACCTCTGGCTGGAGGTTTTCATGAGGGGCGCAGCCCAAGACAGTGTCCAAAATCAGCTCGTTTGCCCCTCATTTGTCTAAAGTCAGGGTAGCCTGGACACTGTTTCTCTGAAACAGGAGCGAACAAATAAGCCTGCCGTTAATACTTCTTTGTTTCTCCAATTTGAGGCCTACTGATTTTAGGTATTCATTCTTTAGGTGATTTAGAGTCATGCGAAAACACAAGCACCTCTGCAGGGCTTTGAAGAACTCATTTGACCCAAAGAATCCCTATTGTCATTTGATGGAGTGAAAGAACCTAACAGAGGAAGGCAAGAGACTTCATCCACAATGAATGATATTTTTTGCCATTTTGGTTTTGGAAGCTCACGTGGGATCATTCTTAAGATCCATCAGGTGCTGAGAATCTAAGTCACAGCCACACACAGGTCCAAGAGGCTGATAAAGAGCCACAGGTGAGGCCCATTCATTTCCATTTGAAAACTGTTTTCTTCAGGCTTCACAAAGGGGTGGCCTGAGGCAAAGACCTTCCTGACATTCAGTGCAACACAACAATAAGTAAGCAAAAGGCCCAAAGCAGGGTTTCTGCACTGAGAGTTTCCTGGTCACACTGATATCTGAGTTTTCTGAGGTGCTCGCCATTCTCTTCAGATATCCAGTACATGGCCATGTCACAGAGCTTGGAGGTGGTACATATTTTGGACACAAATCCATGAGCCTATTCTGGAGAGTGGCCAGAATTCAGAAAAAAAACAACAACTTAGAAAGATAGCAGGTGTTGCACATCGATAAGACAAGCTGCAGTCCATTCATATATTGGGCAGGATGAATTATGGGAAGATTTACACTAGACAGGACACATCCATTAATGCATTCTCTTTTCTAATGTCTACAACAACGGACACAGTGGGATACACAGAAACAGAAACACTCGCCGTGTCAAATGACTTACTAGAAACTGTCCACTCCAAACCAAACATACCGCCTTTCCTATCTATTCTCAGAACATGAGACAAAACAACAAACCCACACCCACTCCCACAAAGGCACCTCCTTCCCCCAAGTAGGTCTGTGACTATCCGGAGTGTCCTCTGACTGGTGGGCCATACTATGTTCCCCCGAAATGCCCTGTCTTCTCTCAGATCTTGTTTCCTTGACCAACTCTGTGAAGATGTCAGGAAAAAGTGGTTAGCCACTACCTGTTTTCTCAGGAAAGGTCCATCTTCAGAGCTCTCCTGGCATTTGGCCATCCTCACATCATTAGGTACCAAGAAAACTGACTCTGTCCTTGGTAAATCCAAACAAGTGAGCCCACTGGGACTGGGACTGGGACTGCCTCTGGGTGCCTGGCTTCTTGGATACCAAGTTCAGAGAGTTCCATCACCAAGGAAATGAGGTATGTCACATTCTTTGGAACTGAATGAGGTCACTGCCTTGGCAACCACTTTGTCCTAACAGTTGCTTCCAAGGGTAACATAAGATGGAGGTTGCCCCTACTTCCTGTGACACTTTCATAAGGTAGAATGTATATCACCATTGGCACCCGGGAACAGCTCCCCACTCAGCCCTGGTTTGGTCCATCTTATGTACAATAAGAAGAGAGAGAGGCAGATTCAGACACATCCCTTCATCCTGACCAGGTTGTTTGCCATGGAAGATGACTTTTGCTCTCTCAGGTGCTTCATACCTGCCTACAACTTCTCCAGGTATCATTTGTGCATGGACATTTGAGGTTCTCATCAGGTGGAAGGTCCCCAACTTTCCTGTATTGTAAGAACCACTCTGTCCCTGCTCTTCTGTAAAATGATTGAGGGAACAGTGTATACTTGGGGTTAAAAACAGGTTTGATTTGGATTACGAGTGATTCTGTGTGATGAATAATGGTATTGGGAACCTGCAATATTTACAAGAATATAGAGGTGAAATATAAGTAGGAAAACAGAAATCTAGGTATGATTTGAAGCCCAGAAGGGTTTTGCCCTTGATTGGGATACTTAGCTTTGAATGATGTTCTGCAAAGATGCCTCAGATAATTCGATATACAATGGCATAGGACCTTGTACATTGGATGATTGAATTTAGAGAGAACATCCAGTCAAAAAGGGATATTCAATAGGATTAGGAAGATAGTCGGTAAGTTTAGGAAGAAGAGTGAGTATAGAATTTGGACCAAAAGTTCTTTAGCAATAGACTTTCGGTTGTTGAGTGAATGTAAATGTCAGCACATATGAAGAGTCAGTCACTATGTTGAACTGGGGAAAATATGTAGAAAAGCAGATATCAATAGAAATATTAGGAAATCAGGCAAAGTATAAAGTGAGTGATAGAATTAGACATTTTCAACAGGGTTGAGTTTGAATATATAAATTAGGAAAAAAACAAATATGTAGTCACCAATTGGATTGACAATTGACGGCATTAGGCAACCTGGACATGGATGTTTTTAGAAATCCATGTTCACTTTCCATTTAGGCTTTGGTACAATCATAAGTGTGACCTTTCCATTTTTTGTCCAGAATATTACTGTGATAATGAGGTGACATGAGTATTTCTTTCACCATTTCTGGGAGCAATATATTGAAGATGTAAAATGAGAATCGGGGTTACAAAGAGGTGTACCCTGTTTCTAGGAATATAGAGAAAAAGCATGAATAGACCATACTGTGAATAAATAATATAACTTTTTTGAACTTTAAATAATGAACTGAACTGATATCTGAAAAATTAAAGGAAATCGTATACTGATATACAATCATTCATTCCAACCAGGTATATATGTAATGGAAATATTTGTGTTTTGATTTATCATGAAGAGTGTGTGAGTTTTGCTTCAAAATGATTATGGAAATTCAAAATAATGTGTTTGGAAAGAAGTCTCATGAAAAGACCAGTCAAGAAACCCTGACAATACATGTGTTCTGAAGCAAGAAGTGGTGAAAGTTGAAACAAATGCTTATTAATTTGTGAACTTGTGGATGAAATGTATATCCTGTGATGTGCAAAAACTGAAGAAACAATAATGTACCAGTGTCGAATACAAATGAATGACAAATTACATATCATGTCCCATAGAAGTCTACTTGCATTGATGTTAGACTGGGTCAGTTACTGTAGAATAATTAGGATTTGTATGCACCATTCACTGAAGTTAGTTTTCAGTACTAGGAAACAAATATGTATTTCAGGTGGATGAATATTTCTGATTATCATCTTGTGAAAAGTGGATTATAAATCCACATACATGAACATGAATGAATTTAGAGAGTGTATATTAGACACATATATTTCATATTTTGAAAAATTTGGAGAGTATATCTATATCTATATCTATATCTATATCTATACACACACACACACACACACAAACACACACACACACACACACAACTCACAGATATTAAAAAGTACCAATATAAATGCCAATCGAAATTCATCAGTAAATATGTATCATCCACAAATGCAAAAATATTTATTTTACTGAACATGAGCTAATGAATAATGTTGTTCTACTAGGACGCTCTCCTATAAGTTGAATTTTCATTTCCAACAGCATTTAGGAGGAGTGAACTCTTCTCACAATTTGTATCTGCCAAGACAGCCACCTCACAAAAATGTACGTGTGATACCTGGTAGGATTCTATATATGCATATAAATATACATGTGTGAATAGACTACAGAAAAAGGAAACAAAAATTCACATATTTGTTAAGTTTAAAAAACATGGAGAATATTTCAAATAAATTTGACTAGATTTATAACTCCTACCTTATATAATGCAAATGTCAAGTCCAACTATACAACATGTCTCCACTGAAGTACTTGTATTTCTAATGTGTTGGGTTAATTTTCTCCATTATATTAGGATGAATAGTCTGAGTCTACTAGGTATGGGTTAGTGTCAGGGATTCAGTATTTTGAATGGAAAATTGGAAAATGAATCCAATGTGTATGTAAATATATGCTGCACAAATATCCTCCCGCTCTCATCCAGAACAATGCCTTGACATTACCTTCACCCCAAGTAAGACACAATTAGAGGAGAAGAGTTACAAAATCAGTGAATACATATCTGGAATGGAAAATGCTCAGGAGTTCACAACCTTGGAGGTGGTAGAGGAGTTTCCAAAACTAAGGGACAGGGTAAACCCTCCACAAACATGGAGCTCTGCTGGCCTAAAAACTTTTTGAGAAACTGCCTCTGAGCTTCCACACTTGAAATATATGTTGTTTTCAGGAGATTTGGCTTCCTCTGTAGTTAGAACATCAAAGCTGGGTCTGCATCTATGTGACCTGGAGGACATGGTTTCTTATTTTCCAATGAACAAGATGAAGCAGTGCTGAATCCTCTCTTTGTAGGTAAACTGAGGCCACTGGGGACTAAGTGTCTCCCCGTGTGGACTGTGAAGCCATTTGGTCCTCTTCCACTTTTTGTGGTGTTTTGGCTGCTGCACTGTGAGTTTGGTATTTGTTTCACGAAATACTAGGAGCTAAACTGGGACACAGTGCTGGAGGGAGTTCTGTCATGTGTGGTGGGTCAGGGTCTGCAAGAGAATGCACCAACTAGGCTCCTATCTCTCACAGCTTGCCCCATTGCCCCCTTGTCCATATCAACCTGATTCTTAATTTTCCTCTGAAAACTCTCCATATAACAAGATGCCTTTACATATAAGGGTCTGTTGGCTGCACCATGTCAGTTACAAGCCATTTGGAATCCAATGGTAGATCCACATGGCCCTACCACGGATGTTTTATCAAACACCTCCCCACCACTGCTCTCGACCCACTACTCAGCAGGCTCTAAATTTCTGGCATCTCTGTTCTACACCATTTTCATGAAACTCAGTAAATCAAGGCACTGTCTGGTATACTCATGATCAGCAACAGGACATCCAATGTTTCTCCAGTGCCACCTGGTCATAGGAATTTCAAAAATTTCATGGTATTTATCTAGCCATTTTTCAAGCATGAAGTTGGAGGCACTGTGGGTTTCAGTTCATTCAGCAAACATTAAATGGTGAGGAAGCTCATTTCAATGAAATCTCTGGAGAACTCTCACAGGCATGGCTTCCCAAAGAGTGGACAAAATGTCACATTAGGCCAGGCCCATTGAGGTCTACAATGTGAGGTCAATGTGTGTTTTGACTCTCAACTATGGCTGCCATTTCTTTAAGAATAAAATCATGTGATATCCTTGCTGAGATTCCCAGGCCTCTGTGGAAATCCACCCGGGGCCTAGGTCTCAGTTTCCAAGAGCGACTTTCATGCGTGGCCTCTTAAAATCCCAACAAAATTCATGGCAATGCTTCTCTGAGTTCAGTTCCAAAACCCAGTCTCTAAGGGGAATCACACCAGAGTTCAAGCCCACGTGGACCCAGTCATTTTTTCCAATGCCACACAAATGACCAAAATTAAAACCAAAACACTCCCACATGGCCCTCATCTTATTTCATATAGTCAATCATCTTAATCTCTGGCTGGAGGTTTCCATGAGGGGCACAGCCCAAGACAGTGTCCAAAATCAGCTCGTTTGCCCCTCATTTGCCTAAAGTCAGGGTAGCCTGGACACCGTTTCTGTGAACCAGGAGTGAACAAATAAGCCTGCCGTTAATACTTCTGTGTTTCTCCAATTTGAGGCCTACTGATTTTAGGTATCGATTCTTTAGGTGATTTAGAGTCATGCGAAAACACAAGTACCTCTGCAGGGCTTTGAAGAACTCATTTGACCCAAAGAATCCCTATTGTCATTTGATGGAGTGCAGGAACCTAACAGAGGAAGGCAAGAGACTTCATCCACAATGAATGAAATTTTTTGCCATTTTGGTTTTGGAAGCTCACATGGGATCATTCTTAAGATCCATCAGGTGCTGAGAATCTAAGTCACAGCCACACACAGGCCCAAGAGGCTGATAAAGACACATCCCTTTCCAAAGCAATTAAGCAAAGAGCCACAGGTGAGGCCCATTTATTTCCATTTGAAAACTGTTTTCATCAGGCTTCACAAAGGGGTGGCCTGAGGCAAAGACCTTCCTGACATTCAGTGCAACACAACAATAAGTAAGCAAAAGGCCCAAAGCAGGGTTTCTGCACTGAGACTTTCCTGGTCACACTGATATCTGAGTTTTCTGAGATGCTCGCCATTCTCTTCAGCTATCCTGTACATGGCCATGTCACAGAGCTTGGAGGTGGTACATATTTTGGACACAAATCCATGAGCCTATTCTGGAGAGTGGCCAGAATTCAGGAAGAAAACTACAACTTAGAAAGATAGCAGGTGTTGCACATCGATAAGACAAGCTGCAGTCCATTCATATATTGGGCATGGGAAGCTTTATACTAGACAGGACACATCCATTAATGCATTCTCTTTTCTAATGTCTACAACAACGGACACAGTGGGATACACAGAAAGAGAAACACTCGCCGTGTCAAATGACTTACTAGAAACTGTCCACTCCAAACCAAACAAACCGCCTTTTCTATCTATTCTCAGAACATGAGACAAAACAACAAACCCACACCCACTCCCACAAAGGCACCTCCTTCCCCCAAGTACGTCTGTGACTATCCGGAGTGTCCTCTGACTGGTGGGCCATACTATGTTCCCCCGAAATGGCCTGTCTTCTCTCAGATCTTGTTTCCTTGACCAACTCTGTGAAGATGTCAGGAAAAAGTGGTTAGCCACTACCTGTTTTCTCAGGAAAGGTCCATCTTCAGAGCTCTCCTGGCATTTGGCCATCCTCACATCATTAGGTACCAAGAAAACTGACTCTGTCCTTGGTAAATCCAAACAAGTGAGCCCACTGGGACTGGGACTGGGACTGCCTCTGGGTGCCTGGCTTCTTGGATACCAAGTTCAGAGAGTTCCATCACCAAGGAAATGAGGTATGTCACATTCTTTGGAACTGAATGAGGTCACTGCCTTGGCAACCACTTTGTCCTAACAGTTGCTTCCAAGGGTAACATAAGATGGAGGTTGCCCCTACTTCCTGTGACACTTTCATAAGGTAGAATGTATATCACCATTGGCACCCGGGAACAGCTCTCCACTCAGGCCTGGTTAGGTCCATCTTCTCTACGATAAGAACAGAGAGATTCAGATTCAGACACATCCCTTCATCCTGACCAGGTTGTTTGCCATGGAAGATGACTTTTGCTCTCTCAGGTGCTTCATACCTGCCTACAACTTCTCCAGGTATCATTTGTGCATGGACATTTGAGGTTCTCATCAGGTGGAAGGTCCCCAACTTTCCTGTATTGTAAGAACCACTCTGTCCCTGCTCTTCTGTAAAATGATTGAGGGAACAGTGTATACTTGGGGTTAAAAACAGGTTTGATTTGGGTTACGAGTGATTCTGTGTGATGAATAATGGTATTGGGAACCTGCAATATTTACAAGAATATAGAGGTGAAATATAAGTAGGAAAACAGAAATCTAGGTATGATTTGAAGCCCAGAAGGGTTTTGCCCTTGATTGGGATACTTAGCTTTGAATGATGTTCTGCAAAGATGCCTCAGATAATTCGATATACAATGGCATAGGACCTTGTACATTGGATGATTGAATTTAGAGAGAACATCCAGTCAAAAAGGGATATTCAATAGGATTAGGAAGATAGTCGGTAGGTTTAGGAAGAAGAGTGAGTATAGAATTTGGACCAAAAGTTCTTTAGCAATAGACTTTCGGTTGTTGAGTGAATGTAAATGTCAGCACATATGAAGAGTCAGTCACTATGTTGAACTGGGGAAAATATGTAGAAAAGCAGATATCAATAGAAATATTAGGAAATCAGGCAAACTATAAAGTGAGTGATAGAATTAGACATTTTCAACAGGGTTGAGTTTGAATATATAAATTAGGAAAAAAACAAATATGTAGTCACCAATAGGATTGACAATTGACAGCATTAGGCAACCTGGACATGGATGTTTTTAGAAATCCATGTTCACTTTCCATTTAGGCTTTGGTACAATCATAAGTGTGACCTTTCCATTTTTTGTCCAGAATATTACTGTGATAATGAGGTGACATGAGTATTTCTTTCACCATTTCTGGGAGCAATATATTGAAGATGTAAAATGAGAATCGGGGTTACAAAGAGGTGTACCCTGTTTCTAGGAATATAGAGAAAAAGCATGAATAGACCATACTGTGAATAAATAATATAACTTTTTTGAACTTTAAATAATGAACTGAACTGATATCTGAAAAATTAAAGGAAATCGTATATTGATATACAATCATTCATTCCAACCAGGTATATATGTAATGGAAATATTTGTGTTTTGGTTTATCATGAAGAGTGTGTGACGTTTGCTTCAAAATGATTATGGAAATTCAAAATAATGTGTTTGGAAAGAAGTCTCATGAAAAGACCAGTCAAGAAACCCTGACAATACATGTGTTCTGAAGCAAGAAGTGGTGAAAGTTGAAACAAATGCTTATTAATTTGTGAACTTGTGGATGAAATGTATATCCTGTGATGTGCAAAAACTGAAGAAACAATAATGTACCAGTGTCGAATACAAATGAATGACAAATTACATATCATATCCCATAGGAGTCTACTTGCATTGATGTTAGACTGGGTCAGTTACTGTAGAATAATTAGGATTTGTATGCACCATTCACTGAAGTTAGTTTTCAGTACTAGGAAACAAATATGTATTTCAGGTGGATGAATATTTCTGATTATCATCTTGTGAAAAGTGGATTATAAATCCACATACATGAACATGAATGAATTTAGAGAGTGTATATTAGACACATATATTTCATATTTTGAAAAATTTGGAGAGTATATCTATATCTATATCTATATCTATATCTATACACACACACACACACACACAAACACACACACACACACACACACAACTCACAGATATTAAAAAGTACCAATATAAATGCCAATCGAAATTCATCAGTAAATATGTATCATCCACAAATGCAAAAATATTTATTTTACTGAACATGAGCTAATGAATAATGTTGTTCTACTAGGACGCTCTCCTATAAGTTGAATTTTCATTTCCAACAGCATTTAGGAGGAGTGAACTCTTCTCACAATTTGTATCTGCCAAGACAGCCACCTCACAAAAATGTACGTGTGATACCTGGTAGGATTCTATATATGCATATAAATATACATGTGTGAATAGACTACAGAAAAAGGAAACAAAAATTCACATATTTGTTAAGTTTAAAAAACATGGAGAATATTTCAAATAAATTTGACTAGATTTATAACTCCTACCTTATATAATGCAAATGTCAAGTCCAACTATACAACATGTCTCCACTGAAGTACTTGTATTTCTAATGTGTTGGGTTAATTTTCTCCATTATATTAGGATGAAGAGTCTGAGTCTACTAGGTATGGGTTAGTGTCAGGGATTCAGTATTTTGAATGGAAAATTGGAAAATGAATCCAATGTGTATGTAAATATATGCTGCACAAATATCCTCCCGCTCTCATCCAGAACAATGCCTTGACATTACCTTCACCCCAAGTAAGACACAATTAGAGGAGAAGAGTTACAAAATCAGTGAATACATATCTGGAATGGAAAATGCTCAGGAGTTCACAACCTTGGAGGTGGTAGAGGAGTTTCCAAAACTAAGGGACAGGGTAAACCCTCCACAAACATGGAGCTCTGCTGGCCTAAAAACTTTTTGAGAAACTGCCTCTGAGCTTCCACACTTGAAATATATGTTGTTTTCAGGAGATTTGGCTTCCTCTGTAGTGAGAACATCAAAGCTGGGTCTGCATCTATGTGACCTGGAGGACATGGTTTCTTATTTTCCAATGAACAAGATGAAGCAGTGCTGAATCCTCTCTTTGTAGGTAAACTGAGGCCACTGGGGACTAAGTGTCTCCCCGTGTGGACTGTGAAGCCATTTGGTCCTCTTCCACTTTTTGTGGTGTTTTGGCTGCTGCACTGTGAGTTTGGTATTTGTTTCACGAAATACTAGGAGCTAAACTGGGACACAGTGCTGGAGGGAGTTCTGTCACGTGTGGTGGGTCAGGGTCTGCAAGAGAATGCACCAACTAGGCTCCTATCTCTCACAGCTTGCCCCATTGCCCCCTTGTCCATATCAACCTGATTCTTAATTTTCCTCTGAAAACTCTCCATATAACAAGATGCCTTTACATATAAGGGTCTGTTGGCTGCACCATGTCAGTTACAAGCCATTTGGAATCCAATGGTAGATCCACATGGCCCTACCACGGATGTTTTATCAAACACCTCCCCACCACTGCTCTCGACCCACTACTCAGCAGGCTCTAAATTTCTGGCATCTCTGTTCTACACCATTTTCATGAAACTCAGTAAATCAAGGCACTGTCTGGTATACTCATGATCAGCAACAGGACATCCAATGTTTCTCCAGTGCCACCTGGTCATAGGAATTTCAAAAATTTCATGGTATTTATCTAGCCATTTTTCAAGCATGAAGTTGGAGGCACTGTGGGTTTCAGTTCATTCAGCAAACATTAAATGGTGAGGAAGCTCATTTCAATGAAATCTCTGGAGAACTCTCACAGGCATGGCTTCCCAAAGAGTGGACAAAATGTCACATTAGGCCAGGCCCATTGAGGTCTACAATGTGAGGTCAATGTGTGTTTTGACTCTCAACTATGGCTGCCATTTCTTTAAGAATAAAATCATGTGATATCCTTGCTGAGATTCCCAGGCCTCTGTGGAAATCCACCCGGGGCCTAGGTCTCAGTTTCCAAGAGCGACTTTCATGCGTGGCCTCTTAAAATCCCAACAAAATTCATGGCAATGCTTCTCTGAGTTCAGTTCCAAAACCCAGTCTCTAAGGGGAATCACACCAGAGTTCAAGCCCACGTGGACCCAGTCATTTTTTCCAATGCCACACAAATGACCAAAATTAAAACCAAAACACTCCCACATGGCCCTCATCTTATTTCATATAGTCAATCATCTTAATCTCTGGCTGGAGGTTTCCATGAGGGGCACAGCCCAAGACAGTGTCCAAAATCAGCTCGTTTGCCCCTCATTTGCCTAAAGTCAGGGTAGCCTGGACACCGTTTCTGTGAACCAGGAGTGAACAAATAAGCCTGCCGTTAATACTTCTGTGTTTCTCCAATTTGAGGCCTACTGATTTTAGGTATCGATTCTTTAGGTGATTTAGAGTCATGCGAAAACACAAGTACCTCTGCAGGGCTTTGAAGAACTCATTTGACCCAAAGAATCCCTATTGTCATTTGATGGAGTGCAGGAACCTAACAGAGGAAGGCAAGAGACTTCATCCACAATGAATGAAATTTTTTGCCATTTTGGTTTTGGAAGCTCACATGGGATCATTCTTAAGATCCATCAGGTGCTGAGAATCTAAGTCACAGCCACACACAGGCCCAAGAGGCTGATAAAGACACATCCCTTTCCAAAGCAATTAAGCAAAGAGCCACAGGTGAGGCCCATTTATTTCCATTTGAAAACTGTTTTCATCAGGCTTCACAAAGGGGTGGCCTGAGGCAAAGACCTTCCTGACATTCAGTGCAACACAACAATAAGTAAGCAAAAGGCCCAAAGCAGGGTTTCTGCACTGAGACTTTCCTGGTCACACTGATATCTGAGTTTTCTGAGATGCTCGCCATTCTCTTCAGCTATCCTGTACATGGCCATGTCACAGAGCTTGGAGGTGGTACATATTTTGGACACAAATCCATGAGCCTATTCTGGAGAGTGGCCAGAATTCAGGAAGAAAACTACAACTTAGAAAGATAGCAGGTGTTGCACATCGATAAGACAAGCTGCAGTCCATTCATATATTGGGCATGGGAAGATTTATACTAGACAGGACACATCCATTAATGCATTCTCTTTTCTAATGTCTACAACAACGGACACAGTGGGATACACAGAAAGAGAAACACTCGCCGTGTCAAATGACTTACTAGAAACTGTCCACTCCAAACCAAACAAACCGCCTTTTCTATCTATTCTCAGAACATGAGACAAAACAACAAACCCACACCCACTCCCACAAAGGCACCTCCTTCCCCCAAGTACGTCTGTGACTATCCGGAGTGTCCTCTGACTGGTGGGCCATACTATGTTCCCCCGAAATGGCCTGTCTTCTCTCAGATCTTGTTTCCTTGACCAACTCTGTGAAGATGTCAGGAAAAAGTGGTTAGCCACTACCTGTTTTCTCAGGAAAGGTCCATCTTCAGAGCTCTCCTGGCATTTGGCCATCCTCACATCATTAGGTACCAAGAAAACTGACTCTGTCCTTGGTAAATCCAAACAAGTGAGCCCACTGGGACTGGGACTGGGACTGCCTCTGGGTGCCTGGCTTCTTGGATACCAAGTTCAGAGAGTTCCATCACCAAGGAAATGAGGTATGTCACATTCTTTGGAACTGAATGAGGTCACTGCCTTGGCAACCACTTTGTCCTAACAGTTGCTTCCAAGGGTAACATAAGATGGAGGTTGCCCCTACTTCCTGTGACACTTTCATAAGGTAGAATGTATATCACCATTGGCACCCGGGAACAGCTCTCCACTCAGGCCTGGTTAGGTCCATCTTCTCTACGATAAGAACAGAGAGATTCAGATTCAGACACATCCCTTCATCCTGACCAGGTTGTTTGCCATGGAAGATGACTTTTGCTCTCTCAGGTGCTTCATACCTGCCTACAACTTCTCCAGGTATCATTTGTGCATGGACATTTGAGGTTCTCATCAGGTGGAAGGTCCCCAACTTTCCTGTATTGTAAGAACCACTCTGTCCCTGCTCTTCTGTAAAATGATTGAGGGAACAGTGTATACTTGGGGTTAAAAACAGGTTTGATTTGGGTTACGAGTGATTCTGTGTGATGAATAATGGTATTGGGAACCTGCAATATTTACAAGAATATAGAGGTGAAATATAAGTAGGAAAACAGAAATCTAGGTATGATTTGAAGCCCAGAAGGGTTTTGCCCTTGATTGGGATACTTAGCTTTGAATGATGTTCTGCAAAGATGCCTCAGATAATTCGATATACAATGGCATAGGACCTTGTACATTGGATGATTGAATTTAGAGAGAACATCCAGTCAAAAAGGGATATTCAATAGGATTAGGAAGATAGTCGGTAGGTTTAGGAAGAAGAGTGAGTATAGAATTTGGACCAAAAGTTCTTTAGCAATAGACTTTCGGTTGTTGAGTGAATGTAAATGTCAGCACATATGAAGAGTCAGTCACTATGTTGAACTGGGGAAAATATGTAGAAAAGCAGATATCAATAGAAATATTAGGAAATCAGGCAAACTATAAAGTGAGTGATAGAATTAGACATTTTCAACAGGGTTGAGTTTGAATATATAAATTAGGAAAAAAACAAATATGTAGTCACCAATAGGATTGACAATTGACAGCATTAGGCAACCTGGACATGGATGTTTTTAGAAATCCATGTTCACTTTCCATTTAGGCTTTGGTACAATCATAAGTGTGACCTTTCCATTTTTTGTCCAGAATATTACTGTGATAATGAGGTGACATGAGTATTTCTTTCACCATTTCTGGGAGCAATATATTGAAGATGTAAAATGAGAATCGGGGTTACAAAGAGGTGTACCCTGTTTCTAGGAATATAGAGAAAAAGCATGAATAGACCATACTGTGAATAAATAATATAACTTTTTTGAACTTTAAATAATGAACTGAACTGATATCTGAAAAATTAAAGGAAATCGTATATTGATATACAATCATTCATTCCAACCAGGTATATATGTAATGGAAATATTTGTGTTTTGGTTTATCATGAAGAGTGTGTGACGTTTGCTTCAAAATGATTATGGAAATTCAAAATAATGTGTTTGGAAAGAAGTCTCATGAAAAGACCAGTCAAGAAACCCTGACAATACATGTGTTCTGAAGCAAGAAGTGGTGAAAGTTGAAACAAATGCTTATTAATTTGTGAACTTGTGGATGAAATGTATAACCTGTGATGTGCAAAAACTGAAGAAACAATAATGTACCAGTGTCGAATACAAATGAATGACAAATTACATATCATATCCCATAGGAGTCTACTTGCATTGATGTTAGACTGGGTCAGTTACTGTAGAATAATTAGGATTTGTATGCACCATTCACTGAAGTTAGTTTTCAGTACTAGGAAACAAATATGTATTTCAGGTGGATGAATATTTCTGATTATCATCTTGTGAAAAGTGGATTATAAATCCACATACATGAACATGAATGAATTTAGAGAGTGTATATTAGACACATATATTTCATATTTTGAAAAATTTGGAGAGTATATCTATATCTATATCTATATCTATACACACACACACACACACACACAAACACACACACACACACACACACACAACTCACAGATATTAAAAAGTACCAATATAAATGCCAATCGAAATTAATCAGTAAATACGTATCATCCACAAATGCAAAAATATTTATTTTACTGAACATGAGCTAATGAATAATGTTGTTCTACTAGGACGCTCTCCTATAAGTTGAATTTTCATTTCCAACAGCATTTAGGAGGAGTGAACTCTTCTCACAATTTGTATCTGCCAAGACAGCCACCTCACAAAAATGTACGTGTGATACCTGGTAGGATTCTATATATGCATATAAATATACATGTGTGAATAGACTACAGAAAAAGGAAACAAAAATTCACATATTTGTTAAGTTTAAAACACATGGAGAATATTTCAAATAAATTTGACTAGATTTATAACTCCTATCTTATATAATGCAAATGTCAAGTCCAACTATACAACATGTCTCCTCTGAAGTTCTTGTATTTCTAATGTGTTGAGTTAATTTTCTCCATTATATTAGGATGAATAGTCTGAGTCTACTAGGTATGGGTTAGTGTCAGGGATTCAGTATTTCGAATGGAAAATTGGAAAATGAATCCAATGTGTATGTAAATATATGCTGCACAAATATCCTCCCGCTCTCATCCAGAACAATGCCTTGACATTACCTTCACCGCAAGTAAGACACAATTAGAGGAGAAGAGTTACAAAATCAGTGAATACATATCTGGAATGGAAAATGCTCAGGAGTTCACAACCTTGGAGGTGGTAGAGGAGTTTCCAAAACTAAGGGACAGGGTAAACCCTCCACAAACATGGAGCTCTGCTGGCCTAAAAACTTTTTGAGAAACTGCCTCTGAGCTTCCACACTTGAAATATATGTTGTTTTCAGGAGATTTGGCTTCCTCTGTAGTGAGAACATCAAAGCTGGGTCTGCATCTATGTGACCTGGAGGACATGGTTTCTTATTTTCCAATGAACAAGATGAAGCAGTGCTGAATCCTCTCTTTGTAGGTAAACTGAGGCCACTGGGGACTAAGTGTCTCCCCGTGTGGACTGTGAAGTCATTTGGTCCTCCTCCACTTTTTGTGGTGTTTTGGCTGCTGCACTGTGAGTTTGGTATTTGTTTCACGAAATACTAGGAGCTAAACTGGGACACAGTGCTGGAGGGAGTTCTGTCACGTGTGGTGGGTCAGGGTCTGCAAGAGAATGCACCAACTAGGCTCCTATCTCTCACAGCTTGCCCCATTGCCCCCTTGTCCATATCAACCTGATTCTTAATTTTCCTCTGAAAACTCTCCATATAACAAGATGCCTTTACATATAAGGGTCTGTTGGCTGCACCATGTCAGTTACAAGCCATTTGGAATCCAATGGTAGATCCACATGGCCCTACCACGAATGTTTTATCAAACACCTCCCCACCACGGCTCTAGACCCACTACTCAGCAGGCTCCAAATTTCTGGCATCTCTGTTCTACACCATTTTCATGAAACTCAGTAAATCAAGGCACTGTCTGGTATACTCATGATCAGCAACAGGACATCCAATGTTTCTCCAGTGCCACCTGGTCATAGGAATTTCAAAAATTTCATGGTATTTATCTAGCCATTTTTCAAGCATGAAGTTGGAGGCACTGTGGGTTTCAGTTCATTCAGCAAACTTTAAATGGTGAGGAAGCTCATTTCAATGAAATCTCTGGAGAACTCTCACAGGCATGGCTTCCCAAAGAGTGGACAAAAGGTCACATTAGGCCAGGCCCATTGAGGTCTACAATGTGAGGTCCATGTGTGTTTTGACTCTCAACAATGGCTGCCATTTCTTTAAGAATAAAATCATGTGATATCCTTGCTGAGATTCCCAGGCCTCTGTGGAAATGCACCCGGGGCCTAGGTCTCAGTTTCCAAGAGCGACTTTCATGCGTGGCCTCTTAAAATCCCAACAAAATTCATGGCAATGCTTCTCTGAGTTCAGTTCCAAAACCCAGTCTCTAAGGGGAATCACACCAGAGTTCAAGCCCACGTGGACCCAGTCATTTTTTCCAATGCCACACAAATGACCAAAATTAAAACCAAAACACTCCCACATGGCCCTCATCTTATTTCATATAGTCAATCATCTTAACCTCTGGCTGGAGGTTTCCATGAGGGGCGCAGCCCAAGACAGTGTCCAAAATCAGCTCGTTTGCCCCTCATTTGTCTAAAGTCAGGGTAGCCTGGACACCGTTTCTGTGAACCAGGAGTGAACAAATAAGCCTGCCGTTAATACTTCTGTGTTTCTCCAATTTGAGGCCTACTGATTTTAGGTATCGATTCTTTAGGTGATTTAGAGTCATGCGAAAACACAAGCACCTCTGCAGGGCTTTGAAGAACTCATTTGACCCAAAGAATCCCTATTGTCATTTGATGGAGTGCAGGAACCTAACAGAGGAAGGCAAGAGACTTCATCCACAATGAATGAAATTTTTTGCCATTTTGGTTTTGGAAGCTCACATGGGATCATTCTTAAGATCCTTCCAGTGCTGAGAATCTAAGTCACAGCCACACACAGGCTCAAGAGGCTGATAAAGACACATCCCTTTCCAAAGCAATTAAGCAAAGAGCCACAGGTGAGGCCCATTTATTTCCATTTGAAAACTGTTTTCATCAGGCTTCACAAAGGGGTGGCCTGAGGCAAAGACCTTCCTGACATTCAGTGCAACACAACAATAAGTAAGCAAAAGGCCCAAAGCAGGGTTTCTGCACTGAGACTTTCCTGGTCACACTGATATCTGAGTTTTCTGAGATGCTCGCCATTCTCTTCAGCTATCCTGTACATGGCCATGTCACAGAGCTTGGAGGTGGTACATATTTTGGACACAAATCCATGAGCCTATTCTGGAGAGTGGCCAGAATTCAGGAAGAAAACTACAACTTAGAAAGATAGCAGGTGTTGCACATCGATAAGACAAGCTGCAGTCCATTCATATATTGGGCATGGGAAGATTTATACTAGACAGGACACATCCATTAATGCATTCTCTTTTCTAATGTCTACAACAACGGACACAGTGGGATACACAGAAAGAGAAACACTCGCCGTGTCAAATGACTTACTAGAAACTGTCCACTCCAAACCAAACAAACCGCCTTTTCTATCTATTCTCAGAACATGAGACAAAACAACAAACCCACACCCACTCCCACAAAGGCACCTCCTTCCCCCAAGTACGTCTGTGACTATCCGGAGTGTCCTCTGACTGGTGGGCCATACTATGTTCCCCCGAAATGGCCTGTCTTCTCTCAGATCGTGTTTCCTTGACCAACTCTGTGAAGATGTCAGGAAAAAGTGGTTAGCCACTACCTGTTTTCTCAGGAAAGGTCCATCTTCAGAGCTCTCCTGGCATTTGGCCATCCTCACATCATTAGGTACCAAGAAAACTGACTCTGTCCTTGGTAAATCCAAACAAGTGAGCCCACTGGGACTGGGACTGGGACTGCCTCTGGGTGCCTGGCTTCTTGGATACCAAGTTCAGAGAGTTCCATCACCAAGGAAATGAGCTATGTCACATTCTTTGGAACTGAATGAGGTCACTGCCTTGGCAACCACTTTGTCCTAACAGTTGCTTCCAAGGGTAACATAAGATGGAGGTTGCCCCTACTTCCTGTGACACTTTCATAAGGTAGAATGTATATCACCATTGGCACCCGGGAACAGCTCTCCACTCAGCCCTGGTTTGGTCCATCTTCTGTACAATAAGAAGAGAGAGAGGCAGATTCAGACACATCCCTTCATCCTGACCAGGTTGTTTGCCATGGAAGATGACTTTTGCTCTCTCAGGTGCTTCATACCTGCCTACAACTTCTCCAGGTATCATTTGTGCATGGACATTTGAGGTTCTCATCAGGTGGAAGGTCCCCAACTTTCCTGTATTGTAAGAACCACTCTGTCCCTGCTCTTCTGTAAAATGATTGAGGGAACAGTGTATACTTGGGGTTAAAAACAGGTTTGATTTGGGTTACGAGTGATTCTGTGTGATGAATAATGGTATTGGGAACCTGCAATATTTACAAGAATATAGAGGTGAAATATAAGTAGGAAAACAGAAATCTAGGTATGATTTGAAGCCCAGAAGGGTTTTGCCCTTGATTGGGATACTTAGCTTTGAATGATGTTCTGCAAAGATGCCTCAGATAATTCGATATACAATGGCATAGGACCTTGTACATTGGATGATTGAATTTAGAGAGAACATCCAGTCAAAAAGGGATATTCAATAGGATTAGGAAGATAGTCGGTAGGTTTAGGAAGAAGAGTGAGTATAGAATTTGGACCAAAAGTTCTTTAGCAATAGACTTTCGGTTGTTGAGTGAATGTAAATGTCAGCACATATGAAGAGTCAGTCACTATGTTGAACTGGGGAAAATATGTAGAAAAGCAGATATCAATAGAAATATTAGGAAATCAGGCAAACTATAAAGTGAGTGATAGAATTAGACATTTTCAACAGGGTTGAGTTTGAATATATAAATTAGGAAAAAAACAAATATGTAGTCACCAATAGGATTGACAATTGACAGCATTAGGCAACCTGGACATGGATGTTTTTAGAAATCCATGTTCCTTTCCATTTAGGCTTTGGTACAATCATAAGTGTGAACTTTCCATTTTTTGTCCAGAATATTACTGTGATAATGAGGTGACATGAGTATTTCTTTCACCATTTCTGGGAGCAATATATTGAAGATGTAAAATGAGAATCGGGGTTACAAAGAGGTGTACCCTGTTTCTAGGAATATAGAGAAAAAGCATGAATAGACCATACTGTGAATAAATAATATAACTTTTTTGAACTTTAAATAATGAACTGAACTGATATCTGAAAAATTAAAGGAAATCGTATATTGATATACAATCATTCATTCCAACCAGGTATATATGTAATGGAAATATTTGTGTTTTGGTTTATCATGAAGAGTGTGTGACGTTTGCTTCAAAATGATTATGGAAATTCAAAATAATGTGTTTGGAAAGAAGTCTCATGAAAAGACCAGTCAAGAAACCCTGACAATACATGTGTTCTGAAGCAAGAAGTGGTGAAAGTTGAAACAAATGCTTATTAATTTGTGAACTTGTGGATGAAATGTATATCCTGTGATGTGCAAAAACTGAAGAAACAATAATGACCAGTGTCGAATACAAATGAATGACAAATTACATATCATGTCCCATAGGAGTCTACTTGCATTGATGTTAGACTGGGTCAGTTACTGTAGAATAATTAGGATTTGTATGCACCATTCACTGAAGTTAGTTTTCAGTACTAGGAAACAAATATGTATTTCAGGTGGATGAATATTTCTGATTATCATCTTGTGAAAAGTGGATTATAAATCCACATACATGAACATGAATGAATTTAGAGAGTGTATATTAGACACATATATTTCATATTTTGAAAATTTGGAGAGTATATCTATATCTATATCTATATCTATACACACACACACACACACACACACACACACACAACTCACAGACATTAAAAAGTACCAATATAAATGCCAATCGAAATTCATCAGTAAATATGTATCATCCACAAATGCAAAAATATTTATTTTACTGAACATGAGCTAATGAATAATGTTGTTCTACTAGGACGCTCTCCTATAAGTTGAATTTTCATTTCCAACAGCATTTAGGAGGAGTGAACTCTTCTCACAATTTGTATCTGCCAAGACAGCCACCTCACAAAAATGTACGTGTGATACCTGGTAGGATTCTATATATGCATATAAATATACATGTGTGAATAGACTACAGAAAAAGGAAACAAAAATTCACATATTTGTTAAGTTTAAAACACATGGAGAATATTTCAAATAAATTTGACTAGATTTATAACTCCTACCTTATATAATGCAAATGTCAAGTCCAACTATACAACATGTCTCCTCTGAAGTACTTGTATTTCTAATGTGTTGGGTTAATTTTCTCCATTATATTAGGATGAATAGTCTGAGTCTACTAGGTATGGGTTAGTGTCAGGGATTCAGTATTTCGAATGGAAAATTGGAAAATGAATCCAATGTGTATGTAAATATATGCTGCACAAATATCCTCCCGCTCTCATCCAGAACAATGCCTTGACATTACCTTCACCGCAAGTAAGACACAATTAGAGGAGAAGAGTTACAAAATCAGTGAATACATATCTGGAATGGAAAATGCTCAGGAGTTCACAACCTTGGAGGTGGTAGAGGAGTTTCCAAAACTAAGGGACAGGGTAAACCCTCCACAAACATGGAGCTCTGCTGGCCTAAAAACTTTTTGAGAAACTGCCTCTGAGCTTCCACACTTGAAATATATGTTGTTTTCAGGAGATTTGGCTTCCTCTGTAGTGAGAACATCAAAGCTGGGTCTGCATCTATGTGACCTGGAGGACATGGTTTCTTATTTTCCAATGAACAAGATGAAGCAGTGCTGAATCCTCTCTTTGTAGGTAAACTGAGGCCACTGGGGACTAAGTGTCTCCCCGTGTGGACTGTGAAGCCATTTGGTCCTCTTCCACTTTTTGTGGTGTTTTGGCTGCTGCACTGTGAGTTTGGTATTTGTTTCACGAAATACTAGGAGCTAAACTGGGACACAGTGCTGGAGGGAGTTCTGTCACGTGTGGTGGGTCAGGGTCTGCAAGAGAATGCACCAACTAGTCTCCTATCTCTCACAGCTTGCCCCATTGCCCCCTTGTCCATATCAACCTGATTCTTAATTTTCCTCTGAAAACTCTCCATATAACAAGATGCCTTTACATATAAGGGTCTGTTGGCTGCACCATGTCAGTTACAAGCCATTTGGAATCCAATGGTAGATCCACATGGCCCTACCACGGATGTTTTATCAAACACCTCCCCACCACTGCTCTAGACCCACTACTCAGCAGGCTCCAAATTTCTGGCAACTCTGTTCTACACCATTTTCATGAAACTCAGTAAATCAAGGCACTGTCTGGTATACTCATGATCAGCAACAGGACATCCAATGTTTCTCCAGTGCCACCTGGTCATAGGAATTTCAAAAATTTCATGGTATTTATCTAGCCATTTTTCAAGCATGAAGTTGGAGGCACTGTGGGTTTCAGTTCATTCAGCAAACTTTAAATGGTGAGGAAGCTCATTTCAATGAAATCTCTGGAGAACTCTCACTGGCACGGCTTCCCAAAGAGTGGACAAAAGGTCACATTAGGCCAGGCCCATTGAGGTCTACAATGTGAGGTCCATGTGTGTTTTGACTCTCAACTATGGCTGCCATTTCTTTAAGAATAAAATCATGTGATATCCTTGCTGAGATTCCCAGGCCTCTGTGGAAATCCACTTGGGGCCTAGGTCTCAGGTTCCAAGAGCGACTTTCATGCGTGGCCTCTTAAAATCCCAACAAAATTTATGGCAATGCTTCTCTGAGTTCAGTTCCAAAACTCAGTCTCTAAGGGGAATCACACCAGAGTTCAAGCCCACGTGGACCCAGTCATTTTTTCCAATGCCACACAAATGACCAAAATTAAAACCAAAACACTCCCACATGGCCCTCATCTTATTTCATATAGTCAATCATCTTAACCTCTGGCTGGAGGTTTCCATGAGGGGCGCAGCCCAAGACAGTGTCCAAAATCAGCTCGTTTGCCCCTCATTTGTCTAAAGTCAGGGTAGCCTGGACACCGTTTCTGTGAACCAGGAGTGAACAAATAAGCCTGCCGTTAATACTTCTGTGTTTCTCCAATTTGAGGCCTACTGATTTTAGGTATCGATTCTTTAGGTGATTCAGAGTCATGCGAAAACACAAGTACCTCTGCAGGGCTTTGAAGAACTCATTTGACCCAAAGAATCCCTATTGTCATTTGATGGAGTGCAGGAACCTAACAGAGGAAGGCAAGAGACTTCATCCACAATGAATGAAATTTTTTGCCATTTTGGTTTTGGAAGCTCACATGGGATCATTCTTAAGATCCATCAGGTGCTGAGAATCTAAGTCACAGCCACACACAGGCCCAAGAGGCTGATAAAGACACATCCCTTTCCAAAGCAATTAAGCAAAGAGCCACAGGTGAGGCCCATTCATTTCCATTTGAAAACTGTTTTCATCAGGCTTCACAAAGGGGTGGCCTGAGGCAAAGACCTTCCTGACATTCAGTGCAACACAACAATAAGTAATCAAAAGGCCCAAAGCAGGGTTTCTGCACTGAGACTTTCCTGGTCACACTTATATCTGAGTTTTCTGAGATGCTCGCCATTCTCTTCAGCTATCCAGTACATGGCCATGTCACAGAGCTTGGAGGTGGTACATATTTTGGACACAAATCCATGACCTATTTTGGAGAGTGGCCAGAATTCAGGAAGAGAACTACAACTTAGAAAGATAGCAGGTGTTGCAAATCGATAAGACAAGCTGCAGTCCATTCATATATTGGGCATGGGAAGATTTATACTAGACAGGACACATCCATTAATGCATTCTCTTTTCTAATGTCTACAACAATGGACACAGTGTGATACACAGAAAGAGAAACACTCGCCGTGTCAAATGACTTACTAGAAACTGTCCACTCCAAACCAAACAAACCGCCTTTTCTGTCTATTCTCAGAACATGAGACAAAACAACAAACCCACACCCACTCCCACAAAGGCACCTCCTTCCCCCAAGTACGTCTGTGACTATCCGGAGTGTCCTCTGACTGGTGGGCCATACTATGTTCCCCCGAAATGGCCTGTCTTCTCTCAGATCTTGTTTCCTTGATAAACTCTGTGAAGATGTCAGGAAAACGTGGTTAGCCACTACCTGTTTTCTCAGGAAAGGTCCATCTTCAGAGCTCTCCTGGCATTTGGCCATCCTCACATCATTAGGTACCAAGAAAACTGACTCTGTCCTTGGTAAATCCAAACAAGTGAGCCCACTGGGACTGGGACTGGGACTGCCTCTGGGTGCCTGGCTTCTTGGATACCAAGTTCAGAGAGTTCCATCACCAAGGAAATGAGGTATGTCACATTCTTTGGAACTGAATGAGGTCACTGCCTTGGCAACCACTTTGTCCTAACAGTTGCTTCCAAGGGTAACATAAGATGGAGGTTGCCCCTACTTCCTGTGACACTTTCATAAGGTTGAATGTATATCACCATTGGCACCCGGGAACAGCTCTCCACTCAGGCCTGGTTTGGTCCATTTTCTGTACAATAAGAAGAGAGAGAGGCAGATTCAGACACATCCCTTCATCCTGACCAGGTTGTTTCCCATGGAAGATGACTTTTGCTCTCTCAGGTGCTTCATACCTGCCTACAACTTCTCCAGGTATCATTTGTGCATGGACATTTGAGGTTCTCATCAGGTGGAAGGTCCCCAACTTTCCTGTATTGTAAGAACCACTCTGTCCCTGCTCTTCTGTAAAATGATTGAGGGAACAGTGTATACTTGGGGTTAAAAACAGGTTTGATTTGGGTTACGAGTGATTCTGTGTGATGAATAATGGTATTGGGAACCTGCAATATTTACAAGAATATAGAGGTGATATATAAGTAGGAAAACAGAAATCTAGGTATGATTTGAAGCCCAGAAGGGTTTTGCCCTTGATTGGGATACTTAGCTTTGAATGATGTTCTGCAAAGATGCCTCAGATAATTCGATATACAATGGCATAGGACCTTGTACATTGGATGATTGAATTTAGAGAGAACATCCAGTCAAAAAGGGATATTCAATAGGATTAGGAAGATAGTCGGTAGGTTTAGGAAGAAGAGTGAGTATAGAATTTGGACCAAAAGTTCTTTAGCAATAGACTTTCGGTTGTTGAGTGAATGTAAATGTCAGCACATATGAAGAGTCAGTCACTATGTTGAACTGGGGAAAATATGTAGAAAAGCAGATATCAATAGAAATATTAGGAAATCAGGCAAACTATAAAGTGAGTGATAGAATTAGACATTTTCAACAGGGTTGAGTTTGAATATATAAATTAGGAAAAAAACAAATATGTAGTCACCAATAGGATTGACAATTGACAGCATTAGGCAACCTGGACATGGATGTTTTTAGAAATCCATGTTCACTTTCCATTTAGGCTTTGGTACAATCATAAGTGTGACCTTTCCATTTTTTGTCCAGAATATTACTGTGATAATGAGGTGACATGAGTATTTCTTTCACCATTTCTGGGAGCAATATATTGAAGATGTAAAATGAGAATCGGGGTTACAAAGAGGTTTACCCTGTTTCTAGGAATATAGAGAAAAAGCATGAATAGACCATACTGTGAATAAATAATATAACTTTTTTGAACTTTAAATAATGAACTGAACTGATATCTGAAAAATTAAAGGAAATCGTATATTGATATACAATCATTCATTCCAACCAGGTATATATGTAATGGAAATATTTGTGTTTTGGTTTATCATGAAGAGTGTGTGACGTTTGCTTCAAAATGATTATGGAAATTCAAAATAATGTATTGGAAAGAAGTCTCATGAAAAGACCAGTCAAGAAACCCTGACAATACATGTGTTCTGAAGCAAGAAGTGGTGAAAGTTGAAACAAATGCTTATTAATTTGTGAACTTGTGGATGAAATGTATATCCTGTGATGTGCAAAAACTGAAGAAACAATAATGTACCAGTGTCGAATACAAATGAATGACAAATTACATATCATGTCCCATAGGAGTCTACTTGCATTGATGTTAGACTGTGTCAGTTACTGTAGAATAATTAGGATTTGTATGCACCATTCACTGAAGTTAGTTTTCAGTACTAGGAAACAAATATGTATTTAAGGTGGATGAATATTTCTGATTATCATCTTGTGAAAAGTGGATTATAAATCCACATACATGAACATGAATGAATTTAGAGAGTGTATATTAGACACATATATTTCATATTTTGAAAATTTGGAGAGTATATCTATATCTATATCTATATCTATACACACACACACACACACACACACACACACACACACAACTCACAGACATTAAAAAGTACCAATATAAATGCCAATCGAAATTCATCAGTAAATATGTATCATCCACAAATGCAAAAATATTTATTTTACTGAACATGAGCTAATGAATAATGTTGTTCTACTAGGACGCTCTCCTATAAGTTGAATTTTCATTTCCAACAGCATTTAGGAGGAGTGAACTCTTCTCACAATTTGTATCTGCCAAGACAGCCACCTCACAAAAATGTACGTGTGATACCTGGTAGGATTCTATATATGCATATAAATATACATGTGTGAATAGACTACAGAAAAAGGAAACAAAAATTCACATATTTGTTAAGTTTAAAACACATGGAGAATATTTCAAATAAATTTGACTAGATTTATAACTCCTACCTTATATAATGCAAATGTCAAGTCCAACTATACAACATGTCTCCTCTGAAGTACTTGTATTTCTAATGTGTTGGGTTAATTTTCTCCATTATATTAGGATGAATAGTCTGAGTCTACTAGGTATGGGTTAGTGTCAGGGATTCAGTATTTCGAATGGAAAATTGGAAAATGAATCCAATGTGTATGTAAATATATGCTGCACAAATATCCTCCCGCTCTCATCCAGAACAATGCCTTGACATTACCTTCACCCCAAGTATGACACAATTAGAGGAGAAGAGTTACAAAATCAGTGAATACATATCTGGAATGGAAAATGCTCAGGAGTTCACAACCTTGGAGGTGGTAGCGGAGTTTCCAAAACTAAGGGACAGGGTAAACCCTCCACAAACATGGAGCTCTGCTGGCCTAAAAACTTTTTGAGAAACTGCCTCTGAGCTTCCACACTTGAAATATATGTTGTTTTCAGGAGATTTGGCTTCCTCTGTAGTGAGAACATCAAAGCTGGGTCTGCATCTATGTGACCTGGAGGACATGGTTTCTTATTTTCCAATGAACAAGATGAAGCAGTGCTGAATCCTCTCTTTGTAGGTAAACTGAGGCCACTGGGGACTAAGTGTCTCCCCGTGTGGACTGTGAAGCCATTTGGTCCTCTTCCACTTTTTGTGGTGTTTTGGCTGCTGCACTGTGAGTTTGGTATTTGTTTCACGAAATACTAGGAGCTAAACTGGGACACAGTGCTGGAGGGAGTTCTGTCACGTGTGGTGGGTCAGGGTCTGCAAGAGAATGCACCAACTAGGCTCCTATCTCTCACAGCTTGCCCCATTGCCCCCTTGTCCATATCAACCTGATTCTTAATTTTCCTCTGAAAACTCTCCATATAACAAGATGCCTTTACATATAAGGGTCTGTTGGCTGCACCATGTCAGTTACAAGCCATTTGGAATCCAATGGTAGATCCACATGGCCCTACCACGGATGTTTTATCAAACACCTCCCCACCACTGCTCTAGACCCACTACTCAGCAGGCTCCAAATTTCTGGCATCTCTGTTCTACACCATTTTCATGAAACTCAGTAAATCAAGGCACTGTCTGGTATACTCATGATCAGCAACAGGACATCCAATGTTTCTCCAGTGCCACCTGGTCATAGGAATTTCAAAAATTTCATGGTATTTATCTAGCCATTTTTCAAGCATGAAGTTGGAGGCACTGTGGGTTTCAGTTCATTCAGCAAACTTTAAATGGTGAGGAAGCTCATTTCAATGAAATCTCTGGAGAACTCTCACAGGCACGGCTTCCCAAAGAGTGGACAAAAGGTCACATTAGGCCAGGCCCATTGAGGTCTACAATGTGAGGTCCATGTGTGTTTTGACTCTCAACTATGGCTGCCAATTCTTTAAGAATAAAATCATGTGATATCCATGCTGAGATTCCCAGGCCTCTGTGGAAATCCAATTGGGGCCTAGGTCTCAGTTTCCAAGAGCGACTTTCATGCGTGGCCTCTTAAAATCCCAACAAAATTTATGGCAATGCTTCTCTGAGTTCAGTTCCAAAACCCAGTCTCTAAGGGGAATCACACCAGAGTTCAAGCCCACGTGGACCCAGTCATTTTTTCCAATGCCACACAAATGACCAAAATTAAAACCAAAACACTCCCACATGGCCCTCATCTTATTTCATATAGTCAATCATCTTAACCTCTGGCTGGAGGTTTCCATGAGGGGCGCAGCCCAAGACAGTGTCCAAAATCAGCTCGTTTGCCCCTCATTTGTCTAAAGTCAGGGTAGCCTGGACACCGTTTCTGTGAACCAGGAGTGAACAAATAAGCCTGCCGTTAATACTTCTGTGTTTCTCCAATTTGAGGCCTACTGATTTTAGGTATCGATTCTTTAGGTGATTTAGAGTCATGCGAAAACACAAGTACCTCTGCAGGGCTTTGAAGAACTCATTTGACCCAAAGAATCCCTATTGTCATTTGATGGAGTGCAGGAACCTAACAGAGGAAGGCAAGAGACTTCATCCACAATGAATGAAATTTTTTGCCATTTTGGTTTTGGAAGCTCACATGGGATCATTCTTAAGATCCATCAGGTGCTGAGAATCTAAGTCACAGCCACACACAGGCCCAAGAGGCTGATAAAGACACATCCCTTTCCAAAGCAATTAAGCAAAGAGCCACAGGTGAGGCCCATTCATTTCCATTTGAAAACTGTTTTTATCAGGCTTCACAAAGGGGTGGCCTGAGGCAAAGACCTTCCTGACATTCAGTGCAACACAACAATAAGTAAGCAAAAGGCCCAAAGCAGGGTTTCTGCACTGAGACTTTCCTGGTCACACTGATATCTGAGTTTTCTGAGATGCTCGCCATTCTCTTCAGCTATCCAGTACATGGCCATGTCACAGAGCTTGGAGGTGGTACATATTTTGGACACAAATCCATGAGCCTATTCTGGAGAGTGGCCAGAATTCAGGAAGAAAACTACAACTTAGAAAGATAGCAGGTGTTGCACATCGATAAGACAAGCTGCAGTCCATTCATATATTGGGCATGGGAAGATTTATACTAGACAGGACACATCCATTAATGCATTCTCTTTTCTAATGTCTACAACAACGGACACAGTGGGATACACAGAAAGAGAAACACTCGCCGTGTCAAATGACTTACTAGAAACTGTCCACTCCAAACCAAACAAACCACCTTTTCTATCTATTCTCAGAACATGAGACAAAACAACAAACCCACACCCACTCCCACAAAGGCACCTCCTTCCCCCAAGTACGTCTGTGACTATCCGGAGTGTCCTCTGACTGGTGGGCCATACTATGTTCCCCCGAAATGGCCTGTCTTCTCTCAGATCTTGTTTCCTTGACCAACTCTGTGAAGATGTCAGGAAAAAGTGGTTAGCCACTACCTGTTTTCTCAGGAAAGGTCCATCTTCAGAGCTCTCCTGGCATTTGGCCATCCTCACATCATTAGGTACCAAGAAAACTGACTCTGTCCTTGGTAAATCCAAACAAGTGAGCCCACTGGGACTGGGACTGGGACTGCCTCTGGGTGCCTGGCTTCTTGGATACCAAGTTCAGAGAGTTCCATCACCAAGGAAATGAGGTATGTCACATTCTTTGGAACTGAATGAGGTCACTGCCGTGGCAACCACTTTGTCCTAACAGTTGCTTCCAAGGGTAACATAAGATGGAGGTTGCCCCTACTTCCTGTGACACTTTCATAAGGTAGAATGTATATCACCATTGGCACCCGGGAACAGCTCTCCACTCAGCCCTGGTTTGGTCCATCTTCTGTACAATAAGAAGAGAGAGAGGCAGATTCAGACACATCCCTTCATCCTGACCAGGTTGTTTGCCATGGAAGATGACTTTTGCTCTCTCAGGTGCTTCATACCTGCCTACAACTTCTCCAGGTATCATTTGTGCATGGACATTTGAGGTTCTCATCAGGTGGAAGGTCCCCAACTTTCCTGTATTGTAAGAACCACTCTGTCCCTGCTCTTCTGTAAAATGATTGAGGGAACAGTGTATACTTGGGGTTAAAAACAGGTTTGATTTGGGTTACGAGTGATTCTGTGTGATGAATAATGGTATTGGGAACCTGCAATATTTACAAGAATATAGAGGTGAAATATAAGTAGGAAAACAGAAATCTAGGTATGATTTGAAGCCCAGAAGGGTTTTGCCCTTGATTGGGATACTTAGCTTTGAATGATGTTCTGCAAAGATGCCTCAGATAATTCGATATACAATGGCATAGGACCTTGTACATTGGATGATTGAATTTAGAGAGAACATCCAGTCAAAAAGGGATATTCAATAGGATTAGGAAGATAGTCGGTAGGTTTAGGAAGAAGAGTGAGTATAGAATTTGGACCAAAAGTTCTTTAGCAATAGACTTTCGGTTGTTGAGTGAATGTAAATGTCAGCACATATGAAGAGTCAGTCACTATGTTGAACTGGGGAAAATATGTAGAAAAGCAGATATCAATAGAAATATTAGGAAATCAGGCAAACTATAAAGTGAGTGATAGAATTAGACATTTTCAACAGGGTTGAGTTTGAATATATAAATTAGGAAAAAAACAAATATGTAGTCACCAATAGGATTGACAATTGACAGCATTAGGCAACCTGGACATGGATGTTTTTAGAAATCCATGTTCACTTTCCATTTAGGCTTTGGTACAATCATAAGTGTGACCTTTCCATTTTTTGTCCAGAATATTACTGTGATAATGAGGTGACATGAGTATTTCTTTCACCATTTCTGGGAGCAATATATTGAAGATGTAAAATGAGAATCGGGGTTACAAAGAGGTTTACCCTGTTTCTAGGAATATAGAGAAAAAGCATGAATAGACCATACTGTGAATAAATAATATAACTTTTTTGAACTTTAAATAATGAACTGAACTGATATCTGAAAAATTAAAGGAAATCGTATATTGATATACAATCATTCATTCCAACCAGGTATATATGTAATGGAAATATTTGTGTTTTGGTTTATCATGAAGAGTGTGTGACGTTTGCTTCAAAATAATTATGGAAATTCAAAATAATGTATTGGAAAGAAGTCTCATGAAAAGACCAGTCAAGAAACCCTGACAATACATGTGTTCTGAAGCAAGAAGTGGTGAAAGTTGAAACAAATGCTTATTAATTTGTGAACTTGTGGATGAAATGTATATCCTGTGATGTGCAAAAACTGAAGAAACAATAATGTACCAGTGTCGAATACAAATGAATGACAAATTACATATCATGTCCCATAGGAGTCTACTTGCATTGATGTTAGACTGTGTCAGTTACTGTAGAATAATTAGGATTTGTATGCACCATTCACTGAAGTTAGTTTTCAGTACTAGGAAACAAATATGTATTTAAGGTGGATGAATATTTCTGATTATCATCTTGTGAAAAGTGGATTATAAATCCACATACATGAACATGAATGAATTTAGAGAGTGTATATTAGACACATATATTTCATATTTTGAAAATTTGGAGAGTATATCTATATCTATATCTATATCTATACACACACACACACACACACACACACACACAACTCACAGACATTAAAAAGTACCAATATAAATGCCAATCGAAATTCATCAGTAAATATGTATCATCCACAAATGCAAAAATATTTATTTTACTGAACATGAGCTAATGAATAATGTTGTTCTACTAGGACGCTCTCCTATAAGTTGAATTTTCATTTCCAACAGCATTTAGGAGGAGTGAACTCTTCTCACAATTTGTATCTGCCAAGACAGCCACCTCACAAAAATGTACGTGTGATACCTGGTAGGATTCTATATATGCATATAAATATACATGTGTGAATAGACTACAGAAAAAGGAAACAAAAATTCACATATTTGTTAAGTTTAAAACACATGGAGAATATTTCAAATAAATTTGACTAGATTTATAACTCCTACCTTATATAATGCAAATGTCAAGTCCAACTATACAACATGTCTCCTCTGAAGTACTTGTATTTCTAATGTGTTGGGTTAATTTTCTCCATTATATTAGGATGAATAGTCTGAGTCTACTAGGTATGGGTTAGTGTCAGGGATTCAGTATTTCGAATGGAAAATTGGAAAATGAATCCAATGTGTATGTAAATATATGCTGCACAAATATCCTCCCGCTCTCATCCAGAACAATGCCTTGACATTACCTTCACCCCAAGTATGACACAATTAGAGGAGAAGAGTTACAAAATCAGTGAATACATATCTGGAATGGAAAATGCTCAGGAGTTCACAACCTTGGAGGTGGTAGCGGAGTTTCCAAAACTAAGGGACAGGGTAAACCCTCCACAAACATGGAGCTCTGCTGGCCTAAAAACTTTTTGAGAAACTGCCTCTGAGCTTCCACACTTGAAATATATGTTGTTTTCAGGAGATTTGGCTTCCTCTGTAGTGAGAACATCAAAGCTGGGTCTGCATCTATGTGACCTGGAGGACATGGTTTCTTATTTTCCAATGAACAAGATGAAGCAGTGCTGAATCCTCTCTTTGTAGGAAAACTGAGGCCACTGGGGACTAAGTGTCTCCCCGTGTGGACTGTGAAGCCATTTGGTCCTCTTCCACTTTTTGTGGTGTTTTGGCTGCTGCACTGTGAGTTTGGTATTTGTTTCACGAAATACTAGGAGCTAAACTGGGACACAGTGCTGGAGGGAGTTCTGTCACGTGTGGTGGGTCAGGGTCTGCAAGAGAATGCACCAACTAGGCTCCTATCTCTCACAGCTTGCCCCATTGCCCCCTTGTCCATATCAACCTGATTCTTAATTTTCCTCTGAAAACTCTCCATATAACAAGATGCCTTTACATATAAGGGTCTGTTGGCTGCACCATGTCAGTTACAAGCCATTTGGAATCCAATGGTAGATCCACATGGCCCTACCACGGATGTTTTATCAAACACCTCCCCACCACTGCTCTAGACCCACTACTCAGCAGGCTCCAAATTTCTGGCATCTCTGTTCTACACCATTTTCATGAAACTCAGTAAATCAAGGCACTGTCTGGTATACTCATGATCAGCAACAGGACATCCAATGTTTCTCCAGTGCCACCTGGTCATAGGAATTTCAAAAATTTCATGGTATTTATCTAGCCATTTTTCAAGCATGAAGTTGGAGGCACTGTGGGTTTCAGTTCATTCAGCAAACTTTAAATGGTGAGGAAGCTCATTTCAATGAAATCTCTGGAGAACTCTCACAGGCACGGCTTCCCAAAGAGTGGACAAAAGGTCACATTAGGCCAGGCCCATTGAGGTCTACAATGTGAGGTCCATGTGTGTTTTGACTCTCAACTATGGCTGCCAATTCTTTAAGAATAAAATCATGTGATATCCTTGCTGAGATTCCCAGGCCTCTGTGGAAATCCAATTGGGGCCTAGGTCTCAGTTTCCAAGAGCGACTTTCATGCGTGGCCTCTTAAAATCCCAACAAAATTTATGGCAATGCTTCTCTGAGTTCAGTTCCAAAACCCAGTCTCTAAGGGGAATCACACCAGAGTTCAAGCCCACGTGGACCCAGTCATTTTTTCCAATGCCACACAAATGACCAAAATTAAAACCAAAACACTCCCACATGGCCCTCATCTTATTTCATATAGTCAATCATCTTAACCTCTGGCTGGAGGTTTCCATGAGGGGCGCAGCCCAAGACAGTGTCCAAAATCAGCTCGTTTGCCCCTCATTTGTCTAAAGTCAGGGTAGCCTGGACACTGTTTCTGTGAACCAGGAGTGAACAAATAAGCCTGCCGTTAATACTTCTGTGTTTCTCCAATTTGAGGCCTACTGATTTTAGGTATCGATTCTTTAGGTGATTTAGAGTCATGCGAAAACACAAGTACCTCTGCAGGGCTTTGAAGAACTCATTTGACCCAAAGAATCCCTATTGTCATTTGATGGAGTGCAGGAACCTAACAGAGGAAGGCAAGAGACTTCATCCACAATGAATGAAATTTTTTGCCATTTTGGTTTTGGAAGCTCACATGGGATCATTCTTAAGATCCATCAGGTGCTGAGAATCTAAGTCACAGCCACACACAGGCCCAAGAGGCTGATAAAGACACATCCCTTTCCAAAGCAATTAAGCAAAGAGCCACAGGTGAGGCCCATTCATTTCCATTTGAAAACTGTTTTTATCAGGCTTCACAAAGGGGTGGCCTGAGGCAAAGACCTTCCTGACATTCAGTGCAACACAACAATAAGTAAGCAAAAGGCCCAAAGCAGGGTTTCTGCACTGAGACTTTCCTGGTCACACTGATATCTGAGTTTTCTGAGATGCTCGCCATTCTCTTCAGCTATCCAGTACATGGCCATGTCACAGAGCTTGGAGGTGGTACATATTTTGGACACAAATCCATGAGCCTATTCTGGAGAGTGGCCAGAATTCAGGAAGAAAACTACAACTTAGAAAGATAGCAGGTGTTGCACATCGATAAGACAAGCTGCAGTCCATTCATATATTGGGCATGGGAAGATTTACACTAGACAGGACACATCCATTAATGCATTCTCTTTTCTAATGTCTACAACAACGGACACAGTGGGATACACAGAAACAGAAACACTCGCCGTGTCAAATGACTTACTAGAAACTGTCCACTCCAAACCAAACAAACCGCCTTTTCTATCTATTCTCAGAACATGAGACAAAACAACAAACCCACACCCACTCCCACAAAGGCACCTCCTTCCCCCAAGTACGTCTGTGACTATCCGGAGTGTTCTCTGACTGGTGGGCCATACTATGTTCCCCCGAAATGGCCTGTCTTCTCTCAGATCTTGTTTCCTTGACCAACTCTGTGAAGATGTCAGGAAAACGTGGTTAGCCACTACCTGTTTTCTCAGGAAAGGTCCATCTTCAGAGCTCTCCTGGCATTTGGCCATCCTCACATCATTAGGTACCAAGAAAACTGACTCTGTCCTTGGTAAATCCAAACAAGTGAGCCCACTGGGACTGGGACTGGGACTGCCTCTGGGTGCCTGGCTTCTTGGATACCAAGTTCAGAGAGTTCCATCACCAAGGAAATGAGGTATGTCACATTCTTTGGAACTGAATGAGGTCACTGCCTTGGCAACCACTTTGTCCTAACAGTTGCTTCCAAGGGTAACATAAGATGGAGGTTGCCCCTACTTCCTGTGACACTTTCATAAGGTAGAATGTATATCACCATTGGCACCCGGGAACAGCTCTCCACTCAGCCCTGGTTTGGTCCATCTTCTGTACAATAAGAAGAGAGAGAGGCAGATTCAG
Organism: Callospermophilus lateralis; assembly: GCF_048772815.1. Lineage (NCBI taxonomy): Eukaryota > Metazoa > Chordata > Mammalia > Rodentia > Sciuridae > Callospermophilus > Callospermophilus lateralis. Next base: position 5,751,603 of record NW_027514462.1, on the reverse strand, counting down.
ACACATCCCTTCATCCTGACCAGGTTGTTTGCCATGGAAGATGACTTTTGCTCTCTCAGGTGCTTCATACCTGCCTACAACTTCTCCAGGTATCATTTGTGCATGGACATTTGAGGTTCTCATCAGGTGGAAGGTCCCCAACTTTCCTGTATTGTAAGAACCACTCTGTCCCTGCTCTTCTGTAAAATGATTGAGGGAACAGTGTATACTTGGGGTTAAAAACAGGTTTGATTTGGGTTACGAGTGATTCTGTGTGATGAATAATGGTATTGGGAACCTGCAATATTTACAAGAATATAGAGGTGAAATATAAGTAGGAAAACAGAAATCTAGGTATGATTTGAAGCCCAGAAGGGTTTTGCCCTTGATTGGGATACTTAGCTTTGAATGATGTTCTGCAAAGATGCCTCAGATAATTCGATATAAAATGGCATAGGACCTTGTACATTGGATGATTGAATTTAGAGAGAACATCCAGTCAAAAAGGGATATTCAATAGGATTAGGAAGATAGTCGGTAGGTTTAGGAAGAAGAGTGAGTATAGAATTTGGACCAAAAGTTCTTTAGCAATAGACTTTCGGTTGTTGAGTGAATGTAAACGTCAGGACATATGAAGACTCAGTCACTATGTTGAACTGGGGAAAATATGTAGAAAAGCAGATATCAATAGAAATATTAGGAAATCAGGCAAACTATAAAGTGAGTGATAGAATTAGACATTTTCAACAGGGTTGAGTTTGAATATATAAATTAGGAAAAAAACAAATATGTAGTCACCAATAGGATTGACAATTGACAGCATTAGGCAACCTGGACATGGATGTTTTTAGAAATCCATGTTCACTTTCCATTTAGGCTTTGGTACAATCATAAGTGTGACCTTTCCATTTTTTGTCCAGAATATTACTGTGATAATGAGGTGACATGAGTATTTCTTTCACCATTTCTGGGAGCAATATATTGAAGATGTAAAATGAGAATCGGGGTTACAAAGAGGTTTACCCTGTTTCTAGGAATATAGAGAAAAAGCATGAATAGACCATACTGTGAATAAATAATATAACTTTTTTGAACTTTAAATAATGAACTGAACTGATATCTGAAAAATTAAAGGAAATCGTATATTGATATACAATCATTCATTCCAACCAGGTATATATGTAATGGAAATATTTGTGTTTTGGTTTACCATGAAGAGTGTGTGACGTTTGCTTCAAAATGATTATGGAAATTCAAAATAATGTATTGGAAAGAAGTCTCATGAAAAGACCAGTCAAGAAACCCTGACAATACATGTGTTCTGAAGCAAGAAGTGGTGAAAGTTGAAACAAATGCTTATTAATTTGTGAACTTGTGCATGAAATGTATATCCTGTGATGTGCAAAAACTGAAGAAACAATAATGTACCAGTGTCGAATACAAATGAATGACAAATTACATATCATGTCCCATAGGAGTCTACTTGCATTGATGTTAGACTGTGTCAGTTACTGTAGAATAATTAGGATTTGTATGCACCATTCACTGAAGTTAGTTTTCAGTACTAGGAAACAAATATGTATTTAAGGTGGATGAATATTTCTGATTATCATCTTGTGAAAAGTGGATTATAAATCCACATACATGAACATGAATGAATTTAGAGAGTGTATATTAGACACATATATTTCATATTTTGAAAATTTGGAGAGTATATCTATATCTATATCTATATCTATACACACACACACACACACACACACACACACACACACAACTCACAGACATTAAAAAGTACCAATATAAATGCCAATCGAAATTCATCAGTAAATATGTATCATCCACAAATGCAAAAATATTTATTTTACTGAACATGAGCTAATGAATAATGTTGTTCTACTAGGACGCTCTCCTATAAGTTGAATTTTCATTTCCAACAGCATTTAGAAGGAGTGAACTCTTCTCACAATTTGTATCTGCCAAGACAGCCACCTCACAAAAATGTACGTGTGATACCTGGTAGGATTCTATATATGCATATAAATATACATGTGTGAATAGACTACAGAAAAAGGAAACAAAAATTCACATATTTGTTAAGTTTAAAACACATGGAGAATATTTCAAATAAATTTGACTAGATTTATAACTCCTACCTTATATAATGCAAATGTCAAGTCCAACTATACAACATGTCTCCTCTGAAGTACTTGTATTTCTAATGTGTTGGGTTAATTTTCTCCATTATATTAGGATGAATAGTCTGAGTCTACTAGGTATGGGTTAGTGTCAGGGATTCAGTATTTCGAATGGAAAATTGGAAAATGAATCCAATGTGTATGTAAATATATGCTGCACAAATATCCTCCCGCTCTCATCCAGAACAATGCCTTGACATTACCTTCACCCCAAGTATGACACAATTAGAGGAGAAGAGTTACAAAATCAGTGAATACATATCTGGAATGGAAAATGCTCAGGAGTTCACAACCTTGGAGGTGGTAGCGGAGTTTCCAAAACTAAGGGACAGGGTAAACCCTCCACAAACATGGAGCTCTGCTGGCCTAAAAACTTTTTGAGAAACTGCCTCTGAGCTTCCACACTTGAAATATATGTTGTTTTCAGGAGATTTGGCTTCCTCTGTAGTGAGAACATCAAAGCTGGGTCTGCATCTATGTGACCTGGAGGACATGGTTTCTTATTTTCCAATGAACAAGATGAAGCAGTGCTGAATCCTCTCTTTGTAGGTAAACTGAGGCCACTGGGGACTAAGTGTCTCCCCGTGTGGACTGTGAAGCCATTTGGTCCTCTTCCACTTTTTGTGGTGTTTTGGCTGCTGCACTGTGAGTTTGGTATTTGTTTCACGAAATACTAGGAGCTAAACTGGGACACAGTGCTGGAGGGAGTTCTGTCACGTGTGGTGGGTCAGGGTCTGCAAGAGAATGCACCAACTAGGCTCCTATCTCTCACAGCTTGCCCCATTGCCCCCTTGTCCATATCAACCTGATTCTTAATTTTCCTCTGAAAACTCTCCATATAACAAGATGCCTTTACATATAAGGGTCTGTTGGCTGCACCATGTCAGTTACAAGCCATTTGGAATCCAATGGTAGATCCACATGGCCCTACCACGGATGTTTTATCAAACACCTCCCCACCACTGCTCTAGACCCACTACTCAGCAGGCTCCAAATTTCTGGCATCTCTGTTCTACACCATTTTCATGAAACTCAGTAAATCAAGGCACTGTCTGGTATACTCATGATCAGCAACAGGACATCCAATGTTTCTCCAGTGCCACCTGGTCATAGGAATTTCAAAAATTTCATGGTATTTATCTAGCCATTTTTCAAGCATGAAGTTGGAGGCACTGTGGGTTTCAGTTCATTCAGCAAACTTTAAATGGTGAGGAAGCTCATTTCAATGAAATCTCTGGAGAACTCTCACAGGCACGGCTTCCCAAAGAGTGGACAAAAGGTCACATTAGGCCAGGCCCATTGAGGTCTACAATGTGAGGTCCATGTGTGTTTTGACTCTCAACTATGGCTGCCAATTCTTTAAGAATAAAATCATGTGATATCCTTGCTGAGATTCCCAGGCCTCTGTGGAAATCCAATTGGGGCCTAGGTCTCAGTTTCCAAGAGCGACTTTCATGCGTGGCCTCTTAAAATCCCAACAAAATTTATGGCAATGCTTCTCTGAGTTCAGTTCCAAAACCCAGTCTCTAAGGGGAATCACACCAGAGTTCAAGCCCACGTGGACCCAGTCATTTTTTCCAATGCCACACAAATGACCAAAATTAAAACCAAAACACTCCCACATGGCCCTCATCTTATTTCATATAGTCAATCATCTTAACCTCTGGCTGGAGGTTTCCATGAGGGGCGCAGCCCAAGACAGTGTCCAAAATCAGCTCGTTTGCCCCTCATTTGTCTAAAGTCAGGGTAGCCTGGACACCGTTTCTGTGAACCAGGAGTGAACAAATAAGCCTGCCGTTAATACTTCTGTGTTTCTCCAATTTGAGGCCTACTGATTTTAGGTATCGATTCTTTAGGTGATTTAGAGTCATGCGAAAACACAAGTACCTCTGCAGGGCTTTGAAGAACTCATTTGACCCAAAGAATCCCTATTGTCATTTGATGGAGTGCAGGAACCTAACAGAGGAAGGCAAGAGACTTCATCCACAATGAATGAAATTTTTTGCCATTTTGGTTTTGGAAGCTCACATGGGATCATTCTTAAGATCCATCAGGTGATGAGAATCTAAGTCACAGCCACACACAGGCCCAAGAGGCTGATAAAGACACATCCCTTTCCAAAGCAATTAAGCAAAGAGCCACAGGTGAGGCCCATTCATTTCCATTTGAAAACTGTTTTTATCAGGCTTCACAAAGGGGTGGCCTGAGGCAAAGACCTTCCTGACATTCAGTGCAACACAACAATAAGTAAGCAAAAGGCCCAAAGCAGGGTTTCTGCACTGAGACTTTCCTGGTCACACTGATATCTGAGTTTTCTGAGATGCTCGCCATTCTCTTCAGCTATCCAGTACATGGCCATGTCACAGAGCTTGGAGGTGGTACATATTTTGGACACAAATCCATGAGCCTATTCTGGAGAGTGGCCAGAATTCAGGAAGAAAACTACAACTTAGAAAGATAGCAGGTGTTGCACATCGATAAGACAAGCTGCAGTCCATTCATATATTGGGCATGGGAAGATTTATACTAGACAGGACACATCCATTAATGCATTCTCTTTTCTAATGTCTACAACAACGGACACAGTGGGATACACAGAAAGAGAAACACTCGCCGTGTCAAATGACTTACTAGAAACTGTCCACTCCAAACCAAACAAACCGCCTTTTCTATCTATTCTCAGAACATGAGACAAAACAACAAACCCACACCCACTCCCACAAAGGCACCTCCTTCCCCCAAGTACGTCTGTGACTATCCGGAGTGTCTTCTGACTGGTGGGCCATACTATGTTCCCCCGAAATGGCCTGTCTTCTCTCAGATCTTGTTTCCTTGACCAACTCTGTGAAGATGTCAGGAAAAAGTGGTTAGCCACTACCTGTTTTCTCAGGAAAGGTCCATCTTCAGAGCTCTCCTGGCATTTGGCCATCCTCACATCATTAGGTACCAAGAAAACTGACTCTGTCCTTGGTAAATCCAAACAAGTGAGCCCACTGGGACTGGGACTGGGACTGCCTCTGGGTGCCTGGCTTCTTGGATACCAAGTTCAGAGAGTTCCATCACCAAGGAAATGAGGTATGTCACATTCTTTGGAACTGAATGAGGTCACTGCCTTGGCAACCACTTTGTCCTAACAGTTGCTTCCAAGGGTAACATAAGATGGAGGTTGCCCCTACTTCCTGTGACACTTTCATAAGGTAGAATGTATATCACCATTGGCACCCGGGAACAGCTCTCCACTCAGCCCTGGTTTGGTCCATCTTCTGTACAATAAGAAGAGAGAGAGGCAGATTCAGACACATCCCTTCATCCTGACCAGGTTGTTTGCCATGGAAGATGACTTTTGCTCTCTCAGGTGCTTCATACCTGCCTACAACTTCTCCAGGTATCATTTGTGCATGGACATTTGAGGTTCTCATCAGGTGGAAGGTCCCCAACTTTCCTGTATTGTAAGAACCACTCTGTCCCTGCTCTTCTGTAAAATGATTGAGGGAACAGTGTATACTTGGGGTTAAAAACAGGTTTGATTTGGGTTACGAGTGATTCTGTGTGATGAATAATGGTATTGGGAACCTGCAATATTTACAAGAATATAGAGGTGAAATATAAGTAGGAAAACAGAAATCTAGGTATGATTTGAAGCCCAGAAGGGTTTTGCCCTTGATTGGGATACTTAGCTTTGAATGATGTTCTGCAAAGATGCCTCAGATAATTCGATATAAAATGGCATAGGACCTTGTACATTGGATGATTGAATTTAGAGAGAACATCCAGTCAAAAAGGGATATTCAATAGGATTAGGAAGATAGTCGGTAGGTTTAGGAAGAAGAGTGAGTATAGAATTTGAACCAAAAGTTCTTTAGCAATAGACTTTCGGTTGTTGAGTGAATGTAAATGTCAGCACATATGAAGAGTCAGTCACTATGTTGAACTGGGGAAAATATGTAGAAAAGCAGATATCAATAGAAATATTAGGAAATCAGGCAAAGTATAAAGTGAGTGATAGAATTAGACATTTTCAACAGGGTTGAGTTTGAATATATAAATTAGGAAAAAAACAAATATGTAGTCACCAATAGGATTGACAATTGACAGCATTAGGCAACCTGGACATGGATGTTTTTAGAAATCCATGTTCACTTTCCATTTAGGCTTTGGTACAATCATAAGTGTGACCTTTCCATTTTTTGTCCAGAATATTACTGTGATAATGAGGTGACATGAGTATTTCTTTCACCACTTCTGGGAGCAATATATTGAAGGTGTAAAATGAGAATCGGGGTTACAAAGAGGTGTACCCTGTTTCTAGGAATATAGAGAAAAAGCATGAATAGACCATACTGTGAATAAATAATATAACTTTTTTGAACTTTAAATAATGAACTGAACTGATATCTGAAAAATTAAAGGAAATCGTATATTGATATACAATCATTCATTCCAACCAGGTATATATGTAATGGAAATATTTCTGTTTTGGTTTACCATGAAGAGTGTGTGACGTTTGCTTCAAAATGATTATGGAAATTCAAAATAATGTATTGGAAAGAAGTCTCATGAAAAGACCAGTCAAGAAACCCTGACAATACATGTGTTCTGAAGCAAGAAGTGGTGAAAGTTGAAACAAATGCTTATTAATTTGTGAACTTGTGCATGAAATGTATATCCTGTGATGTGCAAAAACTGAAGAAACAATAATGTACCAGTGTCGAACACAAATGAATGACAAATTACATATCATGTCCCATAGGAGTCTACTTGCATTGATGTTAGACTGTGTCAGTTACTGTAGAATAATTAGGATTTGTATGCACCATTCACTGAAGTTAGTTTTCAGTACTAGGAAACAAATATGTATTTAAGGTGGATGAATATTTCTGATTATCATCTTGTGAAAAGTGGATTATAAATCCACATACATGAACATGAATGAATTTAGAGAGTGTATATTAGACACATATATTTCATATTTTGAAAATTTGGAGAGTATATCTATATCTATATCTATATCTATACACACACACACACACACAAACACACACACACACACACACAACTAACAGACATTAAAAAGTACCAATATAAATGCCAATCGAAATTCATCAGTAAATATGTATCATCCACAAATGCAAAAATATTTATTTTACTGAACATGAGCTAATGAATAATGTTGTTCTACTAGGACGCTCTCCTATAAGTTGAATTTTCATTTCCAACAGCATTTAGGAGGAGTGAACTCTTCTCACAATTTGTATCTGCCAAGACAGCCACCTCACAAAAATGTACGTGTGATACCTGGTAGGATTCTATATATGCATATAAATATGCATGTGTGAATAGACTACAGAAAAAGGAAACAAAAATTCACATATTTGTTAAGTTTAAAACACATGGAGAATATTTCAAATAAATTTGACTAGATTTATAACTCCTACCTTATATAATGCAAATGTCAAGTCCAACTATACAACATGTCTCCTCTGAAGTACTTGTATTTCTAATGTGTTGGGTTAATTTTCTCCATTATATTAGGATGAATAGTCTGAGTCTACTAGGTATGGGTTAGTGTCAGGGATTCAGTATTTCGAATGGAAAATTGGAAAATGAATCCAATGTGTATGTAAATATATGCTGCACAAATATCCTCCCGCTCTCATCCAGAACAATGCCTTGACATTACCTTCACCCCAAGTAAGACACAATTAGAGGAGAAGAGTTACAAAATCAGTGAATACATATCTGGAATGGAAAATGCTCAGGAGTTCACAACCTTGGAGGTGGTAGAGGAGTTTCCAAAACTAAGGGACAGGGTAAACCCTCCACAAACATGGAGCTCTGCTGGAAAAAAAACTTTTTGAGAAACTGCCTCTGAGCTTCCACACTTGAAATATATGTTGTTTTCAGGAGATTTGGCTTCCTCTGTAGTGAGAACATCAAAGCTGGGTCTGCATCTATGTGACCTGGAGGACATGGTTTCTTATTTTCCAATGAACAAGATGAAGCAGTGCTGAATCCTCTCTTTGTAGGTAAACTGAGGCCACTGGGGACTAAGTGTCTCCCCGTGTGGACTGTGAAGCCATTTGGTCCTCTTCCACTTTTTGTGGTGTTTTGGCTGCTGCACTGTGAGTTTGGTATTTGTTTCACGAAATACTAGGAGCTAAACTGGGACACAGTGCTGGAGGGAGTTCTGTCACGTGTGGTGGGTCAGGGTCTGCAAGAGAATGCACCAACTAGGCTCCTATCTCTCACAGCTTGCCCCATTGCCCCCTTGTCCATATCAACCTGATTCTTAATTTTCCTCTGAAAACTCTCCATATAACAAGATGCCTTTACATATAAGGGTCTGTTGGCTGCACCATGTCAGTTACAAGCCATTTGGAATCCAATGGTAGATCCACATGGCCCTACCACGGATGTTTTATCAAACACCTCCCCACCACTGCTCTAGACCCACTACTCAGCAGGCTCCAAATTTCTGGCATCTCTGTTCTACACCATTTTCATGAAACTCAGTAAATCAAGGCACTGTCTGGTATACTCATGATCAGCAACAGGACATCCAATGTTTCTCCAGTGCCACCTGGTCATAGGAATTTCAAAAATTTCATGGTATTTATCTAGCCATTTTTCAAGCATGAAGTTGGAGGCACTGTGGGTTTCAGTTCATTCAGCAAACATTAAATGGTGAGGAAGCTCATTTCAATGAAATCTCTGGAGAACTCTCACAGGCATGGCTTCCCAAAGAGTGGACAAAATGTCACATTAGGCCAGGCCCATTGAGGTCTACAATGTGAGGTCCATGTGTGTTTTGACTCTCAACTATGGCTGCCATTTCTTTAAGAATAAAATCATGTGATATCCTTGCTGAGATTCCCAGGCCTCTGTGGAAATCCACCCAGGGATAGGTCTCAGTTTCCAAGAGCGACTTTCATGCATGGCCTCTTAAAATCCCAACAAAATTCATGGCAATGCTTCTCTGAGTTCAGTTCCAAAACCCAGTCTCTAAGGGGAATCACACCAGAGTTCAAGCACACGTGGACCTAGTCATTTTTTCCAATGCCACACAAATGACCAAAATTAAAACCAAAACACTCCCACATGGCCCTCATCTTATTTCATATAGTCAATCATCTTAACCTCTGGCTGGAGGTTTCCATGAGGGGCGCAGCCCAAGACAGTGTCCAAAATCAGCTCGTTTGCCCCTCATTTGTCTAAAGTCAGGGTAGCCTGGACACCGTTTCTGTGAACCAGGAGTGAACAAATAAGCCTGCCGTTAATACTTCTGTGTTTCTTCAATTTGAGGCCTACTGATTTTAGGTATCGATTCTTTAGGTGATTTAGAGTCATGCAAAACCACAAGCACTTCTGCAGGGCTTTGAAGAACTCATTTGACCCAAAGAATCCCTATTGTCATTTGATGGAGTGCAGGAACCTAACAGAGGAAGGCAAGAGACTTCATCCACAATGAATGAAATTTTTTGCCATTTTGGTTTTGGAAGCTCACATGGGATCATTCTTAAGATCCATCAGGTGCTGAGAATCTAAGTCACAGCCACACACAGGCCCAAGAGGCTGATAAAGACACATCCCTTTCCAAAGCAATTAAGCAAAGAGCCACAGGTGAGGCCCATTCATTTCCATTTGAAAACTGTTTTCTTCAGGCTTCACAAAGGGGTGGCCTGAGGCAAAGACCTTCCTGACATTCAGTGCAACACAACAATAAGTAAGCAAAAGGCCCAAAGCAGGGTTTCTGCACTGAGACTTTCCTTGTCACACTGATATCTGAGTTTTCTGAGATGCTCGCCATTCTCATCAGCTATCCAGTACATGGCCATGTCACAGAGCTTGGAGGTGGTACATATTTTGGACACAAATCCATGAGCCTATTCTGGAGAGTGGCCAGAATTCAGGAAGAAAACTACAACTTAGAAAGATAGCATGTGTTGCACTTCGATAAGTCAAGCTGCAGTCCATTCATATATTGGGCATGGGAAGATTTATACTAGACAGGACACATCCATTAACGCATTCTCTTTTCTAATGTCTACAACAACGGACACAGTGGGATACACAGAAACAGAAACACTCGCCGTGTCAAATGACTTACTAGAAACTGTCCACTCCAAACCAAACAAACCGCCTTTCCTATCTATTCTGAGAACATGAGACAAAACAACAAACCCACACCCACTCCCACAAAGGCACCTCCTTGCCCCAAGTAGGTCTGTGACTATCCGGAGTGTCCTCTGAATGGTGGGCCATACTATGTTCCCCCGAAATGGCCTGTCTTCTCTCAGATCTTGTTTCCTTGACCATCTCTGTGAAGATGTCAGGAAAAAGTGGTTAGCCACTACCTGTTTTCTCAGGAAAGGTCCATCTTCAGAGCTCTCCTGGCATTTGGCCATCCTCACATCATTAGGTACCAAGAAAACTGACTCTGTCCTTGATAAATCCAAACAAGTGAGCCCACTGGGACTGGGACTGCGACTGCCTCTGGGTGCCTGGCTTCTTGGATACCAAGTTCAGAGAGTTCCATCACCAAGGAAATGAGGTATGTCACATTCTTTGGAACTGAATGAGGTCACTGCCTTGGCAACCACTTTGTCCTAACAGTTGCTTCAAAGGGTAACATAAAATGGAGGTTGCCCCCGCTTCCTGTGACACTTTCATAAGGTAGAATGTATATCACCATTGGCACCCCGGAACAGCTCTCCACTCAGGCCTGGTTTGGTCCATCTTCTCTACAATATGAAGAGAGAGATTCAGATTCAGACACATCCCTTCATCCTGACCAGGTTGTTTGCCATGGAAGATGACTTTTGCTCTCTCAGGTGCTTCATACCTGCCTACAACTTCTCCAGGTATCATTTGTGCATGGACATTTGAGGTTCTCATCAGGTGGAAGGTCCCCAACTTTCCTGTATTGTAAGAACCACTCTGTCCCTGCTCTTCTGTAAAATGATTGAGGGAACAGTGTATACTTGGGGTTAAAAACAGGTTTGATTTGGGTTACGAGTGATTCTGTGTGATGAATAATGGTATTGGGAACTTGCAATATTTACAAGAATATAGAGGTGAAATATAAGTAGGAAAACAGAAATCTAGGTATGATTTGAAGCCCAGAAGGGTTTTGCCCTTGATTGGGATACTTAGCTTTGAATGATGTTCTGCAAAGATGCCTCAGATAATTCGATATACAATGGCATAGGACCTTGTACATTGGATGATTGAATTTAGAAGAGAACATCCAGTCAAAAAGGGATATTCAGTAGGATTAGGAAGATAGTCGGTAGGTTTAGGAAGAAGAGTGAGTATAGGATTTGGACCAAAAGTTCTTTAGCAATAGACTTTCGGTTGTTGAGTGAATGTAAATGTCAGCACATATGAAGGGTCAGTCACTATGTTGAACTGGGGAAAATATGTAGAAAAGCAGATATCAATAGAAACATTACGAAATCAGGCAAAGTATAAAGTGAGTGATAGAATTAGACATTTTCAACAGGGTTGAGTTTGAATATATAAATTAGGAAAAAAACAAATATGTAGTCACTAATAGGATTGACAATTGACAGCATTAGGCAACCTGGACATGGATTTTTTTAGAAATCCATGTTCACTTTCCATTTAGGCTTTGGTACAATCATAAGTGTGACCTTTCCATTTTTGGTCCAGAATATTACTGTGATAATGAGGTGACATGAGTATTTCTTTCACCATTTCTGGGAGTAATATATTGAAGATGTAAAATGAGAATCAGTTGTACAAAGAGGTGTACCCTGTTTCTAGGAACATAGAGAAAAACCATGAATAGACCATACTGTGAATAAATAATATACCTTTTTTGAACTTTAAATAATGAATTGAACTGATATCTGAAAAATTAAAGGAAATCGTATATTGATATACAATCATTCATTCCAACCAGGTATATATGTAATGGAAATATTTGTGTTTAGGTTTATCATGAAGAGTGTGTGAGTTTTGCTTCAAAATGATTATGGAAATTCAAAATAATGTGTTTGGAAAGAAGTCTCATGAAAAGACCAGTCAAGAAACCCTGACAATACATGTGTTCTGAAGCAAGAAGTGGTGAAAGTTGAAACAAATTCTTATTGATTTGTGAACTTGTGTATGAAATGTATATCCTGTGATGTGCAAAAACTGAAGAAACAATAATGTACCAGTGTCGAATACAAATGAATGACAAATTACAGATCATGTCCCATAGGAGTCTACTTGCATTGATGTTAGACTGGGTCAATTACTGTAGAATAATTAGGATTTGTATGCACCATTCACTGAAGTTAGTTTTCAGTACTAGGAAACAAATATGTATTTAAGGTGGATGAATATTTCTGATTATAATCTTGTGAAAAGTGGATTATAAATCCACATACATGAACATGAATGAATTTAGAGAGTGTATATTAGACGCATATATTTCATATTTTGAAAAATTTGGAGAGTATATCTATATCTATATCTATATCTATACACACACACACACACACACACACACACAAACACAAACACTCACAGACATTAAAAATACCAATATAAATGCCAATCGAAATTCATCAGTAAATATGTATCATCCACAAATGCAAAAATATTTATTTTACTGAACATGAGGTAATGTATAATGTTGTTCTACTAGGACGCTCTCCTATAGGTTGAATTTTCATTTCCAACAGCATTTAGGAGGAGTGAACTCTTCTCACAATTTGTATCTGCCAAGACAGCCACCTCACAAAAATGTACGTGTGATACCTGGTAGGATTCTATATATGCATATAAATATACATGTGTGAATAGGCTACAGAAAAGGGAAACAAGAATTCACATATTTGTTAAGTTTAAAAACACATGGAGAATATTTCAATTAAAATTTGACTAGATTTATAACTCCTACCTTATATAATGCAAATGTCAAGTCCAACTATACAACATGTCTCCTCTAAAGTACTTGTATTTCTAATGTGTTGGGTTAATTTTCTCCATTATATTAGGATGAATAGTCTGAGTCTACTAGGTATGGGTTAGTGTCAGGGATTCAGTATTTCGAATGGAAAATTGGAAAATGAATCCAATGTGTATGTAAATATATGCTGCACAAATATCCTCCCGCTCTCATCCAGAACAAAGCCTTGACATTACCTTCACCCCAAGTAAGACACAATTAGAGGAGAAGAGTTACAAAATCAGTGAATACATATCTGGAATGGAAAATGCTCAGGAGTTCACAACCTTGGAGGTGGTAGAGGAGTTTCCAAAACTAAGGGACAGAGTAAACCCTCCACAAACATGGAGCTCTGCTGGCCTAAAAACTTTTTGAGAAACTGCCTCTGAGCTTCCACACTTGAAATATATGTTGTTTTCAGGAGATTTGGCTTCCTCTGTAGTGAGAACATCAAAGCTGGGTCTGCATCTATGTGACCTGGAGGACATGGTTTCTTATTTTCCAATGAACAAGATGAAGCAGTGCTGAATCCTCTCTTTGTAGGTAAACTGAGGCCACTGGGGACTAAGTGTCTCCCCGTGTGGACTGTGAAGCCATTTTTCCTCCTCCACTTTTTGTGGTGTTTTTGCTGCTGCACTGTGATTTTGGTATTTGTTTCACGAAATACTAGGAGCTAAACTGGGACACAGTGCTGGAGGGAGTTCTGTCACGTGTGGTGGGTCAGGGTCTGCAAGAGAATGCACCAACTAGGCTCCTATCTCTCACAGCTTGCCCCATTGCCCCCTTGTCCATATCATCCTGATTCTTAATTTTCCTCTGAAATCTCTCCATATAACAAGATGCCTTTACATATAAGGGTCTGCTGGCTGCACCATGTCAGTTACAAGCCATTTGGAATCCAATGGTAGATAAACATGGCCCTACCACGGATGTTTTATCAAACACCTCCCCACCATTGCTCTAGACCCACTACTCAGCAGGCTCCAACTTACTGGCATCTCTGTTCTACAACATTTTCATGAAACTCAGTAAATCAAGGCACTGTCTGGTATCCTCATGATCAGCAACAGGACATCCAATGTTTCTCCAGTGCCACCTGGTCATAGGAATTTCAAAAATTTCATGGTATTTATCTAGCCATTTTTCAAGCATGAAGTTGGAGGCACTGTGGGTTTCAGTTCATTCAGCAAACATTAAATGGTGAGGAAGCTCATTTCAATGAAATCTCTGGAGAACTCTCACAGGCACGGCTTCCCAAAGAGTGGACAAAAGGTCACATTAGGCCAGGCCCATTGAGGTCTACAATGTGAGGTCCATGTGTGTTTTGACTCTCAACTATGGCTGCCATTTCTTTAAGAATAAAATCATGTGATATCCTTGCTGAGATTCCCAGGCCTCTGTGGAAATCCACCCGGGGCCTAAGTCTCAGTTTCCAAGAGCGACTTTCATGCATGGCCTCTTAAAATCCCAACAAAATTCATGGCAATGCTTCTCTGAGTTCAGTTCCAAAAACCCAGTCTCTAAGGGGAATCACACCAGAGTTCAAGTCCACGTGGACCCAGTCATTTTTTCCAATGCCACACAAATGACCAAAATTAAAACCAAAACACTCCCACATGGCCCTCATCTTATTTCGTATAGTAAATCATCTTAACCTCTGGCTGGAGGTTTCCATGAGGGGCGCAGCCAATGACAGTGTCCAAAATCTGCTCGTTTGCCCCTCATTTGCCTAAAGTCAGGGTAGCCTGGACACCGTTTCTGTGAACCAGGAGTGAACAAATAGGCCTGCGGTTAATACTTCTCTGTTTCTCCAATTTGAGGCCTACTGATTTTAGGTATCGATTCTTTAGGTGATTTAGAGTCATGCGAAAACACAAGCACCTCTGCAGGGCTTTGAAAAACTCATTTGACCCAAAGAATCCCTATTGTCATTTGATGGAGTGCAGGAACCTAACAGAGGAAGGCAAGAGACTTCATCCACAATGAATGAAATTTTTTGCCATTTTGGTTTTGGAAGCTCACATGGGATCATTCTTAAGATCCATCAGGTGCTGAGAATCTAAGTCACAGCCACACACAGGCCCAAGAGGCTGATAAAGACACATCCCTTTCCAAAGCAATTAAGCAAAGAGAAACAGGTGAGGCCCATTCATTTCCATTTGAAAACTGTTTTCTTCAGGCTTCACAAAGGGGTGGCCTGAGGCAAAGACCTTCTTGACATTCAGTGCAACACAACAATAAGTAAGCAAAAGGCCCAAAGCAGGGTTTCTGCACTGAGACTTTCCTGGTCACACTGATATCTGAGTTTTCTGAGATGCTCGCCATTCTCTTCAGCTATCCAGTACATGGCCATGTCACAGAGCTTGGAGGTGGTACATATTTTGGACACAAATCCATGAGCCTATTCCGGAGAGTGGCCAGAATTCAGGAAGAAAACAACAACGTAGAAAGATAGCAGGTGTTGCACATTGATAAGACAAGCTGCAGTCCATTCATATATTGGGCAGGATGAATTATGGGATGATTTATACTAGACAGGACACATTCATTAATGCATTCTCTTTTCGAATGTCTACAACAACGGACACAGTGGGATACACAGAAACACTCGCCGTGTCAAATGACTTACTAGAAACTGTCCACTCCAAACCAAACAAACCACCTTTCCTATCTATTCTCAGAACATGAGACAAAACAACAAACCCACACCCACTCCCACAAAGGCACCTCCTTCCCCCAAGTAGGTCTGTGACTATCCGGAGTGTCCTCTGACTGGTGGGCCATACTATGTTCCCCCGAAATGGCCTGTCTTCTCTCAGATCTTGTTTCCTTGACCAACTTTGTGAAGATGTCAGGAAAAAGTGGTTAGCCACTACCTGTTTTCTCAGGAACGGTGCATCTTCAGAGCTCTCCTGGCATTTGGCCATCCTCACATCATTAGGTACCAAGAAAACTGACTCTGTCCTTGGTAAATCCAAACAAGTGAGCCCACTGGGACTGGGACTGGGACTGCCTCTTGGTGCCTGGCTTCTTGGATACCAAGTTCAGAGAGTTCCATCACCAAGGAAATGAGGTATGTCACATTCTTTGGAACTGAATGAGGTCACTGCCTTGGCAACCACTTTGTCCTAACAGTTGCTTCCAAGGGTAACATAAGATGGAGGTTGCCCCTACTTCCTGTGACACTTTCATAAGGTAGAATGTATATCAACCATTGGCACCCGGGAACAGCTCTACACTCAGGCCTGGTTTGGTCCATCTTCTCTACAATAAGAAGAGAGAGATTCAGATTCAGACACATCCCTTCATCCTGACCAGGTTGTTTGCAATGGAAGATGACTTTTGCTCTCTCAGGTGCTTCATACCTGCCTAGAACTTCTCCAGGTATCATTTGTGCATGGACATTTGGGATTCTCATCAGGTGGAAGGTCCCCAACTTTCCTGTATTGTAAGAACCACTCTGTCCCTGCTCTTCTGTAAAATGATTGAGGGAACGGTGTATACTTGGGGTTAAAAACAGGTTTGATTTGGGTTATGAGTGATTCTGTGTGATGAATAATGGTATTGGGAACCTGCAATATTTACAAGAATATAGAGGTGAAATATAAGTAGGAAAACAGAAATCTAGGTATGATTTGAAGCCCAGAAGGGTTTTGCCCTTGATTGGGATACTTAGCTTTGAATGATGTTCTGCAAAGATGCCTCAGATAATTCGATATACAATGGCATAGGACCTTGTACATTGGATGATTGAATTTAGAAGAGAACATCCAGTCAAAAAGGGATATTCAGTAGGATTAGGAAGATAGTCGGTAGGTTTAGGAAGACGAGTGAGTATAGGATTTGGACCAAAAGTTCTTTAGTAATAGACTTTCGGTTGTTGAGTGAATGTAAATGTCAGCACATATGAAGAGTCAGTCACTATGTTGAACTGGGGAAAATATGTAGAAAAGCAGATATCAATAAAAACATTACGAAATCTGGCAAAGTATAAAGTGAGTGATAGAATTAGACATTTTCAACAGGGTTGAGTTTGAATATATAAATTAGGAAAAAAACAAATATGTAGTCACCAATAGGATTGACAATTGACAGCATTAGGCAACCTGGGCATGGATGTTTTTAGAAATCCATGTTCACTTTCCATTTAGGCTTTGGTACAATCATAAGTGTGACCTTTCCATTTTTTGTCCAGAATATTACTGTGATAATGAGGTGACATGAGTATTTCTTTCACCATTTCTGGGAGCAATATATTGAAGTTGTAAAATGAGAATCGGGGGTACAAAGAGGTGTACCCTGTTTCTAGGAACATAGAGAAAAAGCATGAATAGACCATACTGTGAATAAATAATATAACTTTTTTGAACTTTAAATAATGAATTAACTGATATCTGAAAAATTAAAGGAAATCATATATTGATATACAATCATTCATTCCAACCAGGTATATATCTAATGGAAATATTAGTGTTTTGGTTTATTATGAAGAGTGTGTGAGTTTTGCTTCAAAATGATTATGGAAATTCAAAATAATGTGTTTGGAAAGAAGTCTCATGAAAAGACCAGTCAAGAAACCCTGACAATACATGTGTTCTGAAGCAAGATGATTAAAGTTGAAACAAATGCTTATTAATTTGTGAACTTGTGGATGAAATGTATATCCTGTGATGTGCAAAAACTGAAGAGACAATAATGTACCAGTGTCGAATACAAATGAATGACACATTACATATCATGTCCCATAGGAGTCTACTTGCATTGATGTTAGACTGGGTCAGTTACTGTAGAATAATTAGGATTTGTATGCACCATTCACTGAAGTTAGTTTTCAGTACTAGGAAACAAATATGTATTTCAGGTGGATGAATATTTCTGATTATCATCTTGTGAAAAGTTGATTATAAATCCACATACATGAACATGAATGAATTTAGAGTGTGTATATTAGACACATATATTTCATATTTTGAAAAATTTGCAGAGTATATCTATATCTATATCTATATCTATATATACACACACACACACACACACACACACACACACACACACAACACTCACAGATATTAAAAAGTACCAATATAAATGCCAATCGAAATTCATCAGTAAATATGTATCATCCACAAATGCAAAAATATTTATTTTACTGAACATGAGTTAATGTATAATGTTGTTCTACTAGGACTCTCTCCTATAGGTTGAATTTTCATTTCCAACAGCATTTAGGAGGAGTGAACTCTTCTCACAATTTGTATCTGCCAAGACAGCCATCTCACAAAAATGTACGTGTGATACCTGGTAGGATTCTATATATGCATATAAATATACATGTGTGAATCGGCTACAGAAAAGGGAAACAAGAATTCACATATTTGTTAAGTTTAAAAACACATGAGAATATTTCAATTAAAATTTGACTAGATTTATAACTCCTACCTTATATAATGGAAATGTCAAGTCCAACTATACAACATGTCTCTGGAGAACCTTTGGATGTCCTGTTGTTTATCATGAGTATACTAGACAGTGCCTTGATTGACTGTGTTTCATGAAAATGATCTAGAACAGACATGCCAGTAAGTTGGTGCCTGCTGAGTAGTGTGCCTAGGGCAGTGGTGTGTATGTGTGTCATAATACATCTCTGATGTGGCCATATGGATTTGCCATTGGCTTCCAAATGGCTTGTGACAGACATGGTGAGGCCAGCAGACACTAATATGTAAGGGCGTCTTGTTATATGGAGAGGTTTCATGGCAATGTTAAGAATCAGGTTGCAATAGACAAGGGAGAAAGCTATGTGGGATAGAAGCCTGGTTGGTGCATTCTCCTGCAGACCCTGACCCACCACATGTGGCAGAACTCCATCCAGCACTGTGTCCCTTTTGAACTCCTTGTATTTCGTGAAGCAAATACCAAACTACCAATGCAGGAGAAAGAAAAACCATGAAAAAGTGGAGGATGACCAAATGGCTTCACAGCCCAGATGGGGAGAGACTTAGCACGCACTGGTCACATTTTACTTAAAAGAGAGAATTCACCACTGCTGCCTCATGTTCATTAGAAAATAAGAAACCATGTCCTCCAGGTCACATATAATCAGACCCAGCTTTGATGGTCTCACGACAAAGGAAGCTAAAGCTCCTGAAAACAACATATATTTCAAGTGCCCAACCTCAGAGGCAGTTTATCAAGAAGTCCTTTAGGCCAGCAGAGATCCATGTTTGTGGAGTTTTTAACCTGTCACTTACTTATGGAAACTTCTCTACCACATCCAAGGTTGTGAACTCCTGAGCATTTTCCATTCCAGTTATATATTCACAGATTTTATAACTCTTCTCCACTAATTGTGTCTTACTTGGGTTGAAGGTAATGTCAAGGCATTGTTCTGGATGAGAGAGGGAAAATATTTTGTGTAGCACATATTTGATAGACATTGGATTCTTTTTCCTATTTTCCATTCAAAATACTGAATCCCTGACACTAACACATACCCTACTAGACTCTGACTACTAATCCTAATATGATGGAGAAAAATAACCCAAATAGAACAGAAATACAAGCAGGTCAGAGGAGGCATGGTGTATTTTTGAACTTTTCTTTTGCATAATAAATGTTAGGTGTTATAAATCTAGTGAATTTTTATTTGGAATAGTTTTTCATGTGTTTTTAAAATTAACAAATATGTGAATCCCTGCCTCCCTTTCTCTCTAGCCTATACAGCACATGTATTTTTATATGTACATATAGAATCCTACCTGGTATCACACGTACATTTTTGTGAGGTTGCTGACTCGGCAGATATAAATTGTGTGAAGAGACTACCCCTCTTAAACGCTGTTGGAACTAAAAATTCAACCTATGGGTGAGCTTCCTAGTACAACAACATTATACATAATTTCATGTTCAGTAAAGTATATATTTTTGCATCAGTAGATGTTATATATTTCATTATAAATTTCATTTGGCATATATTGCTACTTTTTTATGTTTCTCTGTGTGTTTTTTTGGTATATATATATATATATATATATATATATATATATATACTCTCCTGATTTATCAAAACATGAAATATATGTGTCTTATATACACTCTCTACATTCATACATTCATTCATGTTCATGCATGAGGAAATATAATCAACTTTTCTCAAGATTATTATTGGAAATATTCATCCACCTGAAATACATATTTGTTTCCTTGTACTGACAACTCACTTCTGTGAATGGTGCATACAAATCCTAATAATTCTACAGTATCTGACCCAGTTTAACATCAATGCAAGTAGATTCCTATGGGACATGATGTGTATTTTGACGTTCATTTATATTCCACACTGCTACATTAATATTTCTGCAGTTTTTGCACATCATAGGATATATATTTCATCCACAAGTTCACAACTTTATAGGTATTTTTTCACTTTTAATCATTTCCTGCTTCAGAACACATGTATTCCTCCCGGTTTCTTGACTGGTCTTTTCATGAGACTTCTCTGCAAACACATTTTTTTTTAATTTCATAATCAGTTTTGAAGCAAAACTCACACACTTTTCATGATAAACCATAAATCTAATATCACCATTAGATGCATAACTGTTTGGAATGGATGATTGTATATCAATATTAGGTTTCCTCTATATTTTCAGAAATCAATTCAATCCATTATTTAAAGTTCGAACCAGTTATATTATTTATTCACAGTATGGTCTATTCATGCATTATCTCTATATTCATAGGCACAAGGTACACCTATTTGTACCCCCAATTAATTTATACGTCTTCAAAATATTGCTTTCCTACATATTTTACCCAGTTCATCATTGTGACTGACTCTTCACATGTGCTGACATTTACATTCACTCTCTACCTGAAACCCTATTGCTAAAGAACTTTTGGTCCAAATCCTATACTCACTCTTTTATCTAAACCCACCGACTATTTTCCTAATCCTACCGAATATCCCTTTTTGACTGGATGTTCTCTTCCACATTCAATCATCCAAATTAGAAGGTCCTATGCCATAGTATATTGATTTAACTGAGACAACTGTGCAGGACATAAATCAATGCTAAGTATCCCAATCAAGGGCCCAATGCCCTTCTGGGCTTCAAAACTTACCTAGATTTCTGTTTTCATACTTTTATTTCACCTATATATTCTTATAAATATCGCAGGTTCCTAATACAAATATTCATTCCAGAGAATGATTCCTAACCCAAATTGAACATGTTATTAACCCTAACCATACACTTTTCCCTCAATCTAATTTTACAGAAGAGCAGGGACAGAGTTGGTCTTACAATACAGGAATATAGGCGATCTTCCAGCTGCTGAAAACCTAAAAGGTCCATGCTGAAATGATCCTTGGAGAAGATGTAGGCATCTATGAAGGACATGAGAGAGCAAAAGTCATCTTCCATGGCAAACAACCTGGTCAGGTTGATGGGATGTGTCTGAATTAGCCTCTCTCTTCCTAATGTAGAGAAGATGGACCAAACCATGCCTGTGTGGAGAGCTGTTCCCCGGTGCCTATGGTTGATATACCATTCTAACATATGAATGAGTCACAGCAAGTAGAGGCAGACTCCATCTTTTGGGAACCATGTAAGCAACTGTTAAAACAAAGTGGTTTCCAAGGCAGTGACTTCATTCAGATCTTGAAGAAAGTGACATCACCTTACAGTTTTGGTAATGAAAGTCTGTGATCTTGGGATCCAGGAAACCAGGCACACAGAGTCAAACCCACTCCATGTCCCAGTGGGCTAACTTGTTTGGATTTAACAAGACAGAGTTACTCTTTCTTTGTACCTACTGATGTGAGGACAGCCAAATGCCTGGAAACTATGAAGACTGGCCTTTCCAGAGAAAGCAGGTAGTTTCTCACCATGGGCTCCTGACAACTTCACAGAGTTGGCCAAAGAGAACAGATTGGAGACAGGACACGCCATTTTGGGGGAACATAGTATGGCCCACAAGTCAGAGGACACTCCGGATAGTCACAGACCTACTTGGGGAAAGGAGGTGACTTTTTGGGTGTGAGTGTGAGTTTGTGGTTTTGTCTCATGTTCTGAGAATAGTTAGGAAAGCTGGTTTGTTTGTTTTGGAGTGGACTGTGTCTAGTAAGTCCTTTGACAAGGTGAGTGTTTCTGTGTCTATATATCATACTGTGTCCGTGATTGTAGACATTAGAAAAGAGAATGCATCAATGGATGTGTCCTGTCTACAAGAAAGCTTCAAAGCATTCATCCTGTGCAATTAATGAATGGACTGCAGGTTGCCGTATGGATGGGCAACTCCTGCCATCTTTCTAAATTCCTGTTTTCTTCCTGAATTCTGGACACTCTCCAGAATACGCTCATGATTTTGTGTCCAAGATATGTACCACCTCCATCTCTGTGACATGGCCATGTACTGGATAGCTGAAGGGAATGGCGAGTATCTCAGAAAACTCAGATATCAGTATGCCCAAGAAAGTCTCAGTGGAGAAACCCTGCTTTGGGCCTTTTGCTTACCTATTCTGTTGCCCTGAATGTCAGGAAGGTCTTTGCCTCAGGCCACAATTTGTGAAGCCTGCAGAAAATAGTTTTCAAATGGAAAAGAATGGTCATTACCTGTGCCTCTTTGCTTAATTGCTTTGGAAATGGATGTTTCTGAATCAGCCTCTCAGCCCTATGTGAGGCTGTGGCTTAGATTCACAGCACATGATGGGTCTAAAGAAAAATCCCATGTGTGCATCCCAAACCAAAATGGGCAAAAGAGCTGTCAGAGTGGTTCTTACAATACAGGAAAGTTGGGAACCTTCCACCTGATGAGAACCTCAAATGTCCATGCACAAATGATACCTGGAGAAGTTGTAGGCAGGTATGAAGCACCTGAGAGAGCAAAAGTCATCTTCCATGGCAAACAACCTGGTCAGGATGAAGGGATGTGTCTGAATCTGAATCTCTCTGTTCTTATCGTAGAGAAGATGGACCTAACCAGGCCTGAGTGGAGAGCTGTTCCCGGGTGCCAATGGTGATATACATTCTACCTTATGAAAGTGTCACAGGAAGTAGGGGCAACCTCCATCTTATGTTACCCTTGGAAGCAACTGTTAGGACAAAGTGGTTGCCAAGGCAGTGACCTCATTCAGTTCCAAAGAATGTGACATACCTCATTTCCTTGGTGATGGAACTCTCTGAACTTGGTATCCAAGAAGCCAGGCACCCAGAGGCAGTCCCAGTCCCAGTCCCAGTGGGCTCACTTGTTTGGATTTACCAAGGACAGAGTCAGTTTTCTTGGTACCTAATGATGTGAGGATGGCCAAATGCCAGGAGAGCTCTGAAGATGGACCTTTCCTGAGAAAACAGGTAGTGGCTAACCACTTTTTCCTGACATCTTCACAGAGTTGGTCAAGGAAAGAATGTCTGAGAGAAGACAGGCCATTTCGGGGGAACATAGTATGGCCCACCAGTCAGAGGACACTCCGGATAGTCACAGACCTACTTGGGGCAAGGAGGTGCCTTTGTGGGAGTGGGTGTGGGTTTGTTGTTTTGTCTCATGTTCTGAGAATAGATAGGATAGGCGGTTTGTTTGGTTTGGAGTGGACAGTTTCTAGTAAGTCATTTGACACGGCGAGTGTTTCTGTTTCTGTGTATCCCACTGTGTCTGTTGTTGTAGACATTACAAAAGAGAATGCATTAATGGATGTGTCCTGTCTAGTATAAATCTTCCCATAATTCATCCTGCCCAATATATGAATGGACTGCAGCTTGTCTTATCGATGTGCAACACCTGCTATCTTTCTAAGTTGTTGTTTTCTTCCTGAATTCTGGCCACTCTCCAGAATAGGCTCATGGATTTGTGTCCAAAATATGTACCACTGCCAAGCTCTGTGACATGGCCATGTACTGGATAGCTGAAGAGAATGGCGAGCATCTCAGAAAACTCAGATATCAGTGTGACCAGAAAAATCTCAGTGCAGAAACCCTGCTTTGGGCCTTTTGCTTACTTATTGTTGTGTTGCACTGAATGTCAGGAAGGTCTTTGCCTCATGCCACCCCTTTGTGAAGCCTGAAGAAAACAGTTTTCAAATGGAAATGAATGGGCCTCACCTGTGGCTCTTTGCTTAATTGCTTTGGAAAGAGATGTGTCTTTATCAGCCTTTGGACCTGTGTGTGGCTGTGACTTAGATTCTCAGCACCTGATAGATCTTAAGAATGATCCCATGTGAGCTTCCAAAACCAAAATGGCAAAAATTATCATTCATTGTGGATGAAGTCTCTTGTATTCCTCTGTTAGGTTCCTGCACTCCATCAAATGAGAATAGGGATTCTTTGGGTCAAATGAGTTCTTCAAAGCCCTGCAGAGGTGCTTGTGTTTTCACATGACTCTAAATCACCTAAAGAATTGATACCTAAAATCAGTAGGCCTGAAATTGGAGAAACAAAGAAGTATTAAAGGCAGGCTTATTTGTTCACTCCTGGTTCACAGAAACGGTGTCCAGGCTACCCTGACTTTAGGCAAATGAGGGTCAAAGGAGCTGATTTTGGACACTGTCTTGGGCTGTGCACCTCATGGAAACCTCCAGCCAGAGGTTAAGATGATTGACTATACGGAATAAGATGAGGGCCATGTGGGAGTGTTTTGGTTTTGATTTTGGTCATTTGTGTGGCATTGGAAAAAATGACTGGGTACACGTGGGGTGAACTCTGGTGTGATTCCCCTTAGAGACTGGATTTTGGAAGTGAACTCAGAGAAGCATTGCCATGAATTTTGTTGGGATTTTAAGAGGCCACGCATGAAAGTCGCTCTTGGAAACTGAGACCTAGGCCCCGGGTGGATTTCCACAGAGGCCTGGGAATCTCAGCAAGGATATCACATGATTTTATTCTTAAAGAAATGGCAGCCATAGTTGAGAGTCAAAACACACATGGACCTCACATTGTAGACCTCAATGGGCCTGGCCTAATGTGACCTTTTGTCCACTCTTTGGGAAGCCGTGCCTGTGAGAGTTCTCCAGAGATTTCATTGAAATGAGCTTCCTCACCATTTAAAGTTTGCTGAATGAACTGAAACCCACAGTGCCTCCAACTTCATGCTTGAAAAATGGCTAGATAAATACCATGAAATTTTTGAAATTCCTATGACCAGGTGGCACTGGAGAAACATTGGATGTCCTGTTGCTGATCATGAGTATACCAGACAGTGCCTTGATTTACTGAGTTTCATGAAAATGGTGTAGAACAGAGATGCCAGAAATTTGGAGCCTGCTGAGTAGTGGGTCTAGAGCAGTGGTGGGGAGGTGTTTGATAAAACATCCGTGGTAGGGCCATGTGGATCTACCATTGGATTCCAAATGGCTTGTAACTGACATGGTGCAGCCAGCAGACCCTTGTATGTAAAGGCATCTTGTTACATGGAGAGTTTTCAGAGGAAAATTAAGAATCAGGTTGATATGGACAAGGGGGCAATGGGGCAAGCTGTGAGAGATAGGAGCCTAGTTGGTGCATTCTCTTGCAGACCCTGACCCACCACACGTGACAGAACTCCCTCCAGCACTGTGTCCCAGTTTAGCTCCTAGTATTTCGTGAAACAAATACCAAACTCACAGTGCAGCAGCAAAAACACCACAAAAAGTGGAAGAGGACCAAATGGCTTCACAGTCCACACGGGGAGACACTTAGTCCCCAGTGGCCTCAGTTTACCTACAAAGAGAGGATTCAGCACTGCTTCATCTAGTTCATTGGAAATAAGAAACCATGTCCTCCAGGTCACATAGATTCAGACCCAGCTTTGATGGTCTCACTACAAAGGAAGCCAAATCTCCTGAAAACAATATATATTTCAAGTGCAAAACTCAGTGGCAGTATCTCAAAAAATTTTTAGGCCAGCAGAGCTCCATGTTTGTGGAGTGTTTACCCTGTCCCTTAGTTTTGGAAACTGCTCTACCACCTCCAAGGTTGTGAACTCCTGAGCATTTTCCATTCCAGATATGTATTCATTGATTTTGTAACTCTTCTCCTCTAATTGTGTCTTACTTGGGGTGAAGGTAATGACAAGGCATTGTTCTGGATGAGAGCAGGAGGATATTTGTGCAGCATATATTTACATACACATTGGATTCATTTTCCAATTTTCCATTCGAAATACTGAATCCCTGACACTAACCCATACCTAGTAGACTCAGACTATTCATCCTAATATAATGGAGAAAATTAACCCAACACAATAGAAATACAAGCACTTCAGAGGAGACATGTTGTATTGTTGGACTTGACATTTGCATTATATAAGGGAGGAGTTATAAATCTAGTCAAATTTTAATTGAAATATTCTCCATGTGTTTTTAAACTTAACAAATATGTGAATTCTTGTTTCCCTTTTCTGTAGCCTATTCACACATGTATATTTATATGCATATATAGAATCCTACCAGGTATCACACGTACATTTTTGTGAGGTGGCTGTCTTGGCAGATACAAATTGTAAGAAGAGTTCACTCCTCCTAAATGCTGTTGGAAATGAAAATTCAACCTATAGGAGAGCGTCCTAGTAAAACAACATTATACATTAACTCATGTTCAGTAAAATAAATATTTTTGCATTTGTGGATGATATATATTTACTGATGAATTCGATTGGCATTTATATTGGTACTTTTTAATGTCTGTGAGTGTTGTGTGTGTGTGTTTGTGTGTGTGTGTGTGTATATATAGATATAGATATAGATATAGATATAGATATAGATATAGATATAGATATAGATATATATATACTCTCCAAATTTTTCAAAATATGAAATATATGTGTCTAATATACACTCTCTAAATTCATTCATGTTCATGTATGTGGATTTATAATCAACTTTTCACAAGATTATAATCAGAAATATTCATCCACCTGAAATACATATTTGTTTCCTAGTACTGAAAACTAACTTCAGTGAATGGTGCATACAAATCCTAATTATTCTACAGTAACTGACCCAGTCTAACATCAATGCAAGTAGACTCCTATGGGACATGATATGTAATTTGTCATTCATTTGTATTCGACACTGGTACATTATTGTTTCTTCAGTTTTTGCACATCATAAGATATACCTTTGCCAAGGCAGTGACCTCATTCAGTTCCAAAGAATGTGACATACCTCATTTCCTTGGTGATGGAACTCTCTGAACTTTGTATCCAAGGAGCCAGGCACCCAGAGGCAGTCCCAGTCCCAGTCCCAGTGGGCTCACTTGTTTGGATTTACCAAAGATAGAGTCAGTCATTCTTGGTACCTACTGAAGTGAGGATTACCAAATGCCTGGAGAGCTCTGAATAGGGAGCTTTCCTGAGAAAGCAGGTAGTGGCTCTCCACTTTTTTCTTACAACTTTACAGAGTTGGCCAAGGAAAACAGATCTGAGAGAGGACAGGCCATTTCGGAAGAACAGAGTATGGCCACCAGTCAGAGGACACTCTGGTTAGTCATACACCTATGGGGAAGGAGGTGCCTTTTTGGGAGTGCGTGTGGGTTTTTGGTTTGTCTCATGTTCTGAAAATAGGTAGGAATGGCGGTTTGTTTGTTTTGGAGTGAACTGTTTCCGGTAAGTCGTTTGAAGAGGTGAGTGTTTCCATGTCTGTGTATCCCACTGTGCCTGTGGTAGTAGACATGAGAAAAGAGAATGCAGCAATGGATGTGTCATGTCTAGTATAAAGCTTCCCAGCATTCATCCTGCCCAATTTATGAATGGAGTGTGGCTTGCCTTATGCACGGGCAACACCTAATACCTTCCTAAGTCCCTGTTTTCTTCCTGAATTCTGGCCACTCTCTAGAATAGGCTCATGGTTATGTGTCCAAGATATGTACCAAATCCAAGGTCTTTGACATGGCCATGTACTGGATACCTGAATGGAATGGCCAGCATCTCAGAAAACTCAGATATCAGTGTGACCAGGAAAGTCTCAGTGGAGATACCCTGCTTTGGGCCTTTTGCTTACCTATTGTTCTGTTGCCCTGAATATCAGGAAGGTCTTTGTCTCATGCAACCCCTTTGTTAAGCCTGAAGAAAACAGTTTTCAAATGGAAATGAATGTGCATCACCTCTGGCTCTTTGCTTAATTTCATTGGAAAACAATGTGTCTGATTCAGGCCCTTTGCCCTGTTTTAGGCTGTGACTTAGATTCTCAGCACCTGATGGAAGTAAAGAAAGATCCCATATGTGCATCTAAACCAAAATGGAAAAACGTTCAATCAATGTGCATGAATTATATTGCCTTCCTTTGTTAGGTTTCTGAAATCCATCATGTCAGAATAGGGATTCTTTGGGTGAAATGAGTTCTTCAAATCTCTGCAGAGGGGCTTGGCTTTTCTCATGACTCCAATTCACAAAAAGAATCTAGACCCAACAGTCAGAGAGCCTCAAATTGGAGAAGCGAAGCAGTATTAAGGGCAGGCCTATTTGATCACTCCTGGTTCACAGGAAGGGTGTCCAAGCCACCCTGACATTCGGCAAATGAGGGGCAAGGGAGCTTATTTTGGACACTGTCTTCGGATGTGCCTCTCATGAAAACCTCCATCCAGATGTTATGATGAGTATCTTTATGGTAGAAGATGAGGGCCATGTAGGAGTGTTTTGGTTATAATTGTGGTCATTTGTGTGGCAGTTGGAAGAGATGACTGGGTAAGCCTGGGCTTGAATTCTGCTGTGATTCCCCTTAGAGACTGAGTTCTGGAACTGACCTCAGAGAAGTATTGACATGAATTGTGTTGGGATTTTAGGAGGCCATGAATGAGAGTTGCCATTGGAACCTGGGATCAAGGCCCAGAGTGGCTTTCCACAGAACACTGGGAATCACAGCCAGGATATTACATGATTTTATTCTGAAAGACTTGGCAGGCATAATTGAGATTCAAAACACACTTGGACCTTGCTTTGTAGACCTCCATGGGCCTGGCTTCATGTGACTTTTTGGCCACTCTTTGGGTAGACTTGCCTGTGAGAGTGCTCCAGAGATTTCCCTGAAATTAGCTTCCTCACCATTTAATGGTTCCTGAATGAATTGAAACCAACATTGCCTCCAAATGCATCTGTGAAAAAATGCTAGATAATTACCATGAAATTTTAGAAATTCCGATGACCAGCTGGCACTGGAGGACCTTTGATGTCCTGTTGATGATCATAAGTATAACAGACAGGGCCTTGATTGACTGGGTTTCATGAAAATGGTGTAGAACAGAGATGCCAGTAAGTTGGGGCCTGGTAAGTAGTGGGCCTAGAGCTGTGTTATGCAAATGTGTGATAAAACATCTGTGGTGGGGCCATGTGGATCTTCCATTGGCTTCCAAATGGCTGTGACTGACATGGTGCAACCATCACACCCATATATGTAAAGGCATATTTTTATATGGAGAGGTTTCAGGGCAATGTTCAGTATCATGTTGCTATTGTCAAGGGGGCAAGCTACTTGAGATAGAACCCTGGTTGGTGCATTCTCCTGGAGACCCTGCCAACCACACCTGACAGAACTCCCTTCAGCACTGTGTCCCATTTGAACTCGTTGTATTTCATGAAGCAAATACCAAACTCCCAGTGCAGCAGCAAGAAACACCACGAAAATTTGAGGATGACATTGGTTTCACAGTCCACACGGGAAGACCCTTAGCCCTCAGTGGCCAAAGTTTACCTACAAAAAGAGAATTCATCACTGCTGCCTCATTTTTATTTGAAAATAAGTAACCATTTCCTCCAGGTCACATAGATGCAGATCCAGCTTTGATGGTTTCACTACAAATAAAGCTAAAGCTCCTGACAACAACATATATTTCAAGTGCCCAACCTCAGAGGCAGATTCTCAAAAAGTCTTTTGGCCAGCAGAGCTCCATGTTTGTGGAGTGTTTACCCTGTCTCTTACTTTTGGAAACTCCTCTACCACCTCCAAAGATGTGAAATCTGGAGCATTTTCCATTCTAGATATGTATTCACAGATTTTCTAACTCTTCTCCTCTAATTGTGTCTTACTTGGGGTGAAGGTAATGTCAAGGCATTGTTCTGGAGGAGAGTGGGAAGATTTTTCCGTAGCATATATTTGCATACACATTGGATTCAGTGTCCTATTTTCAATTCAAAATACTGAATACCTGACTCTAACCCATACCCTACCAGACTCTGACTACTAATCCTAATATGATGGAGAAAAATAACCCATAAAGAATAGAAATACAAGCAGTACAGAGTAGGCATGGTGTATAGATGGACTTGCCTTTTGCATGATACAGAGTTGGAGTTATAAATCTAGTCAATTGTTTGTTGAAATAGTTGTCCTAGTATTTTTAAGGTTAACAAATATGTGAATTCCTGTCTCCATTCTCTGTATTCTTATATGCACATATAGATTCCTATCTGGTACCAAACGTACATTCTTGTGAGGTGGCTGACTTGGCAGATACAAATTGTTAGAAGAGATCACTCCTACTAAACCCTGTTGGAACTGAATATTCAACCTATGGGTGAGCTTGCTAGTTGAACAGCATTATACATAAATCCATGTTCAGTAAAATGAATATTTTTAGATCTGAGGATGGTATATATTTTATAATGAATTTTGATTGACATATATATTGCTACTTTTTTGTCTGTGTGTGTGTTTTATGTATATGTTTTTCAAAATATGAAATATATGTGTCTTATATTCACTCCCTAAATTCATTCATGTTCATGTATGTGGATTTATAATCAACTATTCACAAGATTATTCTCAAAATATTCATCCACCTGAAATTTGCCCAATGCTCTCAAATGTCAATCCTATTTGTGACTACATATTTGTTTCTTCCTAAGATTATATATTTAAACTCAACCCTGTTCAAAATGTCTAATCCTATCACACACTTTATTCTCTGCCTGATTTTGTAATGTCTCTATTGATATATGCTTTCCTACATATTTTCCCCACTTCATCATTGTGACTGACTCTTCACTTGTGCTGACATTTACATTCACTCTCTAATCGAAATCCTATTGCTAAGAAACTTTTGTTCCAAATCTTATACTCACCCTTCTTCCTAAACTTACTGACTATCTTCCTAATGCTACAGACTATCCCTTTTTGACTGGATGTTCTCTTCTACATTCAATCATCCAAGTAAACGTGGTGCGAGCTTCAGAGGAGGAGAGTACCAACAGGCTATCTCATGCAACATCAAAGGGTTTATTGGGTGTCCAGAATGCTGGGGTTCAGAGCTCACCTGAATAGTGCAGATAGCCCTGAGAATAGCTGAAGTAGAGCTTATATACTTTCCCTGGAGAGAGAAGGGAGGGAATTGTATTGATGTGTCAGGGCGAGTGGGCGGTTTGCATGCAACTGGGAGAGGGAGTACATTCTGCAATTTGGCAGCTGGGGATAGAACATTCTGGGAACAAGTTTTGCAAACATTTCTCAAGATTTCAATAGTGCTCTGTTAAGCATACAGAAAAACAAGATGTGACAAGTACCTATTTTATTAATATTTCATTCCCCACTTCTTCTTCTGGCTAATTTTAATCATAAAAATGATCATTGGAGGGTGTCACATTCAATGTCTGCTAGTGGGGTATTACCATAAGTTTAACTCCTCCAATTTGAGCCTGGAGAAAAGACATTACACGGTTGAGCAAACAGGGTTTTATAGTTAGCAATAATATGAGGATTATTATTGGACCGGCCAGGGTTGATAAAAACGTAGTTAACCGGGGGGACTGTGTGAACCAAGACTCAAGCCACCCTTTTGGGCCCTCTCTCACTTGTTGATGCTCTTCAAGGTGTCTTTTAAATTTACTCATAGATTTTATTACGACTCCAGTATAGTCAGCATTAAAACAACATTCTTCCCTCAATGCAGCACAAAGGCCCCCTTCTCTAATGAAGAGGAGGTCCAACCCTCAACTGTTCTGTAAAACAACTTCAGAGAGAGAGGTTAAAGTTTCATGCAAAGCCCTGAATGAGGTTTCTAATATCTTACTTTTGCTCTATTGCTGCTTCTAATTGGGTCATCTTTTGTGTCCTATGGACAATGCCACTGGTTCCTCTGCCCACCCGTGCAGCAACTCCTATTCCTAATAGGATGGCTAAAGTGAGGGATATATGTTCCAGTGGAACCGGTTGTATGCCCCCCCTATTTGATCTTCAAATGAACCTGCGTCATGATAGAGCACTCTGGGAAACATCTGCACCATTACACAATTTATCACATATCTTGATCATTTCATGAAAACATAAACAATGTTTAAGTATATAGAATTATGCTGTTGTAGGCACTGACAAAGCAAGGCACCTAAGATAGCACTCAAGAGAGGGAAACAGTCCTATTTGGTTGAAACCGTATTCAGAGGGCATTGCTTCTATTGTAATCAATTAATCCCCTGAAACTCAAGTTTAGGTAGTTTCAGAATTTTGTACCCAACATATAAGGGATGGGGCTCAGAAGTTCACAGTCTTCAGAAGTTTAAAAAAGCAGTATTTGTTTCTGTTTTTCCTTCTGTTCTGGGCAAGTTAACTTTTCAAGGACACCTGGGAGGAGGAGAGCTTTTTCTTCCATTTCTTATTTTCCCCCTGCCAGCTGTTACCATGGAGCCCGGTTGGTAATTTCTTTATCTTAGAAATGTAGCCATCTCTGTGAAGCCCCAGCTGAAGGCCAGAGGACTTGTTCACATATTTTGTGAAAAACTAGTTAGGGGTTGTCTAGCTTAGAAGTACTGAGATTTTTAGCCAGTGGCCAAGTAGAACAGGGCAATACGAAAGAGAAAGTTTATCTACATTAAAGTCTTTATTGGGACTGTTTTGCTGAAAGTTCAAAACTCAGCCATGGTGAAGACTTCTGAAGAAGGTCATTTAAGACTTTTCTGTGGGCCTGGTAGAGAGGGGGAAAGACGGGGAAGGTGGGGCTGAGAGCACCTCCGAGGATCTGCGAATGAGGGAAAAGAGAGATGTAAAAGAATAATGCGAAAGGGTATTGGGAATTTCCTAGCAGCAAACTTGAGCAGTAGATCAGGTAGAGCAGAGTGAAAGACGGGAGTGAGGATCCCAAAATCCTGTGAGGGACTTTAAATTTTAGTAACCTGTTTTCAGTGATGACAAAGCAACTTTAAAGGCCAATTATATTACATCTTGGATAAGGGTCTCAGGGCTCTCCTCAGCTCATTTGAGCATTGGGTTAGCTGGTAAGAGGACCTGGTGGGACCCGGTGAGGGCACTGACAGGAGATGAGAGGAATGAGTCGGTGGAGCGGTACCTATGTACCTGCTACCTCAGCAAGGGGCCGATGGTCTGAGAACTGGTGGAGCTTTGGGTTTCTGATCTAGTAATTGGAGGGGAGAAATCAAGTTGCTGAGATGGGATTGACATCAGAGGGTCTGGAGCAGAAGGCTGAGGATAATAATCTATTGGAGAAGCATAGTTCAGGATGTGAGTGAGGGAGGGAAAAGGCTTCCACATAGGGGAATTTCCTTTCACTCTTTTAAGCACTTGCAGAAGTTAAAAAGGTCACGCAAAATTTGAGGATCTAGAGACCCATCTGGGTGCCATAGTTTTTGGTTGTCTAATTGGTAATGTGGCCAATGCTGTGTACTGAATTTGATGAAGAATTGGGGTTTCTTCAGGCAGCCCCTGTATGCACACATTTCCATGACATACAGAAAAAGTCGGCTTTTCCCCCACACAGCCATTACTCTTTGTGGCTTTGATAGTCTGCCAGGCAAACTTAGTAATCTAGACTAGCCAATCTGCATCTGGCTCGCGTGTCCCTACATCCATAATGTTTGTTTCCATTATCTATGGTACAGAAGGGATTTAATGGTATTTTAGTGGGATCCTCTTCATCAGGGATATCACAATAGGAAATACCTATAGCCAGCTAACAAATGTCTGGGTGGAGAGATGGCCACCAGGTCCCTAAGGGGGCTGTATGCGAGATAGACCACACTTCTTTTCCAGTAGGATTTGTGATCAGCCATCACTGCTTAATGGGCTGATGAGGGTTAGGACTACTTGTAGCCAAGGGGAGAGTATATAACCTTATTCACATTGCCAATACACAATTTGAAACTGTTACCAGTCTTTTTCAGTTTCCAGAAAGATTCTGTATAGGCAGAAGGCTTGAGATGAGAGGTATGGATCCAGGAAGTGATTCTGTTTACGTTTACCACTGTAGGTGTTATAATAGCACCTGGTATGGTCCTTTTCAGCGGGGTACCAGGGATGACACCTGATATCATCTTACATAGATGAAATCTCTTACTTGATATGGATGTGGAATCCCCTGGTTCCCAGTTGGGTAGGCAGTGGCCAGCTGTTTTCACAGGTATTACTGAGTTCTTTCAAGATCTTTAAGTCTGTCAAGCAAGGGGGTGTGGAAAGGATCTTTAGGTCTTACAGTTGGGCTTAGGTCCCCTACTGGAGGAGGGCCACCATAAAGAATTTCACATGTGGTAAGGTTACTCAAAGAAACAAAGGGATTTTTTCTTGCATGAAACATTGCATAAGGCAGGAGCATAGTCCAATCTTATGCTGGTCTCTAAGCTTAATTTCATTAAGGTCTCTTTAATGGTTCTATTCATTCTTTCTACTTGTCTTGAACTCTGTGGTCAATAAGCACAATTTAACTTCCAATTAATCCCCAGGTTCCTGGCTAACCCCTGACTTACCTGGGTCATGAACATCGGTCCATTGTCAGATCCTATTACCGGCTTAGCTTCCTCCAATGGTAGAGAGGCTTAGTCAGCAGCAGCGGAATCACTTAGAGTGTGTTGTGTGTTAGGGGACGAGGGCAGGGGATAAGGAGGGGGAGAAGAGTCCAGTAGAGTCAAATCTGTGACTCAGGGAGAACAGAGGGTGGAGGAGGAGGAGGTTGAGAGGGTTTGAGAGATCATGGGGGAAGGAGTAGGAGCAGAGGTAGGGGCAAGGAAAGGCTTCACCCATGGAGGAGGAGATTTGCAGAGGTCCTGCCAAGTTAAGATATATGGCTGTTGATCCGGATGGCTATGTGGCGCTGGCTGAAAGACAATACCTCTGACTTTTTAAATTAGTGGGAAGTAGAAAGATCCGTCTAGGGGCCATACGACTCCAAAGATGGGCCATTCTGAGGCACAGAGATTCTGCCAGGTCCAGCGTTTTACTAAAAAAAGAAAGATTCTGAGCCCTTAAGCGGACTTTGGTCCAGTGATCAAGGGTC
Organism: Callospermophilus lateralis; assembly: GCF_048772815.1. NCBI lineage: Eukaryota > Metazoa > Chordata > Mammalia > Rodentia > Sciuridae > Callospermophilus > Callospermophilus lateralis. The sequence continues at coordinate 5,716,288 of NW_027514462.1, read as the reverse complement.
AGGGACAGAGGCATTGACGTGCTCTGTTCCATAATGAAAGTTCCACAAACAGTAAAAGCAAGGACACACGACACAGATAAGACAAGACCATAAAGACAGGCAATGAACGTCCAACACTGAGACCAGGAATGAGTAGCCGGCAAAACCCAATGGTATGGCAATAACGAATCTAAAAGAAAATATCACTGAGTCGAGAAGACTATTGTTCCTTGATTTCCCGAGTTCTCTGCGGGGTCCTCCAGAGAGGTGCCCTTTGTCTCTGTGACATGTCTCTCAGCCACCGTCGGAGAGAGCCCAGGCTCTTCATCGCCAGCAATTTTGCCAAGCCCTAACAAGAAACCTGAAACCAGAAAGAGGCGCCTTACTTGCTCCGAGAGGAGCCCGTTGGGGTCTCTCATCCGCCACTGCTGGAACTCAGTGGAACCTCAATATGTAAAGGTCAGGCGAGTGTCAGAGGAAGATACTACCAAGAGACTGTCTCATGCAACAGCAAAGGGTTTATTTGTGGTCCAGCATGCTGGAGCTCAGAGCTAAATTAAATAGAGCAGAGACCTCTGAGAACAGCTTAAGCAGAGCTTATATACTTTCCTTGGAGAGGGAAGAGAGGGAAGTTCAGTGATGGGTAAGGGCGAGTGGGCGGTTTGCATGACACCGAGTGAGGGAGTACATTCTGCAGTTCGGCTGTTGGGAACAGTACATTCTAGAACAAGATTAGCAAACATTTCTCAATATTTCAACAGTGTTTTGTTAAGCATACAGAAAAACAGGAAGTGACAAGTACCTATTTTATTAATTTTATTAACCTTTCACTACCGACTATGCCTTTTTGACGTGATGTTCCTTCTACATTAATTCATGCAACGTACAAGGTGCTATGCCATTGTATATCGATTTATCTGAGACAACTCTGCAGAACGTAATTCAACACCACGTATCACTATCAAGGGCCCAATGCCCTTCTGGGCTTCAAATCAGACTTAAATTTCTTTTTTCATACATATATTTCACCTATATATTCTTCTACACATAGCAAGTTCCCAATACGATCATTCATCTAGGAAAATGATTTCTAACCCAAATCGAGCATGTTTTTAACCATAACCGGACACTGTTCCCTCAACCTAACTTTACAGAAGAGCAGGGAAGGAGTTGATATTACAATACAGAAATGTAGAAAAACTTCCACCTGCTGAGAACCTCAAAGGTCCATGCAGAAATGATCCCTGGAGAAGATGTAGGAAGCAATAAAGGACCTGAGAGACCAAAAGTCATCTTCCATGGCAAATAACCCGGTCAGGATAAAAGGTTGTGTCTGAATCAGATTTTTTTTTAATGTAGAGATCATGGACCAAACCAGGCCTGTGTGGAGATCTATTCCTGGGAGCCTTTGGTTGATATACCATTCTAACTTGTGAAAATGTCACAGGAAGTAGGGGCGGCCTCAATTTCTTGGGACCCTTGGAAGCAACAGTTAGGACAAAGTGGCTGCCAAGACAGTGCCCTCATTCAGTTCAGGAAGGAAGTGACCTCACCTCACTTTCTTGGTGATGGAACTCTCTGAACGTGGGATCCAGGAAGCCAGGCACACAGAGCCAGTCCCAGTCCCAGTCCCAGTGGTCTCACTTGTTTGGATTTACCAAGGACAGGGTCAGTATTTTTTGGTACCTACAGATGTGAGGAAGGCCAAATGCCAGGAAAGCTCGGATGCAGGGCTTTTCATGAGAAAGCAGGTAGTAGCTCACCGTTGGCTCCTAAGAAGTTCACAGAGTTGGCCAAGGAGACAAGATCTGAGACAGGAAAGGCCATTTTGGGGGAACATATTATGGCCCACAAGTCAGAGGACACTCTGGATAGTCACAGACCTACTTAGGGGAAGGAGGTGCCTTTGTGGGTGTGGTTGTGGGTTTGTGGTTTTGTCTCATTTTCTGAGAATAGGTAGGACAGTCGGTTTGTTTCATTTGAAGTGGACTGTTTCTAGTAAGTCTTTTCACAGGGCGAGTGTTTCTATGTCTGTGTATTCCACTGTTTCCGTGGTTGTAGACATTAGAAAAGAGAATCCATCAATGGATGTGTCGTGTCTAGTAGAAATCTTCTCAGCATTCATATTGCCCCGTTTATGAATGGACTGTAGCTTGCCTTATCGATGAGCAACACCTGCTACCTTCCTAAGTTTCTATTTTCGTCCTGAATTCCGGCCAATCTCAAGAATAGGCCCATGGTTTTGTGTCCAAGATATGTACCACCTCCAAGCTCTGTGACATGGCCATGTACTGGATAGCTGTAGGGGATGGCGAGCATCTCAGAAAACTCAGATATCAGTGTGACCAGAAAAGTCTCAGAGGAGAAACCCTGCTTTTGGCCTTTTGCTTACCTATTGTTCTGTTGCCCTGAATGTCAGGAAGGTCTTTGCCTCAGGCCACCCCTTTGTGAAGCCTGAAGAAAACAGTTTTCAAATGGAAATGAATGGGCATACCTGTGGCACTTTCCTTAATTGCTTTGGAAAGGGATATGTCTGAATCAGGCCCTTGGCCCTGTGTGTGGCTGTGGCTTAGATTCTCAGCACCTGATGGATCTAAAGAAAGTTACCATGTGTGCATCTAAAAGAAAATTCGCCAAAAGAGCAATTATTGGGATGAAGTCTCTCGACTTCCTCTGTAAGGTTCCTGACTTCCATCAAGTGAGAATGGGATCCTTTGGGTCAAAAGAGTTCTACAAAACCTGCAGAGGCTAGCCCATTGTGCTTGGGTTTTCTCATGACTAAAATTCACATAAAGAATCTAAACCCCACAGACAGTAGTCCTCAAATTGGAGAGTTATTAACGGCAGGCCTATTTGATCACTTTTGGTTCACAGGATGGGTGTCCAGGCCACCTTGACTTTAGGCAAATGAGGGGCAAAGGAGCTTATTTGGGACACTGTCTTGGTCTGCACCCCTCATGGAAACCTCCAGCCAGATTATGATGAGTGTCTATATGAAAGAAGATGAGGGCCATATGGGAGGGTTCTTGTTTTAATTGTGGTAATTTGTGTGGTAGTTGGAAGAGATGACTGGGTCCACCAGGGCTTGAACTCTGGTGTGATTCCCCTTAGAGACTGAGTTCTGGAACTGACCTCAGAGAAGTATTGCCATGAATAGTGTTGGGATTTTAGGAGACCACGCATGAGAATCGGTTTTGGAAACTGAGATCTAGGCCCAGGATGGCTTTCCACAGAGCTCAGGGATTCTGAGCCAGGATATCACATGATTTAATTCTTAAAGACTTGGTAGCCATAGTTGAGAGTCCAAACACACATGGACCTCACATTGTATACCTCAATGGGCCTGGATTCATGTGTCCTTTTGGCCACTCTTTGGGAAGGCTTGCCTGTGAGTGTTCTCCAGAGCTTTCATTGAAATGAGCTTCCTCACCATTTAATGGTTCCTGAATTAAATGAAACCCACAGTGCCTCCAACTTCATCCTTGAAAAATGACTAGATTAATACCATGAAATTTTTGAAATCCCCATGACCAGGTGGCACTGGATAACCTTAAGATATCCTGTTGCTGATCATGAGTATAACAAACAGTGCCTTGATTGACTGAGTTTCGTGAAAATGGTGTAGAACAGAGATGCCAGTAAGTTGGAGCCTGCTGGGTAGTGGGCGTAGAGCAGTGGACTATAGGTGTGTAAATAAATATTTTTGGTAGGACCACCTGGATCTTCCATTGGCTTCCAAATCTTGCGACTGACATGGTGCAGGCAGCAGACCTTTATATGTAAAGGCATCTTGTTATATGTAGAGGTTTCAGGGCAATGTTCAGAATCAGGTTGCTATAGTCAAGGGGAAAGCTATGTGGGATAGAAGCCTGGTTCGTACATTCTCTTGCCGACCCTGACCAACCACACATGACAGAACTCCCTCCAGCATTGTGTCCCAGTTTAACATATTGTATTTCATGAAGCAAATACCAAATTCCCAGTGCAGCAGTAAGAAACACCCTGAAAAGTGGAGGATGACCAAATGGCTTCACAGACCACACGGGAAGACACTTAGCTCCCAGTAGCAACAGTTTACCTACAAAGGGAGATTTCAGACCTGCTGCCTCATGTTCATTACAAAATAAAGAACAATGTCCTCCAGGTCACATAGATGCAGACCCAGATTTTTGGTGTCACTACAAATGAAGCTAAATCTCCTGACAATTACATATATTTCTTTTTCTTTTTTTAATTGATTTTTATTGTAGGTTGTTCAAAACAGTACATACTTCTTGATATATCAAATTTCACACTTTGATTCAAGTGGGATATGAGCTCCCATTTTTACTCCATATACAGATTGCAGAATCACATCAGTTGCAGAACCATTGATTTACATATTGCCATACATATATTTCTTGTGCCTAACCTCAGAGGAAGTTTCTCAATAAGTCTTTAGGTCAGCACAGCTCCATGTTTCTGGAGTGTTTACCCTCTCCCATACTTTTGTAAACTGTTTTACCACCTCCAGTGTTGTGAACTCCTGAGCATTTTTCATTCCACATATGTATTCACAGGTTTTCTAACTCCTCTCCTCTAATTGTGTCTTACTTTTAGCGATGGTTATGTCAAGGTATTGTTCTGGATAAGAGAGGGAAGATTTTTGTGTATCACATGTTTGCATACACATTAGATCCATTTTCCTATTTTCCATTTGAAATACTGAATCCCTGACACTAACCCATACCCTACTAGACTCTGACTACTAATCCTAATATCATGGAGAAAAAAAAACCTAACTGAATAGAAGTACAGTCCTTTTATAGGAAGCATGGTGTATATTTGTATTTGTCTTCCTCTTTATCAAGAGTATGTGTTTTAAATTTAGTAAACTTTTCATTTTAATATTTCTCCATGATTTTTTAAAGTTATCACATATGTAAATTCCTGTCTCCCTTTCTCTGTATCCTATTCAGCACATGTAATTTTTTTATGCATATACAATATCCTACCTGGTATCACACGTACATTCTTGTAAGATCACTGACTTTGGAATATAAAAATTGTGAGAAGAGATGACTCTCCCTAAATAATGATGGAACTGAAAATTCCACATATGGGTGAGCTTCCTAGTGAAAAACACTATACATAAATCCATGTTCAGTAAAATGAATATTTTTGGATTTGTGAATGAATTATATTTCATGATGAATATCGATTGGCATATATATTGCTAAATATTAATGTGTGTGTGTGTGTGCATGTGTGTGTGTGTGTGGGCGTGTGTGTGTGTGTATATTCTACGGATTTTAAAAAAATATGAAAAATATGTGTCTTATTATACACTCCCTAAATTCATTCATATTCATTTATGTTCATTTAAATTCAAATTTTCACAAGATTATTCTCAGTAATATTCATACACCTGAAATATATTTTGGTTTCCTACTACTGAAAACTAAGTTCAGTGGATGGTGCTTAAAAATCCTAATATTTCTACAGTAACTGACCCAGTTTAACATCAATGCAAGTAGATTGCTATGGGACATGATGTGTAATTTGAAGTTCATTTTTACTCAACACTGGTACATTACTATTTCTTCAGTTTATGGACATCATAGGATGTATTTTTTCATCCACAACTTCACAAATTTTTTTGGCATTTGGTTCACTTTCAATTACTTACTACTTCAGAACACATGTATTCCTCCATGTTTCTTTACTGGTCTTTTCACTAGACTTCTTTCTAAACACATTATTTTCGATTCCATAATCATTTTTGAAGCAAAACTCACTCTTCACGATAAACCGTAACCCTAATAATACCATTGCATATATAACTCGTTGGAATGATGGTATATATATCAATATAAGATTTCCAAAATATTTTCAGATGCAAACTCAATCCATTATTTTGTTGGATCCAGTTACATACTTTATTCACAATATGGTCTATTCCTGCATCATCTCAATAATCATCAACACAAGGTACACCTATTTGTATCCCCAGTACTAATTTATAAGTTTCCAGAATATTACTCCCCTTTATGGTGGAAGAAATACTTATGTCACCTGATCTACATATACATTTTACCACAGTAGTATTCTGGACACAAAATGCAAAGGTCACACATATGATTGTACCAAAGCCTAAATAGAAAGTGACCATAGATTACTAAAAGCATCTATGTCCAGGGTGCCTACTGCTCTCAAATGTCAATCCTATTGGTTACTACATATTTGTTTCTTCCTAAGATTATATATTTAACCTCAAGCCTGTTGAAAATATCTAATCCTATCACTCACTTTATACTTTTCCTGATTTCCTAATGCCCCTATTGATATCTGCTTTCCTACATATTTTTCCCAGTTCATCATTGTGACTGTCTTTTCACATGTGCTGATATTTACATTCACCCTCTAACTGAAAACCAATTGCTAAAGAACTTTTGGTCTAACTCCGAGACTCACTCTTCTTCCTAAACCTACTGACTATCTTCCTAATCCTACAGACTATCCCTTTTTGACTGGATGTTCTCTTCTACTTTCAATCATCTGAGGTATAGGGTCCTATGCCATTGTATATCGATTTATCTGAGACCTCGGTGCAGAACATAATTCAATCTAAGTATACCAATCAAGGGCCCAATGCCTTTCTGGGCTTCAAATCTTTCCTAGATCTCTGATCTCATACATATATTTCACATTTATATTCTTATAAATATCACAGGTTCCCAATACCATAATTCATCCAGCAGAATGACTCCTAACCCAAATCGAACATGCTATTAACACTAACCATACACTGTTCCCTCAATCTCACTTTACAGAAGAGCAGGGACAGAGTTGGTCTTAAAATCCAGGAAGGTAGGGTATCATCCACCAGCTGAGAACCTCAAAAGTCCCTGCAGAAATAATCCCTTGAGTCGGTGTAGGCAGGTATGAAGGATCTGAGAGAGCAAAAGTCATCTTCCATGGCAAACAACCTGGTCAGGTTGAAGGGATGTGTCTGAATTAGCCTCTCTCTTCCTAATGTAGAGAAGATGGACCAAACCATGGCTGTGTGGAGAGCTGTTCCCCGGTGCCTATGGTTGATATACCATCCTAACTTATGAAGGAGTCACAGCAAGTAGAGGCAGACTCCATCTTTTGGGAACCTTGGAAGAAACTGTTAAAACAAAGTGGTTTCCAAGGCAGTGACTTCATTCAGTTCTTGAAGGAAGTGACCTCACCTTACATTATTGGTGATGAAAGTCTGTGATCTTGGGATCCAGGAAACCAGGCACACAGAGTCAAACCCACTCCATGTCCCAGTGGGCTCACTTGTTTGGATTTAACAAGACAGAGTCACTCTTTCTTGGTACCTACTGATGTGAGGACAGCCAAATGCCTGGAAACTATGAAGACTGGCCTTTCCAGAGAAAGCAGGTAGTTTCTCACCACGGGCTCCTGACAACTTCACAGAGTTTGCTAAAGAGACCAGATCGGAGACAGGACACGCCACTTTTGGGGAACATAGTATGGCCCACAAGTCAGAGGACACTCCGGATAGACACAGACCTACTTGGGGGAAAGAGGTGCCTTTTTGGGTGTGAGTGTGAGTTTGTGGTTTTGTCTCATGTTCTGAGAATAGTTAGGAAAGCTGGTTTGTTTGTTTTGGAGTGGACTGTTTCTAGTAAGTCCTTTGACAACGTGAGTGTTTCTGTGTCTATATATCATACTGTGTCCGTGATTGTAGACAGTAGAAAAGAGAATGCATCAATGGATGTGTCCTGTCTACGAAAAAGCTTCAAAGCATTCATCCTGAGCAATTTATGAATGGACTGCAGCTTGCCGTATGGATGGGCAACTCCTGGTATCTTTCTAAATTCCTGTTTTCTTCCTGAATTCTGGACACTCTCCAGAATACGCTCATGATTTTGTGTCCAAGATATGTACCACCTCAATCTCTGTGACATGGCCATGTACTGGATAGCTGATGGGAATGGTGAGTATCTCAGAAAACTCAGATATTAGTATGCCCAAGAAAGTCTCAGTGGAGAAACCCTGCTTTGGGCCTTTTGCTTACCTATTCTGTTGCCCTGAATGTCAGGAAGGTCTTTGCCTCAGGCCACACTTTGTGAAGCCTGAAGAAAATAGTTTTCAAATGGAATTGAATGGTCATTACCTGTGCCTCTTCGGTTAATTGCTTTGGAAATGGATGTGTCTGAATCAGCCTCTTGGCCCTATGTGAGGCTGTGGCTTAGATTCACAGCACATGATGGGTCTAAAGAAAAATCCCATGTGTGCATCCAAAACCAAAATGGACAAAAGAACTGTCATGGTGGATAGAGTCTCTCGCCTTCCTCTGTAAGGTTCCTGACCTCCATTAAGTGAGAATAGGGATCATTTGGGTCAAGTGAATTCTTTAAAGTTCTGCAGAGGCTATCCCATAGGTTCGTGGGTTTTCTCATGACTCCAATTCACATCTATGTTTACAGAAGAGCAGGGACAGTGTTGGTCTTACAATACAGGAATGCAGTGGATCTTCCATCTGTTGAGAACCTCAAAGCTCCATGCAGAAATGATCTCTGGAGAAGATGTAGGCAGCTATGTAAGACCTGAGAGAGCAAAAATCATCTTCCATGGCAAACAACCTGGTCAGGATTAAGGGTTGAGTCAGAATGAGCCTATCTCTTCTTAATGTAGAGAAGATGGACCAAACCCGGCCTGTGTGGAGAGCTGTTCCCTTTTGCCTACGGGTGATATACCATTCTAACTTGTGAAAGTGTCACAGGAAGTAGGGGCAGCCCTCATCTCATGGGACCGTTGGAAGCAATTGTTATGACAAAGTGGTTGCCAAGGCAGTGATCTCATTCAGTTCCTGAAGGACGTGATCTCATCTCACTTCCATGGTGATGGAACTCTCTGAACTTGGGATACAAAAAGCCAGGCACCCAGAGCCAGTCTCAGTTCTATTCCCAGTGGTCTCACTTTTTTGGATTTACAAAGGACAGAGTCAGTCTTTCTTGATACCTACTGATGTGAGGATGGCCAAATGTCAGGAAAGCTCGGAAGAGGGGCTCTTCCTGAGAAAGCAGATAGTGGCTCACTCCTGGCTTCTAACAACTTCACATTGTTGGCCAAGAAGACCAGATCTGAGACAGGTCAGGCCATTTCGGAGGATCATAGTATGGCCCATCAGTCAGAGCACACTCCGGAGAGTCACAGACCTATTTGGGAGAAGGAGGTGCCATTGCGGGTGTGGGTTTGTGGCTTTGTCTCATGTTCTGAGAATAGTTAGAAAAGGCGGTTTGTTTGGTTTGGAGTGAACTGTTTCTAGTAAGTCGTTTGACAATGCAAGTGTTTCTATGTCTGTGTATCCCACTGTGTCCGTGCTTGTAGACATTAGAAAAGAGAATGCATCAATGGATGTGTCCTGTCTCATAGAAAGCTTCCCAGCATTCATCCAGCACAATTTATGAATTGAATGCGGCTTGCCTTATTGATGGGCGATACCTGCTACCTTCCTAAGTTGCTGTTTTCTTCCTGAATTATGGCCAATCTCCAGAATAGGCTCATGGTTTTGTGTCCAAGATATGAACTACCTCCAAGCTCTGTGACATGGCCATGTACTGGATAGCTGAATGGAATGGCGAGCATCTCAGAAAACTCAGATATCAGTGTGACCAGTAAAGTCTCAGTGGAGAATCCCTGCTTTGGGCCATTTGCTTACCTATTGTTCTGTTGCCCTGAGAGTCAGGAAGGTCTTTGTCTCAGGCCAACCCTTTGTGAATCCTGAAGGAAAGATTTTTCAAATGGAAATGAATATGCTTTACCTTTGGCTCTTTCCTTAATTGATTTGGAAAGAGATGTGTGTGAATCAGCCTCTTGGCCCAGTGTGATTCTTTGACTTAGATTCTCAGTACTTGATGGATCTAAAGAAAGATCCCATGGGTGCATAAAATCCAAAATGGCAAAAAGACCAGTCATTGTTGATGAAGTATTTTGCCTTCCTCTGTAAGGTTCCTGAATTCCATCAAGTGAGAATAGGGATCTTTTGGGTCAAATGAGTTCTTCAAATGTATTCAGAGGCTATCCAATAGGTGCTTGAGTTTTCTCATCTTTCCAATTCACATAAGGAATCTGTACCCGACACTCAGTAGGACTCAAATTGGAGAAGCAGAGCAGTATTAAGGGCAGGCCTATTTGATCACTCCTGGTACACAGGAAGGGTGTACAGGCCACTGGGAATTTAGGCAAATGAGGGGCAACAGAGCTTATTTTGGACACTGTCTTGGGCTACGCTAATGCTATAAAATGTCAATCCTATTGTTGACTTCATATTTGTTTTATCCTAAGCTCATATATTCATCCTCAACCCTGTTGAAAATATCTAATCCCATCACTCACTTTATTCTTTTCCTGATTTCCTAATGTCTCTATTGATATCTGCTTTCCTACATATTTTGCCCTGTGCATCATTGTGACTGACTCTTCACTTGTGTTGACGTTTACATTGACTCTCTAACCAAAACCCTATTGCTAAAGAACTTTTGTTCCAAATCCTATACTCACTTTTCTTCCTAAACTTACTGACTATCTTTCTAATCCAACTGACTATAACTTTTTGAATGGATGTTCTCTTCTACATTCAATGATCCAAGTACAGTTCAGGTTTCTATTCAATCGGGTGAGGGAGTAGATTCTGCAGTTTGGCAATTGGGGACAGCACATTCTGGCAACAAGATTAGCAAAGAGTTCTCAAGATTTCAACAGTGTTTCGTTAAGTGTACAGAAAAACAGGAAGTGACAAGTACATATTTTATTAACCTTTCATTCCCCACTTCTTTTTCTGGCTACTTTTAATCATAAAAGTGATCTTTGTGGGGTGTCACATTCTATGTCTGCTAGTGGGGTATTACCATAATTTTAATTTGTCCAATTTGAGCTTGGAGAAAAGAAATTACATGGTTGAGGAAACAGGGTTTTATAGTTAGTAATACTATGAGGATTATTATTGGACCGGCCAGGGTTGATAAAAACGTAATTAACCAGGGGGACTGTGTAAAAAAAGACTCAAACTACCCTTTTTGTGCCTCTCTCTTTCGTTGTTGCTCTTCAAGGCATCTTTTTAATTTACTCATAGATTTTTTTACAACTCCAGTATTGTCGACATAAAAACAACATTCTTCCCTCAAAGAAGCACAAAGGCCCCCCTCTGTCATGAAAAGGAGGTCCAACCCTCGACTGTTCTGTAAAACAACTTCAGAGAGAGAGGTTAAAGATTCCTGCAAAGCTGTGATGGAGGTTTCTAAAATCTTTAAGTTTTGATCTATTGCTGCTTCTAATTGGGTCACTTGTTGTGTCCCATGGACCAGAGCAGTGGTTCTTGTGCCCAACCCTGCAGCAACTCCTATTCGTAATAGAATGGCTAAGGTGAGGGACATATGTTCCCAGTGGAACCGGGTTGTATGTCCCCCTCTTTGATCTTCAGATGAACCTGCGTCATGATAGAGCACTCTGGGAAACATCTGCACCATTTCACAATTAATCACATCTGTTGACCATTTCATGAAAACATAAACAATGTTTAAGTATATAGAATTATACTGTTGTAGGGACGGACAAGGCAAGGCACCTAAGATAGCACCAAAGACACGGAAACAGTCTTTTTTGGTTTCAACCAGATTCAGAGGGCATTGCTTCTGTTGTAATCAATTAATCCCCTGAAACCCAAGTTACGTAGTTTCAGAATTTTGTACCCAACACGTAAGGGAAGGGGCTCAGAAGTTCACAGTCTGCAGAAGTTCACAAAAAGCAGTTTTTGTTTCTGTTTTTTCCTCAGTTTGGGCAAGTTAACTTTTCAAGGACACCTGGGTGGAGGTGTCTTCCCTTTCTTTTTTTCCCCCTTCCAGCTGTTTCCATACAGCCCAGTTTGTAACTTCTTTATCTTAGAAATGTAGCCATCTCTGTGAAGCCCCAGCTCAAGGCCAGAGGACTTTTTTCCAAATATTTTGTGAAAAACTAGTAAGGGTGTGTCTAGATCAGGAGTGCTGAATTTTTTAGCCAGTTGCCAAGGAGACCAGGGCAACACAAAAATAGGAAGTTTATCTACAGTGAACTCTTTTATAGGGACTCTTTTGCTGAAAGTCCTAAATCAGCCATGGTGAAGACTTCTGGAGAAGGTCAGTTAAGACTTTTCTGTGGGCCTGGTACAGAGGGGGAAAATTTGGAAGGCAGGGATAAGAGCAGCTCTGTGGATCTGAGAATGAGGAAGGAGAGATGTAAAAGAATATTGGGAGAGGGCTTTGGGATCTTAATAGCAACAAAAACTTGAGCAGTAGAACAGATAGAACAGAGGGGGAGACGGGAGTGAGATTCCAAAAAGCCTGTGAGGGACTTTAAATTCTTAGTAACCTGTTTTTAGTGATGACAAAGCAACATTAAAGGCCATTTTCATTACATCTTGTATTAGGGTCTGAGGATTCTTCTCAGCGGGTTTGAGCTTTGCATTAGGTGGTAAGAGGACTGGGTGGGACCCGGTGCGGGCACTGACAGGAGAGGAGAGGAGTGAGTGAATGGAGTGGTACCCCAGTACCTGCAACCTCAGCAAGGGAGCAATGGTCTGAGAACCAGTCGAGATTTGGGTTTTTGATCTAGATATTGGAGGGGAGAAATCAAGTTGCTGAGGTGGGAGTGACAGCAGAGAGTCTAGAGCACAAGGCTGAGGGTGAGCATCTATTGGAGAAGCATAGTTCAGGATGTGAGCAAAGGAGAGAGAAGGCCTCCACATAGCGGAATCTCCTTTTACCCTTTTGAGCACTTGCAGAAGTTAAAAAGGTCACACAGAATTTGAGGATCTAGAGACCCCTCTGGGGGCCATGGTTTTGGTTATCTAATTTGTAATATGGCCAATGCTGTGTACAGAATTTGATGAGGAGTTTGGGTTCCATCTGACAGTCCCTGTATGCTCACATCCCCATGACTTACAATAGAAGTCTGCTCTCCCCCCCCACAGCCGTGACTGTTTGTGGCTTTGATAGTCTGCCGGGCAAACATAGTAATCTAGGCTAGCCAACCTGCATCTGGCTCACGTGTCCCTACATCTATAATGTTTGTTTCCATTATCTATGGTACGGAAAGGATTTAATGGAATTTTAGTGGGATCCTGTTAATCAGGGATATCCCAATAGGAAAGACCTATAGCCAGCTGACAAATGACTGGGTGGAGAGATGGCCACCAGGTTCGTAAGCTGGCTGTATTCGAGATAGGCCATACTTCGTGTCCAGTAGGATTTGTGATCAGCCATCGCAGCTTAAGGGGCTGATGAGGGTAAGACTACTGGTCGTCAAGTGGAGAATAAATATCTTCCAGGATCTTCTTTACAACCATTTGCAATGTTTCTTTTTTCTTCTTTTTTATTTCTTTTTTTTTTTTTTGTGTGTGGGGAAGGCTTCAATACATCCTGAAAATGTATGTTCAAAGACTAGGAGTTATTTAAGTCCATACCTTACTGGCTTAATTTCAGTAAAGTCCACTTCCCAGAAATGTCCTCGTCTGGTTCCTCATAGGTGCTTTCCTGCAGGAAGCTTGGAAGTGTAAGCTTTAACCAATTAATGGACCTGACAGGCTTTTGTTACCCATTCAGTTATTTCCTTTTGCTGTGAGTAGGTTAGTGGAAAACTGTGTTCTTGATCCTTCACGAATGAATGCAGTTTCTTTGAACAAAGGTGAGTGAGTTGATGAACATTTGCTACTGACATAGTTAGAGCCATGATTATAGGAGTAGTTACTGAAGGATTAAAAAATTCCACTTGGGGGCCTTCAGGGTTAAAAGTTATTTTGGCCCAGAGCTTGGTGAGCAGAACTCTGCCTATCAATGTGGCCAGGGATTACTAGGAAGGAGTGATGGATTTTTCCTTTTCCCTGGTCCATGGTCCTCGTAGTTGTCAAAGCCCGATATTTACTTCTGTTAGACTCTTGAATTAGAGACCTTTTATTCAGTAGAGGGCCCAATGGGCCTTACGGGCTGAGTATATTCCCCCTGCATCTACTTCAAAGTTTATTGTGTTCCCCTCCACTTCAAAAGTTACCTTGAGGTCAGGGAGAGGATCTGAGCCCGGACTTTCTTAGTATTACTCCAGAGTCAGAATATGAGGCTGGCATGGCTGTCTCTTTCTAGGGCACTCTTTGGCCCAGTGTCCTTTTTCTTTAGAGTAGGCACATTGATCTGAGGCCAGGGGTGGCCTCTAGTGTGTGCCCAGGTATCCCTTCCTGTCTCTCTGTTTCTTAGTTTCTGACCTATTTGTTGTTGTGACCAGGACCTTAGTCAATGCCTTAGTCTGTCTTTTGTTTCTTTTATCCTCACTCAGCTCCCTTCTCTTCCTCAGTTTCTTTCTTAAAGTATACCTTCTCGGGTTCTCTGACTAAATCCCTCAAAGTCATATCTTGTAATCCATCTAAGCATTGTAACTTTCTTTTAATATCCAGGGCAGCTTTCCCAATAAAGGCCATTGTGACAGATGCCTTTTGATCCTCTGCCTGAGGATCGAAAGGAGTATGTCTCTTATATACCTACATAATTATCTCTAGGAACATAGAGGGAGATTCATCAGGCCCTTAAATAATCTCTCTTACCTTGGCCAAATTAGTTGGTCACCTAGCGGCCACTAAGATACCCACTATTAGAGCCCGGCGATAAGTGGACAGATGCTCCCTACCTTCAAAGGTGTTGGGGTCCCAGTTGGGTCGTTTCAAGAGAAAGCCGGCTTTGAATATATTGGGAAGTTTTGTCGGTCACGCATTTGGTCCGAGGATACTTTTTTCTAGCATCCAGGAGGATTCTCTTTTGTTCCTCTGTCATGAAGAGAGTCCCTAGGGGTTGTTGGCAGTCATCTCAAGTAGGTTGGTGTGAAAACATCAATGACTTCACCAGACCTGAGAGCCAGGTTGGGTCCTCGGTAAAAGGAGGATTGTTATTTTTCCATTTATATAGGTCTGAAGAGGAGAAGGCCAATACTGGTAGGCTTGCATTTTTTCCCTATGGCCATCGTCAATCATTGGTCCTTAGGGATGGAGGAAAGCAACACGGGAGTTCCAGGGTTTTCAATCATTTGCCACCAGCGAGTTCCTTTAGCAACTCCAGCTTCCTCCAGGGGAGGAGGGGCTGTGTGTGACGCAGGGGAGTTATCTGGAGGGCCCTGGGCTGGCTTAGCTTCCTCCAATTGCGGAGAGGCTGAGTCAGCAGCTGGAGAATCACTTAGAGGGTGTTGGGGGTTGTGGGACAAGGGTAGAAGATAAGGAGGGGAACGAGAGTCCAGTAGAGTCAAATCTTGTGACTCAGGGAGAACAGAGGGTGGAGGAGGAGGAGGAGCAGAGGGGTTGAGAGATCGTGGGGGAAGGAGTAGGAACGGGGACACAGCAAGGAAAGGCTTCACCCACGGAGGAGGAGATTTGCAGAGGTCCTGCCAAGTTAAGGTATATTCCTGTTTATCAGTATGGCTATGTGGCCCTGGCTGTAAGACAATATCTCTGTCTTTTTAAATTAGTGGGAAGTAGAAAGATCCTTCTAGGGGCCATCAGAATCCAAAGGTGGGCCATTCTGTGGCACACAGAGTCTGCCAGGTCCAGCGTTTTACTGAAAAAGAAACATTCTGAGCCCTTAAGCGGACTTTGGTCCATAGATCAAGGGTCAGGGACAGAGGCATTGAAGTGATCTGTCCCATAATGAAAGATACACAAACAGTAAAAGCAACGACACAGGACACAGACAAGAGAAAACAATAAAGACAGGCAATGGACGTCCAACACTGAGACCAAGACTGAGCAGGTGGCAAAACCCGATGGGCTGGCAATACCGAATCTGAAACAAAGTATCACTGAGTCGAGGAGACTATTATTCCTCGATTCCGGAGTCCTCTGTGGCGTCCCCCAGGGACTTGGCTTGTGGCTCTGTGACACGTCTGCCAGCCACCATCAAAGAGAGCTCACACACTTCATCGACAGCCATTTTGCCAAGCCCTAACCTGAAACCTGAAACCAGAAAGAGGTGCCTTACTTACCCTGAGAGTAGCCCATTGGGGTCTCTCGTTCACCACTGCTGGATTTCGGTGGAACCTCCATATATAAATATCGGAAGAGCATTGGGGGAAGAGACCACCAAGAGACTCTCTCATGCAAAAACAAAGGGTTTATTGGGGGTCCAGCATGCTGGGGCTCAGAGCTCATTTGAATAGAGCAGAGAACCCTGAGAACAGCTTAAGCAGAGCTTATATACTTTCCTTGAAGAGGGCAGGGAGGAAAGTTTATTGATGGGCCTGGGCGGGTGAGCAGTTTGCGTGCAACTGGGTGAGGGAGTACATTCTGAAGTTTGGCAGTTGGGAACAGCACATTCTGGGAAAAAGATTAGAAATCACTTCTCAAGATTTCAACAGTGTTTTATTAAGCATACAGAAAAACAGGAAGTGACAAGAATCTATTTTATTAACATTTCACTACCAACTATACTTTGCCAGATTTCCTAAAGTCTCTATTGATATCTGCATTCCTACATATTTTCCCCAGTTCATCATTGTGATTAATTCTTCACATGTGCTGACATTTACATTCACTCAATACCCGAAACCCTATAGCTAAAGAACTTTTGGTCCAAATCCTATACTCACTCTCCTTTATAAACATACCGACTATCTTCCTAATACTACTGACTATCCATTTTGACTGGAAGTTCTCTTTGAAAATCAATCATCCAAGTTACAAGGTCCTATGCTTAATACCCAATCAAGGGCCCAATGCCCTTCTGGGCTTCAAATCTTACCTAGATTTTTGTTTTCAGATTCATATATTTTACCTATATATTCTTGAAAATATCGCAGGTTCCCAATACCATTATTCATCCAGCAGAATGATTTCTATTCCAAATCAAACCTGTTTTTAACCGTAACCATACACTGTTCCCTCAATCTAACTTTAGAGAAGTGCAAGGACAGAGTTGGTCTTAAAATACAGGAATTTAGGGGATCTTCCAACTGCTGAGAAACTCAAAGGTCTATGCGCAAATGATCCCTAGAGAAGTTGTAGGCACCTATGAAGGAACTGAGAGAGCAAAAGTCATCTTTCATTGCAAACAACCTGGTCAGCATGAAGGGATGTGTCTGAATCAGCCTCTCTCTTCTTTATGTAGAGAAGAAGGACCAAACGAGGCCTCTGTGGAGAGCTGTTCCCGGTTACCAATGTTTGATATACCATTCTAACTTGTGAAAGTGTCAAAGGAATTAGGGACAGCCTCCATTTCATGGGACCTTTGGAAGCAAATGTTAGGACAACGTGCTTGCCAAGGCATTGACCTCATTCAGTTCCTGAAGGAAGTGACCTCACCTCACATTCTTGGTGATGGAACTCTCTGAACGTGGGATCCAGGCATCCAGGCACACAAATCTAGTCCCAGGCCCAGTCCCAGTGGTCTCACTTCTTTTGATTTACCAAAGACAGAGTCAGTCTTTCTTGGTATCTACTGATGTGAGGATGGCCAAATGCCAGGAAAGCTCTGAAGAGTGGCCTTTCCTGAGTAAGCAGGAAGTGGCTCACCGTTGTCTCCTGACAACTTCACAGAGTTGGCCAAAGAAACCAGATCTGAGACAGAACAGGCCATTTGATGGGAACATAGTATGGCCCACCAGTCAGAGGTCACACCCGATAGTCAGAGACCTACTTTGGGAAAGGAGGTGAATTTGTGGGTGTGAGTGTGTGTTTGTGATTTTGTCTCATGTTCTGAGAATAGGTAGGAAAGGCAGTTTGTTTGGTTTGGAGTGGACGATTTCTAACAAGTGATTTGACAAGGCGAGTGTTTTTATGTCTGTGTATCCCACTGTGTCCATGGTTGTAGACATTAGAAAAGAGAATGCATCAAAGGATGTGTCCAGGCTAGTAGAAAGCTTACCAGAATTCTTTCTGCCCAATGTATGAAAGGAATGCGGCTTGCCTTATGGATGGGTAACACCTGCTATCTTCCTAAGTTCCTGTTTTCTTCCTGAATTCTGGCCACTCTCCAGAATAGGCTCATGATTTTGTGACCAAGTTATGTACCACCTCCAAGCTCTGTGACATGGCCATGTACTGGATAGCTGAAGGGAATGGCGAGCGTCTCAGAAAATTCAGATATCAGTGTGACCAGGAAAGTCTCAGTGGAGAAACACTGCTTTGGGCCGTTTGCTAACCTAATGTTCTGTTGCCCTGAATGTCAGGAAGGTCTTTGCCTCATGCCACCCCTTTGTGAAGCCTGAAGAAAACAGTTTTCAAATGGAAATGAATATGGATCACCTGTGGCTCTTTGCTTAATTGCTTTGAAAAGGGATGTGTCTGAATCAGCCTCTTGGCCCTGTGTGAGGTTGTGGCTTAGATACTCAGCACGTGGTGGATGTAAAGAAAGATCCCATGTGTGCATCCAAAACCAAAATGGCCAAAAAGCAGTCCTTGTGGATGAAGTCTGTCGCCTTCCTCTTTAAAGTTCTTGAACTCCATCAAGTGAGAATAGGGATCCTTTGGGTCAAATGGGTTCTTCAAAGACCTGCAGAGGAGCTTGTGTTTTCTCATGACTGCAAATCACATAAAAATATATACCTGACACTCAGTTTTCCACAAATTGGAGAAGCATAGAAGTATTAACGTCTAGCATATTTGATCACTCCTGTTTCACATGAAGGGTGTCCAGACCACCCTGAATTTACGCCAATGAGGGGCAAGGGAGTTATTTTGGACACTCTCTTGGACTCGGCCACTCATGGAAACCTTCAGCCAGAGGTTGTGATTAGTGTCTATATGGAAGAAGATGAGGGCCATATGGGAGGGTTTTGGTTTTAATTTTGGTCATTTGTGTCCGGTTGGAAGACATGACTGGGACCACCTGGGCTTGAACTCTGGTGTGATTCCCCTTAGAGACTGAATTCAGAGAAGTATTGCCATGAATTTTGTTGGGATTTTAGGAGTCCACCCATGAGAATCACCCTTGGAAACTGAGATCTAGGCCCAGGGTGGCTTTCCACAGAGCCCTGGGTATCTCAGCCAGAAGATCACATGATTTAATTCTGAAAGACTTGCCAGCCATTGTTGAGAGTCACAACACCCATGGACGTCACATTGTAGACCTCAATAGGCCTGGCTTCATGTGACATTTTGGCCACTCTTTGGGAAGCCTTGCCTGTGAGAGTTCTACAGAGCATTCATTGAAATGAGCTTCCTCACCATTTAAAGGTTCCTGAATGAATTGAAACCCACAGTGCCTGCAACGTCATCCTTGAAAAATGCCTAGATAAATACCATGAAATTTTTGAAATTCCCATGACCAGGTGGCACTGGAGAAACTTTGGATGTCCTGTTGCTGATCGTAAATATGCAAGACAGTGCCTTGATTGAGTGGGTTTCATGAAAATGGTGTAGAACAGAGATGCCAGTATGTTGGAACCTGCTGAGTAGTGGGCCTAGAGCAGTGGTAGGCAGGTGTGTGATAAAAAATTTGTGGTGGGGCCATGTGGATCTGCCATTGGATCCCAAATGGCTTGTGACTTACATGGTGCAGCCAGCAAACCCTTCCATGTAAAGGCTTCTGGTTATATGGAGATGTTTCCGGGCAATGTTTAGAATCAGGTTACTATGGACATGGGGCCAAGCTATGTGGGATAGAAGCCTGGTTGGTGCATTCTCCTGCAGACCCTGACCAACCACACATGAAAGAATTGCCTCCAGAACTGTGTCTTAGTTGAACTTCTTTTATTTCATGAAGCAAATGCCAAAGTCCCAGTGCAGCAGCAAGAAACACCACGAAAAGTGGAGGATGACCAAATCGCTTCCCAGTCCACATGGGAATACCCTTAGCCCCCAGTGGCCACAGTTTACTTACAAAGAGAGAATTCAGCACTGCTGCCTCATGTTCATTGGAAAATAAGAAACCATGTCCTCCAGGTCACATAGATGCAGACACAGCTTTGATAGTCTCACTAAAAAGAAGCTAAAGCTCCTGACAACAACATATATTTCAAGTGCCCAAACTCAGAGGCAGTTTCTCAAGAAGTATTTAGGCCAGCAGAGCTCCATGTTAATGGAGTGTTTACCCTGTCCCATACTAGGGAAACTCCTCTACCACTTCCAAGGTTGTAAACTCCTGAGCATATTATTCACAGATTTTATTACTCTTCTCCTCTAATTGTGTCTTACTTTGGGCGAAAAAAATGTCAAGGAATTGTTCTGGATGAGAGTGGGAAGATTTTGTTTAGCACATATTTGCATACACATTGGATTCATTTTTCTATTTTACATTTGAAATACTGAATCCTGACACTAACACATGCCCTGCTAGATTCTGAATACTAATCCTAATATAATGGAGAAAAATTACGGAAACAGAATAGAAATACAAGCAGTTCAGAGGAGGCATGTTGTATACTTGGACTTGCCTTTTGCATTATATAGGGTAGGAGTTATAAATCTAGTCAATTTTTTGTTGAAATAGTTTTCCATGTGCTTTTAAAGTTAACAAATATGTGAATTCCTGTCTCCCTTTCTCTGTATTCTATTCAGCACATGTATTTTTATATGCACATATAGAATCCTACCTGGTATCACACGTACATTCTTGTGAGTTACATGACTTGGCAGATACAAAGTGTGAGAAGAGATCACTCCTCTTAAACGCTGTTTGACCTGAAAATTCAACCTATGGGTGAGCTTCCTAGTTGAAAAAAGTTATACATAAATCCATATCCAGTAAAATGAATATTTTTGGATCTGTGGATGATTCATATTTCACGGTGTAATTCGATTGGCATATATATTGCTAATTTTTAAAATCTGTGTGTGTATATATATATATATATATATATATATATATATATATATATATATTCTCTCCAGATATTTCAAAATATTTAATATATGTGTCTTATTATACACTCCCTAAATTCATTCATGATTATGTATGTGGATTTATAATCAACTTTTCACAAGATTATTCTCAGAAATATTCATTCACCTGATATACGTATTTTTTTCCTAGTATTGAAAACTAACTTCAGTGAATGGTGCATATAAATCCTAATATTTCTACAGTAACTGATCCATTTTCACATCAATGCAAGTAGATTCCTATGGGACATGATAAGTATTTTGAAGTTCATTTTTATTGAAAACTAGTACATTACTATTTCTTCAGTTTATGCACATTATTGGATATATATTTCATCCACAAGTTCACAAATTTATAGGCATTTATTTCACTTTCAATCACTTTCTGCTTCAGAAAACACGTGTTCCGCCATGTTTCAAACTGGTCTTTTCATGAGACTTCTTTCCAAACACATTATTTTTGATTTCCATAATCACTTTTGAAGCAAAACTCACTCACTCTTCATGATAAACCATAACCCTAGGATTACAATTAGACGTATAACTAGTTGTTATGAATGATTATATATCAATATATGATTTCTTATGTATTTTCAGATATCAATTCAATACATTATTTAAAGTGGAACCAGTTATATTATTTATTAACTGTATGGTCTATTCATGCATTATCTCTATATTCATAGACACAGGGTACACCTATTTTTACCCTCAATACTAATTTATACGTTTTCAAAATATTCCTCAAAAAATGGTGGAAGAATTACTCATGTCACCTGATCTATATATACATTTTACCACAGTAATATTCTGGACAAAAAAATCAAAGGTCACCCTTAAGGTTGTACCAGAGCCTAAATGGAAAGTGAGCATGGATTACTAAAACCTTCCATGTCCAGGTGGCCTAATGCTCTCAAATGTCAATCTTATTGGTGACTACATTTTTGTTTCTTTCTAAGATTATATATTCAACCTCAAGCCTGTTGAAAATGTCTAATCCTATCACTCACTTTATACTTTGCCTGATTTAGTAATGTCTCTATTTATATCTATTTTCCTACATATTTTCCCCTGTTCATCATTGTGACTGACTCTTCACTTGTGCTGACATTTACATTCACTGTCTACCTGAAACCCTATTGCTTAAGAACTTTTGGTCTAAATCCTATTCTCACTCTTCTTTGTAAACCTACTGACTATCTTTCTAATCCTACCGACAATCCCTTTTTGAGTGGGTGTTCTATTCGACATTCAATCATCCAAGGTACAAGCTCCTATGCCATTGTATATAGATTTATCTGAGACATTTTTGCAGAAAATAATTCAAAGCTAAGTGTGCCAATTAAGGGCCCAATGCCCTTCTGGACTTCATATCTTCCCTAGATTTCTGTTTTTATACTTATATTTCACCTATATATTCTTGTAAGTATCATAGTTTCCCAATACCATTATTCGTCATGCAGAAGGATTCCTAACCCCAAATTGAACATGTTACTAACCCAAACCATACACTGTTCTCTCAATCGAACTTTACAGAACAGCAGGGACAGGGTTGCTCTTAAAATACAGGAATGTAGGGCATGTTCCACCTGTTGAGAACATCAAAGGTCCATGCAGAAATGATCCCTTGAGAAGATGTAGGCAGCTACGAAAGACCTGAGAGAGAAAAGTCATCTTCAATGGGAAACAACCTTGTCAGCATGAATGGATGTGTATGAATCAGCCTCTCTCTTCTTAATGTAGAGAAGATGGACCAAAACAGTCCTAGGTGGAGAGCTGTTCCCGGGTGCCCATGGTTTATATACCATTCTAACTTGTGAAAGTGTCACAGGAAGTAGGGGCAGCCTCCATCTCATGGGACTCTTGAAAGCAACTGTTAGGACAAAGTGGTTGTCAAGGCAATGACCTCATTCAGTTCCTGAAGAAGTGATCTACCTCACTTCCTTGGTGATGGAACTCTCTTAACTTGGGATCCAGGAAGCCAGGCACCCGGAGCCAGTCCATTCCCAGACCCAGTAGGCTCACTTGTTTGAATTTACCAAGGAGAGTGTCAGTCTTTCTTAGTACCTACATATGTGAGGATGGCCAAATACCAGGAGAGCTCTGAATAGGGGCCTTTCCTGAGAAAGTAGGTAGTGGTTCACCGCAGGCTCCTGACAACTTCACAGAGTTGGCCAAGGAGACAAGATCTGAGATAGGACAGGCCATTTTGGGGGAACATAGTATGGCCCACCACTCAGAGGAAACTCCGGATAGTCACAGAGTTACATGGGGGAAGGAGGTGTCTTTGTGGGGTGGGTGTGATTTTGTGGTTTTTTCTCATGATCTGATAATAGGTAGGAAAGACGGTTTGTTTGATTTGGAGTGGTCTTCTTCTAGTAATTCGTTGGACAAGGCAAGTGTTTCTATTTCTGTGTATCCCACTGTGTCCGTGGTTGTAGACATTAGAAAATAGAATGCAACAATTGATATGTCCTGTATAGTAGAAAGATTCCCGGCATTCATCCTGCCCAATTTATGAATGGACTGCAGCTTGCCTTATCCATGGGCAACACCTGCTACCTTCCTAAGTTCCTGTTTCTTCCAGAATTCTCACCACTCTCCAGAATAGTCTCATGGTTTTGTGTCCAAAATATGTACCACCTCCAAGCTCTGTGACATTGCCATGTCCTGGATAGCTGAAGGGAATGGCGAGCATCTCAGAAAACTCAGATATCAGTGTGACCAAGAAAGTCTCAGTGGAGAAACCATGCTTTCGGCCTTTTGCTTATCAATTGTTCTGTTTCCCTGAATGTCAGGAAGGTCTTTGCCTCAGGCCACCCCTTTGTGAAGCCTGAAGAAAACAGTTTTCAAATGGAAATGAATGGGCATCACCTGTGGCTCTTTGCTTAATTGCTTTGGAAAGGGATGTGTCTGAATCAGCCTCTTGACCCTGTGTGAGGTTGTGGCTTAGATTCTCAGCACCTGATGGATGTAAAGAGAGATCCCATGTGTGCATCCAAAACAAAATGGCCAAAAGAGCAATTATTGTGAATGAAGTCTCTCACATTCATTTGTAAGGTTCCTGACCACCATCAAGTGAGAATACGGATCCTTTGGTTCAAATGAGTTATGCACAGCCCTGCAGAGGCTAACCCATAGGTTTTTGGGTTTTCTCATGGCTCCAAATCATATAAAGAATCTATACCTGACAGTCAGTAGGCCTCAAATTGGAGATGCAGAGCAGTATTAACAGCTGGCCTATCTGATCACTCCTGGTTCACCGGATGGGTGTCCAGGCCACCTTGACTTTAGGCAAATGAGGGGCAAGGGAGCTTATTTTTGACACTGTCTTGGGCTGCACCCCTCATGAAAAACTCCAGCCAGAGGTTATGATAAGTGTCTATATGGAAGAAGATGAGGGCCATGTGTGAGTGTTTGGTTTTAATTGTGGTCATTTGTTTGGCGGTTGGAAGAGATAACTGGATCCACCTGGGCTTGAATTCTGGCATGATTCCTCTTAGAGACTGAGTTCTGGAATTTACCTCAAAGCAGTATTGCCATGAAATGTGTTGGGATTTTAGGAGGCCACGCATGAGATGCGCCCTTGAAAACTGAGATCGAGGGCCAGGGTGTCTTTCCACAGTGCAGTGAGAATCTCAGCCAGGATATCACATGATTTTATTTTGAAAGACTTGGCAGCCATAATTGAGAGTCTAAACACAAATGGAACTCATATTGTAGACCTCAATGATCCTGGCTTCATGTGACCTTTTGGCCACTTTTTGGGAAGCCTTGCCTGTGAGATTTCTCCAGAGATTTCATTTAAATGAGCTTCCTCACCACATAATGGTTCCTGCATTAATTGAAACGCACAGTGACTCCAACTTCATCCTTCAAAAATGGCTAAATAAATACTATCAAATTTCTGAAATTCCCATTACCAGGTGGCACTGGAGAACCTTTGGATATCCTGTTGCTGAACATGAGTGAAATAATTCCCCACGCAATGACACTTCACCGGGAGAATTCCAATTTTATTGCTAAAAGCTGTGTGCTTATATAGAACTAAGGGGGAGATGGTATGGCTTAGATAAATGGCAGCAACCCGTTTATTGACAAGTTCTTTCAAATATCAGCTCCAGAGCCCAGGAATTAGTTCTAATTGGGGCTAAGGTTCCCCACAAGCGAGATTTGAAATTGGCGCTGGCGGGAGAGTTCACAAGGGCGGGAACTTTTTGCACCACTGCAGAAATGAAGAAGGTAGGAAGAAGAAGTCCTTAGGCGCCATGTTGGGGTTTTTCTCTGCGGTATGGCTGCCATTTATTCCTGTCCCAACATTCCACCCTTTTTGTTTTCTTAGGAAGTGGGGCGTCGTTTGTCAGATCTGGCTGCTTCCTGCTGTGTGGGGCTGGTGTGTGGCCTAGAAAGAGAAGTGGAGGAATGCTCAGGGGGCAGGTATGGGGATATCATGGCAGCCAGAAATAAAACCCAGTGGCTATAGACAGCTATTTTCATAGGGGTGAAGTCAATGAATGTTCCCTGAAGCCAAAGATGTCGATGGCATGGAACCAGTCCTGGATGGAAGAGATTGTTGGTATCAGCCACTGGTCCTGTAACAGAGACTCAAGGAAATACTGGAAGCGTTGCCTGGACATGGTGTCGCCAGCACCTGAAGAAGATCAGAGCGAATAAAAACAGAATGAAGATAAAAATTAAAGCAAATGTCAATTTTTGGCAGAAGTTCCATGTGGGGGGACTGACATAGAAGAGGCCAAGGGCCATGAGAAAGCTTAGAAGGTGGTAAAGACTATGAATCCAGGATGGCAGATTAAGAGGTTCTCCGAGCTCGTTGTCTCCCGCTGTCTAATACCCGTTGCATTCCATCGTGCCTGGTAGTGAGCTTCATCACTGAGTGAACTGTTCTCTTGGAGATGTTGGGGATTCATCGGTCATCAGAGGCTGGTAGTGACTAAGCAAAAGCTGGTTGAAAGTTTGATTAAGAATTTTATGCAGTTGGGTTTGAAGGCACTTCATTATGCAGGGCAAGAGAGCACAAAAAAGGAGCATCCAAATAAGGGGACCCAAGATATGTAGTAAGTACATGGCAAGATAGGATTGGAAGAACCCTGTTATGGGATTGGAGGAGGTAGGTTTGAGCAATTGGGTCGATAATTCCTGCAATTTAACAACATTTTTTTTATTAGCCCAGATTCATTAACATAATAGCAAAATTCCTCTCTGAGGAATAGGCATGTAACCCCTTTTTCTGCAGTGAGAAGATCAATTGCCCTTTGGTTCTGTAAAGCTTCTTGTGCCAATGAAGTAACCTGCCGCTGCAAGGAACCCAGAGACTCAGCCATGGTATTGAGTGTTTCCTGCAGTTTTTGTTGAAGGTCATTGGATCCCATAGAGCATGACCTATAGCTCCACCAGAGAGTCTGAGACCCGTCACTGAGGTTGTTAAAATGAGGCCTACCAGAACCGGCAGAAAGACTACCCTACGGGTGCGGGAAGGTAGGGCCAACTGTCAGAATTCGGTGGGAGTATACAAAGATAGCTGAGGAACTACAGTAACCAAGAAACAGGCGCCAGAGACATTGATGGTTGAGGTACTTAAAGAACCATTACACCAGAGGAAATGTCCAGGTTGCATAAACACAGGGCTCTATGGAGTGCTGTAGCTCAAGGAACAAATGGGTAAAGGATTCATTATTGGCAGGTGGAAACAGATGAAAGGAAATAATGTATTGGTGGAATAACTTTCCCACAGTGGGATACGTGTCACATGTAGGGGTTGTCCTTTTTAGAGAAATTGTAGGGTTTTGCTGGAATATTTCCTGCCGCTAATGGGACTGCTGCTAGAAGTGGACGACTAAGTGAAGCACAGAGAAAGCACTGAGAAGTAGGCACAGAAAGAGGGGTGGAGTTTAATAATCAAAAAGTTTGGTGTAGCAAATTGAGCCATGTGGGAGGGGGACCTGAGAGGCTTGAAGGCTCTGAATCCTTTTTGGATGAGCTATGGATATGATCTCGAAGTTTTGATTCTGAGTCCTTAATGTGTTCGACTACCTGGATGGTTGCCTTAGGTTGCGTAATCAGGGTGAGGCCAATAGTCATCCACCCTGTGGGTCTGACTGAGGTTGTCCGAGCATAGACAGCAAACTCAACATAGCCCCATCGTTTGGCCTTGGGGTCAGGTTTATCTAAAGTATACCATCCATTGTTACTGGATGAAGAGCCTTTATGCCACTTTATGTAACTAGAAGTCCACCCTTCAGGGTAACCAAATGAGTGGTAAGAATAGCTACCACGTTCATCATGGAACATGCATGACCAATAGGGGCACCCATTATATATCTCAGGCCACCAATGACAATAGTCTTTTGTTTGATCAAAAAGGAAGCAAATGAAAGGCCAGTTCCAGCTACCAGGGACGAAGGTCCTTGAAGGTGACAATTTTAGGGAAATAGAGGTGCAGTTGTGGATGAAGCAAGTAGTTGCATCCACTGCGCAGACCTTCTGCATGCCATGTTCTGAGTATCGTTCCCGAAAAGTGAATAAATGCATGGTAGGTGAGGAGGGTAAAGACCAGTCCTGACAGAGCACAGAAAATAAGCAGAGCACAAAAAACAAGCAGTTAGAGAAGACTAGGGTGTTGGGAGAGCTCATTGTGCCTTCTTTAAGAGGAATTGGGCTGCAATGAAAACCGTGTGAGCCACAACTAAAATGGGTGAGATGGGTGTGGAGAGCAGGAGTAAAGGGGAGGTTCAGTAGGTGATTCTTGGAGTTCCTCTGGGGTGGCCCTGTCTTCAGCAGGTGGGGCCTCCTGGTGATGTGGCTTCAACCTAGACATGTGAATCCAGGGAGTGAGACAGTTGTCTGGTAAGGAGAGTTTGGCGGCGGTAAGGGTAAAGAGAATGACAGGATAGGGGCCTTCCCATTTTGCGGCAAGAGTCCCTTTCTCCTCTGGGGTATTATAATAGACTAGACTAACAGGTGTTAAGGGAGGAGTGTTTGGAGAGGAGACTGGGTCCGGAAGAAGCCAGTCCTGATATTTCCAGAGTTCCGAGCGGAGATGGAGCAAGAGAGGCAAAGACAAATCTCGGGTGAGAGGTCCTTGTGAAATGACCAACCCAGGGGTTATAAGAGGTCTTCCATACATTATCTCAAAAGGAGACAGTAAAGATGGTTTCTTAGGGAGAGCTCTGATTCGAAGCAAAGCCAAGGGAAGGAGTTTGAAACAGTCTATGTTTAATTCCATTGTCAATTTGGTAAGGACTTCCTTTAGAGTACGATTTACCCTTTCCACTTTCCCTGAAGCCTGGGGGAAATATGGACAGTTGAAATGCCACTTGAAGGAGAGGGCTTGAGAGACCTTTTGTGTGATCCTAGAAGTAAACTCAGGGCCATTGTCATATTGTAGGGAAGTGGGCATACCAAACCTGGGGATGATGTCTGTCAGTAAGATTGAAGCTACAGTGGAAGCCTTTTTATTGGAAGTGGGAAATGCCTCAACCCAACCAGAGAAAGTGTCCACAAAGACAAGGAGGTATTTAGTGCGCCATACTGTGGGCATGTTGGTGAAGTCTACCTGCCAGTCAGCAGCGGGAATGTGTCCCCGGGCTTGGTGGAAAGGGAAAGGTTTGGGCCTTAAAGGAGTATGAGGGTTGGTCCGCTGACAGATCTGACAATTAGAGGCTATATTCTGTAGCATGGCTTGTCAGAGGGGGTGAGGGAAAAGAAACTCTGTAAAAAGAGGGTCAAAGACTGAGAATTGGAAAGGAATAGAGTATGAAGGAACTTGAAAAGATTCTTGTTCTTACTGAAAGACGTAGGGGCTTCAGATGAGCTGTCTAAAGTGGCCATTATATGTCCCCCATGGAGGCCATAATTGAAAGTGGTAGCAGCCATTCGTGCCGCCTGGTCAGCTTTGGCATTGCCCTCAGTGATAAGAAAGCCGTCCTTCTGATGGGACCTACAATGGACAACTCCCAACTGGGTGGGTAAGTGGCCTCTATTAGATTGGTTATAAAAGCTGAATTAGTGATCGCATTACCTTTGGTGGTAAGTAGGCCTCGCTACTTTCAAATATCAGCATGGGATAATAAGATATGGAAGACATATTTTGAATCAGTTTAGAGGGTGAGGGATTTGCCTTGTGCTAGAAGGCAGGCACGAGTGGATGCTATAAGTTCAGCCTACTTGTCTGTAGTTCCTGAAGGCAAAACTTTGGCCTCTATAATCTCAGTGGCTGAAAATACAGCGTATCCAGAGTAATGAGTTCCGTTCTCCCTAAAGGAACTGCTGTCAGTAAACCAGATAAGGTCAGGCTTGCTGAGTGGTCTCTCAGAAATGGAAGAATGACAGGGGAGGAAATCATCTAAGGTTTCCAAGCAATTATGAGTTGGTATGTGAGACATGGGAGTCATTGGGAGCAGTGAGGCAGGGTTCAGTGCAGAGCAGGGGAGGAAAATAATATTAGGGTTTTCCAGAAAGGAAGTGAGGGGCGACAGAAATCTGGATGTAGGGAGAGTTTGAAGGCCCTTTTAAGCTAAAAGATCCTTCAAGTGATGTGGGGAGTGGATAGTTCAAGGGGCCCCAAAAGTCAGATTAGAGGCTTCTTTGTGTAAAATTTGTCCAGTAGCCAGAGCTCTTAAGCAAGGGGCCCACCCACGGATGGTAGGGTCTAGTTGCTTGGACAAATATGACACAGGTGCAAATGTACGCCCATAGTTTTGACCTAAGACCCCAAGTGCTTGCCCCCCTTTTTCATGGACATATAGATGAAATGTTCTTGAAAGATCTGGAAGGTGAAGGGCAGGTGCCTTTAAGAGGAGTTGCTGAAGCCTGCGGAAGTGGTAGATGAGAAAGGAGGCAAGAGATTCACTAGGGGGTCCCTTTGCTAGGTCATACAGGGGTTTGGAGAGAAGAGAATAATTTGGGATCCAGGCCCTAAAATAACCTGCTAATCCTAGGAATGATAGTATTTTGGCTTTCGTATAGGGCACTGAAAGATCACAGAGGAGTTGCCTCCTATCCAGTGTTATTTCCTTTTTCCCGGGTGTAAGGCAAAAACCAAGATAGGTGACCGAAGACTGGGAAACCTGGGCCTTGTGGGGAGACTCCCTATATCCCTTGTCTTCTAGGAATTTATGAAGCTGAGCGGTGTGGGATTGAGAGTGTTCCAGAAAGACTACATAGAAGAAGGTCATAGACATATTGAAGTAGAGTAGAGTCAGGACAGGTCAGGTGAAAGGATGTGAGGTCCTGGGCAAGAAATTGGCCAAAGAGATGGGGGCTATCCCTGAATCCCTGTGGGAGGACAGTCCAGGTAAGCTGATGAGAATGGCGGGTGTGAGAGTCAGTCCATGAAAAAGCAAAGATATCCTGGGATTCTGAGAACAGGGGAATAGAAAAGAATGCATCTTTTAAATCTAGGACTGAGAAGTGAGTAGTAGTGGCATGGATCTGAGAGAGGAGGGTGTAAGGGTTGGGCACTAGCGGGTGGATGGGGTCCACAGAGGAGTTGACAAGGCGAAGTTCTTGAACCAGCCTGTAGGACACGTTAGGTTTCTTAACTGCCAGAATGGTTGTGTTGAAAGGAGAGTGTGTAGGCCTAAGATACCCCTTTCATAATAAATCCTGGATGATGGGTTCTAATCCAAGGAGAAATGTGGTTGTGAGTGGATATTGTGGTTGACTAACATATCTTGAAGGGTCCCGTAAGACAATATGAATAGAACTGCATTTAGCCATAAAGGGTGTAATTGTGTCCCAAACCTCAGGGTTAAATGGTTTAGATAGTCGTGGGAGAGTGCATGAAGGAGGTGTATCTGCCCCTAGGAATATCATGAGGAAATGAGAGGTAGGAGAGGTGTGGGTTGATAAGTGAATGGTGACTTTTAATAGTGAGAGTATGTCCCTTCCCAGAAAGGGAATGGGGCAATGGCTCATAACAAGAAAGGAGTGAGTGAAGGACAAAAGGGATCGCTGCATATAACATGATTGGGGGGGGGTTTGAGGAAAAATCTTTTTACCTCCTACCCTGACAATAGGAGTTTTTGAGGGTGTGGTAGGACCCTAATACTCCCTCAAAATCGAAAAAGCGGCACCAGTATCCAAGAGGAAGTTAATGAAGCGTCCATCCACCAGGAAGGTGACCCTAGGCTCTTGATTCTTGATGGTAATAGTCTGGAGGGAAGGCCCAGGACTCCATCAATCCTCCTCTGCCAAGCCCAGGTGAGGCTGGGGTTGCTGGGCAGCAGACCAACCTTCCTTCTGGGTTGTTGGGCAGTCTGCCCCCCAGTGTCCACTTTGATGGCATTTTGCGCAGGGGTTGTAGGGTGTCCTCGGCGAAGAACAATTCCTGGTCCAATGTCCCTCCTTACCTCATTTGAAGCAAGCTCCAGGGGGGGTCATATTGGGACGGCATGGTGATGGCCTTCTCTGAATGAGCTGGGCCAACATTTGGAATTTGGCATTTTCAGCCCTCTGCCTACGGAATTCACTTTCATCCTCTCTACCATGAAAAACCTTGAAAGTGACAGCGAGGATTTTGGTCTGAGGAGTAGCAGGGCCCTGTTCAAACTTTTTAAGCTTGGCTTTAATGTAAGGGTAGCTTTGGGCCAGAATATATGTCATTAAGACATGACGGCCATCAGGGGTTTCTGGGTCGAGGTTTGTGTACTGCTGAAGGGACTTGGTTAGTCTATCCAGGAATTCTGAAGGTGTTTCCTCCTTCCTTTGAATGACCTCCTGCATCTTTTGAAAGTTAACAGCCTTGCGGGTGGACTTTTTCAGTCCCGCCAAGAGGCAGGATGTAAAAAGGTCACTAGACTGTAAGCCCATAGGGGATCCTGCTCTGGGACAGCATGAGGGCCTGTGGGTGGTTATGATTGGTCCTATGATTTTCATCAGCATGGGCTTGGGCTAGCTCCCAGAACCATTGCCTTTCCTTGGGGAGAAGTTTATTGGCCAAGAGCATGTAGATGTCATGATGAGTGAGGCTATATGCTTGCAGTACCCATTGAAACTCCCGAATGTAAGTGGTGGGGTCAGTGGTGAAAGAGCCTAACTTCCTCTCTAGCTGAGTAATGTCCGACATGGAGAAGGGAACGTGGACTCTGATGACACCCTTGGGACCAGCTACCTCACGAAGGGGTGTGATTGTCTTGGGCGTGGGAAGGAGTCCCTTAGACCTGATAACAGGAGGACTGAAAGAGGCAGGCGGTGGACAGGAAGGAGAGGGAGGGGAAGGGAATGTCTCTGTGGAAGAGGAGGAGGTGGAGCAGGCAGAAGAGTGGGGAAGGGAGGGGGATGAAATGGAAGGTTGAGGATCCGTGGAATCAGGCAGAGGAAGAGGAGGATTTTGCGGGAGA
The DNA here is from genome assembly GCF_048772815.1 of Callospermophilus lateralis. NCBI lineage: Eukaryota > Metazoa > Chordata > Mammalia > Rodentia > Sciuridae > Callospermophilus > Callospermophilus lateralis. Next base: position 5,684,089 of record NW_027514462.1, on the reverse strand, counting down.
GAAGGGTCAGTTGGGGCTGGGGGATAAGGTGGGGGTTGATCTGCTGGGTCGAATGAGGAAGAATCTGCGAAGTCAGGAGTAGAACAAGGGGAAGAGAGGGGTTTGCAAGCAAGAAGGACCTGAGAGGGAGGGCAGGAGGAGCAGAGACAGGGTGCTGTGCGAGAAGGCTAAAACATTCAATACAGGGAATCTCACTCCACTTTTTCAGATGCTGGCAGTAATTAAAAAGGTCCAAGAGGAGGTTTGGATCTAAGGAGCCTTCTGGAGGCCAATGATTGCCATTATCCAGTGGATATGTAGGCCAATCTTGGGTACAGAATTTGATTAGAAGTTTGGGCTTGATGTCTGGTGTGAGGGAGAGTGTGGCCAGATTTTTTATTAAACTTTAGAGAGGTGAGGTTTCAGGTACAGATAAAGAGGTGTCCACAGTCACAGGGAGAGATGGAAGAGAGAGAGAGAGAGAGAGAGAGAGAGAGAGAGAGAGAGAGAGAGAGAGAGAATAAGTGTAAGCAAGAGAGACAAAGAGAAAACCCGGCCTGGAACGGACTCCGGGAAGCACTCAGGGCGAATGGGGGTCAGGTGGGCATCCCCAAAATGACCAGCCATCATGAGGAAATACAGAGGGCACTACCTGATCGTCACCAGTGAAGTGCGATCTGTGAGACCCAATGGGTTCGGAGCCACGGGCAACCTGACATCAGGAAAGTTTTCGAACGCAGCAGAAGAAGTAAGTAATGAAAACAGAACTTCGGCTCCAGCAGAATGCAGTTCCAGGATGGGAGTTCAGTTTTCCCCGAGCAGAGAGGCAGCTTCAGCCAGACACAGCAGGCCCGCAGGAAACAGCAACTCTAGCCAGCAGCGGCAGCAGCAGCAGAGGAGGAAAAACCACAGAGCCTCTCATGTAAACTCAGAAGCCTCACACCCCAAAGGGAAACGGATCACCAGAGGGTCCACTGCAACCAGTAAAGGTCTTAGTGGGAGGAATTCCCTCCCCCCTACCAGGCGTCTAGAGTGTGACAGACGATCATGGTCACAAAGCCAGCGGTAGCCCAAAGGGAGTTGGCGAGCCGGGGTCAGGGGAGGCTTACATACAACAAATCAGTGGTGAGTGCAGGAAGCCTGCGTCTGAAAAGAGCAGACCAGGGCAGAGTGCCACGGTGGAGCAGTGGACGGGGCTCTTGTTGGAAAGAGCTCACCCATATCCTCACACGGGGCACCAGAATGAAAGAACTCCCCACGCAAAGGCACTTCACCGGGAGAATTCCAATTTTATTGCAAAAAGCTGTGTGCTTATATAGAACTAAGGAGGAGATTGGAGGGCTTAGATAAATGGCAGGCAATCCGTTTATTGGCAAGTTCTTTCAGATATCAGCTCCGGAGCCTAGGAATTAGTTCTTATTGGGGCTAAGATTCCCGGCCAGCAAGGTTTGAAATTGGCGCCAGCAGAAGAGTTCACACGGGCGGGAACATTTCGCACCACTGCAGAAAAGAAGAATGTAGGAAGAAGAAGTGCTTAGGCGCCATGTTGGTTTTTTTTTTTCTGGGGTATGGCTGCCGTTTATACTTTTCCCAACAATGAGTATACCAGACAGTGCCTTGATTGACTGGTTTTTATGAAAATGGTGTTTAACAGAGATGCCAGAAAGTTGGATCCTGCTGATTAGTGGGCCAAGAGCAAAGGTGGGCATGTGTGTGATAAAACATCAGTGGTGGGACCATGTGGATATGCCATTGGCTTCCAAATGGCTTGTGACTGACATGGTGAAGCCAGCAGACCCTTATATGTAAAGGCATCTTGTTACATGGAGAGGATTCAGGACATTGTTCAGAATCAGGTTGCTATGTTCAAGAGGGCAAGCTATGTGGAATAGAAGCCTGGTTCTTTTATTCTCCTACAGACCCTGACCCACCACATGTGACAGAAATCCCTCACACACTGTGTCCCCGTTGAACTCCTTGTATTTCATGAAGCAAATACCAAACTTCCAGTGCAGCACCAAGAAACACCACGAAAATAGAGGATGACCATATGGCTTCATAGTCCACACTAGAGACATTTAGCCCCAGGGGGCCACAGTTTACCTTCAAAGGGAGAATTCAGCACTGGTGTCTCATGTTCATTGGAAAATAAGAAACCATGTCCTCCAGGTCACATAGATGCCCAGGTTTATGGTTTCACTAGAAAGGAAGCTAAAGCACGTGACAACAACATATATTTCAAGTGCCCAACCTCACAGGCAGTATCTCAAGAAGTCTCTAGGACAACAGACCTCCATGTTTTTGAAGTGTTTACCCTGTCCCTTACTTTTGGAAACTCCTCTAACACTTCCAAGGTTGTGAACTCCTGATCGCATTCCATTCCAGATATGTATTCATGGATTTTCTAACTCTTCTCCTCTAATTGTGTCTTACATGGGGTGAAGGTGTTGTCAAGGTATTGTTCTGGATGAGAGTGGGAAGATTTTTGTGTAGCACATATTTACATACACATTGGATTCATTTTCCAATTTTCCATTCGAAATACTGAATCCCTGTCAGTAACCCATACCCTAATAGACTCTGACTACTAATCCTAATATGATGGAGACAAATAACCCAAACATAATATTAATACAAGCAGTTCAGAGGAGGCATGGTGTATAGTTGGTCTTGCCTTTTGCATGATATAGTGTAGGAGTTATAAATCTTGTCAATTGTTTGTTGAAATAGTACTCCATGTGTTTTTAAAGTTAACACATATGTGAATTTCTGTCTCCTTTTTTCTGTAGCCAATTCAGCACATGTATTTTTATATGCACATAAAAAATCCTACCTGGTATCACACGTACATTTTTGTGAGGTGGCTAACTTGGCAGAAACAAAGTATGAGAAGAGATCACCCCTCCTAAACGCTTTTGGAACTGAAAATTCAAACTATGAGTGAGATTTTTAGTTGAACAACATTATACATAAATCCATCTTCAGTAAAATTAATATTTTTGGATCGGTGGATGATATATATTTCACGATGAATTTTGATTGGCATATATATTGCTACTTTCTAATGTTTCTCTGTGATATATATATATATATATATATATATATATATATATATATATATAGTCTAGATTTTTCCAAATATAAAATATATGTGTCCTATTATAGACTCCCTAAATAATTCACTCATGCTCATGTATGTGGTTTTATAATCAAATTTTCATACGATTATTTTCAGAAATATTCATCCACCTGAAATACATATTTGTTTTCTAGTACTGAAAACTCACTTCACTCAATGGTGCAAACAAATCCTTATATTTCTACTGTAACTGACCCAATTTAACATCAATGCAAGTAGATTCCAAAGGGGCATGATGTGTATTTTGACGTTCATTTTTATTTAACACTGGTACATTACTATTTCTTCAGTTTTTGTACATCATAGTATATACATTTCATCCACAAGTTCACAAATTTAAAGACATTTGAAACACATTCAATCACTTCCTGCTTCAGTACACATGTATTCCTCCTTGCTTTTGACTGGTTATTTATTGAGACTTCTTTCCAAACACATTATTTTCGATTTCCATAATCAATTTTGAAGCAAAACTCACACACACTTTATGATAAACCACAACCCTAATATTACCATTAGATGTATAACTGGTTGGAATGAATGTATGTATGTCAATATGACATTTCCTGTGTATTTTCAGATATCAATTTATTCCAATTTCTAAAGTTGGAATCAGTTATATTATATATTCACACATGGTACACCTATTTGTGCCCCCAATACTAATTTATATCTCTTCTAAATATTGCTCCCAGAAATGGTGCAAGAAAGACTCATGTCACCTGATCTACATATATATTCTGTCAACAAAATGCAAAGTCACACTTACAATTGTACCAAAGCCTAAATGGAATGTGAGTATGGATTATGAAAATCACCCATGTCCAGGTTGCCTAATGCTCTCAAATGTCAATCCTATTGGTGACTACATATTTGTTTCTTCCTAAGATTATGTATTCAACCTCAAGCCTGTTGAAAATGTCTAATCCTATCAATCACTTCATCATTTGCCTGATTTCCTAATGTCTCTAATGATATCTGCTTTCCTACATATTTTCCCCAGTTCATCATTGTGACTGACTCTTCACATGTGCTGACATTTACATTTTCTGTCTACCTGAAACCCTATTGCTAAAGAACTTTTTGTCCAAATCCTATACTCACTCTTTTTTTCTAATCCTACCAACTATCTTCCTAATCCTACCAACTATCCTTTTTTGACTGGATGTTCTCTTCGACATTCAATTATCCAAGGTACAAGGTCCTATGCCATAATGTATAGATTTATCTGAGACACATGTGCACAACATAATTCCGAGTGAAGTATCCCAATCAAGGATCCAATGCCCTTTTGGGCTTCAAATCTTACCTAGATTTGTGTTTTCATACATATATTTCACCTCTATATATACTTATAAATATTGCAGGTTCCCAATACCATTATTCATGCAGCAGAATGATTCCTAACCCAAATCAAACATGTTATTAACCCTAACCATACTTTGTTTCCTCAATCTAACTTTACAGAAAAGCAAGGACAGAGTTGGTCTTATATAGAAATGTAAGAGATCTTCCACCTGCTGAGAACCTCAAAGGTCCATGCAGAAGTGAACCCTGGGGAAGATATAGAAAGCTATGAAGGACCTGAGAGAGCAAAAGTCATCTTTCATGACAAAAAAAAAAAAAAAACAGGTCAGGATGAAGGGGTGTGTCTGAAGCAGTCTATCTCTTCTTAATGTAGAGAAGATGGACCAAACCAGGCCTGTGTGGAGAGCTGTTCACGGGTGCCTATGTTTGATATACCATTCTTACTTGTGAAAGTGTCACAGGAAGTAGGGGCAGCCTCCATCTATTGGGACACTTGGAAGCAACTGTTTGGACAAAGAGGTTGCCAAGGCAGTGACCTCATTCAGTTCCTGAAGGAAGTGACCTATATCATTTTCTTGGTGATGGAACTCTCTGAACTTGGGATCCAGGATGCCAGGCACCCAGAGGCATCCCCAGTCACAGTCCCAGTGGCCACACATGTTTGGATTTACCAAGGACAGAATCGGTCTTTCTTGGTAACTACTGATGTGAGGATGGCCAAATTCCAGGAGAGCTCTGAAGAGGGGTCTTTCCTGAGAAAGCAGGTAGTGTCTCACTACTGAACTGAAACCCTCAGTGCCTCCAACTTCATCCATGAAAAATGGCTAGATAAATACAATAAAATTTTTTAAATTCCCTTAACCAGGTGGCACTGGAGAACCTTTGGATGTCTTTTTCCTGGTCATGAGTGTACAAGAGAATGCCATGATTGACGGTATTTCATGAAAATTGTGTAGAACAAAGATGCCAGTAAGTTGGACCCTGCTGAGTAGTGGGCCTTTTGCAGTGGTGGGCAGGTGTGTGATAATACAGCTGTGGTGTGGCCAGGAGGATTTTCCATTGCCTTCAAAATGGCTTGTGACTGATATGGTGCAGCCAGCAGACCCTTCTTGTTATATGGAGAGGTTTCCGGGCAAAGTTCAGAGTCAGATTTCTATGGTCAAAGGGGCAAGCTTTGTGAGATAGAAGCCTGGTTGTTGCATTCTCCTGCAGACCCTGACCCACCACAAGTGACAGAACTCCCTCTAATACTGGGTCCCAGTGGAACTCATTGTATTTCATGAAGCAAATACCAAACTACCAGTGCAGCAGCAAGAAACACCACGAAAAGTGGAGGATTACCAAATGGCTTCACAGTTCACACGGGGAGACACTTAGCACCAAGTGGCCACAGTTTACCTACAAATAGAATATTCAGCACTGCTGCCTCATGTTCATTAGAATACAAGAAACCATGTCCTCCAGGTCACGTAGATGCAGACGCAGCTTTTATGGTGTCACTAGAAAGGAAGCTAAATCTCCTTGCAACAACATATATTTCAAGTGCCCAAACTCAGAGGAAGTTTCTCAAGAAGTCTTTAGGCCGGCAGAGCTCCATGTTTTTGGAGTGTTTACCTGTTAGACCAGGACGCTAGAAAAGACCACTGACTCAAATTAAAATCAAATAAAATTAAGCTTATTATTTCCACCGGCCATGCTGCCTCTCCCTCCCAAAACGAAGGGAACAAGACAGCAACCCCAGCTTTCCTACAGCCCAGCTTTATAGCCCAGAAAGTTACACAAAAGGGGGGTTACAGATAACAGAACTCTGATAAACATCACACTAAAGGTAGTTTACAATTTTTTTGCTGTCCCTACATGAGAATTCATGAGGACCATTAGAGCCTCAGAGAGGGTTGTTGTCTTGCCAGAGAAGGCAAATATTTATGATGTGTCACTAAAGTTTCAGAGAGGGCTGCTATCTGGTCAGAGAGCCAGGCATGTGTGAGTTCAAGGCGCGGGCAGGCATTCCACGCAGGTTCAGAATTTGAAGTAATTAATGGTAAAGCCAAAATTATCTTTTCATGGCTTTGTGGCATGATGGCTCCCAATTTTAATAAAAGATCAGGTTGGGTCTACAATTCCCCCCTTTTCTCTGTGTCCCTTTCAAATCTTTGAGAGATTATGGGAAGAGCACTGAGGAAATTTTAATCCCTCAGGTAAGAGTCTCCAAATTTTTAGAACTCACCCAAAACTGATCTCGCTGATTTTACCCTTCTTAATTACTTATATTGATAGTCTATTTATCTTTCTCTCCATTGTTGTAAGAAGAGTGGCATCACTAATTTTTCTTCTTCTGTCCTGAGACAGGGTGACGTAAGTGGGCTCGGCGTGAGGGACATGAGTTGCCTATTAGAAGTCAGTTGAGAGACATGAGTTGCCTTTTAGAAGTCAGTTCGGTTTGAAGTCAGGTTGGGGAAGAACAGGTTGTAAAGTCATCTGTGAATGGGTTCTTCTATGAGTGAAACAAAAACCATGAGTACTGGATAAATGTTGCAGCAGCTAGAACATGTCACTGTATAGACATTCCCTCACCAGTCTTTAATATCCCCAGTTATCAGGACTGTCAACTTAATATTTAACTTTAAGTGTTACAGTTGGCCCTCCCAATAAGACACAGTTTAATAATTTAATGTCATCTGATCTTGTAAAATCCTTTTACTAGTATGACCTCTGCGTCTAATAGAGAAACCTTTAATTCTGTTACTCAGGGCTGGATAATCGTACTAGCAAACACCAAGCCTAACTTTGTAGGTTAGGAATATCTGTAGGTCTTAAACTGAAAACTTCTGCCTGTGGCAGCTCTTCTTGATAGTCTCTTTTTATAAGTATTAGGCATTCCTGTGTGAGAATCCTTCTTTGTAGCCTCCAGTCTTACTTGTTTTGGTAGGATAAGATAAAGTGCATGCCTTAAAATTTTATTATTATTATTATTATTATTATTATTATTATTATTATTATTATTATTTAATATGCCCAGGAGTGGCTGTATTTTGGTCTTAACTGTCTTTGCTAAGTGTTTAAGATGAAGCAGTCAAACTGACTTTTGTTTCCATCTATTGTTAACAGTCAGCTGACCTTTTATGGGAGTCAATTCTGGGGAAACTTGAGAAGAGATTCTCAGTTCTGCTAGTGCCATTTGCGCTAGGTGGGTCCAGGTCTTGCTTGACCATTTGGCTTCCCTCAGAAGCATCATGGATGTCTCCTTTCTATGATGACTCTCCTCTTTTTAACAAATGCACTGATTGGCGTTCTGTTCTCCAGTGGTCTCATTAATCTCCCTGATCAGGAGGTTATGTGGCTCAGAGTTGCAAAGCTCTTTAGAGAAGTCCCCTGTTCCCTGGATTCAGACTGACTCAGAGGGCAAGAGCCAAATATTGGTTTTCTTGGCCCTTTTCATTTAACATTAATTTTAAATCCTAATCTTAAACATCCAGCAAATAAATTTTAACAGCCTTATATTAAGAGTACTGGGCTTTAATGTCTATAACTTTATAATTACCTTTTTATTAACTGGGATCTGTATTATTCTGTCTGTATTGTAGTTGATGACTTATTATCTTGAATAAACCCATGTTGTGTTCTTATAGCAACGCATTTGTAAAACACTAACAGGGAATCTTTAGATCACTTATAAGAAAATTTCAAACTAAAATTAACAAAAGTAAAAATACTTAGTTCGTGTAATATCTTCCCTGAATTTTTTGGCTGAGTTATACATTATATCCCCTGTTTGAGATCCTAGGAATATTGACAATAAAAAAAAACTTTTTAACATAACTTTAAAGAAATATTATCTGACCTACATATTTCATAGTCATTCTCACATGTAGTAAGATGGGACACACAGCCTTATCTCAGGTAAGGCAGGGCTCTTTATAAATCTTAAGTATTTTAATTCTAAAGCTGATCTTTATTTTTAAATATCTTTTGACAAAGTTTACATAAATTGTTTGAGGTCACATGAACATTAGCTAACACCATATGATATCACATTTAAAACATGAATTAAAGAAATGCTGAAAGTTTTTAACCTTTACAAAGATTAGGCTCTAATTAACTTAAAAATACATTTAAATTGTTCCCCAATGTAAAAAGTAACATAAAAATTTACATATCTTATTGATAACAGGTAAATAAATCCACAATATATTTTTTACCACACAACTTCAGAGCACCAGCTTGATATAATGCTCTTTTAAGGTTTCTACCTTACAGACTTGCATACCTGTAAGATATGAAAACATTAATAGCATAACAATTACATTTATGTTTCTACATTAATCAAGTTTGGCTTTTAAAGAAATGGCAGTACAGTGCTCTAAAATAACAGTTCTTATTTAATCAGTTGTTTAATTTTTATGGTTGCTTGCTCTAGAAAACATAAATCTTAATAAACTCAATGTTATGGGTAAACTTATGTTTTAAGAAATTTTTGCCTCATTAACACATGACTGATTTTTACAATCTTATACAGAGTTTACTAAAAAAAATACAGATCTTAGTAAATCAATCAGATATCTAACTAAAGTACTCATGAATGAGTAATCCCATATCAAATTTACTTTACTTATTTATCAAAAAGTTAGAGAAACGTATTGAACAGTGTAAACCATTTTTATGTTGAAGGAAAGGTACTAGAGCCAAGGCATATTAGACATTTTGTAGATGTTAATATTTTGTTAGATGTTTGAACACCTAGAAAACTTTGTAAGCTTAAATTTAAAGACATTTGTTTTTATCTCTTTATCCAATTTAAATTGAAACATTTAAATCACGTGAATTAAAGATCTTTGGATCCACTTTTTAAAATTTGTTTTTATGAGCGCTTTATTTTATGAGCACTCCTTATATATGTTAATTTATGTATCATATATATGATATATGGACATATGTATATATAGACATACAACACATAACAAAATTGTGCACACATAATAATAGTAAAGGCCTCGTAGCATTTCGCAGGTGAAATCTTTATTGCAATGTTTCAAGAAGTCCACAGTTGGTCAAAGATAGAACTGATCAGAAAAACATTAACCTAGGTCTGTATGCTCAAAATCATGAGGTCAAAAAACATAAAGTATCTCAGAAAAAAATAAGAGTCCTAGAAAAAATGACTTGCCAGTTATTAGAAAATACCATACAATTTACCTTTTTTTCCCTTAGATCTCAAATCAGTCTCCTACAAAGCTTGCAGGCTTCTTTCATTTGCATTTCAACATAAGTCATGGCTGAGGTCTGGAAGGAGCAGGAAAAAAACTGCTATTCTGAACAGACATCTCAGGACTAAGGCATTTTAACCATAATTTTCAGGTTCGGATGTTGAAAATTATGATACAAGTTTAAGATACAATTCACAAAATTTTTTATCTTTACATCTTGTTTGGTCAACACACACCATACTATGATTTACTATCCATGTCCAAATTAATGCACTGGTACACACAGTGATATTTTCCCAGGCTACCCAATTAAAAATTGGTGAAAAAAAAAGACTGTATGATTGGGAAGTTTCTTGCCAACTTGGAAGTAGAGTTCTTCAGTTATCCATTGTAAGTATTTAAGTTCTCTGGCATGAATTATCTGAAATCATAAACTAAACAATTACCTAAACCCGACTTTTAACTGCAAGATTGTGCAATGCTTCAAAAACCCATTCAGATACCAGATTGTTAAAATAAAACATCATCATTTCGACACACATTCAGCTAAGATCATTCCCAAAAAACAATTTATAATATCAACACATTATTGCACATGCCTAAAAGAGCCAGAAAGAAAGACACAATACAGACCAAAAGGAGGTCCAGACTATGGCTGTCAGAGAGAACCCTTTAAACCAGAGCAGATAAGAGAAAAATCTCATACACCAGTGGGACCATAGCTGTCCCCACAAGGGGACCAGATGTTTTCACAGAGGGGCAACCTGAAATGTAAAATAAAGTGTCTCCATGGTGATTTTACTGCATTTAGTGTCACCTTTTTCTTTTTCTCTTTTTTTAACAAGACAGAGGTGGCATAATCCTTACAGTGCAGGGAAGGAAGGAGGTAATTCCCTGAATCAACAGGGCTTTGGCAGCTGCTGGGAGTCCCTCAGTTTCTCCTTTTACATACAGGATTAGCTCCTCTGATTCAGTTTCACACCAAGCATGCTCTATCTCCTAACATTTCAGTAGATAGGTCTCACAAAGTTCCGGGGCGGAGGGGGGGTACAAGATTTGTAACTTAAAGTTTGGTTCCTGACCTTGAAGCCAATTAATACCAATTTAATAATGAGGACTGGGTTTTGAGAAAAAGAAAAAAGGAGGTTTATTGCTTGGCTAACAAAGGAGAAACACAGGGGACTCTGCCAAAGTTGTGACTCTCTTTATCTGGAGGGACAAGGGGTTTTAAAGGAGTTTCACTTGCTAACCTGGGAGATACTCTGTTCTTAGGTCCCCAGCAGGCATTTCCCTCTGCAATGGGTGTGCTCCAGGCAGCCAGCTAGGGGCTTCTATCATCCTGCTTCGCAAAGGGGGATAAAGTTCATTGCAGTTCCTTAAAACACAGTCCAAAGGGGTGTCAGGCTTACTCTCTTTATTTCTGATTTTCATGTAGAATATACTTAAGTTTTTACCACCAAAATCACACAACAAAACGAACAAAAACAAACAAACAAAAAAACAAAAAATAGAACACAGAACACAAATAAACAGAAACCCGGTGGCTAAACACAGAAACAGGGGAACAGTGCAACATCTTGCTAAAGCTCCAGGGTAGAAGCGCGTGCATGCTCATCGCCACCTCTCTACAGTTCCAGAGGAATTCCCCACAGAACAGAACAGAGGACAGAATGATTCTCGTTACTGTTCTGCACAGAAGTATATGTGAGCCTCCCCGTGCCACATCTCTGTCATCAGAAGAGATCTCCCTTAACTGGATATCAGATGTTATAAAGGAGCCACTTACCTATGGAGGCCTCCTCCATCAGGTGCTTGCTAATAGTTTTAGTGCAGAGGTTCACTGTAGTGCTCCCTGGACTAAAGGCTCTTTTCCAAATATAAAGAAGATGGACCAAATCAGGCCTTCGTGGAGAGCGGTTCCTTGGTGCCTATGGTTGATATACCATTCTAATTTGTGAAAGTGCCACAGAAAATAGGGTAAGCCTCCTTCTCATGGTACGCTTGAAAGCAACTGTTTGGATAAAGTGGTTGCCAAGGCAGAGACCTAATTCAGTTCCTGAAGGATGAGACCTCACCTCAATCCCTTGGTAATGGAACTCTCTGAACTTGGGATCCAGGAAGCCAGGCACACAGAGTCAGTCTCAGTCCCAGTCCCAGTGTCTCACTTGCTTCAATTTAGCAAGGACAGAGTCAGTCTTTCTTGGTACCTACTGATGTGAGGATGGCCAAATGCCAGGAGTTCTCTGAAGAGGGGCCTTTCCTGAAAAAGCAGGTAGTGGCTCAACAGCTGGCTCCTGAACACTTCACAAAGTTGGACAAGGAGACCAGATCTGAGACAGGACACGCCATATTGGGGGAACATAGTATGGCCCAGCAGTCAGAGGATACTCTGGAGAGTGAGAGACCTACTTGGGGAAGGAGGTGCCTTTGTGGGTGTAGATGTGTGTTTGTGGTTTTGTCTCATGTTCTGAGAATAGGCAGGAAAGTCGGTTTGTTTGGTTTGGAGTGAACTGTTTCTAGTAAGTTGTTTCACAAGGCGAGTGTTTCTATGTCTGTGTATCCCACAGTGTCCGTGGTTGTAGACATTAGAAAAGAGAATGCATCAATGGATGTTTCCTGTCAAGTAGAAAGCTTCCCAGCATTCATCCTGCCCAATTTATGAATGCACTAGGGCTTGCCTTATCGATGGGCAACACCTGCTATTTTCCTAAGTTCATGTTTTCTTCCTGAAATCTAGCCACTCTCCAGAATAGGTTCATGCATTTGCATCCAGGATATGTACCACCTCCAACCACTGTGACATGGACATGTACTGGATAGCTGAAGAGAATGGCAAGCATCTCAGAAAAGTCAGATATCAGTGTGACCCGGAAAGTCTCAGTAGAGAAACCCTGCAAAGGGCCTTTTGATTACCTATTGTTCTGTTGCCCTGAATGTCAGGAAGTTCTTTGCCTCAGGCCACGCTTTTGTGAAGCCTGAAGAAAACAGTTTTCAAATGGAAATGAATGGGCATCACCTGTGGCTCTTTGCTTAAGTGCGTTGTAAAGGGATGTGTCTGAATCAGCCTCTTGGCACTGTGTGAGCCTGTGGCTTAGATTATCAGCACCTGATGGGTCTAAAGAAAGATCCCATGTGTGGATCCATAATCAAAATGGCCAAAAAATCAGTCATTGTTGATGAAGTCTCTCGCATTCCTCTGTAAGGTTCCTGACCTCCATCAAGTGAGAAAAGGGATCCATTGGGTCAATTGAGTTCTTCAAAGCCCTGCAGATGCTAGCCCATAGGTTCTTGGGTTTTCTTATGAATCCAATTCAAATAAAGACTCTAAACCCCACAGACAGTAGGCCTCAAATTGAAGAACAGAGCTGTATTAATGGCAGGCATATTTGATCACTCCTGGTTCACAGGAAGGGTGTCCAGGCCACTCTGACTTTTGGCAAATGAGGGGAAAGGGAGATTATTTGGGACACTGTCTTGTGCTGCGCCTCTCATGGAATCCTCCTGCCAGAAGTTATGATGAGTGTCTATTTGGAAGAAGATGAGTGCCATTTCGGAGTGTTTTGGTTTTAATTGTGGGCATTTGTGTGGCGGTTGGTAGAGATAATTGGGTCCACCTTGTCTTGAATTTTGGTGTGATTCCCCTTAGAGACTGTGTTTTGGAACTGACCTCTGAGAAGGTACAAGGTCCTGTGTCATTGTATATCCATAATTCTAGGACATCTCCACGGAATGTAATTCAAAGCTAAGTATACCAATCAAGGACCAAATGAACTTCTGGGCTTCAAATCTTACCTAGATTTCTGTTTTCATACTTATATTGAAAGGTTAATAAAATAGGTACTTGTCACGTCCTGTTTTTCTGTATGCTTAATAAAACACTGTTGAAATCTTGAGAACTGTTTGCTCTTCTTGTTCCCAGAATGTGCTGCCCCCAACTGCCAAACTGCAGAATGTACTCCATCAACCATTTACACGCAAACCGCCCACTCGCCCTTAACCATCAATAAACTTCCCTCCCTGCCCTCTCCAAGGAAAATATATAAGCACTTCTTAAGCTGTTCTCAGGGCTCTCTGCTCTATTCAACTGATCTCTGAGCCCTTGCATGCCGGACTCCCAATAAACCCTTTGAGGTTGCATTAGACAGTCTCTTGGTGGTCTCTTCCAGCGACGCTCACCCGACCTTTACTTCTGGTGGCCCCAGCGAGATCCGGCAGCTGCAGATGAAAGACCCCCAATGGGCTCCTCTGGGGGTAAATAAGGCCCCTCTTTCTGGTTTCAGGATTCAGGTTAGGGTTTGACAAAATGGCTATTGGTAAAGAGCGTGAGCTCTCTCCCACGGTGGCTGACACACATGTCACAGAGCCACAGGCCATGTTCCTGTGGGATGGACTCGGGAAATCGAAGAACCATAGTCTCCTCAACTCAGTGATATTTTCTTTCAGATTTGGAATTGGCAGCCCATCAGGATTTGCCCGCTACTCAGTCCTGGTCTCAGTATTGGACGTCCATTGTCTGTCTTTATTGTCTTGTCTTGTCTGTGTCGTGTGTCTTTGCTTTCACTGTCTGTGTATATTTCATTATGGGACAGAGCACTTCAATGCCTCTGTCCCTGACCCTTAATCACTGGACCAAAGTCTGCTTAAGGGCTCAGATTCTTTCTTTTTCATTAAAACACCAGACCTGGCAGATTCTGTGTCTCAGAATAACCCACCTTTGTAGTCGGATGGCCCCTAGAAAGATGTTTCTACTTCGCACTAATTTGAAAAGTCTGAGATATTGTCTTTCAGCCGGGGCCACATAGCCATCCAGATCAATAGCCATATATCTTAACTTGTCAGGACCTCTGCAAATCTCCTCCTCCATGGGTGAAGCCTTTCCTTGTCCCTGCACCCACTCCTACTCCTTCCCCTACGATTCTATCTCTCAAACTCTCTGCTCCTCAACCTCCACCCTCTGTTCTCCCTGAGTCTCAAGACTCTACTCGTCCTTATCCTCTGCCCTTGTCCCCCAACCCCCAAAACCCTGTAAGTAATTCCCCTGCTGCTTACTCAGCCTCTCCACCATTCGAGGAAGCCAGGATGGCCCAGCACCCTCCAGATGACTGTCGAATGGCACACACAGCCCCTCCTTCCCTAGAGGAAGCTGGCCCGGCTAAAAAAACTCAGAGAACTCGCCAACGTTTTCACACCTGCCTACTTGGGATGACTGCCAACAACTCCTAGGGACTCTCTTCACGACAGAGGAATGAGAGGAAAAACCTCCTGGAAGCTAGAAAAAAATATCCTCGGACTTGATGGGCGACCAACACAACTTCCCAACATAATCAAAGCCGGCTTCCCCTTAAACCAACCCAACTGAGACCCCAACACCTTTGAAGATAGGGAGCATATGTCCAATTATTGCCAGGCTCTAATAGCGGGTATCCAAGGGGCCGCTAGGTGACCAACTAATTTGGCCATGGTAAGAGAAATTATTAAAAGGCCTGATGAATCTACCTCTATGTTTCTAGAGAGAATTATGGAGGCATATAAGAGATATACTCCTTTCGATCCTCAGGCAGCAGATCAAAAGGCATCTGTCATGATGGCCTTAATTGGGGAAGCTGCCATGGATATTAAAAAAAAAAAGTTAAAAGAGAGATTTAGTCAGAGAAGCCAAAAATATATACTATAAAAGAGAAACAGGGAAAAAGAAAGGGAGCAAAGGGATGATGAGAGAAGCAAAAGAAAGACTAAGGCATTGACTTAGATCCTGGTCACAACAAGAAAGAGGCCAGAAATGAAGACATAAGGTGACAGGAAGGGATACCTGGGCCCGTGCCAGAGGCCACCCCTGGCCTCAGATCAATGTGCCTACCGTAAAAAAAAAGGACACTGGGCCAAAGAGTGCCCTATAAAGAGACAGACACGCCAGCCAGCCATTCTGACTCTGGAGGATGACTAAGAAAGTTGGGGCTCAGATTCCTTCCCCTAGCTCAGGGTAACTTTTGAAGAGTAGGGGACCCCAGTAAACTTTGAAATGAATACAGGAGCAGTATACTCAGCCCTTAGGGCCCCATTGGGCCGTCTATCAAATAAAAGGTCTGTAGTTCAAAGGGCTAATGGCAGTAAATATCGGGCTTAGACTACTAAGAGGACCATGGACCTGGGGAAAGGAAAAATCCATCACTCCTTCCTAGTAATCCCAGAATGCCCGCACCCATTGATGGGCAGAGATCTGCTCACCAAGCTCTGGGCCAAAATAACTTTTAACCCTGAAAGCCCCCAAAAGAAATTTCTAAATCCTTCAGTAAAAACTCCTATAGTCACGGCTGTAACTATATTAGTAGAAGATAAACATCCACTCTTCACACCCCCCAAGACTGATCAAACAGGCAAGCTACCGCAGAAATGAATAACAGATAACCCAGATGCCTGGGCAAAAACTGCTGTGTTAGGCCTGGCCGTGAAACAACCTCCAATAACAGTGGAGTTAAAAACCTCAGCCTCCCCAATCAATGTCAAATAATATCTTCTAAGCATAAAAAGATAAAGATGGGATAAGGCCCTATATTCATAAATATCTGGCCTTAGGGGTCCTAAGGCCCTGTCAATTGGCCTGGAACACTCCCCTGTTATTAGAAGAAAAAGCCAGAAACCGGGGACTATCAACCTGTTAAAGACCAAAGAGAGATCAACAACAGAGTGCAGGACATTCACCCCACAGTACCTAATCTGTTCCAACTGCTTAGCACTCTGAACCCTGAGCAGAAATGGTATACTGTTCTGGACTTAAAAAAAGCTTTCTTTTGCTTGCCTCTGCATAAAGATAGTCAGTTGCTGTTTGCTTTTGGGTGGGTAGACCCAGAAACCGGAAATATAGTCAACTAACTTGGACTAGACTCCCAGAGGGGTTCAAAAACTCCCCCACTCTCTTTGATGAAGCCCTCCACAGAGATCTCAACAATTTCAGAACTACACACCCCGAAGTCACCCAGCTTCAATACGTGGATCACCTGCTACTGGCATCCAACACCAAGGAAAACTGAACTGGGACCCAAGCACTATTATCGGAGCTTGCTCAACTCGGGTATAGAGCTTCTGCCAAAATTGCCCAATTTGCCAGCAAGAAGTAACCTTCCATGACTATTTCCTCAGGGGCGGTAAACGATGGCTCACTGAGCCCAGAAAACAAACCGTTGAGCAGATACCAACCCCATCTTACAGCAGACAACTAAGAGAGTTTCTTGGGATTGCTGGGTTTTGCAGGTTATGGATAAATGGGTTCGCGTCCTTAGCTGCTCCTTTATACCCGCTGTTAAAGGGAGATGCCCAATTCCAATGGACCCCTGAGTAACAGGAAGTTTTAGATAACATCTAAGGACACTGACACTGAACGCCTCAACTTTACTGAGCTCAGCCTGCAATTACAGAAAGCCCTACACTAAGTTAAAAATGTACGTCAACTCACTCACCTTGGTTCAAAGAAACTGCAGGCACTCCTGTAGGATTAAGAACAGAGTTTTCCACTAACCAACACACAGCGAAAGAAAAAAACTGAACCGGTAACAAAAGCCTGTTGGGTCAGTCAATTGTTTAATGCTTACCCTTCCAAGTTTCTTAGAGGAAAGCACCTATGAGGAACCAGACCAGGAAAATTCTGGGAAGTGGACATTACTGAAATTAAGCCAGCAAGGTATGGACTTAAATATCTCCTAGTCTTTGTCGATACATTTTCAGGATGGATTGAAGCCTTACACACACACACACACACACACACACAGGAAAAAAAAAAAAAAACAACGGCCCAAATGGTTCTCAAGAAGATCCTGGAAGATATTTTTCCAAGATATGGTCTGTTTAAGGTAATAGGGTCTGATAATGGACTTGTGTTCATGGCCCAGGTAAGTCACGTGTGGATTAATTGTAAGTTACATTATGCTTATATACCCCAGAGCTCAGGAGAGGTAGAAAAAATAAATAGAACCATTAAAGAGACCTTAACAAAATTAAGCTTAGAGACTGGCATAAAAGATTGGACTATGCTCCTGCCTTATGCACTGTTTCATGCGAGAAATACTCCCTCAGTTTCTCTGTGTAACCTCACCCCCTATGAAATTCTCTATGATGCCCATCATCCAGTAAGGGACCTAATCCCCAACTCTAAGGCCTAACAATCCCTTCCACACCCCTTGCTTGACAGACTTAAAGTCATTGAAAGAACTCAGTGATAACTGTGTAAACAGCTGGCCACTGCCTACCAACCTGGGGACGAGGGGATTCCACATCAATATCAAGTAAGAGACTTCGTCTACATAAGACAACATCAGGTGTCATTCCTAGAAACCCCGCTGGAAAGGAACATACCAGGTGCTACTTATAACACCTACAGCGGTAAAAGTAGACAGAATCACTTTTTGGATCCATGCCTCTCATCTAAAGCCTTCGCTGTGTCCAGACTCTGGTTGGAAACTGGAAAAGACTGGTAACCATTTCAAATTTCGTATTCGCTATGTGGACAAGACTGTAGACTCTCAACTTGGCCACCAGTACTCCTAACCCTCATCAGCCTGTTCAGCAGTGAAGGCTGATCTCAAATCCTACTAGACAAGAAGTATGGTATATCTCGCATACAGCCCCCTTAGGGACCTGGTGGCTATCTCTCCACCCAGACATTTTTCAGCTTGGTATACGTCTTTCCTATTGAGATAACCCTGATGAAGAGGATCCCACTAAAGTTTCATTAAATCCCTTCCGTTCCATAGATAATTGAAACAAACATTATGGATGCACAGAAACGCGAGCCAGATTCAGGTTGGCTAGCCTAGATTATGATGTATGCCCGGCGGACTATCAAAGCCACAAACAGCCATGGCTGTGTGGGGGAAAAGCCAACTTCTTGTGTAACTCATGGGGATGTGAGCATACCGGGGCTGCCTGGTGGAACCCAAACTCCTCATCACATTCAGTACACAGCATTGGCCATATTACCAATTAGACAACCAAAAGCTATGGCCCCCAGAGGGTTCTCTAGATCCTCAAATTCTGCGTGACATTTTTAACTTCGGCAAGTGCTCAAAAGGGGAAACTTCCCCTATGTGGAATCCTTTTCCCTCCTTCACTCACATCCTGTACTATGCTTCTCCAATAGTTCCTCACCCTCAGTCTTCTGCTCTAGAGTCTCTGCTGTCACTCCCACCTCAGCAACGTGATTTCTCACCTCCAATTACTAGATCAAAAACCCAAACCTCTGCCAGTTCTCAGACCATTGCCCCCTTGCTGAGGTAGCAGGTACCGAGGTACCCCTCCACTCACTCACTCCTCTCTTTTTCTGTCTGTGCGTGCACTAGGTCCCACCAAGTCTTCTAAGAAGCTAAACCAAAGCTCAAACCAGCTGAGAAGAGCCCTCAGACCCCTATCCAAGATGTAATAAAAATGGCCTTTAAAGTTGCTTTGTCATCACTGAAAACAGGTTTCTAAAAATTTAAAGTCCCTCAGGGGTTTTTGGAATACTCACTCCCATCTTCACCTCTGCTCTACCTGTTCTACTGCTCAAGTTTTGTTCTAGGAAAATCCCAAACCCCTTTTCCATTATTCTTTTACATCTCATCTTCCTCATTCTCAGATCCACGGAGCTGCTCTCAGCCTCGCCTTCCCAGTCTTCCCCCTCTGTACCAGGTCCATAGATATGTCTTAAATAACCTTCTCCAGAAGTCTTCACCGAGGCTTACATTAGGTCTTTCAGAAAAAGAGTCCCTCTGAAAGAGTTCAATGTAGATAAACTTCCACTTTTCGTGTTGCCCTGTTCTACTTGGCCACTGGCTGGAAAAATCACCACCCCTAAGCTTGACACCGCCTTACTAGGTTTTCACAAAATATATGAACAAAGCCTCTGGCCTTGAGCTGGGGCTTCACAGAGATGACTACATTTCTAAGATAAAAACGTTACCAACTGGGCTTCATGGTGACAGCTGGCAGGGAGAAAAAAAAGAGACAAAATAGCTCTCCCTTTCCAAGGTGGCTTTGAAAAGTTAACTTGCCCAGAACAGAGGAACAAAAACAGAAACAAACCTGATTTTTGTGAATTTCTACAGACTGTGAACTTCTGATCCACTTCCCTTACATATTGGGTACAAATTCTAAAACTACCAAAACTTGGGGTTCAGGGGATTAATTGATTACAACAGAAGCAATGCCCTCTAAATCCGGATGCATCCAAATAAGGCTGTTTTCCTGTGTTTGGTGCTATCTTAGGTCCCTTTCCTTGTCCATCCCTACAACAGTATAATTCTATACACTTTAACATTATTTATGTTTTCATAAAATGGTCAATATATGTGATTAATTATGTAATGATGCAGATGTTTTCCAGAGTTCTCTATCATGACGTAGGTTCATTTAAAGATCAAATAGGGGGGCATACCACCTGGTTCCAGCGGGAACCTGTATCCCTCACTTTAGCCATCCTATTAGAAATAATAGTTGCTTAACTCGTGGGCTAGTCCATGAGACACAACAAAGACACAATTAGAAGCAGAAATAGGCCAAACCTTAAAGACATTAAAAACCGACATCACAGCTTTACAGGAATTTTAACCTCTCTCTTTCTGAAGTTGTTTTACAAAGCAGGCGAGTATTGGACCTCCTCTTCATGAGAGAAAGGTGCCTTTTTGCTTGCATTGAGGGAAGAATGTTGTTTTTGTGCCGACAATACTGGAGTTGTAAAAGAATCTATGAATAAATTAAGAAAACGACTTGAAGAGCGTCAAAGAGAGACAGAGGCCCCAAAAGGGAGGTTTGAGTCTTGGTTCACATAGTGACCTGATTAACTGCGCTTTTATCTGCCATGGCCGGTCCATTAAAATTCCTCATATTATTGCTAACTGTAGGACCCTGTTTGCTCAACCGTGTAGTTTTCTTTCTAAACCAAATCGAACCTGTTATTAATCCTAACCATACACTGTTCTCTCAATCTAATTTTACAGAAGAGCAGGGACAGAATTGGTATTAAAATACAGGAAAATAGAGGATCTTCCACCTGCTGAAAACCTCAAAGGTCCACGTAGAAATGATCCCTGGAGAAGATGTAGGCAAGTATGAAGGACCTGAGAGAGCAAAAGTCTTCCATGGCAAACAACCTGCTCAGGATGAAGGGATGTGTCTGAATCAGCCACTCTCTTCTTAATGTAGAGAAGATGGACCAAAGCAGGCATGTGTTGAGAGCTGCTCCTGCATGCCTATGGTTGACATACCTCTCTGACCTGTGAAAGTGTCACAGGAAGTAGGAGCAGCCTCCCTCTCATGGGAACCTTGGAAGCAACTGTTAGGACAAAGTTGTTGCCAAGGCAGTGACCTCATTCAGTTCCAAAATTAAGTGACTTCACCTAACTTCCTTGGTGATGGAACTCTCTGAACTTGGAATCCAGGAAGCCAGGCACCCAGAGCCAGTCCCAGTCCCAGTCCCAGTGGTCAAACTTATTTTGATTTACCAAGGACAGACTCAGTCTTTCTTGGGACCTACTGATGTAAGGATGGCCAAATGCAAGGAAAGCTATGAAGAGGGGCCTTTCCTGAGAAAGCACGCAGTGGCTCACCGCTGGCTCCTGACAACTTCACAGAGTTGGCCAAAAGACCAGATTTGAGACAGAACAGGCTATTTCCAGGGAACATAATAAGGCCCACCAGACAGAGGACACTCCGGATAGTCACAGACCTACTTGGGGGAAGGAGGTGCCTTTGTGGTGTGGGTGTGGGTTTGTGGTTTTGTCTCATGTTCTGAGAATAGGTATGAAAGGCGGTTTGTTTTGTTTGGAGTGAACTGTTTCTAGTAAGTCGTTTGACAAGGCGAGAATTTCTATGTCTGTGTATCCCACTGTGTCCGTGGTTGTAGACATTAGAAAACAGAATGCATCAATTAATATGTCCTGTCTAGTAGAAAGCTTCACAGCATTCATCCTGCCCTATTTATGAATGGACTGCAGCTTGCCTTATTGATGTGCAACACCTGCTATCTTCCTTAGTTTCTGTTTTATTCCTGAATTCTGGCCACTCTCCAGAATAGGTTCATGGTTTTCTGTTTAAGATATGTACAACCTCGAAGCTCTGTGACATGACCATGTCCTGTATAGCTGAAGGGAATGGTGAGCATCTCAGAAAACTCAGATATCAGTGTGACCAGGAAAGTCTTAGTGGAGAAACCCTGCTTGGGGCCTTTTGTTTACCTACTCTTCTGTTGCCCTGAATGTCAGGAAGGTATTTTCCTCAGTCCACCACTTTGTGAAGCCTGAAGAAAACAGTTTTCAAATGGAAATGAATGGGCATTACCTGTGGCTCTTTGCTTAATTGCTTTGGAAAGGGTGTGTCTGAATCAGCTTACTTACCCTGTGTGAGGCTGTGGCTTAGATTCTCAGGTCCTGATGGATCTAAAGAAAGATCCCATGTGTACATCCAAAACCAAAATGGCCAAAAGAGCAGTCCTTGTGGATGAAGTCTCTCGCCTTCCTCTGTAACTTTCCTGACCTCCATCAAGTCAGATTAGGGATCCTTTGGGTCAAATGAGTTCTGCAAAGCCTTGCAGAGTCTAGCCCATAGTTGCTTGGGTTTTCTCAAGACTCCAATTCACATAAAGAATCCAAACCCCACAGTCATTTGGCCTCAAATTGAAGAAGCGGAGCAGTATTAACGGGTGGCCTATTTAATCTCTTCTGGTTCACAAGAAGGGTGTCCAGGCCACCCTGAATTTAGGCAAATTAGGTGCAAAAGAGCTTATTTTGGACACGGTCTTGGGCTATGCCCCTCATGGAAAACTCCAGCCATAGTGGAGTTTATTGTGAGTGTCTATATGGAAGAAGATGGGCGCCACGTTGGAGTGTTTTGGTTTAAATTGTGGTCATTTGGGTGGCGGTTGGAAGAGATGACTTGGTCCACATGTTCTTGAACTCTAGTGTGATTCCCTTAGAGTCTGAGTTCTTCAACTGACCTCAGAGAAGTATTGCCATGAATAGTGTTGAAATTTTTGGAAGCCAGGCATGAGCATCGCCCTTGGAAACTGAGTTCTAGGCCCAGGGTGGCTTTCCACAGAGCACTGAGCCTCTCAGCCAGGATACCACAAATTTTATTCTGAAAAACTTGACACCCATAGTTGAGAGTCAAAACTCATATGGACCTCACATTGTAGACCTAAATGGGCATAGCATCATATGATCTTCTGGCCACTCTTTGGGAAGCCTTACCTGTGAGTGTTCTCCAGAGATTTCATTGAAATGAGCTTCCTAAACATTTAATGGTTCCTGAAAAAATTGAAACTCACAGTGCCTCCAACTTCATCCTTAAAAAATGGCTAGATAAATACCATGAAATTTTTGAATTTCCCATCACCAGGTGGCACTGAAAAACCTTTTGATGTCCTGTTGCTGATCATGAATATACCAGACAGTGCCTTGATTGACTGGGTTTCATGTAAATGGTGTAGAACAGAGATGCCAGTAAGTTGGACTTTGTTGAGTAGTAGGTTAGAGCAGTGGTGGGCAGGTATGTGATAAACATCTGTGGTGGGGCCATGTGAATCTTCCATTGGCTTCCAAATGGCTTGTGACTGACATGGTGCAGCCAGCAGAACCTTCCATGTAAAGGCAAGTTGTTATATGGAGAGGTTTCAGGACATTGTTCAGAATCAGGTTGCTATGGTCAAGGGGGCAAGATATGTGGGATAGGATCCTGGTTCTTGTATCCTCCTGCAAAACCTGACCCACCATACATGACAGAACTTCCTCTTGCATTGTGACCCAGTTGAACTCCTTGTATTTTGTGAAGCAAATACCAAACTCTCAGTGCAGCAGGAAGAAACACCACGAAAATGGAAGATGACCATATGCCTTCACAGTGCACACCGGCACACATTTAGCCCCCAGTGGCCACAGTTTATCTAAAAAGAGAATTCAGCACTGCTGCCTCATGTACATTGGGAAATAAGAAACCATGTCCTCCAGGTCTCATAGATGCAGACCAAGCTTTTATGGTCTCCCTAGAAAGGAAGCTAAAGCTCTTGACAACAACATATTTTTCAAGTGCCCAACCTCACAGGCAGTTTCTCAAGAAGTCTCTAGGCCAGCAGACCTCAATGTTTGTGGAGTTTTTACCCTGTCCCATACTTTTGGAAACTACTCTACCACTTCCAAGGTTGTGAGCTCCTGAGCATATTGCATTCCACAAATTTATTCACAGATTTTCTAAATCTTCTCCTCTAATTGTGTCTTACTTGGGGTGAAGGGATTGTCAAGGCATTGTTCTGGTTGACAGTGGGAATAATTTTGTGTAGCACATATTTACATACACATTGGATTCATTGTTCAATTTTCCATTCGAAATACTGAATCCTTGACACTAACCCATACCCTACTAGACTCTGACTATTAATTCTAATATGATGGAGAAAAATAACCGAAACAGAATAGAAATACTAGCACTTCAGAAGAGGCATGGTGTATAGTTGGTCTTGCCTTTTGTATGATATAGGGTAGGAGTTATAAATCTTGTCAATTTTTTGTTGAAATAGTTCTGCATGTGTTTTTAAAGTTAACACATCTGTGAATTCCTGTCTCCATTTTTCTGTAGCCTATTCAGCACATGTCTTTTTATACGCACATATAGAATCCTACCTGGTATCACACGTATATTCTTGAGAGGTGGCTAACTTGGCAGATACAAAGTGTGAGAAGAGATCACTCCTCATTAATACATTTGGAACTGAAAATTCAGACTATGAGTGAGCTTCTTAGTTCAAGAACATTATACATAAATCCATGTTCAGTAAAATTAATATTTTTGGATCTGTGGATGATATATATTTCACAGTGAATTTTAATTGGCATATATATAGCTACTTTTCAATGTCTCTGTGTGTGTTTTCTGTGTGTGTGTGTGTGTGTGTGTATATATATATATATATATATATATATATATATATATACTCTCTAGATTTTTCAAAATATAAAATATATGTGTCCTATTATACACTCCCTAAATTCATTCTTGTTCATGTATGTGGTTTTATATTAAACTTTTCATAAGATTATTTTAAAAATATTCATCCACCTGAAATACATATTTGTTTTCTAGTACTAAAAAGTTACTTCAGTGAATGGTGCAAACAAATCCTTTTATTTTTACAGTAGCTGACCCACTTTAACATCAATGCAAGTAGATTCCTATGGGACATGATGTGTATTTTGACGTTCATTTTTATTAAACACTGGTACATTACTATTTCTGCAGTTTTTGTACATCATAGAATATACATTTCATCCACAAGTTCACAAATTTAAAGAAATTTGTAACACATTCAATCACTTCCTGCTTCAGAACATATGTATTCCTCCTTGTTTTTGACTGGTCATTTCATGAGACTTCTTTCCAAACACATTATTTTCGATTTCCATAATCAATTTTGAAGCAAAATTCACACACTCTTTATGATAAACCACAACCGTAATATTACCATTAGATGTATTACTGGTTGGAATGAATGTATATATATCAATATATGATTCCTGTGTATTTTCAGATATCAATTCAATCCATTATTTAAAGTTGGAACAAGTTATATTATTTATTCGCAGTATGGTCTAATCATGCATTATCTCTATATTCATACATACATGGTACACCTATATGTACCTCCAATACTAATTTATACCCATTCAAAATATTGCTCCAAGAAATGGTGCAAGAAAGACTCATGTCACCTGATCTACATATACGTTTTATCACAGTAATATTCTGGCCACAAAATGCAAAGTCACACTTACGATTGTACCAAAGCCTAAATGGAATGTGAGTATGGGTTATGAAAATCACCCATGTCCACGTTGCCTAATGCTCTCAAATGTCAATCCTATTGGTGACTACATATTTGTTACTTCCTAAGATTATATATTCAATCTCAAGCCTGTTGAAAGTGTCTATTGCTATCACTCACTTTATACTTTGCCTGATTTCCTAATGTCGCTATTGATATCTGCTTTCCTACATATTTTCCCCATTTCATCACTGTGACTGACTCTTCACATGTGCTGACATTTACATTTTCTGTCTACCTGAAAACCTATTGCTAAAGAACTATTTGTCCAAATGCTATACTCACACTTTTTTCTAATCCTATCAACTATCTTCCTAATCCTACCGACTCTCCCTCTTTGAATGGTTGTTCTCCTCAACATTCAATCATCCAAGGTATCAGGTCCTATGCCATTGTGTATAGATTTATCTGAGACATCTGTGCAGAACATAATTAAATGCTAAGTATCCCAATCAAGGACCTAATGCCCTTCTGGGCTTCAAATGTTACCGAGATTTCTGTTTTCATTCATATATTTCACCTATATAATCTTATATATATCGCAGGTTCCCAATACCATTATTCATCCAGCAGAATGATCCTAACCCAAATCAAACATGTTATTAACCGTAACCATACACTGTTCCCTCAATCTAACTTTACAGAATAGCAGGGACAGAGTTGGTCTTACAATACAGGAATGTAGGAGATCTTCAACCTGCAGAGAACCTCAAAGGTCCATGCAGAAATGATCCCTAAAGAAGATGTAGGCAGCTATGAAGGACCTGAGAGTGCGAAAGTCATATTTCATGACAAAAAAAAAAAAAAAACAGGTCAGGATGAAGGGATGTGTCTGAAGCAGTCTCTCTCTTCTTAATGTAGAGAAGATAGACCAAACCAGGCTTGTGTGGAGAGCTGTTCCCGGGTGCCTGTGGTTGATATTCCATTCTAGCTTGTGAAACTGTCATAGGAAGTAGGGGCAGGATCCATCTCAGGGACCCTTGGAAGCAACTGTTAAGACAAAGTGGTTGCCAAGGCAGTGACCTCATTCAGTTCTAGATGAAGTGACCTATGTCACTTTCTTGTTGATAGAACACTCTGAACTTGGGATCCAGGAAGCCAGGCACCCTGAGGCAGTCCCAGTCCAAGTCCCAGTGGTCTCAAATGTTTGGATTTAAGAAGGACAGAGTCAGTCTTTCTTGGCAACTAAATTGAAGATGGACAAATGCCAGGAAAGCTCTGAAGAGGGGCTTTACCTGAGAAAACAGGCAGTGGCTCACCGCTGGCTCCTGATAACATCACAGTTTTGGCCAAGGAGACCAGATCTGACATAGCACAGCCCGTCTCGGGGGAACATAGTATGGCCCACCAGTCAGAGGACGCTCTGGATAGTCACAGACCTATTTGGGGAAAGAAGGTGCCTTTGTGTGTGTGTGTGTGTGTGTGTTTTTGATTTTGTCTCATGTTTTGAGAATATGTAGGAAAGTCGGTTTGTTTGGTTTGGAGTGGACTGTTTCTAGTAAGTCCTTTGAGAAGGCGAGTGTTTCTATGTCTGCATATCCCACTGTGTCCGTGGTTGTAGACAATAGAAAAGAGAATGCATAAATAGATGTGTCCTGTCTAGTAGAAATCTTCGCAGAATTCATCCTGTCCAATTTATGAATGGACTGCAGGTTACCATATGGATGGGCAACACCTACTACCTTCCTACATTCGTGATTTCTTCCTGAATTCTGGCCACTCTCCCATAGGCTCATGGTTTTGTGTTCAAGATATGTATCTCCTCCACAATCTGGGACATGGCCATGTACTGGATAGCTGAAGAGAATGGTGAATATCTCAGAAAACTCAGATATCAGTGTGACCAGGAAAGTCTCAGTGGAGAAAATATGCTTTGGGATTTTGCTTACCTATTGTTCTGTTGCCCTGAATGTAAGGAAGGTCTTTGCCTAAGGCCCCACATTTCCAATGCCTGAAAAAAACAGTTTTCAAATGGAAATAAATGGGCATCACCTGTGGCTCCTGGCTTAATTGCTTTGCAAAGGGATATGTCTGAATCAGCCTCTCAGTGCAGTTTGAGATTATCGCTTAGATTCTCAGCACCTGATGGACCTAAAGAAAGATCCCATGTGTGCATCCAAATCCAAAATGGCCAAAAGAGAAGTCATTGTGATGAAGTCTCTTGCCTTCCTCTGTAAGGTTCCTGATCTCCATCAAGTGATAACAGGGATCTTTGGGTCAACTGAGTTCTTCAAGCCCTGCAGAGGCTAGCCCATAGGTGCTTGGGTTTTCTTATGACTGCAAATCACATAAAGAAACTATACCCGACAGTCAGTATGCCTCAAATTGGAAAAGCGGAACATTATTAATGGCATGCCTCTTTGATCAGTCCTGGTTCACAGGAACGTTGTCCAGGAAACACTGACTTTAGACAAATGAAGGGCAAGGGAGCTTATTTTGACATTGTCTTGGGCTGTGTGCCTCATAAAAACTTCCAGCCAAGGTTATGATGAGTGACTATATGGAAGAAAATGAGGGCCATGTGGGAGTGTTTTGGTTTTAATTCTGTCATTGGTGTGGCGGTTGGAAGAGATGACTGGGTCAACTGGTCTTGAACTCTGGTGTGTTTCCACGTAGAGACTGAGTTTTGAAACTGATCTCAGAGAAGTATTGCCATGAATTGTGTTGGGATTTTAGGAGGCCACGCATGAGAGTCGCCCTTGGAACCTGAGATCTAGGACCAGGGTGGCTTTCCACAAAGAACTGGGAATCTCAGCCTCGATATCACATGATTTTATTCTGAAAGACTTGGCAGCCATAGTTGAGAGTCAAAAGACATAGGACCTCACATTGTAGACCTCAATGGTCCTGGCTTCAAGTGACCTTTGTCCACTCTTTGGAGAGCCTTGCCTGTGAGAGTTCTCTAGAATTTTTTTGAAATGAACTTTCTCAATATTTAATGGTTCCTGAATAATTGAAATCCACAGCGCATCCAACGTCGTCCTTGAAAAATGGCTAGATAAATAACACGAAATTTTTGAAATTTCCATGACCAGGTGGAACTGTAGAAACTTTCGATGTCCTGTTGCTTACCATGAGTGTACCAGACAGTGCCTTGATTGACAGGGTTTCATGAAATTTGTTTAGAACAGAGAAGCCAGTATTTTGGAGCCTGCTGAGTAGTGGGCCTAGAGCAGTGGTGGAGAGGTGTGTGATAAAACATCATGGTGGGGCCATTTGTATCTGCCATTGGCTTCCAAATGGCTTGTAACTGACAGAGTGCAGACATCAGACCCTTATATGTAAAGGCATCTTGTTATATGGCGTAGTTTCAGGGCAATGTTCAGAATCAGGTTGCTATGGACAAGCGGGCAATCTTTGAGAGATAGAAGCCTGGTTGGAGAATTTTCTTGCAGACCCTGACCCACCACACGTGACAGAACTACCTCAAGCACTGTTTCCCAGTTGAACTCCTTGTATTTCGTGAAGCATGAACCAAACTCCAAGTGCAGCAGCAAGAACACCACGAAAAGTGGAGGATGACCAAATGGTTTCACAGTCCACACGGGGAGACAATAAGCCCCCAGTGCCCACAGTTTACCTACAAAGAGAGAATTCAGCACTGCTGCCTCGTGTTCATTGGAAAATGAGAAATGTTGTCCTCCAGGTCTCATAGATGCAGACACAGCTTTGAGGGTCTCACTACAAAGGAAGCTTAACTCCTGACAACAACCTATATTTCAGTGCCCAATTTCACTGGCAGTTTCTCAAGAAGTTTTAGGCAAGCAGAGCTTCATGTTTGTGGAGTGTGTACCCTGTCCTTACTTTTGGAAACTCCTATTCCACCTCCAAGTTTGTGCACTCCTGAGCATTTTCTATTCCAGAAATGTAATCACAGATTTTGTAACTCTTCTACTCTAATTGTGTCTCCCTTGGGGCGAAATTAATGACAAGGCATTGTTCTGGATGAGAGTCAGAAGATTAATTTTTCTATTTTCCATTTGAAATTCTGAATCCCTGACACTAACCCATATTCTACTAGACTCTGACTACTAATCCAAATATGATGGAAGAAAATAACCCAAACAGTACATAAATACTTGCAGTTCAGAGTTGGACTTGCCTTTTGCATGATAAAGGGTAGGTGTTATAAATCTATTCAATATTTAATTGAAATAGTTCTCCATGTGTTTTTAAAGTTAACAAATATGTGAATTACTGTCTCCCATTCTCTGGAGCTTATTCAGCACATGTATTTTTATATGCACAAATAGAATCCTACAAGGTATCACACGTACATGCTTGTGAGGTATATGACTTAGCAGATACAAAGTGTGAGAAGTGATCACTCCTCCTAAACGCTGTTGGAACTGAAAATTCAACCTATGGGTGAGCTTCCCAGTGGAACAACATTATACATAAACCCATGTTCACTAAAATGAATGTTTTTGCATCTTTATGATATATATTTCATGATGAATTTTGATTGGCATATATATTGCTACTTTTTAATGTCTGTGTTTGTGTGTGTGTGTGTGTGTGTATATATATATATATATATATATATATATATATATATATATATATATATACTCTCCATATTTTTAAAAATATGAAATATGTGTGTCTTATATACACTCCCTAAATTCATTCATGTTCATGTATGTGGATTAATAATCAACTTTTCACAAGATTATTCTTAGAAATATTCATCCACCCGAAATACATATTTGTTTCCTAGTACTGAAAACTAACTTCAGTAAAAGGTGCATACAAATCCTAATATGTCTACTTTAACTGACCCAGTTTAACATCAATGCATGTAGGTTCCTATGGGACATGATGTGTATTTTGACATTAATTTTTATTCCACACTGGTACATTACTATTTCTTCAGTTTATGCAAATCTCAGTATATATATTTTATTCACTAGTTAGCAAATTTATAGGCATTTGTTTCACTTTCAATCACTTCCTGCTCCAGAACACATGTATTCCTCTGTGTTTCTTGACTGGTCTATTCATGAGACTTTTTTCCAAATATATAATTTTCGATTTCCATAATCAATTTAGAACCAAAACTCACACACCCTTCATGATAAACCATAATCCTAAGATTATCATTAGATATATAACTGGTTGGAATGAATGATTGCATATCAATATAAAATTTCTTATAAATTTTCAGATATTTATTCAATCCATTATTTAAAGTGGATCCAGTTATATTATTTATTCACAGTATGGTCTATTCATGCATTATGTCTATATTCATTGAAACAGGGTACACCTATTTGTACCCCCATACTAATTTGTAAGTCTTCAAAATATTGCTCGCAGAATTGGTGGAAGAAATACTCTTTTCACCTGATCTACATACACATTTTATTACAGAAATATTCTGGACACAAAAAGCAAAGGTCACACTTACAATTGTACCAAAGCGTAAATGGAAAGTGAGCATGGATTACTAAAAACATCCATGTCCAGGTTGCCTAATGCTCTCAAATATCAATTCTATTTTTGACTACATATTTGTTTCTTCTTAAGATTATATATTCAACTTCAAACCTGTTGACAATGTCTAACCCTATCACACAATTTGTACTTTGCTTGATTTCCTAATGTCTCTATTGATATCTGCTTTCCTATATTTTTCCCCAGTTCATCATTGTGACTGACTCTTCACATGTGCTTACATTTACATACACTCTCTACCTGAAATCTTATTGCGAAAGAACTTTTGGTCCAAATCCTATACTCACTCTTCTTTCTAAACCTACCAACTACCTTCCTAATCCTACCGACTATCAGTTTTTGACTGGATGTTCTCTTCAACATTCAATATCCAAGGTACAAGGTACGATGCCAGTGTATATTGATTTATCTGAGACATCTGTGCTGCACATTACTCAAAGCTAAGTATCCCACTCAAGTCCCCAATGCCCTTCTGGGCTTCAAATCTTACCTAGATTTCTGCTTTCATACTTATGTTTCACATATATACTCTTGTAAATATCGCATTTTGCCAATACCATTATTCATCCCGCAGAATGATTTGTAACCCAAATTGAACATGTTATTAACCCTAACCATACACTGTTCCCTCAGTATAACTTACTTAAGAGCAGGGACAGTGTGGGTCTTACAATATAGGAATGTAGATGATCTTCCACCTGCTGAGAACATCAAAGATCCATGGAGAAATGATCCTTGCAGAAGATATAGGCAGCTATGTAGGACCTGAGAGAGCAATAGTCATCTTCCATGGCAAACAACCTGGTCAGGATTAATTGATAGTCTGAATCAGCCTCTCTCTTCTTAATGAAGAGAAGATGGAGTGAACCAGGCCTCTGTGGAGAGCTGTTCCCTGGTGCCTATGGTTGATATACCATTCTAACTTCTGAATGTGTCACAGGATGTTGGGGCAGCCTCCATCTCATGGGAACCCTGGATGCAACTGTTAGCACAAAGTGGTTACCAAGGTAGTGACCATATTCAGTTCCTGAAAGAAGTGACCTCACTTCACTTCCTTGGTGATGGATCCCTTCCTGGGATCCAGGAAGGAAGGCACCCAGAGCCAGTCCCAATCCCAGTTCCAGTGGGCTAACTTGTTTGCTTTTCCCAAAGACATAGTCAGTCTTTCTTGGTACCTACTGATGTGAGGATGGAAAAATGCCAGCAGAGCTCTGATGAGGGGCCTTTCCTGAGAAAGCAGGTAGTGGCTCACCTTTGGCTCCTGACAACTTCACAGAGTTGGACAAGGAGACCAGATCTGAAACAGGACAGGCCATTTTGTGGGAACATAATATGGCCCACCAGTCAGAAGACACTCCGGATAGTCACAGACCTATTTGGGGGAAGTAAGTGCCTTTGCCGTTGTAGGTGTGAGTTTGTGGTTTTTTCTCATGTTCTGAGAATAGGTAGGAAAAGTGGTTTGTTTGGTTTGGAGTGGACTGTTTCTAGTAAGTCGTTTGACATGGTGAGTGTTTCTAGGTCTGTGTATCCCACTGTATCCGTGGTTGTAGACATTAGAAAAGAGAATGCATCAATGGATGTGTTGTCTCTAGTTGAAAGCTTCCCCGCATTCATACTGCCCAATTAATGAATGGACTGCAGCTTGCCTTATGGATGGGCAACATCTACTATCTTCTAAAGTTCCTGTTTTCTTCGTGAATTCTGGCCACTCTCCAGAATAGGCTCATGGTTTTGTTTCCCAAATATGTAACACCACAAGATTCTGTGACATGGCCATGTGCTGGATTGCTGAAGGGAATGGGAGCATCTAAGAAAACTCAGATTTCAGTGTGACCAGTAAAGTCTCAGTGGAGAAACCCTTCTTTGGGCCATTTGCTTAGTTCTATTTCTATTACCCTGAATGTCAGGAAGGTCTTTGCCTCAGGCCACCCCTTTGTGTAGCCTGAAGAAAACTGTTTTCATATGGAAATGTATGGACATCACCTGTGGCTCTTTGCTTAATTGATTTGGAATGAGATGTGTCTGAATCAGCCTCTTGTCCTTGTATGAGGTTGTGGCTTTGATTCTCAGCACCTGATGGATCTAAAGAAAGATCCCATGTGCTTCCAAAACTAAAATGGCCAAAAGAGCAGTCATTGTTGATGAATATTTTTGCCTTCTTGTTTTAGGTTCCTGACCTCCATAAAGTGAGAATAGGGATCCTTTGGGTCAAATGAGTTCTTGAAATCCCTGCAGAGGCTAGCCCATATTTGCTTGGGTTTTCTCATGACTCCAAATCACATAAAGAATCTATACCCTACAGCCAGTAGGCCTCAAATTGGAGAAGTGGAACCCTTTAACAGCAGGAATATTTGATCATTCCTGGTTCACAGGAAGAGTGTCCAGGCCATCATGATTTTAGGCAAATGAGGGGCAAGTGAGCTTATTTGGGCTCATAGAAACCTCCAGCTGGAGGTTATGATGAGTGTCTACATGGAAGAAGATGATGGCCCTGTGGGAGTGTTTTGATTTTAATTGTGGTCATTTTTTGGCGGATGGAATGGATGACTGGGTCCACCTGGGCTTGAACTCTGGTGTGATTCCCCTTAGAGACTGAGTTCTGAAACTGACCTCAGAGAAGTATTGCCATGAATTGTGTTGGGATTTTAGGAGGCCACGCATGAGACTCACTCTTGGAAACTGAGATCTAGGCCCAGGGTGGTTTCCACAGAGGCCTGAGAATCTCAGCCAGGATATCACATGATTTTATTCTGAAAGACTTAGCACCCATATTTGAGAGTCAAAACACACATGGACCTCACATTGTAGATGTCAGTTGGCCTGGCTTTAGGAGACCTTTTGGCAACTGTTTGAGAAGCATTGACTGTGAGAGTTCTCCAGAGCGTTCATTGTAATGAACTTTCTCAACACTTAATGGTTCCTGAATGAATTGAAACCCACAGTGCCTCTAACTTCATCCTTGAAAAATTTCAAGATAAATACCATGAAATTTTTGAAATTCCCATGACCAGGTGGCACTGCAGAAACTTTTGATGTCCTGTTGCTGATCATGTGTATACCAGACAGTGCCTTGTTTTTGACTGGGTTTCATTAAAATGGTGTAGAACAAGAGAAGCCAGTAATTTGGAGCCTGCTGAGTAGGGGGGCTAGAGCAGTGGTGGGCAGGTGTGTGATAAAACATCATGTTGGGGCCATGTGAATCTGCCATTGGCTTCCAAATTTTTTGTGACTGATATAGTGCAGACATCAGACCCTTATATGTAAAGGCATCTTGTTAAATGGAGAGTTTTCAGGGCAATATTCAGAATCAGGTTGCTATGGTTATTGGGGCAAGCTATGTGGGATACAAGCCTGGTTGGTGCATTCTCCTGCAGACCCTGACCCACCACACGTGACAGAACTCCCTCCAGCACTGTATCTCAGATGAACTTTTTATGTTTTGTGAAGCAAATACCAAATTCCCAGTGCAGCAGCAAGAAATACCACGAAAAGTGGAGGATGACCAAATGTCTTCACAGTCCCCACTGGGAGACACTTAGCTTCCAATGGACACAGTTTAGCTACAAAGAGAGAATTGAGCACTGCTGCCTCATGTTCATTGAAATATAAGAAACCATGTCTTTCGGTTACATAGATGCAGACCCAGCTATGATGGTCTCACTACAAAGGAAGCTAAAGCTCATGACAACAACATATATTTCAAGTGCCCAACCTCAGAAGCCGTTTCCCAAGAATTTTTAGGCCAGCAGAGCTCCTTTTTGTGGAGTGTTTACCCTGTCCTTTACTTTTGGAAACTCCTCTACCACCTCCAAGGTTGTGAACTCCCGAGCATATTCCATTCCATATATGTATTCATAGATTTTCACACTTTTCTACTCTAATTGTGTTTTACTTGGGGCGTAGGTAATGTCAAGGCATTGTTCTGGATGTGAGTGGGAAGATTTTTGTGTAGCACATATTTACATACACATTGGATTCATTTTTCAATTTTTCATTTGAAATACTGAATCCCTGACACTAACCCATACCCTACTAGTCTCTGACTAATAATCCTAATATGATGGTGAAAAATAAGCCAAAAAGAGAAGAAACACAAGCAGTTCAGAGGACGCATTGTGTATTGTTGGAATTGCCTTTTGCATTATATAATGTAGGAGTTATAAGTCTAGTCAATTTTTTTGTTGAAATAGTTCTAAATGTGTTTTTAAAATTAGCAAATATGTGAATCCCTGTCTCCCTTTCTCTGTAGCCTATTCAGTACATGTATTTTTATATGCACATATAGAATTCTACCTGATATCACTCGTATACACTTGTGAGGTGGCTGAATTGCAGATGCAAATTGAGAGAAGAGTTCACTCCTCCTAAACGCTGTTGGAACTGAAAATTCAACCTATGGGTGAGCTTCCTAGTTGAAAAACATTATACATGAATCCATGTTCAGTAAAATGAACATTTTTCGATCTGTGGATTATATACTTTTCATGATGAATTTCTATTGGCATATATGTTGCTACTTTTTTTTTCTTTTATTGGTTGCTCAAAACATTACAAAGCTCTTGAATATCATATTTCATACATTAGATTCAAGTGGGTTATGAACTCCCATTTTTACTCCAAATACAGATTGCAGAATCACATTAGTTACACATCCATATTTTTACATAATGCCCTATTAGTTACTGTTGTATTCTGCTACCTTTCCTATACTCTACTATCCCCACTCCCCTCTCTTCCCATCTTCTCTCTCTACCATACCTACTGTAATTCATTTCTCTCCTTGTTTATTTTCCCACAACCTCTTATATGTAATTTTGTGTAACAATAAGTGTCTCTCTCCATTACCATGCAATTTCCCTCTTCTCTCCCTTTCCCTCCCACATCATGTTTCTGCTTAATGTTAATCTTTTCTTCATGCTCTTCCTCCCTGCTCTGTTCTTAGTTGCTCTCATTATATCAAAGAAGACATTTGGTAATTGTTTTTTTAGGGATTGGCTAGATTCACTAAGCATAATCTGCTCAGTGCCATGCATTTCCCTGCAAATTCCATGATTTTGTCATTTTTTAGTGCTGCGTAATTCTCGATAGTATATAAAAGTCACATTTTTTTATCCATTCATCTATTGAAGGGCATCTGGGTTGGTTCCACAGTGTAGCAATTGTGAATTGTGCTGCTATGAAAATCCATGTGGCAGTATCCCTGTAGTACGCTCTTTTAAGGTCTTCAGGGAATAGTCCGAGAAGGGCAATAGCTTGGTCAAATGGTGCTTCCATTCCCAGCTTTCCCAGGAATCTCCATACTGCTTTCCAAATTGGCCACACCAGTTTCAGTCCCACCAGCAATGTACAAGAGTACCCTTTTCCCCACATCCTCGCCAGCACTTGTTGTTGTTTGACTTCATAATGGCTGCCAATCTCACTGGATTGAGATGGTATTTTATGGTGGTTTTTATTTGCATTTCTCTTACTGCTAGAAATGGAGAGCATTTTTTTCATGTACTTGTTAATTGATTCTATGTCCTCCTCTGAGAAGTTTCTGTTCAGGTCCTTGGCCCATTGGGTTATTGGTTATCTTATTGTCTAATTTTCTAAGTTCTTTGTATACTTTGTATACTCTGGATATTAGGGCTCCATGTGAAGAGTGAGGACTAAAAATTTGTTCCCATGATGTAAGCTCCATATTTACCTCTCTTATTGTTTCTCTTTCTGAGAAAAAATAATTCAGTTTAAGTAAGTCCCATTTGTTGATTCTTATTATTAACTCTTGTTCTATGGGTGTCCTATTAAGGAATTTGGAGCCTGACCACACAATATGTAGATCGGAGCCAACTTTTTATTCTATCAGACGCAGAGACTCTGATTTGAATCTAGCTCCTTGATCCACATTGAGTTAACTTTGGTGCATGGCGAGAGGAGGGGATTCAGTTTCATTTTGTTGCATATGGATTTCCAGTTTACCCAACACCATTTGATGAAGATGCTATCCTTCCTCCATTGCAGGCCATTAGCTCCTTTATCAAATATAAGATAGTTGTAGCTTTTTGGATTAGTTTCTGTGTCCTCCATTCTGTACCATTGGTCCACCCGTCTGTTTTGGTACCAGTACCATGCTGTTTTTATTATGATTGCTCTGTAATATAGTTTGAAATCTGGTATCGCTATACTGCCTGATTCACACTTCCTGCTTAGAATTGCTTTTGCTATTCTGGGTCTTTTATTTTTCCATTTGAATTTTATGATTGCTTTATCTATTTCTACAAAAAGTTTCTATGGGATTTTGATTGGCATTGCATTAAACCTATAGAGAACTTTTGGTAATATCACCATTTTGATGATGTTAGTTCTGCCTATCCATGAACACGGTATATTTTTCCATCTTCTAAGATCTTATTCTATTTCTCTTTTTAGGGTTCTGTAGTTTGCATTATATAAATCTTTCACCTCTTTTGTTAGGTTGATTCCCAAGTATTTAATTATTTGAGGAAATTGGGAATGCAGTGTTTTGACTCATTTTTGTTTCAGAAGTTTTGTCGCTGATATACAGAAATGCCTTTGATTTATTCATGTTGATTTTGTATCCTGCCACATTGCTGCATTCATTTATGAGTTCTAGTAGTTTTTTCTGTAGACCCTTTTGGGTCTTCTATGTATAGAATCATGTCATCTACAAATAGTGATAATTTAAGTTCTCCTTTTCCTATTTTTATGCCTTTAATGTCTTTCATCTCTCTAATTGCTCTGGCCAGTTTTTCGAGAACTATATTGAATAGAAGTGGTGATAGAGGACATCCCTGTCTTGTTCCAGATTTTAGAGGGAATGCCTTCAATTTTTCTCCATTCAGAATGATGCTAGCCTGAGGATTAACATAGATAGCTTTTACAATGTCGAGGTAAGTTCCTGTTATCCCTAGTTTTTAAAATGTTTTGAACATAAAGAAATGCTCTACTTTGTTGAATGGTTTTTCTGCGTCTATCGAGATGATCATATGGTTCTTATCTTTAAGTCTATTGATGTTGTGAATAACATTTATTGATTTCCATATATTGAACCCTCCTTGCATCCCAGGGATGAATCCAAGTTGATCATGGTGCACGATTTTTTTGATGTGCCTTTCTATCCAATTCGC
Organism: Callospermophilus lateralis; assembly: GCF_048772815.1. NCBI lineage: Eukaryota > Metazoa > Chordata > Mammalia > Rodentia > Sciuridae > Callospermophilus > Callospermophilus lateralis. The sequence continues at coordinate 5,646,040 of NW_027514462.1, read as the reverse complement.
CAGAATTTTAATGAGGATTTTTGCATCTAGGTTCATCAGAGATATTGGTCTGTAGTTTTCTTTCTTTGAGGTGTCTTTGTCTGGTTTCAGAATCAGGGTGATGTTGGCCTCATAGAATGAATTCGGCAGAGCTCCCAGTTTTTCTATTTCCTGAATAACTTGAGAAGTATTGGTATTAATTCTTCTTTAAAGGTTTTGTAAAACTCTGCTGTATACCCATCCGGTCCTGGGCTTTTCTTGGTTGGTAGTCTTTTGATTGCTTCTTCTACTTCATCCATTGATATTGGTCTGTTTAAATTGTGTGTTTCCTCCTGACTCAGTCTGGGCAAATCATATGACTTAAGAAATTTATCGATGTCTTCACTATTTTCTATTTTATTGGAATACAGGTTTTCAAAATAATTTTTAATTTTCTTCTGTATTTATGTAGCATCTGTTGTAATATTGCCTTTTTCATCCCGTATGTTAGTAATTTGATTTCTCTCTCTTCTTCTCTTCGTTAGCATGGCTAAGGGTCTGTCTATCTTATTTATCTTTTTGAAGAACCCCTTTTAGTTTTGTTAATTTTTTCAATAGTTTCTTTTGTTTCAATTTCGCTATGATTTTAATTATTTCTTGCCTTCTGCTACATTTGCTGTTGTTTTGCTCTTCCTTTTCTAAGGCTTTGAGATGAAGTGTGAGCTCATTTATTTGTTTTTCTTTTCTATTTTGAGGAATGACCTCTAGGCGATGAATTTACCCCTTAAAACTTCTTTTCATTGTACCCCATAGAATCTGATATGTTGTGTCTGTATTTTCATTTATCTCTAAGAATTTTTTGATTTCCTCCTTTATGTCTTCTGTAACCCATTGATCATTCAGTAACATATTCTTCATTTTGGATGTGATGTATGATTTTTTCTTCCTTCTTTTATCATTGGTTTCCAGTTTCATTCCATTATGATCACAAAAAATTCATGGTATTATCTCCACCCCTTTATATTTACTGAGGGTTGCCCTATGGCATAACATATCGTCTATTTTTGAGAAGGATCCATGTGCTGCTGAGAAAAAAGTATATCCACTTGATGATGGTTGATATATTCTATATATGTCAGTTAAGTCTAGGGTATTGATTGCGAGATTGAGTTCTATAGTTTCTTTTTTCAACTTTTGTTTGGAGGATCTGTCCAATGGTGAGAGAGGTGAGTTGAAGTCACCCATAATTATTGTATTGTGGTCTATTTGATTCTTTAACTTGAGGAGAATTTGTTTTATGAACATCGCAGCACCATTATTTGCTGCGTGAATATTGATAATTGTTATGTCTTGTCGGTGAATGGTTCATTTTAGCAGTATATAATGTCCTTCTTTATCCCTTTTGATTAAATTAGTCTTGAGGTCGATTTTATTCGATAGGAGGATGGCCACCCCTGCTTGCTTACGAGGACCGTGTGCATGGTATAAATTTTCCCAATCTTTCACCTTCAGCCTGTGTATGTCTTTTCCATTCAGATGTGTCCCCTGGAGGCAATATATTGTTGGATTTTTTTTTTATTTCAAGTTACAAGCCTATGTCACTTTATTCGAGAGTTTAAGCCATTTACTTTTAGAGTTACTAATGATATATGGTTTGTACTGCCACCCATGTTTGCTTATATCTTTTTTTTAAATTAGTTTGTTTCTCCATGATTAGCTTTTCCCCGCCCTCTGTCATTACTGAGGCACTTCTCACTCATGGTTTTCGTTGTTGATTTTCATTTCTTCCTCGTGTAGTGTTTTGCTCAAGATGCTTTGCAATGCTGGTTATCTGGCTGCAAATTCTTTTAGGTTTTGTTTATCATGAAATATTTTTATCTCGTTGTCTTACCTTAAGCTTAATTTTGCTGGATACATAATTCTTGGTTGGCATCCATTGTCTTTCAGTGTTTGAAGTACGTTGTTCCAGGATCTTCTCACTTCCAGCATCTGTGATGAAAAATCCATTGTTAACCTTTTTGGTTTACCCCTGATTGTAATGATTCCAATGTGCCTCCTTTCTCTGGTAGCTTTTAATATTTTCTCTTTGTTCTGTATATTGGATATCTTCATAACAATGTTTCTTGGCATTGGTCTACTGTGATTTTGTGTGCTCGATGTCCTGTAAGCATCTACAATTTGTTTATCCCTTTCCATTTTTATTTCTGGAAAGTTTTCTGTAATTATTTCATTCAGCAGATTTCTCATTCCCTTGGTTTGAATCTCTGTACCTTCCTCTATCCATATGACTCATTAGTTTTTTTTTTTATGTTATTCCATATCTCTTGAATGTTTTCTCATAATTTTTTACAGCATTTCTTTGTTGGCTAGACTTTTTTCAAGATGATATATTTTGTCTTCATTCTGTCTTCTACTTGCTCTACACTGTTAGTGATACTCTCAATTGAATTTTTAATTTGGTTTATCATTTCCTTGATTTCTAGAATTATTGTTTGATTTTTCTAATAATCTCTATCTCCTGATAAAGATGCTTAATTTCTTATTTTATCTGTTTATGTAATTTATTTTCAATGCGTTCTATCACTGTTTGTTTTTGCTGTCTCGTATCCTCTTTAAGGTTCCATTCCATCTGTCTAAGGTATTCCTTGAGTTCTTTATATCACCATTTTTCTGATGACTCTAGGTGCTCTTGAATATTTAGGCTGTCCTTCATTGTTCGTACTCCTTTTCTTCCTTGCTTTTTTATGCTTCTCATGTTACTTCTCATTCTGTTTGACTACTGAGTTACTGCTTACTCTTATAAATTTATTTGATGCTTGAGAGGAAAGATATTAGAAGGGAAGGGAGAAGTCACTAAAGAGAATGAGAGTAGGCAGGTAGAATTCAAGTAAGGGGGAATAAAAAAATTGAAATGAAATGAAAAGACAAAAAAAATAGAAAATAAAGAAAGAAAATTTTAAGTAATAATGATGATTAAAAAATTGAAAATTAAAATTTAAAATAATAATATTAATAATAATAATAATAAAATAAAAGAAATTAAAAAAATAAAAACATTTAAAAAAGTTAATGAACAACAACAACAAAAATGAAAATGAAAGAAAAAGAAAAAAATACAAATAAAAAAATAGTAATAATACATGCAGTCCTAGAGTTCAATTAACTTCTCTTCCAGTAGGTGGAGCTGTGCGCACTGGGCCAAGCTTCTCCTCTCAATAAGTGGGAACCAATCACTGTGCAGCAGCTCTTCCTCCCAGACTGGGTGGGTCTCCAACCCTGAGTGCCTAGGGCCTTCTCTTGTGCTTCCTCAAGCCAGGCCCCACTCACCTGTGACGCTCACCACAATACTGGTTACAAGCCAGGCCTCTGCTCCTGGTAGCCCTGTTTCCATGAACGGCTGGGCACACTCTCCTTAATTGCCTCCCTCAGACCCTAAGTTTGTAGAGCTTGGGGCTGAGAAACCCCAGCGAATTTGCTTGCCCTTCGGGAGCCATGGCCCCGGTAGTTGGTGTAAGAGACCTCAATTGTCAGCACTGGTGGGAGCGGTAGCCGGCAATTACACGCCTCGAGTCCCGAGCCAATCCTGATTCCCTAGGTCTGGGTATTGCGCTCCTTGGAGAGCTGGGAGGGGCCATTACGGCAGAGGTGGGAAGGGCCCTTGAGGTTTCCCTGCGGTGTTGAGAGAGATGGCAATGGGATAACATACTTGTCGCACTGGTTTCAATGAAGTTATCTCCTCCGACTGTGACGTCAGTTCGCTGCCATGGTGGTATACCATTACAATGGTGACCGTTCGTTCCCTTTGCTGGGTGACCAATGCAACAGCTGGGTCCTGACTATCTCTCCCAAGCCCCATTTCAATCCTGTGGCCACTGCCTATGAAGGCTCAGTTGGCTTTTAACTCTGTCAATTCCGAAAGCCCGACCAATTATTTCAGCGGGAATGTTAGTGCTGAGTCACAAAAACCAGATGAATCTAAGCTTGAATGCAGCCAATCCGGGCTTTGTGTGTGTTCTGAGGGGCCCAGACTGTTCGCCCCAGATTCACAACAGGTCAATATTGCCTAGTGATTCTGAGCAAACAGCATTTAGACAGTTTACGACTCCCTATGCACGCGCAGCTGAAGAGATCAGAGACTTGAATTCTCCATGCCCGCCTTCATAATGGATCTCCTGTATTGCTACTTTTTAATATCTGTGCATTTGCGTGTGTGTGTGTGTGTGTATATATATATATATATATATATATATATATATATATATATATATACTCTTTAGATTTTTCAAAATATGAAATATATGTGTCTTATTATGCACGCCCCTAAATACATTCATATTCCTATCTGTGGATTTATAATCAACTTTCAACAAGATTATTTTCAGAAATAATCATCCACCTGAAATACATATTGTTTCCTAGTACTGAAAACTAAATTCAGTGAATGGTGCATACAAACCCTAATATTTCTACAGTTACTTAGCCAGTTTAAAATGAATGCAAGTAGATTCCTAGGGGACATGATGTGTATTTTGACTTTCATTTTTATTCAACACTTGTACGTTACTATGTCTTCAGTTCATGCACATGATGGGATATATATTTCAGTCACAAATTAGAAAATTTATAGGCATTTGTTTCACGATCAATCACTTCCTGATTCAGAACACATGTATTCCTCCATGTTTCTTGACTGGTCTTTTCATGAGACTTCTTTCCAAACATATTATTTTTGTTTAACATCATCACGTGTAAAGCAAAACTCAAACACCATTCATCATAAACCATAATCCTAATATTACCATTAGAAATATAACTGGTTGGAATGAATGATTGTATATCAATATAAGATTTCTTATATATTTTCACATATCAATTCAATCCATTATTTAAAGTGGAATCAGTTACGTTATTTATTCATAGTATGGTCTATTCATGCATTCTCTCTATATTAATAGACACAGGGTACACCTCTTTGTACCCCTAATACTAATGTATACGTCTTCAAAATATTGCTCCCAGAAATGGTGAAAGAAATACTCATGCCACCTGATCTACATATACATTTTATCACAGTAATATTCTGAACAAAAAAAAAAAACCATAAAAATGTCACACTTATGATTGTACCAAAGCCTAAAAGGAAAGTGAACGTGGATAACTAATAACATCCATGTCCAGATTGCCTAATGCTCTCAAATGTCATTCCCATTTGTGACGAGATATTTGTTTTTTCCTATGATTATGTATTCAAACTCAACCCTGTTGAAAATGTCTAATCCTATCACTCACTTTATACTTTGCCTGATTTCGTAATGTCTCTATTGACACCTGCTTTCCTACATATTTTCCCCAGTTCATCATTGTGACTGACTCTTCACATGTGCTGACATTTCCATTCACTCTCTAAATGAAACCCTATTGCTAAAGAAGCTTTTTATTCCAAATCATATACTCACTCTTCTTCCTAAACCTACTGACTATCTTCCTAATCCTACTGACTATCCCTTTTTGACTGGATGTTCTCTTCTACATTCAATCATCCAAGGTACAAGGTCCTATGCCACTGTATTTCGATTTAACTGAGACAACTGTACAGAACATAATTCAACACTAAGTATCCAAATAAAGGGCCCAATGCCCTTCTGGGCTTCAAATCTTTCTTAGATTCCCGTTTTCATACATATATTTCACGTATATATTCTTATAAATATCGCAGGTTCCCAATCTCATTATTCTTCCTGCAGAATGATTCCTAACCCAAATCGAACATATTATTAACCGTAACCATACACTCACTTTGCAGGAGAGCAATAACAGTGTGGGTATTAAACTACAGGAATCTAGGGGATCTTCACCTGCTGAGAAACTCAAATGTTCATGCAGAAATGATCCCTGGTGAAGATGAAGGCAGCTATGAAGTACCTCAGAAAGCAAAAGTCATCTTCCATGGCAATCATCCTGGTCAGGATGGAGGGTTGTGTCTGAATCAGTCTCTCTCTTCTTAATGTATAGAACATGGACCAAACCAGTCCTGTGTGGAAGCTGTTCCCGGGTGCTTATGGTTGATATAACATTCTAACTAGAGAAAGTGTCCCATGAAAATCAGGACAGCCTCCACCTCATGATACTTTTGGAAGCAACTGTTGGGACAAAGTGGTTGCCAAGGCAGTGACATCATTCATATCCTGAAGGAAGTGATCTCACCTCACTTCCTTGGTGATGGAACTCTCTGAACTTGAAATCCAGGAAGCCAGGCACCAAGAGACAGTCCCTGTCCTAGTCCCAGTGGTCTGACATGTTTGGATTTACCAAGGACAGAGTCAGTCTTTCTTGGTACCTACAGATGTGAGGATGGCCAAATGCCAGGAAACCTCTGAAGAGGGGCTTTTCCTGAGAAAGCAGGTAGTGTCTCACCGCTGGCTCTTGAGAACTTCACAGAGTTGGCCAAGCAGACATGATCTGAGACAGGAGAGGTCATTTTGGAAGAACATAGAATGGCCCACCAGTCAGACGACACTCCAGGGAGTCACAGACCTACTAGGGGGAAGGAGGTGCCTTTTTGGGTGTGGGTGTGAGTTTGTGGTTTTGTCTCATGTTCTGAGAATAGGTAGGAAAGGCGGTTTGTTTGGTATGGAGTGGAATATTTCTATTAAGTCCTTTGACAAGGCGAGTGTTTCTATGTGTGTGTATCCCACTGAGTCCATTGTTGTAGACATTAGAAAAGACAATGCATCAATGGATGTGTCCTGTCTAGTAGAAAGCTTCCCAGCATTCATCCTGCCCAATTCATGAGTGGACTCTGGCTTGCCTTATGGATGGGCAACACCTACAAGCTTCCTAATTTCCTGTTTTCTTTCTCAATTCTGGCCACTCTCCAGAATAGTATCGTGGTTTTGTGTCCAAGATTTGTACCTCCAAGATCTGTGACATGGCTATGTACTGGATAGCTGAAAGAAATGGCTAGCATCTCAGAAATCTCAAATATCTGTTGACCAGGAAAGTCTCAGTGGAGAAACCCCTCTTTGTTCCTTTTGCTTACCTATTGTTCTGTTGAATGTCAGGAAGTTTTTTGCCTCAAGCCACCACTTTGTGAACCCTGAAGAAAACAGTTTTCAAATGGAAATGAATGGGAATCACCTGTGACTCTTTGCTTAATTGCTTAGGATTGGGATATGTCTGAATCAGCCTGTTGGCCCTGTGTGAGGCTGTGGCTTAGATTCTCAGCACCTGATGGATCTAAAGATAGATCCCATGCATGCATCCAAAACCAAAATGGCAAAAAGATCAGATATTGTTGATGAACTCTCTTGCCTTCCTCTGGTAGGTTCCTGATATCCATCAAGTGAGAATAGGGATCCTTTGGGTCAAATGAGTTCTTCAAAGCCCTGCAGAGGCTAGGCCATAGGTGTTTGATTTTCATGACTCCAATTCACTTAAAGAATCTAAACCCCAAAGCTAGAAGGTCTCAAGTTGGAGAAGCCAAGCAATATTAAAGGCAGGCCTATTTGATCACTACTGGTTCACAGGAAGAGAGTCCAGGCCACCCTGACTTTAGGCAAATGAGGGGCACGGAGCTTATTTTGGACACTGTCATGGGCTGCGTCCCTTATGGAAACCTCCAGCCAGAGAATATAATGAGTGTCTATATGGAAGAATGAGGGCCATGTGAGAGTGTTTGGTTTAAATTGTGGATATTTGTCTGGCGGTTGGAAGAGATCTCTGGGTCCACCTAGGCTTGCACTTTGGTGTGATTCCCCTTAGAGACTGAGTTCTTTTACTGATCTCAGAGAATTATTGCCAGGAATTGTGTTGGAATTTTAGATGGCCATGCATGAGAGTTGCCCTTGGAAAGTGACATCTAGGCCCAAGTTGACTTTCCACAGAGCACAGGGAATCTCAGCCAGGATATCACATGATATTATTCTTAAAGACTTGGCAGCCATATTTGAGAGTCGAAACACACATGGACCATACATTGTAGACCTCAAGGGGCCTGGCTTAATCTGACTTTTCGCCACTTTTGGAAGCCTTGCCTGTAAGAATTCTCCAGAGTTTTCATTGAAATGAGCTTCCTCACCATTTAATGGTTTCTGAGTGAATTAAAATTCACAGTGCCTCCAACTTCATCCTTGAAAATTGGCTATATCAATACCATGAAATTTTTGAAATTCCCATGACCGGGTAGCACTGGAGAATATTTGGATGTCCTGTTGCTGATCATGAGTATACAAGACAGTGCCTTGATTGACTGGGTTTTATGAAAATGGTGTTGAACAGAGATGCCAGTAAGTTGGATCCTGCTGAGTAGTTGTACTAGAGTAGTGGTTGGCAGGTGTGTAATAAAACATCTGTGGTGGGGGCATTTGGATCTGCCATTGGCTTCCAAATGGATTGTGACTGACATTTTGCAGCCAGTAGACCCTTATATGTAAAAGCATATTGTTATATGGAGAGGTTTTAGGGCAATGTTCAGAATCAGGTTGCTATGGTCAATGGGGCAAGCTATGTGGGATAGAAGCCTGGTTGGTGCATTCTCCTGACGAACCTGACCCACCACACTTGACAGAACTTACTTCAGCACTGTGTCCCATTTGAAATCCTTGTATTTCATGAAGCAAACACCAATTTCCCAGTGAAGCAGCAAGAAATACCACGAATAGTGGAGGATGACCAAATGGAATTACAGTCCACAAGGGGAGACACTTAGACCCCAGTGGCCACAGGTTACCTACAAATAGAAAATTAAGCACTGCTGCCTCATGTTCATTGGAAAATAAGAATCCATGTCATCCAGATCACATAGATGAAGACTCAGCTATGATGGTCTCACAACAAATGAAGCTAATGCTCCTGACAACAGCATATATTTCATTGCCCAACCTCAGAGGCAGTTTCTCCAGATGTTAGGCTGGCAGAACTTCATGTTTGTGGAGTTTTTACCCTGTCCCTTACTTTTGGAAACTCCTCTACCACCTGCAAATTTGTGAACTCCTGAGCATTTTTCATTACACATATGTATTCACAGATTTTCTAACTCTTCTCCTCTAATTGTGTCTTATGTGGGGCGAAGGTAATGTCAAGGCATTGTGCTGAATGAGGGTGGGAAGATTTTTGTGTAGCATATATTTGCATACACATTTGATACATTTTCCAATTTTCCATTCGAAATACTGAATCCCTGACACTAACACATACCCTACTAGACTTTGACTTTTAATCCTAATATGGTGGAGAAAAATAACCCAAACAGAATAGAAATACAAGAGGTTCACAGGAGGCATGGTGTATAGTTGGACTTGCCTTTCTTATGATAAATGGTAGGTGTTATAAATCTAGCGAATTTTAATTGAAATAGTTCTCCATGTGTTTTAAAAGTTAACAAACATGTGAATAACTGTCTCCCTTTCTCTGTAGCCTATTCATCACATGTATTTTTATATGCACATATAGAATTCTACCTGGTATCACTCGTGCATTTTGTGAGGTGGCTGGCTTGGCAGATGCAAATTGTGAGAAGAGATCACTCCTACTAAATGCTGTTGGAACTGAAAATTCAACATATGAGTGAGCTTCTTATTTGAACAACATAAATCCATGTTCATTAAAATGAATATTTTTGGATCTGTGGATGATATATTACTTCGTGGTGAATTTCGATTGGCATACATAATGCTACTTTTTAATGTCTGTGTGTGTATGTGTGTGTGTGTGTGTGTATATATATATATATATATATATATATATATATATATATATATATATATATTCACTCTCCAGATTTTTCAAAATATGAAGTATATTTTTCTTATTATACACTCCCTAAATTCACTCATATTCATGTATTTGGATTAATAATCAAGTTTTCACAAGAATATTCTCAGAATTATTCATCCACCAGAAATACATATTTGTTTCTTAGTACTGAAAACTAACTTTGGGGGATCATATGATGGTGGTGAAGGGAGTGCATCACCCCCATGTACCGCGTCACTGTGCGGGAGAATGACGAGTTATAATGGCTAAAACCTATCTTGTTAGAAATTTCCAGCAAAATTGGGGTGCTCCAAAACCTAGTCGACATATTTCCATCTCACGAGGATCAGCTACGCGGGCTCAAACATGAGTGATTTGTCCGCATAGAGGGTCATGCTGCTTATTCAGGAAATCGGTCTGCGGCTAGAGTCTGCGGCGTGCACTGGGAAACGAAGAGATAGCAATGCAAATATACAGCGGTGTGGATTCTGTGGGCTCCTGACAGGTATGCAATCACTGTGCTAAGTGCTGAATTCTGGGTTTGAGACGGGAAAGGATGCGGTCCAATTCGGTTCTCCACACCGGTCAGACCACAGAGGAAGCCAGCGGCCACCATCTTGGAGAGCTGATGTCACCATCCCTGTTTTCGACTGATCGAAGCTCATTCACCTATAGAACAGGTAATTTCAGGATGCCATTCACCTTTGTGTCACAGACAAATTACTCAGGCTCAGTGCCAAAGAACCTGCAGAAACTCCGTCTTGGAGCCTGCTCCTATTAGAACATACACCAAGCCCAGAGCGGCCGAATTCCGCCTCTCGGAACTGATCTGGCCCAGGGCTAAAGAACCCGCGGAAACTGCTTCTCGTTCCGGGTCTTGCTGAATACTGTGGAGGTAAATATCAACCGAGCCTTCATAGGCAGTGGCAACAGGATTGAGACGCGGCTTGTGAGGGACTCACCCATTGCTTTGGTCACCCAGAAAAGGGAACAAAATGCTGCCTTTCACATGGGATACCAACATGACAAATTTCTGATGTCATCAGAAAGCAGCAGAGGAGATAACTTCATTGATACCAGCAGTGACAGAAACAGTTGGTCTCCTGGTGAAGAAAGTGAGTCACAAACACCCGGGTCTCTCTCACTTTGTCATCAAGCCAGAGGGGCAGAGCAGAGCAGCTGCCCGCACCTGGAACAGACCCAGTGACACACCTGCATGGTAGTCACGTCAACCCAATTGGAGTAGAGGCAGAACAGAGCTGCTACCCGGGCCCAGAACAGGCCCAGCGACCCACAGGTGTGGTAGTCACATCACCCCAATTGGAGTTGTTGCAGAGCAGAGCCTTCTCCCGTGCCTAGTACAATCCCAGTGGGTCACCGGCATGGTAGTCACATTACCCCAATAGGAGTAGGGGCAGAGCAGAGCCTTTGCCCATGCCCAGAACAGGCCCAGCAACCTGCAGGCATGGTAGTCACGACACACCAATTGGAGTAGGGGCAGAGCAGAGCCACCACCCGCGCCTGCAAGGTAGCAGACCTGCACCTGACCAGAAGAAGAGGCCCAGCGGCCTGCTGGCGCGGCAGACACTTTACCCCATTTGGAGTAGGGGCAGAACAGATCTGTAGCCCGTGCTCACAAGGTATCCTGACCTGCGACCAACCGGCAGACCAGGCCCAGCGGCCCACTGGCGTGGTAGTCACGTCACCCCAATTGGGGTAGGGGTAGAGCAGAGCCGCCGCCCACGCAAGCAAGGTAGGCAGACCTGCGACCGATCGGCAGAACACCGCAGGGGTCCACGGGCGTGGTAGACACGTCACACCAATTGGAGGAGGGGCAGAGGAGAGCAGCCTCCTGCGCCTGCATGGTAAGCAGACCTGCGACCGATCAGAATAACAGGCCTAGCGGCCCATCAGCGTGGTAGATATATCACCCCAATTGGTGGAACAGCACAGCCACCCCTGCCCCTGCAATGAAGACTTTTCAAATATACAAGAGCAATATAAATATATAGGGGGAAAATTTCAAAATCACAACAGTTTCACCAAGCAGAAAGAAACGCGAGCAGTATGAAAAGAAAAGGAAAAAAGAACCACAAGCAATGCAGGTCAACACAACTTTAGAAGAGGTAATAGCTGCAGCAGATGGAATGTCAGATAAAGAACTCAGGATATACATTCTTCAGATGATCTGGAGTCTCAAGGAAGACATTAGACAGCAAAATCAGACAATGAAAGATCACTTCAACAATGAATTACATAAGCAAAACCAAGAAGCAAAAGATCAACTATACAGGGAGATAGAGGTTGTAAAAAATAACAAACAGAAATCCTAGAAATGCAGGAAGCAATAAACCATCTTAAAAACTCAATTGAGAATACTACCATCAGAGTAGAACACTTATAAGATAGAACATCAGACAATGAAGACAAAGTATTTCAACTTGAAAAGAACATAGACAGCTCAGCCAAACTGTTAAGAAACCATGAACAGAACATCCAAGAAATATGGGATAAAATAAAGAGACCAAACTTAAGAGTCATTGGGATACAGGAAGGTATAGAGGTCAAAACCAAAGGAATGAGCAATCTATTCAATGAAATAATATGAGAAAACTTCCCAGACTTGAAGAATGAGACAGACTCCCACATTCTAAAAGCCTACAGGACGACGAATGTGAAAAATCATAAGAGATCCACACCTAGACACATTATAATGAAGATGCCCAACATACAGAATAAGGAGAGAATTTTAAAATCTACAAGAGAAAGGAAGCAGATTACATTTAGGGGTAAACCAATCAGGATAACAGCTGATCTTTCAACAAAGACTCTGAAAGCTAGAAGATCCTGGAATGACATTTTTCAATCACAGAAAGAAAATGGGTTCCAACCATGTACTGTGTATCCAGCAAAATTAAGCTTCAGGATGGAAGATGAAATTAAAACTTTCCATGATAAGCAAAAGTTAAAAGAATTTGTAGCTAGAAAACCATCTCTTCAAAACATCCTTGGCAAAATATTACAGGAAGAGTAATTGGAAAATAATGAAAACCAACAGTGGGAGGTAGGACATTAAAGGGGGGAAATAATCAAAGAGGAAAACAATCCATGTTTAATAACATAAATAAACAAATATGGCTGGAAGAACAACCCTTATCTCAATAATAACTGTAAATGTTAATGGCTTAAACTCACCAATTAACAGACACAGGCCAGTAGAATGGATCACAAAACAAGACCCAATAATATGCTGCCTACCGGAGACGCATTTGATAAGAAAAAGACATACATACACTGAAGGTGAAAGTTTGGAAAAAATCATATCACTCATATGGACTTCGGAAAAAAGCAGGAGTGTCCATACTCATATCAAATAAAATAGATTTCAAGCCAAAGTTAATCAAAAGGGATAAAGAGGGACACTACATACTGTTCAAGAGAACCATACACCAGCAAGACATAACAATCATAAATATGTATGCCCCAAACAATGGTGCAGCTATGTTCATCAAACAAACTTTTCTCAAGTTCAAGAGTCTAATAGACCACCATACAATAATCATGGGAGACTTCAACACAGCTCTCTCACCACTGGACAGGACTTCCAAACAAAAGTTGAAATAGGAAACTATAGAACTCAATAACACAATTAATAACCTAGACTTAATTGACATATATAGAATATACGACCCAACATCAAGCAGTTACATTTTTCCTCAGCAGCACATGGATCCTTCTCAAAAATAGATCATATATTATGTCACAGGGCAACTCTTAGACAAATTAAAGGAGTAGAGATAATACCATGCATCTTATCTTATCATAATGGAATGAAACTAAAAATCAATGATAAAAGAAGGAAGGAAAAACCATGCATCATTTGGAGAATGAACAATAGGTTACTGAATGATCAATGGGTTATAGAAGACATCAAGGAGGAAAATAAAAAATTCTTAGAGAAAAATGAAAACACAGACACAATATATCGGAATCTATGGGACACATTGAAAGCAGTTCTAAGAGGAAAATTCATTGCTTGGAGTTCATTCCTTAGAAAAAGAAAAAAACAACAAATAAATGATCTCATGCTTCATCTCAAAATCTTAGAAAAACAAGAGCAAACAACAGCAAAAGAAGTAGAAGGAAAGAAATAATTAAAATCAGAGCAGAAATCAATGAAATCGAAACAAAAGAAACAATTGAAAAAATTGACAAAACTAAAAGTTGGTTCGTTGAAAAAATAAATAAAATGGACAGACCCCTAGCCATGCTAATGAAGAGGAGAGAGAACTGAAATTACTATCATATGGGATGAAAAAGGCAATATCACAACAGATATTTCAGAAATACAGAAGATAATCAGAAATTACTTTGAATCCTTATACTCCAAAATAATAGAAGATAGTGAAGGCATCGAAATATTTCTTAAGTCATATGATCTGACCAGAGTGAGTTAGGAGGATATAGACAACCTAAACATACCAATATCAATTGAGGAAATAAAAGAAACCATCCAAAGACTACCAACTAAGAAAATCCCAGGACCGTATGGGTATACATCAGACTTTTACAAAACCTTTAAATATGAACTAATACCAATACTTTTCAAGCTATTTCAGAAAATTGAAAAAGAGGGAGATCTTCCAAATTCATTCTACGAGGCCAATATCACTCTGATTCCTTCACCAGATAGACACTTCAAAGAAAGAAGACTAAAGACCGATATCTCTAATGAACCTAAATGCAAAAATCTTAAATTAAATTCTGGAGAATCAGTTACAAAAACATATCAAAAAAATGTGGACCATGATCAAGTAGGATTCATCCCTGGGATGCAAGGAGGGTTCAATATACGAAAATCAATAAGTGTTATTCACCACATCAATAGACTTAAAAATAAAAACCATATTATCATCTAGATAGATGCAGAAAAAGCATTCGACAAAGTACAGCATCCCTTTATGTTCAAAACTCTCGAAAAACTAGGAATAACAGGAACATTCCTCAATATTGTAAAAACAATCTATGCTAAACCGCAGGCTAGCGTCATTCTTAATGGAGAAAAATTGAAGACATTCCCTCCAAAATCTGGAACAAGACAGGGATGCCCGCTTTCACCACTTCTGTTCAATATAGTTCTCAAAAGACTGGCCAGAGCAATTAGACAGATGAAAGAAATTAAAGGCATATAAATAGGAAAAGAATAACTTAAATTATCACTATTGCAGATGACATGATTCTATACCTAGCAGACCCAAAAGGGTCTACAAAGAAACTAATAGAGCTAATAAATGAATTCAGCAAAGTGGCAGGATATAAAATCAACACGCATAAATCAAATGCATTCCTGTATATCAGCGACAAATCCTCTGAAATGGAAATGAGGACAACCACTCCATTGCCAATATCCTAAAAAAAAAAAAAAATGGGAATCAACCTAACAAAAGAGGTGAAAGTCTTATACAATGAAAACTACAGAACCCTAAAGAGAGAAATAGAAGAAGATCTTAGAAGATGTAAAAATATACCCTGTTCATGGATAGGCAGAACTAACATCATCAAAATGGCGATATTACCAAAAGTTCTCTATAGGGTTAATCCAATGCCAATCAAAATCCCAAAGGCATTTCTTGTAGAAATAGAGAAAGCAATCATGAAATTCATATGAAAAAATAAAAGACCCAGAATTGCAAAACAATGCTAAGCAGGAAGTGTGAATCAGGTGGTATAGCGATACCAGACTTCAAACTATACTACAGAGCAATAGTAACAAAAATAGCATGGTACTGGTACCGAAAAAGGCAGGTGGACCAATGGTACAGAATAGAGGACACAGAAACCAATCCACAAAACTACAACTATCTTATATTTGATAAAGGGGCTAAAAGCATGCAATGGAGGAAGGATAGCATCTTCAACAAATGGTGTTGGGAAAACTGAAAATCCATATGTAACAAAATGAAACTGAATCCCTTTCTCTCGCCATGCACAAAAGTTAACTCAAAATGGATCAAGGAGCTTGATATCAAATCAGAGACACACTGTCTGATAGAAGAAAAATTTGGTTACGATGTACATACTGTGGGGTCGGGCTACAGATTCCTCAATAGGACACCCATAGTACAAGAGTTAATAACTAGAATCAACAAATGGGACTTACTCAACTAAAAAAGTTTTTTCTCAGCAAAAGAAACAATAAGAGAGGTAAATATGGAGCCTACATCCTGGGAAGAAATCTTTACTACTCACACTTCAGAGAGAGCCCTAATATCCAGAGTATACAAAGAACTTAAAAAATTAGACAATAAGATAACAAATAACCCAATCAACAAATGGTCCAAGGACCTCAACAGACACTTCTCAGATGAGGACATACAATCAATCAATAAGTACATGAAAAAATGCTCACCATCTCCAGCAGTCAGAGAAATGCAAATTAAAACCACCCTAAGATACCATCTCACTCCAGTAAGATTGGCAGCCATTATAAAGTCAAACAACAAGAAGTGCTGGCAAGGATGTGGGAAAAGAGGTACACTTGTACATTGCTGGTGGGACTGCAAATTGGTGCAGCCAATTGGGAAAGCAGTATGGAGATTTCTTGGAAAGCTGGGAATGGAAGCACCATTTGACCCAGCTATTCCCCTTCTTGGTCTATTCACTAAAGACCTAAAAAGAGCATGCTACAGGGACACTGCTACATCGATGTTCATAGCAGCACAATTCACAACAGCAAGACTGTGGAACCAACTTAGATGCCCTTCAATATAATAATGGATTAAAAAAATGTGGCATTAACACACAATGGATTATTACTCTGCATTGAAAAATGAAAAAGTCACAGAATTTGCAGGAAAATGGATGGCATTAGACTGGATTATGCTTAGTGAAGCTACACAATTCCTGTAAAACAAATGCCAAATGTCATCTTTGATATAAGGAGAGTAACTAAGAACAGATAGGGACAAAGAGCATGACAAGATGATTAACATTAAACAGGGATGAGAGGTGGAAGGGAGGGAGAAGGGAAATTGCATGGAATTGGAAGGAGACACTCTGGGTTATACAAAATTACAAACAAGAGGAATTGAGGGGAAAGGGAAAAATAATACAAGGGGGAGAAATTTATTACAGTAGAGGGAGTAGAGAGAGAAGTGGGGAGGGGCAGGGAGGCTAGGGGGGATAGTAGAGGATAGGAAAGTCAGCAGAATACAACAGACACTAGTATGGCAATATGTGAATCAATGGATGTGTAACTGATGTGATTCTGCAATCTGTATACAGGGTAAAAATGGGAGTTCATAACCCACTTGAATCAAAGTGTGAAATATGATATATCAAGAACTATGTAATGTTTTGAACAACCATAAATAAAAATAAAAGATAACTATCTTTGGTGCATAATGCACACAATTCTAATATTTCTACAGTAACTGACCCAGTTTAACATCAATGCAAGTAGATTCCTATTGGACATGATGTGTATTTTGACTTTCACTTTTATTCAACACTGATACATTACTATTTCAACAGTTTATGCACATAACAGGATATATATTTCATTCACAATTTAGAAAATTTATAGGCATTTGTTTCACTTTCAATCACTTCCTGCTTCAGAACACATGGATTCCTCCATATTTCTTGACTGGTCTTTTCATGAGACTTTTTTCCAAACATATTATTTTCGATTTCCATAATCACTTTTGAAACAAAACTCACACACACTTCATGATAAACAATAACCCTAAGATTACCATTAGATATATAACTGGTTGGAGTGAATGATTGTATGTCAATATATGATTTCCTATATATTTTCAGATATCAATTCAATCCATTATTTAAAGTGGAACCAGTTATAATATTTATTCACAGTATGGTCTATTCATGCATTATCTCTATATTCATAGACACAGGGTACACCACTTTGTACCCCCAATACTAATTTATATGTCTTCAAATATTGCTCCCAGTAATCGTGGAAGAAATACTCATGTCTTATGATCTACATATACATTTGATCACAATATTTTTCTGGGCACAAAATGCAAAAATCACACTTATGATTGTATCAAATACTAAATGGAAAGTGAACATGGATTACTAAAACGATAAATGTCCTGGTTGCCTAATGCTTTCAAATGTCATTCCTATTGGTGACGACATATTTGTTTCTTCCTAAGATTATGTATTCAATCTCAACCCTATTGAAAATGTCTAATCCTATCACTCACTGTATAATTGCCTAATTTCGTAAGGTCTGTATTGATATTTTCCTTTCTACATATTTTCCCCAGTTAATCATTGTGAATGACTCTTCACATGTGCTGAAATTTACATTCACTCTATAACCAAAACACTATTGCTACAGAACTTTTGCTCCATGTCCTATACTCACTCTATTTGCTAAACCTACTGACTACCTTCCTAATCCCACCGACTATCTCAATTTGAGTGGATGTTCTCTTCTAAAATCAATCTTCCAAGGTGTAAGGTCCTATGCCATTGATTATCGATTTATCTGAGACATCTGCGCAGAACGTAATTATAAGCTAAGTATCCAAATCAAGGGCCTAATGCCCTTCTGGGCTTCAAATCTTACCTAGATTTCTGTTTCCATACTTATATTTCACCTCTATAATCTTATAAATATCGCAGGTTCCCAATACTATTAATCATCCTTCGCAATGATTCGTAACCCAAATCAAACATGTTATTAACCCTAACCATACACTCTTCCCTCAATCTAACTTTGCAGAAGAGCAGGGACAGAGTTCGTCTTACAATACAGGAATGTAGGGTATCTTCCTCCTGCTGAGAACCTCAAATGTCCATGCAAATTTGATCCCTGGAGAAGATGTAGGCATCTATGAAGGACCTGAGAGAGCAAATGTCATCTTCCATCGCAAACAACCTTTCCAGGATGAAGGGTTGTGTCTGAATAAGCCTCTCTCTTGTTAATGTACACAAGATAGACCAAACCAGGCATGTGTGGAGAGCTGTTCCTGGGTGCCTATGGTTGATATACCATTCTAACTTGTAAAAGTGTCACAGGAAGTAAGGGCAGCCTCCATCTCATAGGACAAAGTGGTTGCCAAGGCAATGACCTCAAAGAATTCCTGAAGAAAGTAATCTCACCTCACTTCCTTGGTGATGGAACTCTCTGAACTTGGAATCCGGGAAGCCAGGCACCCAGAGCCAGTCTCAGTCCCAGTCCCAGTGGTCTTATTTTTTGGATTTACCAAGGACAGAGTCAGTCTTTCTTGGTACCTACTGAGGTGAGGATGAACAAATGTCAGGAAAGCTCTGAAGAGGGGCCTTTCCTGAGACAGCAGGTAGTGGCTCACCGCTGGCTAGTGACAACTTCACAGATTTGGCCAACGAGACCATATCTGACACAGGACAGGCGATTTCATCAGAACATAGTTTGGCCCACCAGTCAGAAGACACTCCCAATAGTCACAGACCTACTTGGGGAAGGAGCTTCCTTTGTGTGTGTGGGTGTGGGTTTGAGATTTTGTCTCATGTTCTGAGAATAGGTAGGAAAGGCGGTTTGTTTGGTTTGGAGTGAACTGTTTCTGGTAAGTCGTTTGACAAGGCCAGTGTTTCTTTGTCTGTGTATCCCACTGTGTCCGTGGTTTTAGATATTAGAAAAGAGAATGAATCATTGGATGTGTCCTGTCTAGACTCAACTTGCCCAATTTATGAATGGACTGCGGCTTGACTTATGGGTGGACAACTCCAACAATCTTCCTAAGTTCCTCTTTTCTTCCTGAATTCTGGCCACTCTCCGGAATAGGCTCATGGTTTTTTGTCCAAAATATGTACCACCTCCAAGCTCTGTGACATGGCCATGTACTGGATAGCTGAAAGAAATGGGAGCATCTCAGAAAACTCAGATATTAGTTTGACCAGGAAATTCTAAGTGAAGAAACCCTGCTTTGGGCCTTTTGCTCACCAATTGTTCTGATGCCCTAAATGTTAGGAAGGTCTTTGCCTCAGGCCACACCATTGTAGAGCCTAAAGAAACAGTTTTCAAATGGAAATGAAAGGGCATCACCTGTGGCTCTTTGCTTAATTGCTTTGGAAAGGGATGTGTCTGAATCAGCCTTTTGGCCCTGTGTGAGACTGTGGCTTAGATTCTCAGCACCTGATGGATCTAAAGAAGGATCCCATGTGTGCATCCAAAACCAAAATGGACAAAAGAGCAGTCAGTGTGGATGAAGTCTCTCGCATTCCTCTGTAAGGTTCCTGTCATCCATCATGTGAGAATAGTGATAATTTGGTTCAAATGTGTTCCTCAAAACCCTGCAGAGGCTAGCCCATAAGTGCTTGGTTTTTCTCAAGACTCCAATTCACATAAAGAATCTAAAACACACAGTCAGTAGGCCTCAAATTGGAGAAGCAGTGCCATATTAATGGCAGGCCTATTTGATCACTCTTGGTTCACTGGAAGGATGTCCTGGCCACCCTTATTTTAGGCAAATGAGGGGCAAGGGAGGTTATATTGGACACTGTCTTGGGCTGCACCCCTCATGGAAACCTCCAGCCAGAGATTATGATGATTGTGTAAATGGAAGAAGATGAGTGCCATGTGGAAGTGTTTTGGATTTAATTGTGGATATTTGTGTGACACTTGGAAGACATAACAAGGTCTACCTGGGCTTGAACTCTGGTGTGATTCCCCTTATAGACTGAGTTCAGGAACTGATCTCAGAGAAGTATTGCCATGTATTGTGCTGTGATTTAAGAGGCCATGTATGAGAGTCACCCTTGGAAACTGAGATCTAGCCCCAGAGTGGCTTTCCACAGAGCACTGGGAATTTCAGCCAAGATAACACATGATTTCATTCGAAAGACTTGGCAGACATAGTTGAGAGTGAAAACACACATGGACCTCATATTGTAGACCTTAATGGGCCTGTCTTAATGTGACCTTTTGGCCATTCTTTGGGAAGCCTTGCCTGTGAGGGTTCTCCAGAGCTTTCATTGAAATAATCTTGCTCACCATTTACTGGTTCCTGAATGAATTGAAACCCACAGTGCCTCCAACTTCATCCTTGAAAAATGTCTAAATAAATACCATGAAATTTTTGAAATTCCCATGACCAGGTGGCACTGGAGAATCTTTGGATGTCCTGTTGCTGATCATGATGTACCAGACAGTGCCTTGCTTGACTGGGTTTTATGAAAATTGTGTAGAACAGAGGTGCCAGAAAGTTGCAGCCTGCTGAGAAGTGGGCCTAGAGCTGTGGTGGGCAGGAGTGTGATAAAACATCTGTGTTGGAGCAATGTGGATCTTCCATTGACTTCCAAATGGCTTGTGGATTACATGAAGCAGCCAGCAGACCCTTGTAATTAAAGGCATCTTGTTATATGGAGAGGATTCAGGGCAATGTTCAGAATCAGGTTGCTATGGACAAGGATGCAATGTGGCAAGCTTTGAGGGATAGAAGCGTGGTTGGTGCGTTCTTCTGCAGACTCTGAACCACCACACATGACAGAACTCCCTCCAGCACTGTGTCTCAGTTGAACTCCTTGAATTTCATGAAGCAAATACCAAACTCCCAGTTCAGCAGCAAAAACCCCACAAAAAGTGGAGGAGGACCAAATGGCTTCACAGTCCAACGGGGAGACACTTAGCCCCCAGAGGCCACAGTTTACCTAAAAAGAAGAAAATCAACACTGCTACCTCATGTTCATTGGAAAATAAGATACCATGTCCTCCACATCACATAGAGGCAGACCCAGCTTTGATGGTCTCACTACAAAGGAAGCCAATTCTCCTGACAACAACATATTTTTCACGTTCCCAAACTCAGAGGCAGTTGCTCTAAAAGTTTTTAGGCCAGCAGAGCTCCATGTTTGTGGAGTGTTTACCCTGTCCCTTACTTTTGGAAACTCCTCTACAACCTCCAAGGTTGTGAACTCCTGAGCATTTTCCATTCCAGATATGTATTCACTGATTTTCTATCTATTCTCCTCTAACTGTGTCTTACTTGGGGTGAAGGAAATTTCAAGGCATTGTTCTGGATGAGAGTGGGAGGATATTTGTGTAGCATATATTTGCATACAAATTGGATTCAATTTCCAATTTTCCTTTTGAAATACTGAATCTCTGACACTAACCCATACATACTAGAGTCAGACAACTCATCCTAATATGATAGAGAAAAATAACACAAACCTATAGAAATACAAGCAGTTCATTGGAGGCATGTTGTATAGTTGGACTTGCATTTTGCATTATACAAGGTAGGAGTTATAAATCTAGTCAATGTTTAATAGAAAAAGATCTCCATGTGTTTTTAAAGTTAACAAATATGAGAATTCATGTTTCCCTTTCTCTTTAGCCTATTCACACTTGTATATTTATATGCATATATAGAATCCTACCAGGTATCACACGTACATCTTTGTGAGGTGGCTGACTTGGCAGATACAAATTGTGAGAAGAGATCACTCCTCCTAAATGCTGTTGGAACTGAAAATTCAACCTATAAGGAGCGTCCTAGTAGAACAACATTATACGTAAACTCATGTTCAGTAAAATAAATATTTTTGCATCTGTGGATGATATATATTTACTGATGAATTTCGATTGGCATTTATATTGCTACTTTTTAATGTCTGTGAGTGTTTTGTGTGTGTGTTTGTGTGTGTGTGTGTGTACACTCTCCAGATTTTTCAAAATATGAAATATATGTGTCAAACATACACTCTCTAAATTCATTTATGTTCATGTATGTGGATTTTTAATCAACTTTTCACAAGATTATTCTTGTGAAAAGTTGATTAAAAATATTCAGAAATATTCATCCACCTGAAATACATATTTGTTTCCTAGTACTGAAAACTAACTTCAGGGAATGATGCATACAAATCCTAATTATTCTACAGTAACTGACCCAGTCTAACATCAATGCAAGTGGATTCCAATGGGACATGATATGTAATTCTTTATTCATTTGTATTCGACACTTTTACATTATTATTTCTTCAGTTTTTGCACATCATAGGATATACATTTCATCCACAAGTTCACAAATTTGTAGGCATTTGTTTCAAATTTAATCACTTTTTGCTTCAGAACACATGTATTGTCAAGGTTTCTTTACTGGTATTTTCATGAGTCTTCTTTCCAAACACATTATTTCCATAGTCACTTTTGAAGCAAAACTCACACACTCTTCATGATAAACCAAAACACGAATATTACCATTAGATGTATAACTGCTTGGAATGAATGATTGTATATCAATATACGATTTCCTGTGATTTTTCAGATATTAGATCAATTCATTTTTTAAAGTTGAAAAAAGTTATATTATTCATTCACATTACGGTCTATTCATTCTTTATCTCTATATTCATAGACACAGGGTACACCTCTTTGTACCCCCGATTCTAATTTTACATCTTCAATATATTGCTTGCAGAAATGTTGGAAGACATACTCATGTCACCTGATGTACATATACATTTTATCAAAGTAATATTCTGGACAAAAAAATGTAAAGGTCACATTTATGATTGTACCAAAGCCTAAATGTAAAGTGTACATGAATTACTAAAAACATCCATGTCCAGGTTGCCTAATGCTGTCAATTGTCAATCCTATTGGTGACTACATATTTGTTTCTTCTTAATTTATATATTCAAACTCAACCCTGTTGGAAATGTCTAATCCTATCACTCACTTTATACTTTGCCTGATTTCATAATGTTTCTATTGATATCTGCTTTTCAACAAATTTTCCCAAGTTGATCCTAGTGACTGACACTTCATATGTGCTGACATTTACATTCACTCTATAATCGAAACCCTATTGCTAAAGAACTTTTGGTCCAAATCCTATACTCACTCTTCTTTCTAAACCTACCGACTATCTTCCTAATCCTACCGACTATCCCTTTTTGACTGGATGGTCTCTTCTACATTCAATAAAATGTCCTATGCCATTGTATATCGAATTATCTGAGACAATTTTGCAGAGCATAATTCAAAGCTAAGTATCCCAATCAAGGGCCCAATGTCCTTCTGGGCTTCAAATCATACCTAGATTTCTGTTTTCATACTTATATTTCACCTCTATATTCTTGTAAATATCGCAGGTTCCCAATAGCATTATTCATCGCACAGAATGATTCGTAACCCAAATCAAACCTGTTATTAACCCTAAACATACTCTGTTCCCTGAATCTCATTTTACAGAAGAGCAGGGACAGAGTGGTTTTTACAATACAGGAAACTTGGGGACCTTCCACCTGCTGAGAACTTCAAAGGTCCATGCAGAAATGATACCTGGAGAAGTT
The DNA here is from genome assembly GCF_048772815.1 of Callospermophilus lateralis. Taxonomy (NCBI): domain Eukaryota; kingdom Metazoa; phylum Chordata; class Mammalia; order Rodentia; family Sciuridae; genus Callospermophilus; species Callospermophilus lateralis. The sequence continues at coordinate 5,622,010 of NW_027514462.1, read as the reverse complement.
GTAGGCAGGTATGAAGGACCTGAGAGAGCAAAAGTCATCTTCCAATGCAAACAACCTGGTCAGGATGAAGGGATATGTATGAATCAGCCTCTCTCTTCTTATTGTAGAGAAGATGGACCAAACCAGGCCTGTGTGGAGAGCTGTTCTTGGGTGCCAATGGTTGATATACCATACTACCTTGTGAAAGTGTCACAGGAAGTAGGGGAAGGCTCCATCTCATGGGACCTTTGGAAGCAACTGTTAGGACAAAGTCGTTGCCAAGGCAGTGACCTCATTCAGTTCCAAAGAAAGTGACATACCTCATTTCCTTGGTGATGGAACTGTCTGAACTTGGTATCCAAAAAGCCAGGCACCAAGAGGCAGTCCCAGTCCCAGTCCCAGTGGGCTCACTTGTTTGGATTTACCAAGGACAGAGTCAGTTTTCTTGGTACCTAATGATGTGAGGATTGCCAAATGCCAGGAAAGCTCTGAAGATGGACCTTTCCTGAGAAAGCAGATAGTGGTTCACCACTGGCTCCTGAAAACTGCAAAGAGTTGGCCAAGGAAACCAGATCTGAGAGAAGACAGACCATTTCTGGGGAACATAGTATGGCCCACCAGTCAGAGGACACTCTGGATAGTCACAGACCTACTTGGGTGAAGGAGGTGCCTTTGTGGGAGTGTGTGTGGGTTTATTGTTTTGTCTCATGTTCTGAGAATAAATGGGAAAGGCGGTTTGGTTTGGAGTGGACAGTTTCTAGTAAGTTGTTTCACAAGGTGAGTGTTTCTATGTCTGTGTATCCCACTGTGTCCATTGTTGTAGACATTGGAAAAGAGAATGCATTAATGGATGTGTCCTGTCAAGTGTAAATCTTCCCATATTTCAACCTGCCCAATATATGAATGGAGTGCAGCTTGTCTTGTCGATGTGCAACACCTGCTATCTTTCTAAGTTGCTGTTTTCTTCCTGAATTCTGTCCACTCTCTAGAATAGGCTCATGGATTTATGTTCAAAATATGTACCACCTCCAACTCTGTGACATGGCCATGTACTGGATAGCTGAAGAGAATTGCGAGCATCTCAGAAAACTTAGATATCAGTGTGACCAGGAAAGTCTCAGTGGAGAAACCCTGCTTTGGGCCTTTTGCTTACTTATTGTTGTTTTTCACTGAATGTCAGGAAGTTCTTTGCCTCAATCCACCCCTTTGTGAAGCCTGAAGTAAACAGTTTTCAAATGGAAATGAATGGCATCACCTGTGGCTCTTTGCTTAATTGCTTTGGGAAGGGATGTGTCTGAATTAGTCTCTTGGCCATGTGTGTGGCTTTGAGTTAGATTCTCAGCACCTGATGCATCTAAAGAATGATCCCATGTGTGCATCCAAAACCATAATGGCAAAAAAATCATTCATTATGGATGAAGTCTCTTGCCTTCCTCTGTTAGGTTCCTGAACTCCATCAAGTGAGAATAGGGATTCTTTGGGTCAAATGAGTTCTTCAATTCCCTGCAGAGGTGCTTGGGTTTTCGAGTAACTCCAAATCACATAAGAAATTGATACCTGAAATCAGTAGGCCTCAAATTGGAGAAACACAGAAGTATTAACGGCAGGCTTATTTGATCACTCCTGGTTCACAGAAACGGTGTCCAGGCCACCCTGACTTTAGGCAAATGAGGAAAAAGCGAGCTGATTTTGGACACTGTCTTGGCTTTTCTCATGACTCCAATTCACATAAAGAATCTACACCCCACAGTCAGAGAGCCTCAAATTGGATAAGCGGAGCAGTATTAAGGGCAGGCCTATTTGATCACTCCAGGTTCACAGGAAGGGTGCCCAGGCCACCGTGAAGTTAGGCAAAAGAGGTGCAAGAAGCTTATTTTGGACATTTTCTTGGGCTGCACAACTCATGGAAAACTCCAGGAAGAGGTTATGATTATTGTCTATATGGAAGAAGAATAGGGCCATGAGGGAGTATTCTGGTTTTAATTGTTTTCATTTGAGTAGCGGTTGGAAGAGTTGTCTGGGTCCACCTGGACTTGAACTCTGGTGTGATTCTCCTTATAGACTGAGTTCTGGAACTGACCTGAGAGAAGTATTGCCAAGAATTGTGTTGGGATTTTAGGAGGCCAGGCATGAAGTTGCCATTGGAACCTGAGATCTAGGCACAGGTTGGCTTTCCACAGAACACTGCGAATCTCAGCCAGGATATTACATGATTTTATTCTGAAAGACTTGGCATGCATTATAGAGATTCAAAACCCACATGGACCTCGCTTTATAGACCTCAATTGGCCTCGCTTCATGTGACTTTTTGGCCACTCATTGGGTAGCCTTGCTTGTGAGAGTACTCCAGAGCTTTGCCTGAAATTAGTTTCCTAACCCTTTAAGGGTTCCTGAATGAATTGAAACCCACAGTGCCTCCAACTTCATCCATGAAAAATTGCTAGATAATTACCATGAAATTTTTAAAATTCCCATGACCAGATGTCACTGGAGAACCTTTGATGTCCTGTTGATGATCATGAATATACCAGACAGGGCCTTGATTGACTGGGTTTCATGAAAATGGTGTAGAACAGAGATGCTAGTAAGTAGGAGCCTGGTGAGTAGTGGGCCTAGAGAAGTGTTATGCAAGTGAGTGATAAAACATCTGTGGTGGGGCCATGTGGATCTTCCATTGGCTTCCAAATGGCTTGAGACTGACATGGTGCAGCCATCAGACCCATATACGTAAAGGCATATTTTTATATGGAGAGGTTTTAGGGCAATGTTCAGAATCATGTTGCTATTGTCAAGGGGGCAAGCTACGTGGGATAGAACCCTGGTTGGTGCATTCTCCTGGAGACCATGCCCACCACAGCTGACAGAACTCCCTTCAGCACTGTCTCCCATTTGAACTCATTGTATTTCATGAAGCAAATACCAAACTCCCAGTGCAGCAGCAAAAAACACGACGATAATTGGAGGATGACCAAGTTGTGTCACAGTCCACACGGGGAGACACTTAGCCCTCAGTGGCCACAGTTTACCTACAAAGAGAGAATTCAGCACTGCTGCCTCATTTTTATTGGAAAATAAATAACCATGTCCTCCAGGTCACATAGAAGCAGATCGAGCTTTGATTGTCTCACTACAAATAAAGCTAAAGCTAATGAAAACAACATATATTTTAAGTGCCCAACCTCAAAGGCAGGTTCTCAAAAAGTCTTTAGGCCAGCAAAGCTCCATGTTTGTGGAGTGTTTACCCTGTCCCTTACTTTTGGAAACTCCTCTACCACCTCCAAAGATGTGAAATCTGGAGCATTTTCCATTCCTGATAGGTATTCACAGATTTTCTAACTCTTCTCCTCTAATTGTGTCTTACTTGGGGCGAAGGTAATGTCAAGGCATTGTTCTGGAGGAGAGTGGGAAGAATTTTCTGTAGCATATATTTGCATACACATTGGATTCAGTTTTTTATTTTCCATTCAAAATACTGAATCCCTGACTCTAACCCATACCCGACCAGACTCTGACTACTAATTCTAATATGATGGAGAAAACTAACCCAAACAGAATAGAAATACAAGCAGTTCAGAGTAGGCCTGGTGTATTGTTGGACTTGCCTTTTGCATGATACAGAGTTGGAGTCATGAATCTAGTCGATTTGTTGTTGAAATAGTTGTCCATGTATTTTTAAGGTTAACAAATATGTGAATTCCTGTCTCCCTTTCTCTGTATTCTTATATGCACATATAGATTCCTACCTGGTACCACACGTACATTCTTGTGAGGTGGCTGACTTGGCAGATACAAATTGTTAGAAGAGATCACTCCTACTAAACTTGTTGGAATTGGATATTCAACCTATGGGTGAGCTTGCTAGTTGAAGAGCATTATACATAAATCCATGTTCAGTAAAATTAATATTTTTAGATCTCTGGATGATGCATATTTTATAATGAATTTTGATTGACATATATTTGCTACTTTTTTATCTGTGTGTGTGTTTTGTGTATATATATATATATATATATATATATATATATACACTCTCCAGATTTTTCAAAATATGAAATATATGTGTCTTATATACACTACCTAAATTCATTCACGTTTATGTATGTGGATTTATAATCAACTATTCACAAGATTATTCTGAGAAATATTCATCCACCTGAAATTTGCCTAATGATCTCAAATGTCAATCCTATTTGTGACTACATATTTGTTTCTTCCTAAGATTATATATGTAAACTCAACCCTGTTCAAAATATCTAATCCTATCACTCACTTTATACTTTGCCTGTTTTCGTAATGTCTCTATTGATATCTGCTTTCCTACATATTTTCCCCAGTTCATCATTGTGACTGACTCTTCACCTGTGCTGACATTTACATTCACTCTCTAATAGAAACCCTATTGCTAAAGAACTTTTTTTTCCAATTCCTATACTCACCCTTATTCCTAAAAGTACTGACTATCTTCCTAATGCTATAGACTATCCCTTTTTGACTGGATGTTCTCTTCTACATTCAATCATCCAAGTAAATGTGGGGCGAGCTTCAGAGGAGGAGACAACCAACAGACTATCTCATGAAACATCAAAGGGTTTTTTTGGTGTCCAGCATGATGGGGCTCAGAGATCACTTGAATCGAGCAGATAGCCCTGAGAATAGCTTAAGTAGAGCTTATATACTTTCCCTGGAGAGGGCAGGGAGGGAATTTTATTGATGGGTCAGGGCGAGTGGGTGGTTTGCGTGCAACTGGGTGAGGGAGTACATTCTGCAGTTGCGCAGTTGGGGACAGAACATTCTGGGAACAAGATTTGCAAGCATTTCTCAAGATTTCAACAGTGTTTTGTTAAGCATACAGAAAAATAAGAAGTGACAAGTACCTATTTTATTAACCTTTAATTCCCCACTTCTTCTTCTGGCTACTTTTAATCATAAAAATGATCATTGGAGGGTGTCACATTCTATGTCTGCTAGTGGGGTATTACCATAAGTTTAACTCGTCCAATTTGAGCCTGGAGAAAAGAAATTACACGGTTGAGCAAACAGGGTTTTATAGTTAGCAATAATATGAGGATTATTATTGGACCTGCCAGGTTGATAAAAACGTAGTTAACCAGGAGGAGTGTGTGAACCAAGACTCAAGCCACCCTTTTTGGGCCTCTCTCTCTTGTTGATGCTCTTCAAGGTGTCTTTTAAATTTACTCATAGATTTTATTACAACTCCAGTATGGTCAGCATAAAAACAACATTCTTTCCTCAATGCATCACAAAGGCCCCCTTCTCTAATAAAGAGGAGGTCCAACCCTCAACTGTTCTGTAAAACAACTTCAGAGAGAGAGGTTAAAGATTCATGCAAAGCTCTGATGGGGGTTTCTAATATCTTAGTTTTGCTCTATTGCTGCTTCTAATTGGGTCATTTGTTGTGTCCCATGGACAATGGCAGTGGCTCCTGTGCCCACCCGTGCAGCAACTCCTATTCATAATAGGATGGCTAAAGTGAGCGATACATGTTCCCAGTGGAACCGGTTGTATGCCCCCCCCATTTGATCTTCAAACGAACCTGCATCATGATAGAGCACTCTGGGAAACATCTGCACCATTTCAAAATTAATCCCATCTGTTGACCATTTCATGAAAACATAAACAATGTTTAAGTATATAGAATTATGCTGTTGTAGGGACAGACAAGGCAAGGCACCTAAGGCACTGAAGACAGGGAAACAGTCCTATTTTGTTGCAACCGGATTCAGAGGGCATTGCTTCTGTTGTAATCAATTAATCCCCTGAAACTCAAGTTTAGGTAGTTTCAGAATTTTGTACCCAGCATATAAGGATGGGGCTCAGAAGTTTACAGTCTGCAGAAGTTCAAAAAAGCAGTATTTGTTTCTGATTTTTCCTCTGTTCTGGGCAAGTTAACTTTTCAAGGACACATGAGAGGGGGAGAGCTTTTTATTCCCTTTCTTATTTTCCCCCTGCCAGCTGTTACAACGGAGCCCATTTGGTAATTTCTTTATCTTAGAAATGTAGCCATTTCTGTGAAGCCCCAGCTGAAGGCCAGAGGCCTTGTTCACATATTTTGTGAAAAACAAGTTAGGGGTTGTCTAGCTTAGAAGTACTGAGTTTTTTAACCAGTGGCCAAGTAGAACAGGGCAATACAGAAAGAGAAAGTTTATCTACATTGAACTCTTTATAGAAACTCTATGCTGAAAGTTCTAAATTCAGCCATGGTGAATACTTCTGGAGAAGGACATTTAAGACTTTTCTGTGGGCCTGGTACAGAGGGGGAATACGGGGAAGGTGGGGCTGAGAGAAGCTCTGAGGATCTGAGAATGAGGAAAAAGAGAGATGTAAAAAAATAATTGGAAAGGGGTTTCGGAATTTCCTAGCAACAAAACTTCAGCAGTAGAACAGGTAGAGCAGAGCAGAAAACGGGAGTGAGTATTCCAAAATTCTGTGAGGGACTTTAAATTTTAGTAACCTGTTTTCAGTGATGACAAAGCAACTTTAATGGCCATTTATATTACATCTTGGATAAGGGTCTGAGAGCTCTCCTCAGCTCGTTTGAGCTTTGGGTTAGCTGGAAAGAGGACCTGGTGGGACCCGGTGAGGGCACTGACAGGAGAAGAGAGGAATGAGTCGGTGGAGGGGTACCTCAGTACCTGCTACCTCACTAGTGGGCAATTGTCTGAGAACTGGTGGAGGTTTGGGTTTCTGATCTAGTAATTGGAGGGGAGAAATCAGGTTGCTGAGGTGGGAGTGACAGCAGAGAGTCTGGAGCAGAAGGCTGAGGATAAAAATCTATTGGAGAAGCATAGTTCAGGATGTGAGTGAAGGAGGGAAAAGGCTTCCACATAGGGGAATCTCCTTTCACCCTTTTGAGCACTTGCAGAAGTTAAAAAGGTCACGCAAAATTTGAGGATCTAGAGACCCCTCTGGGGGCCATCCTTTTTCTGTTTTCTACTTGGTAATATGGCCAATGCTGTGTACTGAATTTGATGAAGTATTGGGGTTCCATCAGGCAGCCCCTGTATGATCACATCTCCATGAAATACAGAAGAAGTCGGCTTTTCCCCCACACAGCCGTTACTGTTTGTGGCTTTGATAGTTTGCCGGGCAAACATAGTAATCTAGGCTAGCCAACCACATCTGGCTCGCGTGTCCCTACATCCATAAAGTTTGTTTCCATTATCTATGGTACGGAAGGGATTTAATGGTATTTTAGTGGGATTTTCTTCATCAGGGATATCCCAATAAAAAAGACCTATGGCCAGCTGACAAATGTCTGGGTGGAGAGATGGCCACCAGGTCCCTAAGGGGGCTGTATGCGAGATAGATTATACTCTTTTCCAGTAGGATTTGTGATCAGCCATCGCTGCTTAACAGGCTGATGAGGGTTAGGACTACTTGTGGCCAAGGGGAGAGTATATAACCTTATCCACATGGCGAATACACAATTTGAAACTGTTACCAGTCTTTTCCAGTTTCCAGAAAGATTCTGGACAAGGAGCAGGCTTGAGATGAGAGGCATGGATCCAGGAAGTGATTCTGTATACCTTTACCACTGTAGGTGTTATAAGTAACACCTGGTATGGTCCTTTTCAGCAGGGTTCCAGGGATGACACCTGATGTCATCTTACATACATGAAGTCTCTTATTTGATATGGATGTGGAATCCCCTGGTACACAGTTTGGTAGGCAGTGGCCAGCTATTTTCACAGGTATCACTGAGTTCTTTCAAGAGCTTTAAGTCTGTCAACCAAGAGAGTGTGAAATGGATCCTTAGGTCTTACAGTTGGGCTTAGGACCCTTACTGGACGAGGGCCACCATAGAGAATTTCTCAGGGGGTAAGGCTACTCAAAGAAACAGAAGGATTTTTTCTTGCATGAAACATTGCATAAGTCAGGAGCATAGTCCAATCTTTTATGCTGGTCTCTAAGCTTAATTTCGTTAAGGTCTCTTTAATTGTTCTATTCATTCTTTCTACTTGTCCTGAACTCTGGGGTCTATAAGCACAATATAACTTCCAATTAATCCCCAGGTTCCTGGCTAACCCCTGACTTACCTGGGCCATGAACATCGGTCCATTATCAGATCCTATTACCGGCTTAGCTTCCTCCAATGGTAGAGAGGCTTAGTCAGAAGCAGGGGAATCACTTAGAGTGTGTTGTGTGTTAGGGGACGAGGGCAGTGGATAAGGAGGGGAAGAAGAGTCCAGTAGAGTCAAATCTTGTGACTCAGGGAGAACAGAGGGTGGAGGAGGTGGAAGAGGTGAGGGTTTGAGAGATCATGGGGGAAGGAGTATGAGCAGAGGCATGGGCAAGGAAAGGCTTCACCCATGGTGGAGGAGATTTGCAGAGGTTGGCAAAGTTAAGATATATGGCTGTTGATCAGGATGGATATGTGGCCCTGGCTGAAAGACAATATCTCTGACTTTTTAAATTAGTGGGAAGTAGAAAGATATTTCTAGGGGCCATACGACTCCAAAATGGGCCATTCTGAGGCACAGAGAGTCTGCCAGGTCTAGCGTTTTACTAAAAAAAGAAAGATACTGAGCCCTTAAGCAGACTTTGGTTCAGTGATCAAGGGTCAGGGACAGAGCCATTGAAGTGCTCTGTCCCATAATGAAAGGTACACAAACAGTAAAAGCAAAGTCACATGACACAGATAAGACAAGACCATGAAGACAGGCAATGGACCTCCAACACTGAGACCAGGAATGCGTAGCCGGCAAAACCCGATAGGATGGCAATACCTAATCTAAAACAAAATATCACTGAGTCGATGAAGCAATTGTTCCTTGATTCTCCGAGTCCTCTGCGGGGTCCCCCATGGAGGTGCCCTATGTCTCTGTGACACGTCTCTCAGCCACCGTCGGAGAGACCCCAGGCTCTTCATCTCCAGCAATTTTGCCAAGCCCTAACATGACACCTGAAACCAGAAAGAGGCGCCTTACTTGCTCCGAGAGGAGCCCGTTGGGGGTCTCTCATCCGCCACTGCCAGAACTCGGTGGAACCTCAATATGTAAAGGTCAGGCGAGTGTCGGAGGAAGAGACTACCAAGAGACTGTCTCATGCAACAGCAAAGGGCTTTTTTTGGGTCCAGCTTGCTGTGGCTCACAGCTAACTTAAATAGATCAGAGAGCTCTGAGAACAGCTTATGCAGAGCTTACATACATTTCTTGGAGAGGGAAGGGAGGGAAGTTTACTGATGTGTAAGGGTGAGTGGGCGGTTCGCGTGACACCGAGTGAGGCAGTACATTCTGCAGTTTGGCAGTTGGGAACAGTACATTCTAGAACAAGATTAGCAAACATTTCTCAAGATTTCAACAGTGTTTTGTTAAGCATACAGAAAAACAGGAAATTACAAGTACCTATTTTATCAACCTTTCACTACCGACTATCCCTTTTTGACTGGATGTTCCTTCTACATTAATTCATGCAAGGTACAAGGACCTATGCCATTGTATATTGATTTATCTGAGACATCTCTGCAGAACGTAATTCAATGCTGCGTATCCCAATCAAGGGCCCAATGCCCTTCTGGCCTTCAAATCATACTTAGATTTCTTTTTTCATACATATATTACACCTATATATTCTTATACACATAGCAAGTTCCCAATACCATTATTCATCCAGCACAATGATTTCTAACCCAAATCAAACATGTTTTTAACCATAATCATACACTGTTCCTTCAATCTAACTTTATAGAAGAGCAGGGAAAGAGTTGATTTTACAATAAAGAAATGTAGGGAAACTTCCACCTGCTGAGAACCTCAAAGGCCCATGCAGAAATGATCCCTGGAGAAGATGTAGGCAGCTATGAAGGACCTGAGAAAGCAAAAGTCATCTTCCATGGCAAACAACCCGGTCAGGATAAAAGGTTGTGTCTGAATTAGATTCTCTTCTTAATGTAGAGAACATGGACCAAAACAGGCCTGTGTGGAGATCTATTCCTGGGTGCCTATGGTTGATATACCATTCTAACTTGTGAAAGTGTCACAGGAAGTAGGGGCAGCCTCAATCTCATGGGACCCTTGGAAGCAACAGTTAAGACAAAGTGGTTGCCAAGACAGGGACCTCATTCAGTTCAGGAAGGAAATGACCTCACCTCACTTCCTTGGTGATGGAACTTTCTGAACTTTGGATCCAGGAAGCCAGGCACACAGAGCCAGTCCCAGTCCCCATCCCTGTGGTCTCACTTATTTGAATTTACCAAGGACAGTCAGTCTTTCTTGGTACCTTCAGACGTGAGAAGAACAAATGCCAGGAAAGCTCGGAAGCGTTGCTTTTCTTGAGAAAGCAGTTAGTGGCTCACCGTTGGCTCCTGAGAAGTTCACAGAGTTTGCCAAGGAGACCAGATCTGAGACAGGACAGGCTATTTTGGGAGAACATATTATGGCCTACAAGTCAGAGGACACTCCGGATAGTCAAAGACCTACTTGGGGGAAGAAGGTGCCTTTGTGGGTGTGGTTGTGGGTTTGTGGTTTTGTCTCATTTTCTGAGAATAGGTAGGAAAGTCAGTTTGTTTCGTTGGAAGTGGACTGTTTCTAGTAAGTCGTTTAACATGGCGAGTGTTTCTCTGTCTGTGTATCTCACTGTGTCCGTGGTTGTAGACATTAGAAAAGAGAATTCATGAATGGATGTGTCTTGTCGAGTAGAAAGCTTCTCAGCATTCATATTGCCCCATTTATGAATGGACTGTAGCTTGCCTTATTGATGTGCAACACCTGCTATCTTCCTAAGTTCCTGTTTTCTTCCTGAATTCCGGCCAATCTCAAGAATAGGCCTATGGTTTTGTGTCCAAGATCTTTACCACCTCAAAGCTCTGTGACATAACAATGTACTGGATAGCTGTAGGGAATGGGGAGCATCTCAGAAAACTCAGATATCAGTGTGACCAGGAAAGTCTCAGTGGAGAAACCCTGCTTTGGGCCTTTTACTTACCAATTGTTCTGTTGCCCTGAATGTCAGGAAGGTCTTTGCCTCTGGCCACCCCTTTTTGAAGCCTGAAGAAAACAGTTTTCAAAGGGAAATGATTGGGCATACCTGTGGCTCTTTTCTTAAGTGCTTTGAAAAGGGATGTGTATGAATCAGCCCCCTGGCCCTGTGTGTGGCTGTGACTTAGATTCTCAGCACCTGATGGATCTAAAGAAAGTTCCCATGTTTGCATCCAAATGAAAAATGGCCAAAAGAGCAGTCATTGGGATGAAGTCTCTTGACTTCCTCTGTAAGGTTCCTGAACTCCATCAAGTGAAAATAGGGATCCTTTGGGTCAAATGAGTTCTTCAAAACCTACAGAGGCTAGCCCATAGGTGTTTGGTTTTATCATGACTAAAATTCACATAAAGAATCTAAACCCCACAGTCAGTAGGCCTCAAATTGGAGAATTGGAGCGGTATTAATGGCAGGCCTATTTGATCACTCCTGGTTCACAGGATGGGTGTCCAGGCCACCTTGACTTTAGGCAAATGAGGGTCAAAGGAGCTTATTTTGGACACTGTCTTGGTCTGCGCCCCTCATTTAAACATCCAGCCAAATTATGATGAGTGTCAATATGGAAGAAGATGAGGGCCATATGGGAGTGTTCTTGTTTTAATTGTGGTAATTTGTGTGGTAGTTGGAAGAGATGACTGGGATCACCTGGGCTTGAACTCTGGTGTGATTCCCCTTAAAGAATGAGTTCTGGATCTGACCTCAGAGAAGTATTGCCGTGAATTCTCTTGGGATTTTACTAGGCCACGCGTGAGAATCGCCTTTGGAAACTGAGATCTAGGCCCAGGATGGCTTTCCACGGAGCTCGGGGATTCTGAGCCAGGATATCACATGATTTACTTCTTGAAGACTTGGCAGCCCTAGTTGAGAGTCCAAACACATATGGACCTCACATTGTAGACCACAATGTGTCTGGATTCATGTGACCTTTTTGCCAGTCTTTTGGAAGGCTTTTCTGTGAGTGTTCTCCAGAGCTTTCATTGAAATGAGCTTCCTCACCATTTAATGGTTCCTGAATTAATTGAAACCCACAGTGCCTCTAACTTCATTTTTGAAATATGACTAGATTAATACCATGAAATTTCTGAAATTCCCATGACCAGGTGGCACTGGATAAACTTTGGATTTCCTGTTGCTGATCATGAGTGTACCAAAGAGTGCCTTGATTGACTGGGTTTCGTGAAAATGGTGTAGAACAGAGATGCCAGTAATTTGGATCCTGCTGAGTACTGGGTGTAGAGAAGTGGACTGTAGGTGTGTAAATAAATATTTTTGGTAGGACCACCTGGATCTTCCATTGGCTTTGAAAGACTTGCGACTGACATGGTGCAGGCAGCAGACCTTTATATGTAAAGGCATCTTGTCATATGGAGAGGTTTCAGGGCAATGTTCAGAATCAGGTTGCTATAGTCAAGGGGAAAGCTATGTAGGATAGAAGCCTGGTTCGTACATTCTCTTCGCGACCCTGACCAACCACACATGACAGAACTCCTCCAGCATTTTTATCCAGTTGAACTCCTTGTATTTCGTGAAGCAAGTACCAAACTCCCAGTGCAGCAGTAAGAAACACCCTGGAAAGTGGAGGATCACCAAATGGCTTCACAGTCCACATGGGAGACACTTCAGCCCAGTGGCCTCAGTTTACCTACAAAGAGAGAATTCAGCACCGCTGCCTCATGATCATTGGAAAATAAGAAACCATGTTCTCCAGGTAACATAGATGCAGACCCAGATTTCATGGTGTCACTACAAACGAAGCTAAATCTCCTGACAATTACATATATTTCTTGTTCCCAACCTCAGAGGAAGTTTCTCAAGAAGTCTTTAGGCCACCACAGCTCCATGTTTCTGGATTGTTTACCCTCTCGCTTACTTTTGGAAACTGTTCTACCACCTCCAGTGTTGTGAACTCCTGAGCATTTTCCATTCCACATAAATTCACAGATTTTCTAACTCCTCTCCTCTAATTGTGTCTTACTTTTAGCGATGGTTATGTCAAGGCATTGTTCTGGATGAGAGAGGGAAGATTTATGTGTATCACATTTTTGCATACACATTAGATTCATTTTCCTTTTTTCCATTTGAAATACTGAATCCCTGACACTAACCCATAACCTACTAGACTCTGACTACTAATCCTAATATCATGGAGAGAAAGAAACCTAACCGAATAGAAATACAGGCCTTTCATAGGAAGCATGGTGTATACTTCTATTTGCCTTCTGCATTATCAAGAGTATGTGTTTTAAATCTAGTCAACTTTTCATTGTAATATTTCTCCATGATTTTTTAAAATTATCACATATATAAATTCCTGTCTCCCTTTCTCTGTATCCTATTCAGCACATGTATTTTTTTATGCATATATATAATATCCTACCTGGTATCACACGGACATTCTTTTGAGCTCCCTGACTTTGGAATATAAAATTGTGAGAACAGATGACTCTCCCTAAATAATGATGGAACTGAAAATTCAACCTATGGGTGAGCTTCCTAGTGAAAAACACTATACATAAATCCATGTTCAGTAAAATGAATATTTTTGAATACGTGGATGAATTATATTTCATGATGAATTTCGATTGGCATATATATTGCTAAATATTAATGTGTGTGTGTGTGTGTGTGTATGTGTGCATGTGTGTGTGTGTGTGTGTGTTTGTGTATTTTTTTTAAATCTGGAAAAAATATATATGTATATATATATATATATATATATATATATATATATATATTTTTTTTTTTCCTCCAGATTTTAAAAAAAATATGAAAAATATGTGTCTTATTATACACTCCCTAAATTCATTTATATTCATGTATGTGGGTTCAAAATCCAATCTTTACAAGATTATTTTCAGCAATATTTATATTCCTGTAATACATTTTTGTTTCCTACTACTGAAAACTAAGTTCAGTAGGTGGTGCATACAAATCCTAATATTTCTACAGTACCTGACCCAGTTTAACATCAATGCAAGTATATTGCTATGGGACATGATGTGTATTTTGAAGTTCATTTTTATTCAACACTGGTATATTACTATTTTATCTGTTTATGGACATCATAGGATATATTTTTTCATCCACAACTTCACAAAATTATAGGCATTTGGTTCACATTCATTTACTTACTACTTAAGAACACATGTATTCCTCCATGTTTCTTTACTGGTCTTTTCACTAGACTTCTTTCTAAACACATTATTTTTTATTCCATAATCATTTTTGAAGCAATACTCACCCTTCACGATAAACCGTAACCCTAATATTACCATTACATATATAACTGGTTGGAATGATTGTATATATATCAATATAAGATTTCCAATATATTTTCAGATGCAAACTCAATCCATTATTTAAAGTTGGAACTAGTTATATACTTTATCACAATATGGTCTATTCATGCAACATCTCAATAATCATCAACACAAGGTACACCTATTTGTATCACCAGTACTAATTTATAAGTTTCCAGAATATTACTCCCCATAATGGTGGAAGAAATACTCATGTCACCTTATCAACATATACAATTTATCACGGTAGTATTCTGGACACAAAATGCAAAGGTCACACATATGATTGTACCAAAGCCTAAATGGAAAGTGACCATGGATTACTAAAAACATCCATGTCCAGGGTGCCTAATGCTCTCAAATGTCAATCCTATTGATTACTACATATTTGTTTCTTCCTAAGATTATATATTCAACCTCAAGCCTGTTGAAAATGTCTAATCCTATCACTCACTTTATACTTTGCCTGATTTCCTAATCTTTCTATTGATATCTGCTTTCCTACATATTTTTTCCCAGTTCATCATTGTGACTGTCTCTTCACATGTGCTGACATTTACATTCACTCTCTAACTGAAACCCTATTGCTAAAGAACTTTTGGTCCAACTCCTAGAGTCACTCTTCTTCCTAAACCTACTGACTATCTTCCTAATCCTACAGACTATCCCTTTTTGACTGGATGTTCTCTTCTACATTCAATCATCCGAGGTACACGGTCCTATGCCATTGTATATCGATTTATCTGAGACCTCGGTGCAGAACATAATTCAAGCTAAGTATACAAATCAAGGGTTCTGTTGCCCTGAATGTCAGGAAGGTCTTTGCCTCAGGCCACCCCTTTGTGAAGCCTGAAGAAAAAATTTTCAAATGGAAATAAATGGACATCACCTGTGGCTCTTTGCTTAATTGCTTTGGAAAGGGATTTGTCTGAATCTGCCTCTTGGCCCTGTGTGAGGCTGTGGCTTAGATTCTCAGCACCTAATGGATCTAAAGAAAGAACCCATGTGTGCATTCAAAACCAAAATGGCAAAAAGAGCAGTCATTGTGGATGAAGATTCTTGCCTTTCTCTGTTAGGTTCCTGACCCCCTTCAAGTGAGAATAGGGATCCTCTTTGTCAAATGAATTCTTCAATGCTCTGCAGATATGCTTGGGTTTTCTCATGACTCCAAATCACATAAAAAATCTATACCTGACATTCAGTAAGCCTCAAATTATAGAAACAGAGCGGATTTAATGGCAGGCCTTTTTGATCACTCCTGGTTCACAGGAAGGGTGTCCAGGCCACCCTGACTTTAGGGAAATTAGAGGCAAGGGAGCTTATTCTGGAAACTGTCTTTGGTTGCGACCCTCATGAAAACTTCCATCCAGAACTTTTGATGAGGGTCTTTATGGACGAAGATGAGGGCCATGTGGGAGTTTTTTTGTTCTAATTGTGGTCATTTGTGTGGGGGTTGGAAGAGATGACTTGGTCCACCTGGGCTTGAACTCTGGTGTGATTTCCCTTAGAGCCTGAGTTCTGGAACGTACCTCATAGAAGTATTGAAATGAATTGTGTTGGTTTTTAGGAGGCCACGCATGAATGTCACCCTTTGAAACTGAGATCTAGGCCCAAGGTGGCTTTCCACAGAGCAATGGGAATCTCAGCCAGGAAATCACATGATTTTATTCTGAAAGACTTTGCAGCCATTGTTGGCCCTCGGAAGCAAGAAGGAGTGGCCATACTCATATCGATTAAAATCAACTTAAACCTAAGTTAATCAAAAGTGATAAAGAAGGACACTATATACTGTTAAAAGGCACCATTAACCAACAAGACATAACAATTATCAATTTGTATGCATCAAACAATGGTGGTGCAAAGTCATAAAACAAACTCTCCTCAACTTCAAGAGTCATATAGGCTATAACACAATAATTACGGGTGACTTCAGCACACAACTCTCGCAATTGGACAGATCCTCTAGAGAAAATCTGAATTAAGAAACTATAGAACTTAATAGAACAATCAATAACCTAGACTTAACCAACATATATAGAATATATCAAACATCATAAAGTGGATACATGTTCTTCTCAGCAGCACATTGGTCCTACTCAAATATAGACCATATATTATGCCATATGGAAACTCTTAGTAAATATAAAAGTATGGAGATAATACCATGCACCATATCTGATCATAATGGAATGAAACTTGAAATTAATGATTGAAGAAGGAAGGAAAAATTCTACATCACATGGAAAATGAACAATATGTTACTGAATGATCAATGGGTTACAGAAGACATAAAGGAGGAGATAAAAAATTTCTTAGAGACAAATGACAATACAGACAAAACATACCGGATTCTATCGAAAACAATGAAAGCAGTTTTAAGAGGGAAATTCATTTCTTGGAATTCTTTCCTCAAAAAAAAAAAAAAGAAAAAAAACAACAAATAAATGATCTCACACTACATCTCAAAAACCTAGAAAAAAAAAGCAAAACAACAAATGTAGTAGAAGACAAGAAATAATTAAAATTAGAGGAGAAATCAACAAAATTGAAACAAAAAAAATTGAAAAAATAAAAGTTGGTTCTTTGAAAATAAATTAAATCGACAGGGCCTTAGCCATGCTAATGAAGAGAAGTAGAGAGAGAACTCAAATTACTAACATATGGGATAAAAAAGGCAACATCACAACAGACACTACAGAAATTCAGATGATAATTAGAAAGTATTTTGAAACCCCATATTCCAATAAAACAGAAGATAATGAAGATATTGATAAATTTCTTATGTCATATAATCTGCCAAGTTTGAGTCCGGAAGACTCACACAATTTAAATAGACCAATAACAAAGGAAGAAATAGAAGAAACCTTCAAAAGACTACCAACCAAAAAAAGCCCTGGACCAGATGGTTATACAGCAGAGTTCTACAAAACGTTCAAAGATGAATTAATACCAATACTTTTCAAGCTATTTCAAAAAATAGAAAAAGAAGGAGTTCTTCCAAATTCATTCTATGAGGCCAACATCACCCTGATCCCAACACCAGACAAAGACACTTCAAAGAAAGAAAACTACAGACCAATATCTCTAATAAACTTGGATGCAAAAATTCTCAATAAAATCCTGGCAAATAAAAAACAAAAGCATATAAAAAAATTGTGCTTCATGATCAAGAGGGATTCATCCCAGGGATGCAAGGCTGGTTCAATATACGGAAATCAATAAATGTAATCCATCACATCAATAGACTTAAAGAGAAGAACCATATGATCATCTCGATAGATGCAAAAAAAGCATTCTACAAAGCACAGCATCCCTTTTTCTTTAAAACTCTATAAAACACTAGGAATAACAGGAACTTACCTCAACATGGTAATAGCTATATATGCTAAACCTCAGGCTAGCATCATCCTAAATGGAGAAAAACTGAAGGCATTCCCTCTAAAATTTGCAACAAGACAGGGATGCCCTCTATCACCACTTCTATTTAATTTAGTTCTTGAAATACTATCCAGAGCAATGATACAGACAAAGGAAATTAAAGGCATAAAAATAGGAAAAGAAGAACTTAAATTATCGCTATTTGTGGATGACATGATAATATATTTAACAGACCCAAAAGGGTCTACAAAGAAACTGCTAGAGTTAATAAATGAATTCAGCAAATTGGCAGGATATAAAATCAACATGCATAAATCAAAGGCATTCTTGTATATCAGCAACAAAACTTCTGAAATGGAAATGAGGAAAACCACTCCATTTACAGTATACTCAAAGAAAATAAAAAACTTGGGAATCAACCTAACCAAAGAGGTGAAAGATTTATACAATGAAAACTACAGAACCCTAAAGAGAGAGATAGAAGAAGATGTTAGAGGATGGAAAAATATGCCCTGTACATGGATAGGCAGAAATAACATCATCAAAATGGCGATATTACCCAAAGTTCTCTACAGGTTTAATGCAATGCCAATCAAAAACCCAATGGCATTTCTTGTAGAAATAGATAAAGTAATCATGAATTTCATATGGAACAACAAAAGACCCAGAATAGCGAAAGCAATTCTAAGCAGGAAGTGTGAATCCAGAGTTCAAACTGTACTACAAAGCAATAGTAACAAAAACAGTGTGGTACTGGTATCAAAACAGGCAGATGGACCAATGGTACAGAATAGAGGACACAGAGACATATCCACAAAATTACAACTTTCTTATATTTGAAAAGGGACCTAAAAGCATGCAATGTAAGAAGGATAGCATCTTCAACAAATGGTGCAGGGACAATTGGAAATTCATATGCAACAAAATGAAACGGAATCCCTTTCTCTCACAATGCATAAAAGTTAACTCAAAATGGATCAAGGAGCCAGATATAAAATCAGAGACACTGCGTCTGATAGAAGAAAAAGTTGGCTACGATGTACATACTGTGGGGTTGGGCTCCAAATTCCTTAATAGGACACCCATAGCCCAAGAGTTCATAAAAAGAATAAACAAATGGGACTTACTTAATCTAAAAAAGTTTTTTCTCAGCAAGAGAAACAATAAGAGAGTTAAATAGAGAGCCTACATCCTGGGAACAAATTTTTACCCCTTACACTTCAGATAGAGCCCTAATATCTAGAATATACAAAGAACTCAAAACAATTAAACAATGAGATAACAAATAACCCAATCAACAATGGGCCAAGGATCTTAACAGACACTTCACAGAGGAGAATATACAATCAATCAACAAGTACATGAAAAAATGCTCACCATCTGTAGCAGTCAGAGAAATGCAATCAAAACCACCCTAAGATACCATCTCACTCCAGTAAGATTGGCAGCCATTATGAAGTCGAACAACAATAAGTGTTGGTGAGGATGTGGGGTAAAGGGTACACTTGTACACTGCTTGTGGGCCTGCAAATTGGAGAGTCCAATATGGAAAGCAGTATGGAGATTCCTGGGAAAGCTGGGAACGGAACCACCATTTGAGATATCGCCCTTCTCAGACTCTTCCCTGAGGATCTTAATAGAGAGCAGTATAAGGATACTGCCACATCGATGATCATAGCGGCACAATTCACAATAACTAGACTGTGGAACCAAACTAGATGCCCTTCAATAGACGAATGGATAATAAAAATGTGGCATCTATACACAATGGAGTATTACACAGCACTGAAAATGACAAAATCATAGAATTTGCAGGGAAATGAATGGCATTAGAATAGATTATGCTAAGCGAAGCTATCCAATCCTTAAAAAACAAATGCCAAATGTTTCCTTTTATATAGAGAGAGCAAATAAGAAGAGAACAGGGAGGAAGAACATGAGAAAAATATTAAAACTAAACAGAGATGAGTGGGGGGAGAGAAAGGGTGAGAGAAGGAAAATTATATGGAAATGGTAGGAGACTACTCAATGTTACACAAAATTACATATAAGAGGTTGTGAGGCTAAAGAGGGGAAAACAAGGGAGAGAATTAAACAACAGCAGATGAGGTAGAGAGGGAAGATGGGAGGGGAGGGGGAATAGTAGGGGATAGGAAAGGTAGCAGAATTCAACAATAACTAGTATGCTATTATGTAAAAACGTGAGTGTGTAACTGATGTGATTCTGCGATTTGTATTTGGGGTAAAAATGGGAGTTCATAACCCAATTAAGTCAAATGTATGAAAGATGATATATCATGAGCTTTATAATGTTTTGAACAACCAAAAAAAAAGAATTGAATTTCCAATATTTGAGTCATATAACAACTTTATTTTTTAATAAAATTGTCTTTTATTTGTTATCTTACTTGCTGGTATCTGCCTTTCAGTTTTAAAAAACTATGTGCTTTAGCCATTCATCCATGTAGTATGTAACAGAAAATTTTGAGTGTCTCCATATAACCAGATTGGCAAGGCATCAAGGTTTCCTTCACAAACAAGGTGAAGGCTTTGCCATTAGAAATTTAATATTCTGCAAAACAATTTTTTTTAACTTTTCAATTAAATTTCCAAAAAAATTTAGAAAAAAAAAGAATCTAAACCCCACAGTAAGAAGGCCTCAAAGTGGAGAAGTGGAGCATTTACGGCAGGCCTATTTGATCACTGCTGGTTCACAGGAAGCGTGTTCAATCAACCCTGATGTTAGGCAAATGAGGGGCAAGGGAGCTTATTTTGGGCACTGGTTTGGATGTGCACCTCATGGAAAACTCCATCCAGAGGTTATGATGTGTGTTTATATGGAAAAAGATGAGGGCCATGTGGGAGTGTTTTGGTTTTAATTGTGGTCATTTGTGTGGTAGTTGGAAGAGATGACTGGGTCCACCTGGGCTTGAACTCTGGTGTGATTCCCCTTAGAGAATGAGATTTGGAACTGACTTCAGAGAAGTATTGCCATGAATGTTGTTGGGATTTCAGGAGGCCACGCATGAGAGTCGCCCTTGGAAACTGAGATCTTGGCCCAGAGAGGCTTTCCAGAGAGCACTGGGAATCTCAGCTAGGATATCACAGGTTTTATTCTGAAAGACCTGGAAGCCATCGTTGAGAGTCAAAACACACATGGACCTCACATTGGAGACCTCAATGGGTCTGGCTTCATGTGACAATTTGGCCACTCTTTGGGAAGCCTTGCCTGTGAGAGATCTCCAGATCCTTCATTAAAATGAGCTTCCTCAACATTTAATGGATCCTGAATGAATTGAAACCCACAGTACCAACAACTTCATATGTGAAAAATAGTTAGATAAATACCATGAATTTTTAGAAATTCTCATGACCAGGTGGCACTGGAGAACCTTTGGATGTCCTGTTGCTGATCATGAGTATACCAGACAGTGCCTTGATTGACTAGGTATCATGAAAATGGTGTAGAACAGAGATGCCAGTAAGTTGGAGCCTGATATGTAGTGGGCCTAGAGCAGTGGTGTGCAGGTGTGTGATAAAACATCTGTGGTGGGGCCTGTGGATCTGCCATTGACTTTCAAATGCCTTGACACAGACACGGTGCAGCCAGCAGACCCTTCTATATAAAGGCATCTTGTTATATGGAGATTTTTCACGGCAATGTTTAGAATCAGGTTGCTATGGTCAAGGGGCAAGCTATGTGGGATAGAAGCCTATTTGGTGCATTCCCATGCAGACACTGACCCACCACACGTGACAGAACTCCCTCCAGCACTGTGTCCCACTTGAACTCCTTGTATTTCGTGAAGCAAATACCAAACTCCCAGTGCAGCAGCAAGAAACACAATGAAAAGTCGAGGATGACCAAGTGGCTTCACAGTCCACATGGGGTGACACTTAGCCCCCGTGGCCACAATTTAGCTACAAAGAGAGAATTTAGCACTGCTGCCTCATGTTCATTGGAAAATAAGAAACCATGTCCTCCTGGTCACATAGATGCAGACCTAGCTTTGATGGTCTCACTACATCGGAAGTTAAAGCTCCTGAAAACAACATATATTTCAAGTGCCCAAGCTCAGAGGCAATTTCTCAAGAAGTGTTTAGGCCAGCAGATCTCCATGTTTGTGGAGTGTTTACCATGTCACTTACTTTTGGAAACTGCTCTATCAACTCCAAGGTTGTGAACTCCTGAGCATTTTCCATTCTAAATATATATTCACAGATTTTCTAACTCTTCTCCTCTAATTCTGACTTACTTGGGGCAAAGGGAATGTCAAGTCATTGTTCTGGATGAGAGAGGGAAGATTGTTTTGTAGCACATATTTGCATACACATTGGATTCATTTTCCAATTTTCTGTTTGAAATACTGAATCCCTGACACTAACCCATACCCTACTAAACTCTGACTACTAATCCTAATATAATGGAGAAAAATAACCCAAACAGAATAGAAATACAAGCATTTCAGAAGAAGCATGGTGTATAGTTGGAATTACCTTTTGCATGATATAAGGTAGGAGTTATAAATCTAGTCAATTATTTGTTGAAATAATTTTTCATGTGTTTTTAAAGTTAAGAAAAATGTGAATTCCTGTCTCCCTTTCTCTGTAGCCTATTAAGCAAATGTATTTTTATATGCACAAATAGAATCCTACCTGGTTTCACATATACATTCTTGTGAGGTGGCTGACTTGGCAGATACAAATTGTGAGAAGAGATCACTCCTCCTAAACGCTGTTTTAACTGAAAATTGAACCCATGGGTGAGCTTCCTAGATGAACAACACTATACACATATTCATGTTCAGTAAAATGAATATTTTGGGATATGCGGATGAGTTATTTTTCATGATGAATTTCAATTGGCATATATATTGCTACATTATAATGTGTGTGTTTGTGTGTCTATATATACATATATATATATATATATATATATATATATATATATATATATATATATATATATATATATATATTCTCCAGATTTACCAAAATATGAAATATATGTGTCTTCTTATACACCGCCTGAATTCATTCATATTCATATATGTGGATTTATAATCAACTTTTAAAAAGTTTATTCTCAGAAATATACATCCACTGAAATAAATATTTGTTTCCTAGTACTGAAAACTAACTTCAGGGAAGGGTGCTTACAAATCCTAATATTTCTACAGTAACTGACCAAGTTTAACATCAATGCAAGTAGATTCCTATTGGATATGGTGTGTTTATTAAAGTTCATTTTAATCAAACCTGGTACGTTATTATTTCTTCAGTTTATAGACATCATAAATTATATCCTTTCATTCACAAGTTCACAAATTTATAAACATTTGGTTCACTTTCAATCACTTCCTCCTTCAGAACACTTATATTTCTCCATGTTTCTTGACTGGTCTTTTCACTAGACTTCTTTCTAAAGACATTATTTTCGATTCCATAATCATTTTTGAAGCAAAACTCACACACTATTTATGATAAACGGTAACCCTAATATAACCATTAGATATATAAGTGGTTGGAATGAATGTATGTATATCAATAAATGATTTCCTCTATTTTTTCAGATATCAATACAATCCATTATTTAAATTTGGAACCAGTCATATAATTAATTCACAGTATGGTCTATTAATGCATCATCTCTATATTCATCAACACAGGGTAAGCCGATTAGTATCCCCAGTACTAATTTATATCTTTTCAAAATATTTCCCCCAGAAATGGTGGAAGAAATACTCATGTCACCTGATCTTCATATACATATTAACACAGTAATATTCTGGACACAAAATGCGAAGGTCACCCTTATGATTGTACCAAAGCCTCAATGGAATGTGAACATGGATTACTAAATATATCCATGTCCAGGTTGCCTAATGCTCTCAAATGTCAATCTTATTGGTGACTACAAATTGGTTTCTTCTTAAGATTATGTATTCAACCTCAACCCTGTTGAAAATGTCTAATCCTATCACGTTATACTTTGCCTGATTTCCTAATGTCTCTATTGATGTCTGCTTTCCTACATATTTTCCCCAGTTCATCATTGTGCCTGACTCTTCACATATGGTGTCATTTATATTCACTCTCTAACCAAAACCCTATTGCTAAAGTACATTTGGTCCAAATCCTAGACTCACTCTTCCTTCTAAACCTACTGACTATCTTCCTAATCCTACACACAATCCCTTTTTGACTGGATGATCTCTTCTACATTTAATCATCTGAGGTACAGGGTCTTATGCCATTGTATATCAATTTAACTGAGACCTCGGTGCAAAACATAACTCAAGCTAAGGATCCCAATCAAGGGTCCAAATCCTTCTGGGCTTCAAATATTACCTAGATTTCTGTTTTCATACTTATGTTCTACCTCTATATTCTTATAAATATCGCTGGTTCCCAATACCATTATTCATCCAGCAGAATGATTTCCAACCCAAATCGAACATGCTATTAATCCTAACCATACAATGTTCTTTCAATCTCACTTTACAGAAGAGCAGGGACAAAGTTGGTATTACAATACAGGAAGTTAGGAGATCTTCCAACTGCTGAGTACCTCAAAATCCATGCAGAAATGATCCCTGGAGAAGATGCAGGCAGCTATGAAGGACCTGAGAGAACAAAAGTCATATTCCATGGCAAAAACATGGTCAGGATGAAAAGATGTGTCTGAGTCAGCCTCTCTATTCTTTATGTAGGGAAGATGGACCAAACCAGGCCTGTGTGGAGAGCTGTTCCCAGGTAACTATGGTTTCTATACCATTCTAACATGAGAAAGTATCACAGGAAGTAGGGCAGCCTCCATGTCAGGAGACAATAGGAAGAAACTGTTAGGACAAAGTGGTGGCCAAGACAGTGACCTCATTCATTTTCTGAAGGTAGTGACCTCACCTCACTTCCTTGGTGATGGAGCTCTCTGAATTTTGTGATCCAGGAAGCAAGGCACCCTGAGCCAGTCCCAGTCCCAGTCGCAGTGGGCTCATTTCTTTGGATTTTCCAGGAACAGAGTCAGTCTTTCTTGGTACCTACTGATGTAAGGGTTGCCAAATACCAAGAAAGCTCTGAAGAGGGGTCTTTCCTGAGAGGATAGGAATTGGCTCACCACTGCGTCCTTACAACTTCACAGATTTGACCAAGGAGACCAGATCTGAGACAGAAAGGCCATTTCTGGGGAGCATTGTATGTCCTACCAGTCAGAGGACATTCCAGATAGTCACAGACCTACTTGGAAGAAGGAGGTGCATTAGAGGGTGTTGGTTTGTGTTTGTGGTTTTTTCACATGATCTGAGAATAGGTAAAAAAGGAGGTTTGTTTGGTTTGGAGTGAACTGTTTCTAGTAAGTCATTTGACAAGGAGACTGTTTCTGTGTCTGTGTATCCCATTGTGTTTTTCTTTGTAGATATTAGAAAAGAATATAGCTCATTGGGTGTGTCCTGTCTAGTAGAAAACTTCCCAGTATGCATCCTTCCCAATTAATGAATGGACTGAGGCTTGCCTCATCCATGGGCAACACCTGCTATCTACCTAAGTTCTCATTTTTTTCCTGAATTCTGGCCACTCTCAAGATTAGTATCATGTATTTTTGTACAAGATACGTACCACCTCCAAGCTCTGTGACATGGCCATGTACTGGATAGTTGAAGAGAATGGCGAGCATCTCAGAAAACTCACATATCAGAGTAACCAGGAAAGTCTCCTAGGAGAAACCCTGCTTGGGGGCTTTTGATTACCTATTGTTCTGTTGCTCTGAATGTCAGAAAGGTCTTTGCCTCAGGCCAAACCTTAGTGAAGCCTGAAGAAAAGAGTTTTCAAATGGAAATGAATGGGAATCACCTGTGGCTTTTTACTTTATTGCTTTGGAAAAAGATTTGTCTGAATCAGCCTCTTGGCCCTGTGTGAGCCTGTGGTTTAGATTTTCAGCACCTGATGGGTCTAGAGAAAGATCCCATGTGGGCATTCAAAACCAAAATGGAAAAAAGATCAGTCATTTTGGATGAAGCCTCTCGCCTTCCTCTGTAATATTTCTGACCTCCATCAAGTGAGAATAGGGATCATTTGTGTCAAATGAGTTCTTCAAAGCCCTGCAGAGGCTGGACAATAGGTGCTTGCGTTTTCTCATGACTCCAATTCACACAAAGAATCTATACCCCACAGTCAGTAGGCCTCAAATTTGAGAAGTGGAGCAGTATTAACAGCAGTCCTATATGATCACTTCTGTTTCACAGGAATGTTGTCCAGGCCACCCTGACTTTAGGCAAATGAGGGGCAAGGGAGATTATTTTTGACACTGTCTTGGGCTGTGCCCCTGATGGAAACCTCCAGCTAGAGTTTATGATTAGTGTCTATATAAAAGAAGAAGAGGGCCCTGTGGGAGTGTTTTGGTTTTAATTGTCATCATTTGTGTGGCAATTGGAAGAGATGCCTGGGTCCACCTGGGCTTGAACTCTGTTGTGATTCCCCTTAGAGACTGAGTTGTGGAACTGAACTCAGAGAAGTATTGCCATGAATTGTGTTGGGATTTTTGGAGGCCACGCATGAGATTCGCCATTGGAAACTGAGATCTAGGCCCAGGGTGACTTTCCACAGAGCACTGGGAATCTCAGCCAGGATATCACAAGATTTTATTTTGAAAGATTGTCAGCCATAGTTGAGAGTCAAAACACACATGGAATTCACATTGTAGACCTCAATGGGCCTGGCTTCATGTGACCTTTTGCCCACTCTTTGGGAAGCCTTGCCTGTGAAAGTTCTCCAGAGCTTTCATTGAAATGAGATTCCTCACCTTTTAATGGTTCCTGTATAAATTAAATCCCACAGTGCCTCCAACTTCATTATTGAAAAATATCTAGATAAATACCATGAATTTTTTGAAATTACTATGACCAGGTTGCACTGGAGAACTTCTGAATGTCCTGTTCCTGATCATGATTGTACCAGACAGTGCCTTGATTGACTGGGTTTCATGAAAAAAGTGTAGAACATAGATGCCAGAAAGTTGGAGCCTGCAGACTAGTGGGCCTAGAGCAGAGGAGTGTAGGTGTGTGAAAAAAACATTTGTGGTGGGGCCACTTGGATCTGCCATTGGCTTAGAAAGACTTGTGACTGACATGGTACAGCCAGCAGACTCTTCTATGTAAGGGCATCTTGTTATATGGAGAGGATTCCTGCCAAAGGTCAGAATCAGGTTGCTATTGTCAAGTTGAAAAGCTATGTGGGATTGAAGCCTCACTGGTGCATTTTACTAACCCACCACACGTGAGAGTACATCCTCCAGCACTGTGTCCCAGTAGAACTCCTTGTATTTCATGAAGCCAATACCAAACTCACAGTGCAGCAGTAAAAAACACCACGAAAGTGGATAATGACCAAATGGCTCTACAGACAACACAGTTAGATACTTAGACCCCAGTGGCCAAAGTTTACCTACAAAGAGAGAATTCAGCACTGCTGCCTCATGTTCACTAGAAAACAAAAAACCATGTCATCCAGGTCACATAGATGGAGACCCAGAATTGATGGTCTCACTACAAAGGAAGCTAAAACTACTGACAACAATATATATTTTAACTGCCCGACCTCAGAGGCAGTTTCTCAAAAAGTCATTGGGCCAGCAGAGCTCCATGTTTGTGGAGTGTTTACCCTCTCCCTTTTTGTAACCCGTTCTACCTCCTACAAGTTTGTGAACTCCTGAGCATTTTTCTTTCCACATATGTATTCACAGATTTTCTAACTTTTCTCCAATAATTGTGTCTTATATGGGGCGAAGGTAATGTCAAAGCATTGTTCTGGATGAGAGTGGGATGATTTTTGTGTAGCACATATTTGCATACACATTAGATTCATTTTCATATTTTCCATTTGAAATACTGAATCCCTGACACTAACCCATACCCTACTAGACTCTGACTACTAATCCAAATATGATGGAGAAAAAGAAACTTAACAGAATAGAAATACAGGCCTTTCATAGGAGGCATGGTGTATACTTGGACTTCCCTTCGGCTTTATCAACGGTATGTGTTATAAATATAGTCAACTTTTCATTGTAATACTTCTCCATGAGCTTTTAAAATTAACACATATGTAAATTTCTGTCTCCCTTTCTCTGTAGCCTATTCATCACATGTATTTTTTAATGCATCTTTAGAATTCTACCTGGTATCACATGTACATTCTTGTGAGCTTGATTATTTTGGAAGATACAAATTGTGAGAAGAGATCACTCCCTCTAAATACTGATGGAACTGGAAATTCAACCTATGGGTGAATTTCCTAGATGAACAATATTATGCATAAATAAATGTTCAGTAAAATGAATATTTTTGGATACGTGGATGATATCTATTTTATTATGATTTTCAAATGGCATATATATTGCTACATTTTAATGTCTGTGTATGTGAGTATCTATCTATCTATCTATCTATCTATCTATCTATCTATATAGATATAGATATCTACTCTTTAGATTTTCCAAAATATGAAATATATGTGTCTTATTATACACTTTCTAAATTTACTCATGTGTGTGTATGTGGATTTATGATCAAATTTTCACAAAATAATTCTTAGAAATATTCATCCACCTTAAATACATATTTATTTCCTAGTACTGAAAACTAAATTCAGTGAATGGTGCATACAAATCGTAATATTTCCACAGTGACTGACCCAGTTTCACATCAATGCAAGTAGACACCTATGGGACCATGATGTGTATTTTGAAGTTCATTTTTATTCAACACTGATACATTACTATTTCTGCAGTTTATGGACATAATAGGATATATTCTTTCATCCACAATTTCACAAATTTATAGGCATTTAGTTCACTTTCAATCACTTCCTTCTTCAGAACACATGTATTCCTCCATGTTTCTTGACTGTTCTTTTAATGAGATTCTTTCCAAACACATTATTTTTGATTTCCATAATCATTTTTGAAGCAAAACTCAGACACTCTTCATGATAAACCATAATGCTAATATTACCATTAGATGTATAACTGGTTAGAATGAATTTATGTATATCAATATAAGATTTCCTATATATTTTCAGATATCAATTCAATCCATTATTTAAAGTTTGAACCAGTTACATTATTTATTCACAGTATGGTCTATTAAGGCATCATCTCTATATTCATAGACCGATGGTATACCTATTTGTATCCCAAATACTAATTTATAAGTCTTTAAAATATTGCTTTAAGAATATTGGAAGAATTACTCTAGCCACCTGATATATATATACATTTCATCACAGTAATATTCCTGACACAAAATGCAACGGACACACTTATGATTGTACCAAAGCCTATATTGAAAGTGAGCATGTATTACTAACAACATCCATGTCCTGATTAACTAATGATCTCAAATATCATTTCTATTGGTGAGTACATATTTGTTTCTTCCTAAGATTAAATATTGAAACTGAACCCTGTTAAAAATGTCTCATCCTATCACTCACTTTGTACTTTGCCTGATTTCCTAATGTCTCTATTGATATCTGATTTCCTACACATTTTCCCCAGTTCATCACTGTGACTGACTCTTGAAATATGCTCACATTTACATTCACTCTCTAACAAAACCCCTATATCTAAAGAACTTTTGGTCCAACTCCTAGACTCACTGAAATGGGTTCTTCAAAGCCCTGCAGAGGGTATCCCATAGGTGCTTGGGTTTTCTCATGACCCCAATTCACATAAAGAATCTATGCACCACAGAGAGTAGGCCTCAAATTGGAGAAGTAGAGCAGTATTAATGGCAGGCCTATTTGATCACACCTGATTCACAGGAAGGGTTTCCAGGCCACCCTGAATTTAGGCAAATAAGGGGCAAATGAGCTTATTTTGGACACTGTCTTAGGCTGCGCCCCTCATGGAAACCTCCAGCAAGAAGTTATGTTGAGAGTTTATATTGAAGAAGATGAGGGCCATGTGGGAGTGTTTTGGTTTAATTGTGGTCATTTGTGTGGTAGTTGGAAGAGATGACTGGGTCCACATGGGCTTGAACTCTGGAGTGATTCCCCTTAGAGACTGAGTTCTGGAAATGAACTCAGAGAAGTATTGACATGAATTGTGTTGGGATTTTAGGAGGCCACACATGAGAGTTGCCCTTGGAGACTGAGATCTAGGCCCAGGATAGCTTTCCAAAGAGCACTGGGAATCTCAGCCAGGATATCACATGACTTTATTCAGAAAGACGTGGCAGCCATTGTTGAGAGTCAAAACACACATGGACCTCAATTGTAGACCTCAATGGGCCTGGCTTAATGTGACCTTTTGGCCACTCTTTGGGAAGCCTTGCCTCTGAGAGTTCTCCTGAGCTTTAATTGAAATAATCTTCCTCACCATTTCATGGTTCCTGAATAAATTGAAAGCCACAGTGCCTCCAAATTCATCCTTGAAAATTGGCTATATAAATACCATGAATTTTTTAAATTCCCATGAACAGGTGGCACTGGAGAACCTTTGGATATCTGTTGCTGATCACGAGTGTACCAGACATTGCATTGATTGACTGGGTTTCATGAAAATGGTGAGAACAGAGATGCCAGAAAGTTGGAGCCTGCTGATTAGTGGGCCCAGAGCAGTGGTGGGCAGGTGTATGATAAAACATCTGTCGTGGGGACACGTGGTTCTGCCATTGGTTTCCAAATGATTTGTGACTGACATGGTGCAGCCAGCAGAACCTTACAAGTAAAGAGACCTTGTTATATGGAGAGGTTTCAGGGCAATGTTCAGAATCAGGTTGCTATGGACATGGGTGCAAGCTTTTTGGGATAGAAGCCTGGTTGGTGCATTCTCCTGCAGACCCTCATCCACTACACGTGAGAGTACTCCCTCTAGCACTGTGTCCCAGTTTTTCTCCTTGTATTACGTGAAGCCAATACCAAACTCCCAGTGCAGCAGTAAGAAACACCACGAAAAGTGGAGTATGACCAAATGGCTTCACAGATCACATGGTTAGACACTTAGACCCCAGTGTCCTCAGTTTACTAACAAAGGGAAAATTCAGAACTTCTGCCTCATGTTCAATAGCATATAAGGAACCATGTCATCCAGGTCACATAGATGCCGACCCAGGTTTGATGGTCTCAATACAAAGGAAGCTAAAGCTCCTGACAACAACAAATTTTTCAAGGGCCCAAACTCAGAGGCATTTTCTCAACAACTCATTAGGCCACCAGAGTTCCATGTTTGTGGAGTGTTTACCCTGTACCTTACTTTTGGAAATTCCACTACCACCTCCAAGGTTGTGAACTCCTGAGCATTTTCTTTTCCAGATATATATTCACAGACTTTCAAACTCTTCTCCACTAATTGTGTATTACTTGTGGCGAAGGAAATATCAAGGCATTGTTTTGGAGGACAGTGGGAAGATTTTTGTCTAGCAAATATTTGCATACACATTAGATTCATTTTCCTATTTTCCATTAGAAATACTGAATCCCTGTCACTAACCCATACCCTACTAGACTCTGACTACTAATCTTAATATGATGTAGAAAAAGAAACCTAACAGAATAGAAATACAGGCCGTTCATAGGAGGCATGGTGTATACTAGGACTTGCCTTCTGCTTTATCAAGTGAATGTGTTATAAATCTAGTCAACTTTTCATTGTAATACTTCTCCATGAGTTTTTAAAGTTAACACATATGTACATTTCTGTCTCCCTTTCTCTGTACCCTATTCATCTCATGAAATTTATTATGCATATTTAGTATCCTACCTGGTATCACACGTACATTCTTGTGAGCTTGCTGTTTTAGGAAGATACAAATTGTGAGAAGAGATCACTCCCCCTAAATACTGATGGAACTGAAAATTCAACATATGGGTGAATTTCCTAGATGAACAGCATTATACATAAATCCATGCTCAGTAAAAAGAATAGTTTTGGATATGAGGATGATATATATTTCATGATGAATTTTGATTGGCATACATATTACTACATTTTAATGTCTGTGTTTGTATCTTTATATATATATATATATATATATATATATATATTTTTTTTTTTCTCCAGATTATTCAAAATATGAAATATATGTGTCTTATTTTACACTCACTAATTTAACTCATGTTCCTATATGTGGATTTATAATCAAATTTTCACAAAATTATTCTCAGAAATATTCATCCACATGAAATACATATTTATTTCCCAGTACTGAAAACTAACTTCGGTGAAAGGTGCTTACAAATCCTAATATTTGTACAGTAACTGACCCAGTTTAACATCAATGCAAGTAAAATCCTATGGGACATAATGTGTATTTTGAAGTTCATTTTTATTCAACACTGGTACATTACTATTTCTTCAGTTTATGGACATTATGAGATAATGCTTTTCATCCACAAGTTAACAAATCTGTACGCATTTGGTTCACTTGCAATTACTTCCTGCTTCAGAATATATGTATTCCTCCATGTTTCTTGACTGTACTTTTCATGAGATTATTTCCAAACACATTATTTTCGATTTCCATAATCATTTTTGAAGCAAAACTCCCACACTCTTCATGAGAAACCATAATGCTAAAATTACCATTAGATGTATAACTGGTTAGAATGAACTTATGTATATCAATATAAGATTTCCTATATATTTTCAGATATCAATTCAATCCATTATTTAAAGTTTGATCAAGTTATATTATTTATTTACAGTATGGTCTATTAAGGCATCATCTTTATAATCATAGGCACAGGGTACACGTACTTGTGTCCCCAATACTAATTTATAAGTCTTAAAATGTTGCTTTCAGAAATGTTTGAAGAAATACTGTAGTCACCTGATATACATTTACATTTCATCACAGTAATATTCCTGACAAAAAATGCAACGGACACCCTTATGATTGTACCAAAGCCTAAATTTAATGTGAGCATGTATTACTAACAACATCCATGTCCTGATTAACTAATGATCTCAAATATCATTCCTATTGGTGACTACATATTTGTTTCTTCCTAAGATTATATATTCAAACTCAACCCTGTTAAAAACGTCTTATCCTATTACTCACTTTGTACTTTCCCTGATTTCCTAATGTCTCTATTGATATCTGCTTTCCTACACATTTTCCCCAGTTCATCACTGTGACTGACTCTTCACATATGCTGACATTTGCATTCAATCTCTAACCAAAACCCTATATCTAAATAACTTTTGGAACTATCCCTTTTTGTCTGGAGGATCTCTTCCTCATTCAGTCATCCAAGGTACAAGGTCCTATGCCATTGTATAACGATTTATTTGAGACAACTTTGCGGAAATAATTCAAAGCTAAGTATCCCAATCAAGGGCCCAGTGTTCATCTGGGTTTCAAATCTTTCCTAGATTTCTGTATTCATACTTATATTACACCTATATATGCTTGTAAATATCGGAGGTCCCCAATACCATTATTCATCTCGCAGAATGATTCCTAACCCAAATTGAACATCTTATTAACCCTAACCATGCACTGTTCCCTCAATTTAACTTTACAAAGACCAGGGACAGAGTTGGTGTTATAATACAGGTAGGTAGGGGATCTTCCACCTGTTGAGAACCTCAAGTTCCATGCAGAAATAAACCCTGAAGAAGATGTAGGCAGCTATGAAGGACCTGAGAGAGCAACAGTAATCTTCCTTGGTAAAATACCTGGTCAGGATGAAGCGATGTGTCTGAATAAGCCTCTCTTTTCTTAAAGTAGAGAAGATGGACCAAACCAGGTCTGTGTGGAGAGCTGTTAACATGTGCCTATGGTTGATATACCATTCTATCTTGTAAATGTGACACAGGAAGTAGGGGAAGCCTCTCTCTCGTGGGACCCTTGGAAGCAAATGTTAGGATAAAGTGGTTACCAAGGTAGTGACCTCATTCAGTTCCTGAAGGAAGTGACCTACCTCACTTCCTTGGTGATGGAACTCTCTGAACTTGGGATCCAGGAAGCCAGGCACTCAGAGCCAGTCCCAGTCCCAGTCCCAGTGGGTTCACTTGTTTGGATTTACCAAGGACAGAGTCAGTCTTTTTGGTACATACTGATGTGTGGATGGCTAAATGCCAGGAAAGCTCTGAAGAGGGGCCTTTCCTGAGAAAGCAGGTAGTGACTCACTGATTGATGCTGAAAACTTTACAGAGTTGGTAAAGGAGACCTGATCTGAGACAGGACAGTCCATTTCGAGGGAGCAGAGTAAGGCCCATCAGTCTGAGGACACTCTGGATAGTCACAGACCTACTTGGGGGAAGGAGGTGCCTTTGTGGGTGTGGGTGTGAATTTGTGTTTTTTTATCATGTTCTGAGAATAGGTAGGAAAGGCAGTATGTTTGGTTTGGAGTGGACTGTTTTTAGTAAGTCATTTGACAAGGCGAGTGTTTTTAGGTCTGTGTATCCCACTGTTTTCGTGGTTGTAGACAACACCTACTTCTTTCCTTAGTTCCTGTTTTCTTCCTGAATTCTGGCCACTCTCCAGAATAGGCTCATGTTTTTTTGTCCAAGATATGGACCTCCGTCGAGTTCTGTGACATGGCCATGTACTGGATAGATGAAGGGAATTGGGAGCATCTCTGAAAACTCGGATATCAGTGTGACCAGTAAAGTCTCAGTAGAGAAACCCTGCTTTGTGCCTTTTGCTTACCTACTGTTCTGTTGACCTGAATCTCAGGAAGGTCTTTTCCTCAGGCCACCAGTTTGTGAAGCCTGAAGAAAAGTGCTTTCAATTGGAAATGAATGAGCATCACCTGTGGCTCTTTGCTTAATTGCTTTGGAAAGGGATGTGTCTGAATCATCCTTTCGGCTCTGAGAGAGGCTGTGGCTTTGATTATCAGCACCTGATGGATCTAAAGAAAGATCCCATGTGTGCATCCAAAACCAAAATGGCAAAAAGATCAGTCATTGTGGATGAAGTCTCTTGCTTCCTCTGTTAGGTTCCTGACCTCCATTAAGTAAGTATAGGGATCCTTTGAGACAAATGAGTTCTTCAAAGCCCTGCAGCAGTGCTTGGGTTCTCACATGACTCCAAATCACATAAAGAATCTATACCTCACAGTCAGTAGGCTTCAAAATGAAGAAACAGAGCAGTATTACTGGCAGGCCTATTTGATCAATCCTGGTTTACAGGAAGGGTGTCCAGGAAACCCTGACTTTAGGAAAATGAGGGGCAAGGGAACTTATTTTGGACACTGTCTTGGGCTGCGCCCCTTATGGAAACCTCCAGCCAGAGGTTATGATGAATGTCTACATGGAAGAATATGAGGGCCATGTGGGAGTATTTTGGTTTTAATTGAACATATTGTTAACCCTAACCATACACTGTTCCCTCAATCTAAGTGTTCAGAAAAGCAGGGAAAGATTTGGTCTTACAATACAGGAATGCAGGGGATCTTCCACCTGCTGAAAACTTCAAAGTTCCATGCAGAAATGAACCCTGGAGAAGATGTAGGCAGCTATGAAGGATCTGAGAGAGCAAAAGGCATCTTCCATGGCAAACAGCCTGGTCAGGATGAAGGGTTGTGTCTGAATCAGATTCTCTCTTCTTAATGTAGAGGAGAGGCCTGTGTGGAGAGCTGTTCAGAGGTGACTATTGTTTCTTTACCATTCTAACTTGTGAAAGTGTCACAGGAAGTAGGGACATCCTCCATGTTATGAGACCTTAGGAAGCAAATGTTAGGACAAGTTGGTTGCCAAGGCAGTGACCTCACTCAGTTACTAAAGGAAGTGACCTCACCTCACATCCTTGTTGATGGAACTCTCCAAATTTGGGTTCCAGGAATCTAGGCACCCAGGCCCAGTCCCAGCACCAGTTCCAGTGTTCTTACTTGTTTGGATTTTCCAAGGACAGAGTCAGTCTTTTGTGGTACCTACTTATGTGAGAATGGCCAAATTCCAGAAAAATTCTGAAGAGGGGCCCTTCCGGAGAAAACAGATAGAGGCTCACTGCTGGCTCCTGACAACTTCACAGAGTTGACCAAGGAGTCCAGATCTGAGACAGGACAGACCATTTCTGGGGAACATAGTATGGCCCTCCAGTCAGAGGACACTCTGGATAGTTCCAGACCCACTTGGGGGAAGGAGGTGCCTTTGTGGTTGTGGGTGTGGGTTTGTGGTTTTTTCTTTTGTTCTGAGAATAGTTAGGAAAGGGGGTGTGTTTGGTTTGGAGTGGACTGTTTCTAGTTAGTCCTTTGACAAGGCGAGTGTTTTTAGGTCTGTGTATCCCACTGTTTTCGTGGTTGTAGACATTAGAAAAGATAATGCCTCAATGGGTGTATCCTCTCAAGGAGAAAACTTCCCAGCATTCATCCGGCACAATTTATGAATGGAGTGTGGCATGCCTTATCAATGGGCAACACCAACTATCTTCCTACGTTCCTGTTTTCTTCCTGAATTCTGGCCACTCTCCAGAATAGGCTCATGATTTTGTGTCAAATATATGTACCACTTCCAAGCTCTGTGACATGGCCATGTACTGGTAGCTGAAGGGAATGGCAAGCATCTCAGAAAACTCAGATATCAGTGTAGCCAGTAAAGTCTCAGTGGAGAAACCCTGCTTTGGGCCTTTTGATTACCTATTGTTATGTTGCCCTGAATATCAGGAAAGTCTTTGTCTCAGGCCACCCCTTTGTGAAGCCTGAAGAAAACAGTTTTCACATGGAAATGAATGGGCATTACCTTTGAGTTTACAAAAAAACCTTCACAGATTTGGCTCTCATTAAGTTAAAAATACTTTTAGATTGTATCTCAGTGTAAAAAGTAACATGGAACTGTACATATCTTATTGATAACAAGTCCAATTATAGAACACAAATGATATACATAAATCTCCAACACTCCAACATGTTTTCCTTTTAAGCCTAGAATTACCATACAACCTTAGAACACCAGCTTGATACAATGGTCTTTGCAAGCTTCTACCTTACAGACTTGTATACCTGGAAGATATGAACACATTAACACCACAATTACATTGATGTTTTTGTATTAAACAAGTTTAGATTTTAAAGAAATAACATGGCACAATTTTATAAAAACAGTACTTGTTTTACCAGCTGTTTAATTTTTTAAGATTACTTGCTCAAAACTTACACATATAACCAAGTTACACACACCTTTTTTTATTATTTACTTAAACCCTTTTAATTACTTAATCATATAGACTCTCTTATCCAGAAACACGTTTTTCCTCTATTATATCTATATCTAGAACCTTTTAGTTTCTCTTTTCCATCTACTAACCTCTTTCTGTTCACATTTCAATACAATGCTTTTCAATTTCTGAATTTAAGCAGATTATTTTATAGACATCTACATTTTATTAGGGCCTTTTTGAAAACCTAGAAAACTTATTGGCCTAATTTTAAAGACATCTTTATTTTTATCTGTTTACCCAATTTGAATTAAAACATATGAATCACGTGAATCAAAGACATTTGGATACATTTTTAAATTTTTCATGAGCGCTCCTCATCTGTCAATTGTCATATCCCTGCATGATATATGGACATACACACATACAGACATACCAACATACAACACGTAACACAAATGTAACACATAACACAATAGTAAAGGCCTTGTAGCTTTTTTCAGGTGAAATCTCCATTGCAATGCTGAAAACTCCAGAGTCGATCAAAAATAGAACTGATCAGAAAACATTAACCCATCAGCAGAATCAAGATCATGAGCTCAAAAAAAAAATTACAGAATCTAAGAAAAGCAAAAGTCCTAAAAATGATGACTGGCCAGTAATTAGTAAATACCATATTATATACTTTTTTGGTTAGGTCTAGTTTGAGTTCAGGTAAAAAGACACATTTACTCTTTTTATCTGTCTCCTGCTGAGTGCTGTAGGCTTCTTTTATTTGCATATCAAAGTAAGTCCTGGCTGAGGTCTGGAAAACTGGAAAGACTGGAATTCTGAGAAGAAACCTCACGCCTAAGGCATTTTTCTATAAGTCATAATTTCCAGGTTTGGATGTTGAAAATTTTGATGCAAGTTTAAGATGTAATTCTCAAAATTTTATTTCTTTAGATTTTTCTACACTAGAAAAACTTGCTCACACAAAACTGAAAATAGGATCATTTTTTGATAATATTAATGCCACCATCAGAAGAAGTTTCTATAGGATCATTAAGCCCCTTTCTTTGTTATGAAGTTTCTAATAGTAATAAGTTAAATTAAATTGGCTGAAAATTTTTTAAAAAGAACCACATGCTACCATGTGTATCCGAAATTAAGCTTTAAAAATTTCCAAGACTGTTGCTAATTAATGTCATTTCAATAAGCCAGACCAACGTTTTAATTTAGTACCATTTTTTAAAATCTTACACACTGATGGGAATAGATACCATATCATAATTTATTATCTCTTCCCAAGTTAATGCACTGATATATCTAGTGAAATTTTTTCAGGCTGTCTAGTTCAAAATTAAAACTCTTTATTTTTTTTTTACCCTAAGTATTTAAGTTTCCTAGCATGAACTACCTGAAATCAAACTAAACAATTGTTTAAACCCAACTTTTAACTGTAAGATAGTGAAATGCTTTAGAAACCCATTTAGATACCAGATGGTTAAAATAAAAAAAATCATTTCTAGATACACATTCACCCTAGATCATCCCCAAGAAACAATCTATAATATCAACATATTAATGCATTCATTGTCCCTTTTGTTAAGTAAACAGAGGTGGAGAAATCCTTAAAGTGCACGTAAGGAATAAGGGAGTTCCCCACAGCAAAATGGATCTGGCAGCTGCTGGGAGTCCCTTAGCCTCACCATTTACTTACAGGATTAGTTCCTCTGGTTTGCTTTGACCCCAGGCACCAGGCATATTCTATGTCTCCCAACTTTGCAGTAGTCAGCTCCCAAAAATTTCATTCTCTGCTTCAGTTGTTTTGAGTGCTAGGCTTCCCCAAGAGGGCAGAGTGGGGTTTATTTAAAGTCCCCTCTGGGGTGTCAAAATTTATGACTGAAGGCTTGGTTCCCATCCCAAAGCCAATTAATGCCAATTTAATAATGAGAACAGGGTTTTGAGAAAAGTTTAAGCGAGATATCAAAGTTCTTAGACCCCAGACATTTCCCTCTGCAGTGGGCATGCTCAATCCAACTACGGGAAGAAAAGAAATCACTGCTTCCGTAATGTTGCTTAACAAAGGGGAGTAAAGTTTATCAAAGTTCTTTAAAGCACAGCTAAGAGAGGTGAAAAGGTGAGAACAGAAAAACTGGCGGTTCTATTGACTTTTGGTCCCTCACAGGAGAAGCATTAGTTTAAAATTTAGCTAAAGTAACTTCCACATATGTAATGCAGGTTGGAACTCGGGACTCTGCATCGGACCAAACAATGCCATCACATTTAACAGAAACACAGATAAAATGACACACAAAGACCATCATGCAGCTCCCGTTTGTTCACAACCCCAAGATCTACAATCTTGTGACTCAGAGAGAATGGAGGGAAGAGGGGGAGGAGTAGAAGGTTTGAGTGATAGGATCCTGGGTGAAGGGGTCGGATTGGAGGCAGGGACCAGGAATGGCTTCAAGGAAAGAGGCATGGAATGGCTTTGTCCCATAATGAGAGTTTCTCAAACAGAGACAAGGACAATACAAACGTGACACAAACATGTACACACAGTTAACATTTAACACGAGTTCAGAAGTAAAGATTAGAACCTAGTAACTGTCAAAACCTGATGGGTTAGACCACAAAGACAGACAGTGAATTCAACCTGAGAGAAAAAAGTAGTCAGCAAGATATGATGGGTTGCCAGCAGAGTCACCTAATGTGGGCTCATTCGTCCCTCCTCACCTAATGAGAGCACATCCGTCACTCCCCGAGTCCTCCAAGGCATCCCTTGCAAGGACATGGCCTGTGGCTTTAGGACACGTTTGTCCACCACTGACAGGGGGAACTTACATTCTCCGCTGGAAGCCACTCTGCCAACCCAAACCAAAAACGGAAAAATGGAACCTGAACAAAAAGCTCTGAGTTATCACAAGGAAAAATGAAAAGAAGCGCCTTACTTACCTCCAGAGGGGTCTGTTGGTGTGTCCTTGTCCTATGCTGCGTGATTCCTGGCCAACGCACCAAATGTAAGGGTCCGGTGAACGTCGGAGGAAGAGACCACCAAGAGAACGCGGCTCATGCAACAGAAAAAGGCGTTCATTGAGGATCCAATCCAGCATGCTGGGGCTACGTGCTCACTCAAGAAGGGAGAGCAGCCCAGAGCCCCGAGCAGGGGTTGAGCAGTGCTTAAGTACACTTTTTGGGGAGGGCGGGACTTTACATATATCACAGTCTCCTTTAAGAAATCAACATACACCGCAGAAAAATCAAACAACAATTCCTAAACATGATTAGTTCATTCATTGGCAGGAACAGGTCAGGCGGGAGTGACAGGTGAGTTCTAAAGCGAGGTACACATTCAAACAGATTGGTTTAGGCCTTGCGATGCCTATGTGCCAGGCCACACAGGGTCCTAGGTTATTAAACAACCAGGCGGTCAGGGGGAATATTTACTGGGCAGTCCGGAATTGTACTACAAGCTACAGGAATTTCAGGTTTTGCATGTAGCATAGGAACTTAACAATACCTGGTCCTTTACATTTTAACTCAGGCCTTGCAGCTTAGAAACTTTACAAAACCCGGTCTTTTACACTTCAACTTTTACACTTTAATTTCAATTTATTTTACCCTTTCAGATCACTCCTGGTGCACAAGAAGGGTGTCCAAGCCACCCTGAATTTAGGCAAATGAGTGGCAAGGGAGCTTATTTGGGACACTGTCTTGGGCTGTGCCCCTCATGGAAACCTCGAGCCAGATGTTATGATGAGTGCCTTTATAGAAGAAGAGGAGGGCCATGTGAGAGTGTTTTGGTATTAATTGTGGTCATTTGTCTGACAGTTGGAAGAGATGACTGGGTCCACCTGGGCTTGAATTCTTGTGTGATTCCCCTTAGAGACTGACTTCTGGAACTGAACTCAAAGAAGTATTGCCATGAATTGTGGTGATATTTTAAGAGGTCAAGCATGAGAGTCGCCCTTGGAAACTAAGACCAAGGCCGAGGGTGGCTTTCCACAGAGCACTGGGAATTTCAGCAAAGATATCCCATGATTTTATTCTTAAAGACTTGGTAGCCATAGTTGAGAGTCAAAACACACATCTACCTCACATTGTAGACCTCAATGGGCCTGGCTATATCTAACCTTTTGGTCACTCTTTGGGAAGCCTTGCCTATGAGAGTTCTCCAGAGTTTCATTGAAATGAGCTTCCTCAACATTTAATGCTTCTTGAAACCCACAGTGCATACAAACACAATAGAAATACAAGCAGTTCAGAAGAGGCATGGTGTATAGTTGGACTTGCCTTTTGCATTATGTAGGGTAGGTGTTATAAATCTAGTTAATTTTTAATTGAAATAGTTCTCTTTGTGTTTTTAAAGTTAATAAATATGTGAATTCCTGTATCCTTTTCTCTGTAGCCTATTCATCACATGTATTTTTATATAAACATATTGAATCCTACCTGGTATCACATATACATTCTTGTGAGGTGGCTGACATGGCAGATACAAATTATGACAAGAGATCACTCCTCCTAAACGCTATTGGATCATAAAATTCAGCCTAAGGGTAACCTTTCTAGTTGAACAACATTATTCATAAATCCATGTTCAGTAAAATTAATATTTTTGGATCTGTGGACGATATATATTTCATCATGAATTTCAATTGGCATATATATTGCCACTTTATAATGTCTGTGTGTGTTTTGCTCTTTGCTTAATTGCTTTGGAAAGAGATGTGTCTGAATCAGCCTCTTGGCCATGTGTGAGGCTGTGGCTTAGATTCTCAGCACCTGATGGATCTAAAGAAAGATCCCATGGGTGCATCCAAAACCAAAATGGCCAAAAGAGCAGTTATTGTGGATGAAGACTCTCACCTTCCTCTCTAATGGCCCTGACATCCATCAAGTGAAAATAGGGATCCTTTGGGTCAAATGAGTTCTTTAAAGCCCTGCAGAGTTTAGCCCATAGGTGCTTGGGTTTTCACATGAATCCAATTTACATAAAGAATCTAAACCCCACAGTCATTTGGCCTCAAATTGAAGAAGATAAGGGGCATGTGGGAGCATTTTGTTTTGAATTGTGGTAATTTGTTTGGCGCTTGGAACAGATGACTGGGTCCACCTGGGCTTGAACGCTGGTATGATTCTCCTTAGAGACTGAATTCTGGAAGTGACATCAGAGAAGTATTGTCATGAATTGTGTTTGGATTTTACTAGGCCATGCAACCTAGATCTCAGGTATTAATTGTGGTGCAGGGAGATCTAGGTGCAGGGTGGCTTTGCCCAGAGCACTGGGAATCTCAGCCTGGATATCACATGATTTTATTCTGAAATTCTTTAAAGCCACAGTTGAGAGTCAAAACACACATGGACCTCACATTGTAGACCTCAATGGGCCTGACTTCATGTGACCTTTTGGCCACTCTTTGGGAAGACTTGCCTGTGAGTGTTCTCAAGATCTTTCATTGAAATGAGCTTCTTCAACATTTAATGGTTCCTGAATGAATTGAAACCCACATAGCCTCCAACTTTATCCTCAAAAAATGGCTTGATAAATACCATGAAACTTTTGAAATTCCCATAACCAGGTGGCACTGGAAAACTTTTGGATGTCCTGTTGCTGATCATGAGTGTATCTCACTGTGCCTTGACTGACTGGGTTTCATGAAAATTGTGTAGAACAGTGATGCCAGTATGTTGGAGCCTGTTCATTAGTGGGACTAGAGCATAGGTGTGAAGGTGTGTGATAAAACATGTGTGTTGGGGCATGTGGATCTGCCATTGGCTTCCAATTGCCTTGTGACTGACAGAGTACAGCCAGCAGACCCTTATATGTAAAGGCATCTTGTTATATGGATAGGTTTCTGGGCAATGTTCAGAATCAGGTTGCTATGGACAAAGGGGCAACCTATGTGGGACAGAATCCTGGTTGGTGCATTCTCATGCAGACTGTGTCCCTCCACACGTGACAGAACTCCCTCCAGCACTGTGTCCCAGTTGAACTCCTTGTATATCATGAAGCAAATACCAAACTCCCAGTGCACCAAGGAGTAACACCACGAAAATTGGAGCATGACCAAATGGCTTCACAGTCAACCCAGGGAGACACTTACACCCCAGTGGCCATAGTTTAACTACAAAAAGAGTATTCAGCACTGCTGCCTCATTTTCATTGGAAAATTAGAAACAATGTCCTTCAGGTCACATATTTGCACACCCAGATTTGATGGTCACACAACAAAGGAAGCTAAAGCTCCTGACAACAACATGTATTTTAAGAGCCCAACCTCAGAGAGTTTCTCAAGAAGTCTTTACACAAGCAGAGCTCAATGTTTGTGGAGTGTTTACCCTGTCCTTTACTTTTGGAAACTCCTCTACCACCTACAAGTTTGTGAACTCCTGAGCATTTTTTATTCCTGATATGTATTTACAGATTTTCTAACTTTTCTCCTCTAATTGTATCTTACTTGGAACTAAGGTAATGTCAAGGCAATCTTCTGGATGAGAGTGTGAACATTTTTGTGTAGCACATATTTGCATACCAATTAGAGTCATTTTCCATATTTCCATTCGAAATACTGAATCCTTGACACTAACGCATACCCTAATAGACTCTGACTACTACTCCTAATATGATGGAGAAAAATAACACAAACAGAATAGGAATACAAGCAGTTCAGAGGAATCATAGTGTATAGTTGGACTTGTTTTTTGCATGATTAATTGTAGGTGTTATAAATCTAGTCAATTTTTAATTGAAATAGTTCTCCATGTGTTTTTAATGTTAACAAATATGTGAATACCTATCTCCCTTTCTCTGTAGCCTATTCAGCACATGTATTTTTAAATGCACATATAGAACACTACCTGGTATCACACCTACATTTTGTGAGGTGGCTAATTTGGCAAATACAATTTGTGAGAAGTGATCACTCCTGTTAAACTCTGTTGGAACTGAAAATTTAACATAGGGGTGTGTTTCCTAGAAGAACAACATTATACATAAATACATGTTCTAAAAGAAATAATTTTGCATCTGTGGAGGATATATATTTCATGATAAATTTGATTGCTAATTTATTGTCTGTGTGTGTTTTTTTGTATATATATATATATATACATATATATATATATATATATATATATATATATATATATATATATAAATATAC
Source organism: Callospermophilus lateralis (assembly GCF_048772815.1). Lineage (NCBI taxonomy): Eukaryota > Metazoa > Chordata > Mammalia > Rodentia > Sciuridae > Callospermophilus > Callospermophilus lateralis. The sequence continues at coordinate 5,578,108 of NW_027514462.1, read as the reverse complement.
ATACACTCTCCAGATTTTTCAAAATATGAAATATATGTGTCTTATATACACTCCCTAAATTCATTCATGTTCATGTATATGGATTTATAATCAACTTTTCACAAGATCATTCTCAGAAATATTCATCCACCTGAAATACATATTGTTTCCAGTACTGAAAACTAACTTCAGTTAATGTTGCATACAAATACTAATAATTCTACAGTAACTGACCCAGTTTAACATCAATGCAAGTACATTCCTATGTGACATGATGTGTATTTTGAAATTCATTTTAATTCAACACTGGTACATTACTATTTCTTCAATTTATGCACATCATAGGATATATATTTCATCCACAAGTTAGCAAACTTATAGGCATTTGTTTCACTTTCAATCACTTCCTGCTTCAGAACACATGGATTCTTCCAGGTTTCTTGACTGGTCTTATAATGAGACTTCTTTCGAAATATATTATTTTTGATTTTTTTATCACTTTTGAAGCAAAACTGACACTCACTTCATGATAAACCATAACTATAATATCACCACTAGATGTATAACTGGTTGGAATGAATGATTTTATAACAATATAGTATTTTTTATATATTCTTTTATATCAGTTTATTCCATTATTTAAAGTGGAACCAGTTATATTATTTATTCACTATATTGTCTATTCATGCATTATCTCTATATTCATAGACACAGGGCACACCTCTTAGTACCCCCAATACTAATTTATTAGTCTTCTAAATATTGCTCCCAGAAATGGTGGAAGAAATACTCATGTCACCTGATCTACATATGCATGTTATCATAGTAATATTCTGGACACAAAATGCAAAAGTCACACGTATGATTGTACCAAAGCCTAAATGGAAACTGAACATGGATTACTAAAAACATCCATATCCAGGTTGCCTAATGCTCTCAAATGTCAATCCTATTGGTGACCACATTTTTGTTTCTTCCTAAGATTATATATTCAACCTCAAAACTATTGGAAATGTCTAGTTTTTTCACTCACTTTATACTTTGCCTGATTTCCTAATGTCTCTATTGATATCTACTTTCCTACATATTTTTTCCAGTTCAACATTGTGACTGACCCTTCACATGTGCTGACATTGACATTCACTCTCTAACCGAAACCCTATTGCTAATGAACTTTGGTCCAAATCCTATACTCTATCTTCTTCCGAAACATACTGACTATCTTCCTGATCCTATCGACTATCCCTTTTTGAGTGGATGTACTCTACTACATTCAATCATCTGAGGTACAAGGTCCTATGCCATTGTATATCGATTTTTCTGAAACATGTATGCAGAACATAATTCAAAGCTACGTGTCCCAATCTATTGCCAAATGCACTTCTGAGCTTCAAATCTTACCTAGATTTCTGTTTTCATACTTATATTTAACCACTATATTTCTATATATTGCAGGTTCCCAATAACCTTATTCATCCCGCAGAATGATTCCTAACCCAAATCGAACGTGTTATTAACCCTAACCATACACTGTTGCCTCAATCTAACATTACAAAAGAGCAGGGACAGGGCTATTCTTTCAATTAGGGATGTAGGTTATCTTCCAACTGCTGAGAACCTCAAAGTTCGATGCAGAAATGATCCCTGGAGAAGATGTAGGCAGCTATGAAGGACCTGCATGAGCAAAAGCCATCTTCCATGGCAAACAACCTGGACAGGATGAAGGGATGTGTATGCATCAGACTCTCTCTTCTTAATGTAGAGAAGATGAACCTAAGCAGGCCTGCGTGTAGAGCTGTTCCATGGTGTCTATTTTGATATACCATTCTAACTAGTCAAATTGTCACAGGAAGTAGGGGCACCCTCCAACTCATGGAACCATTGGAAGCAAGTCTTAGGACAAAGTTGTTGCCAAGGCAGTGACCTCATTCAGTTGCAATGAAAGTGACATACCTCATTTCCTTGGTGATGGAACTCTCTGAAATTGGGATGCAAGAAGCCAGGCACCAAGAGCCAGTCCCAGTCCCAGTCCCAGTGGGCTCACTTGTTTGGATTTACCAAGTACAGAGTCAGGCCTTCTTGGTACCTACTGATGTGAGGATGGCCAAATGCCAGTAGAGCTCTGAAGAGGGGCCTTTCTTGAGACAGCAGGTTGTGGCTAACAGCAGGCTCCTCGCAGAATAACAGAGTTGGCCAAGGAGACAAGATCTGAGACCAGACAGGCCATTTCGAGTGGAACATAGTATGGCCCACCAGTCAGAGGACACTCCAGATAGTTAAAGACCTATTTTTGGGAAGGAGGTGCCTTTTTGGTTGTGGGTGTGAGTTTGCGGTTTTGTTTCATGTTCTGAGAATAGGTAGGAAAGGTGGTTGGTTTGGTTTGGAGTCGACTGTTTCTAGTAAGTCTATAGACAAGGCGAGTGTTTCTATGTCTGTGTAGCCACTGTGTCCGTGGTTTTAGACATTAGAAACGAGAATGCATCAATGGAGGTGTCCTGTCTAGTAGAAAGCTTCACAGCATTCATCCTGCACAATTGATTAATGGACTGTTGCTTGCCTTATGGATGGGAAACACCTACTAACTTCCTAAGTTGCTGTTTTCTTCCTGAATTCTGGCTACTCTCCAGAATAGTATCATGGTTTATTGTCCAAGATATGTACCACCTCCAAACTCTGTGACATGGCCATGTCCTTGATAGCTGAAGGGAATGGGAACATCTCAGAAAACTCAGATATCAGTGTGACCAGTAAAGTCTCAGTGGAGAAACCCTGCTTGGCTCCATTTGCTTATCTATGTTTCTGTTGCCTTGAATGTCAGGAAGGTCTTTGCCTCAGGCCACCCCTTTGTGAAGCGTGAAGAAACAGTTTTCAAATGGAAATGAATGGGCATCACCTGTGGCTCTTTGCTTAATTGCTCTGGAAAGGGATGTGTCTTAGTCAGACACTACGCCCTGTTTGAGGCTGTGGCTAAGATTCTCAGCTCCTGATAGATCTAAAGAAGATCCCATGTGTGCATCCAAAACCAAAATGGCAAAAAATCTGTCATTGTGGATGAAGTCTCTTGCCTTCTTCTGTTTGGTTCCTGACCTCCATCAAGTGAGAATAGGGATCCTTTGGATCAAATGAGTTCTTCAAAGTCCTGCAGAACTGCTTGGGTTGTCTCATGATGCCAAATCACATAAAGAATCTATACCTGACAGTAAGTAGGCCTCAAATTGGAGAAGCAGAGCAGTATTTATGGCAGGCCGAGAGCAGTTGTGTGCAGGTGTGTGACAATACATCTGTGGTGGGGTCATGTGGATCTTACATTGGCTTCCAAATGGCTTGTGACTGACATGGTGCAGCTAGCAGAACTTTGTATGTAAAGGCATCATGTTACATGGAGAGTTTTCAGGGCAATGTTCAGAATCAAGTTCCTATGGTAAAGGGGGCAAGCAATGGGGGATAGAAGCCTGGTTGGTGCATTCTCCTGCAGACCCTGACACACCATACGTTACAGGACTCCCTCCAGCATTGTGTCCCAGTTTAACTCCTTGTATGTCATGAACCAAATACAAAACACCCACTGCAGCAGCAAGAAACACCACGAAAAGTGGAGGATGACCAAATGATTTCAAAGTCCAGACGGGGAGACACTTATCCCCCATTGGCCACAGTTTAGTTACAAAGAGTGAATTCAGCACTGCTGCCTCATGTTCATTGGACAATAAGAATTCATGTCCTCCAGGTCACAAAAATGCAGACCCAAGTTTGATGGTCTCACTACAAAGGAAGCTAAAGCTTCTGAAAACAACATATATTTCAAGTACCCAACCTCATTGTCAGTATCTCCAGAAGTGTTTAGGCCAGCAGAAATCCATGTTTGTGGAGTTTTACCCTGTCCCTAAGGTTTGGAAACGTCTCTTCCACCTCAAAGGTTGTGAACTACTGAGCATTTTCCATTCTACGTATGTATTCACAGATTTTCTAACTATTCTCCTCTAATTGTTTCTTACATGGAGCGTGGTTATTTCAAGCCATTGTTCTGAATGAAAGTGGGAATTTTTTGTGTGTAGCACGTATTTGCATACACATTGGATTCATTTTCCAATTTTCCATTTGAAATACTGAATCCCTGACACGAACCCATACCCTACTAGACTCTGACTACTAATTCTAATATCATGCAGAAAAGTAACACAAACAGAATTGAAATACAAGCAGTTCAGAGGAGGCATGGTGTATAATTGATCTTGCCTTTTGCATGATAAATGTCAGGTGTTATAAATCCAGTCTATTTTTAATTGAAATAGATCTCCATGTGTTTTTAAAGTTAACAAATATGTGAATTCCTGTCTCCCTTTGTCTGTAGCCTATTCAGCACATGTATTTTTATATGCACATATCAAATCCTACCTGGTGTCACACCTACATTCTTGTGAGGTGACTGACTTGGGAGATACAATTTGTGAGAAGACATCACTCCTCCTAAACGCTGTTGGAACTGATAATTCAAATAATGGGTCAGCTTCCTAGTAGAAAAACATTATACATAAATCCCTGTTAAGAAAATTGAATATTTTTGGATCTGTGATTGATGTATATTTCATAGTGAATTTAGATTTGCATATATGTTGCTACATTTTAATATCTGTATGTGTCTGTGTGTGTATACACACACACACACACACACACACACTCTCTCCAGATTTTTCAAAATATGAAATATATGTATCTTATTTACACTCCCTAAATTCATTTATGTTCAAGTATGTGGATTTATAATCAACTTTTCACAAGATTTTTCTAAGAAATATTTATCCACCTGAAATACATATTTGTTTCCTAGTACTGAAAACTAACTTCAGTGAATGGTACATACAAATCCTGTTGATAGCCACAGCCAAGGGTCTCCAGTAAATACCATATGTACTACTGCACAACCTAAGGCAGGCATGGTCCCTAAGCCACATGCTCGTTGTTTAAACAGAGAGGGGGAGATGTTGAGAGCCACAGCCAAAGGGGCCCCAGGAAACCTCCAGCTGCCAGCAAACTTCCAGCTGCCGGCTGATGATTGGCTCCACAGCGGCCCCAGCAACATCTAGCTGATTGGCTCCTCTGTGGTGATGCTCAATGGGATGTTTCCCTGCCCTTTCAGACAACGGAGCTGCTCATTGGTGGACTTTTTTGGCTCCGCCCATGTGACCCAGCCAATTGGCCTCAAAAGGAGGAGGCTTGTGGTTGAGGGAGAGGCTTGTGGGAAGACTGTGGTGGCAGTTGGGCTCTGAGGGTTTTTCCTGAGAAGCTGTTTTGTTTGGCTTGTGTGGTTCTAAAAATAAAGTTTGTTTCTTTTGACAATTGGCTCCTGAATTGTGCCCAGCCAGACTGATGATAATCATGTAAAATGTTGATTTTAAATCGCATACATGAACTTGAATGAATTTAGGGAGTCTATAATAAGACACATATATTTCATATTTTGGAAAATCTGGAAAATCTGGTATATATATATATATATATATATATATATATATATATATATACACACACACACACACAACAATAAAATGTAGCAATATATATGCCAATCGAAATTTATCATGAAATATATATCATCCACATATCTAAAAATATTCATTTTACTGAACATGGATTTATGTATGATGTTGTTCACTAGGAAGCTCACCCATAGTTTGAATTTTCAGTTCCATCAGTATTTAGGGGAAGTGATCTATTCTCATAATTTGTATATTCCAAAGTTAGTGAGATCACAAGAATTTACGTGTGTTACCAGGTAGGAGTCTATATATGCATAAAAATATACATGTTCTAAAGAGGCTACAGAGAAAAGGAGACAGGAATTTACATATGTGTTAACTTTGAAAACTCATGGAGAAATATTACAATGAAAAGTTGACTAGATTTATAACACATATCCTTGATAAAGGAAAAGGAAAATCCAAGTATACACCATGCCTCCTACAAAAGGCCTGTATTTCTATTCTGTTAGGTTTCTTTTTCTCCATCATTTTAGGATAGTAGTCATAGTCTAGTAGGGTATGGGTTAGTGTCAGAAATTCAGTATTGCAAATGGAAAATAGGATAATGTATCCAATGTGTATGCAAATATGTGCTACACAATAATCTTCCCACTCTCACCTAGAACAATGCCTTGACATTACCTTTGCCCCAAGTGAGACACAATTAGAGAAGAAGAGTTAGAAAATCTGTGAATACATATCTGGAATGGAAAATTCTCAGGAGTTCTCAACCTGGGAGCAGGTAGAGGAGTTTACAGAAGTAAGGGATTGGGTAAACACTCCACAACCATGGAGCTCTGCTGGAAAAAAGACTTCTGGAGAATCTGCCTCTGAGGTGTGGCACTTGAAATATATATTGTTGTCAGGAGCTTTGTCTTCATTTGTAGTGAAACCATCAAAGCTGGGTCTGAATCTATGTGACTTGGAGAACATGGTTTCTTATTTTCCAATGAACCTGAGGCAGCAGTGCTGAATTCTCTCTTTGTAGGTAAACAGAGTCCAGTGGGCCAAAGTGTCTAACCATGTGGACTGTGAAGCCATTTAGTCATCCTCCAATTTTCATGGTGTTTCTTGGTGCTGAACTGGGAGTTTGGTATTTGCTTCAAGAAATACAAGGAGTTCAACTGGGACACAGTGTTGGAGGGAGTTCTGTGACATGTGCTGGGTCAGAGTCTCCAGGAGAACTCACTAACCCGGCTTCTATCCCACATAGCTTGCCCCCTTGACCATAGCAACCTGATTCTGAACATTTCCCTGAAACCTCTCCATATAACAAGATGTCTTTGCATATAAGGGTCTGCTGGGTGCACCATGTTAGCTAAAAGCCATTTGGAAGTCAATGGCAGATCCACATGGCACCACCATAAATATTTTATCACACACCTGCACACCACAACTCTGGGCCAACTACTCCGCAGTCTCCATCTAACCGGCATCTCTGTTCTACACCACTTTCATTATACCCAATCAATCAAGGCACTGTCTGGTACACTAATGATCAGCAACAGGACATCAAAGGTTCTCCAGTGCCACCTCATCATGCGAATTTCAAAAATTTTATGGTATTTATCTAGCCATTTTACAAGGATGAAGTTGGAGGCATTGTGGGTTTCAATTCTTTCAGGAATCATTCAATGTTGAGGAAGCTCATTTCAATGAAAGTTCTGGAGAACTCTCACAGGCAAGGCTTTCCAAAGAGTGGCCAAATAGTCACATGAAGCCAGGCCAATTGAGGTCTACAATGTGAGGTCCATGTGTGTTTTGACTCTCAACTATGTCTGGCAAGTATTTCAAAATAACATCATATGATATTCTGTCTGAGATTCCCAGTGCTCTGTGGAAAGCCACCCCGGGCCTAGATCTCAGTTTCAAAGGGCGAATTTCATGGGTGGCCGCCTAAAATCCCAACACAAATCATGGCAATACTTCTCTGAGGTCAGTTCCAGAACTCAGTCTCTAAGAGGAATCACACCAGAGTTCAAGCCCTGGTGGACCCAGTCATCTTTTCCTACTGCCACATAAATGACCACAATGAAAACCAAAACACTCCCAAATGGCCCTCATCTTCTTCCATATAGACACTCATCATAACCTCTGGCTTGACGTTTCCTTGAGGGGCACAGCCCAAGACAGTGTCCAAAATAATCTCCCTTTCCTCTCATTTGCCTAAAGTCAGGGTGGCCTGGACACCCATTCTGTGAACCATGAGTGATCAAATAACCCTGACTTTAATACTGCTCTGCTTCTCCAATTTGAGGCCTACTGTCTGTGGAGTATAGATTCTTGATGTGAATTGGAGTAATGAAAAAACCCAATAACCCATTGGCTACACTCTGCAGGGTTTTGAAGAACTCATTTGACCCAATAAATCCCTATTCTCATTTTATGGAGGTCAGGAACCTTACAGAGGAAAGTGAGAGACTTCATCCTCAATGACTGCTTTTTGGGCCACTTTGGTTTTTGATGTGCCTTCTGGAATGTTACATATTTTTTTTTTTTTGGTTTTAGTGCCTTCTGGAATATTACATAATTTTTTTCTTTAGACATTATTGCCAGAGTTCCTATCTTCATCCCAGTGCAGGTGAAATCAAAGATAATACCAATCTACAGCTTCTGCAATAGCCATCCCTGTACTGCTTGCAGAACTTGCCTGGACACATTGTGAACTCACCTAAATGCATTGTGAACTATCTGTTGGTGCAGCGACTTGTGGTAGTGTTGGGGTATATTTGCTGATGATGTCATCGGTGGTACAATTTTTCCAAAAGGAGCCATCAATTGGCTTGGTGTATCTTCCTCCCTTCTGCGTGTCATGATCGTCCAGCTAAAATTTGGGGGGCCAACAGAGGTGAGGCAAAGAACCTCACCCACCCCCGCTGGTACAAAGACCTCTCAACATGTGTGGCTCTATACTGGATGGGTAGTCAGTGACGGGTAAGATCCAATTGCAATGGTACCAACTTAACGGGTAAAGACCATATGTACTATTGGACAACCTAAGGCAGGCACGGTCCCTAAGCCACATGCGTGTTGTTTAAACAGAGAGGCGAAGATGTTGAGAGCCACAGCCGAAGGGGCCCCAGCAAAATTCCTGCTGCCAGCAAACTTCCAGCTGCCGGCTGATGATTGGCTCACAGCGGCCCCAGCAACACCTAGCTGATTGGCTCTTCTGCGGTGATGCTCAATGGGCTGTTTCCCTGCCCTTTCAGACCACAAAACTGCTCATTGGGGGACTTTTTTGACTCCGCCCACATGACCCAGCCAATCGCCCTCAAGAGCAGGAGTATTGTGGGAGGCGGAGAGAGGCTCCTGTGGGAGGGAGAGGTTTTGGGAAGCCAGTGGTGGCAGTTGGGGCTCTGAAGGTTTTTTCCTGAGAGGCTGTTTTGTTTGGCATGTGTGGTTCTAAAAATAAAGTTAGTTTCTTTTGACAAGTGGCTGCTGATTGTGCCCAGCAAGACTGCGGCATTATCCTAATATTTCTACAATAACTGACCCAGTTTAACATCAATGCAAGTAGATTCCTGTGGGAGAGGACATGATGTGTATTTTGACGTTCATTTTTATGTAACAGTGGTACATTACTATTTCTTCAGTTTACGCACATCATAGTATATATATTTGATCCACAAGTTCACAAATTTATAGGCATTTGTTTCACTTTCAATCACTTTCTGCTTCAAAACACATGTATTCCTCCAGGTTTCTTGACTGGTCTTTTCATGAGACTTCTTTCCAAACACATTATTTCCGATTTCCATAATCACTTTTGAAGCAAAACTCACACATTCTTCATGAAAAACCATAATGCTGATATAACCATTATATATATTACTGGTTGGAATGAAGGATTGTATATCAATGTAAGATTTTCTGTATATTTTCAGATATCAATTCAATCCATTATTTAAAGTTAGAACCAGTTATAATATTTCTTTACAGTATGGTCTATTCATGCATTATCTCTATAATTATAGACACAGTGTACACCATTTTTACCTCCAAAAATAATTGATACGTCTTCAAAATATTGCTCTCAGAAATGGTGGAAGAAATACTCATGTCACCTGATCTACATATACATTTTACCACAGTAATATTCTGCACACAGAAAGAAGAGGTCAAACTTATGTTTGTACCAAAGCCTAAATGAAAAGTGAGCATGGATTACGGAAAACATCCATGTCCATATTGCCTAATGCTCTCAAAAGTTCATCCTATTGGTGACTACATGTTTGTTTCTTCCTAAGATTATATATTCAAACTCAACCCTGTTGAAAATGTATAATTCTATCACTCACTTTATACTTTGCCTGATATCCTAATGTCAATTGATATCTGCATTCCTACTTTTTTCCCCAGTTCATCCTTTTGACAGACTCTCCACATGTGCTGACAATTACATTCACTCTCTATCCGAAACCCTATTGCTAAAGATCTTTTCATCCAAATCTTATACTCACTCTTCTTTCAAAACCTACCAACAATCTTACTAATCCTACAAATTATTTCTTTTTGACTGGATGTTCTCTTCAACATTCAATCAACCAAGGTACAAGGAATTATGCCATTGTATATTGATTTATCTGAGACATCTGTGCAGAATATAATTCAAAGCTAAGAATCCCAGCCAAGGGTCCAATGCAATTCTGGGCTTCAAATATTACCTAGATGTCTGTTTTCATACTTATATTTCACTTATATTCTTATAAATATCTCACGTTCCCAATACCATAATTCATCCCGCAGAATGATTCCTAACCGAAATGGAACATGTTATTAACCCTGACCATACACTGTTCTCTCAATCTATCTTTACTGAAGAGCAGGGACAGAGTTGGTCTTTCAATACAGAAATTAGGGGATCTTCCACTTGCTGAGAACCTCCAAGGTCATTAAAGAAATGATCCCTGGATTAAATGTAGGCAGCTATGAATGACGTCAGAGAGCAAAAGTCATCTTCCATGACAAACAACCTGGTTAGCATGAAGGGATGGGTCTGAATCAACATTTCTTTTCTTAATGTATAGAAGATGGACCAAACCAGGCCTATCTGGAGAGCTTTTTTTGGGTGCCTATGGTTGATATACCATGCAAACTTGTGAAAGTTTCACTGGAAGAAGGGGCAGCCTCCAACTCATTGGACTTTGGAAGCAACTGTTAGGACAAATTGGTTGACAAGGCAGTAACCTAATTCAGTTCCTGAAGGAAGTGACCTACGTCACTTCCTTGGTGAAGGAATTCTCTGAATTTGGGATCCATGAAGACAGGTACCCAGAGCCAGTCTCAGTCCCAGTCCCAGTGGGCTCACTTGTTCAGTTTTACCAAGGACAGGGTCAGTCTTTCTTGGTACCTACCTATGTGAGGATGGCCAAAGGCCAGAAGAGCTCTGAAGAGGGACCTTTTCTGAGAAAGCAGGTAGTGGCTCACCACTGGCTCCTGACAACTTCACAAAGTTGGCCAAAGAGACCAGATCTGAGTCAGGACAGGACATTTCGGGAGAACATTTTATGGCCCACCAGTCAGAGGACACTCTGGATAGTCACAGACCTACTTGGGGGAAGGAGGTGCCTTTGTGGGAGTGGTTGTGGTTTTGTGGTTTTGTCACATGTTCTGAGAATAGGTAGGAAATGTGGTTTGTTTGGTTTGGATTGGACTGTTTCTAGTAAGTCGTTTGACATGTAAGTGTTTCTATGTCTGTGTATCCCACTGTGTCTGTGGTTGTAGACATTAGAAAAGAGAATGAATTAATGGATGTGTCCTGTCTAGTAGAAAGCTTCCCAGCATTCATCCTGCCCAATTGATTAATGGACTGCGGCTTGCCTTCTGGATGGGCAAAACCTTCTATCTTCCTAAGATCCTGTTTTCTTCCTGAATTCTGGCCACTCTCCAGAATAGGCTCATGGTTTTGTGTCCAAGATATATACCACCTCCAAGCTCTGTGACATGGCCATGTACTTGATAGCTGAAGTGAATGTCAAGCATCTCAGAAAACTCAGATATCAGTGTGACCAGGAAAGTCTCAGTGGAGAAACGCTGCTTTGTGTCTTTTGCTTACCTGTTCTTCTGTTGCCCTAAATGTCAGGAAGGTCTTTGCCTCTGGCCACCCCTTTGTGAAGCCTGAAGAAATCAGTTTTCAAATGAAAATGAATGGGCATCACCTGTGGCTCTTTGCTTAATTGCTTTGTAAAAGGATGTGTCTGAATCAGCCTCTTGGTTCTGTGTGAGGTTGTGGCTTAGATTATCAGCACCTGATGCATCAAAAGATAGATTCCATGTGTGCATTCAAAACAGAAATGGCAAATGAGTCTCTTGCCTTCCTCTATTAGATTCCTGACCTTCATCAAGTAAGAATCAGGATCCTTTAGTTCAAAAGAGTTCTTTGAACCCCTGCAGAAGTGCTTGGGTTTTCTGATGACTCCAAAACACATAAAGAATCTATACCTGACAGTCAGTAGGCCTCAAATTGGAAAAGCATGACAGTATTAACGCCATGCCTATTTGATCAGTTCTGGTTCACAGGAAGGGTGTGTAGGCCACCCTGACTTTCGGCAAATGAGGGGAAAGGGAGCTTATTTTGGACAGTGTCTTGGTCTGCGCCCCTCATGGAAACTTCTAGCCAGAGGTTATGATTAGTGTCTATATGGAAGAACATGAGGGCCATGTGAGAGTGTTTTGGTTTTCATTGTTGTCATTTGTGTGGCGGTGGGAAAAGATGACTGCGTCCACCTGGGTTTCAACTCTTGTGAGATTCCCCTTGGAGACTGAGTTCTGAAACTGACCTTAGAGAAGTATTGCCATGAATTGTGTTGGAATTTTCGGAGGCCACGCATGAGAGTCACCCTTGGAAACTGAGATCTAGGCCCAGGGTGGCTTTCCACAGAGCACTGGGAATCTCAGCGAGGATATCACTTGATTATATTCTGAAAGACTTGGCAGCAATAGTTGAGAGTCAAAACACACATGGACCTCACATTGTAGACCTCAATGTGGCTGGCTTTATGTGACCTTGGGCCACTCTTTCAGAAGACTTGCCTGTGAGAGTTCTCTAGAGCTTCCATTGAAATGAGATTCCTCAATATTTAATGGTTCCTGAATGAATTGAAACCCACAGTAACTCCAACTTCATCCTTGAAAAATGGCTAGAAAATACCATGAAATTTTTGAAATTTCCATGACCAGCTGGCACAGGAAAACCATTTGATGTCCTGTTGCTTATCATGAGTATACAAGACAGTGCCTGGTTTGACTGAGTTTCATGATAATGGTGTAGAAAAGATATGCCAGTAAGTTGGAGCCTGCTGAGTAGTGGGCCAAGAGCAGTAGAGTGTAGGTGTGTGAAAAAACATCTGTGGTGGGGCCACGTGGATCTGCCATTGGCTTATAAATGGTTTGTGACTGACATGGTGCAGCTAGCAGACCTTTGGATGTAAAGGCATCTTGTTGTATGGAGAGGTTTCAGGGCAATGTTCAGAATCATGTTGCTATGGTCAAGGGGGCAACTATGTGTGATAGAAGCCTTCTTGGTACATTCTCCTGCCGATCCTGACCACCACACATGACAGAACTCCCTGCAGCACTGTATCACAGTTAAACTCCTTTATTTCATAAAGTAAATACCAAACTTTCAGTGCAGCATCAAATAACATGATTAAATGTGAAGGATGATCAAATGGCTTCACAGTCCACATGGGGAGACACTTAGCCCCCAGTAGCCCCAGTTTGCCTACAAAGAGAGAATTCAGTACTGCTGCCTCGTGTTCATAGGAAAATAAAAAAAAAAAACATGTCGTCCAGGTCACATAGATGCAGACTCAGCTTTGATGGTCTCACTACAAAGGAAGCTAAAGCTCCTGACAACAACATATATTTCAAGTGCCCAACCTCAGAGGCATTTTCTCAAGAAGTCTTAAGGCCGACACAGCTCCATGTTTGTGGTATTTACCCTGTCCCTTACTTTTGGAAACTCCTCTACCACCTTCAAGGTTGTGAACTCCTGAGCATTTTCCATTCCAGATATTTATTATGAACTCAAACAACAACAAGTGCTGGCGAGGATGTGGAGAAAAGGGTACACTTGTACATTGCTGGTGGGACTGCAAATTGGTGCAGCCAAATTGGAAAGCAGTATGGAGATTTCTTGTAGAGGTGGGAATGGAACCACCATTTGACCCAGGTATTCCCCTTCTCAGTCTATTCCCTAAAGACCTAAAAAAAATGCTACAGGGACACTGCTACATTGATGTTCATAGCAGCACAATTTACAATAGCAAGACTGTGGAACCAACCTAGATGCACTTCCATAGATGAATGGATAAAAAATGAGGCATTTATACACAATGGAGTATTACTCTGCATTAAAAAATGACAAAATTTTTACAGAGAAATGGATGGCATTAGAGCAGATTATGCTAAGTGAAGCTAGCCAATCCCTAAAACCAAATGCCAAATGTCTTTTTGATATAAAGAGATTAACTAAGAACAGAGTAGGGACGAATAGAATGAGAAGAAAATTAACATTAAACAGGGATGAGAGGAGGAAGGGAAAGGGAGAGAGAAGGGAAATTGCATGGAAATAAAAGGAGACCCTCAGGGTTATACAAAATTACATACAAGAGGAGGTGAGGGAAAGGAAAAAATTATACAAGGGGGAGAAATGAATTACAGTAAAGAGGTAGAGAGAGAAGAGGAGAGGGGAGGTAAGGGGAGGGGGATAGTAGAGGTTAGGAAAGGCAGCAGAATACGACAGACACTAGTATGGCAATATGTAAATCAATGGATGTGTAACTGATGTGATTCTGCAATCTGTTTATGGGGTAAAAATGGGAGTTCATAACCCACTTGAATCACAGTGTGGAATATGATATATCAAGAACTATGTAATGTTTTGAACAAGCATAAATAAAAATTTAAAAAAAGAAAACTAACTTTGGTGAATGGTGCAAAGAAATCCTAATATTTCTACAGTAACTGACACAGTTTAACATCAATGCGAGAAGATTCCTGTGGGACATGATGTGTATTTTGATGTTCATTTTTATTCAGCACTGGTACATTACTATTTCTTCAGTTTATTCACATCATATTATAATATTTCATCCACAAGTAAGCAAATTTATCGTCATTTTTTTCAATTTCAATCACTTCCTGCTTCAGAACTCATGAATTCCTCGGTGTTCCTTGACTGGCATTTTCATGAGACTTCTTTCCAAACACATTATTTTCGATTTCCATAATCACATTTGAAGCAAAACTCACACAAACTTCATGATAAATCGTACCCTAATATTAACATTAGGTGTATAACTGGTTGTCATGAATGATTGCATATCAATATAAGATTTCTTATATATTTTCAGATATCAATTCAATCCATTATTTAAAGTGGAACAAGTTGTATTATTTATTGAAATTAAGGTCTATTCATGCATTATCTGTATATTCATAAAAACAGGGTACACCTCTTTTTACCCCCAATGCTAATTTATACGTTTTCAAAATACTGCTCCTAGAAATGGTGGAAGAAAAAATCATGTCATCTGATCTACATATACATTTTATCACAGTAATATTCTGGAAACAAAATGCAAAGGTCCCACTTAGGATTGTACCAAAGCCTAAATGTAAAGTGAACATGGATTACTAACAATATCCATGTCCATGTTGCCTAATGCTCTCAAATGTCAATCCTATTGGTGACCTACATATTTGTTTCTTCCTAAGATTAGATATTCAATCTCAACCTTGTTGAAAATGTCTTATTCTATCACTCACTTTATACTTTGCCTGATTTCCTAATGTCTCTATTGATATCTGCTTTTCTACAAATTTTCCCCAGTTCATCATTGTGTCTGATTTCTTCATATGTGCTGACATTTATATTCACTCACTGCCCGAAAAAAATTGCTAAAGAACTTTTGTTACATATCCTATACTAACTCTACTTGCTAAACATAACGACTATCTTCTTTTTTTTTTTAATTTTTTTTATTGGTTGTTCAAAACATTACAAAGCTCATGGCATATCATCTTCCATACATTTGATTCAAATGGGTTATCAGCTCCCATTTTTACCCCAAATACAAGTTGCAGAATCACATCGGTTACACATCCACATTTTTACATAATACCATATTAATAACTGCGACTATCTTCTTAATCCTACCGACAATCCCTTTTGACTGGATGTTCTCTTCAGCATTCAATCATCCAAGGTTCAAGTTCCTCTGCCATTGTATATCGATTTATTTGAGACATGTGTGCAGATAGTAATTCAAAGCTAAATATCCCAATCAATTGCCCAATGCCCTTCTGGGATTCAAATCTTACTTTAATTTCTGTTTTCATACATATGATTAACCTCGATATTCTTATAAATATCACAGGTTCCCAATACCATTATTAATCCAGCAGAATGATTCCTAACCCAAATCGAACATGAAATTAACCCTAACTATACACTGTTCACTCAATCTAACTTTACAGAAGAGCAGAGACAGATTGTTCTTACAATACAGGAATGTAGGGGATGCTCTACCTGTTAAGAACCTCAAAGGTCCATGCAGAAATGATCCCTGGAGAAGATGTAGGCAGCAATGAAGGACCTGAGAGACAAAAAGTCATTTTCCATGGCAAACAACCTGGTCAGGATGAAGGGTTTTGTCTGAATCAGCCTCTATCTTCTTACTGTAGAGAAGATGGACCAAACCAGGCTTGTGTGGAGAGCTGTTCTCGGGTGCCTAAGGTTGATATACCATTCTAAGTTGTGAAAGTGCCAAAGGAAGTAGGGGCAGCCTCCATCTCATGGGACCCTTGGAAGCAACTGTTAGGACAAAGTGGTTGCCAAGGCAGTGACCTCATTCAGTTCTTAAAGGAAGTGACCTACCTCACTTCCTTGTTGATGGAACTTTCTGAACTTGGGACCAAGGAAACCAAGCACCAGAGCCAGTCCCAGTCCCAGTCCAAGTGGTCTCATTTGTTTGGAATCACCAAGGACAGAGTCAGTCTTCTTGGTACTGACTGATGTGAGGATGGCCAAATGCCAGGAAAGATATGAACACGGGCCTTTCCTGACAAAGCAGGTAGTGGCTCACCGCTGGCTCCTGACTGCTTTACAGAGTTGTACAAGGAGACCAGATCTGAGACAGGACAGACCATTACCGGGGAACATAGTATGGCAAACCTGTCAGAGGACACTCCGGATAATCACAGCCCTACTTGGGGGAAGGAGGTGTCTTTTTGAGTGTGGGTGTGTGGTTTTGTCTCTGTTCTGAGAATAGGTAGGAAAGGAGGTTTCTTTGGTTTGCAGTGAACTGTTTCTAGTAAGTCGTTTTACAAGGTGAGTGTTTCTATGTCTGTGTATCCCACTGTGTCCGTGGTTGTATACATTAGAAAAGAGAATGCATCAATGCATGTGTCCCCTCTAGTAGAAAGCTTCCCAGCATTCATCCTGCCCAATTAATGAATGGAGTGTGGTTTCCATATCGATAGGCAACACCTACTACCTTATTAAGTCCCTGTTTTCTTTCTGAATTCTGACAACTCTTCAGAATAGGCTCTTGGGTTTGTGTCCAAGATATGTACCACCTCCAATCTCTGTCACATGGCCATGTACTGGATATCTGAAGGGAATGGCCAGCATCTCAGAAAACTCATATATCAGTGTGACCAGGAAAGTCTCAGTGGAGAAACCCTGCTTTGGGCCTTTTGCTAACCTATTGTTCTGTTGCCTTGAATCTCAGGATGTCTTTGCCTCTGGGCACCCCTTTGGGAAGCCTGAGGAAAACATTTTTCAAATGGAAATGAAGGGCATCACCTGTGTCTCTTTGCTTAATTGCTTTGGAAAAAGATGTGTCTGAATCATCCTCTTGGCCCTGTGTGAGGCTGTGGCTTAGATTCTCAGCACCTGATGGATCAAAAGAAAGATCAAATGTGTGCATCCAAAACCAAAATGGCAAATATTCACTCATTGTGAATGAATTCTTTTACCTTCCTCTGTTAGGATCCTGACTTCCATCAAGTGAGAATAGGAATCCTTTCGGCCAAGTGAGTTCTTCAAATCTCTGCAGAGGTGCTTGGATTTTCTCATGACTCAAATTCACATAAAGAATCTAAACCACAGAGTCAGAAGGCCTCAAATTGAAAAAGCCAAGCAGTATTAATGGCAGGCTTATTTGATCATTCCTGGTTTACAGGAAGTGTGTCCAGGCCACCTTGATGTTAGACAAATGAGGGGAACAGGACCTTAATTTGGACACTGACTTGGGCTGTGGACCTCATTGAAAACTCCAGCCAGACGTTATAAGGAGTGTCTATATGGAAAAAGATGAGGACCATGTGGGAGTGTTTTGGTTTTAATTGTGGTCATTTGTGTGGCGGTTGGAAGAGATGACTGTTCCACTGGGCTTGAACTCTGGTGTGATTCCCCTTAGAGACTGAGTTCTTTAACTGACCTCAGAGAAGTATTGCCATGAATTGTGTTGGGATTTTAGGAGGCCACACATGAGAGTCGCCCTTGGAACCTGAGATCTAGGCCCAGGTTGGATTTCCACAGAACATTGGGAATTTCAGCCGGGATATAACATACAATTTTTCTTAAAGACTTGGCAGCCATATTTGAGTTTAAAACACACATGGACCTCATATTGTAGATCTCAATGGGCCTGGCTTCATGTGACATTTTGGCCACCCTTAGGGAAACCTTGCCTGTGAGAGTGCTCCAGAGCTTTCATTGAAATTAGCTTCTTCACCATTTAATGGTTCCTGAATTAATTGAATCCCTCAGAGCCTCAAACTTCATCCGTGAAAAATGGCTAGAAAATTACCATGAAATTTTTGATATTTTCATGATCAGCTGGCACTGGAAATACTTTGGATGTCCTGTTTCTGATCCTGAGTATACCAGACACTGCCTTGATTGACTTTGTTTCATGAAAATGGTGTAGAACAGATATGCCAGTAAGTTGGAGCCTGGTGAGTAGTGGGCCTAGAGCAGTGGTATGCAATTGTGTGATAAAACATCTGTGTTGCGGCCATGTGGATCAGCCATTGGCTTCCAAATGGCTTGTGACTGACATGGTGCAGCCAGCAGACCCATATATGTAAAGGCATCTTGTTATATGGAGAGGATTCACTGCAATGTTCAGAATCATGTTGCTATTCTCAAGGGGGCAATCTACATGGGATAGAACCTTGGTTGGTGCATTCTCCTGAAGACCCTGACTCACCACACCTTAAAGAACTCCCTCCACCACTCTGTCCCATTTTAACTCCTTGTATTTTTTGAAACAAATACCAAACTCCCAGTGCAGCAGCGAGAAACACCACGAAAAGTGGAGGATGACCAATTGGCTTCACAGTCCACACTGAAAGACACTTAGACCCCAGTGTCCATAGTTTACCTACAAAGAGAGAATTCAGCACTGCTGCCTCATGTTCATTGGATAATAAGAAACCATGTCCTCCAAGTAACATAGATGCAGACCCAGCTTTCATGGTTTCTCTACAAAGGAACTAAATCTCCTCAGAACATCAAATACTTCAAGTGCCCACTCTTAGAGGCAGTTTCTCAAAAAGTATTTAGGCCAGCAGAGCTACATGTTTGTGGAATGTTTACCCTGTCCCTTACTTTTAGAATCTTCTCTACCACCTCCAAAGTTGTAAACTCCAGAGTATTTTCCATTCCAGATATATATTCACAGATTTTCTAACTCTTATCCTCTAATTGTGTCTTACTTGAGGAGAATGTAATGTCAAGGCATTGTTCTGGATGAAAGTGGGAAGATTTTTGTGTAGCACATATTTGCATACACATTGGATTCAATTTCCTATTTTCCATTAGAAATGCTGAATCCCTGAAACTAACATATACCCTATTAGACTCTGACTACTAATCCTAATATGATGGAGAAAAATAACACAAACATAATAGAAATACAAGCAGTTTAGATGAGGTATATTTTATAGTTGGAGTTGCCTTTTGCATGGTATAGTGTAGCAGTTATAAATCTAGTCAATTATTTGTTGAAATAGTTCTCAATGCGTTTTTAAAGTTAACAAATAAGTGAATTCCTGTCCCCCTTTCTCTGTAGCCTATTCAGCACACGTATTTTTATATGCACATATAGAATCCTACCTGGTACCACACGTACATTCTTGTGAGGTGGCTGACTTGGCAGATACAAATTGGAAGAAGAAATCACTCCTCCTAAACGCTGCTTGAACTGGTAATTCAAATGTGAGTGAGCTTCCTAGTTGAACAACATTATACATAAATCCATGTTCAGTAAAATGAATATATTTGGATCTGTGGATGATATACATTTCATGGTGAATTTCGTTTGGCATATATATTGCAATTTTTAATGTCTGTCTCTGTGTGTGTATATAAATATATATATAGATACACTCTCAGGAGTATTCAAAATATGAAATATGTGTCTTATTACACACTTCCTAAATTCATTCATATTTATGTTGTGGATTCATAATCAACTTTTCACAAGATTATTCTCAGAAATATTCATCCACCTTAAATACGTATTTGTTTCTTAGTACTGTTTCCACACCAGATATGCATTCACGGATTTTCAAACTCTTCTACCCTAATTGTGTCTTACTTGAGGTGAAGGTAATGTAAAGGCATTGTTCTGGATGAGAGTGGGAAGATAATTGTGTAGCATATATTTTTATACACATTGGATTCATTTTCCTATATACCATTGAAAATACTGAATCCTGACAATAACCCATACCCTACTATACTCTGTCTACTAATCCAAATGATGGAGAAAAACAACCCAAACAGAATAGAAATACAAGCAGTTCAGAGGAGGCGTGGGGTATAGTTGGACTTGCCTTTTTCATGATAAATGGTAGGTGTTATAAATCTAGTCAATTTTTAATTGAAATAGTTCTCCATGTGTTGTTAAAGTTAACAAATATGTAAATGCCTGTCTGCCTTTCTCTGTAGCCTATTCAGCACATGTATTTTTATATGCTTTATAGAATCCTACCTGGTATCACACGTTCATTTTTGGGAGGTGACTGACTTGGCAGATACAAGTTGTGAGAAGAGATCACTACTCTAAACGCTGTTGGAACTGAAAATTCAAACTATGGGTGAGCTTCCTAGTAGAACAACATTATACATAAATCCTTGTTCAGTAAAATAAATATTTTTGCATCTGTGGATGCTATATATTTTATGATGAACTTCGATTGGCGTATATATTCCTACATTTTAATGTCTGTGTGTGTGTTTTGTGTGTGTGTGTGTGTATATTATATATATATATATATATATATATATATATATATATATATATATATATATACACATATATATGTATATACACATATATATAATTATGAATATATATATATATATATATATATATATACTGTCCTGATTTTTAAAATATGAAATGTATGTATCTTAAATACACTCCCTAAATTCATTCATGTTCAAAAATGTGGATTTATAATAAACTTTTCACAAAATTATTCTCAGAAATATTCATCCACCTGAAATACACATTTGTTTCATAGTTCTGAAAACTAACTTCAGTAAATGGTGCTTACAAATCCTAATATTTGTACAGGAACTAACCCAGATTAACATCAATCAAGTAGATTCGTATGGGACATGATGTGTATTCTGACGTTTATTTTCATTCAACACTGGTACATTACTATTTCTTCAATTTTTACAAATCATAGGATATATATATTTCATCCACAAGTTCACAAATTTATGCGCATTTGTTTCACAATCACTTCCTGCTTCATAAAACATGTATTCCTCCAGGTTTCTTGACTGGTCTTTTCATGAGACTTCTTTCCAAACACATTATTTTAGATTTCCATAATCACTTTTGAAGCAAAACTCACACACCCTTCATGATAAACCATAACCTTAATGTGGCCATTAGATATATAACTGGTTGGAATGAATGTTTGTATGTCAATATAAGATTTCTTGTATTTTTTCACATATAATTTCAATCCATTATTTAAAGTCGGAACCAGATATATTATTTATTCAAAGTATGGTCTATTCATGCATTATCTCTATATGCACAGACAAAGGGTACACCTCTTTTTACCCCCATTACTAATTTATACGTCTTGAATATGTTGCTGCCAGAAATGGTGGAAAAATAGTCATGTCACCTGATCTACATATACGTTTTATCACAGTAATATTCTGGACAAAAAAAGCAAAGGTCACACTTAAGATTGTAGCAAAGACTAAATGAAAAGTGAGCATGGATTACTAAACATCCATGTCCAGGTTGCCTAATGCTGTGAAATGTCAATCCTATTGGTCACTACACATTTGTTTCTTTCTAAGATTATATATTCAAACTCAACCCTGTTGAAAATATCTAATCCTATCACTCACTTTATACTTTGCCTGATTTTGTAATGTCTCTATTGATATCAGCTTTCCTAACTATTTTCCCCAGTTCATCATTGTGACTGTCTCTTCACTTGTGCTGATATTAACATTCACTGTCTACCAGAAACCCTATTGCTAAACAACATTTGGTCCAAATCCTATACTCACTCTTCTTTCTAAACCTACCGAGAATCTTCCGAATCCTACCAACTATCCCTTTTGACTGGAAGTTCTCTTCTACATTTAATCATCCATGGCACAAGGACCTAAGCCATTGTATATCGATTTACCTGACACATCAGTGCAGAACATAATTCAAAGCTACGTATCCCAGTCAAGGGCCCAATGCCCTTTTGGGCTTCAAATCTTAGCTAGATTTCTGTTTTCATACTTATAATTCACCTATATATTCTTGTAAATATCGCAGTTTCCCAATACCATTATTCATCCCGCAAAAAGATTCCTAATCCAAATCGAACCTGTTAGTTAACCTAACCATACACTGTTCAGTCAATTTAACTTTACAGAAGAGCAGGGATAGAGTTGTTCTTACAATACAGGAATATAGGGGATCTTCCACATGCTGAGAATCTCAAAGGTCCATGCAGAAATGATTCCTGGAGAAGTTGTAAGCAGCTATGGAGGACCTAAGAGAGCAAAATTCATCCTCCATGGCAAACAACCTGGTCAGGATGAAGGGTTGTGTCTGAAACAGCTTCTCTCTTCTTAATGTCGAGAAGATGGACCAAACCAGGCCTGTGTGGAGAGCTGTTCCCAGGTGCCAATGGTTGATATACCATTCTAACTTGTGAAAGTGTCACAGGAGGTAGGGGCAGCCACCATCTCATGGGACCCTTGAAAGCAATTGTTAGGACAAAGTGGTTGCCACGGCAGTAACCTCATTCAGTTCCTGAATGAGGTGACCTACCTCTCTTCCTTGATGACGGATCTCTCTGAACTTGGGATCCAGGAAGCCAGGCACCCAGAGTCAGTCCCAGTTTCTTGCCCAGTGTGCTCAGTTGTTTGGAATAACCAAGGACAGAGTAAGTCTTCCTTGGTACCTACTGATGTGAGGATTGCCAAATGCCAAGAGAGCTCTAAAAAGGGGAATTTCATGAGAAAGCAGGTAGTGGCTCACCACTGGCTCCTGAAAACTTCACAGTGTTGGCCAAGGTGACCAGATCTGAGAAGGACAGGCCATTTCAAGGAAACATAGTATGGCCCATCATTCAGAGTACATTCCAATTAGTCACAGACCTACTTGAATAAAGGAGGTGTCGTTGTGGGTGTGATTGTGATTTTGTGGTTATGTCTCATGTTCTGAGAATAGGTAAGAAAGGCGGTTTGTTTGCTTTAGAGTGGACTGTTTATAGTAAGTCATTTGACAAGTGATTGTTTGTATGCCTGTGTATCCCACTGTGTCCGTGGTTGTAGACATTATAAAAGATAATGCATCAATGGATGTGTCCTGTCTAGTAGAAAGCATGCCAACATTCATCCTGCCCAATTTATGAGTGGACTGCAGGTTGCTTTAGGGACGGGCAACACCTACTATCTTCCGAAGTTCCTGTTTTCTTCCTGAATTCTGGCCACTCTCCAGAGTAGGCTCATGGTTTTGTGTCCAAGATATGTACCACCTCCAAGCTCTGTGACATTGCCATATACTGGATAGCTGAAGGGAATAGCAAGCATCTCAGAAAACTCATTTATCAGTGTGACAAAGAAAGTCTCAGTAGAGAAACCCTGCTTTGGGCCTTTTGCTTACCTATTTTTCTGTTGCTCTGAGAGTCAGGAAGGTCTCTGCCTCAGGCCACCAATTTGTGAAGCCTGAAGAAAACTGTTTTCAAATGGAAATGAATGGGCATCACCTGTGTATCTTTGCTTAATTGCTTTGGAAAGGGATGTGTCTGAATCAGCCACTTAGCCCTGTGTGAGGCAGTGGCTTAGATTCTCAGCACCTGATGGAACTAAAGAAAGATCCCATGTGTGCTTCCGAAACCAAAATGGCAAAAATATCAGTAATTGTGTATGAAGTATCTTGCCTTACTCTGATAGGTTTCTGATCTCCATCAAATGAGACTAGGGATCCTTTGGGTCAAATGAGTTCTTCAAAGCCCTGCAGAGGCTAGCCCATATGAACTTGGGTTTTTTCATTACTTTAAATCACATTAAGAATCTATACCTGACAGTCAGTAGGCCTCAAATTGGAGAAGCAGAGCAGTATTAAGGCCAGGCTTATTTTATCACTCCTGGTTCACAGGAATGGTGTCCAGGCCCAGCTGACTTTAAGCAAATAAGGGATAAGGAAGCTTGTTTTGGATACTGTCTTGTGCTGCGCCCCTCATGGAAACCTCCAGCCAGAGGTTATAATGAGTGTCTATATGGAAGAAGGTGAGGACCATGTGGGAGTGTTTTGGTTTTAATTGTGTTCATTTGTGTAGTGGTTGGAAGAAATGACTGGATCCACCAGGGCTAGAACTTTGGTATGATTCACCTTAGAGACTGAGTTCTGGAACTGACCTCAGAGAAGTATTGTCATGAATTGTGTTGCGATTTTAGAAGGCCACGCATGAGAGTCGCCATTGGAAACTGAAATCTAGGCCAAGGGTGGCTTTCGACTGATCACTTGGAATCTCAGCCAGGATATCACATGATTTTATTATGAAAGACTTGACAGGCATAGTTGAGAGTCAAAACACACATGGACCTCACATTGTAGACCTCAATGGGCTGGGCTTCATGTGACTATTTGGCTACTCTTTGGGAAGCCTTGCCTTTGAGAGTTCTCCAGAGCATTCATTGAAATGAGGTTCCTCAACATTAAATGGTTCCTGAATGAATTGAAACCCACAGTTTCTCCAACTTCATCCTTGAAAAGTGGCTAGATAAATACCCTGAAATTTTTGAAACTCCCATGACCAGGTGGCACTGGAGAACCTTTGGATCTCCTGTTGCTGATCATGAGTGTACCAGACAGTGCCTTGATTGACTGGATTTCATGATAATGGTGAAGAACAGAGATGCCAGTAAGTTGAGAATGCTGAGTAGTGGGCCCAGAGCAGTGGTGTGCAGGTGTGTGATAAAATATCTGAGGTGGGGCCATATGGATTTCCAATTGACTTCCAAATGCATTTTGGCTGCCATGGTGCATCCAGCAGAACCTTACATGTAAAGGCATCTTATTATATGGAGAGGTTTCAAGGCAATGTTCAGAATCAGGTTGGTATGGTCAAGGAAAAAGCTGTGTGAAATAGAAGCCTGGTTGGTGCATTCTCCTGCAGTTCCTGACCCACCACACGTGAAAGAACTCCCTCCAGCACTGTGTCCCAGTTGAACTCCTTGTATTTCGTGAAGCAAATACCAAACTCCCAGTGCAGCACCAAGAAACACCACAAAAATGGAGGATGATCAAATGGCTTCACAGTCCACACGGGGAGACACTTAGCCCCCAGTGGCCACAGTTTACCTACCAAGAGAGAATTCAGCACTGCTGCCTCATGTTCATTGGAAAATAAGAAACCATGCTCTCCATTCACATAGATGCAGACCCAGCTTTGATGGTCTCAATAAAAAAGAAGCTAAACCTTCTGACAACAAAATATATTTAAAGTACCCAACCTCAGAGGCAGTTTCTCAAGAAGTCTTTAGGCCGGCAGAGCTCTATGTTTGTGGAGTGTTTACCTCTTAGACCAGGATGTAAGAAAAGAACACTGACTCCAGTTAAAATCAAATTAAAGTAAGCTTATTATTTCCACTGGCTGGGCTGCCTCTCCCTCCAAAGATTGCGGGAGCAAGAGAGCAACCCCACCTTTACTACAGCCCAGGTTTGCAGCCCAGAAAGTTACACAAAAATGGGGTAACAGATAACAGAACTCTGACAAGCATCACACTAATGGGAGTTTACATTTTTTTTTTTTGCTAGCCCCAACATCAAAATTTATGAGGACCATTAGAGCCTCAGAGAGGGTCATTGTCTGGCCACAGAAGGCCAATATTTATGAGGTTTGACAAAGTAACTTCAGTGAATGGTGGATAAAAATCCTAATATTTCTACAGTAACTGACGCAGATTAACATCAATGCAATTAGATTCCTATGGGACATGATGTGTATTTTGATGTTCATTTTTATTCAACATTGGTACATTACTATTTCTGCAGTTTATGCACATTATATATAGTATGATATATAATGTTCAATCACTTCCTTCTTGAGAACACATGTATTCTTACAGGTTTCTTGACTATTCTTTTCATGAGACTTCTTTCCAAACACATTATTGTTGATTTCCATAATCACTTTTGAAACAAAACTCACACACCTTTCAGGATAAACCACAACCATAATATTACCATTAGATGTATAACTGGTTGCAGTGAATGATTGTATATCAATATGAGATTTCTTTTATATTTTCAGATATCAATTCAATCCATTATTTAAAGTAGAGCAAGTTATATTATTTACACACAGTATGGTTTATTCATGCATTATCTGCATATTCATAGACACAGGGTACACCTATTTGTACCCTCAATAGTAATTTATACATCTACAAAATATTGCTACAGAAATGGTGGAAGAAATACTCAAGTCACCTGATCTACATATACATTTTATCACAATAATATTCTGGACACAAAATGCAAAGGTCACACTTATGATTTTACCAAAGCCTAAATAAAAAGTGAGCATGGATTAATAAAAACATCCATGTCCTGGTTACCTAATGCTCTCAAAAGTCAATCCAATTTGTGACAACATATTAGTTTCTGCCTAAGGTTATATATTCAGACTCAAACCGTTGAAAATGTCTAAACAAATCACACACTTCATACTTTTACTGACTTCCTAATGTCTCTATTTATATCTGCTTTCCTACATATTTTCCCCAATTCGTCATTGTGACTGACTCTTTACATGTGCTGACATTTACATTCACTCTCTACCCGAAACCTTATTTGTAAAGAACTTTTGGTACAAATCCTATACTCATTCTTCTTTCTAAACCTACTGACTATCTTGTTAATCCTACAGACTATCCCTTTTTTATTGGATATTCTGTATGTTATTCAATCATCTAGTGTATACGATCCTATTTCTTTGTATATCAATTTATCTGAGACATCTGTGCAGAATATAATTCAAAGCAAAGTATGCTACTCAAGGGCCCAAAGTCCTACTTGGCTTCAAGTCTTCCCTAGATTTCTGTTTCCATACTTATATTTCACCTATATATTCTTGTAAATATCTCAGGTTCCCAATACCGTTATTCATCCAGCAGAATGATTCCTAACGCAAATAGAACATGATATTAACATTAACCATACACTGTTCCCTCAATCTAACTTTACAGCAGTGCAGGGATAGAGTTGGTCTTACAATCCAGGAATATAGGGGATCTTCCACCTGCTGAGAATCTCAAAGATCCATGCAGAAATTATCCCTGAAGAAGATATAGAATGCTATGAAGGACCTGAGAGAGCAAAAGTCATTTTCCATGGCAAACAACCTGGTCAGGATGAAGAGATGTGTCTGAATAAGCCTCTCACATTTTAATGTAGACAAAATGGACCAAACCAACCCTGTGTGGAGATCTCTCTCCCAGTACCTATTGTTGATATACCATTCTAACTTGTGAAAGTGTCACAGGAAGTAGGGGCAGCCTCCATCTCATGGGACCTTAGGAAGAAACTGTTAGGACAAAGTGTTTTCCAAGGCTGTGAGCTCATTCAGTTCATGAAGGAAGTGACCTACCTCACTTCTTTGTGATGGAACTCTCTGAACTTGGGATCCCGGAAACCAGGCACCCAGGGTCAGGCCCAGTAACAGTCACAGAGATCTCACTTTTTTGGATTTATCATGGAAAGAGTCAGTCTTTCTTGGTACTTACAGATGTGAAGATGGTCAAATGCCAGAAAAAATCTGAAGAGGTGTCTTCAGTGAGAATGCAGGTAGTGGCGGCTCAAAGCTGGCTCCTGACAACTTCACAGAGTGGGCCAAGGAGTCCAGATTTGAGAACAGACAGGCCATTTCGGGTGAACAAAGAATGGCTCACCAGGCAGAGGACACTCCGGTTAGTAACAGACCTTCTTGGGGGAAGGAGGTGCATTTGTGGGAATGAGTGTGGGTTTGTGGTTTTGTCTCATGTTCTGAGAATAGGTAGGAAAGTTGGTTTGTTTGGTTTGGAGTGGACTGTTTCTATTAAGTCATTTGACAAGGCAAGTGTTTCTATGTCTGTGTATCCCACTGTGTCCGTGGGTGTAGACATTACAAAAGAAAATGCATCAATGGATGTGTCCTGTCTAGGAGAAAGCTTCCCAACATTCACGCTGCCCAATTTATAAAAGGACAGAGGGTTTCCTTATTTGTGGGCAAGACCTGAAATCTTCCTAAGTTCCTGTTTTCTTCCTGAATTCTGGCCACTCTCCAGAATAGGCTCATGATTTTGTGACCAAGATAGGTACCACCTCCAAGCTCTGTGACTTGGCCATGTACTGGATAGCTGAAGGGAATGGCGAGAATCTCAGAAAACTCAGATATCAATGTTACCAGGAAAGTCTCAGTGGAGAAACCCTGCTTTGGGACTTTTGCTTACCTATTGTTCTATAGCACTGAATGTCAGGAAGGTCTTTGCCTAAGGCCACCCCGTTGTGAAGCCTGAATAAAACAGTTCTCTAATGTAAATGAATGGGCATCACCTGTCCCTTTTTGAGTAATTGATTTCGAAAGGGATGTGTCTGAATCAGCCTGTTGGCCCTGTGTGAGGCTGTGGCTTAGATTCTCAGCACCTGATGGATCTAAAGAAAGATGCCATGTGTGCATCCAAAACCAAAATGGCCAAAAGAGTACTCATTATGGATGAAGTCTCTCGCCTTCCTCTGTAAGTTTCCTGACCTCCATAAGGTGAGAATAGGAATCCTTTGGGTCAAATGAGTTTTTCAAAGCCCTTCAGAGTCTAGCCCATTGGTGCTTGGGTTTTCTCATGACCCCAATCCACATGAAGAATCTAAACCCCACAGTCAGTAGGCCTCAAATTGGAGAAGTGGAACAGTAATAATGGTAGGCCTATTTGATCACTCCTGGTTCAGAGGAAGGGTTTCCAGGCCACCCTGACTTTAGGCAAATGACGGGCAAGGGAGCTTATTTTGGACACTGTCTTGTCCAGCGCCCCTCATAGAAACCTCCAGCTAGAGGTTATGATGAGTGTCTATGTGGAAAAGATGAGGGCCATATGGGAGTGTTTTCGTTTAAATTTTGGTCATTTGTGTGGCGATTGGAAGAAATCACTGGGTCCACCTGGGCTTGAACTCTAGTGTGAATCCCTATAGAGACTGAATTCTGAAACTGACCTCAGAGAAGTATTGCCATGAGCTTTGTTGGGATTTTAGGAGCCCACACATGAGAGTAGCCCTTATAAACTTAGATCAAGGCCACAGAGCACTGGGAATCTCAGCCAAGATAATCCATGATTTTCTTCTTAAAGTCTTGGCAGCCATAGCTGAGAGTCAAAACACACATGTACCTCACATTGTAGACTTCAATTGGACTGGCTTCATGTGACCTTTTGACAACTCTTTGGGAAGCCATGCCTATGAGAGTTCTCCAGAGTTTCATTGAAATGAGCTTCCTCAACATTTAATGGTTTTTGAAAACCACAGTTCCTCCAACTTCATCCTCAAAAAAATGGCTAGATAAACACCATGAAATTTTTGGAATTCCCATGACCAGGTGGCACTGGAGAATCTTTGGATGTCCTATTGCTAATCATGAGTGTATCAGACAGTGCCTTGACTGACTAGGTTTCTTGAAAATTGTGTAGAACAGAGATGCCAGTAAGTTGGAGCCTGCAAATTAGTGGGCCTAGAGCAGTGGTGTGAAGGTGTGTGATAAAATGTGTGGTGGGGCCATGTGGATCTGCCACTGGCTTCCAAATGGCTTGTGAATGACATGGTACAGCCAGCAGAACCTTCCATGTAAAGGCATCTTTTTGTATAGGGAGATTTCAAGGCAATGTTCAGAATCAGGTTGCTATGGACAAAGGGGCAACCCATGTGGGATAGAATCCTGGTTGGTGCATTCACATGCAGACCATGACCTCCACACGTGACAGAACTCCCTCCAGCACTGTGTCCCAGTTGATCTCCTTGTATTTCATGAAGAAAATACCAAAGTCCCAGTGCAGCAGCAAGAACCACCACGAAAAGTGGAGGAGGACCAAATGGCTTCACAGTTCACACGGTGAGTCACTTAGCTCCCAGTGGCCATAGTTTAACTACAAAGAGAGTATTCGCACTGCTGCCTCATGTTAATTGGAAAATTAGAAACAATGTCCTCCAGGTCACATAGATGCAGACCCAGCTTTGATGGTCTCACTAGAAAGTAAGCTAAAGCTACTGACAACAACATATATTTCAAGTGCCCAACCTCAGAGGCAGTTTATCAAGAAGTCTTTAGGCCAGCAGAACTCCATGTTTGTGGAGTGTTTACCATGTGCCTTACTTTTGGAAACTGCTCTACCACTTCCAAGTTTGTGAAATCCTGAGTATATTCCATTCCACATATGCATTCACAGATTTTCTAACTCTTCTCCTCTAATTGTGTCTTACTTGGGGCGAAGTTAATGTCAAGGCATTGTTGTGGATGAGAGTGGGAAGATTTTTGTGTAGCACATATATGCATACACATTGGATTCATTTTCCAATTTTCCATTCGAAATACTTAATCCCTGACACTAACTCATAAACTACTAGACTCTGACTGCTAATCCTAATATGATGGAGAAAACTAACCCAAACAGAATAGAAATACAAGCAGTTCAAAGGAGGCATGGTGTATATTTGGACTTGCCATTTGCATTATGAAGGGTAGGTGTTATAAATCTAGTTAATTTTTAATTGAAATAGTTCTCCTTGTGTTTTTAAAGTTAATAAATATATAAATTCCTGTCTCCCTTTCCCTGTAGCCTATTCAGAACATGTATTTTTAAATGCACATATAGAATCCTACCTGGTATCACATGTACATTCTTGTGAGGTGGCTGACTTGGCAGATACAAATTATGAGAAGAGATCACTCCTCCTAAACCCTGTTGGATCTTAAAATTCAACCTATGGGTGAGCTTCCTAGTTGAACAACATTAAACATAAATCCATGTTCAGTAAAAGAAATATTTTTGCATCTGTGGATGATATATATTTCATGATAAATTTCGATTGGCATATATATTGGTAATTTAATGTCTCTGCATGTGTGTTTTTTGTATATATATACTCTCCAGATTTTTCAAAATATGAAATATATGTGTCTTATATACACTCCCTAAATTCATTCATGTTCATGTGTATGGATTTATAATCACATATTCACAAGATTATTCTCAGAAATATTCATCCACCTGAAATACATATTTGTTACCAGTACTGAAAACTAACTTTAGTTAACGTTGCATACAAATACTAAATTTGTACAGTAACTGACCCAGTTTAACATCAATGCAAGTAGATTACTATGGGACATGATGTGTATTTTGACATTCATTTTTATTCAACACTGCTACATTACTATTTCTTCAATTTATGCACATCATAAGATATATATTTCATCCACAAGTTAGCAAACTTATAGGCATTTGTTTCACTTTCAATAACTTCCTGCTTCAGAACACATGGATTCCTCCAGGTTTCTTGTCTGGTCTTTTCATGAGACTTCTTTCCAAACACATTATTTTCAACTTCCATAATCAATTTTGAAGGAAAACTCACACACTCTTCATGATAAATCATAATCCTAATATAACGTTTAGATGTTTTACTGGTTGGAATGAATGTATGTATATCAATATAAGATTTCCTTTATATTTTCAGATATCAATTGAATCCATTATTAAATTTGGAATCCATTATATTATTTATTCACAGTATTGTCTATTCATGCATTATCGCTATATTCATATCACAGGGTACACCTATTTGTACCCCCAATAATAATTTGTACATTTCGACACAGAAGCAATGGTCACACTTATTATTTTACCAATGTAAATGTCAGGCGAGCATCGGAGGAAGAGACTACCAGGGACTGTCTAATGCAACAGCCAAAAGTTTATGGGGGTCCAACATGCTGGGGCTCAGAGCTCCCTTGAATAGAGCAGAGAGCCCTGAGAACAGCTTAAGCAGAGCTTATATACTTTCCTTGGAGAGGGCAGGGAGGGAAGATTATTGATGGGTCAGCGCGAGTGGGCAGTTTGCGTGCAAATGGGTGAGGGAGTACATTCTGCAGTTTTGCAGTTGGTACAGAACATTCAGGGAACAAGATTAGCGAACAGTTCTCAAGATATCAACAGTGTTTTGTTAAGCATACCGTAAAACTGGAAGTGACAATTACCTATTTTATTTACCTTTCATTCCCCACTTTCTTTTGGTTACATTAAATCATAATAGTGATCATTGAGGATGTCACATTTTATGTTTGCTAGTGTGGTATATTGATTTCTGATTACCATAAGTTTAACTTGTCCAATTTGAGCTTGGAGAAAGGAAACTACACGGTTGAGCAAACAGGGTCCTACAGTTAGCAATAATGTGAGGATTATTAATGGACCGGCCAGGGCTGATAAAAGCATAGTTACCCAGGGGGACTCTGTGAACCAAGACTCAAACCACCCATTTTGGGCCTCTCTCTCTTGTTGATGCTCTTCAATGCGTCTTCTTAATTTAATCATAGATTCTTTTACAACTCCAGTATGGTAGGCATAATAACAACATTCTTCCCTCAATGCAGGACAAAGGCCCCTTCTCTCATGAAGAGGAGGTCGAACCCTCGCCTGTTCTGTAAAACAACTTCAGAGAGAGAGGTTAAAGATTCTTGTAAAGCTGTGATGGTGGTTTTTTAATATCTTTAAGTTTTGGTCTATTGCTGCTTCTAATTGGGTCATTTGTTGTGTCCCATGGATTAGGGCAGTGGTTGATGTGCCCTTCTCTGCAGCAACTACTATTCCTCATAGGATGGCTAAAGTGAAGGATACAGGTTGCCAGCGGAACCGGGTTGTATGCCCCCCTATTTGAAATTTAAATGATCCTGCCTCATGATAGAGCACTCGGGGAAACATCTGCACCATTACATAATTAATCACATCTGTTGATAATTTTATGAATAAACAATATTTAAGTATATAGAATTATACTGTTGTAGGTATGGACAAGGCAAGGCACCTAAGATAGCACCAAAGATAGGGAAACAGTCCTATTTGGTTGCAACCGGATATAGAGGGCATTGCTTCTGTTGTAATCAATTAATCCCCTGAATCCCAAGTTTAGGTAGTTTCAGAATTTTGTACCCAACATGTAAGGGAAAAGACTCAGAAATTCACAGTCTGCAGAAGTTCACAAAAAGCAGTTTTTGGTTCTGTTTTTATTTTCCTCTTCTCTGGGAAAGATAACTTATTAAGGACACCTGGGAGGGGGAGAGCTTTTTTCTTCTCTTTTATTTTCTCCCTGCCAGCTGTTACCATGGAGCCCAGTTGGTAACTTCTTTATCTTGGAAATGTAGCCATCTCTGGAAGCCTCAGCTCAAGGCCAGAGGCCTTGTTCACATATTTTGTGAAAAACTAGTAAGGGGGTGTCTAGCTTAGAAGGGCTGATTTTTCCAGCCAGTGGCCAAGTATAACAGAGCAACACGAAAAGAGGAAGTTTATCTACACTGAACTCTTTTATAAAGACTTTGTTACTGAAAGTCCTAAAGTCAGCCACGATGAAGACTTCTGGAGAAGGCCATTTAAGATTTTTCTGTGGGCCTGGTACAGAGGGGAAGACGGGGAAGGCGGGGGGTGAGAGCAGTTCTGTGGTTCTGAGAATGAGGAAAAAGAGATATAAAAGAATAATGGGAAAAGGGTTTGGGATTTTCCTGGCAACAAAACTTGAGCAATAGAACAGGTAGAGCAGATGGGAAGACGGGAATGAGTATCTAAAAAGCCTGTGAGGGACTTTAAATTCTTAGTAACCTGTTTTTAGTGATGACAAAGCAACTTTAAAGGCCATTTTCATTACATCTTGGATAGGCGTCTGAGGGCACTCCTCAGCTGGTTTGAGCTTTGGGTTAGCTGGTAAGAGGACCTGGTGGGACCCGGTGTGGGCACTGACAGGAGAAGAGAGGAGTGAGTGGGTGGAAGGGTACCTCAGTACCTGCTGCCTCAGCATGGGGGCAATGGTCTGAGAACCAGAGGAGGTTTGGGGTTTTGATCTAGTAATTGGAGGGGAGAAATCAGGTTGTTGATGTGAGAGTGACAGCAGAGAATCTGGAGCAGAAGGATCTATTGGAGAAACATATTTCGTGATGTGAGCAAAGGAGGGAAAAGGCCTACACATAGGGGAATTTTCTTCAATCCTTTTGATCACTTGCCGAAGTTGAAATAGTCACACAGAATTTGAGGATCTAGAGACCCCTCTGGGGGCCATCGGTTTTGGTTGTCTAATTGGTAATATGGCCAATGCTGTGAACTGAATTTGATGAGGAGTTTGGGTTCCACCAGGCAGCCCCTGTATGCTCACATCCCCATGACTTACGGAAGAAGACGGCTTTTCCCCCACACAGCCGTTGTTGTTTGTGGCTTTGATAGTCCACCGGGCAAACATAGTAATCTAGGCTAGCCAACCTGCATCAGGCTTGCGTGTTCCTACATCCATAATGTTTGTTTCCATTATCTATGGTACGGGAGAAATTTAATGGAATTTTAGTGGGATCCTCTTCATCAGAGATATCCCAATTGGAAAGACGTATACCCAGCTGACAAATATCTGGGTGGAGAGTTGGCCACCAGGTCCCTAAGGGGGCTGTATGTGAGACAGACCATACTTCTTGTCTAATTGGATTTGTGATCAGCCATCGCTGCTGAATGGGCTGATGATGGTTAGGACTAGTGGTGGCCAAGGGGAGAGTCTATAGCCTTATCCACATGGCAAATATGCAATTTGAAAGGGTTACCAGTCTTTTCCACTTTCAAGCCAGTGTCTGGACAGGGCACAGGCTTGAGATGAGAATTAGGATCCAGGAAGTGATTCCGTCTACCTTTACCACTGTAGGTTTTATAATTAGCACCTGGTATGGTCCTGTCCAGCGGGGTTCCAGGGATGACACCTGATGTCATCTTATGTAGATGAAGTCTCTTTTTTGATATCGATGTGGAGTCTCCTCTTCACCAGGTTGGTAGGCAGTGGCCAGCTGTTTTGACAGGTATCCCTGAGTTCTTTCAATAGCTTTAAGTTTGTCAAGCAAGGGGGTGTGGAAGGGATCGGTAGGTCTTAGAGTTGTGGTTAGGTCCTTACTGGAGGAGGGGCCCCATAGAGAATTTTATAGGAGGTGAGGTTACACAAAGAAACAGAGGGAGTATTTCTTGCATGAAACAGTGCATAAGGCAGGAGCATAGTCCAATCTTTGATGCCCTCTCTAAGCTTAATTTCGTTAAGGTCTCTTTAATGGTTCTATTAATTTTTTTAACCTGTCCTGAGCTCTGCGGTCTATAAGCACAATGTAACTTCCAATTTATCCCCAGGATCCTGGCTAACCCCTTACTTACCTGGGCCATGAACGCCGGTCCATTATCAGACCCTATTACCTTAGGTAGGCCGTATCATAGAAAAATATCTTTCAGGATTTTCTACCACCATTTGTGCCTTTTTTTTTTGTGGGGAAGGCTTCAATCCATCTTGAAAATATATCTACAAACACTAGGAGATATTGAAGTCCATACCTTGCTGGCTAAATTTCAGTAAAGTCCACTTCCCAGAATTTCCTGGTCTGGTTGCTCATAGGCGCTTTCCTACAGGAAGCTTGGAAGGGTAATTGTTCTATTGACAGAACGGACAGGGTTTTGTTACCCGTTCAGTTATGTCCTTTCGCTGTGAGTCGGTTAGTGGAAAACTCTGTTCTTGATCCTTCAGGAATGCCTGCAGTTTCTTTGGACCAAGGTGTGTGAATTGATGTACATTTTTAACGTAGTGTAGGGCTTTCTGAAATTGCAGGCTTGGCTCAGTGAAGTTGAGGAGTTCAGTGCCAGTGTCGTAAGATGTTATCAAAAGCTTGCTGGTGCTCAGGGGTCCATTGGAATTGGGCATCTCCCTTTAACAGCGGGTATAAAGGAGAAGTTAAGGACGCAAACACAGGAATCCATAACCTGCAAAACCCAGTAGTCCCAAGAAACTCTTTGTGTTGTCTGCTGCTGGCGGGGGGGTATCTGCACAACCGTTTGTTTTCTGGGCTCAGTGAGCCAACGTTTACCACCTCTAAGGGAATAGCCCAGGAAGACTACTTCTTGCTGGCAAATTTGGGGTTTTTTGGAAGAAGCTCTATACCCGAGTTGAGCAAGCTTACATAATAGTGCTTGGTTCCCAGACTCACAGTTTTCCTTGGTGTTGGCTGCAGTAGCAGGTCATCCACGTATTGAAGCTGGGTGACTTTGGGGTGCATAGTTCTGAAGTTGTTGACATCTCTGTGGAGGGCTTCATCAAAGAGAGTGGGGGAGTTTTTGAACCCCTGTGGGAGTCTAGTCCATGTTAGTTTACCATACGTTCCGGTTTCTGGGTCTACCCACTCAAAAGCAAACAGAAACTGACTGTCTTTATGCAGAGGCATGCAAAAGATAGCATCTTTATGTCCATACCATTTCTACTCAGGGTTCAGAGTGATAAGCAGATTGTACAAATTATTTACCGTGGGGTGAATGTCCTGCACTCTGTTGTTGATCTCTCTTAGGTCTTGAACGGGGATAGTCCCCAGTTCCTGGATTTTTTACTGGTAGCAGGGGAGTGTTCCAGGCCGATTGACAGGGCCTTAGGACCCTAAAGCCAGATATTTCTGAATATGGGGCCTTAACCCATCTTTAGCATTTTTGCTCAGAGGATGTTGTTTGACATTGATTGGGGAGGCTGAGGTTTTTAACTCCACTGTTCTTGGAGGTTGTTTCATGGCTAGTCCTAACCCAACAATTTTTGCCCAGGCATCTGGGTAATCTGTTATCCATTTCTGGGGTAGCTTGCCTGTTTGATCATTCTTGGGGTGTGTGAAAAGTGGATGTTCATCTTTGACTGACATTTATAAAGCCATGACTATAGGAGTTTTTAATGAAGGATTTAGAAATTTCATTTTGGGGCCTTCGGGGTTAAAAGTTGTTTTGGCCCGGAGCTTACTGAGCAGATCTCTGCCCATCAATGGGGCCAGGCATTCTGGGATTACTAGGAAGGAATGTTGGATTTTTCCTTTCCCCATGTCCATGGTCCTCTTAGTTGTCTAAGTCTGATATTTACTGCTGTTAGCCCTTTGAACTAGAGACCTTTTATTTGATAGAGGGCCCAGTGGGGCCTTAAGGGCTGAGTATACTGCTGCTGTATCCACTTCAAAGTTTATGGGGTCCCCTTCACTTCAAAAGTTACCCTGAGCTCGGGGAAGGGATCCGAGCCCCGACATTCTCAGTCAACCTCCAGAGTCAGAAAGGCTGTCTGGCGTGGCTGTCTCTTTCTAGGGCACTTTTTGGCTCAGTGTCCTTTTTCTTTACAGTAGGCACATTGATCTGAGGCCAAGGGTGGCCTCTGGTGGGGACCCAGGTATTGTTTCTTGTCTCCCTGTTTCTTAATTTCTGGCCTATTTATTGTTGTGACCAGGACCTTAGTTAATACCTTCATCTGTCTTTTTCATCTGTCATCCTCCCTTTGCTCCCTTTCATTCTCTCTGTTTCTCTCTTATAGGATACTTTCTCGGCTACCCTGAGTAAATCTCTCAAAGTCATATCTTGTAATCCATCTAAGTATTGTAACTTTCTTTTAATATCCAGATCAGCTTGCCCAATGAAGGCCATCATGACATATGTCTTTTGATCCTCTGCCTGAAGATCGAAAGGAGTATATCTCCTATACGCCTCCATAATTCTCTCTAGAAACATAGAGGGATATTCATCAGGCCCTTGAATAATCTCTCTTACCTTGGCCAAATTATTTGGTTGGCTAGCGGCCGGTTGGAAACCCACTATTAGGGCCCGGCAATAAGTGGACAGATGCTCCCTACCTTCAAAGGTGTCGGGGTCCCAGTTGGGTCAGTTCAAGGGTAAGCCGGCTTTGATTATGTTGGGAAGTTGTGTTGGTCACCCATCTGGTCCGAGGATATTTTTTTCTAGCTTCCAGAAAGTTTCTCTCTCGTTCCTCTGTCATGAAGAGAATCCCTAGGATTTGTTGGCAGTCATCCCAAGTAGGCAGGTGTGAAAACGCCAGGGAGTTCTTTGAGTTCTTTTAGCCGGGCCAGCTTTCTCCAGGGAAGGAGGGGCTGTGTGTGTGACAAGGGGGAGTCATCTGGTGGGCGCTGGGCCGGCCTAGCTTTCTCCAATGGCGGAGAGGCTGAGACAGCAGCAAAGGAATCACTTAGAGGTTGTTGGGGGTTGGTGGACGACGGCAGCGGATAAGAAGGGTAGGAGAGTCCAGTAGAGTCTTGAGACTCAGGGAGAACAGAGGTTGGAGGAGGAAGAGCAGAGGGTTTGTGAGATAGAATCATGGTGGAAGGAGTAGGAGTGGGCGCAGAGACAAAGAAAGGCTTCACCCATGTAGGAGGAGATTTGCAGAGGTCCTGCAATGTTAAGATATATGGCTGTTGATCTGGATGTCTATGTGGCCCCGGTTGAAAGACAAAATCTCTGACGTTTCAAATTAGTGGGAAGTAGATGTTTCTAGGGGCTATCCAACTCCAAAGGTGGGTCATTCTGAGGCACAGAGGGTCTGCCAGGTCCAGCAATTTACTGAAAAAGAAAGATTCTGGGCCTTGCACAGACTTTGGTCCAGTGATCAAGGGTCAGGAAGAGAGGTGTTGAAGTGCTCTGTCCCAAAATGAGAGATACACAAACAGTGAAAGAAATCACACACTACACTGACAAGACAAGACAATAAAGACAGGCAATGGATGTCCAATACTGAGGCCAGGACTGAGTAGCCGGCAAAACCTGATGGGCTGGCAATACTGAATCCGAAGCAAAATATCACTGAGTCAAGGAGACTATTGTTTCTCAATTTCCTGAGTCCTCTGGGGCATCCCCCAGGGACGTGGCCTGTGGCTCTGTGACACGTATGTCAGCCTCTGTCAGAGAGAGCTCACGCTCATCACCAATAGCCATTTTGCCAAGCCCTAACCTGAAACCTAAAACCAAAAAGAGTTCCCTTACTTACCCTGAAAAGAGCCCCTTGGGGATCTTTCATCCGCCGCTGCCGGATCTTGCTCGTGCCTCCAGATGTAAAGGTCGGGCAAGCATCAGAGGAAGAGACCACCAGAGGAATGTCTCAAGCAACAGTAAATGGTTTATTATGGGTCCAGCATTCTGGGGCTCAGAGCTCACTTGAATAGAGCAGAGAGCAATGAGAACAGCTTAAGCAGAGCTTATATGCTTTCCTTGGAGAGGGCAGGGAGGGAAGTTTATTGATGGGTCAGGGCAAGTGGGTGGTTTGCGTGCAAACGGGTGAGGGTATACATTTGCAGTTTGGCAGTTGGGGACAGCACATTCTGGAAACAAGATTAGCAAACAGTCCTCAAGACTTCAACAGTGTTTTGTTAAGCATACAGAAAAACAGTAAGTAACAAGTACCTATTTTATTAACCTTTCACCAAAGCCTAAATGGAAAGTGAGCATGGATTACTAAACACATCCATATCCAGGTTGCCTAACGCTCTCAAATCAATCCTATTGGTGACTACATATTTGTTTCTTCTTAAGATAATATATTAAACCTCAACCCTGTTGAAAATGACTAATCCTATCACTCACTTTATATTTTCCTGATTTCCTAATGTCTCTATTGATATCTGCTTTCCTACATATTTTCCCCAGTTCATCATTGTGACTGACTCTTCACATGTGCTGACATTTACATTCACTCTTTATCCGAAACCCTATTGCTAAAGAACTTTTGGTCCAAATCCTATACTCACTCTTTTTTCTAACATACCGACTATCTTCCTAATCCTAAAGACTATCCCTTTTTGACTGGATGATCTCTTCGACAAGCAATCATCCAAGGTACAAGGTCCTATGCCATTGTATATTGATTTATCTGAGACATCTGTGCAGAACATAATTCAAAGCTAAGTATCCCAATCAACAGCCCAATGCCCTTCCTGGATTCAAATCTTATCTAGATTTCTGTTTTCAAACTTATATTTCACCAATATATTCTTGTAAATATCGCAAGTTCCCAATACCATTATTCATTAAGCAGAATGATTCCTAACTCAAATGAAACATGTTATTAAGCCTAACCATACATTGTTCCCTCAAACTAACTTTACAGAAGAGCCGAGACAGAGTTTATCTTACAATACAGTAATGTAGGGGATCTTCCACCTGCTGAGAAC
The DNA here is from genome assembly GCF_048772815.1 of Callospermophilus lateralis. Classification (NCBI taxonomy): domain Eukaryota; kingdom Metazoa; phylum Chordata; class Mammalia; order Rodentia; family Sciuridae; genus Callospermophilus; species Callospermophilus lateralis. The sequence continues at coordinate 5,537,834 of NW_027514462.1, read as the reverse complement.
ATCAAAGGACCATGCAGAAATTATACCCTGAAGAAGTTGCAGGCAGCTATGAAGAACCTAAGAGGGGAAAAGTCATATTCCATGGCAAACAACAGGGTCAGTATGAAGGGATGTGTCTGAATCAGCCTCTCCTTTCGTAATGTAGAGAACTGATGAAACCATGCCTGTGTGGAGAGCTGTTTACAGGTGCCTATGGTTGATATACCATTCTAACTTGTGAAAGTGTCAAAGGAAGTAGGGGCAGCCTCAATTTCATGGGACCTTTCGAAGCAACTGTTAGGACAAAGTGGTGGCCAAGGTAGTGACCTCATTCAGTTCCTAAAGAAAGTGACCTCACCTCTCTTCCTTGGTGATCAAAAAATCTGAAATTGTGATGCAGGAAGCCAGGCACCCAGAACCAGTCCCAGTCCCAGTCCCAGTGGTCTCACTTGTTTGGATTTACCAAGGACAGAGTCAGTCTTCCTTGGTACCGACTGATATGAGGATTGTCAAATGGCAGAAGAGCTCTGAAGAGGGGCCTTTCCTGAGAAAGCAGGTATTGGTTCACCACTGGCTCCTGACAACTTCACAGTGTTGGCCAAGGAGACCAGATCTGAGAAAGGACAGGCCATTTCAGGGGAACATAGTATGGCCCACCAGTTAGAGGACACTCCAGATAGTCACAGACCTACTTGGGTTAAGGAGGTGCCTTTGTGGGTGTTCAGTGAGTTTGTGCTTTTCTCTCATGTTCTGAGAATAGATAGAAAAGGCAGTTTTTTTGGGTTGGAGTGGACTGTTTCTAGTAAGTCGTTTGACAAGGCTAGTGTTTCTAAGTCTTGAGTATCCCACTGTGTCCGTGGTTGTAGACATTAGAAAAGAGAAGGCATCAAAGGATGTGTCCTGTCTAGTAGAAAACTTCCCAGCATTCATCCTGCCTAATTGAAGAATGGACTTTGGTTTGCCTTATGGATGGGCAACACCTACTAAATTCCTAAGTTCCTGTTTTCTTCCTAAATTCGGGCCACTCTCCAGAATAGTCTCATGGTTTTGTTTCCAAGATATGTACCACCTCCAAGCTCTGAGACATGTCCATATACTTGATAGCTGTAGAGAATGGGAAGATCTTAGAAAACTCAGATATCAGTGTGACCCGGAAATTCTCAGTGGAGAAACCCTGCTTTGGTTCATTTGCTTACCTATGGTTCTGTTGTCCTGAATGTCAGGAAGGTCTTTGCCTCAGGCCACCCCTTTGTGAAGCCTGAAGAAAACAGTTTTCAAATGGAAATGAATGGGCATCACCTGTGGATCTTTGCTTAATTGCTTGTAAAAGGATGTGTCTAAATCAGCCTCTTGGCCCTGTATGAGGTTGTGGCTTAGATTCTCAGCACATGATGGATCTAAAGATAGATTGCATGTGTGCAATCAAAACAAAAATGGCCAAAATCTGTCATTGTTGATGAGTCTCTTGCCTTCCTCTGTTAGGATTCTGACCTCTATCAAGTGAGAATAGGGATCCTTTAGGTCAAATGAGTTCTTTGAAGAACTGCAGAGGTGCTTGTGTTTTCTTGTGACTCCAAATCACTTAAAGAATCTATCCCTGAGAGTCAGTAGGCCTCAAATTGGAGAAGCAGGCCTATTGGATCACTCCAGGTTCACAGGAAGGGTGACCATGCCACCCTGACTTTAGGCAAATGAGGGGCAAGGAAGATTATTTCGGACACTCTCTTGGGATGCGTCCCACATGAAAAACTCCAGCCAGAGGTAATGATGAGTGTCTCTCTGGAAGAAGGTGAGGACCATGTGGAAGTGTTTTGGTTTTAATTGTAGTCATTCGTGTGGCAGTTGGAAGAGATGACTGGATCCACCTGGGCTTGAACTCTGGTGTCATTCCCCTTAAACACTCAGTTCTGGATCAATCATCAAAGAAGTATTGCCATGAATTGTGTTAAGAATTTAGGAGGCCATGCATGAGAGTCTCCGTTGGAAACTGAGATCTAGTCCTAGGGTGGCTTTCCACAGAGCACTGGGAATCTCAGCCAGGATATCAAATTATTTTTTTCTGAAAGACTTGGAAGCCATATTTGCTAGTCAAAACACACATGGACCTCAATTGTAGACCTCGATGGGCCTGGATTCATGTGACTTTTAGGCCACTCTTTGGGAAGCCTTGCCTGTGAGAGTTCTTCAAATTTTTCATTGAAATGAGCTTCATCACCATTGAATGATTCCTGAATGATTTGAAAGCCATAGTGCTTCCAACTTCATAATTGAAAATTGGCTTGATAAATACCATGAAATTTTTGAAATTCCAATGACCAGGTGGCAATGAAGAACATTTGGATGTCCTGTTGCTGATCACGAGTGTACCAGACAGTGCCTTGATTGACTGGTTTTGATGAAAATGGTGTAGAACAGAGATCTCAATAATTTGGATCCTGCTGAGTAGTGGGCCTAGAGCAGTGGTGAGCAAATGTGTGATAAAACATCTGAGGTTGGGCCATGTGGATCTGCCATTGGCTTCCAAATGGCTTGTGACTGACATGGTGCAGCCAGCAGACCCTTATATGTAAAGGCAACTTGTTATATGGAGAGGTTTCAGTGCAATGTTCAGAATCAGGTTGCTATGGTCAAGGGGGCATCCTATGTGGTATACAAGCCCTGTTGGTGCATTCTCCTGCAGACCCTGATCCACCACACGTGACAGAACTCGCGGCAACACTCTGTCCCAGTTGAACTCCTTGTATTTCGTGAAGCAAATACCAAACTCCGAGTGCAGCAGGAAGAAACATTAGGAAAAGTGGAGGATGATAAAATGGCTTCGCAGTCCATATGGGGAGACACTTAGCCCCCAGTGGCCACAGTTTACATACAAGAGAGAATTCAGCACTGCTGCTTCATGTTTATTGGAAAATTATAAACCATGTCCTCCAGATCACAGAGATGAAGACGCAGCTTTGATGGTCTCACTGGAAAGGAAGCTAAAGATCCTCACAAAAACATATATTTCAAGTGCCCAACCTAGAGACAGTTTCTCCAGACGTCTTTAGGCAGGCAAATCTCCATGTTTGTAGAGTTTTTACACTGTCCCTTACTTTTGGAAACTCCTCTACAATCTCCAAAGTTGTGAACCCTAAGCATTTTCAATTTCAGATATGTATTCAAAGATTTTCTAACTCTTCTCCTCTAATTGTGTCTTACTTGGGGTGAAGGTAATGTCAAGGCATTGTTCTGAATGAGAGTGGGAAAATTTTTTTGTAGTACACATTTGCATACACATTGATCCATTTTCCAATTTTCCATTCGAAATACTGAATCCCTGACACTAACTCATACCCTACTAGACTCTGACTACTAATCCTAATATGATGGAGAAAAATAAACAAAAAAAATGAAAATACAAGCAGTTCAGAGGAGGCATGGTGTATAGTTGGACTTCCCTCTTGCATGATAAAGGGTCGGTTTTATAAATCTACTCAATTTTTAATTGAAATAGTCCTCCATGTGTTTTTTTTTAAAGAGAGAGTTAGAGAGGAGAGAGAGAATTCTATAATATTTATTTTTTTAGTTATCGGCGGACACAACATCTTTGTTTGCACGTGGTGCTGAGAATCGAACCCATGCCGCACGCATGCAAGGCGAGCGCACTACGACTTGAGCCACATCCCCAGCTCTCTCCATGCGTTTTTAAAGTTAACAAATATGTGAATTCCTGTCTCCCTTTCTCTGTAGCCTACTCAGCACATGTACTTTTTATATGCACATATAGATTCCTACTTGGTATCACACGTATATTTTTATGAGTTGGCTGACTTGGCAGAAACAAATTGTAAGAAGAGATCAGTCCTCCTAAACGCTGTTGGAACTGAAAATCCAAACTATGGGTTAGCTTCCTATTAGAACAATATTATACATAAACCCATGTTTAGTAAAATAAATATTTTTGCATCTGAGGGTGATATATATTACATGATGAATTACGATTGGCATATATATATTGATACTTTTTAATGAATTTTTGTGTTTTTTTGTCTATATATATATATATATATACATACACTCTACAGATTTTATAAAATATGAAATATATTTGTCTTATATACACTCCGTAAATTCATTCATGTTCATGTATGTGGATTTATAATCAACTTTTCACAAGATTATTCTCAGAAATAATCATCTACCTGAAATACATATTTGTTTCCCAGTGCTGAAAACTAACTTCAGTCAATGGTGCTTACAAATCCTAATATTTCTACAGTAACTGACCCAGTTTAACATCAATGCAAGTATATTCCTATGGGACATGATGTCTATTTTGACATTCATTTTAATTCAACACTGGTACATTACTATTTCTTCAGTTTTTGCACATCATAGGTTATATATTTCATTCACAAGTTCAGAAATTTATAGGAATTTGTTTCACTTTTAATCACTTCCTGCTTCAGAACACATGTATTCCTCCATGTTACTTGACTGGTCTTTTCATGAGACTTCTTTCCAAACACATTATTTTCGATTTCCATAATCAATTTTGAAGCTAAACCCACACACTCTTCAAGATAAACCATAACATTAATATTACCATTAGATGTATAAGTGGTTGGAATGAATGTGTGAATATCAATATAAGATTTCCTGTACATATTCACATTTCAATTCAATCCATTATTAAAGTTGGAACCAGGTATGCTATTTATTCACAGTATGGTCTATTAATGCATTATCTCTATATTCATAGACACAGTGTACACCTCTTTGTTCCCCCAATACTAATTTATACCTCTTCAAAACATTGCTCCCAAAAATGGTAGAAGAAATAAACATGTCACCTTATCTATCTATCTATCAATATATATATATATATATATATATATATATATATATATATATATATATATATTTCTTTTTTTATCACAGTAATATAATATTCTGGACACAAAAAACAAAGGTCATACTCATGATTGTATCAAAGCCTAAGTGGAAAGTGAGCATGGATTACTAAAAACAACCATATCCAGGTTGCCTAATGCTCTCAAATGTAAATCCTATTGGTGACTACATATTTGTTTCTTTCTAAGATTATATATTCAACTTCAAGCCTGTTGAAAATGTCTAATCCTATCACTCAGTTTATACTTTGCCTGATTTCCTTATATCTCTATTGATATCTGCTTTCCTACATATATTCCCCAGTTCATCATTGTGTCTGACACTTCACATATGCTGATATTTACATTCAATGTCTACCCGAGACCCTATTGCTAAAGAAATTTTGGTCTAAATCCTATACTCACTCTTATTTCTAAACCTACTGACTATCTTCCTAATCCTACTGACTATTGCTTTTTGACTCGATGTTCTCTTCGACAATTAATCATCCAAGGTATAAGGTCCTAAACCATTGTATTTCAATTTGTCGGAGACATATATGCAGAACATAATTCAAACCTAAGAATCCCACTCAAGGACCCAATGCCCTTCTGACTTCGAATCTTACCTAGATTTCTGTTTTCATACTTACATTTCACCTATATATTCTTGTAAATATCACAGGTTCCCAATACCATTATTCATGGGGCAGAGAGATTCCTAACCCCCAAAAAACATGTTATTAACCCTAAACATACACTGTTCCCTCAATCTAACTTTACAAAAGAGGAGGGACAGAGTTGGTCTTACAATACAGGAATGTAGGGGATCTTCCACCTTCTGAGAACATCAAAGGTCCATGCAGAAATGATCCCTGGAGAAGATATAGGCAGCTATGAAGGACCTGAGAGAGGAAAAGTCATCTTTTATGGTAAACAACCTGGTCAAGATGAATGGATGTGTCTGAATCAACCTCTATCTTCTAAATGTAGAGAAGATGGACCAAATCAGGCCTGTGTGGAGAGCTCTTCCCAGGTGCCTATGGTTGATATACCATTCTAACTTGTGAAAGTGTGACAGAAAGAAGGGACAGACTCCATCTCATGGGACCCTTAGAAGTTACTGTTAGGACAAAGAGGTTGCCAAGGCAGTGACCTCATTCTGTTCCTGAAGGAAGTGACCTCACTTCACTTCCTTGGTGATGGAACTCTCTGAACTTGGGATCCAGGAAGAGAGGCACCCAGAGCCAGTCGCAGTCCCAGTCCCTGTGGTCTCACTTGTTTCAATTTACCAAGCACAGAGTCAGTCTTTCTTAGTACCAACAGATGTGAGAATGGCCAAATGCCAGGAAAGCTCTGAAGAAAGACCTTTCTGAGAAAGCAGGTATTGGTTCACCGCTGGCTCCTGACAACTGCACAGAGTTGGCCAAGGAGACCAGATTTGAGATACAACAGGCCATTTTGGGGGAATATAGTATGGCCCACCATTCAGAGGACACTCCACAAAGGAGGTGCCTTTGTGGGTGTAGGTGTGTGTATGGTTTTTTCTCAAGTTCTGAGAAGATGTAAGAAAGGCTGTTTGTTTGAATTGGCGTGGACTGTTTCTAGTAAGTCCTTTGACAAGGCGAGTGCTTCTATGTCTGTGTATCCCACTCTGTCCGTGGTTGTAGACATTAGAAAAGAAAATGCATCAATGGATGTGTCCTGTCTAGGAGAAAGCTTCGCAACATTCATCCTGCCTGATTTATTAATGGACTGCAGCTTTCCTTATTGAAGGGAAACACCTGCTATCTTTCAAAGTTTCTGTTTACATCCTGAATTCTGGACACTCTCCAGAATTGCCTCATTGTTTTGTGTCCAAGATATGTACTACCTCCAAGCTATGTGATATGGCTATGTACTGGATAGCTGAAGGGAAAGGCGAGCATCTCAGAAAACTCAGATATCAGTGTGAACAGGAAAGTCTCAGTGGAGAAACCCTGCTTTGTGCGTTTTGTTTACCTATTGTTCTGTTGCCCTGAATTTCAGGAAGGTTTTTGCCTCAGACCACTCCTTTGTGAATATCAATTCAATCCATTATTTAAAGTGGAACCAGCTATACTATTTATTCACAGTATGGTCTATTCATGAATTATCTGTATATACATAGACACAGGGTACAGCTTTTTGTACAACCAATACTTATGTATATGTCTTCAAAATATTACTCGCAGAAATGGTGAAAGAAATACTCATGTCACCTAATCTACATATACATTTTATCACAGTAATATTCTGGACACAAAATGCAAAGTTCACACTTATTATTGTACTAAAGCCTAAATGGAAAGTGAACATGGATTACTTCCATGTTCAGGTTGCCTAATGCTCTCAAATATCAATCCTATTGGTGACTACATATATGTTTCTTCCTAAGATTATATATTCAAAATCAACCCTGTTGCAAATATCTAATCATATCACTCACTTTATACTTTGCCTGATTTTGTAATATCTCTTTTTTTATTGTTACGATGAGCCAATTTAGTACTTTTTTAATTTTTTTTTCATCTTTCATACATTTGATTCAAGTGAGTTATGCATTTCCATTTTTACCCCAAATACAGATTGCAGAATCACATCAGTTACACATTCACAATGTTTACATAATGCCATATTAGTGACTGTTGTATTCTGCTGACTTTTCTATCTCCTACTATCCCCCCTCCCCTCCCCTTTCATCTTCCCTCTCTACCTCATCTGTTGTTGTTCCGTTCTCTCCCTTCCCCCCCTTTCCCCTCACAACCTCGTATATGTGATTTCGTATAACGATGAGGGTTCTTTCCGTTTCCATGCAATTTCCCTTCTCTCTCCCTTTCCCTCCCATCACTTGTCTCAGTTTAATGTTAATATTTTCCTCATGCTCTTTCCCTCTGTTCAGTTCTTAATTGCTCTCCTTAAATCAAAGAAGACATTTGGCATTTGTATTTTAAGGATTGGCTAGCTTCACTTAGCATAATCTGCTCTAATGCCATCCATTTCCCTGCAAATTCCATGAATTTGTCATTTTTTAGTGCTGCATAATACTCCATTGTGTATAGATGCCACATTATTTTTTATCCATTCATCTATTGAAGGGCATCTAGGTTGGTTCCACAGTCTGCCTATTGTGAATTGTGCTGCTATGATCATTGATGTGGCGGTATCCCTATAGCATGCTCTTTTATGGTCCTCAGGGAATAGTCCGAGGAGGGCGATAGCTGGGTCAAATGGTGGTTCCATTCCCAGCTTTCCCAGGAATCTCCATACTGCTTTCCATAATGGCCGCACCATTTTGCAGTCCCACCAGCAATGTACAAGTGTACCCTTTTCCCCACATCCTCGCTAGCACATATTATTGTTTGACATCCTAATGGCTGCCAATCTTACTGGAGTGAGATGGTATCTTAGGGTGGTTTTGATTTGCATTTCTCTGACTGCTAGAGAAGGTGAGAATTTTTTCATGTACTTATTAATTGATTGTATGTCTTCTTCTGAGAAGTGTCTGTTCAGGTCCTTGGCCCATTTGTTGATTTTGTAATATCTCTATTGATATCTGCTTTCCTACATATTTTCCACTGTTCATCATTGTGACTGACCCTTCAAGTGTGCTGATATTTACTTTCACACTTTAACCCAAACCCTATTGCTAAAGCACTTTTGTTCCAAATCCTATACTCACTCTTCTTTGTTAACCTACCGAATATCTATCTAATCCTACTTACTATCCCTTTTTGACTGGATGTTCTCTTCGAATTTTAATCATAAAAGGAACAAGGTCCTATGCCATTGTATATCGATTTATCTGAGATATCTGTGCACAACGTAAATCAAAGCTAAGTATCCCAATGAAGGGCCCATTGCCCCTCTGGGCTTCAAAATTACCTAGACTTTCTTTTTTCATTTATATATTTCACCTCTATATTTTTAAAAATATCGCAGGTTCCCAATACCATTATTCATCCAGCAGAATGATTTCTAACCCAAATCAAACATTTTATTAACCCTAACAATACACTGTTCCCTCAATGTAAATTTAAAGAAGAGCAGGGACAGAGTTGGTCTTACAATACAGGAATGTAGGGGATCTTTCACCTGTTGAGAACCACAAGTTCAATGCAGAAATGATCCCTGGAGAATATGTAGTCAGCTATGGAGGACCTGAGAAAGCAAAAGTAATCTTCCATGGCAAAATACCTGGTCAGTATGACGGGATGTGTCTGAATCAGAACCTCTCTTCTCAATGTAGAGGAGATGGACCAAACCAGGCCTGTGTGGAGAGCAATTACCGGGTTCCTATGGTTGATATACCATTCTAACTTGTGAATGTTTCACAGGAAGTAGGGGAAGCCTCCATCTAATGAGACACTTGGAAGCAACTGTTAGGATAAAGTGTTTGCCAAGGCAGTGACCTCATTCAGTTCCTGAAGGAAGTGACCTCACCTTACTCCCTTGGTGATGGAACTCTCTGAACTTAGGATCCTGGAAGCCAGGCACACAGAGCCAGTCCCAGTACCAGTCCCAGTGGGTTCACTTGTTTGGAATTACCAAGGACAGAGTCAGTCTTTCTTTGTACCTACTGATGTTAGAATGGCCAAAAGCCAAGAGAGCTCTGAAGAGGGGCCTTTCCTGAAAAAGCAGATAGTGGCCCACCGCTGGCTCCTGACAACTTCATAGAGATGGCCAAGGAGACCATATCTGAGACAGGACAGGACATTTCGGGGGAACATTGTGTGGCCCACCAGTCAGAGGACACTCCATAGAGTCACAGACCTACTTAGGGTAAAAAGGTGCCTTTGTGGGTGTGGTTGTGAGTTTGTGATTTTGTCTCATGTTGTGAGAATAGGAAAAAAAGGTGGTTTGTTTGGTTTGGAGTGAACTGTTTCTCGTAAGTCGTTTGAAAAGGAGAGTGTTTCTATGTCTGTGTATCCCATGGTGTCCGTGGTTGTAGACATTAGAAAAGAGAGTGCATCAATGGATGTGTCCTGTCTAGTAGAAAGCTTCCCATTTCATCCTGCCCAATTTATGAATGGTTTGCGGCTTTACTTAAAGATGGGCATAACCTAATACATTCCTAATTTCCAGGTTTATTCATGAACTCTGTTCACTCTCCAGAATAGGATCATGGTTTTGTGTCCAACATATATACCACCTCCAAGCTCTGTGACATGGCCATGTACTGGATAGCTGAAGGTAATGGCGAGCATCTCAAAAAACTCAGATATCAGTGTGACCAGGAAAATCTCAGTGGAAAAACCCTGCTTTGGGCATTTTGCTTATATATTGTTCTGATGAACTGAATGTCAGGAAGTTCTTGCTCTGGCCACCCCTTTGTGAAACCTGAAGTAAACAGTTTTCAAATGGAAATGATTGGGCATCACCTGTGGCTCTTTGCTTAATTGCTTTGGAAAGGGATGTGTCTGAATTAGCATCTTGGCCCTGTGTGAGGTTGTGGCTTAGATTCTCAGCACCAGATGGATCTAAAGAAAGATCCCATGTGTGCATCCAAAACCAAAATGGCAAATACACCAGTCATTGTGGATAAAGTCTCGCTTTCCTCTGTGAGGTTCCTGACCTCTATCAAGTGAGAATAGGGATCCTTTTTGTCAAGTGAGTTCTTCAAAGCCCTGCAAAGGTGCTTGGGTTTTCTCATGACTCTAATTTACATAAAGAATCTATACCTCTAACTCAGTAGGCCTCAAATTGAAGAAGCGGTGCAGTATTAACGGCATGCCTATTTGATCACTCCGGGTTCACAGGAAGTATGTCCAGGCCACCCTGACTTTAGGCAAATGAGGGGCAAGGGAGCTTATTTTGGACACTGTCTTGGAATGTGCCCCTCATGGAAACCTCCAGCCAGAGGTTATGATGAGTATCTATATGGAAAAAGATGAGGGCCATGTGGGAGTGTTTTGGTTTAATTGTGGTCATTATGTGGCTGTTAAAGGAGATGCCTGGGTCCACATGGGCTTGAACTCTGGTGTGATTACACTTAGAGAGTGCATTCTGGATCTGATCTCAGAGAACTTGTGCCATGAATTGTGTTGGGATTCTAGGAGGGCACGCATGAGAGTCTCCCTTGGAAACTGAGATCTAGGCCCAGGGTGGCTTTCCACAGAGCACTGGGAATCTCAGCCAGGATACCACATGATTTTTTTTTTCTGAAAGACTTGGTAGGCATAGGTGACAGTCAAAACACATATGGACCTCACATTGTAGACCTCAATGGGTCTGATTTCATGTGACTTTTTGGCCACTCCCTGGGAAGCCTTGTCTTTAACAGTTCTACAGAGCATTCATCGAAATGAGGTTTCTCATCATTTAATGGTTCCTGTACAAATTGAAATCCACAGTGCCTCCATCTTCATCCGTGAAAAATGGCTAGATAAATACAATAAAATTATTGAAATTTCCATGACCAGGTGGCACTGGAGAAAATTTGGAAAACCGGTTGCTGATCATGAGTATACCAGACAGTGCCTTGATTGACTAGGTTTCATCAAAATGGTGTATAACAGAGATGCCAGTAAATTGGAGCCTGCTGAGTAGTGGTCCTAGATCAGAGGAGGGGAGGTGTGTGATAAAACATCTGTGGTGGGGCCATGTTGATCTTCCATTGGCTTCCAAATGCCTTGTGACTGACATGGTGCAGCCAGCAGACCCTTATATGTAATGGTATCTTGTTATATAGAGAGGTTTCAGGGCAATGTTGAGAATTATGTTGCTGTGGTCAAGGGGAAAAGCTATGTGGAATAGAAGCATTGTTGGTATATTCTCTTGCAGACCCTGACCCACCACACGTGACAGAACTCCCTCAAGCACTGTGTCCCAGGTGATCTTTTTTTTACTTCATAAGCAAATACAGCAGCAAGAAACACCATGAAAATTGGAGGATGAACAAATGGCTTCACAGTCCACACAGGGAGACACTTAGAACCCAGTGGCCACAGTTTACCTACAAAGATCAAATTCAGGACTGGTGTCTCATGTTAATTGGAAAATAAGAAACTATGTTTTACAGGTCACATAGGTGCAGACCCAGCTTTGATGATCTCAGTACAAAGGAAGCTAAAGCTCCTCATAACAACATATGTTTCAAGTGCCCAATCTCAGAGGAAATTTCTCAAGAAGTCTTTAGGCCAGCAGAGCTCCATGTTTATGGAGTGTTCACCCTGTCCCTTACTTTTGGAAACTCCTGTACCACCTTCAAGGTAGTGAACTTCTTAGCATATTACATTCCAGAGAAGTATTCACTGATTTTCTAATTCTTCTCCTCTAATTATGTCTTACTTGGGGCGAAGATAATGTCAAGCCATTGTTCTGGAGGAGTGGGAAGATTTTGTGTGGCACATATTTGCATACACATTGGATACATTTTCCAAATTTCCATTCGAAATACTGAATCCCTGACTCTAACCCCTACCATACTAGACTCTGACTACTAATCGTAATATGATAGAGAATAATAACCAAAACAGAATAGAAATACAAGCAGTTCAGAGGAGGCATGGTGTATAGTTGGAATTGCCTGTTGCATTATATAGGGTAGGAGTTATTAATCTAGTCATTTTTTTTGTTGAAATAGTTCTCCGTGTGTTTTGAAAGTTAACAAATATGTGAATTCCTGTCTCCTTTTCTCTGTAGCCTATTCAGCACATGTAATTTTATATGCACATATAGAATTGTACCTGGTATCACACGAACATTTTTGTGAGGTGACTGACTTGGCAAATACAAATTGTGAGAAGAGATCACTCCTCCTAAATGCTGTTGGAACTGAAAATTCAACCTATGGGTAAGCCTCCTAGTTGAACAACATTATACATAAATCCATGTTCAGTATATGAATATTTTTGGGTCTGTGGATGATATGTATTTCATGATGAATTTTGATTGGCATATATATTGCTAGTTTTTAATGTCTGTCTGTGTGTGTGTGTGTGTGTATATATATATATATATATATATATATATATATATATACTCTCCAGATTTTTCAAAATATGAAATATTTGTGTCTTATTTTGCACTCCCTAAATTCATTCATATTCATGTATGTGGATTTATAATCCAATTTTTAAAAAATTATTCTCAGAAATATTCATCCACCTGAAATACATATTTTTTCCTAGTACTGAAACAGTTTTCAGTAAATGGTGCATCCAAATCCTAATATTTCGGCATTGCAAGATGGCTGTGAAGACAGTGTATCACACCCAGTGTACCCTGCCACTGCGCAAGTGAATAACGAGTTAGAGCAATGAAAAACTATCTTGTTAGGATCTTACAGGAAAATGGGTGTTTACCGAAACCTAGAAGAATGATTTCCACCACCGAGGTCCGGTAATTGAGTCTCAAACACAAGCCACTTGTGCAACTGGAGATCCATTCTGATTGATCCGCGTGACCTGCCCTGTGTCTACAAATGGTGAGGCACCACCCAGAAGCGACCAGCAAGCAGGGAGAAACGTTGCTGCGGATTCTGTGGAATCCTGCTGGCTGAGCATCCACTGAGCCCCCAGCTGAATTCGGGATTTCAGACGGGAAAGTTAGCAGTACATTTCTATGCCCCAAAGCAGAAACTCCACAAAGGAAACCAACAGCCACCATCTTGGAGAGCTGAAGTAACCACCACCACTCCCTGACAGATTGCAAGAATAAAACAGGTGTGTGTTTCTCAGCTCATCTCACATACAGAGGGGAATTCGCATAAAATATCTCCTAGGCTTTTGGGGGAGGAATAATCAGAGCAAGTCTGCATAAAGACTGGGGGAAAACTAGAGGCACCTGACCTTCATCTCCCCTTCCCATCAGCGGCAAAAATGAAACTTGTCTAGCCAGTGCGGGGCGATGGGCAAGCGAAAAAAATTAAAACAATAGAGTTCCAGGGTTCCCAATAGACACCCTCCCCACCCAACAAACGGCAGACCCAGAGAACAGTTTGAGCTGCCAAGAAGCATCACTCAGGAGAAATCTGGTCTAGCAGGAGAAATCAGGACTAGCAGGATAAACCAGGGGACTAGAGGCCAGGCCCTCCTGACTGGCTGGCTGGAGAACGCCGGCCCACTGCCAGTGTGACTGGGCAACGGGAGACCACCTTCCTGCTGGCGCCAGCCCACCTGCTGACGCTATGTCTTGACGGCTGGAGAACGCGCGCCTGCCGGCGACCGAACGCGCAACTGTGTGGCAAGAGATCACCCACCAGCTGAAGACAGACCACAAGCTGCCCACGCTACTGGGTGGCTGGAGACTGCCGGCCTGCCAGCGACCGGGAGCTGAAACCAACCAGAGACAATCCAGTCCACCCACCCAATTCGGACCCTCCGGCAAGGAGCCTGGGGCCCACCACAGCAGAGAGGTGACATCACTGGAGCTCGGCCGTCAGAATTCCTTAACAGCGGAATCCACTTAAGCAGGCATAGTCTACCAACACAAAGGAGAGAAAACAGAGATATATAAACCCATAACAAATCTATGGAAGAGAGCAGAAACACAGCAATCAAATAGAGCTGGAAAATGACGTGAACAACATGAAAAAACAAGGGAAAACAAGATGTACAAACAATGAAGGACAACTTAATACTACAGGAGAACCTAGAAGCATCAGAAACAGGGATAGGGAAAAAACTTAAGTCATACCTAACTCAGATGGAAAGGAATAAGAGAGAAGACATGAGGCAGCAAGTCTAAGGATAAAAGTACATTTCGAAAATGAATTAAACAAACAAATTCAAATGGCAAAGAACAAGCTTTACCAGGAGATAGAGATCTTTTAAAAAATCATACAGTAATTCTAGAAATGCAGGAAACTATAAACCAAATTAAAAACTCAAACAAGAATATTACAAATAGACTAGATCAAGTAGAAGTCAGAACATCAGATAATGAAGACAAAGTTTGTCAACTTGAAAAGAATATAGTCAACACAGAAAACATGCTTAAATCCCATGAGCAACTATTCAAGAGATATGGGATGTCATAAAAAAAACAAAATTGGGAGTCATCGGGATAGAAGAAGGCATAGAAATTCAAACCGAATGAATGAACAACATATTAAATGAAATAATTCTAGAAAACTTCCCAGAGATGAAAGATGGAATGGATTGCCATATCCTGGAAGCCTACAGGACCTCAAACATTCAAAACCATAATAGACAAACTCCAAGACATATAATTATGAAGATAGCCAACATACAGAACAAGGAGAGAATATTAAAAGCTACGAAAGAAAGTAGGCAGATAACATTCAGGGGTAAACCAATAAGGTTAACAATTGATTTTTCATCACAGACATTGAAAGCGAGAAGATCTTTGAACAATGTATTTCAAACACTGAAAAATAATGGATTCCAACCAAGAATACTGTATCCAACAAAATTAAGCTTCAGATTTGACAATGAAATTAAGTCCTTCCTGATAAATAAAAGCTAAAAGAATTCGCAGACAGAACACCAGCACTGCAAAGCATTTTGAGCAAAATACTACAAGAAGAGGAATTGAAAAATAGTGCCCAAAACTAACAGCGGGAGGTATCTCAGTAAAGGGGTAAGAAAAAAACCAAAAAGTAAAAACTACACAAATTAAAATAAATAAATAAATAAACATGACTGGAAGTACAAATCATATTTCAATTGTAACCTTAAATGTTAAAAATCTAAACTCACCAATCAAGAGACATAGGCTAGTAACCTGGATCAAAAAAATAAATCCAACAATATGCTGCCTTCGAGAGACTCATATGAAAGGTAAAGACATACACAGGCTGAAAGTGAAAGGTTGGGAAAAATCATACCACTCATATGGCCCTCGGAAGCAAGCAGGAGTGGCCATACTCATATCATATAAAATCAACTTCAAACCTACATTAATCAAAAGGGATAAAGTAGGACACTATATATTGTTAAAAGGAACCATCCACCAACAAGACATAACAATTATCAATTGGTATGCACCAAACAATTGAGCTGCAATGCTCATAAAACAAACTCGCCTCAAGTTCAAGAGTCAAATAGACTACAACACAATAATTATGGGTGACTTCAACACACCGCTCTCGCCATTAGACAGATCCTCTATAAAAAACTGAATAAAGAAACTATAGAATTCAACAGCACAATCAATAACCTTGACGTAACCGACATATATAGAATACATCAAACATCATCAAGTGGATACACTTTATTCTCAGCAGCACATGGATCCTACTCCAAGTTAGACCATATATTATGCCATTGGGCAACTCTTAGTAAATATAAAGGCGTGGAGAAAATACCATGCACCATATCTGATCATAATGGAATGAAACTGGAAATCAATGATAAAAGAAGGAAGGAAAAATCCTACATCACATGGAAAATGAACAATATTCTACTGAATGATCAATGGGTTACAGAAGACATAAAGGAGGAGATAAAAATATTTTTAGAATCAAATGACAATACAGATACATCGTACTGGAATCTATGGGACACAAAGAAGGCAGTTTTAAGAGCGAAATTCATTTCTTGGAGTTCTTTCCTCAAAAAAAGAATAAAACAACAAATAAATAAACTCACAGTACACATCAAAAACCTAGAAAAGGAAGAGCAAAACAACAGCAAATGTAGTAGAAGACAAGAAATAATTAAAATTAGAGCAGAAATCAACGAAATTGAAACAAAAAAAATCATTGAAAAAATTGATAAAACTAAAAGTTGGTTCTTTGAAAAAATAAATAAGATTTACAGGCCCTTAGCCATGCTAAGGATGAGAAGAAGAGAGACAACTGAAATTACTAACATATGGAATGAAAAAGACAATATCACAACAGACAGTACACAAATACAGAAGATAATTAGAAAGTATTTTGAAACCCTATATTCCAATAAAATAGAAGATAGTTAAAATATCGACAAATTTCTTAAGTCATACGATCTGCCCAGATTCAGACAGGAAGACACACACAATTTAAACAGACCAAAAACAAAGGAAGAAATAGAAGAAGCCATCAAAATACTACCAACCAAAAAAAGCCCTGGACCTGATGGGTATAGAGCAGAGTTCAAAAAAACCTTCAAAGAAGAATTAGTACCAATACTTTTCAAGCTATATCAAGAAATAGAAAAATAAGGAGCGCTTCCAAATTCATTCTCGGAGTCCAAAATCACCCTGATCCCAAAACCAGACAAAGACACTTCAAAAAAGAAAACTACAACCAATATCTCTAATGAACTTGGATGCAAAAATTCTCAATGAAATCCGTGTGAATTGAATCCAAAAGCATATCAAAATAGTTGTGCACCATGATCAAGTAGGATTCTTCCCTGGAATGCAAGGCTGGTTCAATATACGGAAATCAATAAATGCTATTCACCACATCAATAGACTTAAGGACAAGAACCATATGATCATCTCGATAGATGTAGTAAAAACATTCGACACAGTTCAGCATGCCTTTATGTTCAAAACACTAGAAAAACTAGAAATAACAGGAACTTACCTCAACATTGTAAAAGCTATATATGCTAAACCTCAGGCTAGGATCATCCTAAATGGAGAAAACTGAAGGCATTCCCTCTGAAATCTGGAACAAGACAGGGATGCCCTCTATCACCACGTCTATTCAATTTAGTTCTTGAAATACTAGCCAGAGAAATTAGACAGACAAAAGAAATTAAAGGCATAAAAATAGGAAAAGAAGAACTTGAATTATCGCTATTTGTGGATGACATGGTAATATATTTAACAGACCCAAAAGGGTCTACAAAGAAACTGCTAGAGTTAATAAATGAAGGATATAAAACCAACACGCATAAATCAAAGGCATTCCTGTATATCAGCAACAAAACTTCTGAAATTGAAATGAGGAAAACCACTCCATTCACAATATCCTCAAAGAAAATAAGATACTTGGAAATCAACCTAACAAAAGAGGTGAAAACCACAGAACCCTAAAGAGAGAGATAGAAAAAGATCTTAGAAGATGGAAAAATGTACCCTGTTCATGGATAGGCAGAACTAAATTCATCAAAATGGCGAAATTACCCAAAGTTCTATACAGGTTTAACGCAATGCCAATCAAAATCCCAATGGCATTTCTTGTAGAAATGATAAAGCAATCATGAAATTCATATAGAAAAACAAAAGACACAGAATAGCAAAAGAAATTCTAAGCAGGAAGTGTGAATCGGGAGGTATAGCGATACCAGAGTTCAAACTTTACTACAAAGCAATAGTAACAAAAACAGTGTGGTACTGGTATGAAAACAGGCAGGTGGACAAATGGTATAGAATGGAGGACAGAGAAACCAATCCACAAAATTACAACTTTCTTATATTTGATAAAGTGGCTATAAACATGCAATGGATGAAGGATAGCATCTTCAACAAATGGTGCAGGGAAAATTAGAAATCCATATGCAACAAAATGAAACTGAATCCCGTTTTCTCACCATGCACAAAAGTTAAATCAAAATAGATCAAGGAGCTAGATATCAAATCAGAGACACTGCGTCTCATAGAAGAAAAAGTTGGCTACGATCTATATACTGTGGGGTCAGGCTCCAAATTCTTTAATAAGACATCAATAGCCCAAGAGTTAATAACAAGAAAAAAACAAATGGGACTTACTTAAACTAAAAAGTTTTTTTCTCAAGAAGAGAAACAATAAGAGAAGTAAATAGAGAGCCTACATCCTGGGAACAAATTTTTACCCCTCACACTTCAGATAGAGCCCTAATATGCAGAATATACAAAGAACTCAAAATATTAAACAATAAGATAACAAATAACCCAATCAACAAATGGGCCGAGGACCTAATCAGACACTTCACAGAGGAGGACATACAATCAATCAACAAGTACATGAAAAAATGCTCACCATCTCTAGCAGTCTGAGAAATGCAAATCAAAACCACCTTAAGATACCATCTTACTCCAGTAAGATGAGCAGCCATTATGAAGTCAAACAACAATAAGTGTTGGCGAGGATGTGGGGAAAAGTGTACACTTGTACACTGCTGGTGGGACTGCAAATTGGTGAGGCCAATTTTGAAAGAAGTATGGATATTCCTGGGAAAGCTGGAAATGGATCCACCATTTGACCCAGCTATCACCCTTCTTGGACTGTTCCCTGAGGATCTTAAAAGAGCGTACTATAGGGATACTGCCACATCAATGATCATAGCGGCACAATTCACAATAGCTAGACTGTGGAACCAACTTAGATGCCCTTCAATAGATTAATGGATAAAAAAATGTGGCATCTATACACAATGGAGTATTACACAGCACAAAAATGACAAAATCATAGAATTTGCAGGGAAATGGATGGCATTAGAGCATATTATGTTAAGCGAAGCTAACCAGTCCTTAAAAAATAAATGCCAAATGTCTTCTCTGATATAAAGAGAGCAAATAAGAGCAGAACAGGGAGGAAGAGCATGAGGAAAATATTAACATTAAACAAAGACGAATGGGGGGAAAGAAAGGGAGAGAGAAGGGAAAGCTTATGAAAATTGTAGGAGACCCTCAATGTTACACAAAATCGCATATAAAATGTTGTGAGGGGAAGTGGGGGGGAAACAATGGAGAGAATTGAACAATAGCAGATGAGGTAGAGAGGGAAGATGGGAGGGGAGGAGAGGGTGGATAGTAGGGGATAGGAAAGGTAGCAGAATACAACAGTCACTAATATGCCATTATGTAAAAGTGTGAATGTGTAACCGATGTGATTCTACAATTCGTATTTGGGGAAAAAATGGGAGTTCATAACCCAATTGAGTCAAATGTATGAAAGATGATATATCTTGAGCTTTGTAATGTTTTGAACAACCAATAAAAATAAATAAATAAATAAATAAAGGTTTCAAATTTAGTGGGAAGAAATCAGCTAAAAATGGGTTCAGATGTATTCATTTTGCTATGCAGAAACTTTGTTTTGTGTAGTTGTAAATATCACAAATTTATTTTACCAGAAAATGCACATAAATTGAGATGAAAGGATAATTCACCTATCTTCATGAAAAATTCATAGCATTTTCTACACTTTTCATACTTCATTTTTTTCGTGAATATTTTGACATGGACAAGGTCTAGTCTTAGGCTATTCTTCCAGAATACTACCTCATCTGACAAGTTCGTACAATGTGCTGGATTGTTCTTTTCATCTTTTATTTAATAGTTTCTAGCTGATAATGTGTATTTTTCTTATCTTTATTTGGACATTATCTTTG
The DNA here is from genome assembly GCF_048772815.1 of Callospermophilus lateralis. Lineage (NCBI taxonomy): Eukaryota > Metazoa > Chordata > Mammalia > Rodentia > Sciuridae > Callospermophilus > Callospermophilus lateralis. Next base: position 5,517,754 of record NW_027514462.1, on the reverse strand, counting down.
CATTTTATGTTTTACTGGGGAAGAGACTCATCAAAAGCTCTTTATTATAAGTATCAACAATCAAACATTTAGAGCATGCAATTATTCTTAATTTTGCATGAAAATAAATTTGTACCATTTTTCTTATAAAGATGTTGTATTATTAATAATGTCCCTACTGTAATAAGTAACTACTTACAAGAAGAATTAAACAATTGACTTTATATCAATTATGAACATGAAAAGTACTAAAATAAGTATTTGGCAATTAATACACAATTGATAGAAATAGAAATCACAAGAACGCCATTTAAAATGTCAGTGCATATGGTCCTTAAATAATAGGTTGTTCAAATAAAATTTCTCTAATTCATAAGAGTTAATATGCCATATTACAGCTTAATGTGATATAAAACCTTAAATTATCAGTATTGATAAATAAGAATGATACCTTTTTACTTAAATATGTTTATTTGATTTTCACTGTAAGATGTTAATTATGGAAGAATTGAGAATTAAGAAAGACTTGGTCTATATTATTTCTAACAGGAAAGTCAAAGTACTTTTAAATATATATGTATATATATATAATATATGTAATGCATATGCATGAATATAGATACATATGTGTAATAAATGTATTGTAATATATCTATCAGGTGATTATAATTTTTAGATTTTCTCAAGAAAAAGAATGACTATAAAAAACAGTCTTAAACTTAAATTTCATAGCATACTACTGTTTGTAATGACATGAGAGAAAAATAGATATGGAGGGGAAACGAAAAAGGAAGGGAGAGAAGGGGGAAAATGGGGAAGAAAGTGAGTAAAGAAGAGGGACATGAGTGTATGATGTTAAGATAAAAGTGGAGGGGCTGGGTTTGTGGCTCAGTGGTAACATGCTTTTCTAGCATGTGTAAGGCACATGGTTCTATTCTCAGCACCACATACAAATAAACAAAATGAAGGTCAATCAACAACTGAAAAAATAAAAAATAAATAAGAAGAAATATTATGAAAATTCCAAGCTTTGATGAATGTTAAATAAAAAAAATTATGTTACATAGCCTATGTAATTTTAGACTATCCAAAATAGTCACTAAATGTTAGATTATTAGTGCTATAACTAAAAATCCATTGATCTTTCCTCTACATTCTGTGGCATGCTAGTGCTAAAATAAATTGTATTATTAATCCCCCCCCAAAATCCTAATATTTCTACAGTAACTGACCCAGTTGAACATCAATGCAAGTAGACATGATGTGCATTTTGACGTTCATTTTTATTCAACACTGGTACATTACTATTTCTTCAGTTTATGCACATCATAGCATATATGTCTCATCAAAATTTCGCAAATTTATAGGCATTTGTTTCACTTTCAATCACTTCCTGCTTGAGAACACATGTATTCCTCCATGTTTCTTGACTGCTCTTTTCATGAGACTTCTTTCCAAACACATTATTTTCGATTTCCATTATCACATTTGAAGCAAAACTCACAAACCCGTCACAATAAACCATAACACTAATATTACCATTAGATGTGTAACTGGTTGGAATGAATGGTTCTATATAAATATAAGATTTCTTACTTAGTTTCAGATATCAATTCAATCCATTATTTAAAGTGGAACCAGTTATATTATTTATTCACAGTACAGTCTATTCACGAATTATCTCTATATTCATAGACACAGGTACACCTCTTTGTACCCCCAATACTAATTTATACGTCCTCAAAATATAGCTCCCAGAAATGGTGGAAGAAATACTCATGTCACCTGATCTACATATACATTTTATCACAGTAATATTCTGGACACAAAAAGCAAAGGTCACACTTATGATTGTACAAAACCTAAATGGAAAGTGAACATGGATTACTAAAAACATCCATGTCCAGGTTGCCTAATGCTCTCAAATGAAAATCCTATTGGTGACTACATATTTGTTTCTTCCAAAGATTATATATTCAAACTCAACCATGTTGAAAATGTCTAATCCTGTCACTCACTTTATACTTTGCCTGATTTTGTAATGTCTCTATTGATATCTGCTTTCCTACATATTTTCCCCAGTTAATCATTGTGACTTCCTCGTCACATGTGCTGATATTTACATTCACTCTCTTAGCGATACCCTACTTCTAAAGAACTTTTGTTCCAAATCCTACACTCATTCTTCTTCCTAAACCTACCGACTATCTTCCTAATCCTACCCACTATCACTTTTTGACTGGATGTTCTCTTCTACATTCAATCATCCAAGGTGAAAGGTCCTATGCCATTTTATATCGATTTATCTGAAACATCTGTGCAGAATGTAATTCAACGCTAAGTATCCCAATCAAGGGACAAATGACCTTCTGGGCTTCAAATCTTACTTAGATTTCTGTTTTCGTACATATATTTCACCTCTATATTCTTGTAAATATCACAGGTTCCCAATACCATTATTCATGCAGCAGAATGGTTCCTAACCCATATCGAACATGTTAATAACACTAATCATACACTGTTCCCTCAATCTAACTTTGCTGAAGAGCAGCGACAGTGTTGGTCTTACAATACAAGAATGTATGGGATCTTCCACCTGCTGAGAACATCAAAGGTACGTGCAGAAATGATCTCTGGAGAAGATGTAGGCAGCTATGAAGGACCTGAGAGAGCAAAAGACATCTCCATGGCAAACAACCTGGAAGGATGAAGGAATGTGTCTGAATCAGCCTCACTCTTCTTAATGTAGAGTAGACCAAACCAGGCCTGTGTGGAAAGCTCTTCCCAGGTGCGTATGGTTGATATACCATTCTAACATATGAAATTGTCACAGGAAGTAGGGGCAGCCTCCATCTCATGGAACCCTTGGAAGCAACTGTTAGGACAAAGTGGTAGCCAAGGCAGTGACCTCATTCAGTTCCTGAAAGAAGTGACCACACCTCACTTCCTTGGTGATGAAAGTCTCTGAACTTGGGATCCAGGAAGCCAGGCACCCAGAGCCATTACCAATCCCAGTCCCAGTGGTCTCACTTGTTTGAATTTACCAAAGACAGAGTCAGTCTTTCTTCTTACCTGTTAAGGTCTGTAAACAAGTCAGATTGGCACCTGTTATTTTGCTGGAGAAATGTTAGAGTCTGTAAACAAGTCTGGATGGTGCCTGGCAAAATGCCAGAGGGAGTGGTTTGTGAAGTAACAAAAGCGAGCCATTAAGTGTGAAGATTCCTTATTGGTTGACTGCTGTATCTATTTTATGCTAATGAGATAGGCTGTGTAAAATGTATAAATATCGCTCAGATCTTACAATAAACGGCTCTCATTCCTGCTGCATCAACATACACAAGTTATTCGTCACCCCCCAGGTTATTCTGCTGCAGCGGGACTGCGGCAGATGGTGGCCCGTTACGGGGAGCCCTGGGACACTCACGGGTAAGGGTCGAAAAAAGCTTTCTGTCCATAGATAGGACGGGAGCAATCTGCTCGTCCCTAGGCAGATAGGGCGATAGGAAAAATGACCATTTTGAGAAAATGGAGAAGATTGATGCAGTATGTTTGTGTCTTGTTTTGTCTTGAAATGTTGTATTGTCTTTGTGATGAAAATATGGAAGGGGTGAGAAGTAAATTGATAAGAGAAAAAGGCACCCCAGTGGAACCAAGAATAGTTAGGGCATGTGTTGATAAAAGCCCAGAAACTCTAGTCAGAAAGAAAAAGAAAGTTCAGAAGAAGAAGGATTATCAGGAAAAAAGTTGCAGCAAAAGGCTATTACTGAATACTTTTCGATACTGGAGGGTGCGTGAAATGACAAGGCGGCTGCCACCTGCCCAAGCCGATCATGGCGCAGTAAGAATTTTCCAAGAGGCAGTTGAGGGCTCTTCCCCGCCCCCCTGCCCGGGGGAGCGGATCACCACTGTGAGCCCAAATCTAGACCTGACCTGGAGGCACAGTCTCGCAGGGTTTTGCTCCCTGTGCCCGGAAGAAGTTTGAGCCCAGGACTCTCCCTGGGGCCATCTGGGGCTGCCCAGGATGCTACAGCTGGCAGAAGATGCCACTGGCATCCCTGAAGTTTGATCATTTCCAAGGCCAGTAACTACAATGGGTCTCCCACACCTGCAGGCTGATGAGTAATGAGTACTATTAAGGCTTATTTCAAATGTAAAAAACCTTGAGATAATGTACTAAAATTGTTCAGAAGGTTGTTTTCTTAGTGAAATGCTACAGGATTTTCTTTAGCCATCCGGAGTTCCTGCCTTCGTCCAAGTGCCGGTGAAAACAAAGGTGGAAGAATTTACAATGTTGCTGAGAACTGGAGGAAACTTCGGCTGAGAACCCGAGGAGACTTCGGAGCTATCGCTGTTTCTGCTACTACAACTTAAGCTAGCTGCCTGGAGAACTTACCTGGACTGTGATTTACCTGAACTCTGAGTTAATCTATTGAGACACTGCTTTATCTGGACTGAGACAACAGACTGTAATCTACAACAACTTGTAACTCGGTATCTTTGCTAACGGTGTCATTGCTGGTATAAGTTTTCCAAGGGCTTCTTGCATGGAGCCATCAATTGGATTGGTATTGTAACATTTTGTATCCTCCCTTTCTGTTTCTAGCAGGTTATTTATGGTGTTTCTGTAAAAAACACTATGGTCCTTATTTAAATTAAACAAAAGGGGGAAATGTTAACGTCTGTAAACAAGTCAGATTGGCACCTGTTATTTTGCCAGAGAAATGTTAGAGCCTGTAAAGAAGTCTGGATGGCGCCTGGCAAAATGCCAGAGGGAGTGGTTTGTGAAGTAACAAAAGCGAGCCATTAAGTGTGGAGATTCCTTATTGTTTGACTGCTGTATCTATTTCATGCTAATTAGATAGGCTGTGTAAAATGTGTAAATACCGCTCTTATTCAACAATAAACGGCTTCCAGGCCTGCTGCATCAGTCTACACAAGTTGTTCGTCACCCCCCCGGTTATTTTGCCCAGCCAGCCGGGCTATGGCACTTACCTACTGATGTGAGGATGGCCAAATGCCAGGGAAGCTCTGAAGATGGTTCTTTCCTGATAAAGCAGGTATTGGCTCACCGCTGACTCCTGACTACTTCAAGAGTTGGCAAAGGAAAGCAGATTTGAGACAGAACAAGCAATTTTGGGGAACATAGTATGGCCCACCAGTCAGAGGACACTCTGGATAGTCACAGACCAACTTGGAGGAAAGTGTTGCCTTTGTGGGTGTGGTTGTGGGTTTGTGTATCCCACTGTGTCTGTGGTTATAGACATTAGAAAAGAGAATGCATCAATGGATGTGTTCTGTCTAGTAGAAAGCTTCTCAGCATTCATCCTGCCAAATTTATGAATGGACTACGACTTTCCTTATGAATGGGCAATACCTGCTATCTTCCTAAGTTCCTGTTTTCTTCCTGAATTCTGGCCACTCTCAAGAATAGGCTCATGGTTTTGTGTAAAAGATATGTACCACCTCCAAACTCTGTAACATGGCCTTGTACTGGATAGATGAAGGGAATGGAGAGGAACTCAGAAAACTCAGATATCAGTGTGACCAGTAAAGTGTCAGTGGAGAAACACTGATTTGGGCCTTTTGTTTACCTATTGTTCCGTTGCCCTGAATGTCTGGAAGGTCTTTGCCTCAGTCCACCCCTTTGTGAAGCCTGAAGAAAACAGTTTTCTAATGGAAAATAATGAGCATCACCTGTGGCTCTTTGCTTAATTGCCATGGAAAGGGATGTGTCTGAATCAGCCTCTTGGCCCTGTGTGAGGCTGTGACTTAGATTCTCACCACCTGATGAATCTAAGGAAAGATCTCATGTGTGCATCCAAAACCAAAATGGAAAAAGAGCAGTCTTGTGGATGAAGTCCCTCGCCTTCCTCTGTAAGGTTCCTGATTCCCATCAAGTGAGAATAGGTATCCTTTGGTTCAAAAAGTTTTTCAAAGCCCATGACTCCAATTCACATAAAGAATCTAAACCCCACAGACATTAGGCTCAAATTGGAGAAGCAGAGCAGTATTAATGGCAGGCCTATTTGATCACTCCTTGTTCACAGATAGGTTGTCAAGCCACCCTGACTTTAGACAAATGAGGGTAGGGAGCATATTTTGGATACTGTCTTCAGCTGCGCCCCTCATGGAAACTTCCAGCCAGAGGTAATGATGAGTGTCTATGTGGAAGTAGTTGAGAGCCATGTGGGAGTATTTTGGTTTTAATTGTGGTCATTTGTTTGGCTGATGGAAGAGATGACTGGGTCCACCTTGGCTTGAACTCTGGTGTGAGTCTTCTTAGAGACTGAGTTTGGAAATTACTGCAGAGATGTATTGCCATGAATTGTGTTGGGATTTTTGGAGGCCACACATGGTAGTGGCCTTTGGAAACTGAGATCTAGGTCCAGGGGGCTTCCCACAGAGCACTGGGAATCTGAGCCAGAATATCACATGATTTTATTCTTTAAGACTTGACAGCCATAGTTGAGAGTAAACACACACATGGACCTCACATTGTAGACCTCAATGGGCCTGGCTTCATTTGATCATTTGGCCACTCTTTGGGAAGTCTTGTCTGTGAGAGTTCTCCAGATGTTTCATTGAAATGGGCTTTCTCACCATTTGATGTTTCCAGAATGAATTAAATCCCACAGTGCCTCCAACCTCATCCTTGAAAAATGGCTAGATAAACATCATAAAAATTTGAAATTCCCATCACCAGGTGTCACTGGATACACTTTGGATTTCCTGTTGCTGATCATGAGTGTACCAGACAGTGCCTTGATTGACTGGGTTTCATGAAAATGGTGTAGAACAGTGATGCAAATAAGTTAAAGTCTGTTGAGTAGTGGGCCTAGAGGAATGTTTTGCAGGTCTGTGATAAAACTTCTGTGTTGGGATTATGTGGATCTGCCAAAAGGCTTGTAACTGACATGGTGCAGCCAGCAGACCCTTGTATGTAAAGGCATCTTGTTGAATGGAGAGGTTTCAGGTCAATGTTCAGAATCAGGTTGCTATGGTCAAGGGGGCAAGCTATGTGGGATAGAAGCCTGGTTGGTGCATTCTCCTGCAGACCCTGACGCACAACACGTGACAGATCTCCCTCCAGCACTGTGACCCAGTTGAATTTCTTGTATTTCCTGAAGCCAATACCAAACTCCCAGTGCAGCAGCAAGAACACCATGAAAAGTGGAGGATTACCAAATGGCTTCACAGTCCACACGGGGCCACACTTAGCCTTCAGTGGCAAGAGTTTACTTACAAAGAGAGAATTCAGCCTTGCTGCCTCACTTTCTTTGGAAAATAAGAAACCATGTTCTGCAGGTCACATAGATGGAGATCCAGCTTTGGTGGTCTCACTAGAAAGGAAGCCATAGGTCCTGACAACAACATATACTTCAAGTGGCCAACCTCAGAGGCAGGTTCTCCAGAAGTCTTTAGGCTGGCACATCTCCATATTTGTGCAATATTTACCCTGTCCCTTACTTTTGGAAACTCCTCTACCACCTCCAAGATTGTGAACTCGCAATCATGTTCCATTCCTGATATGTATTCACAGATTTTCTAACTCTTCTTCTTTTATTTTGTCTTACTTGGGGCAAAGATAGTGTCAAGGTATTGTTGTGAATGAGAGTAGGAAGATTTTGTGTAGCACATATTTGCATACACAAATATGTTCTACACCATTTTCATGAAACTCAGTAAATCAAGGCACTGTCTGGTATACTCATAATGAGCAACAGGACATTCAATGTTTCTCCAGTGCCACCTGGTCATAGGAATTTCAAAAATTTCATGGTATTTATCTAGCCATTTTTCAAGCATGAAGTTGGAGGCACTGTGGGTTTCAGTTCATTCAGCAAACATTAAATGGTGAGGAAGCTCATTTCAATGAAATCTCTGGAGAACTCTCACAGGCACGGCTTCCCAAAGAGTGGACAAAAGGTCACATTAGGCCAGGCCCATTGAGGTCTACAATGTGAGGTCCATGTGTGTTTTGACTCTCAACTATGGCTGCCATTTCTTTAAGAATAAAATCATGTGATATCCTTGCTGAGATTCCCAGGCCTCTGTGGAAATCCACCCGGGGCCTAGGTCTCAGTTTCCAAGAGGGACTTTCATGCGTGGCCTCTTAAAATCCTAACAAAATTCATGGCAATGCTTCTCTGAGTTCAGTTCCAAAACCCAGTCTCTAAGGGGAATCACACCAGAGTTCAAGCCCACGTGGACCCAGTTATTTTTTCCAATGCAACACAAATGACCAAAATTAAAACCAAAACACTCGCACATGGCCTTCATCTTATTCCATATAGTCAATCATCTTAACCTCTGGCTGGAGGTTTCCATGAGGGGCGCAGCCCAAGACAGTGTCCAAAATCAGCTCGTTTGCCCCTCATTTGCCTAAAGTCAGGGTAGCCTGGACACCGTTTCTGTGAACCAGGAGTGAACAAATAATCCTGCCGTTAATACTTCTTTGTTTCTCCAATTTGAGGCCTACTGATTTTAGGTATCGATTCTTTAGGTGATTTAGAGTCATGCGAAAACACAAGCACCTCTGCAGGGCTTTGAAGAACTCATTTGACCCAAAGAATCCCTATTGTCATTTGATGGAGTGCAGGAACCTAACAGAGGAAGGCAAGAGACTTCATCCACAATGAATGACATTTTTTGCCATTTTGGTTTTGGAAGCTCAAATGGGATCATTCTTAAGATCCATCAGGTGCTGAGAATCTAAGTCACAGCCACACACAGGTCCAAGAGGCTGATAAAGAGCCACAGGTGAGGCCCATTCATTTCCATTTGAAAACTGTTTTCTTCAGGCTTCACAAAGGGGTGGCCTGAGGCAAAGACCTTCCTGACATTCAGTGCAACACAACAATAAGTAAGCAAAAGGCCCAAAGCAGGGTTTCTGCACTGAGACTTTCCTGGTCACACTGATATCTGAGTTTTCTGAGATGCTCGCCATTCTCTTCAGCTATCCAGTACATGGCCATGTCACAGAGCTTGGAGGTGGTACATATTTTGGACACAAATCCATGAGCCTATTCTGGAGAGTGGCCAGAATTCAGGAAGAAAACAACAACTTAGAAAGATAGCAGGTGTTGCACATCGATAAGACAAGCTGCAGTCCATTCATATATTGGGCAGGATGAATTATGGGAAGATTTATACTAGACAGGACACATCCATTAATGCATTCTCTTTTCTAATGTCTACAACAACGGACACAGTGGGATACACAGAAAGAGAAACACTCGCCATGTCAAATGACTTACTAGAAACTGTCCACTCCAAACCAAACAAACCGCCTTTCCTATCTATTCTCAGAACATGAGACAAAACAACAAACCCACACCCACTCCCACAAAGGCACCTCCTTCCCCCAAGTACGTCTGTGACTATCCGGAGTGTCCTCTGACTGGTGGGCCATACTATGTTCCCCCGAAATGGCCTGTCTTCTCTCAGATCTTGTTTCCTTGACCAACTCTGTGAAGATGTCAGGAAAAAGTGGTTAGCCACTACCTGTTTTCTCAGGAAAGGTCCATCTTCAGAGCTCTCCTGGCATTTGGCCATCCTCACATCATTAGGTACCAAGAAAACTGACTCTGTCCTTGGTAAATCCAAACAAGTGAGCCCACTGGGACTGGGACTGGGACTGCCTCTGGGTGCCTGGCTTCTTGGATACCAAGTTCAGAGAGTTCCATCACCAAGGAAATGAGGTATGTCACATTCTTTGGAACTGAATGAGGTCACTGCCTTGGCAACCACTTTGTCCTAACAGTTGCTTCCAAGGGTAACATAAGATGGAGGTTGCCCCTACTTCCTGTGACACTTTCATAAGGTAGAATGTATATCACCATTGGCACCCGGGAACAGCTCTCCACTCAGCCCTGGTTTGGTCCATCTTCTGTACAATAAGAAGAGAGAGAGGCAGATTCAGACACATCCCTTTATCCTGACCAGGTTGTTTGCCATGGAAGATGACTTTTGCTCTCTCAGGTGCTTCATACCTGCCTACAACTTCTCCAGGTATCATTTGTGCATGGACATTTGAGGTTCTCATCAGATGGAAGGTCCCCAACTTTCCTGTATTGTAAGAACCACTCTGTCCCTGCTCTTCTGTAAAATGATTGAGGGAACAGTGTATACTTGGGGTTAAAAACAGGTTTGATTTGGATTACGAGTGATTCTGTGTGATGAATAATGGTATTGGGAACCTGCAATATTTACAAGAATATAGAGGTGAAATATAAGTAGGAAAACAGAAATCTAGGTATGATTCGAAGCCCAGAAGGGTTTTGCCCTTGATTGGGATACTTAGCTTTGAATGATGTTCTGCAAAGATGCCTCAGATAATTCGATATACAATGGCATAAGACCTTGTACATTGGTTGATTGAATTTAGAAGAGAACATCCAGTCAAAAAGGGATAATCAGTAGGATTAGGAAGATAGTCGGTAGGTTTAGGAAGAAGAGTGAGTATAGGATTTGGACCAAAAGTTCTTTAGCAATAGACTTTCGGTTGTTGAGTGAATGAAAATGTCAGCACATATGAAGAGTCAGTCACTATGTTGAACTGGGGAAAATATGTAGAAAAGCAGATATCAATAGAAACATTACGAAATCAGGCAAAGTATAAAGTGAGTGATAGAATTAGACATTTTCAACAGGGTTGAGTTTGAATATATAAATTAGGAAAAAAACAAATATGTAGTCACCAATAGGATTGACAATTGACAGCATTAGGCAACCTGGACATGGATGTTTTTAGAAATCCATGTTCACTTTCCATTTAGGCTTTGGTACAATCATAAGTGTTACCTTTCCATTTTTTGTCCATAATATTACTGTGATAATGAGGTGACATGAGTATTTCTTTCACCATTTCTGGGAGCAATATATTGAAGATGTAAAATGAGAATCGGGGGTACAAAGAGGTGTACCCTGTTTCTAGGAACATAGAGAAAAAGCATGAATAGACAATAGAGTGAATAAATAATATAACTTTTTTGAACTTTAAATAATGAATTGAACTGATATCTGAAAAATTAAAGGAAATCGTATATTGATATACAATCATTCATTCCAACCAGGTATATATGTAATGGAAATATTTATGTTTTGGTTTATCATGAAGAGTGTGTGAGTTTTGCTTCAAAATGATTATGGAAATTCAAAATAATGTGTTTGGAAAGAAGTCTCACGAAAAGACCAGTCAAGAAACCCTGACAATACATGTGTTCTGAAGCAAGAAGTGGTGAAAGTTGAAACAAATGCTTATTAATTTGTGAACTTGTGGATGAAATGTATATCCTGTGATGTGCAAAAACTGAAGAAACAATAATGTACCAGTGTCGAATACAAATGAATGACAAATTACAGATCATGTCCCATAGGAGTCTACTTGCATTGATGTTAGACTGGGTCAGTTAGTGTAGAATAATTAGGATTTGTATGCACCATTCACTGAAGTTAGTTTTCAGGAAACAAATATGTATTTCAGGTGGATGAATATTTCTGATTATAATCTTGTGAAAAGTGGATTATAAATCCACATACATGAACATGAATGAATTTAGAGAGTGTATATTAGACGCATATATTTCATATTTTGAAAAATTTGGAGAGTATATCTATATCTATATCTATATCTATACACACACACACACACACACACACACACACAACTCACAGACATTAAAAATACCAATATAAATGCCAATCGAAATTCATCAGTAAATATGTATCATCCACAAATGCAAAAATATTTATTTTACTGAACATGAGTTAATGTATAATGTTGTTCTACTAGGACGCTCTCCTATAAGTTGAATTTTCATTTCCAACAGCATTTAGGAGGAGTGAACTCTTCTCACAATTTGTATCTGCCAAGACAGCCACCTCACAAAAATGTACGTGTGATACCTGGTAGGATTCTATATATGCATATAAATATACGTGTGTGAAGAGACTACAGAAAAAGGAAACAAGAATTCACATATTTGTTAAGTTTAAAACACATGGAGAATATTTCAAATAAATTTGACTAGATTAATAACTCCTACCTTATATAATGCAAATGTCAAGTCCAACTATACAACATGTCTCCTCTGAAGTACTTGTATTTCTAATGTGTTGGGTTAATTTTCTCCATTATATTAGGATGAATAGTCTGAGTCTACTAGGTATGGGTTAGTGTCAGGGATTCAGTATTTCGAATGGAAAATTGGAAAATGAATCCAATGTGTATGTAAATATATGCTGCACAAATATCCTCCCGCTCTCATCCAGAACAATGCCTTGACATTACCTTCACCCCAAGTAAGACACAATTAGAGGAGAAGAGTTACAAAATCAGTGAATACATATCTGGAATGGAAAATGCTCAGGAGTTCACAACCTTGGAGGTGGTAGAGGAGTTTCCAAAACTAAGGGACAGGGTAAACACTCCACAAACATGGAGCTCTGCTGGCCTAAAAACTTTTTGAGAAACTGCCTCTGAGCTTCCACACTTGAAATATATGTTGTTTTCAGGAGATTTGGATTCCTCTGTAGTGAGACCATCAAAGCTGGGTCTGCATCTATGTGACCTGGAGGACATGGTTTCTTATTTTCCAATGAACAAGATGAAGCAGTGCTGAATCCTCTCTTTGTAGGTAAACTGAGGCCACTGGGGACTAAGTGTCTCCCCGTGTGGACTGTGAAGCCATTTGGTCCTCCACCACTTTTTGTGGTGTTTTTGCTGCTGCACTGTGAGTTTGGTATTTGTTTCACGAAATACTAGGAGCTAAACTGGGACACAGTGCTGGAGGGAGTTCTGTCACGTGTGGTGGGTCAGGGTCTGCAAGAGAATGCACCAACTAGGCTCCTATCTCTCACAGCTTGCCCCATTGCCCCCTTGTCCATATCAACCTGATTCTTAATTTTCCTCTGAAAACTCTCCATATAACAAGATGCCTTTACATATAAGGGTCTGTTGGCTGCACTATGTCAGTTACAAGCCATTTGGAATCCAATGGTAGATCCACATGGCCCTACCACGGATGTTTTATCAAACACCTCCCCACCACTGCTCTAGACCCACTACTCAGCAGGCTCCAAATTTCTGGCATCTCTGTTCTACACCATTTTCATGAAACTCAGTAAATCAAGGCACTGTCTGGTATACTCATGATCAGCAACAGGACATCCAATGTTTCTCCAGTGCCACCTGGTCATAGGAATTTCAAAAATTTCATGGTATTTATCTAGCCATTTTTCAAGCATGAAGTTGGAGGCACTGTGGGTTTCAGTTCATTCAGCAAACATTAAATGGTGAGGAAGCTCATTTCAATGAAATCTCTGGAGAACTCTCACAGGCACGGCTTCCCAAAGAGTGGAGAAAAGGTCACATTAGGCCAGGCCCATTGAGGTCTACAATGTGAGGTCCATGTGTGTTTTGACTCTCAACTATGGCTGCCATTTCGTTAAGAATAAAATCATGTGATATCCTTGCTGAGATTCCCAGGCCTCTGTGGAAATCCACCCGGGGCCTAGGTCTCAGTTTCCAAGAGCGACTTTCATGCATGGCCTCTTAAAATCCCAACAAAATTCATGGCAATGCTTCTCTGAGTTCAGTTCCAAAACCCAGTCTCTAAGGGGAATCACACCAGAGTTCAAGCTCACGTGGACCCAGTCATTTTTTCCAATGCAACACAAATGACCAAAATTAAAAACCAAAACACTCCCACATGGCCTTCATCTTATTCCATATAGTCAATCATCTTAACCTCTGGCTGGAGGTTTCCATGAGGGGCGCAGCCCAAGACAGTGTCCAAAATCAGCTCGTTTGCCCCTCATTTGCCTAAAGTCAGGGTAGCCTGGACACCATTTCTCTGAAACAGGAGCGAACAAATAAGCCTGCCGTTAATACTTCTTTGTTTCTCCAATTTGAGGCCTACTGATTTTAGATATCGATTCTTTAGGTGATTTAGAGTCATGCGAAAACACAAGCACCTCTGCAGGGCTTTGAAGAACTCATTTGACCCAAAGAATCCCTATTGTCATTTGATGGAGTGCAGGAACCTAACAGAGGAAGGCAAGAGACTTCATCCACAATGAATGAAATTTTTTGCCATTTTGGTTTTGGAAGCTCACATGGGATCATTCTTAAGATCCATCAGGTGCTGAGAATCGAAGTCACAGCCACACACAGGCCCAAGAGGCTGATAAAGACACATCCCTTTCCAAAGCAATTAAGCAAAGAGCCACAGGTGAGGCCCATTCATTTCCATTTGAAAACTGTTTTCTTCAGGCTTCACAAAGGGGTGGCCTGAGGCAAAGACCTTCCTGAGATTCAGTGCAACACAACAATAAGTAAGCAAAAGGCCCAAAGCAGGGTTTCTGCACTGAGACTTTCCTGGTCACACTGATATCTGAGTTTTCTGAGATGCTCGCCATTCTCTTCAGCTATCCAGTACATGGCCATGTCACAGAGCTTGGAGGTGGTACATATTTTGGACACAAATCCATGAGCCTATTCTGGAGAGTGGCCAGAATTCAGGAAGAAAACAACAACTTAGAAAGATAGCAGGTGTTGCACATCGATAAGACAAGCTGCAGTCCATTCATATATTGGGCAGGATGAATTTTGTTATGATTTATACTAGACAGGACTCATCCATTAATGCATTCTCTTTTCTAATGTCTACAACAACGGACACAGTGGGATACACAGAAACAGAAACACTCGCTGTGTCAAATGACTTACTAGAAACTGTCCACTCCAAACCAAACAAACCGCCTTTCCTATCTATTCTCAGAACATGAGACAAAACAACAAACCCACACCCACTCCCACAAAGGCACCTCCTTCCCCCAAGTAGGTCTGTGACTATCCGGAGTGTCCTCTGACTGGTGGGCCATACTATGTTCCCCCGAAATGGCCTGTCTTCTCTCAGATCTTGTTTCCTTGACCAACTCTGTGAAGATGTCAGGAAAAAGTGGTTAGCCACTACCTGTTTTCTCAGGAAAGGTCCATCTTCAGAGCTCTCCTGGCATTTGGCCCTCCTCACATCATTAGGTACCAAGAAAACTGACTCTGTCCTTGGTAAATCCAAACAAGTGAGCCCACTGGGACTGGGACTGGGACTGCCTCTGGGTGCCTGGCTTCTTGGATACCAAGTTCAGAGAGTTCCATCACCAAGGAAATGAGGTATGTCACATTCTTTGGAACTGAATGAGGTCACTGCCTTGGCAACCACTTTGTCCTAACAGTTGCTTCAAAGGGTAACATAAAATGGAGGTTGCCCCCGCTTCCTGTGACACTTTCATAAGGTAGAATGTATATCACCATTGGCACCCGGGAACAGCTCTCCTCTCAGGCCTGGTTTGGTCCATCTTCTCTACAATAAGAAGAGAGAGATTCAGATTCAGACACATCCCTTCATCCTGACCAGGTTGTTTGCCATGGAAGATGACTTTTGCTCTCTCAGGTGCTTCATACCTGCCTACAACTTCTCCAGGTATCATTTGTGCATGGACATTTGAGGTTCTCATCAGGTGGAAGGTCCCCAACTTTCCTGTATTGTAAGAACCACTCTGTCCCTGCTCTTCTGTAAAATGATTGAGGGAACAGTGTATACTTGGGGTTAAAAACATGTTTGATTTGTTTTACGAGTGATTCTGTGTGATGAATAATGGTATTGGGAACCTGCAATATTTACAAGAATATAGAGGTGAAATATAAGTAGGAAAACAGAAATCTAGG
Organism: Callospermophilus lateralis; assembly: GCF_048772815.1. Classification (NCBI taxonomy): domain Eukaryota; kingdom Metazoa; phylum Chordata; class Mammalia; order Rodentia; family Sciuridae; genus Callospermophilus; species Callospermophilus lateralis. Next base: position 5,502,045 of record NW_027514462.1, on the reverse strand, counting down.
TATGATTTGAAGCCCAGAAGGGTTTTGCCCTTGATTGGGATACTTAGCTTTGAATGATGTTCTGCAAAGATGCCTCAGATAATTCGATATACAATGGCATAGGACCTTGTACATTGGATGATTGAATTTAGAAGAGAACATCCAGTCAAAAAGGGATATTCAGTAGGATTAGGAAGATAGTCTGTAGGTTTAGGAAGAAGAGTGAGTATAGGATTTGGACCAAAAGTTCTTTAGCAATAGACTTTCGGTTGTTGAGTGAATGTAAATGTCAGCACATATGAAGAGTCAGTCACTATGTTGAACTGGGGAAAATATGTAGAAAAGCAGATATCAATAGAAACATTACGAAATCAGGCAAAGTATAAAGTGAGTGATAGAATTAGACATTTTCAACAGGGTTGAGTTTGAATATATAAATTAGGAAAAAAACAAATATGTAGTCACTAATAGGATTGACAATTGACAGCATTAGGCAACCTGGACATGGATTTTTTTAGAAATCCATGTTCACTTTCCATTTAGGCTTTGGTACAATCATAAATGTGACCTTTCCATTTTTTGTCCAGAATATTACTGTGATAATGAGGTGACATGAGTATTTCTTTCACCATTTCTGGGAGTAATATATTGAAGATGTAAAATGAGAATCAGGGGTACAAAGAGGTGTACCCTGTTTCTAGGAACATAGAGAAAAAGCATGAATAGACCATACTGTGAATAAATAATATAACTTTTTTGAACTTTAAATAATAAATTGAACTGATATCTGAAAAATTAAAGGAAATCGTATATTGATATACAATCATTCATTCCAACCAGGTATATATGTAATGGAAATATTTGTGTTTAGGTTTATCATGAAGAGTGTGTGAGTTTTGCTTCAAAATGATTATGGAAATTCAAAATAATGTGTTTGGAAAGAAGTCTCATGAAAAGACCAGTCAAGAAACCCTGACAATACATGTGTTCTGAAGCAAGAAGTGGTGAAAGTTGAAACAAATGCTTATTAATTTGTGAACTTGTGGATGAAATGTATATCCTGTGATGTGCAAAAACTGAAGAAACAATAATGTACCAGTGTCGAATACAAATGAATGACAAATTACAGATCATGTCCCATAGGAGTCTACTTGCATTGATGTTAGACTGGGTCAGTTACTGTAGAATAATTAGGATTTGTATGCACCATTCACTGAAGTTAGTTTTAAGTACTAGGAAACAAATATGTATTGCAGGTGGATGAATATTTCTGATTATAATCTTGTGAAAAGTGGATTATAAATCCACATACATGAACATGAATGAATTTAGAGAGTGTATATTAGACGCATATATTTCATATTTTGAAAAATTTGGAGAGTATATCTATATCTATATCTATATCTATACACACACACACACACACACACACACACACACAAACACAAACACTCACAGACATTAAAAATACCAATATAAATGCCAATCGAAATTCATCAGTAAATATGTATCATCCACAAATGCAAAAATATTTATTTTACTGAACATGAGTTAATGTATAATGTTGTTCTACTAGGACGCTCTCCTATAGGTTGAATTTTCATTTCCAACAGCATTTAGGAGGAGTGAACTCTTCTCACAATTTGTATCTGCCAAGACAGCCACCTCACAAAAATGTACGTGTGATACCTGGTAGGATTCTATATATGCATATAAATATACATGTGTGAATAGGCTACAGAAAAGGGAAACAAGAATTCACATATTTGTTAAGTTTAAAAACACATGGAGAATATTTCAATTAAAATTTGACTAGATTTATAACTCCTACCTTATATAATGCAAATGTCAAGTCCAACTATACAACATGTCTCCTCTGAAGTACTTGTATTTCTAATGTGTTGGGTTAATTTTCTCCATTATATTAGGATGAATAGTCTGAGTCTACTAGGTATGGGTTAGTGTCAGGGATTCAGTATTTCGAATGGAAAATTGGAAAATGAATCCAATGTGTATGTAAATATATGCTTCACAAATATCCTCCCGCTCTCATCCAGAACAAAGCCTTGACATTACCTTCACCCCAAGTAAGACACAATTAGAGGAGAAGAGTTACAAAATCAGTGAATACATATCTGGAATGGAAAATGCTCAGGAGTTCACAACCTTGGAGGTGGTAGAGGAGTTTCCAAAACTAAGGGACAGAGTAAACCCTCCACAAACATGGAGCTCTGCTGGCCTAAAAACTTTTTGAGAAACTGCCTCTGAGCTTCCACACTTGAAATATATGTTGTTTTCAGGAGATTTGGCTTCCTCTGTAGTGAGACCATAAAAGCTGGGTCTGCATCTATGTGACCTGGAGGACATGGTTTCTTATTTTCCAATGAACAAGATGAAGCAGTGCTGAATCCTCTCTTTGTAGGTAAACTGAGGCCACTGGGGACTAAGTGTCTCCCCGTGTGGACTGTGAAGCCATTTGGTCCTCCTCCACTTTTTGTAGTGTTTTTGCTGCTGCACTGTGAGTTTGGTATTTGTTTCACGAAATACTAGGAGCTAAACTGGGACACAGTGCTGGAGGGAGTTCTGTCACGTGTGGTGGGTCAGGGTCTGCAAGAGAATGCACCAACTAGGCTCCTATCTCTCACAGCTTGCCCCATTGCCCCCTTGTCCATATCAACCTGATTCTTAATTTTCCTCTGAAAACTCTCCATATAACAAGATGCCTTTACATATAAGGGTCTGCTGGCTGCACCATGTCAGTTACAAGCCATTTGGAATCCAATGGTAGATAAACATGGCCCAACCACGGATGTTTTATCAAACACCTCCCCACCATTGCTCTAGACCCACTACTCAGCAGGCTCCAACTTACTGGCATCTCTGTTCTACAACATTTTCATGAACTCAGTAAATCAAGGCACTGTCTGGTATACTCATGATCAGCAACAGGACATCCAATGTTTCTCCAGTGCCACCTGGTCATAGGAATTTCAAAAATTTCATGGTATTTATCTAGCCATTTTTCAAGCATGAAGTTGGAGGCACTGTGGGTTTCAGTTCATTCAGCAAACATTAAATGGTGAGGAAGCTCATTTCAATGAAATCTCTGAAGAACTCTAACAGGCATGGCTTCCCAAAGAGTGGACAAAAGGTCACATTAGGCCAGGCCCATTGAGGTCTACAATGTGAGGTCCATGTGTGTTTTGACTCTCAACTATGGCTGCCATTTCTTTAAGAATAAAATCATGTGATATCCTTGCTGAGATTCCCAGGCCTCTGTGGAAATCCACCCGGGGCCTAGGTCTCAGTTTCCAAGAGCGACTTTCATGCGTGGCCTCTTAAAATCCCAACAAAATTCATGGCAATGCTTCTCTGAGTTCAGTTCCAAAACCCAGTCTCTAAGGGGAATCACACCAGAGTTCAAGCCCACGTGGACCCAGTCATTTTTTCCAATGCCACACAAATGACCAAAATTAAAACCAAAACACTCCCACATGGCCCTCATCTTATTTCACATAGTCAATCATCTTAACCTCTGGCTGGAGGTTTCCATGAGGGGCGCAGCCCAAGACACTGTCCAAAATCAGCTCGTTTGCCCCTCATTTGTCTAAAGTCAGGGTAGCCTGGACACCGTTTCTGTGAACCAGGAGTGAACAAATAAGCCTGCCGTTAATACTTCTGTGTTTCTCCAATTTGAGGCCTACTGATTTTAGGTATCGATTCTTTAGGTGATTTAGAGTCATGGGAAAACACAAGCACCTCTGCAGGGCTTTGAAGAACTCATTTTACCCAAAGAATCCCTATTGTCATTTAATGGAATGAAGGAACCTAACAGAGGAAGGCAAAAGACTTCATCCACAATGAATGAAATTTTTTGCCATTTTGGTTTTGGAAGCTCACATGGGATCATTCTTAAGATCCATCAGGTGCTGAGAATCTAAGTCACAGCCACACACAGGTCCAAAGGCTGATAAAGACACATCTCTTTCCAAAGCAATTAAGCAAAGAGCCACAGGTGAGGCCCATTCATTTCCATTTGAAAACTGTTTTCTTCAGGCTTCACAAAGGGGTGGCCTGAGGCAAAGACCTTCCTGACATTCAGTGCAACACAACAATAAGTAAGCAAAGGCCCAAAGCAGGGTTTCTGCACTGAGACTTTCCTGGTCACAATGATATCTGTGTTTTCTGAGATGCTCGCCATTCTCATCAGCTATCCAGTACATGGCCATGTCACAGAGCTTGGAGGTGGTACATATTTTGGACGCAAATCCATGAGCCTTTTTCGGAGAGTGGCCAGAATTCAGGAAGAAAACAACAACTTAGAAAGATAGCAGGTGTTGCACATCGATAAGACAAGCTGCAGTCCATTCATATATTGGGCAGGATGAATTATGGGATGATTTATACTAGACAGGACACATCCATTAATGCATTCTCTTTTCTAATGTCTACAACAACGGACAGAGTGGGATACACAGAAACAGAAACACTCGCCATGTCAAATGACTTACTAGAAACTGTCCACTCCAAACCAAACAAACCGCCTTTCCTATCTATTCTCAGAACATGAGACAAAACAACAAACCCACACCCACTCCCACAAAGGCACCTCCTTCCCCCAAGTAGGTCTGTGACTATCCGGAGTGTCCTCTGACTGGTGGGCCATACTATGTTCCCCCGAAATGGCCTGCCTTCTCTCAGATCTTGTTTCCTTGACCAACTCTGTGAAGATGTCAGGAAAAAGTGGTTAGCCACTACCTGTTTTCTCAGGAAAGGTCCATCTTCAGAGCTCTCCTGGTATTTGGCCATCCTCACATCATTAGGTACCAAGAAAACTGACTCTGTCCTTGGTAAATCCAAACAAGTGAGGCCACTGGGACTGGGACTGGGACTGCCTCTGGGTGCCTGGCTTCTTGGATACCAAGTTCAGAGAGTTCCATCACCAAGGAAATGAGGTATGTCACATTCTTTGGAACTGAAAGAGGTCACTGCCTTAGCAACCACTTTGTCCTAACAGTTGCTTCAAAGGGTAACATAAAATGGAGGTTGCCCACGCTTCCTGTGACACTTTCATAAGGTAGAATGTATATCACCATTGGCACCCGGGAACAGCTCTCCACTCAGGCCTGGTTTGGTCCATCTTCTCTGCAAAAAGAAGAAAGAGATTCAGATTCAGACACATCCCTTCATCCTGACCAGGTTGTTTGCCATGGAAGATGACTTTTGCTCTCTCAGGTGCTTCATACCTGCCTTCAACTTCTCCAGGTATCATTTGTGCATGGACATTTGAGGTTCTCATCAGGTGGAAGGTCCCCAACTTTCCTGTATTGTAAGAACCACTCTGTCCCTGCTCTTCTGTATAATGATTGAGGGAACAGTGTATACTTCTGGTTAAAAACAGGTTTGATTTGGGTTACGAATGATTCTGTGTGATGAATAATGGTATTGGGAACCTGCAATATTTACAAGAATATAGAGGTGAAATATAAGTAGGAAAACAGAAATCTAGGTATGATTTGAAGCCCAGAAGGGTTTTGCCCTGGATTGGGATACTTAGCTTTGAATGATGTTCTGCAAAGATGCCTCAGATAATTCGATATACAATGGCATAGGACCTTGTACATTGGATGATTGAATTTAGAAGAGAACATCCAGTCAAAAAGGGATATTCAGTAGGATTAGGAAGATAGTCGGTAGGTTTAGGAAGAAGAGTGAGTATAGGATTTGGACCAAAAGTTCTTTAGCAATAGACTTTCGGTTGTTGAGTGAATGTAAATGTCAGCACATATGAAGAGTCAGTCACTATGTTGAACTGGGGAAAATATGTAGAAAAGCAGATATCAATAGAAACATTACGAAATCAGGCAAAGTATAAAGTGAGTGATAGAATTAGACATTTTCAACAGGGTTGAGTTTGAATATATAAATTAGGAAAAAAACAAATATGTAGTCACCAATAGGATTGACAATTGACAGCATTAGGCAACCTGGACATGGATGTTTTTAGAAATCCATGTTCACTTTCCATTTAGGCTTTGGTACAATCATAAGTGTGACCTTCCCATTTTTTTGTCCAGAATATTACTGTGATAATGAGATGACATGAGTATTTCTTTCACCATTTCTGGGAGCAATATATTGAAGATGTAAAATGAGAATCAGGGGTACAAAGAGGTGTACCCTGTTTCTAGGAACATAGAGAAAAAGCATGAATAGACCATACTGTGAATAAATAATATAACTTTTTTGAACTTTAAATAATGAATAGAACTGATATCTGAAAAATTAAAGGAAATCGTATATTGATATACAATCATTCATTCCAACCAGGTATATATGTAATGGAAATATTTGTGTTTTGGTTTATCATGAAGAGTGTGTGAGTTTTGCTTCAAAATGATTATGGAAATTCAAAATAATGTGTTTGGAAAGAAGTCTCTCATGAAAAGACCAGTCAAGAAACCCTGACAATACATGTGTTCTGAAGCAAGAAGTGGTGAAAGTTGAAACAAATGCTTATTAATTTGTGAACTTGTGGATGAAATGTATATCCTGTGATGTGCAAAAACTGAAGAAACAATAATGTACCAGTGTCGAATACAAATGAATGACAAATTACAGATCATGTCCCATAGGAGTCTACTTGCATTGATGTTAGACTGGGTCAGTTAGTGTAGAATAATTAGGATTTGTATGCACCATTCACTGAAGTTAGTTTTCAGGAAACAAATATGTATTTCAGGTGGATGAATATTTCTGATTATAATCTTGTGAAAAGTGGATTATAAATCCACATACATGAACATGAATGAATTTAGAGAGTGTATATTAGACGCATATATTTCATATTTTGAAAAATTTGGAGAGTATATCTATATCTATATCTATATCTATACACACACACACACACACACACACACACACACACAACTCACAGACATTAAAAATACCAATATAAATGCCAATCGAAATTCATCAGTAAATATGTATCATCCACAAATGCAAAAATATTTATTTTACTGAACATGAGTTAATGTATAATGTTGTTCTACTAGGACGCTCTCCTATAGGTTGAATTTTCATTTCCAACAGCATTTAGGAGGAGTGAACTCTTCTCACAATTTGTATCTGCCAAGACAGCCACCTCACAAAAATGTACGTGTGATACCTGGTAGGATTCTATATATGCATATAAATATACATGTGTGAATAGGCTACAGAAAAGGGAAATTCACATATTTGTTAAGTTTAAAAACACATGGAGAATATTTCAATTAAAATTTGACTAGATTTATAACTCTTACCTTATATAATGCAAATGTCAAGTCCAACTATACAACATGTCTCTGGAGAACCTTTGGATGTCCTGTTGTTTATCATGAGTATACTAGACAGTGCCTTGATTGACTGTGTTTCATGAAAATGATCTAGAACAGACATGCCAGTAAGTTGGTGCCTGCTGAGTAGTGTGCCTAGAGCAGTGGTGTGTATGTGTGTCATAATACATCTCTGATGTGGCCATATGGATTTGCCATTGGCTTCCAAATGGCTTGTGACAGACATGGTGAGGTCAGCAGACACTAATATGTAAGGGCGTCTTGTTATATGGAGAGGTTTCATGGCAATGTTAAGAATCAGGTTGCAATAGACAAGGGAAAATGATATGTGGGATAGAAGCCTGGTTGGTGCATTCTCCTGCAGACCCTGACCCACCACATGTGGCAGAACTCCATCCAGCACTGTGTCCCTTTTGAACTCCTTGTATTTCGTGAAGCAAATACCAAACTCCCAATGCAGGAGAAAGAAAAACCATGAAAAAGTGGAGGATGACCAAATGGCTTCACAGCCCAGATGGGGAGAGACTTAGCACGCACTGGTCACATTTTACTTAAAAGAGAGAATTCACCACTGCTGCCTCATGTTCATTAGAAAATAAGAAACCATGTCCTCCAGGTCACATAGAATCAGACCCAGCTTTGATGGTCTCACGACAAAGGAAGCTAAAGCTCCTGAAAACAACATATATTTCAAGTGCCCAACCTCAGAGGCAGTTTATCAAGAAGTCCTTTAGGCCAGCAGAGCTCCATGTTTGTGGAGTTTTTAACCTGTCCCTTACTTATGGAAACTTCTCTACCACATCCAAGGTTGTGAACTCATGAGCATTTTCCATTCCAGTTATATATTCACAGATTTTATAACTCTTCTCCACTAATTGTGTCTTACTTGGGGCGAAGGTAATGTCAAGGCATTGTTCTGGATGAGAGAGGGAAAATATTTTGTGTAGCACATATTTGATAGACATTGGATTCTTTTTCCTATTTTCCATTCAAAATACTGAATCCCTGACACTAACACATACCCTACTAGACTCTGACTACTAATCCTAATATGATGGAGTAAAATAACCCAAATAGAACAGAAATACAAGCAGGTCAGAGGAGGCATGGTGTATTTTTGAACTTTTCTTTTGCATAATAAATGGTAGGTGTTATAAATCTAGTGAATTTTTATTTGGAATAGTTTTTCATGTGTTTTTAAAATTAACAAATATGTGAATCCCTACCTCCCTTTCTCTGTAGCCTATACAGCACATGTATTTTTATATGTACATATTGAATCCTACCTGGTATCACACGTACATTTTTGTGAGGTTGCTGACTCGGCAGATATAAATTGTGTGAAGAGACTACCCCTCTTAAACGCTGTTGGAACTAAAAATTCAACCTATGGGTGAGCTTCCTAGTACAACAACATTATACATAATTCCATGTTCAGTAAAGTATATATTTTTGCATCAGTAGATGTTATATATTTCATTATAAATTTCATTTGGCATATATTGCTACTTTTTTATGTTTCTCTGTGTGTTTTTTTGGTATATATATATATATATATATATATATATATATATATATATATACTCTCCTGATTTATCAAAACATGAAATATATGTGTCTTATATACACTCTCTACATTCATACATTCTTTCATGTATGCATGAGGAAATATAATCAACTTTTCTCAAGATTATTATTGGAAATATTCATCCACCTGAAATACATATTTGTTTCCTTGTACTGACAACTCACTTCTGTGAATGGTGCATACAAATCCTAATAATTCTACAGTATCTGACCCAGTTTAACATCAATGCAAGTAGATTCCTATGGGACATGATGTGTATTTTGACGTTCATTTATATTCCACACTGCTACATTAATATTTCTGCAGTTTTTGCACATCATAGGATATATATTTCATCCACAAGTTCACAACTTTATAGGTATTTTTTCACTTTTAATCATTTCCTGCTTCAGAACACATGTATTCCTCCCGGTTTCTTGACTGGTCTTTTCATGAGACTTCTCTGCAAACACATTTTTTTTAATTTCATAATCAGTTTTGAAGCAAAACTCACACACTTTTTATGATAAACCATAAATCTAATATCACCATTAGAAGCATAACTGTTTGGAATGGATGATTGTATATCAATATTAGGTTTCCTGTATATTTTCAGAAATCAATTCAATCCATTATTTAAAGTTCGAACCAGTTATATTATTTATTCACAGTATGGTCTATTCATGCATTATCTCTATATTCATAGGCACAAGGTACACCTATTTGTACCCCCAATTAATTTATACGTCTTCAAAATATTGCTTTCCTACATATTTTACCCAGTTCATCATTGTGACTGACTCTTCACATGTGCTGACATTTACATTCACTCTCTACCTGAAACCCTATTGCTAAAGAACTTTTGGTCCAAATCCTATACTCACTCTTTTATCTAAACCTACCGACTATTTTCCTAATCCTACTGAATATCCCTTTTTGACTGGATGTTCTCTTCCACATTCAATCATCCAAATTAGAAGGTCCTATGCCATAGTATATTGATTTAACTGAGACAACTGTGCAGGACATAAATCAATGCTAAGTATCCCAATCAAGAACCCAATGCCCTTCTGGGCTTCAAAACTTACCTAGATTTCTGTTTTCATACTTATATTTTACCTATATATTCTTATAAATATCACAGGTTCCTAATACAAATATTCATTCCAGAGAATGATTCCTAACCCAAATTGAACATGTTATTAACCCTAACCATACACTTTTCCCTCAATCTAATTTTACAGAAGAGCAGGGACAGAGTTGGTCTTACAATACAGGAATATAGGCGATCTTCCAGCTGCTGAAAACCTAAAAGGTCCATGCTGAAATGATCCTTGGAGAAGATGTAGGCAGCTATGAAGGACATGAGAGAGCAAAAGTCATCTTCCATGGCAAACAACCTGGTCAGGTTGATGGGATGTGTCTGAATTAGCCTCTCTCTTCCTAATGTAGAGAAGATGGACCAAACCATGCCTGTGTGGAGAGCTGTTCCCCGGTGCCTATGGTTGATATACCATTCTAACATATGAATGAGTCACAGCAAGTAGAGGCAGCCTCCATCTTTTGGGAACCATGTAAGCAACTGTTAAAACAAAGTGGTTTCTAAGGCAGTGACTTCATTCAGATCTTGAAGAAAGTGACATCACCTTACAGTTTTGGTAATGAAAGTCTGTGATCTTGGGATCCAGGAAACCAGGCACACAGAGTCAAACCCACTCCATGTCCCAGTGGGCTAACTTGTTTGGATTTAACAAGACAGAGTCACTCTTTCTTTGTACCTACTGATGTGAGGACAGCCAAATGCCTGGAAACTATGAAGACTGGCCTTTCCAGAGAAAGCAGGTAGTTTCTCACCATGGGCTCCAGACAACTTCACAGAGTTGGCCAAAGAGACCAGATTGGAGACAGGACACGCCATTTTGGGGGAACATAGTATGGCCCACAAGTCAGAGGACACTCCGGATAGTCACAGACCTACTTGGGGAAAGGAGGTGACTTTTTGGGTGTGAGTGTGAGTTTGTGGTTTTGTCTCATGTTCTGAGAATAGTTAGGAAAGCTGGTTTGTTTGTTTTGGAGTGGACTGTGTCTAGTAAGTCCTTTGACAAGGTGAGTGTTTCTGTGTCTATATATCATACTGTGTCCGTGATTGCAGACATTAGAAAAGAGAATGCATCAATGGATGTGTCCTGTCTACAAGAAAGCTTCAAAGCATTCATCCTGTGCAATTAATGAATGGACTGCAGGTTGCCGTATGGATGGGCAACTCCTGCCATCTTTCTAAATTCCTGTTTTCTTCCTGAATTCTGGACACTCTCCAGAATACGCTCATGATTTTGTGTCCAAGATATGTACCACCTCCATCTCTGTGACATGGCCATGTACTGGATAGCTGATGGGAATGGCGAGTATCTCAGAAAACTCAGATATCAGTATGCCCAAGAAAGTCTCAGTGGAGAAACCCTGCTTTGCGCCTTTTGCTTACCTATTCTGTTGCCCTGAATGTCAGGAAGGTCTTTGCCTCAGGCCACACTTTGTGAAGCCTGCAGAAAATAGTTAACAAATGGAAAAGAATGGTCATTACCTGTGCCTCTTTGCTTAATTGCTTTGGAAATGGATGTTTCTGAATCAGCCTCTCAGCCCTATGTGAGGCTGTGGCTTAGATTCACAGCACATGATGGGTCTAAAGAAAAATCCCATGTGTGCATCCCAAACCAAAATGGACAAAAGAGCTGTCAGAGTAGTTCTTACAATACAGGAAAGTTGGGGACCTTCCACTTGATGAGAACCTCAAATGTCCATGCACAAATGATACCTGGAGAAGTTGTAGGCAGGTATGAAGCACCTGAGAGAGCAAAAGTCATCTTCCATGGCAAACAACCTGGTCAGGATGAAGGGATGTGTCTGAATCTGAATCTCTCTCTTCTTATTGTAGAGAAGATGGACCAAACCAGGCCTGAGTGGAGAGCTGTTCCCGGGTGCAAATGGTTGATATACATTCTACCTTATGAAAGTGTCACAGGAAGTAGGGGCAACCTCCATCTTATGTTACCCTTGGAAGCAACTGTTAGGACAAAGTGGTTGCCAAGGCAGTGACCTCATTCAGTTCCAAAGAATGTGACATACCTCATTTCCTTGGTGATGGAACTCTCTGAACTTGGTATCCAAGAAGCCAGGCACCCAGAGGCAGTCCCAGTCAAAGTCCCAGTGGGCTCACTTGTTTGGATTTACCAAGGACAGAGTCAGTTTTCTTGGTACCTAATGATGTGAGGATGGCCAAATGCCAGGAGAGCTCTGAAGATGGACCTTTCCTGAGAAAACAGGTAGTGGCTAACCACTTTTTCCTGACATCTTCACAGAGTTGGTCAAGGAAAGAAGGTCTGAGAGAAGACAGGCCATTTCGGGGGAACATAGTATGGCCCACCAGTCAGAGGACACTCCGGATAGTCACAGACGTACTTGGGGGAAGGAGGTGCCTTTGTGGGAGTGGGTGTGGGTTTGTTGTTTTGTCTCATGTTCTGAGAATAGATAGGAAAGGCGGTTTGTTTGGTTTGGAGTGGACAGTTTCTAGTAAGTCATTTGACACGGCGAGGGTTTCTGTTTCTGTGTATCCCACTGTGTCCGTTGTTGTAGACATTAGAAAAGAGAATGCATTAATGGATGTGTCCTGTCTAGTATAAATCTTCCCATAATTCATCCTGCCGAATATATGAATGGACTGCAGCTTGTCTTATCGATGTGCAACACCTGCTATCTTTCTAAGTTGTTGTTTTCTTCCTGAATTCTGGCCACTCTCAAGAATAGGCTCATGGATTTGTGTCCAAAAAATGTACCACCGCCAAGCTCTGTGACATGGCCATGTACTGGATACCTGAAGAGAATGGCGAGCATCTCAGAAAACTCAGATATCAGTGTGACCAAAAAAATCTCAGTGCAGAAACCCTGCTTTGGGCCTTTTGCTTACTTATTGTTGTGTTGCACTGAATGTCAGGAAGGTCTTTGCCTCAGGCCACCCCTTTGTGAAGCCTGAAGAAAACAGTTTTCAAATGGAAATGAATGGGCCTCACCTGTGGCTCTTTGCTTAATTGCTTTGGAAAGAGATGTGTCTTTATCAGCCTTTGGACCTGTGTGTGGCTGTGACTTAGATTCTCAGCACCTGATGGATCTTAAGAATGATCCCATGTGAGCTTCCAAAACCAAAATGGCAAAAAATATCATTCATTGTGGATGAAGTCTCTTGCCTTCCTCTGTTAGGTTCCTGCACTCCATCAAATGAGAATAGGGATTCTTTGGGTCAAATGAGTTCTTCAAAGCCCTGCAGAGGTGCTTGTGTTTTCGCATGACTCTAAATCACCTAAAGAATTGATACCTAAAATCAGTAGGCCTGAAATTGGAGAAACAAAGAAGTATTAAAGGCAGGCTTATTTGTTCACTCCTGGTTCACAGAAACGGTGTCCAGGCTACCCTGACTTTAGGCAAATGAGGGGCAAAGGAGCTGATTTTGGACACTGTCTTGGGCTGCGCCCCTCATGGAAACCTCCAGCCAGAGGTTAAGATGATTGACTATATGGAATAAGATGAGGGCCATGTGGGAGTGTTTTGGTTTTGATTTTGGTTATTTGTGTGGCATTGGAAAAAATGATTGGGTACACGTGGGGTTGAACTCTGGTGTGATTCCCCTTAGAGACTGGGTTTTGGAAATGAACTCAGAGAAGCATTGCCATGAATTTTGTTGGGATTTTAAGAGGCCACGCATGAAAGTCGCTCTTGGAAACTGAGACCTAGGCCCCGGGTGGATTTCAACAGAGGACTGGAAATCTCAGCAAGGATATCACATGATTTTATTCTTAAAGAAATGGCAGCCATAGTTGAGAGTCAAAACACACATGGACCTCACATTGTAGACCTCAATGGGCCTGGCCTAATGTGACCGTTTGTCCACTCTTTGGGAAGCCGTGCCTGTGAGAGTTCTCCAGAGATTTCATTGAAATGAGCTTCCTCACCATTTAATGTTTGCTGAATGAACTGAAATCCACAGTGCCTCCAACTTCATGCTTGAAAAATGGCTAGATAAATACCATGAAATTTTTGAAATTCCTATGACCAGGTGGCACTGGAGAAACATTGGATGTCCTGTTGCTGATCATGATTATACCAGACAGTGCCTTGACTTACTGAGTTTCATGAAAATGGTGTAGAACAGAGATGCCAGTAAGTTGGAGCCTGCTGAGTAGTGGGTCTAGAGCAGTGGTGGGGAGGTGTTTGATAAAACATCCGAGGTAGGGCCTTGTGGATATACCATTGCATTCCAAATGGCTTGTAACTGACATGGTGCAGCCAGCAGACCCTTATATGTAAAGGCATATTGTTATATGGAGAGTTTTCAGAGGAAAATTAAGAATCAGGTTGATATGGACAAGGGGGCAATGGGGCAAGCTGTGAGAGATAGGAGCCTAGTTGGTGCATTCTCTTGCAGACCCTGACCCACCACACGTGACAGAACTCCCTCCAGCACTGTGTCCCAGTTTAGCTCCTAGTATTTCGTGAAACAAATACCAAACTCACAGTGCAGCAGCAAAAACTCCACAAAAAGTGGAAGAGGACCAAATGGCTTCACAGTCTACACGGGGAGACACTTAGTCCCCAGTGGCCTCAGTTTACCTTCAAAGAGAGGATTCAGCACTGCTTCATCTAGTTCTTTGGAAATAAGAAACCATGTCCTCCAGGTCACATAGATGCAGACCCAGCTTTGATGATCTCACTACAAAGGAAGCCAAATCTCCTGAAAACAACATATATTTCAAGTGCAAAACTCAGTGGCAGTTTCTCAAAAAGTTTTTAGGCCAGCAGAGCTCCATGTTTTTGGAGTGTTTACCCTGTCCCTTAGTTTTGGAAACTGCTCTACCACCTCCAAGGTTGTGAACTCCTGAGCATTTTCCATTCCAGATATGTATTCACTGATTTTGTAACTCTTCTCCTCTAATTGTGTCTTACTTGTGGTGAAGGTAATGTCAAGGCATTGTTCTGGATGAGAGCACTAGGATATTTGTGCAGCATATATTTACATACACATTGGATTCATTTTCCAATTTTCCATTCGAAATACTGAATCCCTGACACTAACCCATACCTAGTAGACTCAGACTATTCATCCTAATATAATGGAGAAAATTAACCCAACACAATAGAAATACAAGCACTTCAGGGGAGACATGTTGTATTGTTGGACTTGACATTTGCATTATATAAGGTAGGAGTTATAAATCTAGTCAAATTTTAATTGAAATATTCTCCATGTGTTTTTAAACTTAAAAATATGTGAATTCTTGTTTCCCTTTTCTGTAGCCTATTCACACATGTATATTTATATGCATATATAGAATCCTACCAGGTATCACACGTACATTTTTGTGAGGTGGCTGCCTTGGCAGATACAAATTGTGAGAAGAGTTCACTCCTCCTAAATGCTGTTGGAAATGAAAATTCAACCTATAGGAGAGCGTCCTAGTAGAACAACATTATACATTAACTCATGTTCAGTAAAATAAATATTTTTGCATTTGTGGATGATATATATTTACTGATGAATTCGATTGGCATTTATATTGGTACTTTTTAATGTCTGTGAGTGTTGTGTGTGTGTGTTTGTGTGTGTGTGTGTGTATATATATAGATATGGATATAGATATAGATATAGATATAGATATACTCTCCAAATTTTTCAAAATATGAAATATATGTGTCTAATATACACTCTCTAAATTCATTCATGTTCATGTATGTGGATTTATAATCCACTTTTCACAAGATTATAATCAGAAATATTCATCCACCTGCAATACATATTTGTTTCCTAGTACTTAAAACTAACTTCAGTGAATTGTGCATACAAATCCTAATTATTCTACAGTAACTGACCCAGTCTAACATCAATGCAAGTAGACTCCTATGGGACATGATATGTAATTTGTCATTCATTTGTATTCGACACTGGTACATTATTATTTCTTCAGTTTTTGAACATCATAATATATACATTTGCCAAGGCAGTGACCTCATTCAGTTCCAAAGAATGTGACATACCTCATTTCCTTGGTGATGGAACTCTCTGAACTTTGTATCCAAGGAGCCAGGCACCCAGAGGCAGTCCCAGGCCCAGTCCCAGTGGGCTCACTTGTTTGGATTTACCAAAGATAGAGTCAGTCATTCTTGGTACCTACTGAAGTGGGATTACCAAATGCCTGGAGAGCTCTGAATAGGGAGCTTTCCTGTGAAAGCAGGTAGTGGCTCTCTACTTTTTCCTTACAACTTTACAGAGTTGGCCAAGGAAAACAGATCTGAGAGAGGACAGGCCATTTCGGAAGAACAGAGTATGGCCACCAGTCAGACGACACTCTGGTTAGTCATACACCTATGGGGAAGGAGGTGCCTTTTTGGGAGTGGGTGTGGGTTTGTGGTTTGTCTCATGTTCTGAAAATAGGTAGGAATGGCGGTTTGTTTGTTTTGGAGTGAACTGTTTCCGGTAAGTCATTTGAAGAGGTGAGTGTTTCCATGTCTGTGTATCCCACTGTGCCTGTGGTAGTAGACATGAGAAAACAGAATGCAGCAATGGATGTGTCATGTCTAGTATAAAGCTTCCCAGCATTCATCCTGCCCAATTTATGAATGGAGTGTGGCTTGCCTTATGCACGGACAACACCTAATACCTTCCTAAGTCCCTGTTTTCTTCCTGAATTCTGGCCACTCTCTAGAATAGGCTCATGGTTATGTGTCCAAGATATGTACCAAATCCAAGGTCTTTGACATGGCCATGTACTGGATACCTGAATGGAATGGCCAGCATCTCAGAAAACTCAGAAATCAGTGTGACCAGGAAAGTCTCAGTGGAGATACCCTGCTTTGGGCCTTTTGCTTACCTATTGTTCTGTTGCCCTGAATATCAGGAAGGTCTTTGTCTCATGCAACCCCTTTGTTAAGCCTGAAGAAAACAGTTTTCAAATGGAAATGAATGTGCATCACCTCTGGCTCTTTGCTTAATTTCATTGGAAAAGGATGTGTCTGATTCAGGCCCTTTGCCCTGTTTTAGGCTGTGACTTAGATTCTCAGCACCTGATGGATGTAAAGAAAGATCCCATATGTGCATCTAAACCAAAATGGAAAAACGTTCAATCAATGTGCATGAATTATATTGCCTTCCTTTGTTAGGTTTCTGAAATCCATCATGTCAGAATAGGGATTCTTTGGGTGAAATGAGTTCTTCAAATCTCTGCAGAGGGGCTTGGCTTTTCTTATGACTCCAATTCACAAAAAGAATCTAGACCCCACAGTCAGAGAGCCTCAAATTGGAGAAGCGAAGCAGTATTAAGGGCAGGCCTATTTGATCACTCCTGGTTCACAGGAAGGGTGTCCAAGCCACCCTGACATTCGGCAAATGAGGGGCAAGGGAGCTTATTTTGGACACTGTCTTCGGATGTGCCTCTCATGAAAACCTCCATCCAGATGTTATGATGAGTATCTTTATGGTAGAAGATGAGGGCCATGTAGGAGTGTTTTGGTTATAATTGTGGTCATTTGTGTGGCAGTTGGAAGAGATGACTGGGTCCACCTGGGCATGAATTCTGCTGTGATTCCCCTTAGAGACTGAGTTCTGGAACTGACCTCAGAGAAGTATTGACATGAATTGTGTGGGGATTTTAGGAGGCCAGGAATGAGAGTTGCCATTGGGAACCTGGGATCAAGGCCCAGAGTGGCTTTCCACAGAACACTGGGAATCACAGCCAGGATATTACATGATTTTATTCTGAAAGACTTGGCAGGCATAATTGAGATTCAAAACACACTTGGACCTCGCTTTGTAGACCTCAATGGGCCTGGCTTCATGTGACTTTTTGGCCACTCTTTGGGTAGACTTGCCTGTGAGAGTGCTCCAGAGATTTCCCTGAAATTAGCTTCCTCACCATTTAATGGTTCCTGAATGAATTGAAACCAACATTGCCTCCAAATGCATCTGTGAAAAAATGCTAGATAATTACCATGAAATTTTAGAAATTCCGATGACCAGCTGGCACTGGAGGACCTTTGATGTCCTGTTGATGATCATGAGTATACCAGACAGGGCCTTGATTGACTGGGTTTCATGAAAATGGTGTAGAACAGAGATGCCAGTAAGTTGGGGCCTGGTAAGTAGTGGGCCTAGAGCTGTGTTATGCAAATGTGTGATAAAACATCTGTGGTGGGGCCATGTGGATCTTCCATTGGCTTCCAAATAGCTGTGACTGACATGGTGCAACCATCACACCCATATATGTAAAGGCATATTTTTATATGGAGAGGTTTCAGGGCAATGTTCAGTATCATGTTGCTATTGTCAAGGGGGCAAGCTACTTGAGATAGAACCCTGGTTGGTGCATTCTCCTGGAGACCCTGCCAACCACACCTGACAGAACTCCCTTCAGCACTGTGTCCCATTTGAACTCGTTGTATTTCATGAAGCAAATACCAAACTCCCAGTGCAGCAGCAAGAAACACCACGAAAATTGGAGGATGACCATTGGTTTCACAGTCCACACGGGAAGACCCTTAGCCCTCAGTGGCCAAAGTTTACCTACAAAAAGAGAATTCATCACTGCTGCCTCATTTTTATTTGAAAATAAGTAACCATTTCCTCCAGGTCACATAGATGCAGATCCAGCTTTGATGGTTTCACTACAAATAAAGCTAAAGCTCCTGACAACAACATATATTTCAAGTGCCCAACCTCAGAGGCAGATTCTCAAAAAGTCTTTTGGCCAGCAGAGCTCCATGTTTGTGGAGTGTTTACCCTGTCTCTTACTTTTGGAAACTCCTCTACCACCTCCAAAGATGTGAAATCTGGAGCATTTTCCATTCTAGATATGTATTCACAGATTTTCTAACTCTTCTCCTCTAATTGTGTCTTACTTGGGGCGAAGGTAATGTCAAGGCATTGTTCTGGAGGAGAGTGGGAAGATTTTTCCGTAGCATATATTTGCATACACATTGGATTCAGTGTCCTATTTTCAATTCAAAATACTGAATACCTGACTCTAACCCATACCCTACCAGACTCTGACTACTAATCCTAATATGATGGAGAAAAATAACCCATAAAGAATAGAAATACAAGCAGTTCAGAGTAGGCATGGTGTATAGATGGACTTGCCTTTTGCATGATACAGAGTTGGAGTTATAAATCTAGTCAATCGTTTGTTGAAATAGTTGTCCTA
Organism: Callospermophilus lateralis; assembly: GCF_048772815.1. Lineage (NCBI taxonomy): Eukaryota > Metazoa > Chordata > Mammalia > Rodentia > Sciuridae > Callospermophilus > Callospermophilus lateralis. Next base: position 5,482,921 of record NW_027514462.1, on the reverse strand, counting down.
GTATTTTTAAGGTTAACAAATATGTGAATTCCTGTCTCCCTTTCTCTGTATTCTTATATGCACATATAGATTCCTATCTGGTACCACACGTACATTCTTGTGAGGTGGCTGACTTGGCAGATACAAATTGTTAGAAGAGATCACTCCTACTAAACCCTGTTGGAACTGAATATTCAACCTATGGGTGAGCTTGCTAGTTGAACAGCATTATACATAAATCCATGTTCAGTAAAATGAATATTTTTAGATCTGTGGATGGTATATATTTTATAATGAATTTTGATTGACATATATATTGCTACTTTTTTGTCTGTGTGAGTGTTTTATGTATATGTATATATATGTGTATATATATATATATATATATATATATATATATATATACACTCTCCAGATTTTTCAAAATATGAAATATATGTGTCTTATATTCACTCCCTAAATTCATTCATGTTCATGTATGTGGATTTATAATCAACTATTCACAAGATTATTCTCAGAAATATTCATCCACCTGAAATTTGCCCAGTGCTCTCAAATGTCAATCCTATTTGTGACTACATATTTGTTTCTTCCTAAGATTATATATTTAAACTCAACCCTGTTCAAAATGTCTAATCCTATCACTCACTTTATACTCTGCCTGATTTTGTAATGTCTATATTGATATATGCTTTCCTACATATTTTCCCCATTTCATCATTGTGACTGACTCTTCACCTGTGCTGACATTTACATTCACTCTCTAATCGAAATCCTATTGCTAAGAAACTTTTGTTCCAAATCTTATACTCACCCTTCTTCCTAAACTTATTGACTATCTTCGTAATGCTACAGACTATCCCTTTTTGACTGGATGTTCTCTTCTACATTTAATCATCCAAGTAAATGTGGTGCGAGCTTCAGAGGAGGAGACTACCAACAGACTATCTCATGCAACATCAAACGGTTTATTGGGTGTCCAGCAGGCTGGGGTTCAGAGCTCACCTGAATAGAGCAGATAGCCCTGAGAATAGCTGAAGTAGAGCTTATATACTTTCCCTGGAGAGGGAAGGGAGGGAATTGTATTGATGGGTCAGGGCGAGTGGGCGGTTTGCATGCAACTGGGAGAGGGAGTACATTCTGCAATTTGGCAGCTGGGGATAGAACATTCTGGGAACAAGATTTGCAAACATTTCTCAAGATTTCAACAGTGTTCTGTTAAGCATACAGAAAAACAAGATGTGACAAGTACCTATTTTATTAATATTTCATTCCCCACTTCGTCTTCTGGCTAATTTTAATCATAAAAATGATCATTGGATGGTGTCACATTCAATGTCAGCTAGTGGGGTATTACCATAAGTTTAACTCGTCCAATTTGAGCCTGGAGAAAAGACATTACACTTTTGAGCAAACAGGGTTTTATAGTTAGCAATAATATGAGGATTATTATTGGACCGGCCAGGGTTGATAAAAACGTAGTTAACCAGGGGGACTGTGTGAACCAAGACTCAAGCCACCCTTTTTGGGCCTCTCTCACTTGTTGATGCTCTTCAAGGTGTCTTTTAAATTTACTCATAGATTTTATTACAACTCCAGTATAGTCAGCATAAAAACAACATTCTTCCCTCAATGCAGCACAAAGGCCCCCTTCTCTAATGAAGAGGAGGTCCAACCCTCAACTGTTCTGTAAAACAACTTCAGAGAGAGAGGTTAAAGTTTCATGCAAAGCCCTGAAGGAGGTTTCTAATATCTTACTTTTGCTCTATTGCTGCTTCTAATTGGGTCATCTTTTGTGTCCCATGGACAATGCCACTGGTTCCTCTGCCCACCCGAGCAGCAACTCCTATTCCTAATAGGATGGCTAAAGTGAGGGATATATGTTCCCAGTGGAACCGGTTGTATGCCCCCCCTATTTGATCCTGAAATGAACCTGCGTCATGATAGAGCACTCTGGGAAACATCTGCACCATTACACAAATTATCACATATCTTGATCATTTCATGAAAACATAAACGATGTTTAAGTATATAGAATTATGCTGTTGTAGGCACTGACAAAGCAAGGCACCTAAGATAGCACTCAAGAGAGGGAAACAGTCCTATTTGGTTGCAACCGGATTCAGAGGGCATTGCTTCTATTGTAATCAATTAATCCCCTGAAACTCAAGTTTAGGTAGTTTCAGAAATTTGTACCCAACATATAAGGCATGGGGCTCAGAAGTTCACAGTCTTCAGAAGTTTAAAAAAGCAGTATTTGTTTCTGTTTTTCCTTCTGTTCTGGGCAAGTTAACTTTTCAAGGACACCTGGGAGGAGGAGAGCTTTTTCTTCCCTTTCTTATTTTCCCCCTGCCAGCTGTTACCATGGAGCCCGGTTGGTAATTTCTTTATCTTAGAAATGTAGCCATCTCTGTGAAGCCCCAGCTGAAGGCCAGAGGACTTGTTCACATATTTTGTGAAAAACTAGTTAGAGGTTGTCTAGCTTAGAAGTACTGAGATTTTTAGCCAGTGGCCAAGTAGAACAGGGCAATACAAAAGAGAATGTTTATCTACATTAAAGTCTTTATTGGGACTCTTTGGCTGAAAGTTCAAAACTCAGCCATGGTGAAGACTTCTGAAGAAGGTCATTTAAGACTTTTCTGTGGACCTGGTACAGAGGGGGAAAGACGGGGAAGTTGGGGCTGAGAGCACCTCCGAGGATCTGAGAATGAGGGAAAAGAGAGATGTAAAAGAATAATGCGAAAGGGTATTTGGAATTTCCTAGCAGCAAACTTGAGCAGTAGATCAGGTAGAGCAGAGTGAAAGACGGGAGTGAGGATCCCAAAATCCTGTGAGGGACTTTAAATTTTAGTAACCTGTTTTCAGTGATGACAAAGCAACTTTAAAGGCCAATTATATTACATCTTGGATAAGGGTCTCAGGGCTCTCCTCAGCTCGTTTGAGCATTGGGTTAGCTGGTAAGAGGACCTGGTGGGACCCGGTGAGGGCACTGACAGGAGATGAGAGGAATGAGTCGGTGGAGCGGTACCTATGTACCTGCTACCTCAGCAAGGGGGCTATGGTCAGAGAACTGGTGGAGCTTTGGGTTTCTGATCTAGTTATTGGAGGGGAGAAATCAAGTTGCTGAGATGGGAGTGACAGCAGAGGGTCTGGAGCAGAAGGCTGAGGATAATGATCTATTGGAGAAGCATAGTTCAGGATGTGAGTGAAGGAGGGAATAGGCTTCCACATAGGGGAATTTCCTTTCACTCTTTTGAGCACTTGCAGAAGTCAAAAAGGTCATGCAAAATTTGAGGATCTAGAGACCCCTCTGGGTGCCATAGTTTTTGGTTGTCTAATTGGTAATGTGGCCAATGCTGTGTACTGAATTTGATGAAGAATTGGGGTTCCATCAGGCAGCCCCTGTATGCACACATTCCCATGACATACAGAAAAAGTCGGCTTTTCCCCCACACAGCCATTACTCTTTGTGGCTTTGATAGTCTGCCAGGCAAACTTAGTAATCTAGACTAGCCAACCTCCATCTGGCTTGCGTGTCCCTACATCCATAATGTTTGTTTCCATTATCTATGGTACAGAAGGGATTTAATGGTATTTTAGTGGGATCCTCTTCATCAGGGATATCACAATAGGAAATACCTATAGCCAGCTAACAAATGTCTGGGTGGAGAGATGGCCACCAGGTCCCTAAGGGGGCTGTATGCGAGATAGACCATACTTCTTTTCCAGTAGGATTTGTGATCAGCCATCACTGCTTAATGGGCTGATGAGGGTTAGGACTACTTGTAGCCAAGGGGAGAGTATATAACCTTATTCACATTGCGAATACACAATTTGAAACTGTTACCAGTCTTTTTCAGTTTCCAGAAAGATTCTGTACAGGGAGCAGGCTTGAGATGAGAGGCATGGATCCTGGAAGTGATTCTGTTTACGTTTACCACTGTAGGTGTTATAATAGCACCTGGTATGGTCCTTTTCAGCGGGGTACCAGGGATGACACCTGATATCATCTTACATAGATGAAATCTCTTACTTGATATGGATGTGGAATCCCCTGGTTCCCAGTTGGGTAGGCAGTGGCCAGCTGTTTTCACAGGTATTACTGAGTTCTTTCAAGATATTAAAGTCTGTCAAGCAAGGGGGTGTGGAAAGGATATTTAGGTCTTACAGTTGGGCTTAGGTCCCCTACTGGAGGAGGGCCACCATAAAGAATTTCACACGTGGTAAGGTTACTCAAAGAAACAAAGGGATTTTTTCTTGCATGAAACATTGCATAAGGCAGGAGCATAGTCCAATCCTATGCTGGTCTCTAAGCTTAATTTCGTTAAGGTCTCTTTAATGGTTCTATTCATTCTTTCTACTTGTCTTGAACTCTGTGGTCTATAAGCACAATTTAACTTCCAATTAATCCCCAGGTTCCTGGCTAACCCCTGACTTACCTGGGCCATGAACATCGGTCCATTGTCAGATCCTATTACCGGCTTAGCTTCCTCCAATGGTAGAGAGGCTTAGTCAGCAGCAGCAGAATCACTTAGAGTGTGTTGTGTGTTAGGGGACGAGGGCAGGGGATAAGGAGGGGGAGAAGAGTCCAGTAGAGTCAAATCTGTGACTCAGGGAGAACAGAGGGTGGAGGAGGAGGAGGTTGAGAGGGTTTGAGAGATCATGGGGGAAGGAGTAGGAGCAGAGGTAGGGGCAAGGAAAGGCTTCACCCATGGAGGAGGAGATTTGCAGAGGTCCTGCCAAGTTAAGATATATGGCTGTTGATCTGGATGGCTATGTGGCGCTGGCTGAAAGACAATACCTCTGACTTTTTAAATTAGTGGGAAGTAGAAAGATCCTTCTAGGGGCCATACGACTCCAAAGATGGGCCATTCTGAGGCACAGAGATTCTGCCAGGTCCAGCGTTTTACTAAAAAAAGAAAGATTCTGAGCCCTTAAGCGGACTTTGGTCCAGTGATCAAGGGTCAGGGACAGAGGCATTGACGTGCTCTGTTCTATAATGAAAGTTCCACAAACAGTAAAAGCAAGGACACACGACACAGATAAGACAAGACCATAAAGTCAGGCAATGAACGTCCAACACTGAGACCAGGAATGAGTAGCCGGCAAAACCCAATGGTATGGCAACAACGAATCTAAAAGAAAATATCACTGAGTCGAGAAGACTATTGTTCCTTGATTTCCCGAGTTCTCTGCGGGGTCCTCCAGAGAGGTGCCCTTTGTCTCTGTGACACGTCTCTCAGCCACCGTCGGAGAGAGCCCAGGCTCTTCATCGCCAGCAATTTTGCCAAGCCCTAACAAGAAACCTGAAACCGGAAAGAGGCGCCTTACTTGCTCCAAGAGGAGCCCGTTGGGGTCTCTCCTCCGCCACTGCTGGAACTCGGTGGAACCTCAATATGTAAAGGTCAGGCGAGTGTCAGAGGAAGATACTATCAAGAGACTGTCTCATGCAACAGCAAAGGGTTTATTTGTGGTCCAGCATGCTGGAGCTCAGAGCTAAATTAAATAGAGCAGAGACCTCTGAGAACAGCTTAAGCAGAGCTTATATACTTTCCTTGGAGAGGGAAGAGAGGGAAGTTTAGTGATGGGTAAGGGCAAGTGGGCGGTTTGCATGACACCGAGTGAGGGAGTACATTCTGCAGTTCGGCTGTTGGAAACAGTACATTCTAGAACAAGATTAGCAAACATTTCTCAAGATTTCAAAAGTGTTTTGTTAAGCATACAGAAAAACAGGAAGTGACAAGTACCTATTTTATTAATTTTATTAACCTTTCACTACCGACTATGCCTTTTTGACTTGATGTTCCTTCTACATTAATTCATGCAACGTACAAGGTGCTATGCCATTGTATATCGATTTATCTGAGACAACTCTGCAGAACGTAATTCAACACCACGTATCCCTATCAAGGGCCCAATGCCCTTCTGGGCTTCAAATCAGACTTAGATTTCTTTTTTCATACATATATTTCACCTATATATTCTTCTACACATAGCAAGTTCTCAATACGATCATTCATCCAGCAAAATGATTTCTAACCCAAATCGATCATGTTTTTAACCATAACCGGACACTGTTCCCTCAATCTAACTTTACAGAAGAGCAGGGAAGGAGTTGATATTACAATACAGAAATGTAGAAAAACTTCCACCTGCTGAGAACCTCAAAGGTCCATGCAGAAATGATCCCTGGAGAAGATGTAGGAAGCAATAAAGGACCTGAGAGACCAAAAGTCATCTTCCATGGCAAACAACCCGGTCAGGATAAAAGGTTGTGTCTGAATCAGATTTTTTTTAATGTAGAGATCATGGACCAAACCAGGCCTGTGTGGAGATCTATTCCTGGGTGCCTTTGGTTGATATACCATTCTAACTTGTGAAAATGTCACAGGAAGTAGGGGCAGCCTCAATCTCTTGGGACCCTTGGAAGCAACAGTTAGGACAAAGTGGCTGCCAAGACAGTGCCCTCATTCAGTTCAGGAAGGAAGTGACCTCACCTCACTTTCTTGGTGATGGAACTCTCTGAACGTGGGATCCAGGAAGCCAGGCACACAGAGCCAATCCAAGTCCCAGTCCCAGTGGTCTCACTTGTTTGGATTTACCAAGGACAGGGTCAGTATTTTTTGGTACCTACAGATGTGACAAAGGCCAAATGCCAGGAAAGCTCGGATGCAGGGTTTTTCATGAGAAAGCAGGTAGTTGCTCACCGTTGGCTCCTAAGAAGTTCACAGAGTTGGCCAAGGAGACAAGATCTGAGACAGGAAAGGCCATTTTGGGGGAACATATTATGGCCCACAAGTCAGAGGACACTCTGGATATTCACAGACCTACTTAGGGGAAGGAGGTGCCTTTGTGGGTGTGGTTGTGGGTTTGTGGTTTTGTCTCATTTTCTGAGAATAGGTAGGACAGTCGGTTTGTTTCATTTGAAGTGGACTGTTTCTAGTAAGTCTTTTCACAGGGCGAGTGTTTCTATGTCTGTGTATTCCACTGTTTCCGTGGTTGTAGACATTAGAAAAGAGAATTCATCAATGGATATGTCGTGTCTAGTAGAAAGCTTCTCAGCATTCATATTGCCCCGTTTTTGAATGGACTGTAGCTTGCCTTATCGATGAGCAACACCTGCTACCTTCCTAAGTTTCTATTTTCGTCCTGAATTCCGGCCAATCTCAAGAATAGGCCCATGGTTTTGTGTCCAAGATATGTACCACCTCCAAGCTCTGTGACATGGCCATGTACTGGATAGCTGTAGGTGATGGCGAGCATCTCAGAAAACTCAGATATCAGTGTGACCAGGAAAGTCTCAGAGGAGAAATCCTGCTTTGGGCCTTTTGCTTACCTATTGTTCTGTTGCCCTGAATGTCAGGAAGGTCTTTGCCTCAGGCCACCCCTTTGTGAAGCCTGAAGAAAACAGTTTTCAAATGGAAATGAATGGGCATACCTGTGGCACTTTCCTTAATTGCTTTGGAAAGGGATGTGTCTGAATCAGGCCCTTGGCCCTGTGTGTGGCTGTGGCTTAGAGTCTCAGCACCTGATGGATCTAAAGAAAGTTACCATGTGTGCATCCAAAAGAAAATTCGCCAAAAGAACAATTATTGGGATGAAGTCTCTCGACTTCCTCTGTAAGGTTCCTGACCTCCATCAAGTGAGAATGGGATCCTTTGGGTCAAAAGAGTTATACAAAACCTGCAGAGGCTAGCCCATTGTGCTTGGGTTTTCTCATGACTAAAATTCACATAAAGAATCTAAACCCCACAGACAGTAGTCCTCAAATTGGAGCAGTATTAATGGCAGGCCTATTTGATCACTTTTGGTTCACAGGATGGGTGTCCAGGCCACCTTGACTTTAGGCAAATGAGGGGCAAAGGAGCTTATTTGGGACACTGTCTTGGTCTGCGCCCCTCATGGAAACCTCCAGCCAGATTATGATGAGTGTCTATATGAAAGAAGATGAGGGCCATATGGGAGGGTTCTTGTTTTAATTGTGGTAATTTGTGTGGTAGTTGGAAGAGATGACTGGGTCCACCAGGGCTTGAACTCTGGTGTGATTCCCCTTAGAGACTGAGTTCTGGAACTCACCTCAGAGAAGTATTGCCATGAATAGTGTTGGGATTTTAGGAGACCACGCATGAGAATCGGTTTTGGAAACTGAGATCTAGGCCCAGGATGGCTTTCCACAGAGCTCAGGGATTCTGAGCCAGGATATCACATGATTTAATTCTTAAAGACTTGGTAGCCATAGTTGAGAGTCCAAACATACATGGACCTCACATTGTATACCTCAATGGGCCTGGATTCATGTGTCCTTTTGGCCACTCTTCGGGAAGGCTTGCCTGTGAGTGTTCTCCAGAGCTTTCATTGAAATGAGCTTCCTCACCATTTAATGGTTCCTGAATTAAATGAAACACACAGTGCCTCCAACTTCATCCTTGAAAAATGACTAGATTAATACCATGAAATTTTTGAAATCCCCATGACCAGGTGGCACTGGATAACCTTTAGATATCCTGCTGCTGATCATGAGTATAACAAACAGTGCCTTGATTGACTGAGTTTCGTGAAAATGGTGTAGAACAGAAATGCCAGTAAGTTGGAGCCTGCTGGGTAGTGGGTGTAGAGCAGTGGACTGTAGGTGTGTAAATAAATATTTTTGGTAGGACCACCTGGATCTTCCATTGGCTTCCAAAACTTGCGACTGACATGGTGCAGGCAGCAGACCTTTATATGTAAAGGCATCTTGTTATATGTAGAGGTTTCAGGGCAATGTTCAGAATCAGGTTGCTATAGTCAAGGGGAAAGCTATGTGGGATAGAAGCCTGGTTCGTACATTCTCTTACCGACCCTGACCAACCACACATGACAGAACTCCCTCCAGCATTGTGTCCCAGTTGAACATATTGTACTTCGTGAAGCAAATACCAAATTCCCAGTGCAGCAGTAAGAAACACCCTGAAAAGTGGAGGATGACCAAATGGCTTCACAGACCACACGGGAAGACACTTAGCTCCCAGTGGCAACAGTTTACCTACAAAGGGAGAATTCACACCTGCTGCCTCATGTTCATTACAAAATAAACAACCATGTCCTGCAGGTTACATAGATGCAGACCCAGATTTTTGGTGTCACTATAAACGAAGCTAAATCTCCTGACAATTACATATATTTCTTTTTCTTTTTTTAATTAATTTTCATTGTAGGTTGTTCAAAACATTACATACTTCTTGATATATCATATTTCACACTTTGATTCAAGTGGGATATGAGCTCCCATTTTTATTCCATATACAGATTGCAGAATCACATCAGTTGCAGAACCATTGATTTACATATTGCCATACATATATTTCTTGTGCCTAACCTCAGAGGAAGTTTCTCAATAAGTCTTTAGGTCAGCACAGCTCCATGTTTCTGGAGTGTTTACCCTCTCCCATACTTTTGTAAACTCTTTTACCACCTCCAGTGTTGTGAACTCCTGAGCATTTTTTATTCCACATATGTATTCACAGGTTTTCTAACTCCTCTCCTCTAATTGTGTCTTACTTTTAGCGATGGTTATGTCAAGGCATTGTTCTGGATAAGAGAGGGATGATTTTTGTGTATCACATGTTCGCATACACATTAGATTCATTTTCCTATTTTCCATTTGAAATACTGAATCCCTGACACTAACCCATACCCTACTAGACTCTGACTACTAATCCTAATATCATGGAGAAAAAAAAACCTAACTGAATAGAAGTACAGTCCTTTCATAGGAAGCATGGTGTATATTTGTATTTGTCTTCCTCTTTATCAAGAGTATGTGTTTTAAATTTAGTAAACTTTTCATTTTAATATTTCTCCATGATTTTTTAAAGTTATCACATATGTAAATTCCTGTCTCCCTTTCTCTGTATCCTATTCAGCACATGTAATTTTTTTATGCATATACAATATCCTACCTGGTATCACACGTACATTCTTGAAAGATCACTGGCTTTGGAATATAAAAATTGTGAGAAGAGATGACTTTCCCTAAATAATGATGGAACTGAAAATTCCACCTATGGGTGAGCTTCCTAGTGAAAAACACTATACATAAATCCATGTTCAGTAAAATGAATATTTTTGGATTTGTGAATGAATTATATTTCATGATGAATATCGATTGGCATATATATTGCTAAATATTAATGTGTGTGTGTGTGCGTGTGTGTGTGTGTGTGTGTGCGTGTGTGTGTGTGTGTGTGTATATTCTCCAGATTTTAAAAAAATATGAAAAATATGTGTCTTATTATACACTCCCTAAATTCATTCATATTCATTTATGTTCATTTAAATTCAAATTTTCACAAGATTATTCTCAGTAATATTCATACACCTGAAATCTATTTTGGTTTCCTACTACTGAAAACTAAGTTCAGTGGATGGTGCTTAAAAATCCTAATATTTCTACAGTAACTGACCCAGTTTAACATTAATGCAAGTAGATTGCTATGGGACATGATGTGTAATTTGAAGTTCATTTTTACTCAACACTGGTACATCACTATTTCTTCAGTTTATGGACATCATAGGATGTATTTTTTCATCCACAACTTCACAAATTTTTTTGGCATTTGGTTCACTTTCAATTACTTACTACTTCAGAACACATGTATTCCTCCATGTTTCTTTACTGGTCTTTTCACTAGACTTCTTTCTAAACACATTATTTTCGATTCCATAATCATTTTTGAAGCAAAACTCACTCTTCACGATAAACCGTAACCCTAATAATACCATTGCATATATAACTCGTTGGAATGATGGTATATATATCAATATAAGATTTCCAATATATTTTCAGATGCAAACTCAAACCATTATTTAATGTTGGATCCAGTTACATACTTTATTCACAATATGGTCTATTCATGCATCATCTCAATAATCATCAACACAAGGTACACCTATTTTTATCCCCAGTACTAATTTATAAGTTTCCAGAATATTACTCCCCTTTATAGTGCAAGAAATACTCATGTCACCTGATCTACATATACATTTTACCACAGTAGTATTCTGTACACAAAATGCAAAGGTCACACATATGATTGTACCAAAGCCTAAATGGGAAGTGACCATGGATTACTAAAAGCATCTATGTCCAGGGTGCCTACTGCTCTCAAATGTCAATCCTATTGGTTACTACATATTTGTTTCTTCCTAAGATTATATATTTAACCTCAAGCCTTTTGAAAATATCTAATCCTATCACTCACTTTATACGTTTCCTGATTTCCTAATGCCCCTATTGATATCTGCTTTCCTACATATTTTTCCCAGTTCATCATTGTGACTGTCTCTTCACATGTGCTGACATTTACATTCACCCTCTAACTGAAAACCAATTGCTAAAGAACTTTTGGTCCAACTCCGAGACTCACTCTTCTTCCTAAACCTACTTACTATCTTCCTAATCCTACAGACTATCCCTTTTGACTGGATGTTCTCTTCTACTTTCAATCATCCGAGGTATAGGGTCCTATGCCATTGTATATCGATTTATCTGAGACCTCGGTGCAGAACATGATTCAATCTAAGTATACCAATCAAGGGCCCAATGCCTTTCTGGGCTTCAAATCTTTCCTAGATCTCTGTTCTCATACATATATTTCACATTTATATTGTTATAAATATCAAAGTTTCCCAATACCATAATTCATCCAGCAGAATGACTCCTAACCCAAATCGAACATGCTATTAACACTAACCATACACTGTTCCCTCAATCTCACTTTACAGAAGAGCAGGGACAGAGTTGGTCTTAAAATCCAGGAAGGTAGGGTATCATCCCCCAGCTGAGAACCTCAAAAGTCCCTGCAGAAATAATCCCTGGAGAAGGTGTAGGCAGGTATGAAGGATTTGAGAGAGCAAAAGTCATCTTCCATGGCAAACAACCTGGTCAGGTTGAAGGGATGTGTCTGAATTAGCCTCTCTCTTCCTAATGTAGAGAAGATGGACCAAACCATGGCTGTGTGGAGAGCTGTTCCCCGGTGCCTATGGTTGATATACCATTCTAACTTATGAATGAGTCACAGCAAGTAGAGGCAGACTCCATCTTTTGAGAACCTCGGAAGCAACTGTTAAAACAAAGTGGTTTCCAAGGCAGTGACTTCATTCAGTTCTTGAAGGAAGTGACCTCACCTTACATTATTGGTGATGAAAGTCTGTGATCTTGGGATCCAGGAAACCAGGCACACAGAGTCAAACCCACTCCATGTCCCAGTGGGCTCACTTGTTTGCATTTAACAAGACAGAGTCACTCTTTCTTGGTACCTACTGATGTGAGGACAGTCAAATGCCTGGAAACTATGAAGACTGGCCTTTCCAGAGAAAGCAGGTAGTTTCTCACCACGGGCTCCTGACAACTTCACAGAGTTGGCTAAGGAGACCAGATTGAAGACAGGACACGCCATTTTTGGGGAACATAGTATGGCCCACAAGTCAGAGGACACTCCGGATAGACACAGACCTACTTTGGGGAAAGAGGTACCATTTTGGGTGTGAGTGTGAGTTTGTGGTTTTGTCTCATGTTCTGAGAATAGTTAGGAAAGCTGGTTTGTTTGTTTTGGAGTGAACTGTTTCTAGTAAGTCCTTTGACAACGTGAGTGTTTCTGTGTCTATATATCATACTGTGTCCGTGATTGTAGACAGTAGAAAAGAGAATGCATCAATGGATGTGCCCTGTCTACGAGAAAGCTTCAAAGCATTCATCCTGTGCAATTTATGAATGGACTGCAGCTTGCCATATGGATGGGCAATTCCTGCCATCTTTCTAAATTCCTGTTTTCTTCCTGAATTCTGGACACTCTCCAGAATACGCTCATGATTTTGTGTCCAAGATATGTACCACCTCCATCTCTGTGACATGGCCATGTACTGGATAGCTATTGGGAATGGTGAGTATCTCAGAAAACTCAGATATCAGTATGCCCAAGAAAGTCTCAGTGGAGAAACCCTGCTTTGGGCCTTTTGCTTACCTAATCTGTTGCCCTGAATGTCAGGAAGGTCTTTGCCTTAGGCCACACTTTGTGAAGCCTGAAGAAAATAGTTTTCAAATGGAATTGAATGGTCATTACCTGTGCCTCTTCGGTTAATTGCTTTGGAAATGGATGTGTCTGAATCAGCCTCTTGGCCCTATGTGAGGCTGTGGCTTAGATTCACAGTACATGATGGGTCTAAAGAAAAATCCCATGTGTGCATCCAAAACCAAAATGGACAAAAGAACTGTCATGGTGGATAGAGTCTCTCGCCTTCGTCTGTAAGGTTCCTGACCTCCATTAAGTGAGAATAGGGATCATTTGGGTCAAGTGAATTCTTTAAAGCCCTGCAGAGGCTATCCCATAGGTTCGTGGGTTTTCTCATGACTCCAATTCACATCTATGTTTACTGAAGAGCAGGGACAGTGTTGGTCTTACAATACAGGAATGCAGTGGATCTTCCATCTGTTGAGAACCTCAAAGCTCCATGCAGAAATGATCTCTGGAGAAGATGTAGGCAGCTATGTAAGACCTGAGAGAGCAAAAATCATCTTCCATGGCAAACAACCTGGTCAGGATTAAGGGTTGCGTCAGAATGAGCCTATCTCTTCTTAATGTAGAGAAGATGTACCAAACCCGGCCTGTGTGGAGAGCTGTTCCCTTTTGCCTACGGGTGATATACCATTTTAACTTGTGAAAGTGTCACAGGAAGTAGGGGCAGCCCTCATCTCATGGAACCGTTGGGAGCAATTGTTATGACGAAGTGGTTGCCAAGGCAGTGATCTCATTCAGTTCCTGAAGGAAGTGATCTCATCTCACTTCCTTGGTGATGGAACTCTCTGAACTTGGTATACAGAAAGCCAGGCACCCAGAGCCAGTCCCAGTCCTAGTCCCAGTGGTCTCACTTTTTTGGATTTACAAAGGACAGAGTCAGTATTTCTTGATACCTACTGATGTGAGGATGGCCAAATGCCAGGAAAGCTCGGAAGAGGGGCTCTTCCTGAGAAAGCAGATAGTGGCTCACTCCTGGCTTCTAACAACTTCACATTGTTGGCCAAGAAGATCAGATCTGAGACAGGTCAGGCCATTTCGGAGCATCATAGTATGGCCCATCAGTCAGAGCACACTCCGGAGAGTCACAGACCTATTTGGGGGAAGGAGGTGCCATTGCGGGTGTGGGTTTGTGGTTTTTTCTCATGTTCTGAGAATAGGTAGAAAAGGCAGTTTGTTTGGTTTGGAGTGAACTGTTTCTAGTAAGTCGTTTGACAATGCAAGTGTTTCTATGTCTGTGTATCCCACTGTGTCCGTGCTTGTAGACATTAGAAAAGAGAATGCATCAATGGATGTGTCCTGTCTCATAGAAAGCTTCCCAGCATTCATCCAGCACAATTTATGAATTGACTGTGGCTTGCCTTATTGATGGGCGATACCTGCTACCTTCCTAAGTTGCTGTTTTCTTCCTGAATTATGGCCAATCTCCAGAATAGGCTCATGGTTTTGTGTCCAAGATATGTACTACCTCCAAGCTCTGTGACATGGCCATGTACTGGATAGATGAATGGAATGTCGAGCATCTCAGAAAACTCAGATATCAGTGTGACCAGTAAAGTCTCAGTGGAGAATCCCTGCTTTGGGCCATTTGCTTACCTATTGTTCTGTTGCCCTGAGAGTCAGGAAGGTCTTTGTCTCAGGCCAACCCTTTGTGAATCCTGAAGGAAAGATTTTTCAAATGGAAATGAATATGCTTTACCTTTGGCTCTTTCCTTAATTGATTTGGAAAGAGATGTGTGTGAATCAGCCTCTTGGCCCAGTGTGATTCTTTGACTTAGATTCTCAGCACCTGATGGATCTAAAGAAAGATCCCATGGGTGCATAAAATCCAAAATGGCAAAAAGAGCAGTCATTGTTGATGAAGTATTTTGCCTTCCTCTGTAAGGTTCCTGAATTCCATCAAGTGAGAATAGGGATCTTTTGGGTCAAATGAGTTCTTCAAATCTATTCAGAGGCTATCCAATAGGTGCTTGAGTTTTCTCATCTTTCCAATTCACATAAAGAATCTGTACCCGACACTCAGTAGGACTCAAATTGGAGAAGCAGAGCAGTATTAAGGGCAGGCCTATTTGATCACTCCTGGTACACAGGAAGGGTGTACAGGCCACTGGGAATTTAGGCAAATGAGGGGCAACAGAGCTTATTTTGGACACTGTCTTGGGCTACGCTAATGCTATCAAATGTCAATCCTATTGTTGACTTCATATTTGTTTTATCCTAAGCTCACATATTCATCCTCAACCCTGTTGAAAATATCTAATCCCATCACTCACTTTATTCTTTTCCTGATTTCCTAATGTCTCTATTGATATCTGCTTTCCTACATATTTTGCCCTGTGCATCATTGTGACTGACTCTTCACTTGTGTTGACATTTACATTGACTCTCTAACCAAAACCCTATTGCTAAAGAACTTTTGTTCCAAATCCTATACTCACTTTTCTTCCTAAACTTACCGACTATCTTTCTAATCCAACTGACTATAACTTTTTGAATGGATGTTCTCTTCTACATTCAATGATCCAAGTACAGTTCAGGTTTCTATTCAACCGGGTGAGGGAGTAGATTCTGCAGTTTGGCAATTGGGGACAGCACATTCTGGCAACAAGATTAGCAAAGAGTTCTCAAGATTTCAACAGTGTTTTGTTAAGCGTACAGAAAAACAGGAAGTGACAAGTACATATTTTATTAACCTTTCATTCCCCACTTCTTTTTCTGGCTACTTTTAATCATAAAAGTGATCATTGTGGGGTGTCACATTCTATGTCTGCTAGTGGGGTATTACCATAATTTTAATTTGTCCAATTTGAGCTTGGAGAAAAGAAATTACATGATTGAGGAAACAGGGTTTTATAGTTAGTAATACTATGAGGATTATTATTGGACCAGCCAGGGTTGATAAAAACGTAATTAACCAGGGGGACTGTGTAAAAAAAGACTCAAACTACCGTTTTTGTGCCTCTCTCTCTCGTTGTTGCTCTTCAAGGCATCTTTTTAATTTACTCATAGATTTTTTTACAACTCCAGTATTGTCGACATAAAAACAACATTCTTCCCTCAATGAAGCACAAAGGCCCCCTTCTGTCATGAAAAGGAGGTCCAACCCTCGCCTTTTCTGTAAAACAACTTCAGAGAGAGAGGTTAAAGATTCCTGCAAAGCTGTGATGGAGGTTTCTAAAATCTTTAAGTTTTCATCTATTGCTTCTTCTAATTGGGTCACTTGTTGTGTCCCATGGACCAGAGCAGTGGTTCTTGTGCCCAACCCTGCAGCAACTCCTATTCGTAATAGAATGGCTAAGGTGAGGGACATATGTTCCCAGCGGAACCGGGTTGTATGTCCCCCTCTTTGATCTTCAGATGAACCTGCGTCATGATAGAGCACTCTGGGAAACATCTGCACCATTTCACAATTAATCACATCTGTTGACCATTTCATGAAAACATAAACAATGTTTAAGTATATAGAATTATACTGTTGTAGGGACGGACAAGGCAAGGCACCTAAGATAGCACCAAAGACACGGAAACAGTCTTTTTTGGTTTCAACCAGATTCAGAGGGCATTGCTTCTGTTGTAATCAATTAATCCCCTGAAACCCAAGTTACGTAGTTTCAGAATTTTGTACCCAACACGTAAGGGAAGGGGCTCAGAAGTTCACAGTCTGCAGAAGTTCACAAAAAGCAGTTTTTGTTTCTCTTTTTTCCTCAGTTTGGGCAAGTTAACTTTTCAAGGACACCTGGGTGTGGGTGTCTTCCCTTTCTTTTTTTCCCCCTTCCAGCTGTTTCCATACAGCCCAGTTTGTAACTTCTTTATCTTAGAAATGTAGCCATCTCTGTGAAGCCCCAGCTCAAGGCCAGAGGACTTTTTTCCAAATATTTTGTGAAAAACTAGTAAGGGTGTGTCTAGATCAGGAGTGCTGAATTTTTTAGCCAGTTGCCAAGGAGACCAGGGCAACACAAAAATAGGAAGTTTATCTACAGTGAACTCTTTTATAGGGACTCTTTTGCTGAAAGTCCTAAATCAGCCATGGTGAAGACTTCTGGAGAAGGTCAGTTAAGACTTTTCTGTGGGCCTGGTACAGAGGGGGACAATTTGGAAGGCAGAAATAAGAGCAGCTCTGTGGATCTGAGAATGAGGAAGGAGAGATGTAAAAGAATATTGGGAGAGGGCTTTGGGATCTTAATAGCAACAAAAACTTGAGCAGTAGAACAGATAGAACAGAGGGGGAGACGGGAGTGAGATTCCAAAAAGCCTGTGAGGGACTTTAAATTCTTAGTAACCTGTTTTTAGTGATGACAAAGCAACATTAAAGGCCATTTTCATTACATCTTGTATTAGGGTCTGAGGATTCTTCTCAGCGGGTTTGAGCTTTGCATTAGGTGGTAAGAGGACTGGGTGGGACCCGGTGCGGGCACTGACAGGAGAGGAGAGGAGTGAGTGAATGGAGTGGTACCTCAGTACCTGCAACCTCAGCAAGGGAGCAATGGTCTGAGAACCAGTCGAGATTTGGGTTTTTGATCTAGATATTGGAGGGGAGAAATCAAGTTGCTGAGGTGGGAGTGACAGCAGAGAGTCTAGAGCACAAGGCTGAGGGTGAGCATCTATTGGAGAAGCATAGTTCAGGATGTGAGCAAAGGAGAGAGAAGGCCTCCACATAGCGGAATCTCCTTTCACCCTTTTGAGCACTTGCAGAAGTTAAAAAGGTCACACAGAATTTGAGGATCTAGAGACCCCTCTGGGGGCCATCGGTTTTGGTTATCTAATTCGTAATATGGCCAATGCTGTGTACAGAATTTGATGAGGAGTTTGGGTTCCATCTGACAGTCCCTGTATGCTCACATCCCCATGACTTACAATAGAAGTCTGCTCTCCCCCCCCCACAGCCGTGACTGTTTGTGGCTTTGATAGTCTGCCGGGCAAACATAGTAATCTAGGCTAGCCAACCTGCATCTGGCTCACGTGTCCCTACATCTATAATGTTTGTTTCCATTATCTATGGTACGGGAGGGATTTAATGGAATTTTAGTGGGATCCTGTTAATCAGGGATATCCCAATAGGAAAGACCTATAGCCAGCTGACAAATGACTGGGTGGAGAGATGGCCACCAGGTTCGTAAGCTGGCTGTATTCGAGATAGGCCATACTTCGTGTCCAGTAGGATTTGTGATCAGCCATCGCAGCTTAAGGGGCTGATGAGGGTTAAGACTACTGGTCGTCAAGGGGAGAATAAATATCTTCCAGGATCTTCTTTACAACCATTTGCGATGTTTCTTTTTTCTTCTTTTTTATTTCTTTTTTTTGTGTGTGTGGGGAAGGCTTCAATACATCCTGAAAATGTATGTTCAAAGACTAGGAGTTATTTAAGTCCATAACTTACTGGCTTAATTTC
Organism: Callospermophilus lateralis; assembly: GCF_048772815.1. Classification (NCBI taxonomy): domain Eukaryota; kingdom Metazoa; phylum Chordata; class Mammalia; order Rodentia; family Sciuridae; genus Callospermophilus; species Callospermophilus lateralis. Next base: position 5,464,501 of record NW_027514462.1, on the reverse strand, counting down.
AGTAAAGTCCACTTCCCAGAATTGTCCTCGTCTGGTTCCTCATAGGTGCTTTCCTGCAGGAAGCTTGGAAGTGTAAGCTTTAACCAATTAATGGACCTGACAGGCTTTTGTTACCCATTCAGTTATTTCCTTTAGCTGTGAGTAGGTTAGTGGAAAACTGTGTTCTTGATCCTTCACGAATGAATGCAGTTTCTTTGAACAAAGGTGAGTGAGTTGATGAACATTTGCTACTGACATAGTTAGAGCCATGATTATAGGAGTAGTTACTGAAGGATTAAAAAATTCCACTTGGGGGCCTTCAGGGTTAAAAGTTATTTTGGCCCAGAGCTTGGTGAGCAGAACTCTGCCCATCAATGGGGCCAGGCATTCTGGGATTACTAGGAAGGAGTGATGGATTTTTCCTTTTCCCTGGTCCATGGTCCTCTTAGTTGTCAAAGCCCGATATTTACTTCTGTTAGACTCTTGAATTAGAGACCTTTTATTCGGTAGAGGGCCCAATGGGCCTTATGGGCTGAGTATATTGCCCCTGTATCTACTTCAAAGTTTATTGTGTTCCCCTCCATTTCAAAAGTTACCTTGAGGTCAGGGAGAGGATCTGAGCCCGGACTTTCTTAGTATTCCTCCAGAGTCAGAATATCTGGCTGGCATGGCTGTCTCTTTCTAGGGCACTCTTTGGCCCAGTGTCCTTTTTCTTTAGAGTAGGCACATTGATCTGAGGCCAGGGGTGGCCTCTAGTGTGTGCCCAGGTATCCTTTCCTGTCTCTCTGTTTCTTAGTTTCTGGCCTATTTGTTGTTCTGACCAGGACCTTAGTCAATGCCTTAGTCTGTCTTTTGTTTCTTTTATCCTCACTCAGCTCCCTTCTCTTCCTCAGTTTCTCTCTTAAAGTATACCTTCTCGGGTTCTCTGACTAAATCCCTCAAAGTCATATCTTGTAATCCATCTAAGCATTGTAACTTTCTTTTAATATCCAGGGCAGCTTTCCCAATAAAGGCCATTGTGACAGATGCCTTTTGATCCTCTGCCTGAGGATCGAAAGGAGTATGTCTCTTATATGCCTACATAATTATCTCTAGGAACATACAGGGAGATTCATCAGGCCCTTAAATAATCTCTCTTACCTTGGCCAAATTAGTTGGTCACCTAGCGGCCACTAAGATACCCACTATTAGAGCCCGGCGATAAGTGGACAGATGCTCCCTACCTTCAAAGGTGTTGGGGTCCCAGTTGGGTCGTTTCAAGAGAAAGCCGGCTTTGAATATGTTGGGAAGTTGTGTCGGTCACGCATTTGGTCCGAGGATACTTTTTTCTAGCCTCCAGGAGGATTCTCTTTTGTTCCTCTGTCATGAAGAGAGTGCCTAGGAGTTGTTGGCAGTCATCCCAAGTAGGTTGGTGTGAAAACATCAATGACTTCACCAGACCTGAGAGCCAGGTTGGGTCCTCGGTAAAAGGGGGATTGTTATTTTTCCATTTATATAGGTCTGAAGAGGAGAAGGCCAATACTGGTAGGCTTCCATTTTTTTCCCCATGGCCATCGTCAATCATTGGCCCTTAGGGATGGAGGGAAGCAACACGGGAGTTCCAGGGTTTTCAATCATTTGCCACCAGCGAGTTCCTTTAGCAAGTCCAGCTTCCTCCAGGGGAGGAGGGGCTGTGTGTGACGCAGGGGAGTTATCTGGAGGGCCCTGGGCTGGCTTAGCGTCCTCCAATTGCGGAGAGGCTGAGTCAGCAGCTGGAGAATCACTTAGAGGGTGTTGGGGGTTGTGGGACAAGGGTAGAAGATAAGGAAGGGGAGGAGAGTCCAGTAGAGTCAAATCTTGTGACTCAGGGAGAACAGAGGGTGGAGGAGGAGGAGGAGCAGAGGGGTTGAGAGATCGTGGGGGAAGGAGTAGGAACGGGGACACAGCAAGGAAAGGCTTCACCCACGGAAGAGGAGATTTGCAGAGGTCCTGCCAAGTTAAGGTATATTCCTGTTTATCAGTATGGCTATGTGGCCCTGGCTGTAAGACAATATCTCTGTCTTTTTAAATTAGTGGTAAGTAGAAAGATCCTTCTAGGGGCCATCCGAATCCAAAGGTGGGCCATTCTGAGGCACACAGAGTCTGCCAGGTCCAGCGTTTTACTGAAAAAGAAACATTCTGAGCCCTTAAGCGGACTTTGGTCCATAGATCAAGGGTCAGGGACAGAGGCATTGAAGTGATCTGTCCCATAATGAAAGATACACAAACAGTAAAAGCAACGACACAGGACACAGACAAGAGAAAACAATAAAGACAGGCAATGGACGTCCAACACTGAGACCAAGACTGAGCAGGCGGCAAAACCCGATGGGCTGGCAATACCGAATCTGAAAGAAAGTATCACTGAGTCAAGGGGACTATTATTCCTCGATTCCCGAGTCCTCTGTGGCCTCCCCCAGGGACTTGGCTTGTGGCTCTGTGACACGTCTGCCAGCCACCATCAAAGAGAGCTCACACACTTCATCGACAGCCATTTTGCCAAGCCCTAACCTGAAACCTGAAACCAGAAAGAGGCGCCTTACTTACCCTGAGAGTAGCCCATTGGGGTCTCTCGTTCACCGCTGCTGGATTTCGGTGGAACCTCTATATATAAAGATCGGAAGAGCATTGGGGGAAGAGACCACTAAGAGACTCTCTCATGCAAAAACAAAGGGTTTATTGGGGGTCCAGCATGCTGGGGCTCAGAGCTCATTTGAATAGAGCAGAGAACCCTGAGAACAGCTTAAGCAGAGCTTATATACTTTCCTTGAAGAGGGCAGGGAGGAAAGTTTATTGATGGGCCTGGGCGGGTGAGCAGTTTGCGTGCAACTGGGTGAGGGAGTACATTCTGAAGTTTGGCTGTTGGGGACAGCACATTCTGGGAAAAAGTTTAGAAAACACTTCTCAAGATTTCAACAGTGTTTTATTAAGCATACAGAAAAACAGGAAGTGACAAGAATCTATTTTATTAACATTTCACTACCGACTATACTTTGCCAGATTTCCTAAAGTCTCTATTGATATCTGCATTCCTACATATTTTCCCCAGTTCATCATTGTGATTAATTCTTCACATGTGCTGACATTTACATTCACTCAATACCCGAAACCCTATAGCTAAAGAACTTTTGGTCCAAATCCTATACTCACTCTCCTTTATAAACATACCGACTATCTTCCTAATACTCCTGACTATCAATTTTGACTGGAAGTTCTCTTTGAAAATCAATCATCCAAGTTACAAGGTCCTATGCTTAATACCGCAATCAAGGGCCCAATGCCCTTCTGGGCTTCAAATCTTACCTAGATTTCTGTTTTCAGATTCCTATATTTTACCTATATATTCTTGAAAATATCGCAGATTCCCAATACCATTATTCATCCAGCAGAATGATTTCTATTCCAAATCAAACCTGTTATTAACCCTAACCATACACTGTTCCTTCAATCTAACTTTAGAGAAGAGCAAGGAGAGAGTTGGTCTTAAAATACAGGAATGTAGGGGATCTTCCAACTGCTGAGAAACTCAAAGGTCTATGCGCAAATGATCCCTAGAGAAGTTGTAGGCACCTATGAAAGAACTGAGAGAGCAAAAGTCATCATTCATTGCAAAAAACCTGGTCAGCATGAAGGGATGTGTCTGAATCAGCCTCTCTCTTCTTTATGTAGAGAAGAAGGACAAAACGAGGCCTCTGTGGAGAGCTGTTCCTGGTTACCAATATTTGATATACCATTCTAACTTGTGAAAGTGTCAAAAAAATTAGGGACAGCCTCCATTTCATGGGACCTTTGGAAGCAAATGTTAGGACAATGTGCTTGCCAAGGCATTGACCTCATTCAGTTCCTGAAGGAAGTGACCTCTCCTCACATTCTTGGTGATGGAACTCTCTGAACTTGGGATCCAGGCATCCAGGCACACAAATCTAGTCCCAGGCCCAGTCCCAGTGGTCTCCCTTCTTTTGATTTACCAAGGACAGAGTCAGTCTTTCTTGGTATCTACTGATGTGAGGATGGCCAAATGCCAGGAAAGCTCTGAAGAGTGGCCTTTCCTGAGTAAGCAGGAAGTGGCTCACCGCTGTCTCCTGACAACTTCACAGAGTTGGCCAAGGAAACCAGATCTGAGACAGAACAGGCCATTTGATGGGAACATAGTACGGCCCACCAGTCAGAGGTCACACCCGATAGTCAGAGACCTACTTTGGGAAAGGAGGTGACTTTGTGGGTGTGAGTGTGTGTTTGTGATTTTGTCTCATGTTTTGAGAATAGGTAGGAAAGGCAGTTTGTTTGATTTGGAGTGGACGATTTCTAACAAGTGATTTGACAAGGCGAGTGTTTTTAAGTCTGTGTATCCCACTGTGTCCATGGTTGTAGACATTAGAAAAGAGAATGCATCAAAGGATGTGTCCAGGCTAGTAGAAAGCTTACCAGAATTCTTTCTGCCCAATGTATGAAAGGAATGCGGCTTGCCTTATGGATGGGTAACACCTGCTATCTTCCTAAGTTCCTGTTTTCTTCCTGAATTCTGGCCACTCTCCAGAATAGGCTCATGATTTTGTGACCAAGATAAGTACCGCCTCTAAGCTCTGTGACATGGCCATGTACTGGATAGCTGAAGGGAATGGTGAGCATCTCAGAAAATTCAGATATCAGTGTGACCAGGAAAGTCTCAGTGGAGAAACACTGCTTTGGGCCATTTGCTAACCTATTGTTCTGTTCCCCTGAATGTCAGGAAGGTCTTTGCCTCAGGCCACCCCTTTGTGAAGTATAAAGAAAACAGTTTTCAAATGGAAATGAATGGGCATCACCTGTGGCTCTTTGCTTAATTGCTTTGGAAAGGGATGTGTCTGAATCAGCCTCTTGGCCCTGTGTGAGGTTGTGGCTTAGATTCTCAGCACCTGGTGGATGTAAAGAGAGATCCCATGTGTGCATCCAAAACCAAAACGGCCAAAAAGCAGTCCTTGTCGATGAAGTCTGTCGCCTTCCTCTTTAAAGTTCTTGAACTCCATCAAGTGAGAATAGGGATCCTTTGGGTCAAATGGGTTCTTCAAAGACCTGCAGAGGTGCTTGTGATTTCTCATGACTGCAAATCACATAAAAATATATACCTGACACTCAGTTTTCCACAAATTGGAGAAGCATAGAAGTATTAACGTCTAGCATATTTGATCACTCCTGTTTAACATGAAGGGTGTCCAGACCACCCTGAATTTACGCCAATGAGGGGCAAGGGAGTTATTTTGGACACTCTCTTGGACTCCGCCACTCATGGAAACCTTCCGCCAGAGCTTGTGATTAGTGTCTATATGGAAGAAGATGAGGGCCATATGGGAGGGTTTTGGTTTTAAATTTGGTCATTTGTGTCCAGTATGAAGACATGACCTGGACCACCTGGGCTTGAACTCTGGTGTGATTCCCCTTAGAGACTGAATTCAGAGAAGTATTGCCATGAATTTTGCTGGGATTTTAGGAGTCCACCCATGAGAATCACCCTTGGAAACTGAGATCTAGGCCCAGGTTGGCTTTCCACAGAGCCCTGGGTATCTCAGCCAGGATATCACATGATTTAATTCTGAAAGACTTGGCAGCCATAGTTGAGAGTCACAACACCCATGGACGTCACATTGTAGACCTCAATGGGCCTGGCTTCATGTGACATTTTGGCCACTCTTTGGGAAGCCTTGCCTGTGAGAGTTCTACAGAGCATTCATTGAAATGAGCTTCCTCACCATTTAATGGTTCCTGAATGAATTGAAACCCACAGTGCCTGCAACGTCATCCTTGAAAAATGCCTAGATAAATACCATGAAATTTTTGAAATTCCCATGACCAGGTGGCACTGGAGAAACTTTGGATGTCCTGTTGCTGATCGTAAATATGCAAGACAGTGCCTTGATTGAGTGGGTTTCATGAAAATGGTGTAGAACAGAGATGCCAGTATGTTGGAACCTGCTGAGTAGTGGGCCTAGAGCAGTGGTAGGCAGATGTGTGATAAAAAATTTGTGGTGGGGCCATGTGGATCTGCCATTGGCTTCCAAATGGCTTGTGACTGACATGGTGCAGCCAGCAGACCCTTCCATGTAAAGGCTTCTTGTTATATGGAGATATTTCCGGGCAATGTTCAGAATCAGGTTGCTATAGACATGTGGCCAAGCTATGTGGGATAGAAGCCTGGTTGGTGCATTCTCCTGCAGACCCTGACCAACCACACATGAAAGAATTGCCTCCAGAACTGTGTCCCAGTTGAACTTCTTTTATTTCATGAAGCAAATGCCAAAGTCCCAGTGCAGCAGCAAGAAACACCACGAAAAGTGGAGGATGACCAAATCGCTTCCCAGTCCACATGGGAATACACTTAGCCCCCAGTGGCCACAGTTTACTTACAAAGAGAGAATTCAGCACTGCTGCCTCATGTTCATTGGAAAATAAGAAATCATGTCCTCCAGGTCACATAGATGCAGACACAGCTTTGATGGTCTAACTAGAAAGAAGCTAAAGCTCCTGACAAAAACATATATTTCAAGTGCCCAAACTCAGAGGCAGTTTCTCAAGAAGTATTTAGGCCAGCAGAGCTCCATATATATGGAGTTTTTATCCTGTCCCATACTAGGAAAACTCCTCTACCACTTCCAAGGTTGTAAACTCCTGAGCATATTATTCACAGATTTTATTACTCTACTCCTCTAATTGTGTCTTACTTTGGGGGAAGGAAATGTCAAGGAATTGTTCTGGATGAGAGTGGGAAGATTTTGTTTAGCACATATTTGCATACACATTGGTTTCATTTTTCTATTTTACATTTGATATACTGAATCCCTGACACTAACACATACCCTACTAGATTCTGAATACTAATCCTAATATGATGGAGAAAAATAACCGAAACAGAATAGAAATACAAGCAGTTCAGAGGAGGCACGTTGTATACTTGGACTTGCCTTTTGCATTATATAGGGTAGGAGTTATAAATCTAGTAAATTTTTTGTTGAAATTGTTTTCCATGTGCTTTTACAGTTAACAAATATGTGAATTCCTGTCTCCCTTTCTCTGTATTCTATTCAGCACATGTATTTTTATATGCACATTTAGAATCCTACCTGGTATCACACGTACATTCTTGTGAGTTACATAACTTGGCAGATACAAAGTGTGAGAAGAGATCACTCCTCCTAAACGCTGTTTGAACTGAAAATTCAAACTATGGGTGAGCTTCCTAGTTGAAAAAAGTTATACATAAATCCATATCCAGTAAAATGAATATTTTTGGATCTGTGGATGATATGTATTTCACGGTGTAATTTGATTGGCATATATATTGCTAATTTTTAAAATCTGTGTGTGGTTATATATATATATATATATATATATATATATATATATATATATATTTATATATATATATATATATTCTCTCCAGATATTTCAAAATATTTAATATATGTGTCTTATTATACACTCCCTAAATTCATTCATGAATATGTATGTGGATTTATAAAAAACTTTTCACAAGATTATTCTCAGAAATATTCATTCACCTGATATACGTATTTTTTTCCTAGTATTGAAAACTAACTTCAGTGAATGGTGCATATGAATCCTAATATTTCTACAGTAACTGATCCAGTTTCACATCAATGCAAGTAGATTCCTATGGGACATGATAAGTATTTTGAAGGTCATTTTTATTTCAACACTGGTACATTACTATTTCTTCAGTTTATGCACATTATAGGATATATATTTCATCCACAAGTTCACAAATTTATAGGCATATATTTCACTTTCAATCACTTTCTGCTTCAGAAAACACGTGTTCCGCCATGTTTCAAACTGGTCTTTTCATGAGACTTCTTTCAAAACACATTATTTTTGATTTCCATAATCACTTTTGAAGCAAAACTCACACACTCTTCATGATAAACCATAAGCCTAGGATTACAATTAGATGTATAACTAGTTGTTATGAATGATTCTATATCAATATATGATTTCTTGAGAGGCAAGATGGCCGCAAAGGGAGTGCAGTAACTCCGTGTACTGCGTCACTGTGAGGGAAAATGACGAGTTAGAACGGCTAAAAGCTATCTTGTTAGGAATTTCCAGCAAAATTGGGGTGCTCCAAAACCTAGTGGAAGGATTTTCATCGCACGAGGATCAGCTTCAGGGGCTCAAATGCAAGCGATCTGTCCGTCTGTATGGAGCGCTGCTTGTTCGGCAGATCACCCCATGGCTGGAGTCTGTGGCGCGCGCTGGGAAATGACAGGCTGGTGGCGCAGAGATACAGCAATGCTGATTCTGTGGGCTCCTGCCAGCTAGGCATTTGCTGAGCTCAGAGCTGAATTCTGGGTTGGAGACAGGGAAAGGAAACGGTCCAGGTTGGTTCTCCACACCGGTCAGACCACGGAGGAAGCCAGCGGTCACCATCTTGGAGAGCTGACGTCACCATCCTTGTTTTCGACTGATTGCAGCTGTTTCAGCTATAGAACAGGTAATTTCAGGCTGACAATTGTCTGCATCTCGCAGACAAATTGCTCAGATTAATGTGCTAAATAACCCGCGGAAACTGCTTCTTGGAGCCTGCTCCTATCAGAACACGCACCGAGCCCGGAGTGTCGGAGTTCCGGCTCCCGGAGCTGCTCTGGCCCAGGGCTATAGAACCCGCTGAAACTGCTTCTTGGAGCCTGCTCCTGTCGGAGCATGCACCAAGTCCGGAGAGGCCGAATTCTGGCTCCCGGAACTGTTTTGGCTCGGTGATAAAGAACCCGCGGAAACTGTTTCTCTGTCCGGGTCCTGCTGAATACTGTGGAGGCCAGAGGGGCCGAACAGAGCCGCCGCCCGGGCCCGTAACAGGTCCAGCGACCTGCCGGCGTGGTAGTCAAGAAAACCCGGAGGCAGCACTGGCACAGGAGCCGGCGGTAGCTGCGCGGCGCGGGTCTCCCAGCTACCGCTCCCACCAGTGCTGACAACTGAGGTCTCTTGCACCGACTCGCCTCGGCGTGGGACTCACGGCTACCGCTCCCACCAGTGCTGACAACTGAGGTCTCTTGCACCAGATACGGGGGCGTGGCTACCAGAAGGTAAGCAAATTGGCTGGGGTTTCTCAGCCCCAAGCTCTACAAACTTAGGGCCTGAGGGAGGCCAACAAGAAGAGTGTGCCCAGGCACTAATGAAACAGCTGCTCCACGCGTGTGCAAGGTAGGTGGAACTGTGAACACCGACAAAACAGGCCCAGTGAACCGCCAGACACATCCCTCCGGTTGGGGGAGGGGCAGAGCCACCGGGCGCCTGCAAGGTAGGCGGACCCGCGACCCACCAGCAGAAAATGCACAGCAATCCACAAAGCGGCATAGCCACCCCCCGAGCCTACAAGGTAGGCAGACCTGTGACCTACCGGCAGGTCATGCCCAAAAACCTGCGGAGGGGCACAGCTGCCCCACGTGCCTGCTAGGTAGGCTGAACCGTGACCACCAACAGAACAGGCCCAGCGGCCGGCCAGACACATCGCCCCGCCCAGGTTGGGGGAGGGGCAGAGCAGCCGGGCGCCTGCAAGTTAGGCATACCTGCGAATCACCAGCAGATCAGGCCCAGCAACCGCGGAGCGGCAGAGCCACCCCCGGGCCTGCAAGGTAGGCACACTTGCCACCCACCGGCAGGTCAGGCCCAACAAACTGCGGAGGGGCACAGCTGCCCCACGAGCCTGCTAGGTAGGCAGAACCCTGACCACCGACACAACAGGCCCAGAGGCCGGCCAGATACATCGCCCCGCCCCGGTTGGGGGAGGGGCAGAGCAGCCGGGCGCCTGCAAGGTAGGCAGACCTGCGAATCACCAGCAGATCAGGCCCAGAAACTGTGGAGCGGCAGAGCCACCCCCGGGCCTGCAAGATAGGCGCACTTGCCACCCACCGGCAGGTCAGGCCCAAGAAACTGCGGAGGGGCACAGCTGCCCCACAAGCCTGCTAGGTAGGCAGAACGCTGACCACCAACAAAACAGGCTCAGAGGCCGGCCAGACACATTGCCCCACCCCGGTTGGGGGAGGGGCAGAGCCGCCGGGCGCCTGCAAGTTAGGCAGACCTGCATCTCACCAGCATATCAGGCCCAGCAACCCGCGGAGCGGCAGAGCCACCCCCGGGCCTGCAAGGTAGGCGCACTTGCCACCCACCGACAGGTCAGGCCCAGCAACTCTCAGAAAGACCCAGCTGCTCCATGCGTGTGCAGGGTAGGCGGAACCGTGACCACCGACAAAAGAGGCCCAGTGGACCGCCAGACACATAGCTCCGGTTGTGGAGGGGCAGAGGCGCCGGGTGCCTGCAAGGTAGGCGGACCCGCGACCCACCAGCAGAACAGGCACAGCAATCCACAGACCGGCAGAGCCACCCCCCGAGCCTACAAGGTAGGCAGACCTGCGACCCACCGAAAGGTCAGGCCCAAAAAACTGCGGAGGGACACAGCTGCCCCACGTGCCTGCTAGGTAGGCTGAACCATGACCACCAATGGAACAGGCCCAGCGGCCGGCCAGACACATCGCCCCGCCCCGGTTGGGGGAGGGGCAGAGCCGCCGGGCGCCTGCAAGTTAGGCAGACCTGCAACTCACCAGCAGATCAGGCCCAGTGACCCGCGGAGCGGCAGAGCCACCCCTGCGCCTGCAAGGTAGGCAGACTTGCGATCCACCGGCAGGTCAGGCTCAGCAACTCTCAGAGGGACACAGCTGCTCCACGCACGTGCAATGTAGGCGGAACCATGACCACCGACAAAACAGGCCCAGTGGCCCGCCAGATACATCACCCCGGTTGGGGGAGGGGCAGAGCCGCCACCAGCGCCTTTTAGGTAGACATACCTGCAACCGACAGACAGAACAGGCCTAGTGGCCAGCGGAGGGGCAAAACCGCTGCTCACTCCTGCAAGGTAGGCGGACCTGTGACCACCGAAAGAACAGGCCCATCGAAAGTAGAGGCACAGCGGCCTCCCGGCGTGGTAGGCACATTGCCTCAATTGAAGGAGGGGCAGAACCACCGCCAAAGCCTGCAAGGGAGACGATGCAGCTATACAAAAGCAATATAAATATATAGGGGGAAAAATCAATAACACAACAGTTTCACCAAGCAGAAAGAAACGCGATCAGTATGAAAAGACAAGGAAAAAAAGGACCACAAGCAATGCAGGTCAATTCAACTTTAGAAGAGGTAATATCTGCAGCAGATGGAATGTCAGATAAAGAATTCAGGATATACATGCTTCAGATGATCTGGAGTCTCAAGGAAGACATTAGACAGCAAAATCAGACAATGAAAGACCACTTCGACCACTTCGACAATGAATTACATAAACAAATCCAAGAAGCAAAAGATCAATTATTCAGGGAGATAGAGGTTATAAAAAACAAACAAACAGAAATCCTGGAAATTCAGGAAACAATAAACCAACATAAAAACTCAATTGAGAATACTACCAGCAGAGTAGAACACTTAGAAGATAGAACATCAGACAATGAAGACAAAGTATTTCAACTGGAGAAGAACATAGACAGCTCAGCAAAGCTGTTAAGAAACCATGAGCAGAACATTCAAGAAATATGGGATAACATAAAGAGACCAAACTTAAGAGTCATTGGGATACAGGAAGGTATTGAGGTCCAAACCAAAGGAATGAGCAATCTATTCAACGAAATAATACGAGAAAACTTCCCAGACTTGAAGAATGAGACAGAATCCCAAATCCTAGAAGCCTACAGGACGCCGAATGTGCAAAATCATAAGAGATCCACACCTAGACACATTATAATGAAGATGCCCAACATACAGAATAAGTAGAGAATTTTAAAAGCTACAAGAGAAAGGAAGCAGATTACATTTAGGGGTAAACCAATCAGGATAACAGCTGATCTTTTAACACAGACTCTGAAAGCTAGAAGATCCTGGAATAACATATTTCATACACTAAAAGAAAATGGGTTACAACCAAGAATTGTGTATCCCGTGAAATTAAGCTTCAGGATGGAAGATGAAATTAAAACCTTTCATGATAAACAAAAGTTAAAAGAATTTGCAGCTAGAAAACCATCTATTCAAAACATCCTCAGCAAAATATTACAGGAAGAGGAAATGGAAAATGTCAATGAAAACCAACAGCGGGAGGTAGTACAGTGAAGGGGGGGGAATAATCAAAGAGGAAAACAAACCATGTTTAGTAACATAAATAAACCAATATGGCTGGAAGAACACCCATATCTCTATAATAACCCTAAATGTTAATGGCTTAAACTCACCAATTAAGAGACACAGGCTAGTAGAATGGATCACAAAACAAGACCCAACAATATGCTGCCTTCAGGAGACGCATTTGATAGGAAAAGACATACTTAGACTGAAGGTGAAAGGTTGGGAAAAATCATATCACTCATATGGACTTCGGAAACAAGCAGGAGTGTCCATATTCATATCAAATAAAATAGATTTCAAGCCAAAGTTAATCAAAAGGGATGAAGATGGACACTACATACTTCTCAAGGGAACCATACACCAACAAGACATAACAATCATAAATATATATGCCCCAAACAATGGTGCAGCTATGTTCATCAAACAAACACTTCTCAAGTTCAAGAGTCTAATAGACCACCATACAATAATCATGGGAGACTTCAACACACCTCTCTCACCACTGGACAGATCTTCCAAACAAAAGTTGAATAAGGAAACTATAGAGCTCAATAACACAATTAATAACCTAGACTTAATTGACATATATAGAATATACCACCCAACATCAAGCAGTTACACTTTTTTCTCAGCAGCACATGGATCCTTCTCAAAAATAGATCATATATTATGTCACAGGGCAACTCTTAGACAATATAAAGGAGTAGAGATAATACTATGCATCTTAACTGATCATAATGGAATGAAATTGAAAATTAACGATAAAAGAAATAAGGAAAAATCATGCATCACTTGGAGAATGAACAATAGGTTACTGAATGATCAATGGGTTATAGAAGTCATCAAGGAGGAAATTAAAAAATTCTTAAAGATAAATGAAAACACAGACACAACATATTGGAATCTATGGGACACATTGAAAGCAGTTCTAAGAGGAAAATTTATTGCTTGGAGTTCATTCCTTAAAAAAAGAAAAAACCAACAAATAAATGATCTAATACTTCAACTCAAAATCCTAGAAAAAGAAGAGAAAAACAACAGCAAAAGAAGTAGAAGACAAGAAATAATTAAAATCAGAGCTGAAATTAATGAAATCGAAACGAAAGAAACAATAGAAAAAATTGACAAAACTAAAAGTTGGTTCTTTGAAAAAATAAAAAAAATTGACAGATCCTTAGCCACGCTAACGAAGAGAAGAAGAGAGAGAACTCATATTACCAGCATACGGGATGAAAAAGGCAATATCACAACAGACACTTCAGAAATACAGAAGATTATCAGAAATTATTTTGAATCCTTATACTCCAACAAAATAGAAGATAGTGAAGGCATCGATAAATTTCTTAAGTTATATGATTTGCCCAGATTGAGTCAGGAGGATATTGACAACCTTAACAGACCAATATCAATTGAGGAAATAGAAGATACCATCAAAAGACTACCAACTAAGAAAAGCCCAGGACCGGATGGGTATACAGCAGAGTTTTACAAAACCTTTAAAGAGGAACTAATACCAATACTTTTCAAGCTATTTCAGAAAATAGAAAAAGAGGGAGAACTTCCAAATTCATTCTATGAGGCCAACATCACCCGGATTCCTAAATCAGACAAAGACACTTCAAAGAAAGAAAACTACAGACCAATATCTCTAATGAACCTAGATGCAAAAATCCTCAATAAACTTCTGGCGAACCGGATACAAAAACATATCAAAAAAATTGTGCAACATTATCTGGTAGGATTTATCCCTGGGATGCAAGGTTGGTTCAATATACGGAAATCAATAAATGTTATTCACCACATCAATAGGCTTAAAAATAAGAACCATATGATCATCTCGATAGATGTGGAAAAAGCATTCGACAAAGTAGAGCATCCCTTTATATTCAAAACTCTAGAAAAACTAGGGATAACAGGAACATAATTCAATATTGTAAAAGCAATCTATGCTAAGCCTCAGGCTAGCATCATTCTGAATGGAGAAAAACTGAAGGCATTCCCTCTAAAATCTGGAACAAGACAGGGATGCCCTCTCTCACCACTTCTGTTCAACATAGTTCTCGAATCACTGGCCAGAGCAATTAGACAGACGAAAAAAAATAAAGGCATAAAAATAGAAAAGAAGAACTCAAATTATCACTATTTGCAGATGACATGATTCGATACCTAGCAGACCCAAAAGGGTCTACAAAGAAACTATTAGAGCTAATAAATGAATTCAGCAAAGTGGCAGGCTATAAAATCAACACGCATAAATCAAAGGCATTCCTGTATATCAGCGACAAATCCTCTGAAATGGAAATGAGGACAACCACCCCATTCACAATATCCTCAATAAAAGTAAAATACTTGGGAATCAACCTAACAAAAGAGGTGAAAGACTTATACAATGAAAACTACAGAACCCTAAAGAAAGAAATAGAAGAAGATCTTAGAAGATGGAAAAATATACCCTGTTCATGGATAGGTAGAAGTAACAACATCAAAATGGCGATAATACCAAAAGTTCTCTATAGGTTTAATCCAATGCCAATCAAAATCCCAACGGCATTTCTTGTAGAAATAGAGAAAGCAATCATGAAATTCATATGGAAAAATAAAAGACCCAGAATAGCAAAAACAATGCTAAGCAGGAAGTGTGAATCAGGCAGGATAGCTATACCAGACTTCAAACTATACTACAGAGCAATAGTAACAAAAACACCATGGTACTGGTAACAAAACCGGCGGGTGGACCAATGGTACAGAATAGAGGACACAGAAGCCAATCCACAAAACTACAACTATCTTATATTCGATAAAGGGGCTAAAAGCATGCAATGGAAGAAGGATAGCATCTTCAACAAATGGTGTTGGGAAAACTGGAAATCCATTTGCAACAAAATGAAACTGAATCCCTTTCTCTCGCCATGCACAAAATTAACTCAAAGTGGATCAAGGAACTTGATATGAAATCAGAGACATGGCATTTGATAGAAGAAAAAGTTGGCTATGATCTACATACTGTGGGGTCGGGCTCCAAATTCCTCAATAGGACACCCATAGCACAACAGTTAATAACTAGAATCAACAAATGGGACTTATTCAAACTAAAAAGTTTTTTCTCAGCAAAAGAAACAATAAGAGAGGTAAATAGGGAGCCTACGTCCTGGGAACAAATCTTTACTCCTCACACTTCAGACAGAGCCATAATATCCAGAATATACAAAGAACTAAAAAAATTAGACAATGAGATAACGAATAACCCAATCAACAAATGGGCCTAGGACCTGAACAGAAATTTCTCAGAGGAGGACATACAATCAATCAACAAGTATATGAAAAAATGCTCACCATCTCTAGCAGTCAGAGAAATGCAAATCAAAACCACCCTAAGATACCATCTCACTCCAGTAAGATTGGCAGCCATTAGGAAGTCAAACAGCATCAAGTGCTGGCGAGGATGTGGGGAAAAGGGTACTCTTGTACATTGCTGGTGGGACTGCAAATTGGTGCGGCCAATTTGGAAAGCAGTATGGAGATTTCTTGGAAAGCTCGGAATGGAACCACCATTTGATCCAGCTATTCCCCTACTCGGTCTATTCCCTAAAGACCTAAAAAGAGCACACTATAGGGACACTGCTACATCCATGTTCATAGCAGCACAATTCACAATAGCAAGACTGCGGAACCAACCTAGATGCCCTTCAATAGACGAATGGATAAAAAAAATGTGGCATTTATACACAATGGAGTATTACTCTGCATTAAGAAATGACAAAATCATAGAATTTGGAGGGAAATGGATGGCATTAGAGCAGATTATGCTAAGTGAAGCTAGCCAATCCCTTAAAAACAAATGCCAAATGTCTTCTTTGATATAAGGAGAGTAACTAAGAACAGAGTAGGGACGAAGAGCATGAGAAGAAGATTAACGTTAAAGAGGGATGAGAGGTGGGAGGGAAAGGGAGAGAGAAGGGAAATTGCATGTAAATGGAAGGAGACCCTTAGGGGTATACAAAATTACATACAAGAGGATGTGAGGGGAAAGGAGGAAAATATAAGGGGGAGAAATGAACTACAGTAGAGGGGGTAGAGAGAGAAGAGGGGAGGGGAGGGGGGAGGGGGGATAGTAGAGGATAGAAAAGGCAGCAGAATACAACAGACACCAGAATGGCAATATGTAAATCAATGGTTCTGCAACTGATGTGATTCTGCAATCTGTATATGGGGTAAAAACGGGAGCTCATATCCCACTTGAATCAAAGTGTGAAATATGATATATCAAGAACTATGTAATGTTTTGAACAACCTACAATAAAAATTAATTAAAAAAAATATATGATTTCTTATATATTTTCAGATATCAATTCAATACATTATTTAAAGGGGAACCAGTTATATTATTTATTAACTGTATGATCTATTCATGCATTATCTCTATATTCATAGACACAGGGTACACCTATTTTTACCCTCAATACTAATTTATACGTTTTCAAAATATTCCTCAAAAAATGGTGGAAGAAATACTCATGTCACCTGATCTATATATACATTTTATCACAGTAATATTCTGTACAAAAAAATCAAAGGTCACCCTTAAGTTTGTACCAAAGCCTAAATGGAAAGTGAGCATGGATTACTAAAACCTTCCATGTCCAGGTGGCCTAATGCTCTCAAATGTCAATCTTATTGGTGACTACATTTTTGTTTCTTCCTAAGATTATATATTCAACCTCAAGCCTGTTGAAAATGTCTAATCCTATCACTCACTTTATACTTTGCCTGATTTAGTAATGTCTCTATTTATATCTATTTTCCTACATATTTTCCCCTGTTCATCATTGTGACTGACTCTTCAGTTGTGCTGACATTTACATTCACTGTCTACCTGAAACCCTATTGCTTAAGAACTTTTGGTCTAAATCCTATTCTCACTGTTCTTTGTAAACCTACTGACTATCTTCCTAATCCTACCGACTATCCCTTTTTGAGTGGATGTTCTCTTCGACATTCAATCATCCAAGGTACAAGCTCCTATGCCATTGTATATAGATTTATCTGAGGGTCTCCTTTCATTTCCAAGCAATTTCCCTTAAATAATTCAAAGCTAAGTGTACCAATTAAGGGCCCAATGCCCTTCTGGACTTCATATCTTCCATAGATTTCTATTTTTATACTTATATTTCACCTATATATTCTTGTAAATATCATAGTTTCCCAATACCATTATTCGTCATGCAGAAGGATTCCTAACCCCAAATTGAACATGTTACTAACCCAAAACCATACATTGTTCTCTCAATCGAACTTTACAGAACAGCAGGGACAGGGTTGCTCTTAAAATACAGGAATGTAGGGCATGTTCCAGCTGTTGAGAACATCAAAGGTCCATGCAGAAATGATCCCTTGAGAAGATGTAGGCAGCTACGAAAGACCTGAGAGAGAAAAGTCATCTTCTATGGCAAACAACCTTGTCAGCATGAAGGGATGTGTATGAATCAGCCTCTCTCTTCTTAATGTAGAGAAGATGGACCAAAACAGTGCTAGGTGGAGAGCTGTTCCCGGGTGCCCATGGTTTATATACCATTCTAACTTGTGAAAGTGTCACAGGAAGTAGGGGCAGCCTCCATCTCATGGGACTCTTGAAAGCAACTGTTAGGACAAAGTGGTTGTCAAGGCAATGACCTCATTCAGTTCCTGAAGAAGTGATCTACCTCACTTCCTTGGTGATGGAACTCTCTTAACTTGGGATCCAGGAAGCCAGGCACCCGGAGCCAGTCCAGTCCCAGACCCAGTAGGCTCACTTGTTTGAATTTACCAAGGAGAGTGTCAGTCTTTCTTGGTACCTACAGATGTGAGGATGGCCAAATACCAGGAGAGCTCTGCATAGGGGCCTTTCCTGAGAAAGTAGGTAGTGGTTCACCGCAGGCTCCTGACAACTTCACAGAGTTGGCCAAGGAGACCAGATCTGAGATAGGACAGGCCATTTTGGGGGAACATAGTATGGCCCACCACTCAGAGAAAACTCCGGATAGTCACAGAGTTACATGGGGGAAGGAGGTGTCTTTGTGGGTGTGGGTGTGATTTTGTGGTTTTGTCTCATGATCTGAGAATAGGTAGGAAAGACGGTTTGTTTGATTTGGAGTGGTCTTCTTCTAGTAAGTCGTTGGACAAGGCAAGTGTTTCTATGTCTGTGTATCCCACTGTGTCCGTGGTTGTAGACATTAGAAAATAGAATGCAACAATTGATATGTCCTGTATAGTAGAAAGATTCCCGGCATTCATCCTGCCCAATTTATGAATGGACTGCAGCTTGCCTTATCCATGGGCAACACCTGCTACCTTCCTAAGTTCCTGTTTCTTCCGGAATTCTCACCACTCTCCAGAATATTCTCATGGTTTTGTGTCCAAAATATGTACCACCTCCAAGCTCTGTGACATTGCCATGTCCTGGATAGCTGAAGGGAATGGCGAGCATCTCAGAAAACACAGATATCAGTGTGACCAAGAAAGTCTCAGTTGAGAAACCATGCTTTCGGCCTTTTGCTTATCAATTGTTCTGTTTCCCTGAATGTCAGGAAGGTCTTTGCCTCAGGCCACCCCTTTGTGAAGCCTGAAGAAAACAGTTTTCAAATGAAAATGAATGGGCACCACCTGTGGCTCTTTGCTTAATTGCTTTGGAAAGGGATGTGTCTAAATCAGCCTCTTGGCCCTGTGTGAGGTTGTGGCTTAGATTCTCAGCACCTGATGGATATAAAGAGAGATCCCATGTGTGCATCCAAAACCAAAATGGCCAAAAGAGCAATTATTGTGAATGAAGTCTCTCGCATTCATTTGTAAGGTTCCTGACCACCATCAAGTGAGAATACGGATCCTTTGGGTCAAATGAGTTATGCACAGCCCTGCAGAGGCTAGCCCATAGGTTTTTGGGTTTTCTCATGGCTCCAAATCATATAAAGAATCTATACCTGACAGTCAGTAGGCCTCAAATTGGAGATGCAGAGCAGTATTAACAGCTAGCCTATCTGATCACTCCTGGTTCACCGGATGGGTGTCCAGGCCACCTTGACTTTAGGCAAATGAGGGGCAAGGGAGCTTATTTTTGACACTGTCTTGGGCTGCACCCCTCATGAAAAACTCCAGCCAGAGGTTATGATAAGTGTCTATATGGAAGAAGATGAGGGACATGTGGGAGTGTTTGGTTTTAATTGTGGTCATTTGTTTGGCGGTTGGAAGAGATAACTGGATCCACCTGGGCTTGAACTCTGGCATGATTCCTCTTAGAGACTGAGTTCTGGAATTTACCTCAAAGAAGTATTGCCATGAAATGTGTTGGGATTTTAGGAGGCCACGCATGAGAAGCCTCCCTTGAAAACTGAGATCGAGTGCCAGGGTGTCTTTCCACAGTGCAGTGAGAATCTCAGCCAGGATATCACATGATTTTATTCTGAAAGACTTGGCAGCCATAGTTGAGAATCTAAACACATATGGAACTCATATTGTAGACCTCAATGATCCTGGCTTCATGTGACCTTTTGGCCACTCTTTGGGAAGCCTTGCCTGTGAGATTTCTCCAGAGTTTTAATTTAAATGAGCTTCCTCACCACATAATGGTTCCTGCATTAATTGAAACGTACAGTGACTCCAACTTCATCCTTCAAAAATGGCTAAATAAATACCATCAAATTTCTGAAATTCCCATGACCAGGTGGCACTGGAGAACCTTTGGATATCCTGTTGCTGATCATGAGTGAAATAATTCCCCACGCAATGACACTTCACCGGGAGAATTCCAATTTTATTGCTCAAAGCTGTGTGCTTATATAGAACTAAGGGGGAGATGGTAGGGCTTAGATAAATGGCAGCAACCCGTTTATTGGCAAGTTCTTTCAGATATCAGCTCCAGAGCCCAGGAATTAGTTCTCATTGGGGCTAAGGTTCCCCACAAGTGAGATTTGAAATTGGCGCTGACGTGAGAGTTCACAAGGGTGGGAACTTTTTGCGCCACTGCAGAAATGAAGAAGGTAGGAAGAAGAAGTCCTTAGGCGCCATGTTGAGGTTTTTCTCTGGGGTATGGCTGCCATTTATTCTTTTCCCAACATTCCACCCTTTTTGTTTTCTTAGGAAGTGTGGCGTCATTTGTCAGATCTGGCTGCTTCCTGCTGTGTGGGGGTGGTGTGGGGCCTAGAAAGAGAAGTGGAGGAATGCTCATGGAGCAGGTTTGGGATTATCATGGCAGCCAGAAATAAAACCCAGTGGCTATAGACAGCTACTTTCGTAGGGGTGAAGTCAATGAATGTTCCCTGAAGCCAAAGTTGTCGATGGCATGGAACTAGTCCTGGATGGAAGAGATTGTTGGTATCAGCCACTGGTCCTGTAACAGAGACTCTAGGAAATACTGGAAGCGTTGCCTGGACATGGCGTCACCAGCACCTGAAGAAGATCAGAGCAAATAAAAACAGAATGAAGATAAAAATTAAAGGAAATGTCATTTTTTGGCAGAAGTTCCATGTTGGGGGACTGACATAGAAGAGGCCAAGGGCCATGAGAAATCTTAGAAGGTGGTAAAGACTCATGAATCCAGGATGGCAGATTAAGAGGTTCTCAGAGCTCGTTGTCTCCCGCTGTCTGATACCCATTGCATTCCATCATGCCTGGTAGTGAGCTTCATCACTGAGTTACTGTTCTCTTGGAGATGTTGGGGGTTCATCGGTCATCAGAGGCTGGTAGTGCCTAAGCAAAAGCTGGTTGAAAGTTTGATTAGGAATTTTTTGCAGTTGGGTTTGAAGGCACTTCATTTTGCAGGGCAAGAGAGCACAAAAAGGAGCATCCCAATAAGGGGCCCCAAGATATGTAGTAAGTACATGGCAAGATAGGATTGGAAGAACCCTATGATGGGATTGGAGGAGGTATGTTTGAGAAATTCGGTCGATAATTCCTGCAATTTAACAACATTTTTTTTTATTAGCCCAGATTCATTAACATAATAGCAAAATTCGTCTCTGAGGAATAGGCATGTAACCCCTTTTTCTGCAGTGAGAAGATCAATTGCCCTTTGGTTCTGTAAAGCCACTTGTGCCAATGATGTAACCTGCCGCTGCAAGGAACCCAGAGACTCAGCCATGGTATTGAGTGTTTCCTGCAGTTTTTGTTGAAGGTCATTGGATGCCCATAGAGCATGACCTATAGCTCCACCAGAGAGTCCGAGACTCGTCACTGAGGTTGTTAAAATGAGGCCTACCAGAACCGGCAGAAAGACTACCTTACGGGTGCGGGAAGGTAGGGCCAACTGTCGGAATTCGGTGGGAGTATACAAAGATAGCTGAGGAACTACAGTAACCAAGAAACAGGTGCCAGAGACATTGATGGTTGAGGTACTTAAAGACCCATTACACCAGAGGAAATGTTCAGGTTGCCTAAACACAGGGCTCTATGGGGTGTTGTAGCTCAAGGAACAAACGGGTAAAGGATTCATTATTGGCAGGTGGAAACAGATGAAAGGAAATAAAGTATTGGTGGAATAACTTTCCCACAGTGGGTTACGTGTCACATGTAGGGTTTGTCCTTTTTAGAGAAATTGTAGGGTTTTGCTGGAATATTTTCTGCCGCTAATGGGACTGCTGCTAGAAGTGGACGACTAAGTGAAGCACAGAGAAAGCACTGAGAAGTAGGCAAAGAAAGACGGGTGGAGTTTAATAATCAAAACGTTTGGTGTAGCAAATTGAGCCATGTGGGAGAGGGACCTGAGGGGGTTGAAGGCTCTGAATCCTCTTTGGATGAGCTATGGATACGATCTCGAAGTTTTGATCCTGAGTCCTTAATGTGTTCGACTACCTGGATGGTTGCCTTAGGTGGCGTAATCAGGGTGCGGCCAATAGTCATCCACCCTGTGGGTCTGACTGAGGTTGTCTGAGCATAGACAGCAAACTCAACATAGCCCCAACGTTTGGCCTTGGGGTCAGGTTTATCTAAAGTATACCATGCATTGTTATTGGATGAAGAGCCTTTATGCCACTTTATGTAACTAGAAGTCCACCCTTCAGGGTAACCGAGTGAGTGGTAAGAATAGCTACCACGTTCATCATGGAACCTGCATGACCAATAGGGGCACCCATTATATATCTCAGGCCACCAATGACAATAATCTTTTGTTTGATCAAAAAGGAAGCAAATGAAAGGCCAGTTCCAGCTACCAGGGACGAAGGTCCTTGAAGGTGACAATTTTAGGGAAATAGAGGTGCAGTTGTGGATGAAGCAAGTAGTTGCATCCACTCCGCGGACCGTCTGCATGCCATGTTCTGAGTATCGTTCCCGAAGAGTGAATAAATGCATGGTAGGTGAGGAGGGTAAAGACCAGTCCTGACAGAGCACAGAAAATAAGCAGAGCACAAAAAACAAGCAGTTAGAGAAGACTAGGGTGTTGGGAGAGCTCATTGTGCCTTCTTTAAGAGGAATTGGGCTGCAAGGAAAACCGTGTGAGCCGCAACTTAAATGGGTGAGATGGGTGTGGAGAGCAGGAGTAAAGGGGAGGTTCAGGAGGTGATTCTTGGAGTTCCTCTGGGGTGGCCCTGTCTTCAGCAGGTGGGGCCTCCTGGTGTTGTGGCTTCAACCTAGACATGTGAATCCAGGGAGTGAGACAGTTGTCTGGTAAGGAGAGTTTGGCGGCGGTAAGGGTAAAGAGAATGACAGGATAGGGGCCTTCCCATTTTGCGGCAAGAGTCCCTTTCTCCTCTGGGGTATTATAATAGACTAGACTAACAGGTGTTAAGGGAGGAGTGTTTGGAGAGGAGACTGGGTCCGGAAGAAGCCAGTCCTGATATTTCCAGAGTTCCGAGCGGAGATGGAGCAAGAGAGGCAAAGACAAATCTCGGGTGAGAGGTCCTTGTGAAATGACCAACCCAGGGGTTATAAGAGGTCTTCCATACATTATCTCAAAAGGAGACAGTAAAGATGGTTTCTTAGGGAGAGCTCTGATTCGAAGCAAAGCCAAGGGAAGGAGTGTGAAACAGTCTATGTTTAATTCCATTGTCAATTTGGTAAGGACTTCCTTTAGAGTACGATTTACCCTTTCCACTTTCCCTGAAGCCTGGGGGAAATATGGACAGTTGAAATGCCACTTGAAGGAGAGGGCTTGAGAGACCTTTTGTGTGATCCTAGAAGTAAACTCAGGGCCATTGTCATATTGTAGGGAAGTGGGCATACCAAACCTGGGGATGATGTCTGTAAGTAAGATTGAAGCTACAGTGGAAGCCTTTTTATTGGAAGTGGGAAATGCCTCAACCCAACCAGAGAAAGTGTCCACAAAGACAAGGAGGTATTTAGTGCGCCATACTGTGGGCATGTTGGTGAAGTCTACCTGCCAGTCAGCAGCGGGAATGTGTCCCCGGGCTTGGTGGAAAGGGAAAGGTTTGGGCCTTAAAGGAGTATGAGGGTTGGTCCGCTGACAGATCTGACAATTAGAGGCTATATTCTGTAGCATGGCTTGTCAGAGGGGGTGAGGGAAAAGAAACTCTGTAAAAAGAGGGTCAAAGACTGAGAATTGGAAAGGAATAGAGTATGAAGGAACTTGAAAAGATTCTTGTTCTTACTGAAAGACGTAGGGGCTTCAGATGAGCTGTCTAAAGTGGCCATTATATGTCCCCCATGGAGGCCATAATTGAAAGTGGTAGCAGCCATTCGTGCCGCCTGGTCAGCTTTGGCATTGCCCTCAGTGATAAGAAAGCCGTCCTTCTGATGGGACCTACAATGGACAACTCCCAACTGGGTGGGTAAGTGGCCTCTATTAGATTGGTTATAAAAGCTGAATTAGTGATCGCATTACCTTTGGTGGTAAGTAGGCCTCGCTACTTTCAAATATCAGCATGGGATAATAAGATATGGAAGACATATTTTGAATCAGTTTAGAGGGTGAGGGATTTGCCTTGTGCTAGAAGGCAGGCACGAGTGGATGCTATAAGTTCAGCCTACTTGTCTGTAGTTCCTGAAGGCAAAACTTTGGCCTCTATAATCTCAGTGGCTGAAAATACAGCGTATCCAGAGTAATGAGTTCCGTTCTCCCTAAAGGAACTGCTGTCAGTAAACCAGATAAGGTCAGGCTTGCTGAGTGGTCTCTCAGAAATGGAAGAATGACAGGGGAGGAAATCATCTAAGGTTTCCAAGCAATTATGAGTTGGTATGTGAGACATGGGAGTCATTGGGAGCAGTGAGGCAGGGTTCAGTGCAGAGCAGGGGAGGAAAATAATATTAGGGTTTTCCAGAAAGGAAGTGAGGGGCGACAGAAATCTGGATGTAGGGAGAGTTTGAAGGCCCTTTTAAGCTAAAAGATCCTTCAAGTGATGTGGGGAGTGGATAGTTCAAGGGGCCCCAAAAGTCAGATTAGAGGCTTCTTTGTGTAAAATTTGTCCAGTAGCCAGAGCTCTTAAGCAAGGGGCCCACCCACGGATGGTAGGGTCTAGTTGCTTGGACAAATATGACACAGGTGCAAATGTACGCCCATAGTTTTGACCTAAGACCCCAAGTGCTTGCCCCCCTTTTTCATGGACATATAGATGAAATGTTCTTGAAAGATCTGGAAGGTGAAGGGCAGGTGCCTTTAAGAGGAGTTGCTGAAGCCTGCGGAAGTGGTAGATGGGAAAGGAGGCAAGAGATTCACTAGGGGGTCCCTTTGCTAGGTCATACAGGGGTTTGGAGAGAAGAGAATAATTTGGGATCCAGGCCCTAAAATTACCTGCTAATCCTAGGAATGATAGTATTTTGGCTTTCGTATAGGGCACTGAAAGATCACAGAGGAGTTGCCTTCTATCCAGTGTTATTTCCTTTTTCCCGGGTGTAAGGCAAAAACCAAGATAGGTGACCGAAGACTGGGAAACCTGGGCCTTGTGGGGAGACTCCCTATATCCCTTGTCTTCTAGGAATTTATGAAGCTGAGCGGTGTGGGATTGAGAGTGTTCCAGAAAGACTACATAGAAGAAGGTCATAGACATATTGAAGTAGAGTAGAGTCAGGACAGGTCAGGTGAAAGGATGTGAGGTCCTGGGCAAGAAATTGGCCAAAGAGATGGGGGCTATCCCTGAATCCCTGTGGGAGGACAGTCCAGGTAAGCTGATGAGAATGGCGGGTGTGAGAGTCAGTCCATGAAAAAGCAAAGATATCCTGAGATTCTGAGAACAGGGGAATAGAAAAGAATGCATCTTTTAAATCTAGGACTGAGAAGTGAGTAGTAGTGGCATGGATCTGAGAGAGGAGGGTGTAAGGGTTGGGCACTAGCGGGTGGATGGGGTCCACAGAGGAGTTGACAAGGCGAAGTTCTTGAACCAGCCTGTAGGACACGTTAGGTTTCTTAACTGCCAGAATGGGTGTGTTGAAAGGAGAGTGTGTAGGCCTAAGATACCCCTTTCATAATAAATCCTGGATGATGGGTTCTAATCCAAGGAGAAATGTGGTTGTGAGTGGATATTGTGGTTGACTAACATATCTTGAAGGGTCCCGTAAGACAATATGAATAGAACTGCATTTAGCCATAAAGGGTGTAATTGTGTCCCAAACCTCAGGGTTAAATGGTTTAGATAGTCGTGGGAGAGTGCATGAAGGAGGTGTATCTGCCCCTAGGAATATCATGAGGAAATGAGAGGTAGGAGAGGTGTGGGTTGATAAGTGAATGGTGACTTTTAATAGTGAGAGTATGTCCCTTCCCAGAAAGGGAATGGGGCAATGGCTCATAACAAGAAAGGAGTGAGTGAAGGACAAAAGGGATCGCTGCATATAACATGATTGGGGGGGGTTTGAGGAAAAATCTTTTTACCTCCTACCCTGACAATAGGAGTTTTTGAGGGTGTGGTAGGACCCTAATACTCCCTCAAAATCGAAAAAGCGGCACCAGTATCCAAGAGGAAGTTAATGAAGCGTCCATCCACCAGGAAGGTGACCCTAGGCTCTTGATTCTTGATGGTAATAGTCTGGAGGGAAGGCCCAGGACTCCATCAATCCTCCTCTGCCAAGCCCAGGTGAGGCTGGGGTTGCTGGGCAGCAGACCAACCTTCCTTCTGGGTTGTTGGGCAGTCTGCCCCCCAGTGTCCACTTTGATGGCATTTTGCGCAGGGGTTGTAGGGTGTCCTCGGCGAAGGACAATTCCTGGTCCAATGTCCCTCCTTACCTCATTTGAAGCAAGCTCCAGGGGGGGTCATATTGGGACGGCATGGTGATGGCCTTCTCTGAATGAGCTGGGCCAACATTTGGAATTTGGCATTTTCAGCCCTCTGCCTACGGAATTCACTTTCATCCTCTCTACCATGAAAAACCTTGAAAGTGACAGCGAGGATTTTGGTCTGAGGAGTAGCAGGGCCCTGTTCAAACTTTTTAAGCTTGGCTTTAATGTAAGGGTAGCTTTGGGCCAGAATATATGTCATTAAGACATGACGGCCATCAGGGGTTTCTGGGTCGAGGTTTGTGTACTGCTGAAGGGACTTGGTTAGTCTATCCAGGAATTCTGAAGGTGTTTCCTCCTTCCTTTGAATGACCTCCTGCATCTTTTGAAAGTTAACAGCCTTGCGGGTGGACTTTTTCAGTCCCGCCAAGAGGCAGGATGTAAAAAGTTCACTAGACTGTAAGCCCATAGGGGATCCTGCTCTGGGACAGCATGAGGGCCTGTGGGTGGTTATGATTGGTCCTATGATTTTCATCAGCATGGGCTTGGGCTAGCTCCCAGAACCATTGCCTTTCCTTGGGGAGAAGTTTATTGGCCAAGAGCATGTAGATGTCATGATGAGTGAGGCTATATGCTTGCAGTACCCATTGAAACTCCCGAATGTAAGTGGTGGGGTCAGTGGTGAAAGAGCCTAACTTCCTCTCTAGCTGAGTAATGTCCGACATGGAGAAGGGCACGTGGACTCTGATGACACCCTTGGGACCAGCTACCTCACGAAGGGGTGCGATTGTCTTGGGCGTGGGAAGGAGTCCCTTAGACCTGATAACAGGAGGACTGAAAGAGGCAGGCGGTGGACAGGAAGGAGAGGGAGGGGAAGGGAATGTCTCTGTGGAAGAGGAGGAGGTGGAGCAGGCAGAAGAGTGGGGAAGGGAGGGGGATGAAATGGAAGGTTGAGGATCCGTGGAATCAGGCAGAGGAAGAGGAGGATTTTGCGGGAGAGAAGGGTCAGTTGGGGCTGGGGGATAAGGTGGGGGTTGATCTGCTGGGTCGAATGAGGAAGAATCTGCGAAGTCAGGAGTAGAACAAGGGGAAGAGAGGGGTTTGCAAGCAAGAAGGACCTGAGAGGGAGGGCAGGAGGAGCAGAGACAGGGTGCTGTGCGAGAAGGCTAAAACATTCAATACAGGGAATCTCACTCCACTTTTTCAGATGCTGGCAGTAATTAAAAAGGTCCAAGAGGAGGTTTGGATCTAAGGAGCCTTCTGGAGGCCAATGATTGCCATTATCCAGTGGATATGTAGGCCAATCTTGGGTACAGAATTTGATTAGAAGTTTGGGCTTGATGTCTGGTGTGAGGGAGAGTGTGGCCAGATTTTTTATTAAACTTTAGAGAGGTGAGGTTTCAGGTACAGATAAAGAGGTGTCCACAGTCACAGGGAGAGATGGAAGAGAGAGAGAGAGAGAGAGAGAGAGAGAGAGAGAGAGAGAGAGAGAGAGAGAATAAGTGTAAGCAAGAGAGACAAAGAGAAAACCCGGCCTGGAACGGACTCCGGGAAGCGCTCAGGGCGAATGGGGGTCAGGTGGGCATCCCCAAAATGACCAGCCATCATGAGGAAATACAGAGGGCACTACCTGATCGTCACCAGTGAAGTGCGATCTGTGAGACCCAATGGGTTCGGAGCCACGGGCAACCTGACATCAGGAAAGTTTTCGAACGCAGCAGAAGAAGTAAGTAATGAAAACAGAACTCCGGCTCCAGCAGAATGCAGTTCCAGGATGGGAGTTCAGTTTTCCCCGAGCAGAGAGGCAGCTTCAGCCAGACACAGCAGGCCCGCAGGAAACAGCAACTCTAGCCAGCAGCGGCAGCAGCAGCAGAGGAGGAAAAACCACAGAGCCTCTCATGTAAACTCAGAAGCCTCACACCCCAAAGGGAAACGGATCACCAGAGGGTCCACTGCAACCAGTAAAGGTCTTAGTGGGAGGAATTCCCTCCCCCCTACCAGGCGTCTAGAGTGTGACAGACGATCATGGTCACAAAGCCAGCGGTAGCCCGAAGGGAGTTGGCGAGCCGGGGTCAGGGGAGGCTTACATACAACAAATCAGTGGTGAGTGCAGGAAGCCTGCGTCTGAAAAGAGCAGACCAGGGCAGAGTGCCACGGTGGAGCAGTGGACGGGGCTCTTGTTGGAAAGAGCTCACCCATATCCTCACACGGGGCACCAGAATGAAAGAACTCCCCACGCAAAGGCACTTCACCGGGAGAATTCCAATTTTATTGCAAAAAGCTGTGTGCTTATATAGAACTAAGGAGGAGATTGGAGGGCTTAGATAAATGGCAGGCAATCCGTTTATTGGCAAGTTCTTTCAGATATCAGCTCCGGAGCCTAGGAATTAGTTCTTATTGGGGCTAAGATTCCCGGCCAGCAAGGTTTGAAATTGGCGCCAGCAGAAGAGTTCACACGGGCGGGAACATTTCGCACCACTGCAGAAAAGAAGAATGTAGGAAGAAGAAGTGCTTAGGCGCCATGTTGGTTTTTTTTTTCTGGGGTATGGCTGCCGTTTATACTTTTCCCAACAATGAGTATACCAGACAGTGCCTTGATTGACTGGTTTTTATGAAAATGGTGTTTAACAGAGATGCCAGAAAGTTGGATCCTGCTGATTAGTGGGCCAAGAGCAAAGGTGGGCATGTGTGTGATAAAACATCAGTGGTGGGACCATGTGGATATGCCATTGGCTTCCAAATGGCTTGTGACTGACATGGTGAAGCCAGCAGACCCTTATATGTAAAGGCATCTTGTTACATGGAGAGGATTCAGGACATTGTTCAGAATCAGGTTGCTATGTTCAAGAGGGCAAGCTATGTGGAATAGAAGCCTGGTTCTTTTATTCTCCTACAGACCCTGACCCACCACATGTGACAGAAATCCCTCACACACTGTGTCCCCGTTGAACTCCTTGTATTTCATGAAGCAAATACCAAACTTCCAGTGCAGCACCAAGAAACACCACGAAAATAGAGGATGACCATATGGCTTCATAGTCCACACTAGAGACATTTAGCCCCAGGGGGCCACAGTTTACCTTCAAAGGGAGAATTCAGCACTGGTGTCTCATGTTCATTGGAAAATAAGAAACCAAGTCCTCCAGGTCACATAGATGCCCAGGTTTATGGTTTCACTAGAAAGGAAGCTAAAGCACGTGACAACAACATATATTTCAAGTGCCCAACCTCACAGGCAGTATCTCAAGAAGTCTCTAGGACAACAGACCTCCATGTTTTTGAAGTGTTTACCCTGTCCTTTACTTTTGGAAACTCCTCTAACACTTCCAAGGTTGTGAACTTCTGATCGCATTCCATTCCAGATATGTATTCATGGATTTTCTAACTCTTCTCCTCTAATTGTGTCTTACATGGGGTGAAGGTGTTGTCAAGGTATTGTTCTGGATGAGAGTGGGAAGATTTTTGTGTAGCACATATTTACATACACATTGGATTCATTTTCCAATTTTCCATTCGAAATACTGAATCCCTGTCAGTAACCCATACCCTAATAGACTCTGACTACTAATCCTAATATGATGGAGACAAATAACCCAAACATAATATTAATACAAGCAGTTCAGAGGAGGCATGGTGTATAGTTGGTCTTGCCTTTTGCATGATATAGTGTAGGAGTTATAAATCTTGTCAATTGTTTGTTGAAATAGTACTCCATGTGTTTTTAAAGTTAACACATATGTGAATTTCTGTCTCCTTTTTTCTGTAGCCAATTCAGCACATGTATTTTTATATGCACATATAAAATCATACCTGGTATCACACGTACATTTTTGTGAGGTGGCTAACTTGGCAGAAACAAAGTATGAGAAGAGATCACCCCTCCTAAACGCTTTTGGAACTGAAAATTCAAACTATGAGTGAGATTTTTAGTTGAACAACATTATACATAAATCCATGTTCAGTAAAATTAATATTTTTGGATCGGTGGATGATATATATTTCACGATGAATTTTGATTGGCATATATATTGCTACTTTCTAATGTTTCTCTGTGAGATATATATATATATATTCTCTAGATTTTTCCAAATATAAAATATATGTGTCCTATTATACACTCCCTAAATAATTCACTCATGCTCATGTATGTGGTTTTATAATCAAATTTTCATACGATTATTTTCAGAAATATTCATCCACCTGAAATACATATTTGTTTTCTAGTACTGAAAACTCACTTCACTGAATGGTGCAAACAAATCCTTATATTTCTACTGTAACTGACCCAATTTAACATCAATGCAAGTAGATTCCAAAGGGGCATGATGTGTATTTTGACGTTCATTTTTATTTAACACTGGTACATTACTATTTCTTCAGTTTTTGTACATCATAGTATATACATTTCATTCACAAGTTCACAAATTTAAAGACATTTGAAACACATTCAATCACTTCCTGCTTCAGTACACATGTATTCCTCCTTGCTTTTGACTGGTTATTTATTGAGACTTCTTTCCAAACACATTATTTTCGATTTCCATAATCAATTTTGAAGCAAAACTCACACACACTTTATGATAAACCACAACCCTAATATTACCATTAGATGTATAACTGGTTGGAATGAATGTATGTATGTCAATATGACATTTCCTGTGTATTTTCAGATATCAATTTATTCCAATTTCTAAAGTTGGAATCTGTTATATTATATATTCACACATGGTACACCTATTTGTGCCCCCAATACTAATTTATATCTCTTCTAAATATTGCTCCCAGAAATGGTGCAAGAAAGACTCATGTCACCTGATCTACATATACATTTTATCACAGTAATATTCTGGCCACAAAATGCAAAGTCACACTTACAATTGTACCAAAGCCTAAATGGAATGTGAGTATGGATTATGAAAATCACCCATGTCCATGTTGCCTAATGCTCTCAAATGTCAATCCTATTGGTGACTACATATTTGTTTCTTCCTAAGATTATGTATTCAACCTCAAGCCTGTTGAAAATGTCTAATCCTATCAATCACTTCATCATTTGCCTGATTTCCTAATGTCTCTAATGATATCTGCTTTCCTACATATTTTCCCCAGTTCATCATTGTGACTGACTCTTCAAATGTGCTGACATTTACATTTTCTGTCTACCTGAAACCCTATTGCTAAGGAAGTTTTTGTCCAAATCCTATACTGACTCTTTTTTCTAATCCTATCAAGTATCTTCCTAATCCTACCAACTATCCTTTTTTGACTGGATGTTCTCTTCAACATTCAATTATCCAAGGTACAAGGTCCTATGCCATTATGTATAGATTTATCTGAGACACATGTGCACAACATAATTCAGAGTAAAGTATCCCAATCAAGGATCCAATGCCCTTTTGGGCTTCAAATCTTACCCAGATTTGTGTTTTCATACATATATTTCACCTCTATATATCCTTATAAATATTGCAGGTTCCCAATACCATTATTCATGCAGCAGAATGATTCCTAACCCAAATCAATCATGTTATTAATCCTAACCATACTTTGTTTCCTCAACCTAACTTTACAGAAAAGCAAGGACAAAGTTGTTCTTATATAGAAATGTAAGAGATCTTCCACCTGCTGAGAACCTCAAAGGTCCATGCAGAAGTGAACCCTGGGGAAGATATAGAAAGCTATGAAGGACCTGAGAGAGCGAAAGTCATCTTTCATGACAAAAAAAAAAAAAAAACAGGTCAGGATGAAGGGGTGTGTCTGAAGCAGTCTCTCTCTTCTTAATGTAGAGAAGATGGACCAAACCAGGCTTGTGTGGAGAGCTGTTTACGGGTGCCTATGTTTGATATACCATTCTTACTTGTGAAAGTGTCACAGGAAGTAGGGGCAGCCTCCATCTATTGGGACACTTGGAAGCAACTGTTAGGACAAAGATGTTGCCAAGGCAGTGACCTCATTCAGTTCCTGAAGGAAGTGACCTATATAACTTTCTTGGTGATGGAACTCTCTGAACTTGGGATCCAGGAAGCCAGGTACCCAGAGTCATTCCCAGTCCCAGTCCCAGTGGCCACACATGTTTGGATTTACCAAGGACAGAATCGGTCTTTCTGTGTAACTACTGATGTGAGGATAGCCAAATTCCAGGAGAGCTCTGAAGAGGGGCCTTTCCTGAGAAAGCAGGTAGTGTCTCACTACTGGTACCTGACAACTTCACAGTGTTGGCCAAGGAGACCAGATGTGACATAGGACAGCCCATTTCGGGGAAACGTAGTATGTCCCATCAGTCAGAGGACACTCCGGATAGTCACAGACCTACTTGGGGGAAGGAGTTGACTTTGTGGGTGTGCGTGTGAGTTTGTGGTTTTGTCTCATGATCTTAGAATATATAGGAAAGTCGGTTTGTTTGATTTGGAGTGGACTGTTTCTAGTAAGTCTTTTGACAATGCGAGTGTTTCTATGTCTGTTTATCCCACTGTGTCCGTGGTTGTAGACATTAGAAAAGAGAATGCATCAATGGATGTGTCCTGTCTAGTAGAAAACTTCACAGCATTCATCCTGCCCAATTTATGAATGGACTGTGGCTTTCCTAATGGATGGGCAACAACTACTATCTTCCTAAGTTCCTGTATGTCTTCTTGAATTCTGGCCACTCTCCAGAATAGGTTCAGGGTTTTGTGTCCACGATATGTACCACCTCCAAGCTCTGTGACATGGCCATGTACTGGATAGCTGAAGGGAATGGGATCATCTCAGAAAACTCAGATATCATTCCAGAAACCCTGCAATGGGCCATTTGCTTATCTATTGTTCTGTTGCCCTGAATGTCAGAAAGGTCTTTGCCTCAGGCCACTCCTTTGTGAAGCCTGAAGGAAATGGTTTTCAAGGGGAATTAATGGGCATCATCTGTTGCTCTTTGCTTAATTGCTTTGGAAAGGAATGTGTCTGCATCAGACTCTTGGCCATGTGTGAGGCTGTTGCATAGATTCTCAGCACCTGATGGATCTAAAGAAAGTTCCCACGTGTGCTTCCAAAACCAAAATGGCCAAAAAAGCAGTCATTGTGGACGAAGTCTCTCGCCTTCCTCTGTAACGTTCCTAACCTCCATCAAGTGAAAATAGGGATCCTTTGTGTCAAATGAGTTCTCAAAACACTGCAGATCATAGCCCATATGTGCTTGGGTTTTCTCATGATTCCAATTCACATAAAGAGTCTATACCCGAGAGTCAGTAGGCCTCAAATTGGAGAAGCAGAGCAGTATTTATGGCAGGCTTATTTGATCACTCCTGGTTCTCAGGAAGGGTATCCAGGCAACCCTGACTTTAGGCAAATTATGGGCAAGGGAGTTTATTTTGTACACTGTCTTGGGCTGAGCCCCTCATGGAAACCTCCAGCCACAGGTTATGATGAGTGTCTATATGGAAGAAGATGAGGGCCTTGTGGGAGTGTTTTGGTTTTAATTGTGATCATTTGTGTAGTGCTTGGAAGTGATGACAGGGTCTACCTGGGCTTGAACTCTGGTGTGATTCCCCTTAGAGTCTGAGTTCTGGAACTGATCTCAGAGAAATATTGCCATGAACTGTGTTCAGATTTTAGGAGGCCACACATTGGATTTCCCCTTGGAAACTGAGATCAAAAAAGAAGGGTGACTTTCCACAGAGCCTTGGAATCTCAGCTAAGATATCACATGATTTTATTCTGAAAGATGTGGCAGCCATAGTTGACAGTCAGAACACCCATGGACGTCACATTGAAGACCTCAATGGGCCTGGCTTCATGTGACCTTTTGACCACTCTATGGGATGACTTGCCTGTGAGATTTCTCCAGAGATTTCATTGAAATGAGTTTCCTCACCATTTGATGGTTCCTGAATGAACTGAAACCCACAATGCCTCCAACTTCATCCATGAAAAATGGCTAAATAAATACAATAAAATTTTTGAAATTCCCTTAACCAGGTGGCACTGGAGAACCTTTGGATGTCTTTTTCCTGATCATGAGTGTACAAGAGAATGCCATGATTGACGGGGTTTCATGAAAATGGTGTAGAACAAAGATGCCAGTAAGTTGGACCCTGCTGAGTAGTGGGCCTATTGCAGTGGTGGGCAGGTGTGTGATAATACATCTGTGGTGTGGCCAGGAGGATTTTCCATTGCCTTCAAAATGGCTTGTGACTGATATGGTGCAGCCAGCAGACCCTTCTTGTTACATGGAGAGGTTTCTGGGCAAAGTTCAGAGTCAGACTTCTATGGACAAATGGGCAAGCTTTGTGAGATAGAAGCCTGGTTGGTGCATTCTCTGTCACCACAAGTGACAGAACTCCCTCCAATACAGGGTCCCAGTTGAACTCGTTGTATTTCATGAAGCAAATACCAAACTCCCAGTGCAGCAGCAAGAAACACCACAAAAAGTGGAGGATGACCAAATGGCTTCACAGTTCACACGGGGAGACACTGAGCACCAAGTGGCCACAGTTTACCTATAAATACAAAATTCAGCACTGCTGCCTCATGTTCATTAGAATACAAAAAACCATGTCCTCCAGGTCACGTAGATGCAGACCCAGCTTTTATGGTGTCACTAGAAAGGAAGCTAAATCTCCTTACAACAACATATATTTCAAGTGCCCAACCTCAGAGGAAGTTTCTCAAGAAGTCTTTAGGCCGGCAGAGCTCCACGTCTTTGGAGTGTTTACCTGTTAGACCAGGACGCTAGAAAAGACCACTGACTCAAATTAAAATCAAATAAAATTAAGCTTATTATTTCCACCGGCCGTGCTGCCTCTCCCTCCCAAAATGGTGGGAACAAGACAGCATCCCCAGCTTTCCTACAGCCCAGTTTTATAGCCCAGAAAGTTACACAAAAGGGGGGTTACAGATAACAGAACTCTGATAAACATCACATTAAAGGTAGTTTACAATTTTTTTGCTGTCCCTACATCAGAATTCATGAGGACCATTAGAGCCTCAGAGAGGGTTGTTGTCTGGCCAGAGAAGGCAAATATTTATGATGTGTCACTAAAGTTTCAGAGAGGGCTGCTATCTGGTCAGAGAGCTGGGCATGCGTGAGTTCAAGACGTGGGCAGGCATTCCACGCAGGTTCAGAATTTGAAGTAATTTATGGTAAAGCCAAAATTATCTTTTCATGGCTTTGTGGCATGATGGCTCCCAATTTTAATAAAAGATCAGGTTGGGTCTACAATTTCCCCCTTTTCTCTGTGTCCCTTTCAAATCTTTGATAGATTATGGGAAGAACACTGAGGAAATTTTTATCCCTCAGATAAGAGTCTCCAAAATTTTACAACTCACCCAAAACCGATCTCCCTGATTTTACCTGACTTAATTAATTATTTATATTGATAGTCTATTTATCTTTCTCTCCATTGTTGTAAAAAGAGTGGCATCACTAATTTTTTCTTCTTCTCTCCTGAGACAGGGTGACGTGAGTGGGCTCGTCGTGAGGGACATGAGTTGACTATTAGAAGTCAGTTGAGAGACATGAGTTGCCCTTTAGAAGTCAGTTCGGTTTGAAGTCAGGTTGGGGAAGAACAGGTTGTAAAGTCATCTGTGAATGGATTCTTCTATGAGTGAAACAAAAACCATGAGTACTGAATAAATGTTGCAGCAGCTGGAACATGTCACTGTATAGAAATTCCCTCACCAGTCTTTAATATCCCCAATTATCAGGACTGTCAACTTAATATTTAACTTTAAGTGTTACAGTTGGCCCTCCCAATAAGACACAGTTTAATAATTTAATGTCATCTGATCTTGTAAAAATCCTTTTACTAGTATGACCTCTGCGTCTAATAGAGAAACCTTTAATTCTGTTACTCAGGGCTGGATAATCGTACTAGCAAACACCAAGCCTACCTGTGTAGGTTAGGAATATCTGTAGGTCTTAAACTGAAAACTTCTGCCTGTGGCAGCTCTTCTTGATAGTCTCTTTTTATAAGTATTAGGCATTCCTGTGTGAGAATCCTTCTTTGTAGCCTCCAGTCTTACTTATTTTGGGAGGATAAGATAAAGTGCATACCTTAAAATTTTATTATTATTATTATTATTATTATTATTATTATTATTATTATTATTATTATTTAAAATGCCCAGGAGTGGCTGTATTTTGGTCTTAACTGTCTTTGCTAAGTGTTTAAGATGAAGCAGTCAAACTGACTTTTGTTTCTATCTATTGTTAACAGTCAGCTGAGCTTTTGTGGGAATCAATTCTGGGGAAACTTGAGAGGAGATTCTCAGTTCTGCTAGTGCCATTTGCGCTAGGTGGGTCCAGGTCTTGCTTGACCATTTGGCTTCCCTCAGAAGCATCAGGGATGTCTCCTTTCTCTGATGACTCTCCTCTTTGTAACAAATGCACTGATTGGCTTTCTGTTCTCCAGTGGTCTCATTAATCTCCCTGATCAGGAGGTTATGTGGCCCAGAGTTGCAAAGCTCTTTAGAGAAGTCCCCTGTTCCCTGGATTCAGACTGACTCAGAGGGCAAGAGCCAAATATTGGTTTTCTTGGCCCTTTTCATTTAACATTCATTTTAAATCCTAATCTTAAAAATCCAGCAAATAAATTTTAACAGCCTTACATTAAGAGTACTGGGCTTTAATGTCTATAACTTTATAATTACCTTTTTATTAATTGGGATCTGTATTATTCTGTCTGTATTGTAGTTGATGACTTATTATCTTGAATAAACCCATGTTGTGTTCTTATAGCAACGCATTTGTAAAACACTAACAGGGAATCTTTAGATCACTTATAAGAAAATTTCAAACTAAAATTAACAAAAGTAAAAATACTTAGTTCGTGTAATATCTTCCCTGAATTTTTTGGCTGAGTTATACATTATATCCCCTGTTTGAGATCCTAGGAATATTGACAATAAAAAAAAAACTTTTTAACATAACTTTAAAGAAATATTATCTGACCTAATCGTTTCATAGTCATTCTCACATGTAGTAAGATGGGACACACAGCCTTATCTCAGGAAAGGCAGGGCTCTTTATAAATCTTAACTATTTTAGTTCTAAAGCTGATCTTTATTTTTAAATATCATTTGACAATGTTTAAATAAATTGTTTGAGGTCACATGAACATTAGCTAACACCATATGATATCACATTTAAAACATGAATTAAAGAAAGGCTGAAAGTTTTTAACCTTTACAAAGATTAGGCTCTAATTAACTTAAAAATACATTTAAATTGTTCCCCAATGTAAAAAGTAACATAAAAATTTACATATCTTATTGATAACAGGTAAATAAATCCACAATATATTTTTTACCACACAACTTCAGAGCACCAGCTTGATATAATACTCTTTAAACGTTTCTACCTTACAGACTTCCATACCTGTAAGATATGAAAACATTAATAGCATAACAATTACATTTATGTTTCTACATTAATCAAGTTTGGCTTTTAAAGAAATGGCAGTACGGTGCTCTAAAATAACAGTTTTTATTTAATCAGTTGTTTAATTTTTATGGTTGCTTGCTCTAGAAAACATAAATCTTAATAAACTCAATGTTATGGGTAAACTTATGTTTTAAGAAATTTTTGTCTCATTAACACATGACTGATTTTTACAATCTTATACAGAGTTTACTAAAAAAAATACAGATCTTAGTAAATCAATCAGATATCTAACAAAAGTACTCATGAATGAGTAATCCCATATCAAATTTACTTTACTTATTTATCAATAAGTTAGAGAAATGTATTGAACAGTGTAAACCATTTTTATGTTGAAGGAAAGGTACTAGAGCCAAGGCATATTAGACATTTTGTAGATGTTAATATTTTGTTAGATGTTTGAACACCTAGAAAACTTTGTAAGCTTAAATTTAAAGACATTTGTTTTTATCTCTTTATCCAATTTAAATTGAAACATTTAAATCACGTGAATTAAAGATCTTTGGATCCACTTTTTTAAAATTTGTTTTTACGAGCGCTATTTTTTTATGAGCGCTCCTTATATATGTTAATTTGTGTATCATATATATGATATACGGATATATGTATATATAGACATACAACACATAACAATTTGTGCACACATAATAATAGTAAAGGCCTTGTAGCTTTTTGTAGTTGAAATCTTTATTGCAATGTTTCAAAAAGTCCACAGTTGGTCAAAGATAGAACTGATCAGAAAAACATTAACCTAGGTCTGTATGCTCAAAATCATGAGGTCAAAAAACATAAAGTATCTAAGAAAAAAAATAAGAGTCCTAGAAAAAATGACTTGCCAGTAATTAGTAAATAACATACAATTTACCTTTTTTTCCCTTAGACCTCAAATCACTCTCCTACAAAGCTTGCAGGCTTCTTTCATTTGCATTTCAACATAAGTCATGGCTGAGGTCTGGAAGGAGCAGCAAAAAAACTGCTATTCTGAACAGACATCTCAGGACTAAGGCATTTTAACCATAATTTTCAGGTTCAGATGTTGAAAATTATGATACAAGTTTAAGATACAATTCACAAAATTTTATATCTTTACATCTTGTTTTGTCAACAGACACCATACTATGATTTACTATTTATGTCCAAATTAATGCACTGGTACACACAGTGACATTTTCCCAGGCTACCCAATTCAAAATTGGTGAAAAAAAAAAAAAAAAAGACCGTATGATTGGGAAGTTTCTTGCCAACTTGGAAGTAGAGTTCTTCAGTTATCCATCCTAAGTATTTAAGTTCTCTGGCATGAATTATCTGAAATCATAAACTAAACAATTACCTAAACCCGACTTTTTACTCCAAGATTGTGCAATGCTTCAAAAACCCATTCAGTTACCAGATTGTTAAAATAAAACATCATCATTTAGACACACATTCAGCTAAGATCATTCCCCAAAAACAATTTATAATATCAACACATTATTGCAGATGTCTTAAAGGGCCAGAAACTAAGACACAATACAGACAGAAAGGAGGTCCAGACTATGGCTGTCAGACAGAACCCTTTAAACCAGAGCAGATAAGAGAAAAATCTCCTACAGCAGTGGCACCATAGATGTCCCCACAAGGGGACCAGATGTTTTCACCGAAGGGCAACCTGAAATGTAAAATAAAGTGTCTCCATGGTGACTTTACTGCATTTAGTGTCACCTTTTTCTTTTTCTCTTTTTTTAACAAGACAGAGGTGGCATAATCCTTACAGTGCAGGGAAGGAAGGAGGTAATTCCCTGAATCAACAGGGCTTTGGCAGCTGCTGGGAGTCCCTCAGTTTCCCCTTTTACATACAGGATTAGCTCCTCTGATTCAGTTCCACATCAAGTATGCTCTATCTCCTAACATTTCAGTAGATAGCTCTCACAAAGTTCCGGGGCGGAGGGGGGGTACAAGATTTGTAACTTAAAGTTTGGTTCCTGACCTTGAAGCCAATTAATACAAATTTAATAATGAGGACTGGGTTTTGAGAAAAAGAAAAAAGGAGTTTTATTGCTTGGCTAACAAAGGAGAAACACAGGGGACTCTGCCAAAGTTGTGACTCTCTTTATCTGGAGGGATAAGGGGTTTTAAAGGAGTTTCACTTGTTAACCTGGGAGATACTCAGTTCTTAGGTCCCCAGCAGGCATAGCCCTCTGCAATGGGTGTGCTCCAGGCAGCCAGCTAGGGGCTTCTATCATCCTGCTTTACAATGGGGGATAAAGTTCATTGCAGTTCCTTAAAACACAGTCCAAAGGGGTGTCAGGCTTAATCTCTTTATTTCTGATTTTCATGTCCAATATACTTAAGTTTACCACCAATATCACACAACAAAACGAACAAAAACAAACAAACAAAAAACCAAAAAATAGAACACAGAACACAAAAAAACAGAAACCCAGCGCCTAAACACAGAAACAGGGCAAGAGTGCAACATCTTGCTAAAGCTCCAGGGTAGGAGCGCATGCGTGCCCGTCGGCACCTCTCTACAGTTCCAGAGGAATTCCCTACAGAACAGAACAGAGGACAGAAAGATTCTCGTTACTGTCCTGGACAGAAGTATATGTGAGCCTCCCCGTGCCACATCTCTGTCATCAGAAGAGATCTCCCTTAACCAGATATCAGATGTTATAAAGGAGCCACTTACCTATGGAGGCGTCCTCCATCAGGTGCTTGCTAATAGTTTTAGTGCAGAGGTTCACTGCAGTGCTCCCTGGACTAAAGGCTCTCTTCCAAATATAAAGAAGATGGACCAAATCAGGCCTGTGTGGAGAGCGGTTCCTTGGTGCCTATGGTTGATATACCATTCTAATTTGTGAAAGTGCTACAGAAAATAGGGTAAGCCTCCTTCTCATGGTACGCTTGAAAGCAACTGTTTGGACAAAGTGGTTGCCAAGGCAGTGACCTCATTCAGTTCCTGAAGGATGTGACCTCACTTCAATCCCTTGGTAATGGAACTCTCTGAACTTGGGATCCAGGAAGCCAGGCACACAGAGTCAGTCTCAGTCCCAGTCCCAGTGTCTCACTTGCTTCGATTTAGCAAGGACAGAGTCAGTCTTTCTTGGTACCTACTGATGTGAGGATGGCCAAATGCCAGGAGTTCTCTGAAGAGGGGCCTTTCCTGAAAAAGTAGGTAGTGGCTCACAGCTGGCTTCTGACCACTTCACAGAGTTGGACAAGGAGACCAGATCTGAGACAGGAAACGCCATATCGGGGGAACATAGTATGGCCCAGCAGTAAGAGGATACTCTGGAGAGTGAGAGACCTACTTGGGGAAGGAGGTGCCTTTGTGGGTGTGGATGTGTGTTTGTGGTTTTGTCTCATGTTCTGAGAATAGGCAGGAAAGTCGGTTTGTTTGGTTTGGAGTGAACTGTTTCTAGTAAGTTGTTTCACAAGGCGAGTGTTTCTATGTCTGTGTATCCCACTGTGTCCGTGCTTGTAGACATTAGAAAAGAGAATGCATCAATGGATGTTTCCTGTCAAGTAGAAAGCTTCCCAGCATTCATCCTGCCCAATTTATGAATGCACTAGGGCTTGCCTTATCGATGGGCAACACCTGCTATTTTCCTAAGTTCCTGATTTCTTCCTGAAATCTAGCCACTCTCCAGAATAGGTTCATGCATTTGCATCCACGATATGTACCACCTCCAAGCACTGTGACATGGACATGTACTGGATAGCTGAAGAGAATGGCAAGCATCTCAGAAAAGTCAGATATCACTGTGACCCAGAAAGTCTCAGTAGAGAAACCCTGTGAAGGGCCTTTTGATTACCTATTGTTCTGTTGCCCTGAATGTCAGGAAGGTCTTTGCCTCAGGCCACGCTTTTGTGAAGCCTGAAGAAAACAGTTTTCAAACGGAAATGAATGGGCATCACCTGTGGTTCTTTGCTTAAATGCATTGTAAAGGGATGTGTCTGAATCAGCCTCTTGGCTCTGTGTGAGCCTGTGGCTTAGATTATCAGCACCTGATGGATCTAAAGAAAGATCCCATGTGTGGATCCAAAATCAAAATGGCCAAAAAATCAGTCATTGTTGATGAAGTCTCTCGCATTCCTCTGTAAGGTTCCTGACCTCAATCAAGTGAGAAAAGGGATCCATTGGGTCAATTGAGTTCTTCAAAGCCTTGCAGATGCTAGCCCATAGGTTCTTGGGTTTTCTTATGAATCCAATTCAAATAAAGAATCTAAAC
This sequence comes from Callospermophilus lateralis, assembly GCF_048772815.1. Classification (NCBI taxonomy): domain Eukaryota; kingdom Metazoa; phylum Chordata; class Mammalia; order Rodentia; family Sciuridae; genus Callospermophilus; species Callospermophilus lateralis. The sequence continues at coordinate 5,422,596 of NW_027514462.1, read as the reverse complement.
CCCACCGTCAGTAGGCCTCAAATTGAAGAACAGAGCTGTATTAATGGCAGGCATATTTGATCACTCCTGGTTCACAGGAAGGGTGTCCAGGCCACTCTGACTTTTGGCAAATGAGGGGAAAGGGAGATTATTTGGGACACTGTCTTGTGCTGCGCCTCTCATGGAATCCTCCTGCCAGAAGTTATGATGAGTGTCTATTTGGAAGAAGATGAGTGCCATTTGGGAGTGTTTTGGTTTTAATTGTGGTCATTTGTGTGGTGGTTGGTAGAGATAATTGAGTCCATCTTGTCTTGAACTTTGGTGTGATTCCCCTTAGAGACTGTGTTTTGGAACTGACCTCTGAGAAGGTACAAGGTCCTGTGTCATTGTATATCCATATTTCTGGGACATCTCTACGGAACGTAATTCAAAGCTAAGTATACCAATCAAGGGCCAAATGAACTTCTGGGCTTCAAATCTAACCTAGATTTCTGTTTTCATACTTATATTGAAAGGTTAATAAAATAGGTACTTGTCACGTCCTGTTTTTCTGTATGCTTAATAAAACACTGTTGAAATCTTGAGAACTGTTTGCTCTTCTTGTTCCCAGAATGTGCTGCCCCCAACTGCCAAACTGCAGAATGTACTCCATCAACCATTTGCACGCAAACCGCCCACTCGCCCTTACCCATCAATAAACTTCCCTCCCTGCCCTCTCCAAGGAAAATATATAAGCACTTCTTAAGCTGTTCTCAGGGCTCTCTGCTCTGTTCAAGCGAGCTCTGAGCCCTTGCATGCCGGACTCCCAATAAACCCTTTGCTGTTGCATTAGACAGTCTCTTGGTGGTCTCTTTCATCGATGCTCACCCGACCTTTACTTCTGGTTGCCCCAGCGAGATCCGGCAGCTGCAGATGAAAGACCCCCAACGGGATGCTCTGGGGGTAAATAAGGCCCCTCTTTCTGGTTTCAGGATTCAGGTTAGGGTTTGACAAAATGGCTATTGGTAAAGAGCGTGAGCTCTCTCCCACGGTGGCTGACACACATGTCACAGAGCCACAGGCCATGTCCCTGGGGGATGGACTCGGGAAATCAAGGAACCATAGTCTCCTCGACTCAGTGATATTTTCTTTCAGATTCGGAATTGCCAGCCCATCAGGTTTTGCCGGCTACTCAGTCCTGGTCTCAGTATTGGACGTCCATTGCCTGTCTTTATTGTCTTGTCTTGTCTGTGTCATTTGTTGTTGCTTTCACTGTCTGTGTATATTTTATTATGGGACAGAGCACTTAAATGCCTCTGTCCCTGACCCTTAATCACTGGACCAAAGTCTGCTTAAGGGCTCACAATCTTTCTTTTTCATTAAAACACCAGACCTGGCAGATTCTGTGTCTCAGAATAACCCACCTTTGTAGTCGGATTGCCTCTAGAAGGATGTTTCTACTTCGCACTAATTTGAAAAGTCTGAGATATTGTCTTTCAGCCGGGGCCACATAGACATCCAGATCAATAGCCATATATCTTAACTTGTCAGGACCTCTGCAAATCTCCTCCTCCATGGGTGAAGCCTTTCCTTGTCCCTGCACCCACTCCTACTCCTTCCCCTATGATTCTATCTCTCAAACTCTCTGTTCCTCAACCTCCACCCTCTGTTCTCCCTGAGTCTCAAGACTCTACTCGTCCTTATCCTCTGCCCTTGTCCCCCAACCCCCAAAACCTGTAAGTAATTCCCCTGCTGCTGACTCAGCCTCTCCACCATTCGAGGAAGCCAGAATGGCCCAGCGCCCTCCAGATGACTGTCCCATGACATACACAGCGCCTCCTTCCCTGGAGGAAGCTGGCCCGGCTAAAAAAACTCAGAGAACTCGCCAACGTTTTCACACCTGCCTACTTGGAATGACTGCCAACAACTCCTAGGGACTCTCTTCATGACAGAGGAATGAGAGAAAAACCTCCTGGAAGCTAGAAAAAAATATCCTCGGACCTGATGGGCGACCAACACAACTTCCCAACATAATAAAAGCTGCCTTCCCCTTTAACCAACCCAACTGGGACCCCAACACCTTTGAAGATAGGGAGCATCTGTCCAATTATTGCCAGGCTCTAATTGCGGGTATCCAAGGGGCCACTAGGTGACCAACTAATTTGGCCATGGTAAGAGAAATTATTTAAAGGCCTGATGAATCTTCCTCTATGTTTCTAGAGAGAATTATGGAGGCATATAAGAGATATACTCCTTTCGATCCTCAGGCAGCAGATCAAAAGGCATCTGTCACGATGGCCTTAATTGTTGAAGCTGCCATGGATATTAAAAAAAAAAAAGTTAAAAGAGAGATTTAGTCAGAGAAGCCGAAAAAGTATACTATAAGAGAGAAACAGGGAAAAAGAAAGGGAGCAGAGGGAGGATGAGAGAAGCAAAAGAAAGACTAAGGCATTGACTAAGATCCTGGTCACAACAAGAAAGAGGCCAGAAATTAAGACATAAGGTGACAGGAAGCGATACCTGGGCCCGTGCCACAGGCCACCCTGGCCTCAGATCAATGTGCCTACTGTAAAAAAAAAGGACACTGGGCCAAAGAGTGCCCTATAAAGAGACAGACATGCCAGCCAGCCATTCTGACTCTGGGGGATGACTAAGAAAGTTGGGGCTCAGATTCTTTCCCCTAGCTCAGGGTAAGATTTGAAGTGTAGGGGACCCCAGTAAACTTTGAAGTGAATACAGGAGCAGTATACTCAGCCCTTAAGGCCCCATTGGGCCGTCTATCAAATAAAAGGTCTGTAGTTCAAAGGGCTAACGGCAGTAAATATCGGGCTTAGATTTCTAAGAGGACCATGGACCTGGGGAAAGGAAAAATCCATCACTCCTTCCTAGTTATCCCAGAATGCCCGCACCCATTGATGGGCAGAGATCTGCTCACCAAGCTCTGGGCCAAAATAACTTTTAACCCTGAAGGCCCCCAAATGAAATTTCTAAATCCTTCAGTAAAAACTCCTATAGTCACGGCTTTCACTATATTAGTAGAAGATGAACGTCCACTCTTCACACCCCCCAAGACTGATCAAACAGGCAAGCTACCCCAGAAATGGATAACAGATTACCGAGATGCATGGGCAAAAACTGCTGTGTTAGGCCTGGCCGTGAAACAACCTCCAATAACAGTGGATTTAAAAACCTCAGCCTCCCCAATCAATGTCAAATAATATCTTCTAAGCATAAAAAGCTAAAGATGGGATAAGGCCCTATATTCAGAAATATCTGGCCTTAGGGGTCCTAAGGCCCTGTCAATTGGCCTGGAACACTCCCCTGCTATTAGAAGAAAAAGCCAGGAACCAGGGACTATCACCATGTTAAAGACCTAAGAGAGATCAACAACAGAGTGCAGGACATTTACCCCACGGTACCTAATCTGTTCAATCTGCTTTGCACTCTGAACCCTGAGCAGAAATGGTATACTGTTCTGGACTTAAAACAAGCTTTCTTTTGCTTGCCTCTGCATAAAGATAGTCAGTTGCTGTTTGCTTTTGGGTGGGTAGACCCAGAAACCGAAAGTCTAGTCAACTAACTTGGACTAGACTCGCAGAGGGGTTCAAAAACTCCCCCACTCTCTTTGATGAAGCCCTTCACAGAGATCTCAACAATTTCAGAACTACACACCCCGAATTCACCCAGCTTCAATATGTGGATCACCTGCTACTGGCATCCAACACCAAGGAAAACTGAACTGGGACCCAAGCACTATTATCCGAGCTTGCTCAACTCGGGTATAGAGCTTCGGCCAAAATTGCCCAATTTGCCAGCAAGAAGTAATCTTCCTCGACTATTTCCTTAGGGGCGGTAAACGATGGCTCACTGAGCCCAGAAAACAAACCATTGAGCAGATACCAAGCCCATCTTACAGCAGACAACTAAGAGTTTCTTGGGATTGCTGGGTTTTGCAGGTTATGGATAAATGGGTTTGAGTCCTTAGCTGCTCCTTTATACCCGCTGTTAAAGGGAGATGCCCAATTCCAATGGACCCCTAAGTACCAGGAAGTTTTAGATAACATCTAAGGACACTGACTTGAACGCCTCAACTTTACTGAGCTCAGCCTGCAATTACAGAAAGCCCTACACTACGTTAAAAATGTACATCAACTCACTCACCTTGGTTCAAAGAAACTGCAGGCATTCCTGTAGGATTAAGAACAGAGTTTTCCACTAACTGACGCACAGCGAAAGGAAATAATTGAACTGGTAACAAAAGCCTGTCGGGTCAGTCAATTGTTTAATGCTTACCCTTCCATGTTTCTTAGACGAAAGCACCTACGATGAACCAGACCAGGACAATTCTGGGAAGTGGACATTACTGAAATTAAGCCAGCAAGGTATGGACTTAAATATCTCCTAGTCTTTGTGGATACATTCTCAGGATGGATTGAAGCCTTACACACACACACACACACACACACACACACACACACACAGAGAAAAAAAAAAAACGGCGCAAATGGTTCTCAAGAAGATCCTGGAAGATATTTTTCCAAGATACGGTCTGTCTAAGATAATAGGGTCTAATAATGGACTTGTGTTCATGGCCCAGGTAAGTCAGGTGTGGATTAATTGTAAGTTACATTATGCTTATATACCCCAGAGCTCAGGAGAGGTAGAAAAAATAAATAGAACCATTAAACAGACCTTAACAAAATTAAGCTTAGAGACCGGCATAAAAGATTGGACTATGCTCCTGCCTTATGCACTGTTTCATGCGAGAAATACTCCCTCAGTTTCTCTGTGTAACCTCACCCCCTATGAAATTCTCTATGATGCCCATCATCCAGTAAGGGACCTAATCCCCAACTCTAAGGCCTAACAATCCCTTCCACACCCCTTGCTTGACAGACTTAAAGCCATTGAAAGAACTCAGTGATAACTGTGGAAACAGCTGGCCACTGCCTACCAACCTGGGGACGAGGGGATTCCACATCAATATCAAGTAAGAGACTTCGTCAACATAAGACAACATCAGGTGTTATCCCTAGAACCCCGCTGGAAAGGAACATACCAGGTGCTACTTATAACACCTACAGGCATGAAAGTAGACAGAAACACTTTTTGGATCCATGCCTCTCATCTCAAGCCTTCGCTGTGTCCAGACTCTGGTTGGAAACTGGAAAAAACTGGTAACCATTTCAAATTGCGTATTCGCTATGTGGACAAGACTATAGACTCTCCCCTTGGCCACCAGTACTCCTAACCCTCATCAGCCTGTTCAGCAGTGAAGGCTGATCTGAAATCCTACTAGACAAGAAGTATGGTCTATCTCGCATACAGCCCCCTTAGGGACCTGGTGGCTATCTCTCCACCCAGACATTTTTCAGCTTGGTATAGGTCTTTCCTATTGAGATAACCCCAATGAAGAGGATCCCACTAAAGTTCCATTAAATCCCTTCCATACCATAGATAATTGAAACAAACATTATGGATGCACGGAAACGCGAGCCAGATTCAGGTTGGTTAGCCTAGATTACTATATATGCCCGACGGACTATCAAAGCCACAAACAGCCATGGCTGTGTGGGGGGAAAGCCAACTTCTTGTGTAATACATGGGGATGTGAGCATACCGGGGCTGCCTGGTGGAACCCAAACTCCTCATCAAATTCAGTACACAGCATTGGCCATATAACCAATTAGACAACCAAAAACTATGGCCCCCAGAGGGTTCTCTAGATCCTCAAATTCTGCGTGACATTTTTAACTTCGGCAAGTGCTCAAAAGGGGAAAATTCCCCTATGTGGAATCCTTTTCCCTCCTTCACTCACATCCTGTACTATGCTTCTCCAATAGTTCCTCACCCTCAGCCTTCTGCTCTAGACTCTCTGCTGTCACTCCCACCTCAGCAACCTGATTTCTTCCCTCCAATTACTACATCAAAAACCCAAACCTCCGCCAGTTCTCAGACCATTGCCCCCTTGCTGAGGTAGCAGGTACCGAGGTACCCCTCCACTCACTCACTCCTCTCTTTTTCTGTCTGTGCCTGCACTAGGTCCCACCAAGTCCTCTAAGAAGCTAAACCAAAGCTCAAACCAGCTGAGAAGAGCCCTCAGACCCCTATCCAAGATGTAATAAAAATAGCCTTTAAAGTTGCTTTGTCATCACTGAAAACAGGTTACTAAGAATTTAAAGTCCCTCACAGGCTTTTTGGAATACTCACTCCCATCTTCACCTCTGCTCTACCTGTTCTACTGCTCAAGTTTTGTTCTAGGAAAATCCCAAACCCCTTTTCCATTATTCTTTTACATCTCATCTTCCTCATTCTCAGATCCACGGAGCTGCTCTCAGCCTCGCCTTCCCCGTCTTCCCCCTCTGTACCAGGTCCATAGATATGTCTTAAATAACCTTCTCCAGAAGTCTTCACCGAGGCTTACATTAGGTCTTTCAGCAAAAGAGTCCCTCTGAAAGAGTTCAATGTAGATGAACTTCCACTTTTCGTGTTGCCCTGTTCTACTTGGCCACTCGCTGAAAAAATCACCACCCCTAAGCTTGACACCGCCTTACTAGATTTTCACAAAATATGTGAACAAGGCCTCTGGCCTTGAGCTGGGGATTCACAGAGATGGCTAGATTTCTAAGATAAAAAAGTTACCAATTGGGCTTCATGGTGACAGCTGGCAGGGAGAAAAAAAGAGACAAAAAAGCTCTCCCTTTCCAAGGTGTCTTTGAAAAGTTAACTTGCCCAGAACAGAGGAACAAAAACAAAAACAAAAACTGATTTCTGTGAATTTCTACAGACTGTGAACTTCTGAGCCACTTCCCTTACATGTTGGGTACAAATTCTAAAACTACCGAAACTTGGGCTTCAGGGGATTAATTGATTACAACAGAAGCAATGCCCTCTAAATCCGGATGCAACCAAATAAGACTGTTTTCCTGTGTTTGGTGCTATCTTAGGTCCCTTTCCTTGTCCGTCCCTACAACAGTATAATTCTATACACTTTAACATTATTTATGTTTTCATAAAATGGTCAATATATGTGATTAATTATGTAATGATGCAGATGTTTTCCAGAGTTCTCTATCATGACTTAGGTTCATTTAAAGATCAACTAGGGGGGCATTCAACCCGGTTCCACTGGGAACCTGTATCCCTCACTTTAGCCATCCTATTAGAAATAATAGTTGCTGAAGGGGTGGGCTAGTCCATGAGACACAACAAAGACACAATTAGAAGCAGAAATATGCCAAAGTTTAAAGACATTAAAAACCGACATCACAGCTTTACAGGAATTTTAACCTCTCTCTTTCTGAAGTTGTTTTACAAAGCAGGCGAGTGTTGGACCTCCTCTTTATGAGAGAAAGGTGCCTTTTTGCTTGCATTGAGGGAAGAATGTTGTTTTTATGCCGACAATACTGGAGTTGTAAAAGAATCTATGAGTAAATTAAGAAAACGACTTGAAGAGCGTCAAAGAGAGACAGAGGCCCCAAAAGGGAGCTTTGAGTCTTGGTTCACATAGTGACCTGATTAACTACGCTTTTATCTTCCATGGCCGGTCCATTAAAAATCCTCATATTATTGCTAACGTTAGGACCCTGTTTGCTCAACCGTGTAGTTTCCTTTCTAAACCAAATCGAACCTGTTATTAATCCTAACCATACACTGTTCTCTCAATCTAATTTTACAGAAGAGCAGGGACAGAATTGGTATTAAAATACAGAATTATAGAGGATCTTCCACCTGCTGAAAACCTCAAAGGTCCACGCAGAAATGATCCCTGGAGAAGATGTAGGCAAGTACGAAGGACCTGAGAGAGCAAAAGTCTTCCATGGCAAACAACCTGCTCAGGATGAAGGGATGTGTCTGAATCAGCCACTCTCTTCTTAATGTAGAGAAGGTGTACCAAAGCAGGCATGTGTTGAGAGCTGCTCCTGCATGCCTATGGTTGACATACCACTCTGACCTGTGAAAGTGTCACAGGAAGTAGGAGCAGCATCCTTCTCATGGTGACCTTGGAAGCAACTGTTAAGACAAAGTTGTTGCCAAGGCAGTGACCTCATTCAGTTCCAAAAGGAAGTGACCACACCTAACTTCCTTGGTGATGGAACTCTCTGAACTTGGAATCCAGGAAGCCAGGCACCCAGAGCCAGTCCCAGTCCCAGTCCCAGTGGTCAAACTTATTTTGATTTACCAAGGACAGACTCAGTCTTTCTTGGGACCTACTGATGTAAGGATGGCCAAATGCAAGGAAAGCTATGAAGAGGGGCCTTTCCTGAGAAAGCAGGCAGTGGCTCACCGCTGGCTCCTGACAACTTCACAGAGTTGGCCAAAAAGACCAGATCTGAGACAGAACAGGCTATTTCCTGGGAACATAGTAAGGCCCACCAGTCAGAGGACACTCCGGATAGTCACAGACCTACTTGGGGAAAGGAGCTGCCTTTGTTGTGTGGGTGTGGGTTTGTGGTTTTGTCTCATGTTCTGAGAATAGGTATGAAAGGCAGTTTGTTTTGTTTGGAGTGAACTGTTTCTTGTAAGTCGTTTGACAAGGCGAGAATTTCTATGTCTGTGTATCCCACTGTGTCCGTGGTTGTAGACATTAGAAAAGAGAATGCATCAATGAATATGTCCTGTCTAGTAGAAAGCTTCACAGCATTCATCCTGCCCTATTTATGAATGGACTGCAGCTTGCCTTATTGATGTGCAACACCTGCTATCTTCCTTAGTTCCTGTTTTATTCCTGAATTCTGGCCACTCTCCAGAATAGGTTCATGGTTTTCTGTTTAAGATATGTACAACCTCGAAGCTCTGTGACATGACCATGTACTGAAGGGAATGGTGAGCATCTCAGAAAACTCAGATATCAGTGTGACCAGGAAAGTCTCAGTGGAGAAACCCTGCTTGGGGCCTTTTGTTTACCTATTCTTCTGTTGCCCTGAATGTCAGGAAGGTCTTTTCCTCAGTCCACCACTTTTTGAAGCCTGAAGAAAACAGTTTTCAAATGGAAATGAATGGGCATTACCTGTGGCTCTTTGCTTAATTGCTTTGGAAAGGATGTGTCTGAATCAGCCTATTTACCCTGTGTGAGGCTGTGACTTAGATTCTCAGCTCCTGATGGATCTAAAGAAAGATCCCATGTTTACATCCAAAAACAAAATGGCCAAAAGAGCAGTCCTTGTGGATGAAGTCTCTCGCCTTCCTCTGTAACTTTCCTGACCTCCATCAAGTCAGATTAGGGATCCTTTGGGTCAAATGAGTTCTTCAAAGCCCTGCAGAGGCTAGCCCATATTTGCTTGGGTTTTCTCAAGACTCCAATTCACATAAAGAATCCAAACCCCACAGTCATTTGGCCTCAAATTGAAGAAGCGGAGCAGTATTAACGGGAGGCCTACTTAATCTCTCCTGGTTCACAAGAAGGGTGTCCAGGCCACCCTGAATTTAGGCAAATTAGGTGTAAGAGAGCTTATTTTGGACACGGTCTTGGGGTGTGCCCCTCATGGAAAACTCCAGCCATAGGTTATTGTGAGTGTCTATATGGAAGAAGATGAGCGCCACGTTGGAGTGTTTTGGTTTAAATTGTGGTCATTTGGGTGGCGGTTGGAAGAGATGACTTGGTCCACATGTTCTTGAACTCTGGTGTGATTCCCTTAGAGTCTGAGTTCTGGAACTGACCTCAGAGAAGTATTGCCATAAATAGTGTTGAGATTTTAGGAAGCCAGGCATGAGCGTTGCCCTTGGAAACTGAGTTCTAGGCCCAGGGTGGCTTTCCACAGAGCACTGAGCCTCTCAGCCAGGATACCACAAATTTTATTCTGAAAGACTTGGCACCCATAGTTGAGAGTCAAAACTCATATGGACCTCACATTGTAGACCTAAATGGGCATAACATCATATGATCTTTTGGCCACTCTTTGGGAAGCCTTACCTGTGAGTGTTCTCCAGAGATTTCATTGAAATGAGCTTCCTAACCATTTAATGGTTCCTGAAAGAATTGAAACTCACAGTGCCTCCAACTTCATCCTTGAAAAATGGCTAGATAAATACCATGAAATTTTTGAATTTCCCATCACCAGGTGGCACTGGAAAACCTTTTGATGTCCTGTTGCTGATCATGAATATACCAGACAGTGCCTTGATTGACTGGGTTTCATGTAAATGGTGTAGAACAGAGATGCCAGTAAGTTGGACTCTGTTGAGTAGTAGGTTAGAGCAGTGGTGGGCAGGTATGTGATAAAACATCTGTGGTGGGGCCATGTGTATCTTCCATTGGTTTCAAATGCCTTGTGACTGACATGGTGCAGCCAGCAGAACCTTCCATGTAAAGGCAAGTTGTTATTTGGAGAGGTTTCAGGACATTGTTCAGAATCAGGGTGCTATGGTCAAGGGGGCAAGATATGTAGGATAGGATCCTAGTTCTTGGATCCTCCTGCAAAACCTGACCAACCATACATGACAGAACTTCCTCTTGCACTGTGACCCAGTTGAACTCTTTGTATTTCGTGAAGCAAATACCAAACACCCAGTGCAGCAGGAAGAAACACCACGAAAATGGAAGATGACCATATGGCTTCACAGTGCACACTGGCACACATTTATTCCCCAGTGGCCACAGTTTACCTAAAAAGAGAATTCAGCACTGCTGCCTCATGTACATTGGGAAATAAGAAACCATGTCCTCCAGGTCTCATAGATCCAGACCAAGCTTTTATGGTCTCCCTAGAAAGAAAGCTAAAGCTCCTGACAACAACATATTTTTCAAGTGCCCAAACTCACAGGCAGTTTCTCTAGAAATCTCTAGGCCAGCAGACCTCCATGTTTGTGGAGTTTTTACCCTGTCCCATACTTTTGGAAACTACTCTACCACTTCAAAGGTTGTGAGCTCCTGAGCATATTGCATTCCACAAATTTATTCACAGATTTTCTAAATCTTCTCCTCTAATTGTGTCTTACTTGGGGTGAAGGAATTGTCAAGGCATTGTTCTGGATGAGAGTGGGAATAATTTTGTGTAGCACATATTTACATACACATTGGATTCATTGTTCAATTTTCCATTCGAAATGCTGAATCTTTGACACTAACCCATACCCTACTAGACTCTGACTACTAATTCTAATATGATGGAGAAAAGTAACCCAAACAGAATAGAAATACTAGCACTTCAGAGGAGGCATGGTGGATAGTTGGTTTGCCTTTTGCATGATATAGGGTAGGAGTTATAAATCTTGTCAATTTTTTGTTGAAATAGTTCTGCATGTGTTTTTAAAGTTAACACATATGTGAATTCCTGTCTCCATTTTTCTGTAGCCTATTCAGCACATGTATTTTTATATGCACATATAGAATCCTACCTGGTATCACACGTATATTCTTGAGAGGTGGCTAACTTGGCAGATACAAAGTGTGAGAAGAGATCACTCCTCATTAATACATTTGGAACTGAAAATTCAGACTATGAGTGAGCTTCTTAGTTCAAGAACATTATACATAAATCCATGTTCAGTAAAATTAATATTTTGGATCTGTGGATGATATATATTTCACAATGAATTTTAATTGGCATATATATTGCTACTATTTAATGTCTCTGTGTGTGTTTTGTGTGTGTGTGTGTGTATATATATATATATATATATATATATATATATATATATATATACTCTCTAGATTTTTCAAAATATAAAATATATGTGTCCTATTATACACTCCCTAAATTCATTCTTGTTCATGTATGTGGTTTTATATTAAACTTTTCATAAGATTATTTTAAAAATATTCATCCACCTGAAATACATATTTGTTTTCTAGTACTAAAAAGTTACTTCAATGAATGGTGCAAACAAATCCTTATATTTTTACAGTAGCTGACCCACTTTAACATCAATGCAAGTAGATTCCTATGGAACATGATGTGTATTTTGACGTTCATTTTTATTAAACACTGGTACATTACTATTTCTGCAGTTTTTATACATTATAGAATATACATTTCATCCACAAGTTCACAAATTTAAAGAAATTTGTAACATATTCAATCACTTCCTGCTTCAGAACATATGTATTCCTCCTTGTTTTTGAGTGGTCATTTCATGAGATTTCTTTCCAAACACATTATTTTCGATTTCCATAATCAAATTTGAAGCAAAATTCACACACTCTTGGTGATAAACCACAACCGTAATATTACCATTAGATGTATTACTGGTTGGAATGAATGTATGTATATCAATATATGATTCCTGTGTATTTTCAGATATCAATTCAATCCATTATTTAAAGTTGGAACAAGTTATATTATTTATTCGCAGTATGGTCTATTCATGCATTATCTCTATATTCATACATACATGGTACACCTATATGTACCCCCAATACTAATTTATACCCCTTCAAAATGTTGCTCCAAGAAATGGTGCAAGAAATACTCATGTCACCTGATCTACATATACGTATTATCACAGTAATATTCTGGCCACAAAATGCAAAGTCACACTTACGATTGTACCAAAGCCTAAATGGAATGTGAGTATGGATTATGAAAATAACCCATGTCCAGGTTGCCTAATGCTCTCAAATGTCAATCCTATTGGTGACTACATATTTGTTACTTCCTAAGATTATATATTCAATCTCAAGCCTGTTGAAAATGTCTTTTGCTATCACTCACTTTATACTTTGCCTGATTTCCTAATGTCTCTATTGATATCTGCTTTCCTACATATTTTCCCCAGTTCATCACTGTGACTGACTCTTCACATATGCTGACATTTACATTTTCTGTCTACCTGAAAACCTATTGCTAAAGAACTATTTGTCCAAATGCTATACTCACACTTTTTTATAATCCTACCAACTATCTTCCTAATCCTACCGACTCTCCCTCTTTGAATGGTTGTTCTCCTCAACATTCAATCATCCAAGGTATCAGATCTTATGCCATTGTGTATAGATTTATCTGAGACATCTGTGCAGAACATAATTAAAAGCTAAGTATCCCAATCAAGGACCTAATGCCCTTCTGGGCTTCAAATGTTACCGAGATTTCTGTTTTCATTCATATATTTCACCTATATAATCTTATAAATATTGCAGGTTCCCAATACCATTATTCATCCAGCAGAATGATCCTAACCCAAATCAAACATGTTATTAACTGTAACCCAACACTGTTCCCTCAATCTAACTTTACAGAAGAGCAGGGACAGAGTTGGTCTTACAATACAGGAATGTAGGAGATCTTCAACTTCCGGAGAACTTCAAAGGTCCATGCAGAAATGATCCCTAAAGAAGATGTAGGCAGCTATGATGGACCTGAGAGTGCGAAAGTCATCTTTCATGACAAAAAAAACCAAACAGGTCAGGATGAAGGGGTGTGTCTGAAGCAGTCTCTCTCTTGTTAATGTAGAGAAGATGGACCAAACCAGGCTTGTGTGGAGAGCTGTTCCCGGGTGCCTATGGTTGATATTCCATTCTAACTTGTGAAAGTGTCATAGGAAGTAGGGGCAGGATCCATCTCATGGACCCTTGGAAGCAACTGTTAGGACAAAGTGGTTGCCAAGGCAGTGACCTCATTCAGTTCTAGACGAAGTGACCCATGTCACTTTCTTGTTGATGGAACACTCTGAACTTGGAATCCAGGAAGCCAGGCACCCTGAAGCAGTCTCAGTGTAAGTCCCAGTGGTCTCAAATTTTTGGATTTAAGAAGGATAGAGTAAGTCTTTCTTGGCAACTACTAAATTGAAGATGGACAAATGCCAGGAAAGCTCTGAATAGGGGCTTTACCTGAGAAAACAGGCAGTGGCTCACCGCTGGCTCCTGATAACTTCACAGTTTTGGCCAAGAAGACCAGATCTGACATAGGACAGCACATTTCGGGGAAACATAGTATGGCCCACCAGTCAGAGGACGCTCCGGATAGTCACAGACCTTTTTGGGGAAAGAAGGTGCCTTTGTGGGTGTGTGCGTGTGTGTTTGTGTGTTTGTGATTTTTGTCTCAAGTTTTGAGAAAATGTAGGAAAGTCGGTTTGTTTGGTTTGGAGTGGACTGTTTCTAGTAAGTCCTTTGAGAAGGTGAGTGTTTCTATGTCTGGGTATCCCACTGTATTTGTGGTTGTAGACAATAGAAAAGAGAATGCATCAATAGATGTGTCCTGTCTAGTAGAATTCTTCGCAGAATTCATCCTGTCCAATTTATGAATGGACTGCAGGTTACCTTATGGATGGGCAACACCTATTACCTTCCTACATTCCTGATATCTTCCTGAATCTGGTCACTCTCCCATAGGCTCATGGTTTTTTGTTCAAGATATGTATCTCCTCCACAATCTGGGACATGGCCATGTACTGGATAGCTGAAGAGAATGGTGAATATCTCAGAAAACTCAGATATCAGTGTGACCAGGAAAGTCTCAGTGGAGAAAATCTGCTTTGGTATTTTGCTTACCTATTGTTCTGTTGCCCTGAATGAAAGGAAGGACTTTGCCTAAAGCCACACATTTCCAAAGCCTGAAAAAAACAGTTTTCAAATGGAAATAAATGGGCATCACCTGTGGCTCCTGGCTTAATTGCTTTGCAAAGGGATATGTCTGAATCAGCCTCTTAGTGCAGTGTGAAATTATCGCTTAGATTCTCAGCACCTGATGAATCTAAAGAAAGATCCCATGTGTGCATCCAAATCCAAAATGGCCAAAAGAGAAGTCATTGTGATGAAGTCTCTTGCCTTCCTCTGTAAGGTTCCTGATCTCCATCAAGTGATAACAGGGATCTTTGGGTCAACTGAGTTCTTCAAGCCATGCAGAGGCTAGCCCATAGGTGCTTGGGTTTTCTCATGACTGCAAATCACATAAAGAAAATATACCCGACAGTCTGTATGCCTCAAATTGGAAAAGGAGAACAGTATTAATGGCAGACCTCTTTGATCAGTCCTGGTTCACAGGAACGTTGTCCAGGAAACACTGACTTTAGACAAATGAAGGGCAAGGGAACTTATTTTGACTTTGTCTTGGGCTGTGTGCCTCATAAAAACTTCCAGCCAAGGTTATGATGAGTGTCTATATGGAAGAAAATGAGGGCCATGTAGGAGTGTTTTGGTTTTAATTCTGGTCATTGGTGTGGCGGTTGGAAGAGATGACTGGGTCAACTGGGCTTGAACTCTGGTGTGTTTCCACTTAGAGACTGAGATCTGAAACTGATCTCAGAGAAGAATTGCCATGAATTGTGTTGGGATTTTAGGAGGCCACACATGAGAGTCGCCCTTGGAACCTGAGATCTAGGACCAGGGTGGCTTTCCACAAAGAACTGGGAATCTCAGCCTGGATATCACATGATTTTATTCTGAAAGACTTGGCAGCCATAGTTGAGAGTCAAAAGACATAGGACCTCACATTGTAGATCTCAATGGTCCTGGCTTCAAGTGACCTTTTGTCCACTCTTTGGAAAGCCTTGCCTGTGAGAGTTCTCTAGAATTTTCTTTGAAATGAACTTTCTCAACATTTAATGGTTCCTGAATAATTGTGCATCCAAAGTCATCCTTGAAAAATGGCTAGATAAATACCACGAAATTTTTGAATTTTCCATGACCAGGTGGAACTGCAGAAACTTTCGATGTCCTGTTGCTTACCATGAGTGTACCAGACAGTGCCTTGATTGACAGGGTTTCATGAAAATTGTTTAGAACAGAGATGCCAGTATTTTGGAGCCTGCTGAGTAGTGGGCCTAGAGCAGTGGTGGACAGGTGTGTGATAAAACATCATGGTGGGGCCATTTGGATCTGCCATTGGCTTCCAAATGGCTTGTAACTGACAGAGTGCAGACATCAGACCCTTATATGTAAAGGCATCTTGTTATATGGCGTAGTTTCAGGGCAATGTTCAGAATCAGGTTGCTATGGACAAGGGGGCAATCTTTGAGAGATAGAAGCCTGGTTGGTGAATTTTCTTGCAGACCCTGACCCACCACACGTGACAGAACTACCTCAAGCACTGTTTCCCAGTTGAACTCCTTGTATTTTGTGAAGCATGAACCAAACTCCAAGTGCAGCAGCAAGAAACACCACGAAAAGTGGAGGATGACCAAATTGTTTCACAGTCCACACAGGGAGACACAGTTTACCTACAAAGAGAGAATTGAGCACTGCTGCCTCGTGTTCATTGGAAAATAGGAAACGATGTCCTCCAGGTGACATAGATGAAGACCCAGCTTTGAGGGTCTCACTACAAAGGAAGCTTAACTCCTGACAACAACCTATATTTCAGTGCCCAACTTCACTGGCAGTTTCTCAAAAAGTTTTAGGCAAGCAGAGCTTCATGTTTGTGGAGTGTGTACCCTGTCCTTACTTTTGGAAACTCCTATACCACCTCCAAGTTTGTGCACTCCTGAGCATTTTCGATTCCAGAAATGTAATCACAGATTTTGTAACTCTTCTACTCTAATTGTGTCTTCCTTGGGGCGAAGGTAATGACAAGGCATTGTTCTGGATGAGAGTTGGAAGATTAATTTTCCTTTTTTCCATTTGAAATTCTGAATCCCTGACACTAACCCATATTCTACTAGACTCTGACTACTAATCCTAATATGATGGAAGAAAGTAACCCAAACAGTACATAAATACTTGCAGTTCAGAGTTGGACTTGCCTTTTGCATGATAAAGGGTAGGTGTTATAAATCTATTCAATATTTAATTGAAATAGTTCTCAATGTGTTTTAAAGTTAACAAATATGTGAATTACGGTCTCCCATTCTCTGGAGCCTATTCAGCACATGTATTTTTATATGCACAAATAGAATCCTACAAGGTATCACACGTACATCCTTGTAAGATATATGACTTAGCAGATACAAACTGTGAGAAGTGATCACTCCTCCTAAACGCTGTTGGAACTGAAAATTCAACCTATGGGTGAGCTTCCCAGTGGAACAACATTATACATAAACCCATGTTAACTAAAATGAATGTTTTTGCATCTTTATGATATATATTTCATGATGAATTTTGATTGGCATATATATTGCTACTTTTTAATGTCTGTGTTTGTGTGTGTGTGTGTGTGTGTGTATATATATATATATATATATATATATATATATATATATATATATACTCTCCATATTTTTAAAAATATGAAATATATGTGTCTTATATACACTCCCTAAATTCATTCATGTTCATGTATGTGGATTAATAATCAACTTTTCACAAGATTATTCTTAGAAATATTCATCCACCCGAAATACATATTTGTTTCCTAGTACTGAAAACTAACTTCAGTAAAAGGTGCATACAAATCCTAATATGTGTACATTAACTGACTCAGTTTAACATTAATGCATGTAGGTTCCTATGGGACATGATGTGTATTTTGACGTTAATTTTTATTCCACACTGGTACATTACTATTTCATCAGTTTATGCACATCATAGGATATATATTTTATTCACTAGTTAGGAAATTTATAGGCATTTGTTTCACTTTCAATCACTTCCTGCTCCAGAACACATGTATTCCTCTATGTCTCTTGACTGGTCTATTCATGAGACTTTTTTCCAAATATATTATTTTCTATTTCCATAATCAATTTTGAACCAAAACTCACACACCCTTCATGATAAACCGTAACCCTAAGATGATCGTTAGATATATAACTGGTTGGAATGAATGATTGCATATCAATATAAAATTTCTTATAAATTTTCAGATATTTATTCAATTCATTATTTAAAGTGGATCCAGTTATATTATTTATTCACAATATGGTCTATTCATGCATTATGTCTATATTCATAGAAACAGGGTACACCTATTTGTACCCCCATACTAATTTGTAAGTCTTCAAAATATTGCTCCCAGAATTGGTGGAAGAAATACGATTGTCACCTGATCTACATACACATTTTATTACAGAAATATTCTGGACAAAAAAGCATAGGTCACACTTACAATTGTACCAAAGCGTAAATGGAAAGTGAGCATGGATTACTAAAAACATCCATGTCCAGGTTGCCTAATGCTCTCAAATATCAATTCTATTTTTGACTACATATTTGTTTCTTCCTAAGATTATATATTCAACTTCAAACCTGTTGAAAATGTCTAACCCTATCACACAATTTATACTTTGCTTGATTTCCTAATGTCTCTATTGATATCTGATTTCCTATATTTTTCCCCAGTTCATCATTGTGACTGACTCTTCACATGTGCTTACATTTACATACACTCTCTACACTAAATTCTATTGCTAAAGAACTTTTGGTCCAAATCCTATACTCACTCTTTTTTCTAAACCTACCAACTACCTTCCTAATCCTGCCGACTATCGGTTTTTGACTGGATGTTCTCTTCAACATTCAATATCCAAGGTACAAGGTGCGATGCCAGTGTATATTGATTTATCTGAGACATCTGTGCTGCACATTACTCAAAGCTAAGTATCCCACTCAAGTCCCCAATGCCCTTCTGGGCTTCAAATCTTACCTAGATTTCTGCTTTCATTCTTATGTTTCACATATATACTCTTGTAAACATCGCATTTTGCCAATACCATTATTCATCCCGCAGAATTATTTGTAACCCAAATTGAACAAGTTATTAACCCTAACCATACACTGTTCCCTCAGTATAACTTACTTAAGAGCAGGGACAGTGTGGGTCTTACAATATAGGAATGTAGATGATCTTCCACCTGCTGAGAACATCAAAGATCCATGGAGAAATGATCCTTGCAGAAGATATAGGCAGCTATGTAGGACCTGAGAGAGCAATAGTCATCTTCCATGGCAAACAACCTGGTCAGGATTAATTGATGGTCTGAATCAGCCTCTCTCTTCTTAATAAAGAGAAGATGGACTGAACCAGGCCTCTGTGGAGAGCTGTTCCCTGGTGCCTATGGTTGATATACCATTCTAACTTCTGAATGTGTCCCAGGATGTTGGGGCAGCCTCCATCTCATGGGAACCCTGGAAGCAACTGTTAGCACAAAGTGGTTACCAAGGCAGTGAGCATATTCTGTTCCTGAAAGAAGTGACCTCACTTCACTTCCTTGGTGATGGAATTCTCTGAACCTGGGATCCAGGAAGGAAGGCACGCAGAGCCAGTCCCACTCCCAGTTCCAGTGGGCTAACTTGTTTGCTTTTCCCAAAGACATAGTCAGTCTTTCTTGGTACCCACTGATGTGAGGATGGCCAAATGCCAGCAGAGCTCTGAAGAGGGGCCTTTCCTGAGTAAGCAGGTAGTGGCTCACCTTTGGCTCCTGACAACTTCACAGAGTTGGCCAAGGAGACCAGATCTGAAACAGGACAGGCCATTTTGGGGGAACATAATATGGCCCACCAGTCAGAAGACACTCCGGATAGTCACAGACCTATTTGGGGGAAGGAAGTGCCTTTGCCGTTGTAGGTGTGAGTTTGTGGTTTTTTCTCATGTTCTGAGAATAGGTAGGAAAGGTGGTTTGTTTGGTTTGGAGTGGACTGTTTCTAGTAAGTCGTTTGACATGGTGAGTGTTTCTAAGTCTGTGTATCCCACTGTATCCGTGGTTGTAGACATTAGAAAAGAGAATGCATCAATGGATGTGTTGTCTCTAGTTGAAAGCTTCCCCGCATTCATACTGCCCAATTAATGAATGGACTGCAGCTTGCCTTATGGATGGGCAACATCTATTATCTTCTAAAGTTCCTGTTTTCTTCGTGAATTCTGGCCACTCTCCAGAATAGACTCATGGTTTTGTTTCCCAAATATGTAACTCCACAAGGTTCTGTGACATGGCCATGTACTGGATAGCTGAAGGGAATGGGAGCATCTAAGAAAACTCAGATTTCAGTGTGACCAGTAAAGTCTCAGTGGAGAATCCCTTCTTTGGGCCATTTGCTTACTTCTATTTCTATTACCCTGAATGTCAGGAAGGTCTTTGCCTCAGGCCACCCCTTTGTGTAGCCTGAAGAAAACTGTTTTCATATGGAAATGTATGGACATCACCAGTGGCTCTTTGCTTAATTGATTTGGATTGGGATGTGTCTGAATCAGCCTCTTGTCCTTGTATGAGGTTGTGGCTTAGATTCTCAGCACCTGATGGATCTAAAGAAAGATCCCATGTGTTTCCAAAACTAAAATGGCCAAAAGAGCAGTCATTGTGGGTGAATATTTTTGCCCTCTTGTTTTAGGTTCCTGACCTCCATCAAGTGAGAATAGGGATCCTTTGGGTCAAATGAGTTCTTGAAATCCCTGCAGAGGCTAGCCCATATTTGCTTGGGTTTTCTCATGACTCCAAATCACATAAAGAATCTATACCCTACAGCCAGTAGGCCTCAAATTGGAGAAGTGGAACACTTTAACAGCAGGAATATTTGATCATTCCTGGTTCACAGGAAGAGTGTCCAGGCCATCATGATTTTAGGCAAATGAGGGGCAAGTGAGCTTATTCGGACACTACCTTGGGCTCATAGAAACCTCCAGCTAGAGGTTATGATGAGTGTCTACATGGAAGAAGATGATTTCCCTGTGGTAGTGTTTTGATTTTAATTGTGGTCATTTTTTGGCGGATGGAAGGGATGATGGGGCCACCTGGGCTTGAACTCTGGTGTGATTCCCCTTAGAGACTGAGTTCTGAAACTGACCTCAGAGAAGTATTGCCATGAATTGTGTTGGGATTTTAGGAGGCCACGCATGAGACTCACTCTTGGAAAGTGAGATCTAGGCCCAGGGTGGTTTCCACAGAGGCCTGAGAATCTCAGCCAGGATATCACATGATTTTATTCTGAAAGACTTAGCAGCCATATTTGAGAGTCAAAACACACATGGACCTCACATTGTAGATGTCAATAGGCCTGGCTTTAGGAGACCTTTTGGCAACTGTTTGAGAAGCATTGACTGTGAGAGTTCTCCAGAGCTTTCATTGAAATGAACTTTCTCAACTCTTAATGGTTCCTGAATGAATTGAAACCCACAGTGCCTCTAACTTCACCCTTGAAAAATTGCTAGATAAATACCATGAAATTTTTGAAATTCCCATGACCAGGTGGCACTGCAGAAACTTTTGATGTCCTGTTGCTGAACATGTGTATACCAGACAGTGCTTTGTTTTTGACTGGGTTTCATTAAAATGGTTTAGAACAAGAGAAGCCCGTAATTTGGAGCCTGCTGAGTAGGGGGGCTAGAGCAGTGGTGGGCAGGTGTGTGATAAAACATCATGTTGGGGCCATGTGAATCTGCCATTGGCTTCCAAATTTTTTGTGACTGATATAGTGCAGACATCAGACCCTTATATGTAAAGGCATCTTGTTAAATGGAGAGTTTTCAGGGCAATATTCAGAATCAGGTTGCTATGGTTATTGGTGCAAGCTATGTGGGATAGAAGCCTGGTTGGTGCATTCTCCTGCAGACCCTGACCCACCACATGTGACAGAACTCCCTCCAGCACTGTATCCCAGATGAACTTTTTATGTTTTGTGAAGCAAATACCAAATTCCCAGTGCAGAAGCAAGAAATACCACGAAAAGTGGAGGATGACCAAATGTCTTCACAGTCCCCACCGGGAGACACTTAGCTTCCAATGGACACAGTTTAGCTACAAAGAGAGAATTGAGCACTGCTGCCTCATGTTCATTGGAATATAAGAAACCATGTCTTTCGGTCACATAGATGCAGACCCAGCTTTGATGGTCTCACTACAAAGGAAGCTAAAGCTCATGACAACAACATATATTTCAAGTGCCCAACCTCAGAAGCCGTTTCCCAAGAATTCTTAGGCCAGCAGAGTTCCTTGTTTGTGGAGTGTTTACCCTGTCCTTTACTTTTGGAAACTCCTCTACCACCTCCAAGGTTGTGAACTCCCGAGCATATTCCATTCCATATTTGTATTCATAGATTTTCACACTTTTCTACTCTAATTGTGTTTTACTTGGGGCGTAGGTAATGTCAAGGCATTGTTCTGGATGTGAGTGGGAAGATTTTTGTGTAGCACATATTTACATACACATTGGATTCATTTTTCAATTTCCATTTGAAATACTGAATCCCTGACACTATAACCCATACCCTACTAGTCTCTGACTAATAATCCTAATATGATGGTGAAAAATAAGCCAAAAAGAGAAGAAACACAAGCAGTTCAAAGGACGCATGGTGTATAGTTGGAATTGCCTTTTGCATTATATAATGTAGGAGTTATAAGTCTAGTCAATTTTTTGTTGAAATAGTTCTACATGTGTTTTTAAAATTAGCAAATATGTGAATCCCTATCTCCCTTTCTCTGTAGCCTATTCAGCACATGTATGTTTATATGCACATATAGAATTCTACCTGATATCACTCGTATACACTTGTGAGGTGGCTGAATTGGTAGATGCAAATTGAGAGAAGAGATCACTCCTCCTAAACGCTGTTGGAACTGAAAATTCAACCTATGGGTGAGCTTCCTAGTTGAAAAACATTATACATGAATCCATGTTCAGTAAAATGAATATTTTTCGATCTGTGGATTATATACATTTCATGATGAATTTCTATTGGCATATATATTGCTACTTTTTTTTCTTTTATTGGTTGCTCAAAACATTACAAAGCTCTTGACATATCATATTTCATACATTAGATTCAAGTGGGTTATGAACTCCCATTTTTACTCCAAATACAGATTGCAGAATCACATTAGTTACACATCCATATTTTTACATAATGCCCTATTAGTTACTGTTGTATTCTGCTACCTTTCCTATACTCTACTATCCCCACTCCCCTATCTTCCCATCTTCTCTCTCTACCATACCTACTCTAAATCATTTCTCTCCTTGTTTATTTTCCCACAACCTCTTATATGTAATTTTGTGTAACAATAAGTGTCTCTCTCCATTACCATGCAATTTCCCTCTTCTCTCCCTTTCCATCCCACCTCATGTTTCTGCTTAATGTTAATCTTTTCTTCATGCTCTTCCTCCCTGCTCTGTTCTTAGGTGCTCTCATTATATCAAACAAGACATTTGGCATTTGTTTTTTAGGGATTGGCTAGCTTCACTAACCATAATCTGCTCAGTGCCATGCATTTCCCTGCAAATTCCAAGATTTGGTCATTTTTTAGTGCTGCGTAATTCTCGATAGTATATAAAAGTCACATTTTTTTATCCATTCATCTATTGAAGGGCATCTGGGTTGGTTCCACAGTGTAGCAATTGTGAATTGTGCTGCTATGAAAATCGATGTGGCAGTATCCATGTAGTACGCTCTTTTAAGGTCTTCAGGGAATAGTCCGAGAAGGGCAATAGCTGGATCAAATGGTGCTTCCATTCCCAGATTTCCCAGGAATCTCCATACTGCTTTCCAAATTGGCCGCACCAGTTTTCAGTCCCACCAGCAATGTACAAGAGTACCCTTTTCCCCACATCCTCGCCAGCACTTGTTGTTGTTTGACTTTATTATGGCTGCCAATCTCACTGGATTGAGATGGTATTTTAGGGTGGTTTTTATTTGCATTTCTCTTACTGCTAGAAATGGAGAGCATTTTTTCATGTACTTGTTAATTGATTCTATGTCCTCCTCTGAGAAGTTTCTGTTCAGGTCCTTGGCCCATTGGGTTATTGGTTATCTTATTGTCTAATTTTCTGAGTTCTTTGTATACTTTGTATACTCTGGATATTAGGGCTCCATGTGAAGGGTGAGGACTAAAAATTTGTTCCCATGATGTAGGCGCCATATTTACCTCTCTTATTGTTTCTCTCTTTAAGAAAAAAAATCAGTTTAAGTAAGTCCCATTTGTTGATTCTTATTATTAACTCTTATTCTATGGGTGTCCTATTAAGGAATTTGGAGCCTGACCACACAATATGTAGATAGGAGCCAACTTTTTATTGTATCAGACGCAGAGACTCTGATTTGAATCTAGCTCCTTGATCCACATTGAGTTAACTTTTGTGCATGGCGAGAGGAGGGGATTCAGTTTCATTTTGTTGCATATAGATTTCCAGTTTACCCAACTCTATTTGATGAAGATGCTATCCTTCCTCCATTGCAGGCCATTAGCTCCTTTATCAAATATAAGACAGTTGTAGATTTTTTGATTAGTCTCTGTGTCCTCCATTCTGTACCATTGATCCACCCGCCTGTTTTGGTACCAGTACCATGCTGTTTTTGTTATGAATGCTCTGTAATATAGTTTGAAATCTGGTATCACTATACTGCCTGATTCACACTTCCTGCTTAGAATTGCTTTTGCTATTCTGGGTCTTTTATTTTTCCATTTGAATTTCATGATTGCTTTATCTATTTCTACAAAAAAAAATCCTTTGGGATTTTGATTGGCATTGTATTAAACCTATAGAGAACTTTTGGTAATATAGCAATTTTGATGATGTTAGTTCTGCCTATCCATGAACAGAGTATATTTTTCCATCTTCTAAGATCTTATTCTATTTCTCTTTTTAGGGTTCTGTAGTTTGCATTATATAAATCTTTCACCTCTTTTGTTAGGTTGATTCCCAAGTATTTAATTATTTTGAGGAAATTGGGAATGCAGTGTTTTGACTCATTTTTGTTTCAGAAGTTTTGTCGCTGATATACAGAAATGCCTTTGATTTATGCATGTTGATTTTATATCCTGCCACATTGCTGCATTCATTTATTAGTTCTAGTAGTTTTTTCTGTAGACCCTTTTGGGTCTTCTATGTATAGAATCATGTCATCTACAAATAGTGATAATTTAAGTTCTTCTTTTCCTATTTTTATGCTTTTAATGTCTTTCATCTCTCTAATTGCTCTGGCCAGTTTTTCGAGAACTCTATTGAATAGAAGTGGTGATAGAGGATATCTCTGCCTTGTTCCAGATTTTAAAGTGAATGCCTTCAATTTTTCTCCATTCAGAATGATGCTAGCCTGAGGCTTAACATAGTTATCTTTTACAATGTCGAGGTAAGTTCCTGTTATCCCTAGTTTTTAAAATGTTTTGAACATAAAGGAATGCTCTACTTTGTTGAATGGTTTTTCTGCATCTATCAAGATGATCATATGGTTCTTATCTTTAAGTCTATTGATGTTGTGAATAACATTTATTGATTTCCATATATTGAAGCCTCCTTGCATCCCAGGGATGAATTCAAGTTGATCATGGTGCACAATTTTTTTGATGTGCCTTTGTATTCAATTCGCCAGAATTTTAATGAGGATTTTTGCATCTAGGTTCATCAGAGATATTGGTCTGTAGTTTTCTTTCTTTGAGGTGTCTTTGTCTGGTTTCAGAATCTGGGTGATGTCGGCCTCATAGAATGAATTCGGCAGAGCTTCCAGTTTTTCTATTTCCTGAATAACTTGAAAAGTATTGGTATTAATTCTTCTTTAAAGGTTTTGTAAAACTCTGCTGTATACCCATCCGTTCCTGGGCTTTTCTTGGTTGGTAGTCTTTTGATTGCTTCTTCTACTTCATCCATTGATATTGGTCAGTTTAAATTGTGTGTTTCCTCCTGACTCAGTCTGGTCAAATCATATGACTTAAGAAATTTATCGATGTCTTCACTATTTTCTATTTTATTGGAATACAGTTTTTCAAAATAATTTCTAATTTTCTTCTGTTTTTATGTAGCATCTGTTGTGATATTGCCTTTTTCATCCCGTATGTTAGTAATTTGAGTTCTCTCTCTTCTTCTCTTCGTTAGCATGGCTAAGAGTCTGTCGATCTTATTTATCTTTTTGAAGAAGCACCTTTTAGTTTTGTTAATTTTTTCAATAGTTTCTTTTGTTTCAATTTCGCTATGATTTTAATTATTTCTTTCCTTCTGCTACATTTTCTGTTGTTTTGCTCTTCTTCTTCTAGGGCTTTGAGATGAAGTGTGAGCTCATTTGTTTGTTTGTTTGTTTTTCTATTTTGAGGAATGACCTCCAGGCGATGAATTTACCTCTTAAAACTTCTTTTCATTGTGTCCTATAGAATCTGATATGTTGTGTCTGTATTTTCATTTATCTCTAAGAATTTTTTGATTTCCTCCTTTATGTCTTCTGTAACCCATTGATCATTCAGTAACATATTCTTCATTTTGCATGTGATGTATGATTTTTCTTCCTTCTTTATCATTGGTTTCCAGGTTCATTCCATTATGATCACAAAAAATTCATGGTATTATCTCCACCCCTTTATATTTACTGAGGGTTGCCCTATGGCATAACATATGGTCTATTTTTGAGAAGGATCCATGTGCTGGTGAGAAAAAAGTATATCCACTTGATGATGGTTGATATATTCTATATATGTCAGTTAAGTATAGGGTATTGATTGTGATATTGAGTTCTATAGTTTCTTTATTCAACTTTTGTTTGGAGGATCTGTCCAATGGTGAGAGAGGTGAGTTGAAGTCACCCATAATTATTGTATTGTGGTCTATTTGATTCTTGAACTTGAGGATAAATTGTTTTATGAACGTCGCAGCACCATTATTTGCTGCGTGAATATTGATAATTGTTATATCTTGTCGGTGAATGGTTTCTTTTAACAATATATAAAGTCCTTCCTTATCCCTTTGATTAAATTAGTCTTGAGGTCGATTTTATTCGATAGGAGGATGGCCACCCCTGCTTGCTTTCGAGGACCGTGTGCATGGTATAAATTTTCCCAATCTTTCACCTTCAGCCTGTGTATGTCTTTTCCATTCAGATGTGTCCCTTGGAGGCAACATATTGTTGGATTTTTTTTTTTATTTCAAGTTACAAGCCAATGTCACTTTATTCGAGAGTTTAAGCCATTATCATTTAGAGTTACTATTGATATATGGTTTGTACTGCCACCCATGTTTTTATATATATATTTTTTAATTAGTTTGATTCTCCATGATTTGCTTTTCCCCTTCCCTCTGTCATTACTGAGGCACTTCTCACTGATGGTTTTCGTTGTTGATTTTCATTTCTTCCTCGTGTAGTGTTTTGCTCAAGATGCTTTGCAATGCTGGTTATCTGGCTGAAATTCTTTTAGCTTTTGTTTATCATGAAATATTTTTATCTCATTGTCTTATCTTAAGCTTAATTTTGCTGGATACATAATTCTTGGTTGGCATCCATTGTCTTTCAGTGTTTGAAGTACGTTGTTCCATTATCTTCTCACTTCCAGCGTCTATGATGAAAAATCCATTGTTAAACTTTTTGGTTTACCCCTGATTGTAATGATTGTAATCTGCCTCCTTTCTCTGGTAGCTTTTAATATTT
The DNA here is from genome assembly GCF_048772815.1 of Callospermophilus lateralis. Lineage (NCBI taxonomy): Eukaryota > Metazoa > Chordata > Mammalia > Rodentia > Sciuridae > Callospermophilus > Callospermophilus lateralis. The sequence goes on along the minus strand of NW_027514462.1, from coordinate 5,395,486 downwards.
TCTCTTTGTTCTGTATATTGGATATCTTTATAACAATGTGTCTTGGCATTGGTCTACTGTGATTTTGTGTGCTCGGTGTCCTGTAAGCATCTACAATTTGTTTATCCGTTTCCATTTTTATTTCTGGAAAGTTTTCTGTAATTATTTCATTCACCAGGTTTCTCATTCCCTTGGTTTTAATCTCTGTACCTTCCTCTATCCATATGACTCATTAGTTTTTTTTTTATGTTATCCCATATCTCTTGAATGTTTTCTCATAATTTTTTACAGCATTTCTTTGTTGGCTAGACTTTTTTCAAGATGATATATTTTGTCTTCATTATCTGACATTCTGTCTTCTACTTGCTCTACTCTGTTAGTGATACTCTCAATTGAGTTTTTAATTTGGTTTATCATTTCCTTGATTTCTAGAATTATTGTTTGATTTTTCTAATAATCTCTATCTCCTGATAAAGATGCTTAATTTCTCATTTTATCTGTTTATGTAATTCATTTTCAATGCGTTTTATCACTGTTTGTTTTTGCTGTCTCGTATCCTCTTTAAGGTTCCATTCCATCTGTCTAAGGTATTACTTGAGTTCTTTATATGACCATTTTTCTGATGACTCTAGGTGCTCTTGAATATTTAGGCTGTCCTTCATTGTTCGTAATCCTTTTCTTCTTTGTTTTTATATGCTGCTCATGTTACTTCTTCTTCTGTTTGACTACTGAGTTACTGCTTACTCTTATAAATTCATTTGATGCTTGGGAGGAAAGATATTAGAAGGGAAGGGAGAAGTCACTAAAGAGAATGAGAGTAGGCAGGTAGAATTCAAGGAAGGGGGAATAAGAAAAATGAAAAGAAATGAAAAGACAAAAGAAAAAAATAGAAAATAAAGAAAGAAAGTTTTAAGTAATGATGATGATTAAAAAATTGAAAATTAAAATTTAAAATAATAATAATAATAATAAAATAAAAAAATTAAAAAATAAAAACATTTAAAAAAGTTAAAGAACAACAATAACAAAAATGAAAATGAAAGAAAAAAAAACAAATAAAAAAATAATAATAATACATGCAGTCCTAGAGTTCAAATAACTTCTCTTCCAGTAGGTGGAGCTGTGTGCACTGGGCCAAGCTTCTCCTCTCAAAAAGTGAGAACCAATCACTGTGCAGCAGCTCTTCCTCCCAGACTGGGCGGGTCTCCAATTCTGAGTGCCTAGGGCTTTCTCTTGTGCTTCCTCAAGCCAGGCCCCACTCACCTGTGATGCTCACCACAATACTGGTTACAAACCAGGCCTCTGCTCCTGGTAGCCCTATTTCCATGAACGCCTGGGCACACTCTCCTTGTTTGCCTTCCTCAGACAATAAGTTTGTAGAGCTTGGGGCTGAGAACCTCCAGCGAATTTGCTTGCCCTTCAGGAGCCATGGCCCCGGTAGGTGGTGTAAGAGACCTCAATTGTCAGCACTGGTGGGAGCGGTAGCAGGGAATTCCACGCCGCGAGTCCCGAGCCAATCTTGATTCCCTAGGTCTGGGTATCGCGCTCCTTGGAGAGCTGGGAGGGGCCATTACAGCAGAGGTGGGAAGGGCCCTTGAGGTTTCCCTGCGTTGTTGAGAGATATGGCAATGGGATTACACACTTGTCGCGCTGGTTTCAATGAAGTTATCTCCTCCGCCTGTGACGTCAGTTCTCTGCCATGGTGGTATCCCATTCAAATGGTGACCGTTCGTTCCCTTTGCTGGGTGACCAATGCAACAGGTTGGTCCTGACTATCTCTCCCAAGCCCCATTTCAATCCTGTGGCCACTGCCTATGAAGGCTCAGTTGGCTTTTAACTCTCAATTCAGAAAGCCCGACCAGTTATTTCAGCGGGAATGTTAGTGCTGAGTCACAAAAACCAGACGAATCTAAGCTTGAATGCAGCCAATCCGGGCTTTGTGTGTGTTCTGAGGGGCCCAGACTGTTCACCCCAGATTCACAACAGGTCAATATTGCCTAGTGATTCGGAGCAAACAGCATTTAGACAGTTTACGACTCCCTATGCCCGCGCAGCTGAAGAGATCAGAGACTTGATTTCTCCATGCCTGCCTTCATAATGGATCTCCTGTATTGCTACTTTTTAATATCTGTGCTTTTGCGTGTGTGTGTATATATATATGTATATGTATATGTATATATATATATATAAATATATATATATATATATATATATACTCTTTAGATTTTTCAAAATATGAAATATATGTGTCTTATTATGCACTCCCTAAATTCATTCATATTCATATCTGTGGATTTATAATCAACTTTCCACAAGATTATTTTCAGAAATAATCATCCACCTGAAATACATATTGTTTCCTAGTACTGAAAACTAAATTCAGTGAATGGTGCATACAAACCCTAATATTTCTACAGTTACTTAGCCAGTTTAAAATCAATGCAAGTTGATTTCTAGGGGACATGATGTGTATTTTGACTTTCATTTTTATTCAACACTTGTACGTTACTATGTCTTCAGTTTATGCAAATCATGGGATATATATTTCTGTCACAAATTAGAAAATTTATAGGCATTTGTTTCAGGATCAATCACTTCCTGATTCAGAACACATGTATCCCTCCATGTTTCTTGACTGGTCTTTTCATGAGACTTCTTTCCAAACACATTATTTTTGTTTAACATCATCACGTATAAAGCAAAACTCAAACACCATTCTTCATAAACCATAATCCTAATATTACCATTAGATATATAACTGGTTGGAATGAATGATTGTATATCAATATAAGATTTCTTATATATTTTCACATATCAATTCAATCCATTATTTAAAGTGGAATCAGTTTCGTTATTTATTCATAGTATGGTCTATTCATGCATTATCTCTATATTAATAGACACAGGGTACACCTCTTTGTACCCCTAATACTAATGTATACGTCTTCAAAATATTGCCCCCAAAAATGGTGAAAGAAATACTCATGTCACCTGATCTACATATACATTTTATCACAGTAATATTCTGAACAAAAAAAAAACATAAAAATGTAACACTTATGATTGTACAAAAGCCTAAAAGGAAAGTGAACGTGGATAACTAATAACATCCATGTCCAGGTTGCCTAATGCTCTCAAATGTCATTCCCATTCGTTACGACATATTTGTTTTTTCCTATGATTATGTATTCAAACTCAACCCTGTTGAAAATGTCTAATCCTATCACTCACTTTATACTTTGCCTGATTTCGTAATGTCTCTATTGACACCTGCTTTCCTACACATTTTCCCCAGTTCATCATTGTGACTAACTCTTCACATGTGCTGACATTTACATTCACTCTCCCAATGAAACCCTATTGCTAAAGAAGCTTTTTATTCCAAATCATATACTCACTCTTCTTCCTAAACCTACTGACTATCTTCCTAATCCTACTGACTATTCCTTTTTGACTGGATGTTCTCTTCTACATTCAATCATCCAAGGTACAAGGTCCTATGCCACTGTATTTCGATTTAACTGAGACAATTGTACAGAACATAATTCAACACTAAGTATCCAAATCAAGGGCTCAATGCCCTTCTGGGCTTCAAATCCTTCTTAGATTCCCGTTTTCATACATATATTTCACCTATATATTCTTATAAATATTGCAGGTTCCCAATCTCATTATTCATCCTGCAGAATGATTCCTAACCCAAATCGAACATATTATTAACCCTAACCATACACTAACTTTGCAGGAGAGCAGCAACAGTGTGTGTATTAAACTGCAGGAATCTAGGGGATGTTCACCTGCTGAGAAACTCAAATGTTCATGCAGAAGTGATCCCTGGTGAAGATGAAGGCAGCTATGAATTACCTCAGAAAGCAAAAGTCATCTTCCATGGCAATCATCCTGGTCAGGATGAAGGGTTGTGTCTGAATCAATCTCTCTCTTCTTACTGTATAGAACATGGACCAAACCAGTCCTGTGTGGAAGCTGTTCCCGGGTGCTTACGGTTGATATAACATTCTAACTAGAGAAAGTGTCCCATGAAAATCAGGGCAGCCTCCACCTCATAGTATTTTGGAGGCAACTGTTAGGACAAAGTGGTTGCCAAGGCAGTGACATAATTCAGATCCTGAAGGAAGTGATCTCACCTCACTTCCTTGGTGATGGAACTCTCTGAACTTGAAATCCAGGAATCCAGGCACCCAGAGACAGTCTCTGTCCTAGTCCCAGTGGTCTGACATGTTTGGATTTACCAAGGACAGAGTCAGTCTTTCTTGGTACCTACAGATGTGAGGAAGGCCAAATGCCAGGAAACCTCTGAAGAGGGGCTTTTCCTGAGAAGGCAGGTAGTGCCTCACCGCTGGCTCTTGAGAACTTCACAGAGTTGGCCAAGCAGACATGATCTGAGACAGGAGAGGTCATTTTGGAGGAACATAGTATGGCTCACTAGTCAGAGGATACTCCGGGGAGTCACAGACCTACTAGGGGGAAGGAGGTGCCTTTGTGGGTGTGGGTGTGAGTTTGTGGTTTTGTCTCATGTTCTGAGGATAGGTAGGAAAGGCGGTTTGTTTGGTATGGAGTGGAATATTTGTATTAAGTCCTTTGACAAGGCGAGTGTTCCTATGTGTGTGTGTATCCCACTGAGTCCATTGTTGTAGACATTAGAAAAGACAATGCATCAATGGATGTGTTCTGTCTAGTAGAAAGCTTCCCAGAATTCATCCTGCCCAATTCAAGAGTGGACTCTGGCTTGCCTTATGGATGGGCAACACCTACAAGCTTCCTAATTTCCTGTTTTCTCTCTCAATTCTGGCGACTCTCCAGAATAGTATCATGGTTTTGTGTCCAAGATTTGTACCGCCTCCAAGATCTGTGACATTGTTATGTACTGGAAGCTGAAGGAAATGGCTAGCATCTCAGAAATCTCAGATATCTGTTGACCAGGAAAGTCTCAGTGGAGAAACCCTGCTTTGGTCCTTCTGCTTACCTATTGTTCTGTTGAATGTCAGGAAGTTTTTTGCCTCAAGCCACCACTTTGTGAAGCCTGAAGAAAAGAGTTTTCAAATGGAAATGAAAGGGCATCACCTGTGGCTCTTTGCTTAATTGCTTAGGATTGGGATATGTCTGAATCAGCCTGTTGGCCCTGTGTGAGGCTGTGGCTTAGATTCTCAGCACCTGATGGATCTAAAGATAGATCCCATGCGTGCATCCAAAACCAAAATGGCAAAAAGATCAGATATTGTTGATGAACTCTCTTGCCTTTCTCTGGTAGGTTCCTGATATTCATCAAGTGAGAATAGGGATCCTTTGGGTCAAATGAGTTCTTCAAAGCCCTGCAGAGGCTAGGCCATAGGTGCTTGATTTTTATGACTCCAATTCACTTAAAGAATCTAAACCCCAAAGCTAGAAGGCCTCAAGTTGGAGAAGCCAAGCAATATTAAAGGCAGGCCTATTTGATCACTACTGGTTCACAGGAAGAGAGTCCAGGCCACCCTGACTTTAGGCAAATGAGGGGCAGGGAGCTTATTTTAGACACTGTCGTGGGCTGCGTCCCTTATGGAAACCTCCAGCCAGAGGATATGATGAGTGTCTATATGGAAGAAGATGAGGGCCATGTGAGAGTGTTTGGTTTTAATTGTGGACATATGTCTGGCGGTTGGAAGAGATCACTGGGTCCACCTAGGCTTGCACTCTGGTGTGATTCCCCTTAGAGACTGAGTTCTTTTACTGATCTCAGAGAATTATTGCCAGGAATTGTGTTGGAATTTTAGATGGCCATGCATGAGAGTTGTCCTTGGAAAGTGACATCTAGGCTCAAGGTGACTTTCCACAGAGCTCAGGGAATCTCAGCCAGGATATCACATGATATTATTCTTAAAGACTTGGCAGCCATATTTGAGAGTCAAAACACACATGGAACATACATTGTAGACCTCAATGGGCCTGGCTTAATCTGACTTTTGGGCACTTTTGGAAGCCTTGCCTGTAAGAATTCTCCAGAGTTTTCATTGAAATGAGCTTCCTCACCATTTAATGGTTTCTGAGTGAATTGAAATCCACAGTGCCTCCAACTTCATCCTTGAAAATTGGCTAGATCAATACCATGAAATTTTTGAAATTCCCATCACCGGGTAGCTCTGGAGAACATTTGAATGTCCTGTTGCTGATCATGAGTATACAAGACAGTGCCTTGATTGACTGGGTTTTATGAAAATGGTGTTTAACAGAGATGCCAGTAAGTTGGATCCTGCTGAGTAGTTGTACTAGAGTAGTGGATGGCAGGTGTGTAATAAAACATCTGTGGTGGGGGTATGTGAATCTGCCATTGGCTTCCAAATGGATTGTGACTGACATTTTGCAGCCAGTAGACCCTTATATGTATAAGCATATTGTTATATGGAGAGGTTTTAGGGCAATGTTCAGAATCAGGTTGCTATGGAAAATGGGGCAAGCTATGTGGGATAGAAGCCTGGTTGGTGCATTCTCCTGACGAACCTGACCAACCACACTTGACAGAACTCACTTCAGCACTGTGTCCCAGTTGAACTCCTTGTATTTCATGAAGCAAATACCAAACTCCCAGTTCAGCAGCAAGAAATACCACGAATAGTGGAGGATGACCAAATGGAATTACAGTCCACAAGGGGAGACATTTAGACCCCAGTGGCCACAGGTTACCTACAAATAGAAAATTCAGCACTGCTGCCTCATGTTCATTGGAAAATAAGAATCCATGTCATCCAGATCACATAGATGATGACTCAGCTATGATGGTCTCACAACAAATGAAACTAATGCTCCTGACAACAGCATATATTTCATTGCCCAACCTCAGAGGCAGTTTCTCCAGATGTTAGGCTGGCAGAACTTCATGTTTGTGGAGTTTTTACCCTGTCCCTTACTTTTGGAAACTCCTCTACCACCTGCAAATTTGTGAACTCCTGAGCATTTTTCATTCCACATATGTATTCACAGATTTTCTAACTCTTCTCCTCTAATTGTGTCTTATGTGGGGCGAAGGTAATGTCAAGGCATTGTGCTGAATGAGAGTGGGAATTTTTTGTGTAGCACATATTTGCATACACATTGGATACATTTTCCAATTTTCCATTCAAAATACTGAATCCCTGACACTAACACATACCCTACTAGACTTTGACTTCTAATTCTAATATGGTGGAGAAAAATAACCCAAACAGAATAGAAATACAAGAGGTTCACAGGAGGCATGGTGTATAGTTGGACTTGCCTTTTGTATGATAAATGGTAGGTGTTATAAATCTAGCGAATTTTAATTGAAATAGTTCTCCATGTGTTTTAAAAGTTAACAAATATGTGAATAACTGTCTCCCTTTCTCTGTAGCCTATTCATCACATGTATTTTCATATGCACATTTAGAATTCTACCTGGTATCACTCGTACATTTTGTGAGGTGGCTGGCTTGGCAGCTGCAAATTGTGAGAAGAGATCACTCCTACTAAACGCTGTTGGAACTGAAAATACAACATATGAGTGAGCTTCTTAGTTGAACAACATAAATCCATGTTCATTAAAATGAATATTTTTGGATCTGTGGATGATATATTATTTCATGTGAATTTCGATTGGCATACATAATGCTACTTTTTAATGTCTGTGAGTGTATATATATATATATATATATATATATATATATATATATATATATATATATATTCACTCTCCAGATTTTTCAAAATATGAAGTATATTTTTCTTATTATACACTCCCTAAATTCATTCATATTCATGTATGTGCATTTATAATCATGTTTTCACAAGAATATTCTCAGAAATATTCATCCACCTGAAATACATATTTGTTTCTTAGTACTGAAAACTAACTTCGGGGGATCATATGATGGTGGTGAAGGGAGTGCATCACCCCCATGTACCGCGTCACTGTGCGGGAGAATGACGAGTTATAACGGCTAAAATATATCTTGTTAGAAATTTCCAGCAAAATTGGGGTGCTCCAAAACCTAGTGGACATATTTCCATCTCATGAGGATCAGCTACGCGAGCTCAAACACGAGTGATTTGTCCGCATGGAGCGTCATGCTGCTTATTCAGGAAATCGGTCTGTGGCTAGAGTCTGCGGCGCGCACTGGGAAACGAAGAGATAGCAATGCAAATATACAGCGGTGTGGATTCTGTGGGCTCCTGCCAGGTATGCAATCACTGTGCTAAGTGCTGAATTCTTTGTTTGAGATGGGTAAGGATGCGGTCCAATTCGGTTCTCCACACCGGTCAGACCACAGAGGAAGCCAGCGGCCACTATCTTGGAGAGCTGATGTCACCATCCCTGTTTTTGACTGATCGAAGCTCATTCAGCTATAGAACAGGTAATTTCAGGATGCCATTCACCTTTGTGTTGCAGACAAATTACTCAGGCTATTTCAGAAAATTGAAAAAGAGGGAGATCTTCCAAATTCATTCTACGAGGCCAATATCACCCTGATTCCTACACCAGATAGACACTTCAAAGAAAGAAGACTAAAGACCGATATCTCTAATGAACCTAAATACAAAAATCTTAAATTAAATTCTGGCAAATCAGATAAAAAAACATATCAAAAAAATGTGCACCATGATCAAGTAGGGTTCATCCCTGGGATGCAAGGAGGGTTCAATATACGAAAATCAATAAGTGTTATTCACCACATCAATAGACTTAAAAATAAAAACCATATTATCATCTAGATAGATGCAGAAAAAGCATTCGACAAAGTACAGCATCCCTTTATGTTCAAAACTCTCGAAAAACTAGGAATAACAGGAACATTCCTCAATATTGTAAAAACAATCTATGCTAAACCGCAGGCTAGCGTCATTCTGAATGGAGAAAAATTGAAGACATTCCCTCTAAAATCTGGAACAAGACAGGGATGATTGCTCTCACCACTTTTGTTCAATATAGTTATCAAAAGACTGGCCAGAGCAATTAGAGAGATGAAAGAAATTAAAGGCATATAAATAGGAAAAGAATAACTTAAATTATCACTATTGCAGATGACATGATTCTATACCTAGCAGACCCAAAAGGTTCTACAAAGAAACTAATAGAGCTAATAAATGAATTCAGCAAAGTGGCAGGATATAAAATCAACACGCATAAATCAAAGGCATTCCTGTATATCAGTGACAAATCCTCTGAAATGGAAATGAGGACAACCACTCCATTCACAATATCCTAAAAAAAAAAAATGGGAATCAACCTAACAAAAGAGGTGAAAGTCTTATACAATGAAAACTACAGAACCCTAAAGAGAGAAATAGAAGATCTTAGAAGATGTAAAAATATACCCTGTTCATGGATAGGCAGAACTAACATCATCAAAATGGCGATATTACCAAAAGTTCTCTATAGGTTTAATCCAATGCCAATCAAAATCCCAAAGGCATTTCTTGTAGAAATAGAGAAAGCAATCATGAAATTCATATGAAAAAATAAAAGACCCAGAATTGCAAAACAATGCTAAGCAGGAAGTGTGAATCAGGTGGTATAGCGATACCAGACTTCAAACTATACTACAGAGCAATAGTAACAAAAATAGCATGGTACTGGTACCAAAACAGGCAGGTGGACCAATGGTACAGAATAGAGGACACAGAAACCAATCAACAAAACTACAACTATCTTATATTTGATAAAGGAGCTAAAAGCATGCAATGGAGGAAGGATAGCATCTTCAACAAATGGTGTTGGTAAAACTGAAAATCCATATATAACAAAATGAAACTGAATCCCTTTTTCTCACCATGCACAAAAGTTAACTCAAAATGAATCAAGGACCTTGATATCAAATCAGAGACACACTGTCTGATAGAAGAAAAATTTGGTTACGATGTACATACTGTGGGGTTGGGCTCCAAATTCCTCAATAGGACACCTATAGTACAAGAGTTAATAACTAGAATCAACAAATGGGACTTACTCAACTAAAAAAGTTTTTTCTCAGCAAAAGAAACAATAAGAGGTAAATAGGGAGCCTACATACTGGAAAGAAATCTTTACTACTCACACTTCAGATAGAGTCCTAATATCCAGAGTATACAAAGAACTCAAAAAATTAGACAATAAGATAACAAATAACCCAATCAACAAATGGGCCAAGGACCTCAACAGACACTTCTCAGATGAGGACATACAATCAATCAACAAGTACATGAAAAAATGCTCACCATCTCCAGCAGTCAGAGAAATGCAAATCAAAACCACCCTAAGATACCATCTCACTCCAGTAAGATTAGCAGCCATTATGAAGTCAAACAACAAGAAGTGCTGGCAAGGATGTGGGAAAAGAGGTACACTTGTACATTGCTGGTGGGACTGCAAATTGGTGCAGCCAATTTGGAAAGCAGTATGGAGATTTCTTGGAAAGCTTGGAATGGAACCACCATTTGACCCAGCTATTGCCCTTCTTGGTCTATTCACTAAAGACCTAAAAAGAGCATGCTACAGGGACACTGCTACATCGATGTTCATAGCAGCACAATTCACAACAGCAAGACTGTGGAACCAACTTAGATGCCCTTCAATAGAAAAATGGATAAAAGAAATGTGGCATTTATACACAATGGATTATTACTTTGCATTGAAAAATAAAAAATCATAGAATTTGCAGGGAAATGGATTGCATTAGACTAGATTATGCTAAGTGAAGCTACACAATTCCTATAAAACAAATGCCAAATGTCATCTTTGATATAAGGAGAGTAACTAAGAACAGATAGGGATGAAGAGCATGACAAGATGATTAACATTAAACAGGGATGAGAGGAGGAAGGGAGGGAGAAGGGAAATTGCATGGAATTGGAAGGAGACCCTCTGGGTTATACAAAATTACATACAAGAGGAATTGAGGGGAAAGGGAAAAATAATACAAGGGGGAGAAATTTATTACAGTAGAGGGAGTAGAGAGAGAAGTGGGGAGGGGCGGGGAGGCCAGGGGGAATAGTAGAGGATACGAAAGGCAGCAGAATACAACAGACACTAGTATGGCAATATGTGAATCAATGGATGTGTAACTGATGTGATTCTGCAATCTGTATACAGGGTAAAAATGGGAGTTCATAACCCACTTGAATCAAAGTGTAAAATATGATATATCAAGAACTATGTAATGTTTTGAACAACCATAAATAAAAATAAAAAAAAACTCTCTTTGGTGAATAATGCATGCAATTCTAATATTTCTACAGTAACTGACCCAGTTTAACATCAATGCAAGTAGATTCCTATTGGACATGATGTGTATTTTGACGTTCACTTTTATTCAACACTGGTACATTACTATTTCATCAGTTTATGCACATAACAGGATATATATTTCATTCACAATTTAGAAAATTTATAGGCACTTGTTTCACTTTCAATCACTTCCTGCTTCAGAACACATGAATTCCTCCATATTTCTTGATTGGTCTTTTTATGAGACTTTTTTCCAAACATATTATTTTCGATTTCCATAATCACTTTTGAAACAAAACTCACACACACTTCATGATAAACAATAACCCTAAGATTACCATTAGATATATAACTGGTTGGAGTGAATGATTGTATGTCAATATATGATTTCCTATATATTTTCAGATATCAATTCAATACATTATTTAAAGTGGAACCAGTTATAATATTTATTCACAGTATGGTCTATTCATGCATTATCTCTATATTCAAAGACACAGGGTACACCACTTTGTACCCCCAATACTAATTTATATGTCTTCAAATATTGCTCCCAGTAATGGTGGAAGAAATACTCATGTCATATGATCTACATACATATTTGATCACAATATTTTTCTGGGCACAAAATGCAAAGATCACACTTATGATTGTACCAAATCCTAAATGGAAAGTGAACATGGATTACTAAAACGATAAATGTCCAGGTTGCCTAATGCTTTCAAATGTCATTCCTATTGGTGATGACATATTTGTTTCTTCCTAAGATTATGTATTCAATCTCAACCCTATTGAAAATGTCTAATCCTATCACTCACTGTATAATTGCCTCATTTCATAATGTCTGTATTGATATTTTCCTTTTTACATATTTTCCCCAGTTCATCATGTGACTGACTCTTCACATGTGCTGAAATTTACATTCACTCTATAACAAAAACCCTATTGCTACAGAACTTTTGCCCCAAATCCTATACTCACTCTATTTCCTAAAGATACTGACTACCTTCCTAATCCCACCGACTATCTCAATTTGAGTGGATGTTCTCTTCTAAAATCAATCATCCAAGGTGTAAGGTCCTATGCCATTTGATTATCGATTTATCTGAGACATCTGTGCATAACGTAATTATAAGCTAAGTATCCCAATCAAGGGCCTAATGCCCTTCTGGGCTTCAAATCTTACCTAGATTTCTGTTTCCATACTTATATTTCACCTCTATAATCTTATAAATATCGCAGGTTCCCAATACTATTAATCATCCTTCGCAATGATTCATAACCCAAATCGAACATGTTATTAACCCTAACCATACACTCTTACCTTAATCTAACTTTGCAGAAGAGCAGGGACAGAGTTCGTCTTACAATACAGGAATGTAGGGTATCTTCCTCCTGCTGAGAACCTCAAATGTCCATGCAGACTTGATCCCTGGAGAAGATGTAGGCAGGTATGAAGGACCTGAGAGAGCAAATGTCATCTTCCATCGCAAACAACCTTCCCAGGATGAAGGGTTGTGTCTGAATAAGCCTCTCTCTTGTTAATGTAGAGAAGATAGACCAAACCAGGCATGTGTGGAGAGCTATTCCGGGGTCCCTATGGTTGATATACCATTCTAACTTGTAAAAGTGTCACAGGAAGAAAGGGCAGCCTCCATCTCATAGGAGTATTGTAAGCAACAGTTAGGACAAAGTGGTTGCCAAGGCAATGACCTCAAAGAATTCCTGAAGGAAGTAATCTCACCTCACTTCCTTGGTGATGGAACTCTCTGAACTTGGAATCCGGGAAGCCAGGCACCCAGAGCCAGTCTCAGTCCCAGTCCCAGTGGTCGTATTTTTTGGATTTACCAAGGACAGAGTCAGTCTTTCTTGGTACCTACTGAGGTGAGGATGAACAAATGTCAGGAAAGCTCTAAAGAGGGGCCTTTCCTGAGAAAGCAGGTAGTGGCTCACCGCTGGCTAGTGACAACTTCACAGATTTGGCCAAGGAGACCATATGTGACACAGGACAGGCGATTTCATCAGAACATAGTTTGGCCCACCAGTCAGAGGACACTCCCAATAGTCACAGACCTACTTGGGGGAAGGAGCTTCCTTTGTGTGTGTGGGTGTGGGTTTGAGATTTTGTCTCATGTTCTGAGAATAGGTAGGAAAGGCGGTTTGTTTGGTTTGGAGTGAACTGTTTCTGGTAAGTCGTTTGACAAGGCCAGTGTTTCTTTGTCTGTGTATCAAACTGTGTCCGTGGTTTTAGATATTAGAAAAGAGAATGAATCATTGGATGTGTCCTGTCTAGACTCAACTTGCCCAATTTATGAATGGACTGCGGCTTGACTTATGGGTGGACAACTCCAACAATCTTCCTAAGTTCCGGTTTTCTTCCTGAATTCTGGCCACTCTCCAGAATAGGCTCATGGTTTTGTGTCCAAAATATGTACCACCTCCAAGCTCTGTGACATGGCCATGTACTGGATAGCTGAAAGAAATGGGAGCATCTCAGAAAACTCAGATATCAGTTTGACCAGGAAATTCTAAGTGAAGAAACCCTGCTTTGGGCCTTTTGCTCATCAATTGTTCTGTTGCCCTGAATGTCAGGAAGGCCTTTGCCTCAGGCCACACCATTGTAGAGCCTAAAGAAACAGTTTTCAAATGGAAATGAAAGGGCATCACCTGTGGCTCTTTGCTTAATTGCTTTGGAAAGGGATGTGTCTGAATCAGTCTTTTGGCCCTGTGTGAGACTGTGGCTTAGATTCTCAGCACCTGATGGATCTAAAGAAGGATCCCATGTGTGCATCCAAAACGAAAATGGACAAAAGAGCAGTCAGTGTGGATGAAGTCTCTCGCCTTCCTCTGTAAGTGTCCTGTTCTCCATCATGTGAGAACAGTGATCATTTGGTTCAAATGTGTTCCTCAAAACCCTGCAGAGGCTAGCCCATAAGTGCTTGGTTTTTCTCGAGACTCCAATTCACATAAAGAATCTAAAACACACAGTAAGTAGGCCTCAAATTGGAGAAGCAGTGCCATATTAATGGCAGGCCTATTTGATCACTCTTGGTTCACTGGAAGGATGTCCTGGCCACCCTGATTTTAGGCAAAAGAGGGACAAGGGAGGTTATATTGGACACTGTCTTGGGCTGCACCCCTCATGGAAACCTCCAGCCAGAGGTTATGATGATTGTGTAAATGGAAGAAGATGTGTGCCATGTGGAAGTGTTTTGGATTTAATTGTGGATATTTGTGTGACAGTTGGAAGACATAACAAGGTCTACCTGGGCTTGAACTCTGGTGTGATTCCCCTTATAGACTGAGTTCAGGAACTGATCTCAGAGAAGTATTGCCATGTATTGTGTTGTGATTTAAGAGGCCATGTATGAGAGTCACCCTTGGAAACTGAGATCTAGCCCCAGAGTGGCTTTCCACAGAGCTCTGGGAATTTCAGCCAAGATATCACATGATTTCATTCGAAAGACTTGGCAGCCATAGTTGAGAGTGAAAACACACATGGACCTCATATTGTAGACCTCAATGGGCCTGGCTTAATGTGACCTTTTGGCCATTCTTTGGGAAGCCTTGCCTGTGAGGGTTCTCCAGAGCTTTCATTGAAATAATCTTGCTCACCATTTACTGGTTCCTGAATGAATTGAAACCCACAGTGCCTCCAACTTCATCCTTGAAAAATGTCTAAATAAATACCATGAAATTTTTGAAATTCCCATGACCAGGTGGCACTGGAGAACCTTTGGATGTCCTGTTGCTGATCATGGATGTACCAGACAGTGCCTTGCTTGACTGGGTTTCATGAAAATGGTGTAGAACAGAGGTGCCAGAAAGTTGCAGCCTGCTGAGAAGTGGGCCTAGAGCTTTGGTGGGCAGGAGTGTGATAAAACATCTCTGTTGGAGCAATGTGGATCTTCCATTGGCTTCCAAATGGCTTGTGGATTACATGAAGCAGCCAGCAGACCCTTGGAATTAAAGGCATCTTGTTATATGAAGAGGATTCAGGGCAATGTTCAGAATCAGGTTGCTATGGACAAGGATGCAATGTGGCAAGCTTTGAGGGATAGAAGCGTGGTTGGTGCGTTCTTCTGCAGACTCTTAACCACCGCACATGGCAGAACTCCCTCCAGCACTGTGTCTCAGTTGAACTCCTTGAATTTCATGAAGCAAATACCAAACTCCCAGTTCAGCAGCAAAAACCCCACAAAAAGTGGAGGAGGACCAAATGGCTTCACAGTCCAACGGGGAGACACTTAGTCCCCAGAGGCCACAGTTTACCTAAAAAGAAGAAAATCAACACTGCTACCTCATGTTCATTGAAAAATAAGATACCATGTCCTCCACGTCACATAGAGGCAGACCCAGCTTTGATGGTCTCACTACAAAGGAAGCCAATTCTCCTAACAACAACATAATTTTCACGTTCCCAAACTCAGAGGCAGTTGCTCTAAAAGTTTTTAGGCCAGCAGAGCTCCATGTTTGTGGAGTGTTTACCCTGTCCCTTACTTTTGGAAACTCCTCTACAACCTCCAAGGTTGTGAACTCCTGAGCATTTTCCATTCCAGATATGTATTCACTGATTTTCTATCTATTCTCCTCTAACTGTGTCTTACTTGGGGTGAAGGTAATTTCAAGGCATTGTTCTGGATGAGAGGGGAGGATATTTGTGCAGCATATATTTGCATACAAATTGGATTCAATTTCCAATTTTCCTTTTGAAATACTGAATAGCTGACACTAACCCATACCTACTAGACTCAGACAACTCATCCTAATATGATAGAGAAAAATAACACAAACCTATAGAAATACAAGCAGTTCATTGGAGGCATGTTGTATAGTTGGACTTGCATTTTGCATTATACAAGGTAGGAGTTATAAATCTGGTCAATGTTTAATAGAAAAAGATCTCCATGTGTTTTTAAAGTTAACAAATATGAGAATTCATGTTTCCCTTTCTCTTTAGCCTATTCACACTTATATATTTATATGCATATATAGAATCCTACCAGGTATCACATGTACATCTTTGTGAGGTGGCTGACTTGGCAGATACAAATTGTGAGAAGAGATCACTCCTCCTAAACGCTGTTGGAACTGAAAATTCAACCTATAGGGAGCGTCCTAGTAGAACAACATTATACATAAACTCATGTTCAGTAAAATAAACATTTTTGCATCTGTGGATGATATATATTTACTGATGAATTTCGATTAGCATTTATATTGCTACTTTTTAATGTCTGTGAGTGTTTTTTATTTGTGTGTGTGTGTGTGTGTGTATACACTCTCCAGATTTTTCAAAATATGAAATATATGTGTCTAATATACACTCTCTAAATTCATTCATGTTCATGTATGTAGATTTTTAATCAACATTTCACAAGATTATTCTCAGAAATATTCATCCACCTGAAATACATATTTGTTTCCTAGTACTGAAAACTAACTTCAGGGAATGATGCATACAAATCCTAATTATTCTACAGTAACTGACACAGTCTAACATCAATGCAAGTAGATTCCTATGGGACATGATATGTAATTCTTTATTCATTTGTATTCGACACTGGTACATTATTATTTCTTCAGTTTTTGCACATCATAGGATATACATTTCATCCACAAGTTCACAAATTAATATGCATTTGTTTCAACTTTCACCACTTCTTGCTTCAGAACACATGTATTGTCAGGGTTTCTTGACTGGTCTTTTCATGAGACTTCTTTCCAAACACATTATTTTGAATTTCCATAATCATTTTGAAGCAAAACTCACACACTCTTCATGATAAACCAAAACACAAATATTTCCATTACATATATACCTGGTTGGAATGAATGATTGTATATCAATATACGATTTCCTTTAATTTTTCAGATATTAGATCAATTCATTTTTTAAAGTTGAAAAAAGTTATATTATTTATTCACATTAGGGTCTATTCATGCTTTATCTCTATATTCATAGACACAGGGTACACCTCTTTGTACCCCCGATTCTAATTTTACATCTTCAATATATTGCTCGCAGAAATGGTGGAAGACATACTCATGTCACCTGATGTACATATACATTTAATCAAAGTAATATTCTGGACAAAAAAATGTAAAGGTCACATTTATGATTGTACCAAAGCCTAAATGTAAAGTGTACATGGATTACTAAAAACATCCATGTCCAGGTTGCCTAATGCTGTCAATTGTCAATCCTATTGGTGACTACATATTTGTTTCTTCCTAATTTATATATTCAAACTCAACCCTGTTGAAAATGTCTAATCCTATCACTCACTTTATACTTTGCCTGATTTCATAATGTTTCTATTGATATCTGCTTTTTTACATATTTTCCCAAGTTGATCCTAGTGACTGACACTTCATATGTGCTGACATTTACATTCACTCTATAATCGAAACCCTATTGCTAAAGAACTTTTGGTCCAAATCCTTTAATCACTCTTCTTTCTAAACCTACCGACTATCTTCCTAATCCTACCGACTATCCCTTTTTGATTGGATGTTCTCTTCTACATTCAATCATCCAATGTAAAAGGTCCTATGCCATTGTATATCGAATTATCTGAGACAACTTTGCAGAGCATAATTCAAAGCTAAGTATCCCAATCAAGGGAAAAACCCTTCTGGGCTTCAAATCATGCCTAGATTTCTGTTTTCATACTTATATTTCACCAGATCTTAGAGAAGACGGACCATTTCAGGGGAACATAGTATGGCCCACCTGTCAGAGGACAATCTGGATAGTCACAGACCTAATTGGGGGAAGGAGGTGCCTTTGTGGGAGTGGGTATGGGTTTATTGTTTTGTCTCATGTTCTGAGAATAGATGGGAAAGGCGGTTAGTTTGGTTTGGAGTGGACAGTTTCTAGTAAGTCATTTGACAAGGCAAGTGTTTCTATGTCTGTGTATCCCACTGTGTCCGTTGTTGTAGATATTGGAAAAGAGAATGCATTAATGGATGTGTACTGTCTAGTGTAAATCTTCCCATAATTCAACCTGCCCAATATATGAATGGAGTGCAGCTTGTCTTTTTTATGTGCAACACCTGCTATCTTTCTAAGTTGCTGTTTTCTTCCTGAATTCTGGCCACTATCCAGAATAGGCTCATGGATTTGTGTCCAAAATATGTACCACCTCCAAACTCTGTGACATGGCCATGTACTGGATAGCTGAAGAGAATGGCGAGCATCTCAGAAAATGCAGATATCAGTGTGACCAGGAAAGTCTCAGTGGAGAAACCCTGCTTTGGGCCTTTTGCTTACTTATTGTTGTTTTGCACTGAATGTCAGGAAGTTCTTTGCCTCAATCCACCACTTTGTGAAGCCTGAAGTAAACAGTTTTCAAATGGAAATGAATGTCATCACCTGTGGCTCTTTGCTTAATTGCTTTGGGAAGGTATGTGTCTGAATTAGTCTCTTGGCCATGTTTGTGTCTATGACTTAGATTCTCAGCACCTGATGGATCTAAAGAATGGTCCCATGTGTGCGTCCAAAGCCATAATGGCAAAAAAAAATCATTCATTATGGATGAAGTCTCTTGCCTTCCTCTGTTAATTTCCTGAACTCCATCAAGTGAGAATAGGGATTCTTTGGGTCAAATGAGTTCTTCAATTCCCTGCAGAGGTGCTTGGGTTTTCGCATAACTCCAAATCACATAAAGAATTGATACCTGAAATCAGTAGGCGTCAAATTGGAGAAACACAGAAGTATTAACGGCAGGCTTATTTGATCACTCCTCGTTCACAGAAACGGTGTCCAGGCCACCCTGACTTTAGGCAAATGAGGGGCAAGCGAGCTGATTTTGGACACTGTCTTGGCTTTTCTCATGACTCCAATTCACATAAAGAATCTAGACCCCACAGTCAGAGAGCCTCAAATTGGATAAGTGGAGCAGTATTAAGGGCAGGCCTATTTGATCACTCCTGATTCACAGGAAGGGTGCCCAGGCCACCCTGAAGTTAGGCAAAAGAGGTGCAAGAAGCTTATTTTGGACATTCTCTTGGGCTGCACAACTCATGGAAAACTCCAGGAAGAGGTTATGATTAGTGTCTATATGGAAGAAGAATAGGGCCATGAGGGAGTATTTTGGTTTTAATTGTTTTCATTTGAGTCGCGGTTGGAAGAGTTGTCTGGGTCCACCTGGACTTGAACTCTGGTGTGATTCTCCTTATAGACTGAGTTCTGGAACTGACCTGAGAGAAGTATTGCCATGAATTGTGTTGGGATTTTAGGAGGCCAGGCATGAAGTTGCCATTGGAACCTGAGATCTAGGCACAGGTTGGCTTTCCACAGAACACTGCGAATCTCAGCCAGGATATTACATGATTTTATTCTGAAAGACTTGGCATGCATTATTGAGATTCAAAACACACATGGACCTCGCTTTATAGACCTCAATTGGCCTCGCTTCATGTGACTTTTTGGCCACTCTTTGGGTAGCCTTGCCTGTGAGAGTGCTCCAGAGCTTTCCCTGAAATTAGCTTTCTAACCCTTTAATGGTTCCTCAATGAATTGCAAACCACAGTGCCTCCAACTTCATCCGTGAAAAATTGCTAGATAATTACCATGAAATTTTTAAAATTCCCATGACCAGATGTCACTGGAGGACCTTTGATGTCCTGTTGATGATCATGAATATACCAGACAGGGCCTTGATTGACTGGGTTTCAGGAAAATGGTGTAGAACAGAGATGCTGGTAAGTAGAAGCCTAGTGAGTAGTGGGCCTAGAGAAGTGTTACGCAAGTGAGTGATAAAACATCTGTGGTGGGGCCATGTGGATCTTCCACTGGCTTCCAAATGGCTTGAGACTGACATGGTGCAGCCATCAGACCCATATACGTAAAGGCATATTTTTATATGGAGAGGTTTTAGGGCAATGTTCAGAATCATGTTGCTATTGTCAAGGGGGCAAGCTACGTGGGATAGAACCCTGGTTGGTGCATTCTCCTGGAGACCCTGCACACCACAGCTGACAGAACTCCCTTCAGCACTGTTTCCCATTTGAACTCGTTGTATTTAATGAAGCAAATTCCAAACTCCCAGTGCAGCAGCAAGAAACACCACGATAATTGGAGGATGACCAAGTTGTTTCACAGTCCACACAGGGAGACACTTAGCCCTCAGTGGCCACAGTTTACCTACAAAGAGAGAATTCAGCACTGCTGCCTCATTTTTATTGAAAAATAAATAACCATGTCCTCCAGGTCACATAGATGCAGATCGAGTTTTGATTGTCTCACTACAAATAAAGCTAAAGCTCCTGAAAACAACATATATTTTAAGTGCCCAACCTTAAAGGCAGATTCTCAAAAAGTCTTTAGGCCAGCAGAGCTCCATATTTGTGGAGTGTTTACCCTGTCCCTTACTTTTGGAAACTCCTCTACCGCCTCCAAAGATGTGAAATCTGGAGCATTTTCCATTCCTGATAGGTATTCACAGATTTTCTAACTCTTCTCTTCTAATTGTGTCTTACTTGGGGCGAAGGTAATGTCAAGGCATTGTTCTGGAGGAGAGTGGGAAGAATTTTCTGTAGCATATATTTGCATAAACATTGGATTCAGTTTTCTATTTTCCATTCAAAATACTGAATCCCTGACTCTAACCCATACCCGACCAGACTCTGACTACTAATTCTAATATGATGGAGAAAAATAACCCAAACAGAATCGAAATACAAGCAGTTCAGAGTAGGCCTGGTGTATTGTTGTACTTTTCTTTTGCATGATACAGAGTTGGAGTTATGAATCTAGTCAATTTATTGTTGAAATAGTTGTCCATGTATTTTTAAGGTTAACAAATATGTGAATTCCTGTCTCCCTTTCTCTGTATTCTTATATGCACATATAGATTACTCCCTGGTACCACACGTACATTCTTGTGAGGTGGCTGACTTGGCAGATACAAATTGTTAGAAGAGATCACTCCTACTAAACTTGTTGGAATTGGATATTCAACCTATGGTTGAGCTTGCTAGTTGAACAGCATTATACATAAATCCATGTTCAGTAAAATTAATATTTTTAGATCTGTGGATAATATATATTTTATAATGAATTTTGATTGACATATATTTTGCTACTTTTTTGTCTGTGTGTGTTTTGTATATATATATATATATATATATATATATATATACACTCTCCAGATTTTTCAAAATATGAAATATATGTGTCTTATATACACTCCCTAAATTCATTCATGTTTATTATGTGGATTTATAATCAACTATTCACAAGATTATTCTGAGAAATATTCATCCACCTGAAATTTGCCTAATGCTCTCAAATGTCAATCCTAATTGTGACTACATATTTGTTTCTTCCTAAGATTATATATTTAAACTCAACCCTGTTCAAAATATCTAATCCTATCACTCACTTTATACTTTGCCTGATTTTGTAATGTCTCTATTGATATCTGCTTTCCTACATATTTTCCCCAGTTCATCATTGTGACTGACTCTTCACCTGTGCTGACATTTACATTCACTCTCTAATCGAAACCCTATTGCTAAAGAAATTTTTTTCCAATTCCTATACTCACCCTTCTTCATAAAAGTACTGACTATCTTCCTAATGCTACAGACTATCGTTTTTGACTGAATGTTCTCTTCTACATTCAATCATCCAAGTAAATTTGGGGCGAGCTTCAGAGGAGGAGACCACCAACAGACTATCTCTTGCAACATCAAAGGGTTTTTTGGGTGTCCAGCATGCTGGGGCTCAGAGATCACTTGAATAGAGCAGATAGCCCTGAGAATAGCTTAAATAGAGCTTATATACTTTCCCTGGAGAGGGCAGGGAGGGAATTTTATTGATGGGTCAGGGTGAGAGGGTGGTTTGCATTCACCTGGGTGAGGGAGTACATTCTGCAGTTGGGCAGTTGGGGACAGAACATTCTGGGAACAAGATTTGCAAGCATTTCTCAAGATTTCAATAGTGTTTTGTTAAGCATACAGAAAAACAAGAAGTGACAAGTACCTATTTTATTAAACTTTAATTCCCCACTTCTTCTTCTGGCTACTTTTAATCATAAAAATGATCATTGGAGGGTGTCACATTCTATGTCTGCTAGTGGGGTATTACCATAAGTTTAACTCGTCCAATTTGAGCCTGGAGAAAAGAAATTACACGGTTGAGCAAACAGGATTTTATAGTTAGCAATAATATGAGGATTATTATTGGACCGGCCAGGGTTGATAAAAACGTAGTTAACCAGGAGGAGTGTGTGAACCAAGACTCAAGCCACCCTTTTTGGGCCTCTCTCTCTTGTTGATGCTCTTCAAGGTGTCTTTTAAATTTACTCATAGATTTTATTACAACTCCAGTATGGTCAGCATAAAAACAACATCCTTCCCTCAATGCAGCACAAAGGCCCCCTTCTCTAATGAAGAGGAGGTCCAACCCTCAACTGTTCTTTAAAACAACTTCAGAGAGAGAGGTTAAAGATTCATGCAAAGCTCTGATGGAGGTTTCTAATATCTTAGTTTTGCTCTATTGCTTCTTCTAATTGGGTCATTTGTTGTGTCCCATGGACAATGGCAGTGGTTCCTGTGCCCACCCGTGCAGCAACTCCTATTCCTAATAGGATGGCTAAAGTGAGGGATACAAGTTCCCAGTGGAACCGGTTGTATGCCCCCCCTATTTGATCTTCAAACGAACCTGCGTCATGATAGAGCTTTCTGGGAAACATCTGCAACATTTCAAAATAATCACATCTGTTGACCATTTCATGAAAACATAAACAATGTTTAAGTATATAGAATTATGCTGTTGTAGGGACAGACAAGGCAAGGCACCTAAGATAGCACTGAAGACAGGGAAACAGTCCTATATTGTTGCAACTGGATTCAGAGGGCATTGCTTCTGTTGTAATCAATTAGTCCCCTGAAACTCAAGTTTAGGTAGTTTCAGAATTGTGTACCCAACATATAAGGGATGGGGCTCAGAAGTTTACAGTCTGCAGAAGTTCAAAAAAGCAGTATATGTTTCTGATTTTTCCTCTGTTCTGGGCAAGTTAAATTTTCAAGGACACCTGGGAGGAGGAGAGCTTTTTATTCCCTTTCTTATTTTCCCCCTGCCAGCTGTTACAACGGAGCCCAGTTGGTAATTTCTTTATCTTAGAAATGTGGCCATTTCTGTGAAGCCCCAGCTGAAGGCCAGAGGACTTGTTCACATATTTTGTGAAAAACTAGTTAGGGGTTGTCTAGCTTAGAAGTACTGAGTTTTTTAGCCAGTGGCCAAGTATAACAGGGCAATACAAAAAGAGAAAGTTTATCTACATTGAACTCTTTATAGAAACTCTATGCTGAAAGTTCTAAAGTCAGCCATGGTGAAGACTTCTGGAGAAGGACATTTAAGACTTTTCTGTGGGCCTGGTACAGAGGGGGAATACGGGGAAGGTGGGGCTGAGAGAAGCTCCGAGGATCTGAGAATGAGGAAAAAGAGAGATGTAAAAGAATAATTGGAAAGGTGTTTGGGAATTTCCTAGCAAAAAACTTGAGCAGTAGAACAGGTAGAGAAGAGCAGAAAACGGGAGTGAGTATCCCAAAATCCTGTGAGGGACTTTAAATTTTAGTAACCTGTTTTCAGTGATGACAAAGCAACTTTAATGGCCATTTATATTACATCTTGGATAAGGGTCTGAGAGCTCTCCTCAGCTCGTTTGAGCTTTGGGTTAGCTGGAAAGAGGACCTGGTGGGACCCGGTGTGGGCACTGACAGGAAGAGAGAGGAGTGAGTGGGTGGAGGGGTACCTCAGTACCTGCTACCTCACAAGCGGGCAATTGTCTGAGAACTGGTGGAGGTTTGGGATTCTGATCTAGTAATTGGAGGGGAGAAATCACGTTGCTGAGGTGGGAGTGACAGCAGAGAGTCTGGAGCAGAAGGCTGAGGATAAAAATCTATTGGAGAAGCATAGTTCAGGATGTGAGTTAAGGAGGGAAAGGGCTTCCACATAGGGGAATCTCCTTTCACCCTTTTGAGCACTTGCAGAAGTTAAAAAGGTCACGCAAAATTTGAGGATCTAGAGACACCTCTGGGGGCCATCCTTTTTCTGTTGTCTACTTGGTAATATGGCCAATGCTGTGTACTGAATTTGATGAAGTATTGGGTTCCATCAGGCAGCCTCTGTATGCTCACATCTCCATGACATACTGAAGAAGTCGGTTTTTCCCCCACACAGCCGTTACTGTTTGTGGCTTTGATAGTTTCCCGGGCAAACAAGTAATCTAGGATAGCCAACCTGCATCTGGCTCGCGTGTCCCTACATCCATAATGTTTGTTTCCATTATCTATGGTACACAAGGGATTTAATGGTATTTTAGTGGGATTTTCTTCATCAGGGATATCCCAATAGAAAAAACCTATGGCCAGCTGACAAATGTCTGGGTGGAGAGATGGCCACCAGGTCCCTAAGGGGGATGTATGTTAGATCGATTATACACTTTTCCAGTAGGATTTGTGATCAGCCATCGCTGCTTAAAAGGCTGATGAGGGTTAGGACTACTTGTGGCCAAGGGGAGAGTATATAACCTTATCCACATGGCGAATACACAATTTGAAACTGTTACCAGTCTTTTCCAGTTTCCAGAAAGATTCTGGACAAGGAGCAGGCTTGAGATGAGAGGCATGGATCCAAGAAGTGATTCTGTATACCTTTACCACTGTAGGTGTTATAAGTAGCACCTGGTATGGTCCTTTACAGCTGGGTTCCAGGGATGACACCTGATGTCATCTTACATACATGAAGTCTCTTATTTGATATGGATGTGGAATCCCCTGGTACACAGTTTGTTACGCAGTGGGCAGCTATTTTCACAGGTATCACTGAGTTCTTTCAAGAGCTTTAAGTCTGTCAAGCAAGAGGGTGTGGAAAGGATCCTTAGGTCTTACAGTTGGGCTTAGGACCCTTACTGGACGAGGGCCACCATAGAGAACTTCTCAGGGGGTAAGGTTACTCAAAGAAACAGAAGGATTTTTTCTTGCATGAAACATTGCATAAGTCAGGAGCACAGTCCAATCTTTTATGCTGGTCTCTAAGCTTAATTTCGTTAAGGTCTCTTCAATGGTTCTATTCATTCTTTCTACTTGTCCTGAACTCTGGGGTCTATAAGCACAATATAACTTCCAATTTATCCCCAGGTTCCTGGCTAACCCCTGACTTACCTGG
This sequence comes from Callospermophilus lateralis, assembly GCF_048772815.1. Lineage (NCBI taxonomy): Eukaryota > Metazoa > Chordata > Mammalia > Rodentia > Sciuridae > Callospermophilus > Callospermophilus lateralis. Next base: position 5,370,116 of record NW_027514462.1, on the reverse strand, counting down.
GCCATGAACATCGGTCCATTATCAGATCCTATTACCAGCTTAGCTTCCTCCAATGGTAGAGAGGCTTAGTCAGCAGCAGGGGAATCACTTAGAGTGTGTTGTGTGTTAGGGGACGAGGGCAGGGGATAAGGAGAGGAGGAAGAGTCCAGTAGAGTCAAATCTTGTGACTCAGGGAAAACAGAGGGTGGAGGAGGAGGAAGAGGTGAGGGTTTGAGAGATCATGTGGGAAGGAGTATGAGCAGAGGCATGGGCAATGAAAGGCTTCACCCATGGAGGAGGAGATTTGCAGAGGTCCTGAAAAGTTAAGATATATGGCTGTTGATCAGGATGGCTATGTGGCCCTGGCTGAAAGACAATATCTCTGACTTTATAAATTAGTGGGAAGTAGAAAGATCTTTCTTGGGGCCATACGACTCCAAAGATGGGCCATTCTGAGGCACAGAGAGTCTGCCAGGTCCAGCGTTTTACTAAAAAAAGAAAGATTCTGAGCCCTTAAGCGGACTTTGGTTCAGTGATCAAGGGTCAGGGACAGAGGCATTGAAGTGCTCTGTCCCATAATGAAAGGTACACAAACAGTAAAAGCAAAGACACATGACACAGATAAGACAAGACCATAAAGACAGGCAATGGACATCCAACACTGAGACCAGGAATGCGTAGCCGGCAAAACCCGATAGGATGGCAATACCGAATCTAAAAGAAAATATCACTGAGTCGATGAAGCAATTGTTCCTTGATTCTCCGAGTCCTCTTTGGGGTCCCCCAGGGAGGTGCCCTATGTCTCTGTGACACGTCTCTCAGCCACCGTTGGAGAGACCCCAGGCTCTTCATCGCCAGCAATTTTGCCAAGCCCTAACATGACACCTGAAACCAGAAAGAGGCGCCTTACTTGCTCCGAGAGGAGCCCGTTGGGGTCTCTCATCCGCCACTCCCGGAACTCGGTGGAACCTCAATATGTAAAGGTCAGGTGAGTGTTGGAGGAAGAGACTACCAAGAGACTGTCTCATGCAACAGCAAAGGGTTATTTTGCGTCCAGCTTGCTGGGGCTCACAGCTAACTTAAATAGATCAGAGAGCTCTGAGAACAGCTTATGCAGAGCTTACATACATTCCTTGGAGATGGAAGGGAGGGAAGTTTACTGATGTGTAAGGGTGAGTGGGTGGTTCGTGTGACACCGAGTGAGGCAGTACATTCTGCAGTTTGGCAGTTGGGAACAGTACATTCTAGAACAAGATTAGCAAACATTTCTCAAGATTTCAACAGTGTTTTTTTAAGCATACAGAAAAACAGGAAATAGCAAGTACCTATTTTATTAACCTTTCACTACCGACTATCCTTTTTTGACTGGATGTTCCTTCTACATTAATTCACGCAAAGTACAAGGTCCTATGCCATTGTATATCGATTTATCTGAGACATCTCTGCAGAACGTAATTCAATGCTGCGTATCCCAATCAAGGGCCCAATGCCATTCTGGCCTTCAAATCATACTTAGATTTCTTTTTTCATACATATATTACACCTATATATTCTTATACACATAGCAGGTTCCCAATACCATTATTCATCCAGCACAATGATTTCTAACCCAAATCAAACATGTTTTTAACCATAATCATACACTATTCCCTCAATCTAACTTTATAGAACAGCAGGGAAAGAGTTGATTTTACAATACAGAAATGTAGGGAAACTTCCACCTGCTGATAACCTCAAAGGCCCATGCAGAAATGATCCCTGGAGAAGATGTAGGCAGCTATGAAGGACCTGAGAGACCAAAAGTCATCTTCCATGGCAAACAACCCAGTCAGGATAAAAGGTTGTGTCTGAATCAGATTCTCTTCTTAATGTAGAGAACATGGACCAAAACAGGCCTGTGTGGAGATCTATTCCTGGGTGCCTATGGTTGATATACCATTCTAACTTGTGAAAGTTTCACAGGAAGTAGGGGCAGCCTCAATCTCATGGGACCCTTGGAAGTAACAGTTAAGACAAAGTGGTTGCCAAGACAGGGACCTCATTCAGTTCAGGAAGGAAGTGACCTCACCTCACTTCCATGGTGATGGAACTCTCTGAACTTTGGATCCAGGAAGCCAGGCACCCATAGCCAGTCCAAGTCCCAGTCCCTATGGTCTCACTTGTTTGGATTTACTAAATGCAGTCAGTCTTTCTTGGTACCTTCAGACGTGAGAAGGCCAAATGCCAGGAAAGCTCGGAAGCGGGGCTTTTCTTGAGAAAGTCGTTAGTGGCTCACCGTTGGCTCCTGAGAAGTTCACAGAGTTTGCCAAGGAGACCAGATCTGAGACAGGACAGGCCATTTCGGGGGAACGTATTATGGCCTACAAGTCAGAGGACACTCCGGATAGTCAAAGACCTACTTAGGGGAAGGAGGTGCCTTTGTGGGTGTGGTTGTGGGTTTGTGGTTTTGTCTCATTTTCTGAGAATAGGTAGGACAGTCGGTTTGTTTCATTTGAAGTGGACTGTTTCTAGTAAGTCTTTTCACAGGGCGAGTGTTTCTATGTCTGTGTATTCCATTGTTTCCGTGGTTGTAGACATTAGAAAAGAGAATTCATCAATGGATGTGTCGTGTCTAGTAGAAAGCTTCTCAGCATTCATATTGCCCCGTTTATGAATGGACTGTAGCTTGCCTTATCGATGAGCAACACCTGCTACCTTCCTAAGTTTCTATTTTTGTCCTGAATTCCGGCCAATTTCAAGAATAGGCCCATGGTTTTGTGTCCAAGATATGTACCACCTCCAAGCTCTGTGACATAGCCATGTACTGGATAGCTGTAGGTGATGGCGAGCATCTCAGAAAACTCAGATATCAGTGTGACGAGGACAGTCTCAGAGGAGAAACCCTGCTTTGGGCCTTTTGCTTACCTATTGTTCTGTTGCCCTGAATGTCAGGAAGTTCTTTGCATCTGGCCACCCCTTTGTGAAGCCTGAAGAAAACAGTTTTCAAATGGAAATGATTGGGCATACCTGTGGCTCTTTTCTTAAGTGCTTTGAAAAGGGATGTGACTGAATCAGCCCCCTGGCCCTGTGTGTGGCTGAGGCTTAGATTCTCAGCACCTGTGGATCTAAAGAAAGTTCCCATGTTTGCATCCAAAGGAAAAATGGCAGAAAGAGCAGCCATTGGGATGAAGTCTCTCGACTTCCTCTGTAAGGTTCCTGAACTCCATCAAGTGAAAATAGGGATCCTTTGGGTCAAATGAGTTCTTCAAAACCTGCAGAGGCTAGCCCATAGGTGCTTGGTTATTTCATGACTAAAATTCACATAAAGAATCTAAACCAAACAGTCAGTAGGCCTCAAATTGGAGAATTGGAGCGGTATTAATGGCAGGCCTATTTGATCACTCCTGGTTCACAGGATGGGTGTCCAGGCCACCTTTACTATAGGCAAATGAGAGTCAAAGGAGCTTATTTTGAACACTGTCTTGGTCTGCTCCCCTCATGGAAACCTCCAGCAAAATTATGATGAGTGTCAATATGAAAGAAGATGAGGGCCATATGGGAGTGTTCTTGTTTTAATTGTGGTAATTTGTGTGGTAGTTGGAAAAGATGACTCGGATCACCTGGGCTTGAACTCTGGTGTGATTCCCCTTAAAGAATGAGTTCTGGATCTGACCTCAGAGAAGTATTGTCGTGAGTTCTCTTGGGATTTTACTAGGCCACACGTGAGAATCGCCTTTGGAAATTGAGATCTAGGCCCAGGATGGCTTTCCACAGAGCTCGGGGATTGTGAGCCAGGATATCACATGATTTAATTCTTAAAGACTTGGCAGCCCTAGTTGAGAGTCCAAACACATATGGACCTCACATTGTACACCTCAATGTGTCTGGATTCATGTGACCTTTTGGCCAGTCTTTTGGAAGGCTTTTCTGTGAGTGTTCTCCAGAGCTTTCATTGAAATGAGCTTCCTCACCATTTAATGGTTCCTGAATTAATTGAAACCCACAGTGCCTCTAACTTCATTTTTGAAAAATGACTAGATTCATACCATAAAATTTTTGAAATTCCCATGACCAGGTGGCACTGGATAAACTTTGGATTTCCTGTTGCTGTTCATGAGTGTACCAAAGAGTGCCTTGATTGACTGGTTTTCGTGAAAATGGTGTAGAACAGAGATGCCAGTAATTTGGAGCCTAATGAGTAGTGGGCCTAGAGAAGTGGACTGTAGGTGTGTAAATAAATATTTTTGGTAGGACCACCTGGATCTTCCATTGGCTTCAAAAGACTTGCGACTGACATGGTGCAGGCAGGAGACCTTTATATGTAAAGGCATCTTGTCATATGGAGAGGTTTCAGGGCAATGTTCAGAATCAGGTTGCTATAGTCAAGGTGAAAGCTATGTAGGATAGAAGCCTGGTTCGTACATTCTCTTTGCGTCCCTGACCAACCACACATGACAGAACTCCCTCCAGCATTTTGTCCCAGTTGAACTCCTTGTATTTCGTGAAGCAAATACCAAACTCCCAGTGCAGCAGTAAGAAACACCCTGGAAAGTGGAGGATCACCAAATGGCTTCACAGTCCACACGGAAAGACACTTAGCTCCCAGTGGCCACAGTTTACCTACAAAGAGAGAATTCAGAACTGCTCCCTCATGTTCATTAGAAAATAAGGACCATGTGCTCCAGGTCATAGAGATGCAGACCCAGATTTCATGGTGTCACTACAAACGAAGCAAAATCTTCTAACAATTACATATATTTCTTGTTCCCAACCTCAGAGGAAGTTTCTCAAGAAGTCTCAAGGCCAGCACAGCTCCATGTTTATGGATTGTTTACCCTTTCCCTTACTTTTGGAAACTGTTCTACCACCTCCAGTGTTGTGAACTCCTGAGCATTTTCCATTCCACATATATATTCAGATTTTCTAACTCCTCTCCTCTAATTGTGTCTTACTTTTAGCGATGGTTATGTCAAGGCATTGTTCTGGATGAGAGAGGGAAGATTTTTGTGTATCACATTTTTGCATACACATTAGATTCATTTTCCTTTTTTCCATTTGAAATACTGAATCCCTGACACTAACCCATACCCTACTAGACTCTGACTACTAATCCTAATATCATGGAGAGAAAGAAACCTAACCGAATAGAAATACAGGCCTTTCATAGGAAGCATGGTGTATACTTCTATTTGCCTTCTGCATTATCAAGAGTATGTTTTTTAAATCTAGTCAACTTTTCATTGTAATATTTCTCCATGATTTTTTAAAATTATCACATATATAAATTCCTGTCTCCCTTTCTCTGTATCCTATTCAGCACATGTATTTTTGTATACATATATATATATAATATCCTACCTGGTATCACACGGACAATCTTGTGAGCTCCCTGATTTTGGAATATAAAATTGTGAGAACAGATGACTCTCCCTAAATAATGATGGGACTGAAAATTCAACTTATGGGTGAGCTTCCTAGTGAAAAACACTATACATAAATCCATGTTCAGTAAAATGAATATTTTTGGATATGTGGATGAATTATATTTCATGATGAATTTCGATTGGCATATATATTGCTAAATATTAATGTGTGTGTGTGTGTGTGTGTATGTATTTTTTTTAAATCTGGAAAAAAAATATATATGTGTATATATATACATATATATATTATATATGTATATATATGTATATATATTATATATATATTATATATATATATGTATATATATTCTCCAGATTTTAAAAAAAATATGAAAAATATGTGTCTTATTATACACTCCCTAAATTCATTTATATTCATGTATGTGGGTTCAAAATCCACTTTTTACAAGATTATTTTCAGCAATATTTATACACCTGTAATACATATTGGTTTCCTACTACTGAATACTAAGTTCAGTAGGTGGTGCATACAAATCCTAATATTACTACAGTACCTGACCCAGTTTAACATCAATGCAAGTAGATTGCTATGGGACATGATGTGTATTTTGAAGTTCATTTTTACTCAACACTGGTACATTACTATTTTTTCAGTATATGGACATCATAGGATATATTTTTTCACCCACAACTTCACAAAATTATAGGCATTTGGTTCACTCTCATTTACTTACTACTTCAGAACACATGTATTCCTCCATGTTTCTTTACTGGTCTTTTCACTAGACTTCTTTCTAAACACATTATTTTTGATTCCATAATCATTTTTGAAGCAATACTCACTCTTCACGATATACCGTAACCCTAATATTACCATTACATATATAACTGGTTGGAATGATTGTATATATATCAATATAAGATTTCCAATACATTTTCAGATGCAAACTCAATCCATTATTTAAAGTTGGAACCAGTTATATACTTTATTCACAATCTGGTCTATTCATGCAACATCTCAATAATGATCAACACAAGGTACACCTATTTGTATCACCAGTACTAATTTATAAGTTTCCAGAATATTACTCCCCATAATGGTGGAAGAAATACTCATGTCACCTTATCAACATATAAATTTTATCACGGTAGTATTCTGGACACAAAATGCAAAGGTCACACATATGATTGTACCAAAGCCTAAATGGAAAGTGACCATGGATTACTAAAAACATCCATGTCCAGGGTGCCTAATGCTCTCAAATGTCAATCCTATTGATTACTACATATTTGTTTTTTCCTAAGATTATATATTCAACCTCAAACCTGTTGAAAATGTCTAATCCTATCACGCACTTTATACTTTGCCTGATTTCCTAATCTTTCTATTGATATCTGCTTTCCTACATATTTTTCCCTGTTCATCATTGTGACTTTCTCTTCAGATGTGCTGACATTTACATTCACTCTCTAACTGAAACCCTATTGCTAAAGAACTTTTGGTCCAACTCCTAGTCTCACTCTTCTTCCTAAACATACTGACTATCTTCCTAATCCTACAGACTATCCCTTTTTGACTGGATGTTCTCTTCTACATTCAATCATCCGAGGTACACGGTCCTATGCCATTGTATATCGATTTATCTGAGACCTCGGTGCAGAACATAATTCAAGCTCAGTATACCAATCAAGGTTCTGTTGCCCTGAATGTCAGGAAGGTCTTTGCCTCAGGCCACCCCTTTGTGAAGCCTGAAGAAAAAAATTTCAAATGGAAATAAATGGGCATCACCTGTGGCTCTTTGCTTAATTGCTTTGGAAAGGGATTTGTCTGAATCTGCCTCTTGGCCCTGTGTGAGGCTGTGGCTTCGATTCTCTGCACCTGATGGATCTAAAGAAAGATCCCATGTGTGCATTCAAAACCAAAATGGCAAAAAGAGCAGTCATTGTGGATGAGGATTCTTGCCTTTCTCTGTTAGGTTCCTGACCCCCTTCAAGTGAGATTAGGGATCCTCTTTGTCAAATGAATTCTTGAATGCTCTCCAGATGTGCTTGGATTTTCTCATGACTCCAAATCACATAAAAAATCTATACCTGACATTCAGTAAGCCTCAAATTATAGAAACAAAGTGGAATTAATGGCAGGCCTTTTTGATCACTCCTGGTTCACAGGAAGGGTGTCCAGGCCACCCTGACTTTAGGGAAATTAGAGGCAAGGGAGCTTATTCTGAAAACTGTCTTTAGTTGCAACCCTCATGGAAACTTCCATCCAGAACTTTTGATGAGGGTCTTTATGGACGAAGATGAGGGCCATGTGGTAGTTTTTTTGTTTTAATTGTGGTCATTTGTGTGGGGGTTGGAAGACATGACTTGGTCCACCTGGGCTTGAACTCTGGTGTGATTCCCCTTAGAGCCTGAGTTCTGGAACGTACCTCATAGAAGTATTGATATGAATTGTGTTGGTTTTTAGGAGGCCACGCATGATTGTCACCCTTTCAAACTGAGATCTAGGCCCAAGGTGGCTTTCCACAGAGCAATGGGAATCTCAGCCAGGAAATCACATGATTTTATTCTGAAAGACTTCGCAGCCATTGTTGGCCCTCGGAAGCAAGAAGGAGTGGCCATACTCATATCGAATAAAATCAACTTAAAACCTAAGTTAATCAAAAGTGATAAAGAAGGACACTATATACTGTTAAGAGGCAACATTCACCAACAAGACATAACAATTATCAATTTGTATGCACCAAACAATGGTGGTGCCAAGTCATAAAACAAACTCTCCTCAAGTTCAAGAGTCATATAGGCTATAGCACAATAATTACGGGTGACTTCAGCACACAACCCTCGCCATTGGACAGATCCTCTAGAGAAAATCTGAATTAAGAAACTATAGAACTCAATAGCACAATCAATAACCTAGACTTAACCAACATATATAGAATATATTAAACATCATAAAGTGGATACATGTTCTTCTCAGCAGCACATTGGTCCTACTCAAATATAGACCATATATTATGCCATATGGAAACTCTTAGTAAATATAAAAGTATGGAGATAATACCATGCACCATATCTGATCATAATGGAATGAAACTTGAAATTAATGATTGAAGAAGGAAGAAAAAATTCTACATCACATGGAAAATGAACAATATGTTACTGAATAATCAATGGGTTACAGAAGACACAAAGGAGGAGATAAAAAAATCTCTTAGATACAAATGAAAATACAGACACAACATACCGGATTCTGTGGGAAACAATGAAAGCAGTTTTAAGAGGGAAATTCATTTCTTGGAATTCTTTCCTCAAAAAAAGAAAAAAACAACAAATAAATGATCTCACACTACATCTCAAAAACCTAGAAAAAAAAGAGCAAAACAACAAATGTAGTAGAAGACAAGAAATAATTAAAATTAGAGGAGAAATCAACAAAATTGAAACACAAAAATTGAACAAATAAAAGTTGGTTCTTTGAAAATAAATTAAATGGACAGGCCCTTAGCCATGCTAATGAAGAGAAGCAGAGAGAGAACTCAAATTACTAACATATGGGATAAAAAAGGCAATATCACAACAGACACTACAGAAATACAGAAGATAATTCGAAAGTATTTTGAAACCCTATATTCCAATAAAACAGAAGATAATGAAGATATCGATAAATTTCTTATGTCATATGATCTGCCCAGATTGAGTCCGGAAGACACACAAAATTTAAATAGACCAATAACAAAGGAAGAAATAGAAGAAACCTTCAAAAGACTACCTACCAAAAAAAACCCTGGACCAGATGGTTATACAGCAGAGTTCTACAAAACGTTCAAAGATGAATTAATACCAATACTTTTCAAGCTATTTCAAAAAATAGAAAAAGAAGGAGTTCTTCCAAATTCATTCTATGAGGCCAACATCACCCTGATCCCAAAACCAGACAAAGACACTTCAAAGAAAGAAAACTACAGACCAATATCTCTAATAAACTTGGATGCAAAAATTCTCAATAAAATCCTGGCAAATCAAATACAAAAGCACATAAAAAAATTGTGCATCATGATCAAGAGGGATTCATCCCAGGGATGCAAGGCTGGTTCAATATACGGAAATCAATAAATACTATTCACCACATCAATAGACTTAAAGAGAAGAACCATATGATCATCTCGATAGATGCAGAAAAAGCATTCTACAAAGTACAGCATCCCTTTATGTTTAAAACTCTATAAAAACTAGGAATAACAGGAACTTACCTCAACATTGTAAAAGCTATATATGCTAAACCTCAGGCTAGCATCATTGTAAATGGAGAAAAACTGAAGGCATTCCCTTTAAAATCTGGAACAAGACAGGGATGCCATCTATCACCACTTCTATTCGATTTAGTTCTTGAAATACTAGCCAGAGCAATTAGACAGACAAAAGAAATTAAAGACTTAAAAATAGGAAAAGAAGAACTTAAATTATCGCTATTTTTGGATGACATGATAATATATTTAACAGACCCAAAAGGGTCTGCTAGAGTTAGTAAATGAATTCAGCAAAGTGGCAGGATATAAAATCAACACGCATAAATCTAAGGCATTCCTGTATATCAGCAACAAAACTTCTGAAATTTAAATGAGGAAAACCACTCCTTTTACAGTATACTCAAAGAAAATAAAAAACTTGGGAATCAACCTAACCAAAGAGGTGAAAGATTTATGCAATGAAATCTACAGAACCCTAAAGAGAGAGATAGAAGAAGATGTTAGAGGATGGAAAAGTATGCCCTGTACATGGATAGGCAGAAATAACATCATCAAAATGGCGATATTACCCAAAGTTCTCTACAGGTTTAATGCGATGCCAATCAAAAACCCAATGGCATTTCTTGTAGAAATAAATAAAGTAATCATGAATTTCATATGGAAAAACAAAAGACCCAGAATAGCGAAAGCAATTCTAAGCAGGAAGTGTGAATCCAGAGTTCAAACTGTACTACAAAGCAATAGTAACAAAAACAGTGTGGTACTGGTATCAAAACAGGCAGATGGACCAATGGTACAGAATAGAGGACACAGAGACAAATCCACAAAATTACAACTTTCTTATATTTGAAAAAGGGCCTAAAAGCATGCAATGGAAGAAGGATAGCATATTCAACAAATGGTGCAGGGACAACTGGAAATTCATATGCAACAAAATGAAACTGAATCCCTTTCTCTCACAATGCACAAAAGTTAACTCAAAATGGATCAAGGAGCCAGATATAAAATCAGAGACACTGCGTCTGATAGAAGAAAAAGTTGGCTACAATGTACATACTGTGGGGTTGGGCTCCAAATTCCTTAATAGGAAACCCATAGCCCAAGAGTTAATAAAAAGAATAAACAAATGGGACTTACTTAATCTAAAGAGATCTTTCTCAGCAAGAGAAAAAATAAGAGAGGTAAATAGAGAGCCTACATCCTGGGAACAAATTTTTACCCCTTACACTTCAGATAGAGCCCTAATATCTAGAATAAAAAGAACTCAAAAAAATTAAACAATGAGATAACAAATAACCCAATCAACAAATGGGCCAAGGATCTTAACAGACACTTCACAGAGGAGGACATACAATCAATCAACAAGTACATGAAAAAATGCTCACCATCTCTAGCAGTCAGAGAAATGCAATCAAAACCACCCTAAGATACCATCTCACTCCAGTAAGATTGGCAGCCATTATGACGTCGAACAACAATAAGTGTTGGTGAGGATGTGGGGTAAAGGGTACACTTGTACACTGCTTGTGGGACTGCAAATTGGTGAGTACAATATGGAAAGCAGTATGGAGATTCATGGGAAAGCTGGGAATGGAACCACCATTTGACCGAGATATCGCCCTTCTCAGACTCTTCCCTGAGGATGTTAATAGAGAGCAGTATAAGGATACTTCCACATCGATGATCATAGCGGCACAATTCACAATAGCTAGACTTTGGAACCAACCTAGATGCCCTTCAATAGACGAATGGATAATAAAAATGTGGCATCTATACACAATTGAGTATTACACAGCACTGAAAAATGACAAAATCATAGAATTTGCAGGGAAATGAATGGCATTAGAATAGATTATGCTAAGCGAATCTATCCAATCCTTAAAAAACAAATGCCAAATGTTTCCTTTTATATAGAGAGAGCAAATAAGAAGAGAACAGGGAGGAAGAACATGAGAAAAATATTAAAACTAAACAGAGATGAGTGGGGGGAGAGAAAGGGAGAGAGAAGGAAAAGCATATGGAAATGGTAGGAGACTACTCAATGTTACACAAAATTACATATAAGAGGTTGTGAGGCTAAAGAGGGGAAAACAAGGGAGAGAATTAAACAACAGCAGATGAGGTAGAGAGGGAAGATGGGAGGGGAGGGGGAATAGTAGGGGATAGGAAAGGTAGCAGAATACAACAATAACTAGTATGCTATTATGTAAAAACGTGAGTGTGTAACTGATGTGATTCTGCGATTTGTATTTGGGGTAAAAATGGGAGTTCATAACCCAATTGAGTCAAATGTATGAAAGATGATATATCATGAGTTTTATAATGTTTTGAACAACCAAAAATAAAAAGAATTGAATTTCCAATATTTGAGTCATTTAACAACTTTATTTTTTAATAAAATTGTCTTTTATTTGTTATCTTACTTGCTGGTATCTGCCTTTCAGTTTTAAAAAACTATGAGCTGTAGCCATTCATCCATGTAGTATGTAAAAGAAAATTTTGAGTGTCTCCATGTTACCAGATTGGCAAGGCATCAAGGTTTCCTTCACAAACAAGGTGAAGTCTTTGCCATTAGAAATTTAACATTCTGCAAAACAATTTTTTTAACTTTCCAATTAAATTTCCAAAAAAATTTAGAAAAAGAAGAATATAATCCCCACAGTAAGAAGGCCTCAAAGTGGAGAAGTGGAGCATTTACGGCAGGCCTATTTGATCACTCCTGGTTCACAAGAAGCATGTCCAATCCACCCTGACGTTAGGCAAATGAGGGGCAAGGGAGCTTATTTTGGGCACTGGTTTGGCTGTGCCCCTCATGGAAAACTCCATCCACAGGTTATGATGTGTGTCTATATGGAAGAAGATGAGAACCATGTGGGAGTGTTTTGGTTTTAATTGTGGTCATTTGTGTGGTAGTTGGAAGAGATGACTGGGTCCACCTGGGCTTGAACTCTGATGTGATTCCCCTTAGAGAATGAGATTTGGAACTAACTTCAGAGAAGTATTGCCATGAATGTTGTTGGGATTTCAGGAGGCCACACATGAGAGTCGCCCTTGGAAACTGAGGTCTAGGCCCAGGGAGGCTTTCCAGAGAGCACTGGGAATCTCAGCTAGGATATCACAGGTTTTATTCTGAAAGACTTGGCAGCCATCGTTGAGAGTCAAAACACACATGACCTCACATTGTAGACCTCAATGGGCCTGGCTTCATGTGACAATTTGGCCACTCTTTGGGAAGCCTTGCCTGTGAGAGATCTCCAGATCCTTCATTAAAATGAGCTTCCTCAACATTTAATGGATCCTGAATGAATTGAAACCCACAGTACCAACAATTTCATCTGTGAAAAATAGTTAGATAAATACCATAAAATTTTAGAAATTCTCATGACCAGGTGGCACTGGAGAACCATTGGATGTCCTGTTGCTGATCATGAGTATACCAGACAGTGCCTTGATTGACTAGGTATCATGAAAATCGTGTAGAACAGAGATGCCAGTAAGTTGGAGCCTGCTGAGTAGTGGGCCTAGAGCAGTGGTGTGCAGGTGTGTGATAAAACATCTCTGGTGGGGCCATGTGGATCTGCCATTGACTTTCAAATGCCTTGAGACAGACACGGTGCAGCCAGCAGACCCTTCTATATAAAGGCATCTTGTTATATGGAGATTTTTCACGGCAATGTTTAGAATCAGGTTGCTATGGTCAAGGGGCAAGCTATGTGGGATAGAAGCCTAGTTGGTGCATTCTCATGCAGACACTGACCCACCACACGTGACAGAACTCCCTCCAGCACTGTGTCCCACTTGAACTCCTTGTATTTCGTGAAGCAAATACCAAACCCCCAGTGCAGCAGCAAGAAACAAAACGAAAAGTCGAGGATGACCAAATGGCTTCACAGTCCACATGGGGAGACACTTAGCCCCACTGGCCACAATTTAGCTACAAAGAGAGAATTTAGCACTGCTGCCTCATGGTCATTGGAAAATAAGAAACCATGTCCTCCTGGTCACATAGATGCAGACCTAGCTTTGATGGTCTCACTACATCGGAAGTTAAAGCTCCTGAAAACAACATATATTTCAAGTGCCCAAGCTCAGAGGCAATTTCTCAAGAAGTGATTAGGCCAGCAGATCTCCATGTTTGTGGAGTGTTTACCATGTCACTTACTTTTGGAAACTGCTCTATCAACTCCAAGGTTGTGAATTCCCGAGCATTTTCCATTCTAAATATATATTCACAGATTTTCTAACTCTTCTCCTCTAATTCTGACTTACTTGTGGCGAAGGGAATGTCAAGTCATTGTTCTGGATGAGAGAGAGAAGATTTTGTTTAGCACATATTTGCATAAACATTGGATTCATTTTACAATTTTCTGTTTGAAATACTGAATCCCTGACACTAACCCATACCCTACTAAACTCTGACTACTAATCCTAATATAATGGAGAAAAATAACCCAAACAGAATAGAAATACAAGCATTTCAGAGGAAGCATGGTGTATAGTTGGACTTACCTTTTGCATGATATAAGGTAGGAGTTATAAATCTAGTCAATTATTTGTTGAAATAATTCTCCATGTGTTTTTAAAGTTAAGAAATATGTGAATTCTGTCTCCCTTTCTCTGTAGCCTATTAAGCAAATGTATTTTTATATGCACAAATAGAATCCTACCTGGTTTCACATGTACATTCTTGTGAGGTGGCTGAATTGGCAGATACAAATTGTGAGAAGAGATCACTCCTCCTAAACGCTGTTTTAACAGAAAATTCAACCCATGAGTGAGCTTCCTAGATGAACAACACTATACATATATTACTGTTCAGTAAAATGAATATTTTGGGATATGCGGATGAGTTATTTTTCATGATGAATTTCAGTTGGCATATATATTGCTACATTATAATGTGTGTGTTTGTGTGTCTATATATATATATATATATATATATATTCTCCAGATTTACCAAAATATGAAATATATGTGTCTTCTTATACACCGCCTGAATTCATTCATATTCATATATGTGGATTTATAATCAACTTTTAACAAGTTTATTCTCAGAAATATACATCCACTGAAATACATATTTGTTTCCTAGTACTGAAAACTAACTTCAGGGAAGGGTGCTTACAAATCGTAATATTTCTACAGTAACTGACCAAGTTTAACATCAATGCAAGTAGATTCCTATTGGATGTGATGTGTTTATTAAAGTTCATTTTTATTCAAACCTTGTACGTTATTATTTCTTCAGTTTATAGACATCATAAAATATATCCTTTCATTCACAAATTCACAAATTTATAAACATTTGGTTCACTTTCAATCACTTCCTCCTTCAGAACACTTATATTTCTCCATGTTTCTTGACTCGTCTTTTCACTAGACTTCTTTCTAAACACATTATTTTCGATTCCATAATCATTTTTGAAGCAAACTCATTCACTATTCATGATAAACGGTAACCCTAAGATAACCATTAGATATGTAAGTGGTTGGAATGAATGTATGTATATCAATAAATGATTTCTTCTATTTTTTCAGATATCAATACAATCCATTATTTAAATTTGGAACCAGTCATATAATTTATTCACATTATGGTCTATTAATGCATCATCTCTATATTCATGAACACAGGGTAAGCCTATTAGTATCCCCAGTACTAATTTATATCTTTTCAAAATATTTCCCCCAGAAATGGTGGAAGAAATACTCATGTCACCTGATCTTCATATACATATTATCACAGTAATATTTTGGACACAAAATGCGAAGGTCACCCTTATGATTGTACCAAAGCCTCAATGGAATGTGAACATGGATTACTAAATATATCCATGTCCAGGTTGCCTAATGCTCTCAAATGTCAATCTTATTGGTGACTACAAATTTGTTTCTTCTTAAGATTATGTATTCAACCTCAACCCTGTTGAAAATCTCTAATCCTATCATGTTATACTTTGCCAGATTTCCTAATGTCTCTATTGATGTCTGCTTTCCTACATATTTTCCCCAGTTCATCATTGTGCCTGACTCTTCACATATGGTGTCATTTATATTCACTCTCTAACCAAAACCGTATTGCTAAAGAACATTTGGTCCAAATCCTAGACTCACTCTTCCTCCTAAACCTACTGACTATCTTCCTAATCCTACACACAATCCCTTTTTGACTGGATGTTCTCTTCTACATTTAATCATCTGAGGTACAGGGTCTTATGCCATTGTATATCAATTTAACTGAGACCTCGGTGCAAAACATAACTCAAGCTAAGGATCCCAATCAAGGGTCCAAATCCTTCTGGGCTTCAAATATTACCTAGATTTCTGTTTTCATACTTATGTTTTCCCTCTATATTCTTATAAATATCGCTGGTTCTCAATACAATTATTCATCCAGCAGAATGATTTCCAACCCAAATCGAACATGCTATTAACCCTGACCATACAATATTCCCTCAATCTCACTTTACAGAAGAGCAGGGACAAAGTTGGTATTACAATACAGGAAGTTAGGAGATCTTCCACCTGCTGAGTACCTCAAAATCCATGCAGAAATTATCCCTGGAGAAGATGCAGGCAGCTATGAAGGACCTGAGAGAACAAAAGTAATATTCCATGGCAAACAACATGGTCAGGATGAAAGGATGTGTCTGAGTCAGCCTCTCTATTCTTAATGTAGGGAAGATGGACCAAACTAGGCCTGTGTGGAGAGCTGTTCCCAGGTGACTATGGTTTCTATACCATTCTAACATGTGAAAGTATCACAGGAAGTAGGGCAGCCTCCATGTCAGGAGACAACAGGAAGAAACTGTTAGGACAAAGTGGTGGCCAAGACAGTGACCTCATTCATTTTCTGAAGGTAGTGACCTCACCTCACTTCCTTGGTGATGGAGGTCTCTGAATTTTGTGATCCAGGAAGCCAGGCACCCTGAGCCAGTCCCAGTCGCAGTCACAGTGGGCTCATTTCTTTGGATTTACCAAGGACAGAGTCAGTCTTTCTTGGTACCTACTGATGTAAGGGTTGCCAAATACCAAGAAAGCTCTGAAGAGGGGTCTTTCCTGAGAGCATAGGAATTGGCTCACCACTGCC
Organism: Callospermophilus lateralis; assembly: GCF_048772815.1. Taxonomy (NCBI): domain Eukaryota; kingdom Metazoa; phylum Chordata; class Mammalia; order Rodentia; family Sciuridae; genus Callospermophilus; species Callospermophilus lateralis. Next base: position 5,353,434 of record NW_027514462.1, on the reverse strand, counting down.
TCCTTACAAATTCACAGATTTGACGAAGGAGACCAGATCTGAGACAGAAAGGCCATTTCTGGGTTACATCGTATGTCCTACCAGTCAGAGGACACTCCAGATAGTCACAGACCTACTTGGAAGAAGGAGGTGCATTTGTGGGTGTTGGTTTGTGTTTGTGGTTTTTTCTCATGATCTGAGAATAGGTAAAAAAGGAGGTTTGTTTGGTATGGAGTGGACTGTTTCTAGTAAGTCATTTGACAAGGAGACTGTTTCTGTGTCTGTGTATCCCACTGTGTTTTTCTTTGTAGATATTAGAAAAGAAAATAGCTCATTGGGTGTGTCCTGTCTAGTAGAAAACTTCCCAGTATGCATCCTTCCCAATTAATGAATGGAATGAGGCTTGCCTTATCCATGGGCAACACCTGCTATCTACCTATGTTCTCATTTTTTTCCTGAATTCTGGCCACTCTAAAGATTAGTATCATGTATTTTTGTACAAGATACGTACCACCTCCAAGCTCTGTGACATAGCCATGTACTGGATAGCTGAAGGGAATGGCGAGCATCTCAGAAAACTCACATATCAGAGTAACCAGGAAAGTCTCCTAGGAGAAACCCTGCTTGGGGGCTTTTGATTACCTATTGTTCTGTTGCTCTGAATGTCAGAAAGGTCTTTGCCTCAGGCCAAACCTTAGTGAAGCCTGAAGAAAAGAGTTTTCAAATGGAAATGAATGGGAATCACCTGTGGCTTTTTACTTCATTGCTTTGGAAAGGGATTTGTCTGAATCAGCCTCTTGGCCCTGTGTGAGCCTGTGGTTTAGATTTTCAGCACCTGATGTATCTAGAGAAAGATCCCATGTGGGCATCCAAAACCAAAATGGAAAAATAGATCAGTCATTGTACATGAAGCCTCTCGCCTTCCTCTGTAATATTAATGACCTCCATCAAGTGAGAATAGGGATCATTTGTGTCAAATGAGTTCTTCAAAGCCCTGCAGAGGCTGGACAATAGGTGCTTGCGTTTTCTCATGACTCCAATTCACACAAAGAATCTATACCCCATAGTCAGTAGGCCTCAAATTTGAGAAGTGGAGCAGTATTAACAGCAGTCCTATATGATCACTTCTGTTTCACAGGAATGTTGTCCAGGACACCCTGACTTTAGGCAAATGAGGGGCAAGTGAGATTATTTTTGACACTGTCTTGGGCTGTGCCCCTCATGGAAACCTCCAGCTAGAGGTTATGATTAGTGTCTATATAAAAGAAGAAGAGGGCCCTGTGGGAGTGTTTTGGTTTTAATTGTCGTCATTTGTGTGGCAATTGGAAGAGATGCCTGGATCCACCTGGGCTTGAACTCTGTTGTGATTCCCCTTAGAGACTGAGTTGTGGAACTGAGCTCAGAGAAGTATTGCCATGAATTGTGTTGAGATTTTTGGAGGCCAAGCATGAGATTCGCCATTGGAAACTGAGATCTAGGCCCAGGGTGACTTTCCACAGAGCACTGGGAATCTCAGCCAGGATATCACAAGATTTTATTTTGAAAGATTGTCAGCCATAGTTGAGAGTCAAAACACACATGGAATTCACATTGTAGACCTCAATGGGCCTGGCTTCATGTGACCTTTTGCCCACTCTTTGGGAAGCCTTGCCTGTGAGAGTTCTCCAGACCTTTCATTGAAATGAGATTCCTCACCTTTTAATGGTTCCTGTATAAATTGAATCCCACAGTGCCTCCAACTTCATTATTGAAAAATATCTAGATAAATACCATGAATTTTTTGAAATTACCATGACCAGGTTGCACTGGAGAACCTCTGGATGTCCTGTTGCTGATCATGACTGTACCAGACAGTGCCTTGATTGACTGGGTTTCATGGAAAAAGTGTAGAACATAGATGCCAGAAAGTTGGAGCCTGCAGACTAGTGGGCCTAGAGCAGTGGAGTGTAGGTGTGTGAAAAAAACATTTCTGGTGGGGCCACGTGGATCTGCCATTGGCTTAGAAATCACTTGTGACTGACATGGTACAGCCAGCAGACTGTATGTAAAGGCATCTTATTATATGGAGAGGATTCCTGCCAATGTCCAGAATCAGGTTGCTATTGTCAAGTTGAAAAGCTATGTGGGATTGAAGCCCCACTGGTGCATTTTAGTAACCCACCACACGTGAGAGTTCATCCTCCAGCACTGTGTCCCAGTAGAACTCCTTGTATATCGTGAAGCCAATACCAAACTCACAGTGCAGCAGTAAAAAACACCACGAAAGTGGATAATGACCAAATGGCTTTTCAGACAACACAGTTAGATACTTAGACCCCAGTGGCCAAAGTTTACCTACAAAGAGAGAATTCAGCACTGCTGCCTCATGTTCACTAGAAAATAAAAAACCATGTCATCCAGGTCACATAGATGGAGACCCAGAATTGATGGTCTCACTACAAAGGAAGCTAAAGCTCCTGACAACAACATATATTTTAACTGCCCAAGCTCAGAGGCAGTTTCTCAAAAAGGCTAGCAGAGCTCCATGTTTGTGGAGTGTTTACCCTCTCTCTTTTTGTAACCCGTTCTACCTCCTACAAGTTTGTGAACTCCTGAGCATTTTCCTTTCCACATATGTATTCACAGATTTTCTAACTTTTCTCCACTAATTGTTTCTTATTTGGGGCGAAGGTAATGTCAAAGCATTGTTCTGGATGAGAGTGGGAAGATTTTTGTGTAGCACATATTTGCATACACATTAGATTCATTTTCCTATTTTCCATTTGAAATACTGAATCCCTGACCCTACCCCATACCCTACTAGACTCTGACTACTAATCAAAATATGATGGAGAAAAAGAAACTTAACAGAATAGAAATACAGGCCTTTCATAGGAGTCATGGTGTATACTTGGACTTGCCTTCGGCTTTATCAATGGTATGTGTTATAAATCTAGTCAACTTTTCATTGTAATACTTCTCCATGAGTTTTTAAAATTAACACTTATGTAAATTTCTGTCTCACTTTCTCTGTAGCCTATTCATCACATGTATTTTTTAATGCATATTTAGAATTCTACCTGGTATCACATGTACATTCTTGTGAGCTTGCTTATTTTGGAAGATACAAATTGTGAGAAGAGATCGCTCCCTCTAAATACTGATGGAACTGGAAATTCTACCTATGGGTGAATTTCCTAGATGAACAGTATTATGCATAAATAAATGTTCAGTAAAATGAATATTTTTGGATACGTGGATGATATCTATTTTATTATGATTTTCGAATGGCATATATATTGCTACATTTTAATGTCTGTGTATGTGAGTATCTAATTATCTATCTATCTATCTATCTATATAGATATAGATATCTACTCTTTAGATTTTCCAAAATATGAAATATATGTGTCTTATTATACACTTTCTAAATTCACTCATGTGTGTGTATGTGGATTTATAATCAAATTTTTACAAAATAATTCTTAGAAATATTCATCCACCTTAAATACATATTTATTTCCTAGTACTGAAAACTAAATTCAGTGAATGGTGCATACAAATCGTAATATTTCCACAGTGACTTACCCAGTTTCACATCAATGCAAGTAGACACCTATGGGATCATGATGTGTATTTTGAAGTTCATTTTAATTCCACACTGATACATTACTATTTCTGCAGTTTATGGACATTATAGGATATATCCTTTCATCCACAATTTCACAAATTTATAGGCATTTGGTTCACTTTCAATCACTTCCTACTTCAGAACACATGTATTCCTCCATGTTTCTTGACTGTTCTTTTCATAAGATTCTTTCCAAACACATTATTTTTGATTTCCATAATCATTTTTGAAGCAAAACTCAGACACTCTTCATGATAAACCATAATGCTAATATTACCATTAGATGTATAACTGGTTAGAATGAATTTATGTATATCAATATAAAATTTCCTATATATTTTCAGATATCAATTCAATCCATTATTTAAAGTTTGAACCAGTTATATTATTTATTCACAGTATGGTCTATTAAGGCATCATCTCTATATTCATAGACCGATGGTATACCTATTTGTATCCCAAATACTAATTTATAAGTCTTTAAAATATTGCTTTAAGAATTGGTGGAAGAAATACTCTAGTCACCTGATATACATACACATTTTATCACAGTAATATTCCTGACACAAAATGCAACGGACACACTTATGATTGTACCAAAGCCTATATTGAAAGTGAGCATGTATTACTAACAACATCCAAGTCCTGATTAACTAATGATCTCAAATATCATTCCTATTGGTGACTACATATTTGTTTTTTCCTAAGATTAAATATTGAATCTGAACCCTGTTAAAAATGTCTTATCCTATCACTCACTTTGTACTTTGCCTGATTTCCTAATGTCTCTATTGATATCTGATTTCCTACACATTTTCCCCAGTTCATCACTGTGACTGACTCTTCAAATAGGCTGACATTTACTTTCACTCTTTAACAAAAACCCTATATCTAAAGAACATTTGGTCCAATTCCTCGACTCACTGAAATGGGTTCTTCAAAGCCCTGCAGAGGGTAGCCCATAGGTGCTTGATTTTCTCATGACCCCAATTCACATAAAGAATCTATGCCCCACAGAGAGTAGGCCTCAAATTGGAGAAGTAGAGCAGTATTAATGGCAGGCCTATTTTATCACATCTGGTTCACAGAAAGGGTTTCCAGGCCACACTGAGTTTAGGCAAATAAGGGGCAAGTGAGCTTATTTTGGACACTTCCTTAGGCTGCGCCCCTCATGGAAACCTCCAGCAAGAGGTTATGATGAGAGTTTATATTGAAGAAGATGAGGGCCATGTGGGAGTGTTTTGGTTTAATTGTGGTCATTTGTGTGGTGGTTGGAAGAGATGACTGGGTCCGCATGGACTTCAACTCTGGAGTGATTCCCCTTAGAGACTGAAATGAACTCAGAGAAGTATTGACATGAATTGTGTTGGGATTTTAGGAGGCCACACATGAGAGTTGCCCTTGGAGACTGAGATCTAGGCTCAGGATAGCTTTCCAAAGAGCACTGGGAATCTCAGGCAGGATATCACATGACTTTATTCAGAAAGACGTGGCAGCCATTGTTGAGAGTCAAAACACACATGGACCTCAATTGTAGACCTCCATGGGCCTGGCTTAATGTGACCTTTTGGCCACTCTTTGGGAAACCTTGCCTCTGAGAGTTCTCCCGAGCTTTAATTGAAATAAGCTTCCTCACCATTTCATGGTTCCTGAATAAATTGAAAGCCACAGTGCCTCCAACTTCATCCTTGAAAATTGGCTAGATAAATACCATGAATTTTTTAAATTTCCATGAACAGATGGCACTGGAGAACCTTTGGATATCTGTTGCTGATCATGAGTGTACCAGACATTGCATTGATTGACTGGGTTTCATGAAAATGGTGAGAACAGAGGTGCCAGAAAGTTGGAGCCTGCTGATTAGTGGGCCCAGAGCAGTGGTGGGCAGGTGTATGATAAAACATCTGTCGTGGGGACACGTGGTTCTGCCATTGGTTTCCAAATGACTTGTGACTGACATGGTGCAGCCAGCAGAACCTTACAAGTAAAGGGACCTTGTTATATGGAGAGGTTTCAGGGCAATGTTCAGAATCAGGTTGCTATGGACATGGGTGCAAGCTTTTTGGGATAGAAGCCTGGTTGGTGCATTCTCCTGCAGACCCTCAACCACTACACGTGAGAGTACTCCCTCTAGCACTGTGTCCCAGTTTTTCTCCTTGTATTACGTGAAGCCAATACCAAACTCCCAGTGCAGCAGTAAGAAACACCACGAAAAGTGGAGTATGACCAAATGGCTTCACAGATCACATGGTTAGACACTTAGACCCCAGTGTCCTCAGTTTACTAACAAAGGGAAAATTCAGAACTTCTTCCTCATGTTCAATAGCATATAAGGAACCATGTCATCCAGGTCACATAGATGCCAACCCAGGTTTGATGGTCTCAATACAAAGGAAGCTAAAGCTCCTGACAACAACAAATTTTTCAAGGGCCCAAACTCAGAGGCAGTTTCTCAAAAACTCATTAGGCCACCAGAGTTCCATGTTTGTGGAGTGTTTACCCTGTACCTTACTTTTGGAAATTCCTCTACCACCTCCAAGGTTGTGAACCCCTGAGCATTTTCTTTTCCAGATATATATTCACAGATTTTCAAACTCTTCTCCACTAATTGTGTATTACTTGTGGCGAAGGAAATATCAAGGCATTGTTTTGGAGGACAGTGGGAAGATTTTTGTCTAGCAAATATTTGCATACACATTAGATTCATTTTCCTATTTTCCATTAGAAATACTGAATCCCTGTCACTAACCCATACCCTACTAGACTCTGACTACTAATCTTAATATGATGTAGAAAAAGAAACCTAACAGAATAGAAATACAGGCCGTACATAGGAGGCATGGTGTATACTAGGACTTGCCTTCTGCTTTATCAAGTGTATGTGTTATAAATCTAGTCAACTTTTTATTGTAATACTTCTCCATGAGTTTTTAAAGTTAACACATATGTACATTTCTGTCTCCCTTTCTCTGTAGCCTATTCATCTCATGAAATTTATTATGCATATTTAGTGTCCTACCTGGTATCACACGTACATTCTTGTGAGCTTGCTGTTTTAGGATGATACAGATTGTGAGAAGAGATCACTCCCCCTAAATACTGATGGAACTGAAAATTCAACGTATTGGTGAATTTCCTAGATGAACAGCATTATACATAAATCCATGCTCAGTAAAAAGAATATTTTTGGATATGAGGATGATATATATTTCATAATGAATTTTGATTGGCATACATATTACTACATTTTAATGTCTGTGTTTGTATCTATATATATATATATATTTTTTTTCTCCAGATTATTCAAAATATGAAATATATGTGTCTTATTATACACTCATTAATTTAACTCATGTTCCTATATGTGGATTTATAATCAAATTTTCACAAGATTATTCTCAGAAATATTCATCCACATGAAATACATATTTATTTCCCAGTACTGAAAACTAACTTTGGTGAATGGTGCTTACAAATACTAATATTTGTACAGTAACTGACCAAGTTTAACATCAATGCAAGTAAAATCCTATGGGACATGATGTGTATTTTGAAGTTCATTTTTATTCAACACTGGTACATTACAATTTCTTCAGTTTATGGACATCATAGGATAATACTTTTCATCCACAAGTTCACAAATCTGTACGCATTTGGTTCACTTGCAATTACTTGCTGCTTCAGAACATATGTATTCCTCCATGTTTCTTGAGTGTTCTTTGCATGAGATTATTTCCAAACATATTATTTTCGATTTCCATAATCATTTTTGAAGCAAAACTCCCACACTCTTCATCATAAACCATAATGCTAAAATTACCATTAGATGTATAACTGGTTAGAATGAACTTATGTATATCAATATAAGATTTCCTATATATTTTCAGATATCAATTCAATCAATTATTTAAAGTTTGAACCAGTTATATTATTTATTCACAGTATGGTCTATTAAGGCATCATCTCTATATTCATAGACCGATGGTATACCTATTTGTATCCCAAATACTAATTTATAAGTCTTTACAATATTGCTTTAAGAATTGGTGGAAGAAATACTCTAGTCACCTGATATACATACACATTTTATCACAGTAATATTTCTGACACAAAATGCAAAGGACACCCTTATGATTGTACCAAAGCCTAAATTTAATGTGAGCATGTATTACTAACAACATCCATGTCCTGATTAACTAATGATCTCAAATATCATTCCTATTGGTGACTACATATTTGTTTTTTCCTAAGATTATATATTCAAACTCAACCATGTTAAAAACATCTTATCCTATCACTCACTTTGTACTTTCCCTGATTTCCTAATGTCTCTATTGATATCTGCTTTCCTACACATTTTCCCCAGTTCATCACTGTGACTGACTCTTCACATATGCTGACATTTACATTCACTCTCTAACCAAAACCCTATATCTAAATAACTTTTCGAACTATCTCTTTTTGTCTGGACGATCTCTTCCTCATTCAGTCATCCAAGGTACAAGGTCCTATACCATTGTATATCGATTTATCTGAGACAACTTTGCGGAAATAATTCAAAGCTAAGTATCCCAATCAAGGGCCCAATGTTCATCTGGGTTTGAAATCTTTCCTAGATTTCTGTTTTCATACTTATATTACACCTATATATGCTTGTAATATCGGAGGTTCCCAATACCATTATTCATCTCACAGAATGATTCCTAACCCAAATCGAACATGCTATTAACCCTAACCATGCACTGTTCCCTCAATTTAACTTTACGAAGAGCAGGGACAGAGTTGGTGTTATAATACAGGTAGATAGGGGATCTTCCACCTGTTGAGAACCTCAAGTTCCATGCAGAAATAAACCCTGGAGAAGATGTAGGCAGCTATGAAGAACCTGAGAGAGCAACAGATATCTTCCTTGGTAAAATACCTGGTCAGGATGAAGCGATGTGTCTGAATAAGCCTCTCTCTTCTTAATGTAGAGAAGATGGACCAAACCAGGTCTGTGTGGAGAGCTGTTAACATGTGCCTATGGTTGATATACCATTCTATCTTGTGAATGTGACACAGGAAGTAGGGGCAGCCTCTCTCTCATGGGACCCTTGGAAGCAAATTTAGGATAAAGTGGTTGCCAAGATAGTGACCTCATTCGGTTCCTGAAGGAAGTGACCTACCTCACTTCCTTGGTGATGGAACTCTCTGAACTTGGGATCCAGGAAGCCAGGCACTCAGAGCCAGTCCCAGTCCCAGTCCCAGTGGGTTCACTTGTTTGGATTTACCAAGGACAAAGTCGGTCTTTCTTGGTACATACTGATGTGTGGATGGCTAAATGCCAGGAAAGCTCTGAAGAGGGGCCTTTCCTGAGAAAGCAGGTAGTGACTCACTGATTGATGCTGACAACTTTACAGAGTTGGTAAAGGAGACCTGATCTGAGACAGGAAAGTCCATTTCGAGGGAGCAGAGTAAGGCCCACCAGTCTGAGGACACTCTGGATAGTCACAGACCTACTTGGGTAATGGAGGTGCCTTTGTGGGTGTGGGTGTGAATTTGTAGTTTTGTATCATGTTCTGAGAATAGGTAGGAAAGGCAGTATGTTTGGTTTGGAGTGGACTGTTTTTGGTAAGTCATTTGACATGGCGAGTGTTTCTATGTTTGTGTTTCCCACTTTTTCCGTGGTTGTAGATATTAGAAAAGTGAATGCATCAATGGATGTGTCCTGTCTAGTAGAAAGCATCTCAGCACACATCCTGCCCAATTTATGAATGGACTGTGGCTTGCCTTATATGGGCAACACCTACTTCTTTCCTTAGTTCCTGTTTTCTTCCTGAATTCTGGCCACTCTCCAGAATAGGCTCATGTTTTTTTGTCCAAGATATGGACCTCTGTCGAGTTCTGTGACATGGCCATGTACTGGATAGATAAAGGGAATTGGGAGCATCTCAGAAAACTCGGATATCAGTGTGACCAGTAAAGTCTCAGTAGAGAAACCCTGCTTTGTGCCTTTTGCTAACCTACTGTTCTGTTGACCTGAATGTCAGGAAGGTCTTTTCCTCAGGCCACCATTTTGTGAAGCCTGAAAAAAAATGCTTTCAATTGGAAATGAATGAGCATCACCTGTGGCTCTTTGCTTAATTGCTTTGGAAAGGGATGTGTCTGAATCATCTTTTCGGCTCTGAGAGAGGCTGTGGCTTTGATTTTCAGCACCTGATGGATCTAAAGAAAGATCCCATGTGTGCATCCAAAACCAAAATGGCAAAAAGATCAGTCATTGTGGATGAAGTCTCTTGCTTCCTCTGTTAGGTTCCTGACCTCCATCAAGTAAGTAGAGGGATCCTTTGAGACAAATGAGTTCTTCAAAGCCCTGCAGCAGTGCTTGGGTTCTCACATGACTCCAAATCACATAAAGAATCTATACCTCACAGTCAGTAGGCTTCAAAATGAAGAAACAGAGCAGTATTACTGGCAGGCCTATTTGATCAATCCTGGTTTACAGGAAGGGTGTCCAGGAAACCCTGACTTTAGGAAAATGAGGGGAAAGGGAACTTATTTTGGATACTGTCTTGGGCTGCGCCCCTTATGGAAACCTCCAGCCAGAGGTTATGATGAATGTCTACATGGAAGAAAATGAGGGCCATGTGGGAGTATTTTGGTTTTAATTGAACATATTATTAACCCTAACCATACACTGTTCCCTCAATCTAAGTGTTCAGAAAAGCAGGGAAAGGTTTGGTCTTACAATACAGGAATGCAGGGGATCTTCCACCTGCTGAAAACTTCAAAGTTCCATGCAGAAATGATCCCTGGAGAAGATGTAGGCAGCTATGAAGGACATGATAGAGCAAAAGGCATCTTCCATGGCAAACAACCTGGTCAGGATGAAGGGTTGTGTCTGAATCAGATTCTCTCTTCTTAAGGTAGAGGAGATGAACCAAACTAGGCCTTTGTGGAGAGCTGTTCCCAGGTGACTATGGTTTCTATACTATTCTAACTTGTGAAAGTGTCACAGGTAGTAGGGACATCCTCCATGTTATGAGACCTTAGGAAGCAAATGTTAGGACAAATTGGTTGCCAAGGCAGTGACCTCATTCAGTTACTAAAGGAAGTGACCTCACCTCACATCCTTGTTGATGGAACTCTCCAAATTTGGGTTCCAGGAAGCCAGGCACCAAGACCCAGTCCCAGCACCAGTTCCAGTGTTCTCACTTGTTTGGATTTTCCGAGGACAGAGTCAGTCTTTTGTGGTACCTACTTATGTGAGAATGGCCAAATTCCAGAAAAATTCTGAAGAGCGGCCCTTCCGGAGAAAACAGGTAGAGGCTCACTGCTGGCTCCTGAAAACTTCACAGAGTTGACCAAGGAGCCCAGATCTGAGACAGGACAGACAATTTCTGGGGAACATAGTATGGCCCTCCAATCAGAGGACACTCTGGATAGTTCCAGACCTACTTGGGGGAAGGAGGTGCCTTTGTGGTTGTGGGTATGGGTTTGTGGTTTTTTCTTTTGTTCTGAGAATAGTTAGGAAAGGGGGTGTGTTTGGTTTGGAGTGGAGTGTTTCTAGTTAGTCCTTTGACAAGGCGAGTGTTTTTAGGTCTGTGTATCCCACTGTGTCCGTGGTTGTAGACATTAGAAAAGAGAATGCCTCAATGGGTGTATCCTCTCAAGGAGAAAACTTCCCAGCATTCATCCGGCACAATTTATAAATGGAGTGTGGCTTGCCTTATCAATGGGCAACACCAACTATCTTCCTACGTTCCTGTTTTCTTCCTGAATTCTGGCCACTCTCCAGAATAGGCTCATGATTTTGTGTCCAATATATGAACCACTTCCAAGATCTGTGACATGGCCATATACTGGATAGCTGAAGGGAATGGCAAGCATCTCAGAAAACTCAGATATCAGTGTAGCCAGTAAAGTCTCAGTGGAGAAACCCTGCTTTGGGCCTTTTGATTACCTATTGTTATGTTGCCCTGAATATCAGGAAAGTCTTTGTCTCAGGACACCCCTTTGTGAAGCCTGAAGAAAACAGTTTTCACATGGAAATGAATGGGTATTACCTTTGTGTTTACAATAAAACCTTCACAGATTTGGCTCTCATTAAGTTAAAAATACTTTTAAATTGCATCTCAGTGTAAAAAGTAACATGGAACTGTACATATCTTATTGATAACAAGTCCAATTATAGAACACAAATGATATACATAAATCTCCAACGTGTTTTTCTTTTAAGCCTAGAATTACCATACAACCTTAGAACACCAGCTTGATACAATGGTCTTTGGAAGCTTCTACCTTACAGACTTGTATACCTGGAAGATATGAACACATTAACACCACAATTACATTGATGTTTTTGTATTAAACAAGTTTAGATTTTAAAGAAATAACATGGCACAATTTTATAAAAACAGTACTTGTTTTACCAGCTGTTTATTTTTTTAAGATTACTTGCTCAAAACTTACACATATAACCAAGTTACACAAACCTTTTTTTATTATTTACTTAAACCCCTTTAATTACTTAATCATATAGACTCTCTTATCCAGAAACACATTTTTCCTCTATTAGATCTATATCTGGAACCTTTTAGTTTCTCTTTTTCATCTACTAACCTCTTTCTGTTCACATTTCAATACAATACTTGTAAATTTCTGAATTTAGGCAGATTATTTTATAGACATCTACATTTTATTAGGGCCTTTTTGAAAACCTAGAAAACTTATTGGCCTAATTTTAAAGACATCTTTATTTTTATCTGTTTACCCAATTTGAATTAAAACATATGAATCACGTGAATCAAAGACATTTGGATACATTCTTAAATTTTTCATGAGTGCTCCTCATCTGTCAATTGTCATATCACTGCATGATATATGGACATACACACATACAGACATACCAACATACAACACGTAACACAAATGTAACACATAACACAATAATAAAAGCCTTGTAGCTTTTTCAGGTGAAATCTCCATTGAAATGCTAAAAACTCCAGAGTCGATCAAAAATAGAACTGATCAGAAAACATTAACCCATCAGCAGAATCAAGATCATGAGTTCAAAAAAAAAATACAGAATCTAAGAAAAGCAAGAGTCCTAAAAAAGATGACTGGCCAGTAATTAGTAAATACCGTATAATATAATTTTTTGGTTAGGTCTAGTTTGAGTTCAGGTAAAAAGACACATTTACTCTTTTTTATCTGTCTCCTGCTGAGTGCTGCAGGCTTCTTTTATTTGCATATCAACTTAAGTCCTTGCTGAGGTCTGGAAAACTGAAAAGACTGGAATTCGTAGCAGAAACCTCAGGCCCAAGGCATTTTAGCTATAAGTCATAATTTCCAGGTTTGGATGTTGAAAATTTTGATGCAAGTTTAAGATGTAATTCTCAAAATTTTATATCTTTAGATTTTTCTACACTAGAAAAACTTGCTCACACAAAACTGAAAATAGGATCATTTTTTGATAATATTAAAGCCACCATCAGAAGAAGTTTCTATAGGATCGTTAAGCCCCTTTCTTTGTTATGAAGTTTCTAATAGTATTAAGTTACATTAAATTGGCTGAAAATTTTTTAAAAAGAACCACACACTACCATGTGTATCCGAAATTAAGCTTTAAAAATTTCCAAGACTGTTGCTAATTAATGTCATTTCAATAAGCCAGACCAACGTTTTAATTTAGTACCATTTTTTAAAATCTTACACACTGATGGGAATAGATACCATATCATAATTTATTATCTCTTCCCAAGTTAATGCACTGGTATATCTAGTGAAATTTTTTCAGGCTGCCTAGTTCAAAATTAAAACTCTTTAATTATTTTTTATCCTAAGTATTTAAGTTTTCTAGCATGAACTACCTGAAATCAAACTAAACAATTGTTTAAACCCAACTTTTAACTGTAACATAGTGCAATGCTTTAGAAACCCATTTAGATACGAGATGGTTAAAATAAAAAAAAATCATTTTTAGATACACATTCACCCTAGATCATCCCCAAGAAAAAATCTATAATATCAACATATTAATGCATTCATTGTCCCTTTTGTTAAGTAAACAGAGGTGGAGAAATCCTTAACGTGCACGTAAGGAATAAGGGAGTTCCCCACAGCAAAATGGCTCTGTCAGCTGCTGGGAGTCCCTTAGCCTCACCATTTACTTACAGGATTAGTTCCTCTGGTTTGCTTTGACCCCAGGCACCAGGCATATTCTATGTCTCCCAACTTTTCAGTAGTCAGCTCCCAAAAATTTCATCCTCTGCTTGCAGTTGTTTTGAGTGCTAGGCTTCCCCAAGAGGGCAGAGTGGGGTTTATTTAAAGTCCCATCTGGGGTGTCAAAATTTATGACTAAAGGCTTGGTTCCCATCCCAAAGCCAATTAATGCCAATTTAATAATGAGGACAGGGTTTTGAGAAAAGTTTAAGCGAGATATCAAAGTTCTTTGACCCCAGACATTTCCCTCTGCAGTGGGCATGCTCAAGCCAACTACGGGAAGAAAAAAATCACTGCTTCTGTAATCTTGCTTAACAAAGGGGAGTAAAGTTTATCAAAGTTCTTTAAAACACAGCTAAGAGAGGTGCAAAAGGTGAGAACAGAAAAACTGGCGGTTCTATTGACTTTTGGTCCCTCACAGGAGAAGCATTAGTTTAAAATTTAGCTAAAGTAACTTCCACATATGTAAGGCAGGTTGGAACTCGGGACTCTGCATCGGTCCAAACAATGCCATCACATTTAACAGAAACTCAGATAAAAAGACACACAAAGACCATCATGCAGCTCCCGTTTGTTCACAACCCCAAGATCTACAATCTTGTGACTCAGGGAGAATGGAGGGAAGAGGGGAAGGAGTAGAAGGTTTGAGTGATAGGATCCTGGGTGACGGTGTCCGATTGGAGGCAGGGACCAGGAAAGGCTTCAAGGACAGAGGCATGGAATGGCTTTGTCCCATAATGAGAGTTTCTCAAACAGAGACAAGGACAATACAAACGTGACACAAACATGTACACACAGGTAACATTTAACACGAGTTCAGAAGTAAAGATTAGAACCTAGTAACTGGCAAAACCTGATGGGTTAGACCACAAAGACAGACAGTGAATTCAACCTGAGATAAAAAAGTAGCCAGCAAGATATGATGGGTTGGCAGCAGAGTCACCTAATGTGGGCTCATCCGTCCCTCCTCACCCAATGAGGGCACATCCATCACTCCCTGAGTCCTCCAAGGCATCCCTTGAGAGGACGTGGTCTGTGGCTTTAGGACACGTTTGTCCACCACTGACAGGGGGAACTTACGTTCTCCGCTGGCAGCCACTCTGCCAACCCAAACCAAAAACGGAAAAACGGAACCTGAACAAAAAGCTCTGAGCGATCGCAAGGAAAAATGGAAAGAAGCGCCTTACTTACCCCCAGAGGGGTCTGTTGGGGTGTCCTTGTCCTATGCTGCGTGATTCCCGGCCAACGCACCAAATGTAAGGATCCGGTGAACGTCGGAGGAAGAGACCACCAAGAGACCACAGCTCATGCAACAGAAAAAGGCGTTCATTGAGGATCCAATCCAGCATGCTGGGGCTACGTGCTCACTCAAGAAGGGAGAGCAGCCCAGAGCCCCGAGCAGGGGTTGAGCAGTGCTTAAGTACACTTTTTGGGGAGGGCGGGACTTTACATATATCACAGTCTCCTTTAAGAAATCAACATACACCGCAGAAAAATCAAACAACAATTCCTAAACATGATTAGTTCACTCATTGGCAGGAACAGGTGAGGCAGGAGTGATAGGTCAGTTCTAAAGTGAGGTACACATTCAAACAGATTGCTTTAGGCCTTGCAATGCCTATGTGCCAGGCCACACAGGGTCCTAGGTTATTAAATAACCAGGCGGTCAGGGGGAATATTTACTGGGCAGTCGGGAATTGTACTACAAGCTACAGGAATTTCAGGTTTTGCATGTAGCATAGGAACTTAACAATACCTGGTCCTTTACATTTTAACTCAGGCCTTGCAGCTTAGAAACTTTACAAAACCCAGTCTTTTACACTTCAACTTTTACACTTTAATTTCAATTTATTTTACCCTTTCAGATCACTCCTGGTGGACAAGAAGGGTGTCCAAGCCACCATGAATTTAGGCAAATGAGTGGCAAGGGAGCTTATTTGGGACACTGTCTTGGGCTGTGCCCCTCATGGAAACCTCCAGCCAGATGTTATGATGAGTGCCTTTATAGAAGAAGAGGAGGGCCATGTGAGAGTGTTTTGGTATTAATTGTGGTCATTTGTGTGACGGTTGGAAGAGATGAGTGGGTCCACCTGGGCTTGAATTCTTGTGTGATTCCCCTTAGAGACTGACTTCTGGAACTGAACTCAGAGAAGTATTGCCATGAATTGTGGTGATATTTTAGGAGGCCAAGCATGAGAGTCGCCCTTGGAAACTAAGATCAAGGACGAGGGTGGATTTCCACAGAGCACTGAGAATTTCAGCCAAGATATCCCATGATTTTATTCTTAAAGACTTGGTAGCCATAGTTGAGAGTCAAAACACACATGGACCTCACATTGTAGACCTCAATGGGCCTGGCTATATCTAACCTTTTGGTCACTCTTTGGGAAGCCTTGCCTATGAGAGTTCTCCAGAGTTTCATTCAAATGAGCTTCCTCAACATTTAATGGTTCTTGAAACCCACAGTGCATACAAACACAATAGAAATACAAGCAGTTCAGAAGAGGCATGGTGTATAGTTGGACTTTCCTTTTGCATTATGTAGGGTAGGTGTTATAAATCTAGTTAATTTTTAATTGAAATAGTTCTCCTTGTGTTTTTTAAGTTAATAAATATGTGAATTCCTCTATCCCTTTCTCTGTAGCCTATTCATCACATGTATTTTTATATAAACATATAGAATCCTACCTGGTATCACATATAAATTCTTGTGAGGTGGTTGACATGGCAGATACAAATTATGACAAGAGATCACTCCTCCTAAATGCTATTGGATCTTAAAATTCAACCTAAGGGTAACCTTTCTAGTTTAACAACATTATTCATAAATCCATGTTCAGTAAAATTAATATTTTTGGATCTGTGGACGATATATATTTCATCATGAATTTCAATTGGCATATATATTGCCACTTTATAATGTCTGTGTGTGTTTTGCTCTTGGCTTAATTGCTTTGGAAAGGGATGTGTCTGAATCACCCTCTTGGCCCTGTGTGAGGCTGTGGCTTAGATTTTCAGCACCTGATGGATCTAAAGAAAGATCCCATGGGTGCATCCAAAACCAAAATGGCCAAAAGAGCAGTTATTGTGGATGAAGACTCTCACCTTCTTCTCTAAGATTCCTGACATCCATCAAGTGAAAATAGGGATCCTTTGGGTCAAATGAGTTCTTTAAAGCCCTGCAGAGTTTAGCCCATAGGTGCTTGGGTTTTCTCATGAATCCAGTTTACATAAAGATTCTAAACCCCACAGTCAGTAGGCATCAAATTGGAGAAGCCAAGGAGTATTAACGGCAGGCGTATTTGATCACTCCTGGTTCACAGTCAGGATTTCCAGGCCACACTGACTTTAGGCAAATGAGGGGCAAGAAAGGTTATTTTGGACACTGTCTTGTGCTGTGCCCCTCATGGAAACCTCCATCCAGATGTTATGATGAGTGTCTACATGAAATAAGATAAGGGGCATGTGGGAGCATTTTGTTTTGAATTGTGGTAATTTGTTTGGTGCTTGGAACAGATGACTGGGTCCACCTGGGCTTGAACTCTGGTATGATTCCCCTGAGAGACTGAATTCTGGAAGTGACATAAGAGAAGTATTGTCATGAATTGTGTTTGGATTTTACTAGGCCATGCAACCAACATCTCAGGTATTAATTGTGGTGCAGGGAGATCTAGGTGCAGGGTGGCTTTGCCCACAGCACTGGGAATCTCAGCCTGGATATCACATGATTTTATTCTGAAATTCTTTAAAGCCACACTTGAGAGTCAAAACACATATGGACCTCACATTGTATACCTCAATGGGCCTGACTTCATGTTACCTTTTGGCCACTCTTTGGGAAGCCTTGCCTGTGAGTGTTCTCAAGATCTTTCATTGATATGAGCTTCTTCAACATTTAATGGTTCCTGAATGAATTGAAACCCACAGAGCCTCCAACTTTATCCTCGAAAAATGGCTTGATAAATACCATGAAATTTTTGAAATTCCCATCACCAGGTGGCACTGGAAAACTTTTGGATGTCCTGTTGCTGATCATGAGTGTATCAGACAGTGCCTTGACTGACTGGGTTTCATGAAAATTGTGTAGAACAGTAATGCCAGTAAGTTGGAGCCTGTTCATTAGTGGGCCTAGAGCAGTGGTGTGAAGGTGTGTGAAAAAACATGTGTGTTGGGGCATGTGGATCTGCCATTGGCTTCCAATTGCCTTGTGATTGACAGGGTACAGCCAGCAGACCCTTATATGTAAAGGCATCTTGTTATATGGATAGGTTTCTGGGAAATGTTCAGAATCAGGTTGCTATGGACAAAGGGGCAACCTATGTGGGACAGAATCCTGGTTGGTGCATTCTCATGCAGACCGTGTCCCTCCACACGTGACAGAACTCCCTCCAGCACTGTGTCCCAGTTGAACTCCTTGTATTTCATGAAGCAAATACCAAACTCCCAGTGCACCAAGGAGTAACACCACGAAAATTGGAGCATGACCAAATGGCTTCACAGTCAACCCGGGGAGACACTTACACCCCAGTGGCCATAGTTTAACTACAAAAAGAGTATTCAGCACTGCTGCCTCATTTTCATTGGAAAATTAGAAACAATGTCCTTCAGGTCACATATTTGCACACCCAGATTTGATGGTCACACAACAAAGGAAGCTAAAGCTCCTGACAACAACATGTATTTTAAGAGCCCAACCTCAGAGAGTTTCTCAAGAAGTCTTTACACAAGCAGAGCTCAATGTTTGTGGAGTGTTTACCCTGTCCCTTACTTTTGGAAACTCCTCTACCACCTACAAGTTTGTGAACTCCTGAGCATTTTTTATTCCTGATATGTATTTACAGATTTTCTAACTTTTCTCCTTTATTGTATCTTACTTGGAACTAAGGTAATGCCAAGGCAATCTTCTGGATGAGAGTGTGAACATTTTTGTGTAGCACATATTTGCATACCCTTTAGAGTCATTTTCCAATTTTCCATTCGAAATACTGAATCCCTGACACTAACGCATACCCTAATAAACTCTGACTACTACTCCTAATATGATGGAGAAAAATAACACAAACAGAATAGGAATACTAGCAGTTCAGAGGAATCATGGTGTATAGTTGGACTTGTTTTTTGCATGATTAATTGTAGGTGTTATAAATCTAGTCAATTTTTAATTGAAATAGTTCTCCATGTGTTTTTAATGTTAACAAATATGTGAATTCCTCTCTCCCTTTCTCTGTAGCCTATTCAGCACATGTATTTTTAAATGCACATATAGAACACTACCTGGTATCACACCTACATTCTTGTGAGGAGGCTAATTTGGCAAATACAATTTGTGAGAAATGATCACTCCTGTTAAACTCTGTTGGAACTGAAAATTTAACCTAGGGGTGTGTTTCCTAGAAGAACAACATTATACATAAATCCATGTTCTAAAAGAAATAATTTTGCATCTGTGGAAGATATATATTTCATGATAAATTTCGATTGCTAATTTATTGTCTGTGTGTGTTTTTTTTGTATATATATATATACACTCTCCAGATTTTTCAAAATATGAAATATATCTGTCTTATATACACTCACTAAATTCATTCATGTTCATGTATATGGATTTATAATCAACTTTTCACAAGATCATTCTCAGAAATATTCATCCACCTGAAATACATATTGTTTGCAGTACTAAAAACTAACTTCAGTTAATGTTGCATACAAATACTAATACTTCTACAGTAACTGACCCAGTTTAACATCAATGCAAGTACATTCCTATGTGACATGATGTGTATTTTGAAATTTATTTTAATTCAACACTGGTACATTACTATTTCTTCAATTTATGCACATCATAGGATACATATTTCATCCACAAGTTAGCAAACTTATAGGCATTTGTTTCACTTTCAATCACTTCCTGCTTCAGAACACATGGATTCTTCCAGGTTTCTTGACTGGTCTTATCATGAGACTTCTTTCCAAATACATTATTTTTGATTTCCTTTATCACTTTTGAAGCAAAACTGACACTCACTTCATGATAAACCATAACTATAATATCACCATTAGATGTATAACTGGTTGGCAGGAATGA
This sequence comes from Callospermophilus lateralis, assembly GCF_048772815.1. NCBI lineage: Eukaryota > Metazoa > Chordata > Mammalia > Rodentia > Sciuridae > Callospermophilus > Callospermophilus lateralis. Next base: position 5,333,557 of record NW_027514462.1, on the reverse strand, counting down.
TTTCATATCAATATAGTATTTCTTATATATATTCTGATATCAGTTTAATCCATTATTTTAAGTGGAAGCAGTTATATTATTTATTCACTATATGGTCTATTCATGCATTATCTCTATATTCATAGACACAGGGTACACCTCTTAGTATGCCCAATACTAATTTATTCTTCTTCTAAATATTGCTCCCAGAAATGGTGGAAGAAATACTCATGTCACCTGATCTACATATGCATGTTACCACAGTAATATTCTGGACACAAAATGCAAAAGTCACACGTATGATTGTACCAAAGCCTAAATGGAAACTGAAGATGGATTACTAAAAACATCCATATCCAGGTTGCCTAATGCTCTCAAATGTCAATCCTATTGGTGACCACATTTTTGTTTCTTCCTAAGATTATATATTCAACCTCAAAACTGTTGGAAATGTCTAGTTTTTTCACTCACTTTATACTTTGCCTGATTTCCTAATGTCTCTATTGATATCTACTTTCCTACATATTTTTCCCAGTTCAACATTGTGACTGACCCTTCACATGTGATGACATTGACATTCACTCTCTAACCAAAACCCTATTGCTAATGAACTTTGGTCCAAATCCTATACTCTATCTTCTTCCGAAACATACTGACTATCTTCCTGATCCTATCGACTATCCCTTTTTGAGTGGATGTACTCTACTACATTCAATCATCCGAGGTACAAGGTCCTATGCCATTGTATATCGATTTTTCTGAAATATGTATGCAGAACGTAATTCAAAGCTACGTGTCCCAATCTATTGCCCAATGCACTTCTGAGCTTCAAATCTTACCTAGATTTCTGTTTCCATACTTATATTTAACCACTATATTTCTATATATTGCAGGTTCCCAATACCATTATTCATCCTGCAGAATGATTCCTAACCCAAATCGAACCTGTTATTAACCCTAACCATACACTGTTGCCTCAATCTAACATTACAAAAGAGCAGGGACAGGGCTATTCTTTCAATAAGGGATGTAGGTGATCTTCCAACTGCTGAGAACCTCAAAGTTCGATGTAGAAATTATCCCTGGAGAAGATGTAGGCAGCTATGAAGGACCTGAATGAGCAAAAGCCATCTTCCATGGCAAACAACCTGCACAGGACGAAGGGATGTGTATGCATCAGACTCTCTCTTCTTAATGTAGAGAAGATGGACCTAACCAGGCCTTCGTGGAGAGCTGTTCCATGGTGTCTATTTTGATATACCATTCTAACTAGTCAAATTGTCACAGGAAGTAGGGGCACCCTCCAACTCATGGGACCATTGTAAGCAAGTGTTAGGACAAAGTTGTTGCCAAGGCAGTGGCCTCATTCAGTTCCAAAGAAAGTGACATACCTCATTTTCTTGGTGATGGAACTCTCTGAAATTGGGATGCAAGAAGCCAGGCACCAAGAGCCAGTCCCAGTCCCAGTCCCAGTGGGCTCACTTGTTTGGATTTACCAAGTACAGAGTCAGACCTTCTTGGTACCTACTGATGTGAGGATGGCCAAATGCCAGTAGAGCTCTGAAGAGGGGCCTTTCTTGAGACAGCAGGTTGTGGCTAACCACTGGCTCCTCCCAGAATAACAGAGTTGGCCAAGGAGACAAGATCTGAGACCAGACAGGCCATTTTGAGTGGAACATAGTATGGCCCACCAGTCAGAGGACACTCCAGATAGTTAAAGACCTATTTTTGGGAAGGAGGTGCCATTTTGGTTGTGGGTGTGAGTTTGTGGTTTTGTTTCATGTTCTGAGAATAGGTAGGAAAGGTGGTTGGTTTGGTTTGGAGTCGACTTTTTCTAGTAAGTCTTTAGACAAGGCGAGTGTTTCTATGTCTGTGTAGCCACTGTGTCCGTGGTTTTAGACATTAGAAACGAGAATGCATCAAAGGAGGTGTCCTGTCTAGTAGAAAGATTCACAGCATTCATCCTGCACAATTGATTAATGGACTGTTGCTTGCCTTATGGATGGGAAACACCTACTAACTTCCTAAGTTGCTGTTTTCTTCCTGAATTCTGGCCACTCTCCAGAATAGTATCATGGTTTATTGTTCAAGATATGTACCACCTCCAAACTCTGTGACATGGCCATGTCCTTGATAGCTGAAGGGAATGGGAACATCTCAGAAAACTCAGATACCAGTGTGACCAGTAAAGTCTCAGTGGAGAAACCCTGCTTGGCTCCATTTGCTTATCTATGTTTCTGTTGCCTTGAATGTCAGGAAGGTCTTTGCCTCAGGCCACCCCTTTGTGAAGCCTGAAGAAATAGTTTTCAAATGGAAATGAATGGGCATCACCTGTGGCTCTTTGCTTAATTGCTCTGGAAAGGGATGTGTCTTAATCAGACACTAGGCCCTGTTTGAGGCTGTGGCTAAAATTCTCAGCTCCTGATAGATCTAAAGAAGATCCCATGTGTGCATCCAAACCAAAATGGCAAAAAATCTGTCATTGTGGATGAAGTCTCTTGCCTTCTTCTGTTTGGTTCCTGACCTCCATCAAGTGAGAATAGGGATCCTTTGGATCAAATGAGTTCTTCAAATTCCTGCAGAACTGCTTGGGTTGTCTCATGATGCCAAATCACATAAAGAATCTATACCTGACAGTCAGTAGGCCTCAAATTGGAGAAGCAGAGCAGTATTTATGGCAGGCCTATTTGATCACTCCTGGTTCATAAGAAGGGTGAACAGGCCACCCTTACTTTGGACATATCAGGGGCCAGGGTGCATTATTTGGACACTGTCTTGGGCTGCGCCACTCTTGGAAACCTGCAGCCAGAGTTAATGATGAGTGTTTATATGGTTAAAGATAAGGGCAATGTGGGAATGTTTTGGTTTTAAATGTGGTCATTTTTGTGGCGTTTGGAATAGATGACCGGGTCCACATGGGCTTGAACTCTGTTGTGATTCCCCTTAGAAACTGAGTTCTGAAACTGACCTCAGAGAAGTATTGCCAAGAGTTGTGTTGGGATTGTAGGAGGCCATGCATAAGAGTCGCCCTTGAAACCTGAGATCTAGGCCCAGGAAAGCTTTCAACAGAGCTCTGAGAATCTCAGCAAGGATATCACATGATTTTATTCTGAAAAACTTGGCAGCCACAGTTAAGAGTCAAAACACACAAGGACCTCACATTATAGACCTTAAAGGGCCTGGCTTCATGTGACCTTTTGGGCACACTCTGAGAAGCCTTGCCTGTGAGAGTTCCTCAGAGCTTTCATTGAAATGAGCTTCCTCACCATTTAATGGTTCTGGGATGAATGGAAACCCCAAAGTGCCTTCAACTTCATTCTTGAAAAATGGATAGATAAATATCATAAAATTTTTGAAATTCCCAATGACCAGGTGGCACTGGATAACCATTGGATGTCCCATTGCTGATCATGAGTGTACCAGACAGTGCCTTGATTTACTGGGTTTCTTGAAAATGGTGTAGAACAGAGATGCCAGTAAGTTAGAGCGTGCTGAGTAGTGGGCCTAGAGCAGTGTTGTGCAGGTGTGTGATAATACATCTGTGGTGTGGCCATGTGGATATTACATTGGCTTCCAAATTGCTTGTGACTGACTTCGTGCAGCCATCAGACCATTATATGAAATGGCATCTTGTAATATGGAGAGGTTTCAGGGCAATGTTCAGAATCAGGTTGGTATGGTCAAGGGGGCAAGCAATGTGGGATAGAAGCCAAGTTGGGGCATTCTCCTGCAGACCCTGACCCACCACATGTTACAGGACTCCCTCCAGCACTGTTTCTCAGTTGAATTCCTTGTATGTCGTGAAGCAAATACAAAACACCCAGTGCAGCAGCAAGAAACACCAGGAAAAGTGGAGGATGACCAAATGGCTTCAAAGTCCACATGGGGAGACACTTAGCCCCCAGTGACCACAGTTTAGCTACAAAGAGTGAATTCAGCACTGCAGCCTCATGTTCATTGGAAAATAAGAAACCATGTCCTCCAGGTCACATAGATGCAGACCAAACTTTGATGGTCTCACTACAAAGGAAGTTAAGCTCCTGACAACAACATATATTTCAACTACCCAAACTCAGAGGCAGTTTCTAAAGAAGTCTTTAGGCCAGCATAGCTCTATGTTTGTGGAGGGTTTACACTGTCCTTTACTTTTGGAAACTGTTCTACCACCTCCATAGTTGTGTAATGCTGAGCATTTTCCAGTCCAGATATGTATTCACATATTTTCTAACTCTTCTCCTCTAATTGTGTCATACTATGGGCGATGATAATTTCAAGGCATTCTTCTGGATGAGAGTGGGAATATTTTTTGTAGCACATATTTTCATGCTTATTAGATTCATTTTCCTATTTTCTACTTGAAATACTGAATCCCTGACACTAACCCATAACCTACTATACTCTGACTACTAATCCTAATATGATGGAGAAAAATAACTCAAACAGAATAGAAATACAAGCATATCAGAGGAGGCATAGTGTATAGTTGGACACGGCTTTTGCGTGACAAAGTGTTGGTGTTATAAATCTAGTCAATTTGTAATTGATATAGTTCTCCATGTGTTTTTAAAGTTAACAAATATGTGAATTCCTCTCTCCCATTCTATGTAGCCTATTCAGCACATCTATTTTTATATGCATATATAGAATCCTACCTGGTATCACACGTACATTCTTGTCAGGTGTCTGACTTGGCAGATACAAATTGTGAGAAGTGATCACTCCTCCTAAACACTGTGGGATCTGAAAATTCATCCTCTGTGTGAGCTTCCTAGTTGAACAATATTATACATAATTCCATGTTCAGGAAAATGAATATTTTTCGATCTGTGGATGATATATATTTCATGATGAATTTCGATTGGCATATATACTACTACTTTTTAATGTGTGTGTGTGTGTGTGTGTGTGTGTGTGTGTATACACACTCCAGATGTTTTAAAATATTAAATATATGTGTCTTATTATACACTCCTTAATTTCATTCTAGTTCATGTATGAGGATTTATAGTCAACATTTCACAAGATTATTCTCGGAAATATTCAACCACCTGAAATACTATTTGTTTCCTATTACTGAAAATTAACTTCAGTGAATCATGAATACAAATCCTAATATTTCTACAATAATTGACCCAGTTTCTCATTAATGCAAGTAGATTGCTATGGGACATGATGTGTATTTTTATGTTCATTCTTATTCACCACTGGTATTTTACTATTTCTTCAGTTTATGCACATTATAAGATATATATTTCATCCACAAGTTACAAAATTATAGGCATTTGTTTCACTTTCAATCATTTTCTGCTTCGAAACACATGTATTCCTCCATGTTTCTTGACTGGTCTTCTCATGAGACTTCTTTCCAAATACATTATTTTCGATTTCCATAATCACTTTTGAAGCAAAACTCACACACCCTTCATGATAATCCATAACCCCAATATTACCATTAGATGTATAACTGGTTGGAATGAATGATTTTGTATCAATATAATATTTCTTATATATTTTCAGATATCAATTCAATCCATGATTTAAAGTGAAACCAGTTATATTATTTATTCACTGTACAGTCTATTCATGCTTTTTCTTTATATTCATAGACACAGGGTACACCTCTTTGTAAACCCAATACTAATTTATACGTCTTCAAATTATTGGTCTCAGAAATGATGGAAGAAATACTCATGTCACCTTATCTACATATACATTTTATCACAGTAATATTTGGACACAAAAAGAAAAGGTCACACTTATGTTTGTACCAAAGCCTAAATGTAAAGTGAATATGGATTACTAAAAACATCCATGTCCAAGTTGCCTAATGCTCTCAAAAATCAATCCTATTTGTGACAATATATTTGTTTCTTCCTAAGATTATATATTCAAATTCAACCCTGTTGAAAACATCTAATCCTTTCTCTCACTTTATACTTTTCCTGATTTCATAATGTCTCTATTGATTGCTTTCCTACATATTTTCCCCAGTTCATCATTGTGACTGACTCTTCACATGTGCTGACATTTCCATTCACACTCTAATCGAAACCCTATTGCTAAGAAACTTTTGTTCCAAATCCTATAATCACTCTTCCTCCTAAACCTACTGACTATCTTCCTAATCCTACCTATTAATGCTTTCTGACTGGATGTTCTCTTCTACATTCAATAATCCAAGGTACAGGGTCTTATGCCATTGTATATCGATCTCTCTGAGACATCTCTGCAGAACATAATTCAATGCTAAGTATCACAATCCCTTGATCGCAATGCTAAGTATCACAATCCCTTGAAGCCCAATCCCCTTCTGGGCTTCAAATTTTACTTAGATTTCTGTTTTCCTACATACATTTCACCTCATTATTCTTGTACAATTATTCATCCAGCAGAATAATTTCTAACCCAAATCGAACATGTTATTAACCCTAACCATACACTGTTCCCTCAATCTAACTTTACAGAGGAGCAGGGACAAAGTTGGTCTTACAATATAGGAATGTAGGGGATCTTCCACCTGCTGAGAACCACAAAATTCCATGCAGAAATGATCACTGGAGAAGATGTAGGCAGCTATGAAGGACCTGAGAGAGCAAAAGTCATCTTCCCTGGCAAACAACATGGTCAGAATGAAGGGTTGTTTCTGAATCAGCCTTTCTCTTTTTAATGTAGACAAGATGGACCAAACCAGGCCTGTGTGGAGAGCTGCTCCCGGGTGCCTATGGTTGATATAGCATTCTAACTTGTGAAAGTGTCACAGGAAGTAGGGGCAGCCTCTTTCTCATGGTAGCCTTGGAAGCAACTGTTAGGACAAAGAGGTTGCCAAGGCAGTGATCTGATTCAGTTCCTGAAGGAAGTGACCTCACATCACTTCTTTGGTGTTGGAACTCTCTGAACTTGGGATCCAGGAAGACAGGAACCCATAGCCAGTCCAGTCCCAGTCCCAGTGGTCTCCTTGTTTGGATTTACCAAGGACACAGACATTCATTTTTGGTACCTACTGATGTGAGGATGTCCAAAACGCAGGAAAGCTCTGAATAGGGTTTTTCCTGAGAAAGCAGGTAGTGGCACACTGCTGGCTCCTGACAAATTCAGAGTTGCACAAGGAAAGCAGGTCTGAGATAGGAAGGCCATTTATTTGGAACATACTATGGCCCACGAGTCAGTGGAAACTCCAGATAGTCACAGACCTACTTGGGGGAAGGAGGTGTCTTTGTGGGTGTGGGTGGGGATTTGTGAATTTGTCTCATGTTCTGAGAATAGGTAGGAATGGCGGTTTGTTTGTTTTGGCGGGACCTGTTTGTAGTAAGTCGTTTGACAAGGCATGTGTTTGGATATCAGTGTATCCCACTGTGCCCCTGGTTGTAGACATTAGAAAAGAAAATGCATCAATGGATGAGTCCTGTCTAGTTGAAATCTTCTCAGCATTCATCCTGCCCGATTTATGAATGGACTGTGGCTTGTCTTATAGATGGGCAACACCTACTATCTTCCTAAGTTCCTGTTTTCTTCCTGAATTGTGGGCACTCTCCAGAATAGACTGATGGTTTTGTGTCCAAAATATGTACCACCTCCAAGCTCTGTGACATGGCCATGTACTACATAGCTGAAGGGAATGGTCAGCATCTCAGAAAACTCAGATATCAGTGTGACCAGGAAAGTCTCAGTGGAGAAACCCTGCTTTGGGAATTTTGCTTACCTATTGTTCTGTTGCACTGAATGTCAGGAACATCTTTGCCTCAGGCCACCCCTTTGTGAAGCATGAAGAAAACAGTTTTCAAATGGAAATAAATGGGCATCACCTGTGGCTCTTTGCTTAATTGCTTTGGAATGGGATGTGTCTGATTTAGGCTCTTGGCCCCCTGTGAGGCTGTGGCCTAGATTCTCAGAACCTGAGGGATCTAAAGAAAGATCTCTTGTGTATCCAAAACCAAAATGGCCAAAAGAGCAGTCATTGTGGATGAAGTCTCTCGAATTCTTCTAAGGATCCTGACCTCCATCAAGTGAGAATCAAGATCTTTTTGGTCAAATGAGTTTTTCAAAGCCCTGAAGAGGCTAGCCCAGAGGTGCTTGGTTTTTCTCATGACTCCATTTAACATTAAGAATCTAAACCGAAGAGTCAGTAGGCCTAAAATTGGAAAATCGAAGCAGTATTAACAGCAAGCCTTTTTGATCACTCATGGTTCACCGGAAGGGTGTCCAGGCCACCATGACTTTAGGCAAATGAGGGGCAAGGGAGCTTATTTTGGATACTGTCTTAGGCTGCGCAACTCATGAAAACCACCAGCCAGTGGTTATGATGTGTGTCTATATGGAAGAAGATGAGGGCCATGTGGGAGTGTTTTGGTTTTAATTGTGGTCATTTGTGTGGCGTTCGGAAGAGATGACTGGGTCCACCTGGGATTGAACTCAGGTGTGATTTACCTTAGAGACTGAGTTCTGGAACTGACCTCAGAGAAGTATTGCCATGAATTGTGTTGGGATTTTAGCAGGCCATGCATGAGAGTCACCCTTGGAAACTGAGATCTAAGCCCAGGGTTCCTTTCCACAGAGCACTGAGAATCTCAGCAAGGATATCACATGATTTTATTTTGAAAGACTTGACAGCCATAGTTGAGAGTCAAAACACACATGGACCTCACATTGTAGACCTCAATGGGCCTGGCTTCATGTGACCTTGGGCCACTCTTTGGGAAGCCTTTCCTGTGAGAGTTCTCCAGAGCTTTCATCGAAATGAGCTTACTCAATATTTAATGGCTCCTGAATGAATTTAAACCCACAGTGCCTCCAACTTCATCCTTCAAAAATGGCTAGATAACTACCACCAAATTTTGAAATTCCCATGACCAGGTGGCACTGGAGAACCTTTGGATGTCCTGTTGCTGATCATGAGTGTACCAGAAAATGCCTTCATTGACTGTGTTTCATGAAAATGGTGTAGAACAGAGATGCCAGTAAGTTGGAGCCTGCTGAGTAGTGGGCCTAGAGCAGTTGTGTGCAGGTGTGTGACAATACATCTGTGGTGGGGTCATGTGGATCTTACATTGGCTTTCAAATGGCTTGTGACTGACATGGTGCAGCTAGCAGAACTTTGTATGTAAAGGCATCATGTTACATGGAGAGTTTTCAGGGCAATATTCAGAATCAAGTTCCTATGGTAAAGGGGGCAAGCAATGGGGGATAGAAGCCTGGTTGGTGCATTCTCCTGCAGACCTTGACACACCATACGTTACAGGACTCCCTCCAGCATTGTGTCCCAGTTTAACTCTTTGTATGTCATGAACCAAATACAAAACACCCACTGCAGCAGCAAGAAACACCACGAAAAGTGGAGCATGACCAAATGATTTCAAATTCCAGACGGGGAGACACTTATCCCCCAGTGGCCACAGTTTAGCTACAAAGAGTGAATTCAGCACTGCTGCCTCATGTTCATTGGACAATAAGAATTCATGTCCTCCAGGTCACAAAAATGCAGACCCAAGTTTGATGGTCTCACTACAAAGGAAGCTAAAGGTTCTGACAACAACATATATTTCAAGTACCCAACCTCATTGTCAGTATCTCCAGAAGTGTTTAGGCCAGCAGAGTTCCATGTTTGTGGAGTTTTACCCTGTCCCTAAGGTTTGGAAACGTCTTTTCCACCTCAAAGGTTGTGAACTACTGAGCATTTTCCATTCTACGTATGTATTCACAGATTTTCTAACTCTTCTCCTCTAATTGTTTCTTACATGGGGCGTGGTTATTTCAGGCCATTGTTCTGAATGAGAGTGGGAATTTTTTGTGTGTAGCACATATTTGCATACACATTGGATTCATTTTCCAAATTTCCATTCGAAATACTGAATCCCTGACACGAACCCATACCCTACTAGACTCTGACTACTAATTCTAATATGATGCAGAAAAGTAACACAAACAGAATTGAAATACAAGCAGTTCAGACGAGGCATGGTGTATAGTTGATCTTGCCCTTTTCATGATAAATGTTAGGTGTTATAAATCCAGTCTATTTTTAATTGAAATAGATCTCCATGTGTTTTTAAAGTTAACAAATATGTGAATTCCTGTCTCCCTTTGTCTGTAGCCTATTCAGCAATGTATTTTTATATGCACATATCAAATCCTACCTGGTGTCACACCTACATTCTTGTGAGGTGACTGACTTGGGAGATACAATTTGTGAGAAGACATCACTCCTCCTAAACGCTGTTGGAACTGAAAATTCAAATAATGGGTGAGCTTCCTAGTAGAACAACATTATATATAAATCCCTGTTAAGAAAATTGAATATTTTTGGATCTGTGATTGATGTATATTTCATGGTGAATTTCGATTTGCATATATGTTGCTACATTTTAATATCTGTGTGTGTGTGTGTGTGTGTGTGTACACACACACACCCACACACTCTCCAGATTTTTCAAAATATGAAATATATGTATCTTATTTACACTCCCTAAATTCATTTATGTTCAAGTATGTGGATTTAAAATCAACTTTTCACAAGATTTTTCGCAGAAATATTTATCCACCTGAAATACATATTTGTTTCCTAGTACTGAAAACTAACTTCAGTGAATGGTACATACAAATCCTGTTGATAGCCACAGCCAAGGTTCTCCAGTAAGCACCATATGTAGTTTTGAACAACCAAAGGCAGGCATGGTCCCTAAGCCACATGCTTGTTGTTTAAACAGAGAGGGGGAGATGTTGAGAGCCACAGCCAAAGGGGCCCCAGGAAACCTCCAACTGCCAGCAAACTTCCAGCTGCCGGCTGATGATTGGCTCACAGCGGCCCCAGCAACATCTAGCTCATTGGCTCCTCTGTGGTGATGCTCACTGCAGATGCTCATTGAGCTGTTTCCCCGCCCATTCAAACTGCCAGTGGATGATTGGCTCACAGAGGCCCCAGCAACATCTAGCTGATTGGCTCCTCTGTGGTGATGCTCAATGGGATGTTTCCTTGCCCTTTCAGACAACGGAGCTGCTCATTGGTGGACTTTTTTGGCTCCGCCCATGTGACCCAGCCAATCAGCCTCAAAAGGAGGAGGCTTGTGGTTGAGGGAGAGGCTTGTGGGAAGACTGTGGTGGCAGTTGGGCTCTGAGGGTTTTTCCTGAGAAGCTGTTTTGTTTGGTTTGTGTGGTTCTAAAAATAAAGTTCGTTTCTTTTGACAGTTGGCTCCTGAATTGTGCCCAGCCACACTGATGATAATCATGTAAAATGTTGATTTTAAATCCACATACATGAACTTGAATGAATTTAGGGAGTGTATAATAAGACACATTTATTTCATGTTTTGGAAAATCTGGAAAATCTCGTGAATATATATATATATATATATATATATATATATATATACATACATATATATAAATATATATATATATATACATATATATACATATACACACACACACAACAATAAAATGTAGCAATATATATGCCAATCAAAATTTATCATGAAATATATATCATCCACATATCTAAAAATATTCATTTTACTGAACATGGATTTATGTATGATGTTGTTCACTAGGAAGCTCACCTATAGGTTGAATTTTCAGTTCCATCAGTATTTAGGGGAAGTTATCTATTCTCATAATTTGTATATTCCAAAGTCAGTGAGCTCACAAAAATGTACGTGTGTTACCAGGTAGGAGTCTATATATGCATAAAAATATACATGTTCTAAAGAGGCTACAGAGAAAAGGAGACAGGAATTTACATATGTGTTAACTTTGAAAACTCATGGAGAAATTTTACAATGAAAAGTTGACTAGATTCATAACACATATCCTTGATAAAGGAGAAGGAAAATCCAAGTATACACCATGCCTCCTACAAAAGGCCTGTATTTCTATTCTGTTAGGTTTCTTTTTCTCCATCATTTTAGGATAAGTAGTCAGAGTCTAGTAGGGTATGGGTTAGTGTCGGGAATTCAGTATTTCAAATGGAAAATAGTATAATGTATCCAATGTGTATGCAAATATGTGCTACGCAATAATCTTCCCACTCTCACCTAGAACAATGCCTTGACATTACCTTTGCCCCAAGTGAGACACAATTAGAGGAGAAGAGTAAGAAAATCTGTGAATACATATCTGGAATGGAAAATTCTCAGGAGTTCTCAACCTGGGAGCAGGTAGAGGAGTTTCCAGAAGTAAGGAACTGGGTAAACACTCCACATCCATGGAGGTCTGCTGGAAAAAAGACTTCTGGAGAAACTGCCTCTGAGGTGTGGCACTTGAAATATATGTTGTTGTCAGTAGCTTTGTCTTCATTTGTAGTGAAACCATCAAAGCTGGGTCTGAATCTATGTGACCTGGAGAACATGGTTTCTTATTTTCCAATGAACCTGAGGCAGCAGTGCTGATTTTTCTCTTTGTAGGTAAACAGAGGCCACTGGGCCAAAGTGTCTAACTGTGTGGACGATGAAGCCATTTAGTCATCCTTCAATTTTCATGGTGTTTCTTGGTGCTGAACTGGGAGTTTGGTATTTGCTTCAAGAAATACAAGGAGTTCAACTGGGACATAGTGTTGGAGGGAGTTCTGTGACATGTGGTGGGTCAGAGTCTCCAGGAGAACGCACCAATCCGGCTTCTATCCCACATAGCTTGCCCCCTTGACCATAGCAACCTGATTCTGAACATTGCCCAGAAACCTCTCCATATAACAAGATGCCTTTGCATATAAGGGTCTGCTGGGTGCACCATGTCAGCTAAAAGCCATTTGGAAATCAATGGCAGATCCACATGGCACCACCATAAATATTTTATCACACACCTGCACACCACAGTTCTGGGCCAAATACTCCGCAGTCTCCATCTAACCGGCATCTCTGTTCTACACCACTTTCATTATACCCAATCAATCAAGGCACTGTCTGGTACACTAATGATGAGCAACAGAACATCAAAGGTTCTCCAGTGCCACCTCATCATGCGAATTTCAAAAATTTCATGGTATTTATCTAGCCATTTTACAAGGATGAAGTTGGAGGCATTATTTGTTTCAATTCTTTCAGGAATTATTCAATGTTGAGGAAGCTCATTTCAAGGAATGTTCTGGAGAACTCTCACAGGCAAGGCTTTCCAAAGAGTGGCCAAATAGTCACATGAAGCCAGGCCAATTGAGGTCTACAATGTGAGGTCCATGTGTGTTTTGACTCTCAACTATGTCTGGCAAGTATTTCAAAATAATATCATATGATATTCTGTCTGAGATTCCCAGTGCTCTGTGGAAAGCCACCCCGGGCCTAGATCTCAGTTTCAACGGGCGACTCTCATGGGTGGCCGCCTAAAATCCCAACACAAATCATGGCAATACTTCTCTGAGGTAAGTTCCAGAACTCAGTCTCTAAGGGGAATCACACCAGAGTTCAAGCCCTGGTGGACCCAGTCATCTCTTCCGACTGCCACATAAATGACCACAAGGAAAACCAAAAAACTCCCAAATGGCCCTCATCTTCTTCCATATAGACGCTCATCATAACCTCTGGCTTGACGTTTCCTTGAGGGGCACAGCCCAAGACAGTGTCCAAAATAATCTCCCTTTCCTCTCATTTGCCTAAAGTCAAGGTGGCCTGGAGACCCATTCTGTGAATCAGGAGTGATCAAATAACCCTGACTTTAGTACTGCTCTGCTTCTCTAATTTGAGGCCTACTGTCTGTGGAGTATAGATTCTTGATGTGAATTGGAGTAATGAAAAAACCCAATAACCCATTGGCTACCCTCTGCAGGGTTTTGAAGAACTCATTTGACCCAATAAATCCCTATTCTCATTTTATGGAGGTCAGGAACCTTACAGAGGAAGGTGAGAGACTTCATCCTCAATGAATGCTTTTTGGGCCATTTTGGTTTTTGATGTGCCTTCTGGAATGTTACATATGTTTTTTTTTTTTTTTTTTGGTTTTAGTGCCTTCTGGAATGTTACATAATTTTTTTCTTTAGACATTATTGCCAGAGTTCCTATCTTCATCCCAGTGCAGGTGAAATCAAAGATAATTCCAATCTACAGCTTCTGCAATAGCCATCCCTGTACTGCTTGCAGAACTTGCCTGGACACATGTGAACTCACCTAAATGCATTGTGAACTATCTGTTGGTGCAGCGACTTGTCGTAGTGTTGGGGTATATTTGTGATGATGTCATCGGTGGTACAATTTTTCCAAAAGGAGCCGTCAATTGGCTTGGTGTATCTTCCTCCCTTCTGCGTGTCATGATCGTCCAGCTAAAATTTGGGGGGGCCAACAGAGGTGAGGCAAAGAACCTCACCCACCCCCGCTGGTACAAAGACCTCTCCACAGGTGTGGCTCTATACTGGACGGGTAGTCAGTGACGGGTAAGATCCAATTGCAATGGTACCAACTTAACGGGTAAAGACCATATGTACTATTGGACAACCTAAGGCAGGCACGGTCCCTAAGCCACATGCGTGTTGTTTAAACAGAGAGGGGGAGATGTTGAGAGCCACAGCCGAAGGGGCCCCAGCAAAATTCCTGCTGCCAGCAAACTTCCAGCTGCCGGCTGATGATTGGCTCACAGCGGCCCCAGCAACAACTAGCTGATTGGCTCCTCTGCGGTGATGCTCAATGGGCTGTTTCCCTGCCCTTTCAGACCACAAAACTGCTCATTGGGGGACTTTTTTTGACTTTGCCCACATGACCCAGCCAATCGGCCTCAAGAGCAGGAGGATTGTGGGAGGCGGAGAGAGGCTCATGTGGGAGGGAGAGGTTTTGGGAAGCCAGTGGTGGCAGTTGGGGCTCTGAAGGTTTTTCCTGAGAGGCTGTTTTGTTTGGCGTGTGTGGTTCTAAAAATAAAGTTCGTTTCTTTTGGCAAGTGGCTCCTGATTGTGCCCAGCAAGACTGCGGCATTATCCTAATATTTCTACAATAACTGACCCAGTTTAACATCAATGCAAGTGATTCCTGTGGGAGAGGACATGATGTGTATTTTGACGTTCATTTTTATGTAACAGTGGTACATTACTATTTCTTCAGTTTATGCACATCATAGGATATATATTTGATCCACAAGTTCACAAATATATAGGCATTTGTTTCACTTTCAATCACTTTCTGCTTCAAAACACATGTATTCCTCCAGGTTTCTTGACTGGTCTTTTCATGAGACTTCTTTCCAAACACATTATTTCCGATTTCCATAATCACTTTTGAAGCAAAACTCACACATTCTTCATGAAAAACCATAATGCTGATATAACCATTAGATATATTACTGGTTGGAATGAAGGATTGTATATCAATGTAAGATTTTCTGTATATTTTCAGATATCAATTCAATCCATTATTTAAAGTTAGAACCAGTTATAATATTTATTTACAGTATGGTCTATTCATGCATTATTTCTATAATTATAGACACAGTGTACACCATTTTTACCTCCAAAAATAATTTATACGTCTTCAAAATATTGCTCCCAGAAATGGTGGAAGAAATACTCATGTCACCTGATCTACATATACATTTTACCACAGTAGTATTCTGCACACAGAAAGAAGAGGTCAAACTTATGTTTGTACCAAAGCCTAAATGAAAAGTGAGCATGGATTACGGAAAACATCCATGTCCATGTTGCCTAATGCTCTCAAAAGTTCATCCTATTGGTGACTACATGTTTGTTTCTTCCTAAGATTATATATTCAAACTCAAGCCTGTTGAAAATGTATAATTCTATCACTCACTTTATACTTTGCCTGATATCCTAATGTCAATTGATATCTGCATTCCTACTTTTTTCCCCAGTTCATCCTTTTGACAGACTCTCCACATGTGCTGACAATTACATTCACTCTATCCGAAACCCTACAGCTAAAGATCTTTTTATCCAAATCCTATACTCACTCTTCTTTCAAAACCTACCAACTATCTTACTAATCCTACAAATTATCCCTTTTTGACTGGATGTTCTCTTCAACATTCAATAAACCAAGGTACAAGTAATTATGCCATTGTATATCGATTTATCTGAGACATCTGTGCAGAATATAATTCAAAGCTAAGAATCCCAGCTAAGGGTCCAATGCAATTCTGGGCTTCAAATATTACCTAGATGTCTGTTTTCATACTTATAATTCACTTATATTCTTATAAATATCGCACGTTCCCAATACCATAATTCATCCCGCAGAATGATTCCTAACCCAAATGGAACATGTTATTAACCCTGACCATACACTGTTCTCTCAATCTAACTTTACTGAAGAGCAGGGACAGAGTTGGTCTTTCAATACAGAAATTAGGGGATCTTCCACTTGCTGAGAACCTCCAAGGTCATTAAAGAAATGATCCCAGGATTAAATGTAGGCAGCTATGAATGACGTCAGAGAGCAAAAGTCATCTTCCATGACAAACAACCTGGTTAGCATGAAGGGATGTGTCTGAATCAACATTTCTTTTCTTAATGTATAGAAGATGGACCAAACCACGCCTATCTGGAGAGCTTTTTTTGGGTGCCTATGGTTGATATACCATGCAAAATTGTGAAAGTTTCACTGGAAGTAGGGGCAGCCTCCAACTCATTGGACTCTTGGAAGCAACTGTTAGGACAAATTGGTTGCCAAGGCAGTAACCTGATTCAGTTCCTGAAGGAAGTGACCTACGTCACTTCCTTGGTGAAGGAATTCTCTAAACTTGGGATCCATGAAGACAGGCACCCAGAGCCAGTCCCAGTCCCAGTCCCAGTGGGCTCACTTGTTCGGTTTTACCAAGGACAGGGTCAGTCTTTCTTGGTACCTACCTATGTGAGGATAGCCAAAGGCCAGGAGAGCTCTGAAGAGGGACCTTTTCTGAGAAAGCAGGTAGTGGCTCACCGCTGCCTCCTGACAACTTCACAGAGTTGGCCAAGGAGACCAGATCTGAGTCAGGACAGGACATTTCGGGAGAACATTGTATGGCCCACCAGTCAGAGGACACTCTGGATACTCACAGACCTACTTGGGGGAAGGAGGTGCCTTTGTGGGAGTGGTTGTGGTTTTGTGGTTTTGTCACATGTTCTGAGAATAGGTAGAAAATGCGGTTTGTTTGGTTTGGATTGCACTGTTTCTAGTAAGTCGTTTGACATGTGAGTGTTTCTATGTCTGTGTATCCCACTGTGTCTGTGGTTGTAGACATTAGAAAAGAGAATGAATTAATGGATGTGTCCTGTCTAGTAGAAAGCTTCCTGGCATTCATCCTGCCCAATTGATGAATGGACCACGGCTTGCCTTCTGGATGGGCAAAACCTACTATCTTCCTAAGATCCTGTTTTCTTCCTGAATTCTGGCCACTCTCCAGAATAGGCTCATGGTTTTGTGTCCAAGATATATACAACCTCCAAGCTCTGTGACATGACCATGTACTTGATAGCTAAAGTGAATGGGGAGCATCTCAGAAAACTCAGATATCAGTGTGACCAGGAAAGTCTCAGTGGAGAAACCCTGCTTTGGGTCTTTTGCTTACCTGTTTTTCTGTTGCCCTAAATGTCAGGAAGGTTTTTGCCTCTGGCCACCCCTTTGTGAAGCCTGAAGAAAACAGTTTTCAAATGAAAATGAATGGGCATCACCTGTTGCTCTTTGCTTAATTGCTTTGTAAAAGGATGTGTCTGAATCAGCCTCTTGGTTCTGTGTGAGGTTGTGGCTTAGATTCTCAGCACCTGATGCATCTAAAGATAGATTCCATGTGTGCACTCAAAACAGAAATGGCAAATGAGTCTCTTGCCTTCCTCTATTAGATTCCTGACCTTCATCAAGTAAGAATCAGGATCCTTTAGTTCAAATGAGTTCTTTGAACCCCTGCAGAAGTGCTTGGGTTTGCTGATGACTCCAAATCACATAAAGAATCTATACCTGACAGTCAGTAGGCCTCAAATTGGAAAAGCAGAACAGTATTAACTACATCCCTATTTGATCAGTTCTGGTTCACAGGAAGGGTGTGTAGGCCACCCTGACTTTCGGCAAATTAGGGGCAAGGGAGCTTATTTTGGACGGTGTCTTGGTCTGCGCCCCTCATGGAAACCTCCAGCGAGAGGTTATGATGAGTGTCTATATGGAAAAACATGAGGGCCATGTGGGAGTGTTTTGGTTTCAATTGTGGTCATTTGTGTGGCAGTTGGAAAAGATGACTGTGTCCACCTGGGTTTCAACTCTTGTGGGATTCCCCTTGGAGACTGAGTTCTGGAACTGACCTTAGAGAAGTATTGCCATGAATTGTGTTGGGATTTTCGGAGGCCACACATGAGAGTCACCCTTGGAAACTGAGATCTAGGCCCAGGGTGGCTTTCCACAGAGCACTGGGAATCTCAGCGAGGATATCACTTGATTATATTCTGAAAAACTTGGAAGCAATAGTTGAGAGTCAAAACACACATGGACCTCACATTGTAGACCTCAATGTGGCTGGCTTTATGTGACATTGGGCCACTCTTTCGGAGGACTTGCCTGTGAGAGTTCTCTAGAGCTTCCATTGAAATGAGCTTCCTCAACATTTAATGGTTCCTGAATGAATTGAAACCCACAGTACCTCCAACTTCATCCTTGAAAAATGGCTAGAAAATACCATGAAATTTTTGAAATTTCCATGACCAGCTGGCACTGGAAATCCATTTGATGTCCTGGTGCTTATCATGAGTATACAAGACAGTGTCTGGTTTGACTGAGTTTCATGATAATGGTGTAGAAAAGAGATGCCAGTAAGTTGGAGCCTGCTGAGTAGTGGGCCAAGAGCAGTAGAGTGTAGGTGTGTGAAAAAAACATCTGTGGTGCGGCCACGTGGATCTGCCATTGGCTTAGAAATGGTTTGTGACTGACATGTGCAGCTAGCAGACCTTTGGATGTAAAGGCATCTTGTTGAATGGAGAGGTTTCAGGGCAATGTTCAGAATCATATTCCTATGGTCAAGGGGGCAACTATGTGTGATAGAAGCCTGCTTGGTACATTCTCCTGCCGATCCTGACCACAACATGTGACAGAACTCCCTGCAGCACTGTATCGCAGTTAAACTCCTTTATTTCGTAAAGTAAATACCAAACTTTCAGTGCAGCATCAAATAACATGACGAAATGTGAAGGATGATCAAATGGCTTCACAGTCCACACGGGGAGACACATAGACCCCAGTAGCCCCAGTTTGCCTACAAAGAGAGAATTCAGCACTGCTGCCTCGTGTTTATAGGAAAATAAAAAACCATGTTCTTCAGGTCACATAGATGCAGACTCAGCTTTGATGGTCTCACTACAAAGGAAGCTAAAGCTCCTGACAACAACATATATTTCAAGTGCCCAACCTCAGAGGCATTTTCTCAAGAAGTCTTAAGGCCGACACAGCTCCATGTTTGTGGTATTTACCCTGTCCCTTACTTTTGGAAACTCCTCTACCACCTTCAAGGTTGTGAACTCCTGAGCATTTTCCATTCCAGATATTTATTATGAACTCAAACAACAACAAGTGCTGGTGAGGATGTGGAGAAAAGGGTAAACATGTACATTGCTGGTGGGACTGCAAATTGGTGCAGCCAAATTGGAAAGCAGTATGGAGATTTCTTGTAGAACTGGGAATGGAACCACCATTTGACCAAGGTATTCCCCTTCTCAGTCTATTCCCTAAAGACCTAAAAAAAATGCTACAGGAACACTGATACATTGATGTTCATAGCAGCACAATTTACAATAGCAAGACTGTGGAACCAACCTAGATGCACTTCGATAGATGAATGGATAAAAAATGTGGCATTTATACACAATGGAATATTACTCTGCATTAAAAAATGACAAAATGATATAACTTGCAGAGAAATGGATGGCATTAGAGCAGATTATGCTAAGTGAAGCTAGCCAATCCGTAAAACCAAATGCCAAATGTCTTTATTGATATAAAGAGAGTAACTAAGAACAGAGTAGGGACGAATAGAATTAGAAGAAAATTAACATTAAACAGGGATGAGAGGAGGAAGGGAAAGGGAGAGAGAAGGGAAATTGCATGGAAATAAAAGGAGACCCTCAGGGTTATATAAATTACATACAAGAGGAGGTGAGGGAAAGGAAAAAATTATACAAGGGGGAGAAATGAATTACAGTAAAGAGGTAGAGAGAGAAGAGGGGAGGGGAGGTAAGGGGAGGGGGATAGTAGAGGTTAGGAAAGGCAGAAGAATACGACAGACACTAGTATGGCAATATGTAAATCAATGGATGTGTAACTGATGTGATTCTGCAATCTGTTTACGGGGTAAAAATGGGAGTTCACTACCTACTTGAAACACAGTGTGGAATATGATATATCAAGAACTATGTAATGTTTTGAACAAGCATAAATAAAAATTAAAAAAAAAAGAAAACTAACTTTGGTGAATGGTGCAAAGAAATCCTAATATTTCTACAGTAACTGACACAGTTTAACATCAATGCGAGTAGATTCCTGTGGGACATGATGTGTATTTTGATGTTCATTTTTATTCAACACTGGTACATTACTATTTCTTCAGTTTATTCACATCATATTATAATATTTCATCCACAAGTAAGCAAATTTATCGTCATTTTTTTCAATTTCAATCACTTCCTTCTTCAGAACTCATGAATTCCTCGGTGTTCCTTGACTGGCCTTTTCATGAGACTTCTTTCCAAACACATTATTTTCGATTTCCATAATCACTTTTGAAGCAAAACTCACACAAACTTCATGATAAACCGTAACCTAATATTAACATTAGGTGTATAACTGGTTGTCATGAATGATTGCATATCAATATAAGATTTCTTATATATTTTCAGATATCAATTCAATCCATTACTTAAAGTGGAACAAGTTATATTATTTATTGAAATTAAGGTCTATTCATGCATTATCTGTATATTCATAGAAACAGGGTACACCTCTTTTTACCCCCAATGCTAATTTATACGTCTTCAAAATACTGCTCCTAGAAATGGTGGAAGAAATAATCATGTCATCTGATCTACATACACATTTTATCACAGTAATATTCTGGAAACAAAATGCAAAGGTCCCACTTAGGATTGTACCAAAGTCTAAATGGAAAGTGAACATGGATTACTAACAACATCCATGTCCATGTTGCCTAATGCTCTCAAATGTCAATCCTATTGGTGACCTACATATTTGTTTCTTCCTAAGATTAGATATTCAATCTCAACCCTGTTGAAAATGTCTTATCCTATCACTCACTTTATACTTTGCCTGATTTCCTAATGTCTCTATTGATATCTGCTTTTCTACAAATTTTCCCCATTTCATCATTGTGTCTGATTTCTTCATATGTGCTGACATTTATATTCACTCACTGCCCGAAAAAAAATTGCTAAAAAACTTTTGTTACATATCCTATACTAACTCTACTTGCTAAACATAATGACTATCTTCTTAATCCTACCGACAATCCCTTTTGACTTGGATGTTCTCTTCAGCATTCAATCATCCAAGGTTCAAGTTCCTCTGCCATTGTATATCCATTTATTTGAGACATATGTGCACAATTCAAAGCTAAATATCCCAATCAACTGCCCAAAGCCCTTCTGGGATTCAAATCTTACTTTAATTTCTGTTTTCATACATATATTTAACCTCGATATTCTTATAAATATCACAGGTTCCCAATACCATTATTCATCCAGCAGAATGATTCCTAACCCAAATCGAACATGAAATTAACCCTAACCATACACTGTTCACTCAATCTAACTTTACAGAAGAGCAGAGACAGATTGTTCTTACAATACAGGAATGTAGGGGATGCTCCACCTGTTAAGAACCTCAAAGGTCCATGCAGAAATGATCCCTGGAGAAGATGTAGGCAGCAATGAAGGACCTGAGAGACAAAAAGTCATTTTCCATGGCAAACAACCTGGTCAGGATGAAGGGTTGTGTCTGAATCAGCCTCTCTCTTCTTAATGTAGAGAAGATGGACCAAACCAGGCTTGTGTGGAGAGCTGTTCCCGGGTGCCTAAGGTTGATATACCATTCTAAGTTGTGAAAGTGTCAAAGGAAGTAGGGGCAGCCTCCATCTCATGGGACCCTTGGAAGCAACTGTTAGACAAAGTGGTTGCCAAGGCAGTGACCTCATTCAGTTCTTGAAGGAAGTGACCTACCTCACTTCCTTGTTGATGGAACTTTCTGAACTTGGGACCAAGGAAACCAAGCACCAGAGCCAGTCCCAGTCCCAGTCCAAGTGGTCTCATTTGTTTGGAATCACCAAGGACAGAGTCAGTCTTCTTGGTACTGACTGATGTGAGGATGGCCAAATGCCAGGAAAGATCTGAACATGGGCCTTTCCTGACTAAGTATGTAGTGGCTCACCCCTGGCTCCTGACTGCTTCACAGAGTTGGACAAGGAGACCAGATCTGAGACAGGACAGACCATTAAAAAGGAACATAGTATGGCAAACCTGTCAGAGGACACTCCGGATAATCACAGCCCTACTTTGGGGAAGGAGGTGTCTTTTTGAGTGTGGGTGTGTGGTTTTGTCTCTGTTCTGAGAATAGGTAGAAAAGGAGGTTTCTTTGGTTTGGAGTGAACTGTTTCTAGTAAGTCGTTTTACATGGTGAGTGTTTCTATTTCTGTGTATCCCACTGTGTCCGTGGTTGTATACATTATAAAAGAGAATGCATCAATGCATGTGTCCTCTTTAGTAGAAAGCTTTCCAGTATTCATCCTGCCCATTTAATGAATGGAGCGTGGTTTCCATATCGATAGGAAACACCTACTACCTTTTTAAGTCCCTGTTTTCTTTCTGAATTCTGACAACTCTTAAGAATAGGCTCTTGGGTTTGTGTCCAAGATATGTACCACCTCCAATCTCTGTCACATGGCCATGTACTGGATATCTGAAGGGAATGGCCAACATCTCAGAAAACTCAGATATCAGTGTGACCAGAAAAGTCTCAGTGGAGAAACCCTGCTTTGGCTCTTTTGCTAACCTATTGTTCTGTTGCCCTGAATCTCAGGATGTCTTTGCCTCTGGCCACCCCTTTGGGAAGCCTGAGGAAAACATTTTTTCAAAAGGAAATGAAGGGCATCATCTGTGGCTCTTTGCTTAATTGCTTTGAAAAAAGAGGTGTCTGATTCAGCCTCTTGGCCCTGTGTGAGGCTGTGGCTTAGATTCTCAGCACCTGATGGATCAAAAGAAAGGTCCCATGTGTGCATCCAAAACCAAAATGGCAAATATTCACTCATTGTGAATGAATTCTTTTACCTTCCTCTGTTAGGATCCTGAATTCCATCAAGGGAGAATAGGAATCCTTTGGGCCAAATGAGTTCTTCAAATCTCTGCAGAGGGGCTTGTGTTTTCTCATGACTCAAATTCACATAAAGAATCTAAACCACAGAGTCAGAAGGCCTCAAATTGAAAAAGCTGAGCAGTATTAATGTCAGGTCTATTTGATCACTCCTGGTTTACAGGAAGTGTGTCCAGGCCACCTTGATGTTAGACAAATGAGGGGAACAGGACCTTAATTTGGACACTGACTTGGGCTGTGGGCCTCATTGAAAACTCCAGCCAGACGTTATAAGGAGTGTCTATATGGAAGAAGATGAGGACCATGTGGGAGTGTTTTGGTTTTAATTGTGGTCATTTGTGTGGCGGTTGGAAGAGATGACTGTTCTACTGGGCTTGAACTCTGGTGTGATTCCCCTTAGAGACTGAGTTCTTTAACTGACCTCAGAGAAGTATTGCCATGAATTGTGTTGGGATTTTAGGAGGCCACACATGAGAGTCGCCCTTGGAACCTGAGATCTAGGCCCAGGTTGGATTTCCACAGAACACTGAGAATTTCAGCCCGGATATTACATACAATTTTTCTTAAAGACTTGGCAGCCATATTTGAGTTTAAAACACACATGGACCTCACATTGTAGATCTCAATGGGCCTGGATTCATGTGACATTTTGGCCACCCTTAGGGAAACCATGCCTGTGAGAGTGCTCCAGTGCTTTCATTGAAATTAGCTTCTTCACCATTTAATGGTTCCTGAATTAATTGAAGCCCTCAGAGCCGCAAACTTCATCCGTGAAAAATGGCTAGAAAATTACCATGAAATTTTTGATATTTTCATGTTCAGCTGGCACTGAAAAAACTTTGGATGTCCTGTTTCTGATCCTGAGTATACCAGACACTGCCTTGATTGACTTTGTTTCATGAAAATGGTGTAGAACAGATATGCCAGTAAGTTGGAGCCTGGTGAGTAGTTGGCCTAGAGCAGTGGTATGCAATTGTCTGATAAAACATCTGTGTTGCGTCCATGTGGATCAGCCATTGGCTTCCAAATGGCTTGTGACTGACATGGTGCAGCCAGCAGAGCCATATATGTAAAGGCATCTTATTGCTATTCTCAAGGGGGCAATCTACGTGGGATAGAACCTGGGTTGGTGCATTCTCCTGAAGACCCTGACTCACCATACCTTAAAGAACTCCCTCCACCACTCTGTCCCATTTTAACTCCTTGTATTTCTTGAAGTAAATACCAAACTCCCAGTGGAGCAGCGAGAAACACCACGAAAAGTGGAGGATGACCAATTGGCTTCACAGTCCACACTGAAAGACACTTAGACCCCAGTGTCCATAGTTTACCTACAAAGAGAGAATTCAGCACCGCTGCCTCATGTTCATTGGATAATAAGAAACCATGTCCTCCAAGTAACATAGATGCAGACCCAGCTTTGATGGTCTCTCTACAAAGGAAATAAATCTCCTCAGAACATCAAATATTTCAAGTGCCCACCCTTAGAGGCAGTTTCTCAAAAAGCATTTAGGCCAGCAGAGCTGTATGTTTGTGGAATGTTTACCCTGTCCCTTACTTTTAGAATCTTCTCTACCACCTCCAAAGTTGTAAACTCCTGAGAATACTCCATTCCAGATATATTCACAGATTTTCTAGCTCTTATCCTCTAATTGTGTCTTACTTGAGAAGAATGTAATGTCAAGGCATTGTTCTGGATGAAAGTGGGAAGATTTTTGTGTAGCACATATTTGCATACACATTGGATTCAATTTCCTATTTTCCATTAGAAATGCTGAATCCCTGAAACTAACATATACCCTATTAGACTCTGACTACTAATCCTAATATGATGGAGAAAAATAACACAAACAGAATAGAAATACAAGCACTTTAGAGGAGGTATGTTTTATAGTTGGAGTTGCCTTTTGCATGGTATAGTGTAGCAGTTATAAATCTAGTCAATTATTTGTTGAAATAGTTCTCCATGCGATTTTTAAGTTAACAAATAAGTGAATTCCTGTCCCCCTTTCTCTGTAGCCTATTCAGCACACGTATTTTTATATCCACATATAGAATCCTACCTGGTACCACACGTACATTCTTGTGAGGTGGCTGACGTGGCAGATACAAATTGGAAGAAGAGATCACTCCTCCTAAACGCTGCTTGAACTGATAATTCAAATGTGAGTGAGCTTCCTAGTTGAACAACATTATACATAAATCCATGTTCAGTAAAATGAATATATTTGGATCTGTGAATGATATACATTTCATGGTGAATTTCGTTTGGCATATATATTGCAATTTTTAATGTCTCTCTCTTTGTCTGTATATAAATATATATATATATATATATATATATATATATATATATATATATATATATACATGCTCAAGATTTTTCAAAACATGAAATATGTGTCTTATTACACACTTCCTAAATTCATTCATATTTATGTTGTGGATTTATAATCAACTTTTCACAAGATTATTCTCAGAAATATTCATCCACCTGAAATACGTATTTGTTTCTTTGTACTGTTTTTATCCCAGATATGCATTCACGGATTTTCAAACTCTTCTACTCTAATTGTGTCTTACTTGGGGTGAAGGTAATGTAAAGGCATTTTTCTGGATGAGAGTGGGAAGATAATTGTGTAGCATATATTTTATACACGTTGGATTCATTTTCCTATATTCCATTGAAAACACTGAATCCCTGACAATAACGCATACCCTACTATACTTTGTCTACTAATCCAAATATGATGGAGAAAAACAACCTAAACAGAATAGAAATACAAGCAGTTCAGAGGAGGCATGGGGTATAGTTGGACTTGCCATTTGCATGATAAATGGTAGGTGTTATAAATCTAGTCAATTTTTAATTGAAATAGTTCTCCATGTGTTGTTAAAGTTAACAAATATGTAAATTCCTCTCTGCCTTTCTCCTTAGCCTATTCAGCACATGAATTTTTATATGCTTATATAGAATACCTGGTATCACACGTTCATTTTTGTGAGGTGACTGACTTGGCAGATACAACTTGTGAGAAGAGATCACTCCTCTAAACGCTGTTGGAACTGAAAATTCAAACTATGGGTGAGCTTTCTAGTAGAACAACATTATACATAAATCCTTGTTCAGTAAAATAAATATTTTTGCATCTGTGGATGCTATATATTTTATGATGAACTTCGATTGGCATATATATTCCTACATTTTAATGTCTGTGTGTGTGTTTTGTGTGTGTGTGTGTGTGAGTGTATATATATATATACATATATATAATTATATGTGTATATATATACACATATATATAATTATGAATATATATATATATATATATATATATATATATATATATATATACACTGACTTGATTTTTAAAATATGAAATATATGTATCTTAAATACACTCCCTAAGTTCATTCATGTTCAAAAATGTGGATTTATAATAAACTTTTCACAAAATTATTCTCAGAAATATTCATCCACCTGAAATACACATTTGTTTCATAGTTCTGAAAACTAACTTCAGTAAATGGTGCTTACAAATCCTAATATTTGTACATTAGCTGACCCAGATTAACATCAATCAAGTAGATTCGTATGGGACATGATGTGTATTCTGACGTTTATTTTCATTCAACACTGGTACATTACTATTGCTTCAGTTTTTACAAATCATAGGAAATATATATTTCATCCACAAGTTCACAAATTTATACGCATTTGTTTCACAATCACTTCCTGCTTCATAAAACATGTATTCCTCCAGGTTTTTTGACTGGTCTTTTCATGAGACTTCTTTCCAAACACATTATTTTCGATTTCCATAATCAGTTTTGAAGCAAAACTCACACACCCTTCATGATAAACCATAAACTTAATGTGGCCATTAGATATTTCACTGGTTGGAATGAATGTTTGTATGTCAATATAAGATTTCCTGTATTTTTTCAGATATAATTTCAATCCATTATTTAAAGTCAGAACCAGATATATTATTTATTCACAGTAGGGTCTATTCATGCATTATCTCTATATGCACAGACATAGGGTACACCTCTTTTTACCCCCATTACTAATTTATACGTCTTGAATATGTTGCTGCCAGAAATGGTGGAAGAAATAGTCATGTCACCTGATCTAAATGTACGTTTTATCACAGTAATATTCTGAACAAAAAAAGCAAAGGTCACACTTAAGATTGTAGCAAAGACTAAATGAAAAGTGAGCATGGATTACTAAACATCCATGTCCAGGTTGCCTAATGCTGTCAAATGTCAATCCTATTGGTCACTACATATTTGTTTCTTTCTTAGATTATATATTCAAACTCAACCCTGTTGAAAATATCTAATCCTATCACTCATTTTATACTTTGCCTGATTTCGTAATGTCTCTATTGATATCAGCTTTCCTAACTATTTTCCCCAGTTCATCATTGTGACAGTCTCTTCACTTGTGCTGACATTAACATTCACTGTCTACCGGAAACCTTATTGCTAAACAACATTTGGTCCAAATCCTATACTCACTCTTCTTTCTAAACCTACTGAGAATCTTCCGAATCCTACCGACTATCCCTTTTGACTGGAAGTTCTCTTCTACATTTAATCATCCATGGTACAAGGACCTAAGCCATTGTATATCGATTTACCTGACACATCAGTGCAGAACATAATTCAAAGCTACGTATCCCAATCAAGGGCCCAATGCCCTTTTGGGCTTCATATCTTAGCTAGATTTCTGTTTTCATACTTATATTTCACCTATATATTCTTGTAAATATCGCAGTTTCCTAATACCATTATTCATCGGGCAGAAAGATTCCTAATCCAAATCGAACCTGTTAGTTAACCTAACCATACACTGTTCAGTCAATTTAACTTTACAGAAGAGCAGGGATAGAGTTGGTCTTACAATACAGGAATATAGGGGATCTTCCACATGCTGAGAAACTCAAAGGTCCATGCAGAAATGATTCCTGGAGAAGTTGTAAGCAGCTATGGAGGACCTAAGAGACCAAAAGTCATCCTCCATGGCAAACAACCTGGTCAGGATGAAGGGTTGTGTCTGAATCAGCTTCTCTCTTCTTAATGTAGAGAAGATGGACCAAACCAGGCCTGTGTGGAGAGCTGTTCCCAGGTGAAAATGGTTGATATACCAATCTAACTTGTGAAATTGTCACAGGAAGTAGGGGCAGCCTCCATCTCATGGGACCCTTGAAAGCAATTGTTAGGACAAAGTGGTTGCCACGGCAGTAACCTCATTCAGTTCCTGAATGAAGTGACCTACCCCTCTTCCTTGATGACGGATCTCTCTGAACTTGGGATCCAGGAAGCCAGGCACCCAGAGTCAGTCCCAGTTTCTTTCCCAGTGGGCTCAGTTGTTTGGAATAACCAAGGACAGAGTAAGTCTTCCTTGGTACCTACTGATGTGAGGATTGCCAAATGCCAGGAGAGCTCTGAAAAGGGGAATTTCCTGAGAAAGCAGGTAGTGGCTCACCACTGGCTCCTGAAAACTTCACAGTGTTGGCCAACGAGACCCGATCTGAGAAAAACAGGCCATTTCAAGGAAACATAGTATGGCCCATCAGTCAGAGTACATTCCAATTAGTCACAGACCTACTTGAATAAAGGAGGTGTCGTTGTGGGTGTGGTTGTGATTTTGTGGTTTAGTCTCATGTTCTGAGAATAGGTAAGAAAGGCGGTTTGTTTGTTTTGGAGTGGACTGTTTATAGTAAGTCATTTGACAAGGCGATTGTTTGTATGCCTGTGTATCCCACTGTGTCCGTGGTTGTAGACATTATAAAAGATAATGCATCAATGGATGTGTCCTGTCTAGTAGAAAGCTTGCCAACATTCATCCTGCCCAATTTATGAGTGGACTGTAGGTTGCTTTAGGGACGGGCAACACCTACTATCATCCGGAGTTCCTGTTTTCTTCCTGAATTCTGGCCACTCTTCATAGCAGGCTCATGGTTTTCTGTCCAAGATATGTACCACCTCCAAGCTCTGTGACATTGCCATATAATGGATAGCTGAAGGGAATAGCAAGCATCTCAGAAAACTCAGATATCAGTGTGACAAAGAAAGTCTCAGTAGAAAAACCCTGCTTTGGGCCTTTTGCTTACCTATTTTTCTGTTGCTATGAGTGTCAGGAAGGTCTTTGCCTCAGGCCACACCTTTGTGAAACCTGAAGAAAACAGTTTTCAAATGGAAATGAATGGGCATCACCTGTGGCTCTTTGCTTAATTGCTTTGGAAAAGGATGTGTCTGAATCAGCCTCTTGGCCCTGTGTGAGGCAGTGGCTTAGATTCTTAGCACCTGATGGATCAAAAGAAAGATCCCATGTGTCCATCCAAAACCAAAATGGCAAATATTCACTCATTGTGAATGAATTCTTTTACCTTCCTCTGTTAGGATCCTGAATTCCATCAAGGGTGAATAGGAATCCTTTGGGCCAAATGAGTTCTTCAAATCTCTGCAGAGGGGCTTGTGTTTTCTCATGACTCAAATTCACATAAAGAATCTAAACCACAGAGTCAGAAGGCCTCAAATTGAAAAAGCTGAGCAGTATTAATGTCAGGCCTATTTGATCACTCCTGGTTTACAGGAAGTGTGTCCAGGCCACCTTGATGTTAGACAAATGAGGGGAACAGGACCTTAATTTGGACACTGACTTGGGCTGTGGACCTCATTGAAAACTCCAGCCAGACGTTATAAGGAGTGTCTATATGGAAGAAGATGAGGACCACGTGGGAGTGTTTTGGTTTTAATTGTGGTCATTTGTGTGGCGGTTGGAAGAGATGACTGTTCCACTGGGCTTGAACTCTGGTGTGATTCCCCTTAGAGACTGAGTTCTTTAACTGACCTCAGAGAAGTATTGCCATGAATTGTGTTGGGATTTTAGGAGGCCACACATGAGAGTCGCCCTTGGAACCTGAGATCTAGGCCCAGGTTGGATTTCCACAGAACACTGGGAATTTCAGCCCGGATATTACATACAATTTTTCTTAAAGACTTGGCAGCCATATTTGAGTTTAAAACACACATGAACCTCACATTGTAGATCTCAATGGGCCTGGCTTCATGTGACATTTTGGCCACCCTTAGGGAAACCATGCCTGTGAGAGTGCTCCAGTGCTTTCATTGAAATTAGCTTCTTCACCATTTAATGGTTCCTGAATTAATTGAAGCCCTCAGAGCCGCAAACTTCATCCGTGAAAAATCCTAGATAATTACCATGAAATTTTTGATATTTTCATGTTCAGCTGGCACTGAAAAAACTTTGGATGTCCTGTTTCTGATCCTGAGTATACCAGACACTGCCTTGATTGACTTTGTTTCATGAAAATGGTGTAGAACAGATATGCCAGTAAGTTGGAGCCTGGTGAGTAGTTGGCCTAGAGCAGTGGTATGCAATTGTGTGATAAAACATCTGTGTTGTGGCCATGTGGATCAGCCATTGGCTTCCAAATGGCTTGTGACTGACATGGTGCAGCCAGCAGACCCATATATGTAAAGGCATCTTGTTATATGGAGAGGATTCACTGCAATGTTCAGAATCATATTGCTATTCTCAAGGGGGCAATCTACGTGGGATAGAACCTTGGTTGGTGCATTCTCCTGAAGACCCTGACTCACCACACCTTAAAGAACTCCCTCCACCACTCTGTCCCATTTTAACTCCTTGTATTTCTTGAAGCAAATACCAAACTCCCAGTGGAGCAGCGAGAAACACCAAGAAAAGTGGAGGATGACCAATTGGCTTCACAGTCCACACTGAAAGACACTTAGACCCCAGTGTCCATAGTTTACCTACAAAGAGAGAATTCAGCACCGCTGCCTCATGTTCATTGGATAATAAGAAACCATGTCCTCCAAGTAACATAGATGCAGACCCAGCTTTGATGGTCTCTCTACAAATGAACTAAATCTCCTCAGAACATCAAATATTTCAAGTGCCCACCCTTAGAAGCAGTTTCTCAAAAATTATGTAGGCCAGCAGAGCTGCATGTTTGTGGAATGTTTACCCTATCCCTTACTTTTAGAATCTTCTCTACCACCTCCAAAGTTGTAAACTCCTGAGTATTCTCCATTCCAGATATATATTCACAGATTTTCTAACTCTTATCCTCTAATTGTGTCTTACTTGAGGAGAGTGTAACGTCAAGGCATTGTTCTGGATGAAAGTGGGAAGAATGTTGTGTAGCACATATTTGCATACACATTGGATTCAATTTCCTATTTTCCATTAGAAATACTGAATCCCTGAAACTAACATATACCCTATTAGACTCTGACTACTAATCCTAATATGATGGAGAAAAATAACACAAACAGAATAGAAATACAGGCAGTTTAGAGGAGGTATGTTTTATAGTTGGAGTTGCCTTTTGCATGGTATAGTGTAGCAGTTATAAATCTAGTCAATTATTTGTTGAAATAGTTCTCCATGCGTTTTTAAAGTTAACAAATAATGAATTCCTGTCCCCCTTTCTCTGTAGCCTATTCAGCACACGTATTTTTATATGCACATATAGAATCCTACCTGGTACCACACGTACATTCTTGTGAGGTGGCTGATTTGGCAGATACAAATTGGAAGAAGAGATCACTCCTCCTAAATGCTGAATGAACATTTAATTTAAATGTGAGTGAGCTTTCTAGTTGAACAACATTATACATAAATCAATGTGCAGTAAAATGAATATATTTGGATCTGTGGATGATATACATTTCATGGTGAATTTCGTTTGGCATATATATTGCAATTTTTAATGTCTCTCTCTGTTTGTGTATATACATATGTATATATATATATAGATACACTCTCAAGATTTTTCAAAACATGAAATATGTGTCTTATTACACACTTCCTAAATTCATTCATATTTATGTTGTGGATTTATAATCAACTTTTCACAAGATTATTCTCAGAAATATTCATCCACCTGAAATACTTATTTGTTTCTTAGTACTGTTTCCACCCCAGATATGCATTCACGGATTTTCAAACTCTTCTACTCTAATTGTGTCTTACTTGGGGTGAAGGTAATGTAAAGGCATTGTTCTGGATGAGAGTGGGAAGATAATTGTGTAGCATATATTTTATACACATTGGATTCATTTTCCTATATTCCATTGAATATACTGAATCCCTGACAATAACCCATACCCTACTATACTCTGTCTACTAATCCAAACATGATGGAGAAAAACAACCCAAACATAATAGAAATACAAGCAGTTTAGAGGAGGCATGGGGTATAGTTGGACTTGCCATTTGCATGATAAAGGGTAGGTGTTATAAATCTAGTCAATTTTTAATTGAAATAGTTTTCCATGTGTTGTTAAAGTTAACAAATATGTAAATTCCTCTCCCTTTCTCTGTAGCCTATTCAGCACATTTATTTTTATATGCTTATATAGAATTCTACCTGGTATCACACGTTCATTTTTGTGAGGTGACTGACTTGGCAGATACAACTTGTGAGAAGAGATCACTCCTCTAAACGCTGTTGGAACTGAAAATTCAAACTATGGGTGAGCTTTCTAGTAGAACAACATTATACATAAATCCTTGTTCAGTAAAATAAATATTTTCGCATCTGTGGATGCTATATATTTTATGATGAACTTCGATTGGCATATATATAACTACATTTAAATGTCTGTGTGTGTGTTTTGTGTGTGTGTGTGTGTGTGTGTGTGTGTGTATATATATATAGACACATATATATGTATATACACATATATATAATTATGAATATATATATATATATATATATATATATATATATATATACACACTGTCCTGATTTTTAAAATATGAAATATATGTTTCTTAAATACACTCCCTAAGTTCATCCATGTTCAAAAATGTGGATTTATAATAAACTTTTCACAAAATTATTCTCAGAAATATTCATCCACCTGAAATACACATTTGTTTCATAGTTCTGAAAACTAACTTCAGTAAATGGTGCTTACAAATCCTAATATTTGTACAGTAACTGACCCAGATTAAAATCAATCAAGTAGATTCGTATGGGACATGTTGTGTATTCTGACGTTTATTTTCATTCAACACTGGTACATTACTATTTCTTCAGTTTTTACAAATCATAGGAAATATATACTTCATCCACAAGTTCACAAATTTATACGCATTTGTTTCACAATCACTTCCTGCGTCATGAAACATGTATTCCTCCAGGTTTCTTGACTGGTCTTTTCATGAGACTTCTTTCCAAACACATTATTTTCGATTTCCATAATCACTTTTGAAGCAAAACTCACACACCCTTCATGATAAACCATAAACTTAATGTGGCCATTAGATATATAACTGGTTGGAATGAATGTTTGTATGTCAATATAAGATTTCCTGTATTTTTTCAGATATAATTTCAATCCATTATTTAAAGTCAGAACCAGATATATTATTTATTAACAGTATGGTCTATTCATGCAGTATCTCTATATGCACAGACAAGGGTACACCTCTTTTTACCCCCATTACTAATTTATACGTCTTGAAAATGTTGCTGCCAGAAATGGTGGAAGAAAGAGTCATGTCACCTGATCTACATGTACGTTTTATCACAGTAATATTCTGGCCAAAAAAAGCAAAGGTCACACTTAAGATTGTAGCAAAGACTAAATGAAAAGTGAGCATGGATTACTAAACATCCATGTCCAGGTTGCCTAATGCTGTCAAATGTCAATCCTATTGGTCACTACATATTTGTTTCTTTCTTAGATTATATATTCAAACTCAACCCTGTTGAAAATATCTAATCCTATCACTCACTTTATACTTTGCCTGATTTCGTAATGTCTCTATTGATATCAGCTTTCCTAACTATTTTCCCCAGTTCATCATTGTGACAGTCTCTTCACTTGTGCTGACATTAACATTCACTGTCTACCGGAAACCCTATTGCTAAACAACATTTGGTCCAAATCCTATACTCACTCTTCTTTCTAAACCTACTGAGAATCTTCCGAATCCTACCGACTATCCCTTTTGACTGGAAGTTCTCTTCTACATTTAATCATCCATGGTACAAGGACCTAAGCCATTGTATATCGATATACCTGACACATCAGTGCAGAACATAATTCAAAGCTACGTATCCCAATCAAGGGCCCAATGCCCTTTTGGGCTTCATATCTTAGCTAGATTTCTGTTTTCATACTTATATTTCACCTATATATTCTTGTAAATATCGCAGTTTCCCAATACCATTATTCATCGCGCAGAAAGATTCCTAATCCAAATCGAACCTGTTAGTTAACCTAACCATACACTGTTCAGTCAATTTAACTTTACAGAAGAGCAGGGATAGAGTTGGTCTTACAATACAGGAATATAGGGGATCTTCCACATGCTGAGAAACTCAAAGGTCCATGCAGAAATGATTCCTGGAGAAGTTGTAAGCAGCTATGGAGGACCTAAGAGACCAAAAGTCATCCTCCATGGCAAACAACCTGGTCAGGATGAAGGGTTGTGTCTGAATCAGCTTCTCTCTTCTTAATGTAGAGAAGATGGACCAAACCAGGCCTGTGTGGAGAGCTGTTCCCAGGTGCCAATGGTTGATATACCAATCTAACTTGTGAAAGTGTCACAGGAAGTAGGGGCAGCCTCCATCTCATGGGACCCTTGAAAGCAATTGTTAGGACAAAGTGGTTGCCACGGCAGTAACCTCATTCAGTTCCTGAATGAAGTGACCTACCTCTCTTCCTTGATGACGGATCTCTGTGAACTTGGGATCCAGGAAGCCAGGCACCCAGAGTCAGTCCCAGTTTCTTTCCCAGTGGGCTCAGTTGTTTGGAATAACCAAGGACAGAGTAAGTCTTCTTGGTACCTACTGATGTGAGGATTGCCAAATGCCAGGAGAGCTCTGAAAAGGGGAATTTCCTGAGAAAGCAGGTAGTGGCTCACCACTGGCTCCTGAAAACTTCACAGTGTTGGCCAACGAGACCCGATCTGAGAAGGACAGGCCATTTCAAGGAAACATAGTATGGCCCATCAGTCAGAGTACATTCCAATTAGTCACAGACCTACTTGAATAAAGGAGGTGTCGTTGTGGGTGTGGTTGTGATTTTGTGGTTTAGTCTCATGTTCTGAGAATAGGTAAGAAAGGCGGTTTGTTTGTTTTGGAGTGGACTGTTTATAGTAAGTCATTTGACAAGGCGATTGTTTGTATGCCTGTGTATCCCACTGTGTCCGTGGTTGTAGACATTATAAAAGATAATGCATCAATGGATGTGTCCTGTCTAGTAGAAAGCTTGCCAACATTCATCCTGCCCAATTTATGAGTGGACTGCAGGTTGCTTTAGGGACGGGCAACACCTACTATCTTCCGGAGTTCCTGTTTTTTTCCTGAATTCTGGCCACTCTTCAGAGCAGGCTCATGGTTTTCTGTCCAAGATATGTACCACCTCCAAGCTCTGTGACATTGCCATATAATGGATAGCTGAAGGGAATAGCAAGCATCTCAGAAAACTCAGATATCAGTGTGACAAAGAAAGTCTCAGTAGAGAAACCCTGCTTTGGGCCTTTTGCTTACCTATTTTTCTGTTGCTCTGAGTGTCAGGAAGGTCTTTGCCCAGGCCACACCTTTGTGAACCCTGAAGAAAACAGTTTTCAAATGGAAGTGAATGGGCATCACCTGTGGCTCTTTGCTTAATTGCTTTGGAAAAGGATGTGTCTGAATCAGCCTCTTGGCCCTGTGTGAGGCAGTGGCTTAGATTCTTAGCACCTGATGGATTAAAAGAAAGATCCCATGTGTCCATCCAAAACCAAAATGGCAAATATTCACTCATTGTGAATGAATTCTTTTACCTTCCTCTGTTAGGATCCTGAATTCCATGAAGGGAGAATAGGAATCCTTTGGGCCAAATGAGTTCTTCAAATCTCTGCAGAGGGGCTAGGGTTTTCTCATGACTCAAATTCACATAAAGAATCTAAACCACAGAGTCAGAAGGCCTCTAATTGAAAAAGCCGAGCAGTATTAATGGCAGGCCTATTTGATCACTCCTGGTTTACAGGAAGTGTGTCCAGGCCACCTTGATGTTAGACAAATGAGGGGAACAGGACCTTAATTTGGACACTGACTTGGGCTGTGGACCTCATTGAAAACTCCAGCCAGACGTTATAAGGAGTGTCTATATGGAAGAAGATGAGGACCATGTGGGAGTGTTTTGGTTTTAATTGTGGTCATTTGTGTGGCGGTTGGAAGAGATGACTGTTCCACTGGGCTTGAACTCTGGTGTCATTCCCCTTAGAGACTGAGTTCTTTAACTGACCTCAGAGAAGTATTGCCATGAATTGTGTTGGGATTTTAGGAGGCCACACATGAGAGTCGCCCTTGGAACCTGAGATCTAGGCCCAGGTTGGATTTCCACAGAACACTGGGAATTTCAGCCCGGATATTACATACAATTTTTCTTAAAGACTTGGCAGCCATATTTGAGTTTAAAACACACATGAACCTCACATTGTAGATCTCAATGGGCCTGGCTTCATGTGACATTTTGGCCACCCTTAGGGAAACCATGCCTGTGAGAGTGCTCCAGTGCTTTCATTGAAATTAGCTTCTTCACCATTTAATGGTTCCTGAATTAATTGAAGCCCTCAGAGCCGCAAACTTCATCCGTGAAAAATGGCTAGACAATTACCATAAAATTTTTGATATTTTCATGTTCAGCTGGCACTGAAAAAACTTTGGATGTCCTGTTTCTGATCCTGAGTATACCAGACACTGCCTTGATTGACTTTGTTTCATGAAAATGGTGTAGAACAGATATGCCAGTAAGTTGGAGCCTGGTGAGTAGTTGGCCTAGAGCAGTGGTATGCAATTGTGTGATAAAACATCTGTGTTGTGGCCATGTGGATCAGCCATTGGCTTCCAAATGGCTTGTGACTGACATGGTGCAGCCAGCAGACCCATATATGTAAAGGCATCTTGTTATATGGAGAGGATTCACTGCAATGTTCAGAATCATATTGCTATTCTCAAGGGGGCAATCTACGTGGGATAGAACCTTGGTTGGTGCATTCTCCTGAAGACCCTGACTCACCACACCTTAAAGAACTCCCTCCACCACTCTGTCCCATTTTAACTCCTTGTATTTCTTGAAGCAAATACCAAACTCCCAGTGGAGCAGCGAGAAACACCAAGAAAAGTGGAGGATGACCAATTGGCTTCACAGTCCACACTGAAAGACACTTAGACCCCAGTGTCCATAGTTTACCTACAAAGAGAGAATTCAGCAATGCTGCCTCATGTTCATTGGATAATAAGAAACCATGTCCTCCAAGTAACATAGATGCAGACCCAGCTTTGATGGTCTCTCTACAAATGAACTAAATCTCCTCAGAACTTCAAATATTTCAAGTGCCCACCCTTAGAGGCAGTTTCTCAAAAAGTATGTAGGCCAGCAGAGCTGCATGTTTCTGGAATGTTTACCCTGTTCCTTACTTTTAGAATCTTCTCTACCACCTCCAAAGTTGTAAACTCCTGAGTATTCTCCATTCCAGATATATATTCACAGATTTTCTAACTCTTATCCTCTAATTGTGTCTTACTTGAGGAGAATGTAATGTCAAGGCATTGTTCTGGATGAAAGTGGGAAGAATGTTGTGTAGCACATATTTGCATACACATTGGATTCAATTTCCTATTTTCCATTAGAAATACTGAATCCCTGAAACTAACATATACCCTATTAGACTCTGACTACTAATCCTAATATGATGGAGAAAAATAACACAAACAGAATAGAAATACAGGCAGTTTAGAGGAGGTATGTTTATAGTTGGAGTTGCCTTTTGCATGGTATAGTGTAGCAGTTATAAATCTAGTCAATTATTTGTTGAAATAGTTCTCCATGCGTTTTTAAAGTTAACAAATAATGAATTCCTGTCCCCCTTTCTCTGTAGCCTATTCAGCACACGTATTTTTATATGCACATATAGAATCCTACCTGGTACCACACGTACATTCTTGTGAGGTGGCTGATTTGGCAGATACAAATTGGAAGAAGAGATCACTCCTCCTAAATGCTGCTTGAACATTTAATTCAAATGTGAGTGAGCTTCCTAGTTGAACAACATTATACATAAATCAATGTTCAGTAAAATGAATATATTTGGATCTGTGGATGATATACATTTCATGGTGAATTTCGTTTGGCATATATATTGCAATTTTTAATGTCTCTCTCTGTTTGTGTATATACATATGTATATATATATATATATATAGATACACTCTCAAGATTTTTCAAAACATGAAATATGTGTCTTATTACACACTTCCTAAATTCATTCATATTTATGTTGTGGATTTATAATCAACTTTTCACAAGATTATTCTCAGAAATATTCATCCACCTGAAATACTTATTTGTTTCTTAGTACTGTTTCCACCCCAGATATGCATTCACGGATTTTCAAACTCTTCTACTCTAATTGTGTCTTACTTGGGGTGAAGGTAATGTAAAGGCATTGTTCTGGATGAGAGTGGGAAGATAATTGTGTAGCATATATTTTATACACATTGGATTCATTTTCCTATATTCCATTGAATATACTGAATCCCTGACAATAACCCATACCCTACTATACTCTGTCTACTAATCCAAACATGATGGAGAAAAACAACCCAAACATAATAGAAATACAAGCAGTTTAGAGGAGGCATGGGGTATAGTTGGACTTGCCATTTGCATGATAAAGGGTAGGTGTTATAAATCTAGTCAATTTTTAATTGAAATAGTTTTCCATGTGTTGTTAAAGTTAACAAATATGTAAATTCCTCTCCCTTTCTCTGTAGCCTATTCAGCACATTTATTTTTATATGCTTATATAGAATTCTACCTGGTATCACACGTTCATTTTTGTGAGGTGACTGACTTGGCAGATACAACTTGTGAGAAGAGATCAGTCCTCTAAACGCTGTTGGAACTGAAAATTCAAACTATGGGTGAGCTTTCTAGTAGAACAACATTATACATAAATCCTTGTTCAGTAAAATAAATATTTTCGCATCTGTGGATGCTATATATTTTATGATGAACTTCGATTGGCATATATATAACTACATTTAAATGTCTGTGTGTGTGTTTTGTGTGTGTGTGTGTGTGTGTGTGTGTGTATATATATATATAGACACATATATATGTATATACACATATATATAATTATGAATATATATATATATATATATATATATATATATATATACACACACACTGTCCTGATTTTTAAAATATGAAATATATGTTTCTTAAATACACTCCCTAAGTTCATCCATGTTCAAAAATGTGGATTTATAATAAACTTTTCACAAAATTATTCTCAGAAATATTCATCCACCTGAAATACACATTTGTTTCATAGTTCTGAAAACTAACTTCAGTAAATGGTGCTTACAAATCCTAATATTTGTACAGTAACTGACCCAGATTAACATCAATCAAGTAGATTCGTATGGGACATGTTGTGTATTCTGACGTTTATTTTCATTCAACACTGGTACATTACTATTTCTTCAGTTTTTACAAATCATAGGAAATATATACTTCATCCACAAGTTCACAAATTTATACGCATTTGTTTCACAATCACTTCCTGCGTCAGGAAACATGTATTCCTCCAGGTTTCTTGACTGGTCTTTTCATGAGACTTCTTTCCAAACACATTATTTTCGATTTCCATAATCACTTTTGAAGCAAAACTCACACACCCTTCATGATAAACCATAAACTTAATGTGGCCATTAGATATATAACTGGTTGGAATGAATGTTTGTATGTCAATATAAGATTTCCTGTATTTTTTCAGATATAATTTCAATCCATTATTTAAAGTCAGAACCAGATATATTATTTATTCACAATATGGTCTATTCATGCAGTATCTCTATATGCACAGACAAGGGTACACCTCTTTTTACCCCCATTACTAATTTATACGTCTTGAAAATGTTGCTGCCAGAAATGGTGGAAGAAAGAGTCATGTCACCTGATCTACATGTACGTTTTATCACAGTAATATTCTGGCCAAAAAAAGCAAAGGTCACACTTAAGATTGTAGCAAAGACTAAATGAAAAGTGAGCATGGATTACTAAACATCCATGTCCAGGTTGCCTAATGCTGTCAAATGTCAATCCTATTGGTCACTACATATTTGTTTCTTTCTTAGATTATATATTCAAACTCAACCCTGTTGAAAATATCTAATCCTATCACTCACTTTATACTTTGCCTGATTTCGTAATGTCTCTATTGATATCAGCTTTCCTAACTATTTTCCCCAGTTCATCATTGTGACAGTCTCTTCACTTGTGCTGACATTAACATTCACTGTCTACCGGAAACCCTATTGCTAAACAACATTTGGTCCAAATCCTATACTCACTCTTCTTTCTAAACCTAC
Source organism: Callospermophilus lateralis (assembly GCF_048772815.1). Classification (NCBI taxonomy): domain Eukaryota; kingdom Metazoa; phylum Chordata; class Mammalia; order Rodentia; family Sciuridae; genus Callospermophilus; species Callospermophilus lateralis. The sequence goes on along the minus strand of NW_027514462.1, from coordinate 5,292,882 downwards.
TGAGAATCTTCCAAATCCTACCGACTATCCCTTTTGACTGGAAGTTCTCTTCTACATTTAATCATCCATGGTACAAGGACCTAAGCCATTGTATATCGATTTACCTGACACATCAGTGCAGAACATAATTCAAAGCTACGTATCCCAATCAAGGGCCCAATGCCCTTTTGGGCTTCATATCTTAGCTAGATTTCTGTTTTCATACTTATATTTCACCTATATATTCTTGTAAATATCGCAGTTTCCCAATACCATTATTCATCGCGCAGAAAGATTCCTAATCCAAATCGAACCTGTTAGTTAACCTAACCATACACTGTTCAGTAAATTTAACTTTACAGAAGAGCAGGGATAGAGATGGTCTTACAATACAGGAATATAGGGGATCTTCCACATGCTGAGAAACTCAAAGGTCCATGCAGAAATGATTCCTGGAGAAGTTGTAAGCAGCTATGGAGGACCTAAGAGACCAAAAGTCATCCTCCATGGCAAACAACCTGTCAGGATGAAGGGTTGTGTCTGAATCAGCTTCTCTCTTCTTAATGTAGAGAAGATGGACCAAACCAGGCCTGTGTGGAGAGCTGTTCCCAGGTGCCAATGGTTGATATACCAATCTAACTTGTGAAAGTGTCACAGGAAGTAGGGGCAGCCTCCATCTCATGGGACCCTTGAAAGCAATTGTTAGGACAAAGTGGTTGCCACGGCAGTAACCTCATTCAGTTCCTGAATGAAGTGACCTACCTCTCTTCCTTGATGACGGATCTCTGTGAACTTGGGATCCAGGAAGCCAGGCACCCAGAGTCAGTCCCAGTTTCTTTCCCAGTGGGCTCAGTTGTTTGGAATAACCAAGGACAGAGTAAGTCTTCTTGGTACCTACTGATGTGAGGATTGCCAAATGCCAGGAGAGCTCTGAAAAGGGGAATTTCCTGAGAAAGCAGGTAGTGGCTCACCACTGGCTCCTGAAAACTTCACAGTGTTGGCCAACGAGACCCGATCTGAGAAGGACAGGCCATTTCAAGGAAACATAGTATGGCCCATCAGTCAGAGTACATTCCAATTAGTCACAGACCTACTTGAATAAAGGAGGTGTCGTTGTGGGTGTGGTTGTGATTTTGTGGTTTAGTCTCATGTTCTGAGAATAGGTAAGAAAGGCGGTTTGTTTGTTTTGGAGTGGACTGTTTATAGTAAGTCATTTGACAAGGCGATTGTTTGTATGCCTGTGTATCCCACTGTGTCCGTGGTTGTAGACATTATAAAAGATAATGCATCAATGGATGTGTCCTGTCTAGTAGAAAGCTTGCCAACATTCATCCTGCCCAATTTATGAGTGGACTGCAGGTTGCTTTAGGGACGGGCAACACCTACTATCTTCCGGAGTTCCTGTTTTTTTCCTGAATTCTGGCCACTCTTCAGAGCAGGCTCATGGTTTTCTGTCCAAGATATGTACCACCTCCAAGCTCTGTGACATTGCCATATAATGGATAGCTGAAGGGAATAGCAAGCATCTCAGAAAACTCAGATATCAGTGTGACAAAGAAAGTCTCAGTAGAGAAACCCTGCTTTGGGCCTTTTGCTTACCTATTTTTCTGTTGCTCTGAGTGTCAGGAAGGTCTTTGCCTCAGGCCACACCTTTGTGAACCCTGAAGAAAACAGTTTTCAAATGGAAGTGAATGGGCATCACCTGTGGCTCTTTGCTTAATTGCTTTGGAAAAGGATGTGTCTGAATCAGCCTCTTGGCCCTGTGTGAGGCAGTGGCTTAGATTCTTAGCACCTGATGGATTAAAAGAAAGATCCCATGTGTCCATCCAAAACCAAAATGGCAAATATTCACTCATTGTGAATGAATTCTTTTACCTTCCTCTGTTAGGATCCTGAATTCCATGAAGGGAGAATAGGAATCCTTTGGGCCAAATGAGTTCTTCAAATCTCTGCAGAGGGGCTAGGGTTTTCTCATGACTCAAATTCACATAAAGAATCTAAACCACAGAGTCAGAAGGCCTCTAATTGAAAAAGCCGAGCAGTATTAATGGCAGGCCTATTTGATCACTCCTGGTTTACAGGAAGTGTGTCCAGGCCACCTTGATGTTAGACAAATGAGGGGAACAGGACCTTAATTTGGACACTGACTTGGGCTGTGGACCTCATTGAAAACTCCAGCCAGACGTTATAAGGAGTGTCTATATGGAAGAAGATGAGGACCATGTGGGAGTGTTTTGGTTTTAATTGTGGTCATTTGTGTGGCGGTTGGAAGAGATGACTGTTCCACTGGGCTTGAACTCTGGTGTCATTCCCCTTAGAGACTGAGTTCTTTAACTGACCTCAGAGAAGTATTGCCATGAATTGTGTTGGGATTTTAGGAGGCCACACATGAGAGTCGCCCTTGGAACCTGAGATCTAGGCCCAGGTTGGATTTCCACAGAACACTGGGAATTTCAGCCCGGATATTACATACAATTTTTCTTAAAGACTTGGCAGCCATATTTGAGTTTAAAACACACATGAACCTCACATTGTAGATCTCAATGGGCCTGGCTTCATGTGACATTTTGGCCACCCTTAGGGAAACCATGCCTGTGAGAGTGCTCCAGTGCTTTCATTGAAATTAGCTTCTTCACCATTTAATGGTTCCTGAATTAATTGAAGCCCTCAGAGCCGCAAACTTCATCCGTGAAAAATGGCTAGACAATTACCATAAAATTTTTGATATTTTCATGTTCAGCTGGCACTGAAAAAACTTTGGATGTCCTGTTTCTGATCCTGAGTATACCAGACACTGCCTTGATTGACTTTGTTTCATGAAAATGGTGTAGAACAGATATGCCAGTAAGTTGGAGCCTGGTGAGTAGTTGGCCTAGAGCAGTGGTATGCAATTGTGTGATAAAACATCTGTGTTGTGGCCATGTGGATCAGCCATTGGCTTCCAAATGGCTTGTGACTGACATGGTGCAGCCAGCAGACCCATATATGTAAAGGCATCTTGTTATATGGAGAGGATTCACTGCAATGTTCAGAATCATATTGCTATTCTCAAGGGGGCAATCTACGTGGGATAGAACCTTGGTTGGTGCATTCTCCTTAAGACCCTGACTCACCACACCTTAAAGAACTCCCTCCACCACTCTGTCCCATTTTAACTCCTTGTATTTCTTGAAGCAAATACCAAACTCCCACTGGAGCAGTGAGAAACACCACGAAAAGTGGAGGATGACCAATTGGCTTCACAGTCCACACTGAAAGACACTTAGACCCCAGTGTCCATAGTTTACCTACAAAGAGAGAATTCAGCAATGCTGCCTCATGTTCATTGGATAATAAGAAACCATGTCCTCCAAGTAACATAGATGCAGACCCAGCTTTGATGGTCTCTCTACAAATGAACTAAATCTCCTCAGAACTTCAAATATTTCAAGTGCCCACCCTTAGAGGCAGTTTCTCAAAAAGTATGTAGGCCAGCAGAGCTGCATGTTTCTGGAATGTTTACCCTGTTCCTTACTTTTAGAATCTTCTCTACCACCTCCAAAGTTGTAAACTCCTGAGTATTCTCCATTCCAGATATATATTCACAGATTTTCTAACTCTTATCCTCTAATTGTGTCTTACTTGAGGAGAATGTAATGTCAAGGCATTGTTCTGGATGAAAGTGGGAAGAATGTTGTGTAGCACATATTTGCATACACATTGGATTCAATTTCCTATTTTCCATTAGAAATACTGAATCCCTGAAACTAACATATACCCTATTAGACTCTGACTACTAATCCTAATATGATGGAGAAAAATAACACAAACAGAATAGAAATACAGGCAGTTTAGAGGAGGTATGTTTATAGTTGGAGTTGCCTTTTGCATGGTATAGTGTAGCAGTTATAAATCTAGTCAATTATTTGTTGAAATAGTTCTCCATGCGTTTTTAAAGTTAACAAATAATGAATTCCTGTCCCCCTTTCTCTGTAGCCTATTCAGCACACGTATTTTTATATGCACATATAGAATCCTACCTGGTACCACACGTACATTCTTGTGGAGGTGGCTGATTTGGCAGATACAAATTGGAAGAAGAGATCACTCCTCCTAAATGCTGCTTGAACATTTAATTCAAATGTGAGTGAGCTTCCTAGTTGAACAACATTATACATAAATCAATGTTCAGTAAAATGAATATATTTGGATCTGTGGATGATATACATTTCATGGTGAATTTCGTTTGGCATATATATTGCAATTTTTAATGTCTCTCTCTGTTTGTGTATATACATATGTATATATATATATATATAGATACACTCTCAAGATTTTTCAAAACATGAAATATGTGTCTTATTACACACTTCCTAAATTCATTCATATTTATGTTGTGGATTTATAATCAACTTTTCACAAGATTATTCTCAGAAATATTCATCCACCTGAAATACTTATTTGTTTCTTAGTACTGTTTCCACCCCAGATATGCATTCACGGATTTTCAAACTCTTCTACTCTAATTGTGTCTTACTTGGGGTGAAGGTAATGTAAAGGCATTGTTCTGGATGAGAGTGGGAAGATAATTGTGTAGCATATATTTAATACACATTGGATTCATTTTCCTATATTCCATTGAATATACTGAATCCCTGACAATAACCCATACCCTACTATACTCTGTCTACTAATCCAAACATGATGGAGAAAAACAACCCAAACATAATAGAAATACAAGCAGTTTAGAGGAGGCATGGGGTATAGTTGGACTTGCCATTTGCATGATAAAGGGTAGGTGTTATAAATCTAGTCAATTTTTAATTGAAATAGTTTTCCATGTGTTGTTAAAGTTAACAAATATGTAAATTCCTCTCCCTTTCTCTGTAGCCTATTCAGCACATTTATTTTTATATGCTTATATAGAATTCTACCTGGTATCACACGTTCATTTTTGTGAGGTGACTGACTTGGCAGATACAACTTGTGAGAAGAGATCACTCCTCTAAACGCTGTTGGAACTGAAAATTCAAACTATGGGTGAGCTTTCTAGTAGAACAACATTATACATAAATCCTTGTTCAGTAAAATAAATATTTTCGCATCTGTGGATGCTATATATTTTATGATGAACTTCGATTGGCATATATATAACTACATTTAAATGTCTGTGTGTGTGTTTTGTGTGTGTGTGTGTGTGTGTGTGTGTGTGTATATATATATATATAGACACATATATATGTATATACACATATATATAATTATGAATATATATATATATATATATATATATATATATATATATATACACACACTGTCCTGATTTTTAAAATATGAAATATATGTTTCTTAAATACACTCCCTAAGTTCATCCATGTTCAAAAATGTGGATTTATAATAAACTTTTCACAAAATTATTCTCAGAAATATTCATCCACCTGAAATACACATTTGTTTCATAGTTCTGAAAACTAACTTCAGTAAATGGTGCTTACAAATCCTAATATTTGTACAGTAACTGACCCAGATTAACATCAATCAAGTAGATTCGTATGGGACATGTTGTGTATTCTGACGTTTATTTTCATTCAACACTGGTACATTACTATTTCTTCAGTTTTTACAAATCATAGGAAATATATACTTCATCCACAAGTTCACAAATTTATACGCATTTGTTTCACAATCACTTCCTGCGTCATGAAACATGTATTCCTCCAGGTTTCTTGACTGGTCTTTTCATGAGACTTCTTTCCAAACACATTATTTTCGATTTCCATAATCACTTTTGAAGCAAAACTCACACACCCTTCATGATAAACCATAAACTTAATGTGGCCATTAGATATATAACTGGTTGGAATGAATGTTTGTATGTCAATATAAGATTTCCTGTATTTTTTCAGATATAATTTCAATCCATTATTTAAAGTCAGAACCAGATATATTATTTATTCACAGTATGGTCTATTCATGCAGTATCTCTATATGCACAGACAAGGGTACACCTCTTTTTACCCCCATTACTAATTTATACGTCTTGAAAATGTTGCTGCCAGAAATGGTGGAAGAAAGAGTCATGTCACCTGATCTACATGTACGTTTTATCACAGTAATATTCTGGCCAAAAAAAGCAAAGGTCACACTTAAGATTGTAGCAAAGACTAAATGAAAAGTGAGCATGGATTACTAAACATCCATGTCCAGGTTGCCTAATGCTGTCAAATGTCAATCCTATTGGTCACTACATATTTGTTTCTTTCTTAGATTATATATTCAAACTCAACCCTGTTGAAAATATCTAATCCTATCACTCACTTTATACTTTGCCTGATTTCGTAATGTCTCTATTGATATCAGCTTTCCTAACTATTTTCCCCAGTTCATCATTGTGACAGTCTCTTCACTTGTGCTGACATTAACATTCACTGTCTACCGGAAACCCTATTGCTAAACAACATTTGGTCCAAATCCTATACTCACTCTTCTTTCTAAACCTACTGAGAATCTTCCGAATCCTACCGACTATCCCTTTTGACTGGAAGTTCTCTTCTACATTTAATCATCCATGGTACAAGGACCTAAGCCATTGTATATCGATTTACCTGACACATCAGTGCAGAACATAATTCAAAGCTACGTATCCCAATCAAGGGCCCAATGCCCTTTTGGGCTTCATATCTTAGCTAGATTTCTGTTTTCATACTTATATTTCACCTATATATTCTTGTAAATATCGCAGTTTCCCAATACCATTATTCATCGCGCAGAAAGATTCCTAATCCAAATCGAACCTGTTAGTTAACCTAACCATACACTGTTCAGTCAATTTAACTTTACAGAAGAGCAGGGATAGAGTTGGTCTTACAATACAGGAATATAGGGGATCTTCCACATGCTGAGAAACTCAAAGGTCCATGCAGAAATGATTCCTGGAGAAGTTGTAAGCAGCTATGGAGGACCTAAGAGACCAAAAGTCATCCTCCATGGCAAACAACCTGTCAGGATGAAGGGTTGTGTCTGAATCAGCTTCTCTCTTCTTAATGTAGAGAAGATGGACCAAACCAGGCCTGTGTGGAGAGCTGTTCCCAGGTGCCAATGGTTGATATACCAATCTAACTTGTGAAAGTGTCACAGGAAGTAGGGGCAGCCTCCATCTCATGGGACCCTTGAAAGCAATTGTTAGGACAAAGTGGTTGCCACGGCAGTAACCTCATTCAGTTCCTGAATGAAGTGACCTACCTCTCTTCCTTGATGACGGATTTCTCTGAACTTGGGATCCAGGAAGCCAGGCACCCAGAGTCAGTCCCAGTTTCTTTCCCAGTGGGCTCAGTTGTTTGGAATAACCAAGGACAGAGTAAGTCTTCCTTGGTACCTACTGATGTGAGGATTGCCAAATGCCAGGAGAGTTCTGAAAAGGGGAATTTCCTTAGAAAGCAGGTAGTGGCTCACCACTGGCTCCTGAAAACTTCACAGTGTTGGCCAAGGATACCCGATCTGAGAAGGACAGGCCATTTCAAGGAAACATAGTATGGCCCATCAGTCAGAGTACATTCCAATTAGTCACAGACCTACTTGAATAAAGGAGGTGTCATTGTGGGTGTGGTTGTGATTTTGTGGTTTAGTCTCATGTTCTGAGAATAGGTAAGAAAGGCGGTTTGTTTGTTTTGGAGTGGACTGTTTATAGTAAGTCATTTGACAAGGCGATTGTTGGTATGCCTGTGTATCCCACTGTGTCCGTGGTTGTAGACATTATAAAAGATAATGCATCAATGGATGTGTCCTGTCTAGTAGAAAGTTTGCCAACATTCATCCTGTCCAATTTATGAGTGGACTGCAGGTTGCTTTAGGGACGGGCAACACCCACTATCTTCTGAAGTTCCTGTTTTCTTCCTGAATTCTGGCCACTCTCCAGAGTAGGCTCATGGTTTTCTGTCCAAGATATGTACCACCTCCAAGCTCTGTGACATGTCCATGTACTGGATAGCTTAAGGGAATAGCAAGCATCTCAGAAAACTCAGATAACAGTGTGACAAAGAAAGTCTCAGTAGAGAAACCCTGCTTTGGGCCTTTTGCTTACCTATTTTTCTGTTGCTCTGAGTGTCAGGAAGGTCTTTGCCTCAGTCCACCAATTTGTGAAGCCTTAAGAAAACAGTTTTCAAATGGAAATGAATGGTCATCACCTGTGTATCTTTGCTTAATTGCTTTGGAAAGGGATGTGTCTGAATCAGCCACTTGGCCCTGTGTGAGGCAGTGGCTTAGATTCTCAGCACCTGTTGGAACTAAAGAAAGATTCCATGTGTGCTTTCAAAACCAAAATGGCAAAAAGATCAGTCACTGTGTATGGAGTATCTTGCCTTACTCTGATAGGTTTCTGATCTCCATCAAGGGAGAATATGGATCCTTTGAGTCAAATGAGTTCTTCAAAGCCCTGGAGAGGCTAGCCCATATGAGCTTGGGTTTTTTCATTATTCCAAATCACATAAAGAATCTATACCTGACAGTCAGTTGGCCTCAAATTGGAGAAGCAGAGCAGTATTAAGCCCAGGCTTATTTTATCACTCCTGGTTCACAGGAATGTTGTCCAGGCCTAGCTGACTTTAAGCAAATAAGGGACAAGGGAGCTTGTTTTGGATACCATCTTGTGCTGCACCCCTCATGGAAACCTCAAGCCAGAGGTTATAATGAGTGTCTATATGGAAGAAGGTGAGGACCATGTGGGAGTGTTTTGGTTTTAATTGTGTTCATTTGTGTAGCAGTTGGAAGAAATGACTGGATCCACCAGGGCTGGAACTTTGGTATGATTCCCCTTAGAGACTGAGTTCTGAAACTGACCTCAGAGAAGTATTGTCATGAATTGTGTTGCGATTTTAGAATGCCACGCATGAGAGTCGCCCTTGGAAACTGAAATCTAGGCCAAGGGTGTCTTTCGACTGATCACTGGGAATCTCAGCCAGGATATCACATGATTTTATTCTGAAAGACTTGACAGGCATAGTTGAGAGTCAAAACACACATGGACCTCACATTGTAGACCTCAATGGGCTGGGCTTCATGTGACCGTTTGGCTACTCTTTGGGAAGCCTTGCCTTTGAGAGTTCTCCAGAGCATTCATTGAAATGAGGTTCCTCAACATTAAATGGTTCCTGAATGAATTGAAACCCACAGTTTCTCCAACTTCATCCTTGAAAAGTGGCTAGATAAACACCCTGAAATTTTTAAAACTCCCATGACCAGGTGGCACTGGAGAACCTTTGGATCTCCTGTTGCTGATCATGAGTGTACCAGACAGTGCCTTGATTGACTGGGTTTCATGAAAATGGTGAAGAACAGAGATGCCAGTAATTTGCACTGCTGAATAGTGGGCCCAGAGCAGTGGTGTGCAGGTGTGTGATAAAATATCTGAGGTGGGGCCGTGTGGATTTCCAATTGACTTCCAAATGCCTTTTGGCTGCCATGGTGCATCCAGCAGAACCTTACATGTTAAGGCATCTTATTATATGGAGAGGTTTCAAGGCAATGTTCAGAATCAGGTGGGTATGGTCAAGGAAAAAGCTATGTGAAATAGAAGCCTGGTTGGTGCATTCTCCTGCAGTTTCTGACCCACCACACATGACAGAACTCCCTCCAGCACTGTGTCGCAGTTGAACTCCTTGTATTTCGTGAAGCAAATACCAAACTCCCAGTGCAGCACCAAGAAACACCACAAAAATGGAGGATGATCAAATGGCTTCACAGTCCACACAGGGAGACACTTAGCCCCCAATGGCCACAGTTTACCTACCAAGAGATAATTCAGCACTGCTGCCTCATGTTCATTGGAAAATAAGAAACCATGCTCTCCATTCACATAGATGCAGACCCAGCTTTGATGGTCTCACTAGAAAAGAAGCTAAACCTTCTGACAACAAAATATATTTAAAGTAGAGGCAGTTTCTCAAGAAGTCTTTAGGCCAGCAGAGCTCTATGTTTGTGGAGTGTTTACCTCTTAGACCAGGATGTAAGAAAAGAACACTGACTCCAATTAAAATCAAATTAAAGTAAGCTTATTATTTCCACTGGCTGGGCTGCCACTCCCTCCCAAAATTGCGAGAACAAGAGAGCAACCCCACCTTTACTACAGCCCAGGTTTGTAGCCCAGAAAGTTACACAAAAATGGGGTAACAGATAATAGAACTCTGACAAGCATCACACTAATGGGAGTTTACATTTTTTTTTTTGCTAGCCCGAACATCAAAATTTATGAGGACCATTAGAGCCTCAGAGAGGGTCATTGTCTGGCCACAAAAGGCCAATATTTATGAGGTGTGACAAAGTTTCAGAGAGGGCTGCTATCTGGTCAGAGAGCCATGCACGGGTGAGTTCAAGGCACGGGCAGTCATTCCAAGCAGGTTCAGAATTTGCAGTAATTTACAGTAAAGCCAAAATGATTTTTTCATGGCTTTGTTGCAATATGGCTCCCAATTTTAATAAAAGGTAAGGTTGGGTGTATCATTCCCCCCTTTTCTTATGTGTCCCTTTGTAATCCTTGATAGGTTAGTGGAAAAGCACTGAGGAAATTTTAATCCCTCAGTTAACAGTCACCAAATTTTTAGAACTCACCGAAAACCAGTCTCCCTGATATTACCTGACTTAATTAATTACTTATATTGATAGTCTATTTATTTTTGGCTCCATTGGTGTAAGTAGAGAGTCGTCTCTCATTTTGGCTTTTTCTCAGCTGAGAAAGGGTGACATGAGTGTGCATGGCATGAGGGACATGAGTTGCCTTTTTGAAGTCAGTTCTTTTTGAAGTCTTGTTGAGGAAGAACAGGTTGTAAAGTCATCTGGGGATGGGTTCTTCTATGAGAGAAACAAAAAACATGAGTATTGAATAAATGTTGCAGTAGCTTTATCATGTCACTGTATGAAGTACCCTCACCAGTCTTTAATATCCCCAATTATCAGGACTGTGAACTTAATATTTAACTTTTAGTGATACAGTTGTCCCTCCCCATAATATACAGTTTAATAATTTAATGTCATCTGATTTTGCAGAATCCTTTCACTAGTATGACCTCTGTGTTTAATAGAGAAACATTTAATTCTGTTACTCAGGGCTGGATAATTGTACTAGCAAACACCAAGCCTACCTGTGTAGGTTAGGAATATCTGTAGGCCTTAAACTAAAAACTTCTGCCTCTGGAAGCTCCTCTTGATAGTCTATTTTTATAGTTATCAGGCATTCCTCTCTGAGAATCCTTCTTTGTAGCCAACAGTTTTACTTATTTTGGGAGGCTAACATAAAGTGTATACCTTAAAATATTATTATTATTATTATTATTATTATTATTATTATTATTATTTAAAATGCCCAGGATTGGCTGTATTTTGGTTTTAACTGTCTTTGCTAAGTGTTTAAGATGAAGCAGTCAAACTGACTTTTGTTTCTATCTATTGTTAGCAGTCAGCTGAGCTTTTATGGGAGTCATTTTTTGGGATACTTGAGAGCAGCTTCTCAGTTCTGCTAGTGCAATTTGAGCTATGTGGGTCCAGGTCTTGCTTGACCATGTGGCTTCCCTCAGAAGCATCAGGGATGTCTCCCTTTCCTGATGACTCACCTCTTTGTAGCAAATGCACTGATTGGCTTTCTGTTCTCCAGTGGTCTCATTAATCTCTCTGATCGGGAGGTTATGTGGCCCAGAGTTGCAAAGCTCATAGAGAAATCCCTTGTTCCCTGGATTCAGACTGACTCAGAGGGCAAGAGTCAAATATCGTTTTTTTTTGGACCTTTTTATTTAACTTTAATTTTCAATCCTAATCTGAAACAACCAGCAAATGAATTTTAACAGCCATATATTAAGAGTACTGTGCTTTAATGTCTATAAGTTTATAATTATTTATATATTATTAATTGGGATCTTATTATTCTGTCTGTCTTGTAGTTGATGACTTATTATCTTAAATTAACCCATGTTGTGTTCTTAAAGCAACACTTCTGTAAAACACCAACAGGAAATCTTTAGATCACTTATAAGGAAATTAAAAAATAAAATTTTTTTAACAAGAGTAAAAATACTTAGTTCATGTAATAGCTACCCTGAATTTTTTGGGTGAGTTATATATTATATCATCTTTTTGAGATCCTAGTAATCTTGACAGAAAAAAAAATTTGAACATAACTTTAAATGAAATAAAATCTGACCTACTGCTTTCATAGTCATTCTCACATGTAGTAAGATGGGACACAGAGTCTTATCTCAGGTAAGCAGGGCTCCTTATAAACCTTAAATGCTTTAGTTCTAAAGCTGATCTTTGTTTTATAAATATCATTTTACAAAGTTTACATAAATTTTTTGAGGTCACATGAACATTAGCTCACACCATATGATATCACATTTAAAACATGAATTAAAGTACGGCTGAAAGATTTTAACCTTTACATAGATTAGGGTCTCATTAACTTAAAAATACATTTAAATTGTTCCACAATGTAAAAAGTAACATAAAACTTTACATATATTATTGATAACAGGTAAATAAATCCCCAATATATATTTTATTTACCATACAACTTCAGAACACCTGCTTGATATAATGCTCTTTTAAAGTTTCTACCTTATAGAGTTTTATAACTGGAAGATATGAGCACATTAATAGCATCACAATTACATTGATGTTTCTACATTAACCAAGTTTAGCTTTTAAAGAAATGGCAGTACAGTGCTCTAAAATAACAGTTCTTAATTAAACAGTTGTTTAATTTTTATGGTTGCCTGCTCTAGAAAATTTAAATCTTAATAAACTAAATGTTATGGGTAAACTTATGTTTAAGAAATTTTTGTCTCTTTAACACATGACTGATTTTTACAATCTTATACAGACTTTAGTACAAACTTATACAGACCTTAGTATATCAATCAGATATCAAACAAAAGTACTCATGAATGAGTAATCCCATATCAAATTTACTTTACTTATTTATCAAAATATTAGACAAATGTTTTGAACAGTGTAAGCCATTTTTTTGATTGAAAGAAAAGTCCTGGAACATAGGCATATTAGACCTTTTGTAGACATTAATACTTTATTAGATTTTTGAACACCTAGAAAAACTTGTAAGCTTAAATTTAAAGAAATTTATATTTATCAGTTTACCCAATTTAAATTGAAACATTTAAATCACGTGAATTAAAGATCTTTGGATCCACTTTTTAAAACTGTTTTTATGAGTGCTTTGTAATATGAGTGCTCCTTATATATGTTAATTTGTGTATCATATATATGATATACGGACATATGTATACATATATAGACATACAACACATAACAAATTGTGCACACATAATAAAAGTGAAGGCCTTGTAGCTTTTCACAGGTGAAATCTCCACTGCAATGATTTAAAAATTCCACAGTTGGTCAAAGATATTACTGATCAGAAAAACATTAACCTAGGTCTGTAGGAGCAAAATCATGAGCTCAAAAAATAAATAAAGAATCTAAGAAAAAAAATATGAGTCCTAGAAAAAATGACTGGCCAGTAATAAGTAAATACCATACATTTTACTTTTTTTTTTCCTTAGGCCTCAAATAAGTCTCCTACTAAGCTTACAGGCTTCTTTCATTTGCATTTCAAAATAATCCCTGGCTGAGGTCTGGAAGAAGCAGGAAAAAATGGCTATTCTGAGCAGAAACCTTAGGCCTAAGGTATTTTAACCATTATTTTCAGGTTAGGATGTTGAAAATTATGATACAAGTTTAAGATACAATTCACAAAATTTTATATCTTCACAAGTTGTTTTGTCAACAGATATCATACTATGATTTAGTATCCTTGTCCAAATTAATGCACTGGTACACACAGTGACATTTTCCCAGGCTACCTAATTTAAAATTGGTGAAAAAAAGTCTGAATGATTGGGAAGTTACTTGCCAACTTGGAAGTAGAGTTCTTTAGTTTTCCATCCTAAGTATTTATGTTCTCTGGCATGAATTATCTGAAACCCTAAACTAAACAATTACCTAAACCCGACTTTTAACTGCAAGATTGTGAAATGCTTCAAAAACCCATTCAGATACCAGATTGGTACAATGAAACATCATCATTTAGACACAAATTCAGCTAAGACCATTTCCAAGAAACAATTTATAATATTAACACATTATTGCACATGTCTTAAAGGGCCAGAAAAAAGGCACAAGACAGGCAGAAATGAACTCCAGACAATGGCTGACAGACAGAACCCTTTAAAACAGAGCAAATAAGAGAAAAATCTGCTTCCCCAGTGGCACCACAGATGTCCCCACAAGGGGACCAAATGTTTTCACAGAGGAGCAACCTGAAATGTAAAATAAAGTGTCTCCATGGTGACTTTACTGCATTTAGTGTCCCCTTTTTGTTTTTCTCTTTTTTTTAAGAAGACAGAGGCGGCATTATCCTTACAGTGCAGGGAACGAAGGAGGGAATTCCCTGAATAAACAGGGCTTTGGCAGATGCTGGGAGATACTCAGTTCTTCATTCCCCAGCAGGCATTGCCATCTGCACTGGGTGTGCTCCAGGCAGCCAGCTAGGGGCTTCTCTCATTCTGCTTAACAAATGGTGGTAAAGTTCATCACAGTTCCTTAAAACACAGTCCAAAGGGGTGTCAGGCTTACTTGCTTTGTTACCCATTTTCACGTTCAATATCCTTAAGATTTTATCACAGAAATCACAAAACAAAATGCACAAAAACAAAAAAAACATATAGAATACAGAACAAAACACACACACAAAAAAAAAAAAAAAAAAAAAAAAACAGAATCCCGGTGCCAAAACAGAAAAACAGAGGAGCAATTCAACGTCTTGCTAAAGCTCTGGGGTAGGAGCACGTGCGTGTCCCTCGGCACCTCTCTAACCTTGAAAGGAATTCCCTACAGAACGGAACAGAGGACAGAACGATTCTCATTACTGTCCTGGACAGGAGTGTATGTGAGCCTCCCCAGGCCACCTCTCTGTCATTAGAAGAGATCTCCCTTAACCAGATATAAGATGTTACCAAGGTGCCACTAACCTATGGAGGCCTCCTCCACCAGGTGCTTGCTAATAGTTTCAGTGCGGTGGTTCACTGCAGTGCTCCCCAGACCGACGGTTCACTCCAAGGCCTTGGAACATCTCAAGTTGTGCACCCCCTAGAGTGGCTCCCCAGCCCGTAGCCCTGGAGGGAAGGCCAGCTTCAGAATTTTCAGCAGTCTGGCCTTGTGATCTGGTCGGGCAGGGTCATCTCACTGGGGAACTCCAAAATGTTGGACTAGGATGCAAGAAAAGACCACTGACTCCAATTAAAATCAAATTAAGGCAAGCTTATTATTAAAACCGGCCAGGCTGCCTCTCCCTCCAAAAATGGCGGGAACAAGACAGCAACACCACCTTTCCTACAGCCCAGCTATATAGCCCAGAAAGTTACACAAAAAGGGGGTTACAGATAACAGAACTTTGAAAGCATCACACTAATGGTAGTTTACATTTTTTTT
Organism: Callospermophilus lateralis; assembly: GCF_048772815.1. NCBI lineage: Eukaryota > Metazoa > Chordata > Mammalia > Rodentia > Sciuridae > Callospermophilus > Callospermophilus lateralis. The sequence continues at coordinate 5,277,435 of NW_027514462.1, read as the reverse complement.
GCTGGCCCCAACATCAGAAATTATGAGGACCATTAGAGACTCAGAGAGGGTCGTTGTCTGGCCTGGGAAGGCCAATATTTATTAGGTGTCACTAATGTTTCAGAGAGCACTGTTATCTGGTCAGAGAGCCAGGCATGGATGAGTTCAAGGCACGGGCACGCATTCCAAGCAGGTTCAGAATTTGCAGTAATTTATAGTAAAGCCCAAATTATCTTTTCACGGCTTTCTGGCAAGATGGCTCCCAATTCTAATAAAAGATCAGGTTGGGTCTATCAAGCCTGTCCTTTACTTTTGGAAACTCCTCTACAACCAGCAAGGTTGTGAACTCCTGACCATTTTACATTCCAGATATGTATTCACAGATTTTCTAACTCTTGTCCTCCAACTGTGTTTCACTTGGGGTGAAGGTAATATCAAGGCATTGTTCTGGATGAGAGTGGGAAGATTTTTGTGTAGCACATATTTGCATACACATTTAGGAGATCACTCCTCCTAAACACTGTTGGAACAGAAAATTAAATCTATGGGGGAGCTTCCTAGCTGAACAACATTATACATAAATTCAAGTTCATTAAATAAATAGTTTTGGATCAGTGGATGATATATATTTCAAGATGGATTTAAATTGGCATATATATTGCTACATTTTAATGTCCATGTGACTTTTGTGTTCATAATTTTTTGTGATTTATGTGGATTTATAATCAAATTTTCACAAGATTGTTCTCAGAAATATTCATCCAACTTAAATACATACTTTTTTCCTAGTACTGAAAAGTAACTTCAGTGAATGGTGCATAAAAATCCTAATATTTCTACAGTAACTGACCCAGATTAACATCAATGCAAGTAGATTCCTATGGGACATGATGTGTATTTTGATGTTCATTTTTATTCATCACCGGTACATTACTATTTCTGCAGTTTATGCACATTATATATAGTATGATATATAATGTTCAATCACTTCCTGCTTGAGAACACATGTATTCTTACAGGTTTCTTGACTATTCTTTTCATGAGACTTCTTTCCAAACACATTATTTTTGATTTCCATAATCACTTTTGAAACAAAACTCACACACCTTTCAGGATAAACCACAACCATAATATTACCATTAGATGTATAACTGGTTGCAGTGAATGATTGTATATCAATGTGAGATTTCTTTTATATTTTCAGATATCAATTCAATCCATTATTTAAAGTGGAACCAGTTATATTATTTATTCACATGATGGTCAATTGATGCATTATCAATATATTCTATGACACAGGTTATACCCCTTTGTACCCCCAATACTAATTTATATTTCTTCAAAATAGTGCTCCCAGAAATGGTGGAAGGAATACTCATGTCACCTGATCTACATATACATTTTATCACAATAATATTCTGGACACAAAATGCAAAGGTCACACTTATGATTTTACAAAAGCCTAAATAAAAAGTGAGCATGGATTAATAAAAACATCCATGTCCTGGTTACCTAATGCTCTCAAAAGTCAATCCAATTTGTGACAACATATTAGTTTCTGCCTAAGATTATATATTCAGACTCAAACCGTTGAAAATGTCTAAACAAATTACACACTTTATACTTTTACTGACTTCCTAATGTCTCTATTTATATCTGCTTTCCTACATATTTTCCCCAATTCGTCATTGTGCTGACATTTACATTCACTCTCTACCTGAAACCTTATTTGTAAAGAACTTTTGGTACAAATGCTATACTAACTCTTCTTTCTAAATCTACTGACTATCTTGCTAATCCTACAGACTATCCCTTTTTTATTGGATATTCTGTATGTTATTCAATCATCCAGTGTATAAGATCCTATTTCATTGTATATCGATTTATCTGAGACATCTGTGCAGAATATAATTCAAAGCAAAGTATGCTACTCAAGGGCCCAATGTCCTACTTGGCTTCAAGTCTTCCCTAGATTTCTGTTTCCATACTTATATTTCACCTATATATTCTTGTAAATATCTCAGGTTCCCAATACCATTATTCATCCAGCAGAATGATTCCTAACCCAAATAGAACATGATATTAACACTAACCATACACTGTTCCCTCAATCTAACTTTACAGCAGTGCAGGGATAGAGTTGGTCTTACAATACAGGAATATAGGGGATCTTCCACCTGCTGAGAATCTCAAAGATCCATGCAGAAATTATCCCTGAAGAAGATATAGAATGCTATGAAGGACCTGAGAGACCAAAAGTCATTTTCCATGGCAAATAACCTTGTCAGGATGAAGAGATGTGTCTGAATAAGCCTCTCGCATTTTAATGTAGACAAAATGGACAAAACCAAGCCTGTGTGGAGATCTCTCCCCGAGTACCTATGGTTGATATATCATTCTAACTTGTGAAAGTGTCACAGGAAGTAGGGGCAGCCTCCATCTCATGGGACCCTAGGAAGAAACTGTTAGGACAAAGTGTTTGCCAAGGCTGTGAGCTCATTCAGTTCATGAAGGAAGTGACCTACCTCACTTCTTTGGGATGGAACTCTCTGAACTTGGGATCCCGGAAACCAGGCACCCAGGGCCAGACCCAGTAACAGTCACAGAGATCTCACTTGTTTGGATTTATCATGGAAAGAGTCAGTCTTTCTTGGTACCTACAGATGTGAAGATGGCCAAATGCCAGAAAAAATCTGAAGAGGTGTCTTTCCTGAGAAAGCAGGTAGTGGCGGCTCAAAGCTGGCTCCTGACAACTTCACAGAGTGGGCCAAGGAGTCCAGATTTGAGAACAGACAGGCCATTTCGGGTGAACAAAGAATGGCTCACCAGGCAGAGGACACTCCGGTTAGTAACAGACCTTCTTGGGGGAAGGAGGTGCATTTGTGGGAATGAGTGTGGGTTTGTGGTTTTGTCTCATGTTCTGAGAATAGGTAGGAAAGTTGGTTTGTTTGTTTTGGAGTGGACTGTTTCTATTAAGTCATTTGACAAGGCAAGTGTTTCTATGTCTGTGTATCCCACTTTGTCCGTGAGTGTAGACATTACAAAAGAAAATGCAACAATGGATGTGTCCTGTCTAGGAGAAAGCTTCCCAACATTCACGCTGCCCAATTTATAAAAGGACAGTGGATTGCCTTATTTGTGGGCAAGACCTGCAATCTTCCTAAGTTCCTGTTTTCTTCCTGAATTCTGGCCACTCTCCAGAATAGGCTCATGATTTTGTGACCAAGATAGGTACCACCTCCAAGCTCTGTGACTTGGCCATGTACTGGATAGCTGAAGGGAATGGCGAGAATCTCAGAAAACTCAGATATCAGTGTTACCAGGAAAAGTCTCAGTGGAGAAACCCTGCTTTGGGACTTTTGCTTACCTATTGTTCTATAGCACTAAATGTCAGGAAGGTCTTTGCCAAGGCCACCCCGTTGTGAAGCCTGAATAAAACAGTTCTCTAATGCAAATGAATGGGCATCACCTGTCCCTCTTTGAGTAATTGATTTCGAAAGGGATGTGTCTGAATCAGCCTGTTGGCCCTGTGTGAGGCTGTGGCTTAGATTCTCAGCACCTGATGGATCTAAAGAAAGATGCCATGTGTGCATCCAAAACCAAAATGGCCAAAAGAGCATTCATTATGGATGAAGTCTCTCGCCTTCCTCTGTAAGTTTCCTGACCTCCATAAGGTGAGAATAGGAATCTTTGGGTCAAATGAGTTCTTCAAAGCCCTTCAGAGTCTAGCCCATTGGTGCTTGGGTTTTCTCATGACCCCAATCCACATGAAGAATCTAAACCCCACAGTCAGTAGGCCTCAAATTGGAGAAGTGGAACAGTAATAATGGTAGGCCTATTTGATCACTCCTGGTTCACAGGAAGGGTTTCCAGGCCACCCTGACTTTAGGCAAATGACGGGCAAGGGAGCTTATTTTGGACACTGTCTTGTCCAGCACCCCTCATAGAAACCTCCAGCTAGAGGTTATGATGAGTGTCTATGTGGAAAAGATGAGGGCCATATGGGAGTGTTTTCGTTTAAATTTTGGTCATTTGTGTGGCGATTGGAAGAAATCACTGGGTCTACCTGGGCTTGAACTCTGGTGTGAATCCACATAGAGACTGAGTTCTGGAACTGACCTCAGAGAAGAATTGCCATGAGTTTTGTTGGGATTTTAGGAGGCCACGCATGAAAGTAGCCCTTATAAACTTAGATCAAGGCCACAGAGCACTGGGAATCTCAGCCAAGATAATCCATGATTTTCTTCTTAAAGTCTTGGCAGCCATAGTTGAGAGTTAAAACACACATGTACCTCACATTGTAGACTTCAATTGGACTGGCTTCATGTCACCTTTTGTCCACTCTTTGGGAGGCCTTGCCTATGAGAGTTCTCCAGAGTTTCATTGAAATGAGCTTCCTCAACATTGAATGGTTTTTGAAACCCAACGTTCCTCCAACTTCATCCTCGAAAAATGGCTAGATAAACACCATGAAATTTTTGAAATTCCCATTACCAGGTGGCACTGGAGAATCTTTGGATGTCCTATTGCTGATCATGAGTGTATCAGACAGTGCCTTGACTGACTGGGTTTCATGAATATTGTGTAGAACAGAGATGCCAGTAAGTTGGAACCTGCAAATTAGTGGGCCTAGAGCAGTGGTGTGAAGGTGTGTGATAAAATATGTGTGGTGGGGCTATGTGGATCTGCCATTTGCTTCCAAATGGCTTGTGACTGACATGGTACAGCCAGGAGAACCTTCCATGTAAAGGCATCTTTTTATATAGGGAGATTTCAAGGCAATGTTCAGAATCAGGTTGCTATGGACAAAGGGGCAACCCATGTGGGATAAAATCCTGGTTGGTGCATTCACATGCAGACCGTGAGCTCCACATGTGACAGAACTCCCTCCAGCACTGTGTCCCAGTTGATCTCCTTGTATTTCATGAAGAAAATACCAAAGTCCCAGTGCAGCAGCAAGAACCACCACGAAAAGTGGAGGAGGACCAAATGGCTTCACAGTTCACACGGTGAGTCACTTAGCTCCCAGTGGCCATAGTTTAACTACAAAGAGAGTATTCGCACTGCTGCCTCATGTTCATTGGAAAATTAGAAACAATGTCCTCCAGGTCACATAGATGCAGACCCAGCTTTGATGGTCTCACTAGAAAGTAAGCTAAAGCTACTGACAACAACATATATTTCAAGTGCCCAACCTCAGAGGCAGTTTATCAAGAAGTCTTTAGGCCAGCAGAGCTCCATGTTTGTGGAGTGTTTACCATGTGCCTTACTTTTGGAAACTGCTCTACCACTTCCAAGGTTGTGAACTCCTGAGTATATTCCATTCCACATATGCATTCACAGATTTTCTAACTTTTCTCCTCTAATTGTGTCTTACTTGGGACGAAGTTAATGTCAAGGCATTGTTGTGGATGAGAGTGGGAAGATTTTTGTGTAGCACATATATGCATACACATTAGATTCATTTTCCAATTTTCCATTCAAAATACTTAATCCCTGACAGTAACTCATAAACTACTAGACTCTGACTGCTAATCCTAATATGATGGAGAAAACTAACCCAAACAGAATAGAAATACAAGCAGTTCAAAAAAGGCATGGTGTATAGTTGGACTTGCCATTTGCATTATGAAGGGTAGGTGTTATAAATCTAGTTAATTTTTAATTGAAATAGTTCTCCTTGTGTTTTTAAAGTTAATAAATATATAAATTCCTGTCTCCCTTTCTCTGTAGCCTATTCAGAACATGTAATTTTATATGCACATATAGAATCCTACCTGGTATCACATGTACATTCTTGTGAGGTGGCTGACTTGGCAGATACAAATTATGAGAAGAAATCACTCCTCCTAAACCCTGTTGGATCTTAAAATTCAACCTATGGGTGAGCTTCCTAGTTGAACAACATTAAACATAAATCCATGTTCAGTAAAAGAAATATTTTTGCATCTGTTGATGATATATATTTCATGATAAATTTCGATTGGCATATATATTGGTAATTTAATGTCTCTGAGTGTGTTTTTTTGTATATATATATATATATATATATATATATATATATATATATATATATATATTCTCCAGATTTTTCAAAATATGAAATATATGTGTCTTATATACACTCCCTAAATTCATTCATGTTCATGTATATGGATTTATAATCAAGTATTCACAAGATTATTCTCAGAAATATACATCCACATGAAATACATATTTGTTTCCAGTACTGAAAACTAACTTCAGTTAATGTTGCATACAAATACTAATATTTGTACAGTAACTGACCCAGTTTAACATCAATGCAAGTAGATTACTATGGGACATGATGTGTATTTGGACGTTCATTTTTATTCAACACTGGTACATTATTATTTCTTCAATTTATGCACATCATAGGATATATATTTCATCCACAAATTAGCAAACTTATAGGCATTTGTTTCACTTTCAATAACTTCCTGCTTCAGAACACATGGATTCCTCCAGGTTTCTTGTCTGGTCTTTTCATGAGACTTCTTTCCAAACACATTATTTTCAACTTTCATAATCAGTTTTGAAGCAAAACTCACACACTTTTCATGACAAACCATAATCCTAATATAACGTTTAGATGTATAACTGGTTGGAATGAATGTATGTGTATCAATATAAGATTTCCTGTATATTTTCAGATATCAATTGAATCCATTATTAAATTTGGAACCCATTTTATTATTTATTCACAGTATTGCCTATTCATGCATTATCTCTATATTCATATCACAGGGTACACCTATTTGTACCCCCAATATTAATTTGTACATTTGGACACAGAAGCAATGGTCACACTTATTATTTTACCAATGTAAATGTCAGGCGAGCATCGGAGGAAGAGACTACCAGGGACTGTCTAATGCAACAGCCAAAAGTTTATGGGGGTCCAGCATGCTGGGGCTCAGAGCTCCCTTGAATAGAGGAGAGAGCCCTGAGAACAGCTTAAGCAGAGCTTATATACTTTCCTTGGAGAGGGCAGGGAGGGAAGATTATTGATGGGTCAGGGTGAGTGGGTAGTTTGCGTGCAAATGGGTGAGGGAGTACATTCTGCAGTTTTGCAGTTGGTACAGCACATTCAGGGAACAAGATTAGCAAACAGTTCTCAAGATATCAACAGTGTTTTGTTAAGCATACCGTAAAACTGGAAGTGACAATTACCTATTTTATTTACCTTTCATTCCCCACTTTCTTTTGGTTACATTAAATCATAATAGTGATCATTGGGGATGTCACATTTTATGTCTGCTAGTGTGGTATATTGATTTCTGATTACCATAAGTTTAACTTGTCCAATTTGAGCTTGGAGAAAGGAAATTACACGGTTGAGCAAACAGGGTCCTACAGTTAGCAATAATGTGAGGATTATTAAGGGACCGGCCAGGGCTGATAAAAGCGTAGTTAACCAGGGGGACTCTGTGAACCAAGACTCAAACCACCCTTTTTGGGCCTCTCTCTCTTGTTGATGCTCTTCAATGCTTCTTCTCAATTTAATCATAGATTCTTTTACAACTCCAGTATGGTAGGCATAATAACAACATTCTTCCCTCAATGCAGGACAAAGGCCCCTTCTCTCATGAAGAGGAGGTCGAACCCTCGCCTGTTCTGTAAAACAACTTCAGAGAGAGAGGTTAAAGATTCTTGTAAAGCTGTGATGGTGGTTTTTTAATATCTTTAAGTTTTGGTGTATTGCTGCTTCTAATTGGGTCATTTGTTGTGTCCCATGAATTAGGGCAGTGGTACCTGTGCCCACCTCTGCAGCAACTACTATTCCTCATAGGATGGCTAAAGTGCAAGATACAGGTTGCCAGCAGAACCGGGTTGTATGCCCCCCTATTTGAAATTTAAATGATCCTGCCTCATGATAGAGCACTCGGGGAAACATCTGCACCATTACATAATTAATCACATCTGTTGATAATTCTATGAATAAACAATGTTTAAGTATATAGAATTATACTGTTGTAGGTATGGACAAGGCAAGGCACCTAAGATAGCACCGAAGACAGGGAAACAGTCCTATTTGGTTGCAACCGGATATAGAGGGCATTGCTTCTATTGTAATCAATTAATCCCCTGAATCCCAAGTTTAGGTAGTTTCAGAATTTTGTACCCAACATGTAAGAGAAAAGACTCAGAAATTTACAGTCTGCAGAAGTTCACAAAAAGCAGTTTTTGGTTCTGTTTTTATTTTCCTCTTCTCTGGGAAAGATAACTTTTTAAGGACATCTGGGAGGGGGAGAGCTTTTTTCTTCTCTTTTATTTTCTCCCTGCCAGCTGTTACCATGGAGCCCAGTTGGTAACTTCTTTATCTTGGAAATATAGCCATCTCTGGAAGCCTGAGCTCAAGGCCAGAGGCCTTGTTCACATATTTTGTGAAAAACTAGTAAGGGGGTGTCTAGATTAGAAGTGCTGATTTTTCCAGCCAGTGGCCAAGTATAACAGAGCAACACGAAAAGAGGAAGTTTATGTACACTGAACTCTTTTATAGGGACTTTGTTGCTGAAAGTCCTAAAGTCAGCCACGATGAAGACTTCTGGAGAAGGCCATTTCAGATTTTTCTGTGGGCCTGGTACAGAGGGGAAGACGGGGAAGGCGGGGGGTGAGAGCAGTTCTGTGGTTCTGAGAATGAGGAAAAAGAGATATAAAAGAATAATGGGAAAAGGGTTTGGAATTTTCCTGGCAACAAAACGTGAGCAGTAGAACAGGTAGAGCAGATGGGAAGACAGGAGTGAGTATCCCAAAAAGCCTGTGAGGGACATTAAATTCTTAGTAACCTGTTTTTAGTGATGACAAAGCAACTTTAAAGGCCATTTTCATTACAACTTGGATAGGCGTCTGAGGGCACTCCTCAGCTGGTTTGAGCTTTGGGTTAGCTGGTAAGAGGACCTGGTGGGACCCGGTGTGGGCACTGACAGGAGAAGAGAGGAGTGAGTGGGTGGAAGGGTACCTCAGTACCTGCTACCTCAGCAAGGGGGCAATGGTCTGAGAACCAGCGGAGGTTTGGGTTTTTGATCTAGTAATTGGAGGGGAGAAATCAGGTTGTTGATGTGAGAGTGACAGGAGAGAGTCTGGAGCAGAAGGATCTATTGGAGAAACATAGTTCATGATGTGAGCAAAGGAGGGAAAAGGCATACACATAGGGGAATTTTCTTCCATCCTTTTGAGCACTTGCCGAAGTTGAAAAAGTCACACAGAATTTGAGGATCTAGACACCCCTCTGCGGGCCATCGGTTTTGGTTGTCTAATTGGTAATATGGCCAATGCTGTGAACTGAATTTGATGAGGAGTTTGGGTTCCACCAGGCAGCCCCTGTATGCTCACATCCCCATGACTTACGGAAGAAGACGGCTTTTCCCCCACACAGCCGTGGTTGTTTGTGGCTTTGATAGTCCACCGGGCAAACATAGTAATCTAGGCTAGCCAACCTGCATCAGACTTGCATGTCCCTACATCCATAATGTTTGTTTCCATTATCTATGGTACGGAAGAAATTTAATGAAATTTTAATGGGATCCTCTTCATCAGAGATATCCCAATTGGAAAGACGTATACTCAGCTGACAAATATCTGGGTGGAGAGATGGCCACCAGGTCCCTAAGGGGGCTGTATGCAAGACAGACCATACTTCTTGTCTAATAGGATTTGTGATCAGCCATCGCTGCTGAATGGGCTGATGATGGTTAGGACTAGTGGTGGCCAAGGGGAGAGTCTATAGCCTTATCCACATGGACAATATGCAATTTGAAAGGGTTACCAGTCTTTTCCACTTTCAAGCCAGAGTCTGGACAGGGCGCAGGCTTGAGATGAGAATTAGGATCCAGGAAGTGATTCCATCTACCTTTACCACTGTAGGTTTTATAAGTAGCACCTGGTATGGTCCTGTCCATCGGGGTTCCAGGGATGACACCTGAAGTCATCTTATGTAGACGAAGTCTCTTATTTGATATCGATGTGGACTCTCCTCTTCACCAGGTTGGTAGGCAGTGGCCAGCTGGTTTGACAGGTATCGCTGAGTTCTTTCAAGAGCTTTAAGTTTGTCAAGCAAGGGGGTGTGGAAGGGATCGGTAGGTCTTAGAGTTGGGGTTAGGTCCTTACTGGAGGAGGGGCCCCATAGAGAATTTCATAGGAGGTGAGGTTACTCAAAGAAACAGAGGGAGTATTTCTTGCATGAAACAGTGCATAAGGCAGGAGCATAGTCCAACCTTTGATGCCCTCTCTAAGCTTAATTTCGTTAAGGTCTCTTTAATGGTTCTATTAATTTTTTTTAACCTGTCCTGAGCTCTGGGGTCTATAAGCACAATGTAACTTCCAATTTATTCCCAGGGTCCTGGCTAACACCTTACTTACCTGGGCCATGAACGCCGGTCCATTATCAGACAATATACCCTTAGGTAGGCCGTATCATGGAAAAATATCTTTCAGGATTTTTTACCACCATTTGTGCCTTTTTTTGTGTGGAAGGCTTCAATCCATCCTGAAAATATATCTACAAACACTAGGAGATATTGAAGTCCATACCTCGCTGGCTTAATTTCAGTAAAGTCCACTTCCCAGAATTGTCCTGGTCTGGTTGTTCATAGGTGCTATTTTGCAGGAAGCTTGGAAGGGTAAGCATTAACCTATTGACAGAACGGACAGGGTTTTGTTACCCGTTCAGTTATGTCCTTTCGCTGTGAGTCGGTTAGTGGAAAACTCTGTTCTTGATCCTTCAGGAATGCCTGCAGTTTCTTTGAACCAAGGTGTGTGAATTGATGTACATTTTTAACGTAGTGTAGGGATTTCTGAAATTGCAGGCTTGGCTCAGTGAACTTGAGGAGTTCAGTGCCAGTGTTGTTAGATGTTATCAAAAGCTTGCTGGTGCTCAGGGGTCCATTGGAATTGGGCATCTCCCTTTAACAGCGGGTATAAAGGAGAAGTTAAGGACGCAAACACAGGAATCCATAACCTGCAAAACCCAGTAGTCCCAAGAAACTCTCTGTGTTGTCTGCTGCTGGGGGGGGGTGTATCTGCACAACCGTTTGTTTTCTGGGCTCAGTGAGCCATCGTTTACCACCCCTAAGGGAATAGCCCAGGAAGACTACTTCTTGCTGGCAAATTTGGGGTTTTTTGGAAGAAGCTCTATACCCGAGTTGAGCAAGCTTATATAATAGTGCTTGGTTCCCAGACTCACAGTTTTCCTTGGTGTTGGCTGCAGTAGCAGGTCATCCACGTATTGAAGCTGGGTGACTTCAGGGTGCATAGGTCTGAAGTTGTTGACATCTCTGTGGAGGGCTTCATCAAAGAGAGTGGGGGAGTTTTTGAACCCCTGTGGGAGTCTAGTCCATGTTAGTTTACCATACGTTCCGGTTTCTGGGTCTACCCACTCAAAAGCAAACAGCAACTGACTGTCTTTATGCAGAGGCATGCAATAGATAGCATCTTTATGTCCATACCATTTCTACTCAGGGTTCAGAGTGATAAGCAGATTGTATGAATTATTTACCATGGGGTGAATTTCCTGCACTCTGTTGTTGATCTCTCTTAGGTCTTGTATGGGGGATAGTCCCCAGTTCCTGGATTTTTTACCGGTAGCAGGGGAGTGTTCCAGGCCGATTGACAGGGCCTTAGGACCCTAAGGCCAGATATTTCTGAATATGGGGCCTTATCCCATCTTTACCTTTTTTGCTCAGAGGATGTTGTTTGACATTGATTGGGGAGGCTGAGGTTTTTAACTCCACTGTTCTTGGAGGTTGTTTCATGGCTAGGCCTAACCCAACAATTTTGCCCAGGCATCTGGGTAATCTGTTATCCATTTCTGGGGTAGCTTGCCTGTTTGATCAGTCTTGGGGTGTGTGAAAAGTGGATGTTCATCTTCGACTGACATTTATAAAGCCATGACTATAGGAGTTTTTAATGAAGGATTTAGAAATTTCATTTTGGGGCCTTCGGGGTTAAAAGTTGTTTTGGCCCGGAGCTTACTGAGCAGATCTCTGCCCATCAATGGGGCCAGGCATTCTGGGATTACTAGGAAGGAATGTTGGATTTTGTCTTTCCCCATGTCCATGGTCCTCTTAGTTGTCTAAGTCTGATATTTACTGCTGTTAGCCCTTTGAACTAGAGATCTTTTATTTGATAGAGGGCCCAGTGGGGCCTTAAGGGCTGAGTATACTGCTGCTGTATCCACTTCAAAGTTTATGGGGTCCCCTTCACTTCAAAAGTTACCCTGAGCTCGGGGAAGGGATCTGAGCCCCGACATTCTTAGTCAACTTCCAGAGTCAGAAAGGCTGTCTGGCGTGGCTTTCTCTTTCTAGGGCACTCTTTGGCTCAGTGTCCTTTTTCTTTACAGTAGGCACATTGATCTGAGGCCAACGGTGGCCTCTGGAGGGGACCCAGGTATCACTTCTTGTCTCCCTGTTTCTTAATTTCTGGCCTATTTATTGTTGTGACCAGGACATTAGTTAATACCTTAATCTGTCTTTTTCATCTCTCATCCTCCCTTTGCTCCCTTTCGTTCTCTCTGTTTCTGTCTTATAGGATACTTTCTCGGCTACTCTGACTAAATCTCTCAAAGTCATATCTTGTAATCCATCTAAGTATTGTAACTTTCTTTTAATATCCAGATCAGCTTGCCCAATGAAGGCCATCATGGCATATGCCTTTTGATCCTCTGCCTGAAGATCGAAAGGAGTATATCTCCTATATGCCTCCATAATTCTCTCTAGAAACATAGAGGGATGTTCATCAGGCCCTTGAATAATCTCTCTTACCTTGGCCAAATTATTTGGTTGCCTAGCGGCCGGTTGGAAACCCACTATTAGGGCCCGGCAATAAGTGGACAGATGCTCCCTACCTTCAAAGGTGTCGGGGTCCCAGTTGGGTAAGTTCAAGGGGAAGCCGGCTTTGATTATGTTGGGAAGTTGTGTTGGTCACCCATCTGGTCCGAGGCTATTTTTTTTTCTAGCTTCCAGGAAGTTTCTCTCTCATTCCTCTGTCATGAAGAGAATCCCTAGGATTTGTTGGCAGTCATCCCAAGTAGGCAGGTTTGAAAACGCCAGGGAGTTCTTTGAGTTCTTTTTGCCAGGCCAGCTTCCTCCAGGGAAGGAGGGGCTGTGTGTGTGACAAGGGGGAGTCATTTGGTGGGCGCTGGGCTGGCCTAGCTTCCTCCAGTGGCGGAGAGGCTGAGTCAGCAGCAGGGGAATCACTTAGAGGTTGTTGGGGGTTGGTGGACGAGGGCAGCGGATAAGAAGGCGAGGAGAGTCCAGTAGAGTCTTGAGACTCAGGGAGAAGAGAGGGTGGAGGAGGAGGAGCAGAGGGTTTGAGAGACAGAATCATGGTGGAAGGAGTAGGAGCGGGGGCAGAGACAAGGAAAAGCTTCACCCATGGAGGAGGAGATTTGCAGAGGTCCTGCAAAGTTGAGATATATGGCTGTTGATCTGGATGTCCATGTGGCCCCGGTTGAAATACAAAATCTCTGACTTTTCGAATTAGTGGGACGTAGATGTTTCTAGGGGCTATCCAACTCCAAAGGTGGGTCATTCTGAGGCACAGAGGGTCTGCCAGGTCCAGCGATTTACTGAAAAAGAAAGATTCTGGGCCCTTAAGCGGACTTTGTTCCAGTGATCAAGGGTCAGGAAGAGAGGTGTTGAAGTTCTCTGTCCCAAAATGAGAGATACACAAACAGTGAAAGCAACGACACACTACACTGACAAGACAAGACAATAAAGTCAGGCATTGGACGTCCAATACTGAGGCCAGGCCTGAGTAGCCCGCAAAACCTGATGGGCTGGCAATACCGAATCCGAAGCAAAATATCATTGAGTCAAGGAGACTATTGTTCCTCGATTTCCTGAGTCCTCTGGGGCATCCCCCAGGGACGTGGCCTGTGGCTCTGTGACACGTATGTCAGCCTCTGTCAGAGAGAGCTCACGCTCATCACCCATAGCCATTTTGCCAAGCCCTAACCTGAAACCTAAAACCAAAAAGAGTTGCCTTACTTACCCTGAAAGGAGCCCCTTGGGGATCTTTCATCCGCCGCTGTCGGATCTTGCTGGTGCCTCCAGATGTAAAGGTCGGGCAAGCATCGGAGGAAGCGACCACCAAGAGAATGTCTCCTTCAACAGTAAATGGTTTATTATGGGTCCAGCATTCTGGGGCTCAGAGCTCACTTGAATAGAGCAGAGAGCAATGAGAACAGCTTAAGCAGAGCTTATATGCTTTCCTTGGAGAGGGCAGGGAGGGAAGTTTATTGATTGGTCAGGGCAAGTGGGTGGTTTGCGTGCAAACGGGTGAGGGTATACATTTGCAGTTTGGCAGTTGGGGACAGCACATTCTGGAAACAAGATTAGCAAACAGTCCTCAAGACTTCAACAGTGTTTTGTTAAGCATACAGAAAAACAGTAAGTAACAAGTACCTATTTTATTAACCTTTCACCAAAGCCTAATGGAAAGTGAGCATGGATTACTAAACACATCCATGTCCAGGTTGCCTAATGCTCTCAAATCAATCCTATTGGTGACTACATATTTGTTTCTTCTTAAGATAATATATTCAACCTCAACCCTCTTGAAAAAGACTAATCCTATCAGTCACTTTATATTTTGTCTGATTTCCTAATGTCTATTGATATCTGCTTTCCTACATATTTTCCCCAGTTCATCATTGTGACTGACTCTTCACATGTGCTGACATTTACATTCACTCTCTATCCGAAACCCTATTGCTAAAGAACTTTTGGTCCAAATCCTATATTACTCTTTTTTCTAACATACCGACTATCTTCCTAATCCTAAAGACTATCCCTTTTTGACTGGATGATCACTTCGACAATCAATCATCCAAGGTACAAGGTCCTATGCCATTGTATATTGATTTATCTGAGACATCTTTGCAGAACATAATTCAAAGCTAAGTATCCCAATCAACAGCCCAATGCCCTTCCTGGATTCAAATCTTATCTAGATTTCTGTTTTCAAACTTATATTTCACCAATATATTCTTGTAAATATCGCAAGTTCCCAATCCCATTATTCATTAAGCAGAATGATTCCTAATTCAAATCAAACATGTTATTAAGCCTAACCATACATTGTTCCCTCAAACTAACTTTACAGAAGAGCCGAGACAGAGTTTGTCTTACAATACAGTAATGTAGGGGCTCTTCCACCTGCTGAGAACATCAAAGGACCATGCAGAAATTATACCCTTAAGAAGTTGCAGGCAGCTATGAAGGACCTAAGAGGGAAAAAGTCATATTCCATGGCAAACAACCAGGTCAGTATGAAGAGATGTGTTTGAATCAGCCTCTCCTTTCTTAATGTAGAGAACTGATCAAACCATGCCTGTGTGGAGAGCTGTTTCCAGGTGCCTATGGTTGATATACCATTCTAACTTGTGAAAGTGTCAAAGGATGTAGGGGCAGCCTCCATTTTATGGGACCTTTCGAAGCAACTGTTAGGACAAAGTGTTGGCCAATGTAGTAACCTCATTCAGTTCCTGAAGGAAGTGACCTCACCTCTCTTCCTTGGTCATCAAAAAATCTGAAATTGTGATGCAGGAAGCCAGGCACCCAGAGCCAGTCCCAGTCCCAGTCCCAGTGGTCTCACTTGTTTGGATTTACCAAGGACAGAGTCAGTCTTCCTTGGTACCGACTGATATGAGCATTGTCAAATGGCAGAAGATCTCTGAAGAGGGGCCTTTCCTGAGAAAGCAGGTATTGGTTCACCACTGGCTCCTGACAACTTCACAGAGTTGGCAAAGGAGACCAGATCTGAGAAAGGGCAGGCCATTTCAGGGGAACATAGTATGGCCCACCAGTTAGAGGACACTCCGGATAGTCACAGACCTACTTGGGTTAAGGAGGTGCCTTTGTGGGTGTGGAGTGAGTTTGTGGTTTTCTCTCATGTTCTGGGAATAGGTAGGAAAGGCTGTTTGTTTGGGTTGGAGTGGCCTGTTTCTAGTAAGTCGTTTGACAAGGCTAGTGTTTCTATGTCTGAGTATCCCACTGTGTCCGTGGTTGTAGACATTAGAAAAGAGAAGGCATCAAAGGATGTGTCCTGTCTAGTAGAAAACTTCCCAGCATTCATCCTGCCTAATTAAAGAATGGACTGTGGTTTGCCTTATGGATGGGCAACACCTACTAAATTCCTAAGTTCCTGTTTTCTTCCTGAATTCTGGCCACTCTCCAGAATAGGCTCATGGTTTTGTTTCCAAGATATGTACCACCTCCAAGCTCTGAGACATGTCTATATACTTGATAGCTGTAGAGAATGGGAACATCTTAGAAAACTCAGATATCAGTGTGACCAGTAAATTTTCAGTGGAGAAATCCTGCTTTGGTTCATTTGCTTACCTATGGTTCTGTTGTCCTGAATGTCGGGAAGGTCTTTGCCTCAGGCCACCCCTTTGTGAAGCCTGAAGAAAACAATTTTCAAATGGAAATGAATGGGCATCACCTGTGGTTCTTTGCTTAATTGCTTGTAAAAGGATGTGTCTAAATCAGCCTCTTGGCCCTGTATGAGGTTGTGGCTTAGATTCTCAGCACATGATGGATCTAAGGATAGATTCCATGTGTGCAATCAAAACCAAAATGGCCAAAAATCTGTCATTGTTGATCAGTCTCTTGCCTTCCTCTGTTAGGATTCTGACCTCTGTCAAGTGAGAATAGGGATCCTTTAAGTCAAATGAGTTCTTTGAAGAACTGCAGAGGTGCTTGTGTTTTCTTGTGACTCCAAATCACTTAAAGAATCTATCCCTGAGAGTCAGTAGGACTCAAATTGAAGAAGCAGAGCAGTATTCATGGCAGGCCTATTGGATCACTCCAGGTTCACAGGAAGGGTGACGATGCCACCCTGACTTTAGGCAAATGAGGGGCAAGGAAGATTATTTTGGACACTCTCTTGGGATGCGTCCCACATGAAAAACTCTAGCCAGAGGTAATGATGAGTGTCTATATGGAAGAAGGTAAGGACCATGTGGGAATGTTTTGTTTTTAAGTGTAGTCATTCATGTGGCAGTTGGAAGAGATGACTGGATCCACCTGGGCTTGAACTCCGGTGTCATTCCCCTTAAACACTGAGTTCTGGATCAATCATCAAAGAAGTATTGCCATGAATTGTGTTGGGAATTTAGGAGGCCACGCATGAGAGTCTCCATTGGAAACTGAGATCTAGTCCTAGGGTGGCTTTCCACAGAGCACTGGGAATCTCAGCCAGGATATCACATTATTTTATTCTGAAAGACTTGGAAGCGATATTTGCTAGTCAAAACACACATGGACCTCAATTGTAGACCTCGATGGGCCTGGATTCATGTGACCTTTAGGCCACTCTTTGGGAAGCCTTGCCTGTGAGAGTTCTCCAAAGCTTTCATTGAAATGAGCTTCCTCACCATTGAATGATTCCTGAATGATTTGAAAGCCATAGTGCTTCCAACTTCATAATTGAAAATTTGCTAGATAAATACCATGAAATTTTTGAAATTCCAATGACCAGGTGGCAATGAAGAACCTTTGGATGTCCTGTTGCTGATCACGAGTGTACCAGACAGTGCCTTGATTGACTGGTTTTGATGAAAATGGTGTAAAACAGAGATCTCAGTAATTTGGATCCTGCTGAGTAGTGGGCCTAGAGCAGTAGTGAGCAAATGTGTGATAAAACATCTGAGGTGGGGCCATGTGGATCTGCCATTGGCTTCCAAATGGCTTGTGACTGACATGGTGCAGCGAGCAGACCCTTATATGTAAAGGCAACTTGTTATATGGAGAGGTTTCAGGGCAATGTTCAGAATCAGGTTGCTATGGTCAAGGGGGCATCCTATGTGGTATACAAGCCCTGTTGGTGCATTCTCCTGCAGACCCTGATCCACCACACGTGACAGAACTCGCTGCAGCTCTGTGTCCCAGTTGAACTCCTTGTATTTCGTGAAGCAAATACCAAACTCCGAGTGCAGCATGAAGAAACATTATGAAAAGTGGAGGATGATGAAATGGCTTCGCAGTCCACATGGGGAGACACTTAGCCCCCAGTGGCCACAGATTACCTACAAAGCAAGAATTCAGCACTGCTGCTTCATGTTTATTGGAAAATTATAAACCATGTCCTCCAGATCACAGAGATGAAGACCCAGCTTTGATGGTCTCACTAGAAAGGAAGCTAAAGCTCCTGACAGCAACATATATTTCAAGTGCCCAACCTAAAGGCAGTTTCTCCAGACGTCTTTAGGCAGGCAAATCTCCATGTTTGTAGAGTTTTTACACTGTCCCTTACTTTTGGAAACTCCTCTACAATCTCCAAGATTGTGAACCCTAAGCATTTTCAATTTCAGATATGTATTCAAAGATTTTCTAACTCTTCTCCTCTAATTGTGTCTTACTTGGGGTGAAGGTAATGTCAAGGCATTGTTCTGAATGAGAGTGGGAAAATTTTTTTGTAGTACACATTTGCATACACATTGATCCATTTTCCAATTTTCCATTCGAAATACTGAATCCCTGACACTA
Source organism: Callospermophilus lateralis (assembly GCF_048772815.1). Classification (NCBI taxonomy): domain Eukaryota; kingdom Metazoa; phylum Chordata; class Mammalia; order Rodentia; family Sciuridae; genus Callospermophilus; species Callospermophilus lateralis. The sequence goes on along the minus strand of NW_027514462.1, from coordinate 5,258,944 downwards.
ACTCATACCCTACTAGACTGTGACTACTAATCCTAATATGATGGAGAAAAATACCCCAAAAGAATGAAAATACAAGCAGTTCAGAGGAAGCATGGTGTATAGTTGGACTTCCCTCTTGCATGATAAAGGGTCGGTTTTATAAATCTACTCAATTTTTAATTGAAATAGTCCTCCATGTGTTTTTTTTAAAGAGAGAGTGAGAGAGGAGAGAGAGAATTCTATAATATTTATTTTTTAGTTATCGGCGGACACAACATCTTTGTTTTCACGTGGTGCTGAGAATCGAACCCATGCCCACGCGTGCCAGGCGAGCACGCTACCACTTGAGCCACATCCGCAGCTCTCTCCATGCGTTTTTAAAGTTAACAAATATGTGAATTCCTGTCTCCCTTTCTCTGTAGCCTACTCAGCACTTGTACTTTTTATATGCACATATAGATTCCTACTTGGTATCACACATATATTTTTATGAGTTGGCTGACTTGGCAGAAACAAATTGTAAGAAGAGATCAGTGCTCCTAAACGCTGTTGGAACTGAAAATTCAAACTATGGGTGAGCTTCCTATTAGAACAATATTATACATAAACCCATGTTTAGTAAAATAAATATTTTTGCTTCTGTGGATGATATATATTACATGATGAATTACGATTGGCATATATATATTGATACTTTTTAATGAATTTTTGTGGTTTTTTTGTATATATATATATATATATATATATATATATATATATATATATACTCTACAGATTTTATAAAATATGAAATATATGTGTCTTATATACACTCCATAAATTCATTCATGTTCATGTATGTGGATTTATAATCAACATTTCACAAGATTATTCTCAGAAATAATCATCTACCTGAAATACATATTTGTTTCCCAGTGCTGAAAACTAACTTCAATCAATGGTGCTTACAAATCCTAATATTTCTGCAGTAACTGACCCAGTTTAACATCAATGCAAATAGATTCCTAGGGGACATGATGTCTATTTTGACGTTCATTTTAATTCAACACTGGTACATTACTATTTCTTCAATTTTTGCACATCATAGGATATATATTTCATTCACAAGTTCACAAAATTATAGGAATTTGTTTCACTTTTAATCACTTTCTGCTTCAGAACACATGTATTCCTCCATGTTACTTGACTGGTCTTTTCATGAGACTTCTTTCCAAACACATTATTTTCGATTTCCATAATCAATTTTGAAGCTAAACCCACACACTCTTCAAGATAAACCATAACATTAATATTACCATTAGATGTATAAGTGGTTGGAATAAATGTGTGTATATCAATATAAGATTTCCTGTACATTTTCACATTTCAATTCAATCCATTATTAAAGTTGGAACCAGGTATGTTATTTATTCACAGTATGGTCTATTAATGCATTATCTCTATATTCATAGACACAGTGTACACCTCTTTGTTCCCCCAATACTAATTTATACCTTTTCAAAACATTGCTCCCAGAAATGGTAGAAGAAATATTCATGTCACCTTATCTATCTATATATGTGTGTGTGTGTGTGTGTGTGTGTATATATATATATATATATATATATATATATATATATATATATATATATATATATATATATATTTCATTTTTTATCACAGTAATATTCTGGACACAAAAAACAAAGGTCACACTCATGATTGTATCAAAGCCTAAATGGAAAGTGAGCATGAATTACTAAAAACAACCATGTCCAGGTTGCCTAATGCTCTCAAATGTAAATCCTATTGGTGACTACATATTTGTTTCTTTCTAAGATTATATATTCAACTTCAAGGCTGTTGAAAATGTCTAATTCTATCACTCAGTTTATACTTTGCCTGATTTCCTTATATCTCTATTGATATCTGCTTTCCTACATATATTCCGCAGTTCATCATTGTGTCTGACACTTCACATATGCTGACATTTACATTGAATGTCTACCCGAGACCCTATTGCTAAAGAAATTTTGGTCTAAATCCTATACTCACTTTTATTTCTAAACCTACTGACTATCTTCCTAATCTTACTGATTATTGCTTTTTGACTCGATGTTCTCTTCGACAATTAATCATCCAAGGTATAAGGTCCTAAACCATTGTATTTCAATTTATCGGAGACATATATGCAGAACATAATTCAAACCTAAGAATCCCACTCAAGGACCCAATGCCCTTCTGACTTCGAATCTTACCTAGTTTTCTGTTTTCATACTTACATTTCACCTATATATTCTTGTAAATATCACAGGTTCCCAATACCATTATTCATGCGGCAGAGAGATTCCTAACCCAAATCAAACATGTTATTAACCCTAAACATACACTCTTCCCTCAATCTAACTTTACAAAAGAGGAGGGACAGAGTTAGTCTTACAATACAGGAATGTAGGGGATCTTCCACCTACTGAGAACATCAAAGGTCCATGCAGAAATGATCCCTGGAGAAGATGTAGGCAGCTATGAAGGACCTGATAGAGGAAAAGTCATCTTTTATGGTAAACAACCTGATCATGATGAATGGATGTGTCTGAATCAACCTCTATCTTCTAAATGTAGAGAAGATGGACCAAATAAGGCCTGTGTGGAGAGCTCTTCCCAGGTGCCAATGGTTGATATACCATTCTAACTTGTGAAAGTGTGACAGAAAGTAGGGACAGACTCCATCTCATGGGACCCTTAGAAGTAACTGTTAGGACAAAGAGGTTGCCAAGGCAGTGACCTCATTCAGTTCCTGAAGGAAGTAACCTCACTGCACTTCCTTGGTGATGGAACTCTCTGAACTTGGGATCCAGGAAGAGAGGCACCCAGAGCCAGTTGCAGTCCCAGTCCCTGTGGTCTCACTTGTTTCAATTTACCAAGGACAGAGTCAGTCTTTCTTAGTACCAACAGATGTGAGGATGGCCAAATGCCAGGAAAGCTCTGAAGAAAGGCCTTTCCTGAGAAAGCAGGTATTGGTTCACCGCTGGCTCCTGACAACTGCACAGAGTTGGCCAAGGAGACCAGATTTGAGATACAACAGGCCATTTTTGGCGAATATAGTATGGCCCACCATTCAGAGGACACTCCACAAAGGAGGTGCCTTTGTGGGTGTAGGTGTGTGTATGGTTTTTTTCTCAGGTTCTGAGAAGATGTAAGAAAGGCTGTTTGTTTGAATTGGCGTGGACTGTTTCTAGTAAGTCCTTTGACAAGGCGAGTGCTTCTATGTCTGTGTATCCCACTCTGTCCGTGGTTGTAGACATTAGAAAAGAAAATGCATCAATGGATGTGTCCTGTCTAGGAGAAAGCTTCGCAACATTCATCCTGCCCGATTTATTAATGGACTGCGGCTTTCCTTATTGAAGGGCAAAACCTGCTATCTTCCAAAGTTTCTGTTTACATCCTGAATTCTGGACACTCTCCAGAATTGCCTCATTGTTTTGTGACCAAGATATGTACTACCTCAAAGCTATGTGATATGGCTATGTACTGGATAGCTGAAGGGAAAGGCGAGCATCTAGGAAAACTCAGATATCAGTGTGACCAGGAAAGTCTCAGTGGAGAAACCCTGCTTTGTGCGTTTTGTTTACCTATTGTTCTGTTGCCCTGAATTTCAGGAAGGTTTTTGCCTCAGACCACTCCTTTGTGAATATGAATTCAATCCATTATTTAAAGTGGAACCAGCTATACTATTTATTCACAGTATGGTCTATTCATGAATTATCTGTATATACATAGACACAGGGTACAGCTTTTTGTACAACCAATACTTATGTATATGTCTTCAAAATATTACTCACAGAAATGGTGAAAGAAATACTGATGTCACCTAATCTACATATACATTTTATCACAGTAATATTCTGGACACAAAATGCAAAGTTCACACTTATTATTGTACTAAAGCCTAAATGGAAAGTGAACATGGATTACTTCCATGTTCAGGTTGCCTAATGCTCTCAAATATCAATCCTATTGGTGACTACATATTTGTTTCTTCCTAAGATTATATATTCAAAATCAACCCTGTTGAAAATATCTAATCATATCACTCACTTTATACTTTGCCTGATTTTGTAATATCTCTTTTTTTAATGTTAGGATGAGCCAATTTAGTACTTTTTAAAATTTTTATTTTTTTCATCTTTCATAAATTTGATTCAAGTGAGTTATGCATTTCCATTTTTACCCCAAATACAGATTGCAGAATCACATCAGTTACACATTCACAATGTTTACATAATGCCATATTAGTGACTGTTGTATTCTGCTGACTTTCCTATCCCCTACTATCCCCCCTCCCCTCCCCTTTCATTTTCCCTCTCTACCTCATCTGTTATTGTTCCGTTCTCTCCCTTCCCCCCCCTTTCCCCTCACAACCTTGTATATGTGATTTCGTATAACGATGAGGGTTTTCTTCCGTTTCCATGCAATTTCCCTTCTCTCTCCCTTTCCCTCCCATCACTTGTCTCAGTTTAATGTTAATATTTTCCTCATGCTCTTTCCCTCTGTTCAGTTCTTACTTGCTCTCCTTAAATCAAAGAAGACATTTGGCATTTGTTTTTTAAGGATTGGCTAGCTTCACTTAGCATAATCTGCTCTAATGCCATCCATTTCCCTGCAAATTCCATGATTTTGTCATTTTTTAGTGCTGCATAATACTCCATTGTGTATAGATGCCACATTTTTTTTATCCATTCATCTATTGAAGGGCATCTAGGTTGGTTCCACAGTCTGGCTTTTGTGAATTGTGCTGCTATGATCATTGATGTGGCAGTATCCCTATAGCATTCTCTTTTATGGTCCTCAGGGAATAGTCCAAGGAGGGCGATAGCTGGGTCAAATGGTGGTTCCATTCCCAGCTTTTCCAGGAATCTCCATACTGCTTTCCATAATGGCCGCACCATTTTGCAGTCCCACCAGCAATGTACAAGTGTACCCTTTTCCCCACATCCTTGCCACCACTTATTATTGTTTGACATCCTAATGGCTGCCAATCTTACTGGAGTGAGATGGTATCTTAGGGTGGTTTTGATTTGCATTTCTCTGACTGATAGAGAAGGTGAGAATTTTTTCATGTACTTATTAATTGATTGTATGTCTTCTTCTGAGAAGTGTCTGTTCAGGTCCTTGGCCCACTTGTTGATTTTGTAATATCTCTATTGATATCTGCTTTCCTACATATTTTCCCCTGTTCATCATTGTGACTGACCCTTCAAGTGTGCTGATATTTACTTTCACACTTTAACCCAAACCCTATTGCTAAAGCACTTTTGTTCCAAATCCTATACTCACTCTTCTTTGTTAACCTACCGAATATCTATCTAATCCTACTTACTATCCCTTTTTGACTGGATGTTCTCTTCGAATTTTAATCATAAAAGGAACAAGGTCCTATGCCATTGTATATCGATTTATCTGAGATATCTGTGCACAACGTAAATCAAAGCTAAGTATCCCAATGAAGGGCCCATTGCCCCTCTGGGCTTCAAAATTACCTAGACTTTCTTTTTTCATTTATATATTTCACCTCTATATTTTTAAAAATATCGCAGGTTCCCAATACCATTATTCATCCAGCAGAATGATTTCTAACCCAAATCAAACATTTTATTAACCCTAACAATACACTGTTCCCTCAATGTAAATTTAAAGAAGAGCAGGGACAGAGTTGGTCTTACAATACAGGAATGTAGGGGATCTTTCACCTGTTGAGAACCACAAGTTCAATGCAGAAATGATCCCTGGAGAATATGTAGTCAGCTATGGAGGACCTGAGAAAGCAAAAGTAATCTTCCATGGCAAAATACCTGGTCAGGATGACGGGATGTGTCTGAATCAGAACCTCTCTTCTCAATGTAGAGGAGATGGACCAAACCAGGCCTGTGTGGAGAGCTATTACCGGGTTCCTATGGTTGATATACCATTCTAACTTGTGAATGTTTCACAGGAAGTAGGGGAAGCCTCCATTTAATGAGACACTTGGAAGCAACTGTTAGGATAAAGTGGTTGCCAAGGCAGTGACCTAATTCAGTTCCTGAAGGAAGTGACCTCACCTTACTCCCTTGGTGATGGAACTCTCTGAACTTGGGATCCTGGAAGCCAGGCACACAGAGCCAGTCCCAGTACCAGTCCCAGTGGGTTCACTTGTTTGGAATTACCAAGGACAGAGTCAGTCTTTCTTTGTACCTACTGATGTTAGAATGGCCAAAAGCCAGGACAGCTCTGAAGAGGGGCCTTTCCTGAAAAAGCAGGTAGTGGCCCACTGCTGGCTCCTGACAACTTCATAGAGTTGGCCAAGGAGACCATATTTGAGACAGGACAGGACATTTCGGGGGAACATTGTGTGGCCCACCAGTCAGAGGACACTCCATAGAGTCACAGACCTACTTAGGGTAAGGAGGTGCCTTTGTGGGTGTGGTTGTGAGTTTGTGATTTTGTCTCATGTTGTGAGAATAGGAAGGAAAGGTGGTTTGTATGGTTTGGAGTGAACTGTTTCTTGTAAGTCGTTTGAAAAGGCGAGTGATTCTATGTCTGTGTATCCCATGGTGTCCGTGGTTGTAGACATTAGAAAAGAGAGTGCATCAATGGATGTTTCCTGTCTAGTAGAAAGCTTCCCATTTCATCCTGCCCAATTTATGAATGGATTGCGGCTTTACTTAAAGATGGGCATAACCTACTACATTCCTAATTTCCAGGTTTCTTCATGAATTCTGTTCACTCTGCAGGATAGGCTCATGGTTTTGTGTCTAACATATGTACCACCTCCAAGCTCTGTGACATGGTCATGTACTGGATAGCTGAAGGGAATGGCGAGCATCTCAAAAAACTCAGATATCAGTGTGACCAGGAAATTCTCAGTGGAAAAACCCTGCTTTGGGCATTTTGCTTATATATTGTTCTGTTGAACTGAATGTCAGGAAGTTCTTGCTCTGGCCACCCCTTTGTGAAGCCTGAAGTAAACCGTTTTCAAATGGAAATGAATGGGCATCACCTGTGGCTCTTTGCTTAATTGCTTTGGAAAGGGATGTGTCTGAATTAGCATCTTGGCCCTGTGTGAGTTTGTGGCTTAGATTCTCAGCACCAGATGGATCTAAAGAAAGATCCCATGTGTGCATCTAAAACCAAAATGGCAAATAGACCAGTCATTGTGGATAAAGTCTCGCTTTCCTCTGTGAGGTTCCTGACCTCTATCAAGTGAGAATAGGGATCCTTTGTGTCAATTGAGTTCTTCAAAGCCCTGCAGAGGTGCTTGGGTTTTCTCATGACTGTAATTCACATAAACAATCTATACCTCTAACTCAGTAGGCCTCAAATTGAAGAAGCGCTGCAGTATTAACGGCATGCCTATTTGATCACTCCTGGTTCACAGGAAGTATGTCCAGGCCACCCTGACTTTAGGCAAATGAGGGGCAGGGGAGCTTATTTTGGACACTGTCTTGGACTGCGCCCCTCATGGAAACATCCAGCCAGAGGTTATGATGAGTATCTATATGGAAACAGATGAGGGCCATGTGGGAGTGTTTTGGTTTTAATTGTGGTCATTGTGTGGCAGTTAAAGGAGATGCCTGGGTCCACATGGGCTTGAACTCTGGTGTGATTACACTTAGAGAGTGCATTCTGGATCTGATCTCAGAGAACTTGTGCCATGTATTGTGTTGGGATTCTAGGAGGGCACGCATGAGAGTCTCCCTTGGAAACTGAGATCTAGGCCCAGGGTGGCTTTCCACAGAGCACTGGGAATCTCAGCCAGGATATCACATGATTTTTTTTTCTGAACGACTTGGCAGGCACGGGTGACAGTCAAAACACACATGGACCTCACATTGTAGACCTCAGTGGGTCTGATTTTATGTGACATTTTGGCCACTCCCTGGGAAGCCTTGTCTGTAACAGTTCTACAGAGCTTTCATTGAAATGAGGTTTCTCATCATTTAATGGTTCCTGTACGAATTGAAATCCACAGTGCCTCCAACTTCATCCGTGAAAAATGGCTAGATAAATACAATAAAATTATTGAAATTTCCATGACCAGGTGGCACTGTAGAAAATTTGGAAAACCGGTTGCTGATCATGAGTATACCAGACAGCACCTTGATTGACTAGGTTTCATCAAAATGGTGTAGAACAGAGATGCCAGTAAATTGGAGCCTGCTGAGTAGTGGGCCTAGAGCAGTGGAGGGGGGGTGTGTGATGAAACATCTGTGGTGGGGCCATGTTGATCTTCCATTGGCTCCGAAATGCCTTGTGACTGACATGGTATAACCACCAGACCCTTATATGTAACGGCATCTTGTTATATAGAGAGGTTTCAGGGAAATGTTGAGAATTATGTTGCTATGGTCAAGGGGAAAAGCTTTGTGGAATAGAAGCATTGTTGGTATATTCTCTTGCAGACCCTTACCCACCACACGTGACAGAACTCCCTCAAGCACTGTGTCCCAGGTGATCTTTTTTTACTTCATAAGCAAATACCAAACTCCCAGTGCAGCAGCAAGAAACACCAGGAAAAGTAGAGGATGACCAAATGGCTTCACAGTCCACACGCAGAGACACTTAGGCCCCAGTGGACACAGTTTACCTACATAGAGAGAATTCAGCACTGCTGCCTCATGTTCATTGGAAAATATGAAACCATGTCCTCCAGGTCGCATAGATGCACACCCAGCTTTGATGGTCTCAGTACAAAGAAAGCTCCTTACGAAAACATATATTTCAAGTGCCCAACCTCAGAGGCAGTTTCTCAAGAAGTCTTTAGGGCAGCAGAGCTCCATGTTTGTGGAGTGCTTACCCTGTCCCATACTTTTGAAAACTCCTCTACGACCTCCAAGGTTGTGAACTCATGAGAATATTCATTTCCAGATATGTATTCACAGAATTTTTAACTCTTCTCCTCTAATTGTGTCTTACTTGGGACGAGGGTAATGTCTAGGCATTGTTCTGAATGAGAGTGGGAAGATTTTTATGCAGCATATATTTGAAATACTAAATCCCTGACACTAACCCATTCCCTACTAGACTATGACTACTAATCCTAATATGATGGAGAAACATAACCCAAACAGAATAGAAATACAAGCATTTCAGAGGAGGCAGGGTGTATAGTTGGACATGCCTTTTGAAATATATAGGGTAGGAGTTATAAATCTAGTCAATTTTTAATTGAAATAGTTCTACATGTGTTTTTAAAGTTAACAAATATATGAATTACTGTCTTCCTTTCTCAGTAGCCTATTCAGCACATGTGTTTTAATATGCACATATAGAATCCTACCTGGTGTCACACGTACATTCTCGTGAGGTGGCTGACATGGCACATACAAATTGTGAGAAGTGATCACTCCTCCTAAACAATGTTGGAACTGAAAATTCAACCCATGGGTGAGCTTCCTATTTGAACAAACTTATATAAAAATCCATATTCATTAAAATGAATATTTTCGGATATGATGATGATATATATTTCATGATGAATTTCAATTGGCATATATATTGCTATTTTTAATATATATATATATATATATATATATATATATATATATATATATATATATATATATATATATATATATAACATGTGTCTTATTATGCACTCCCTAAATTCATTCATATTGATGTATTTGGATTTTTAATCAACTTTTCACAAGATTATTCTCAGTAATATTCATCCACCTGAAATACATATTTGTTTCCTAGTACTGAAAACTAACTTCTTTGAATGGTGCAAACATATCCTAACATTTCTACAGTAACTGACCCTGTTTAACATCAATTCAAGTAGATTACTATGGGACATGATGTGTATTTTTATGTTCAATTTTATTCAACACTTCTACATTACTATTTATTCACTTTATGCACATCATAGGATATATATTTCATCCACAAGTTAGCAAATTCATACGCATTTGTCTGACTTTCATTCACTTCGTGCTTCAGAACACATGTATTCATCCATGTTTCTTGACTGATCTTTTCATGAGACTTCTTTCCAAACACATCATTTTCGATTTCCATAATCACTTTTGAAACACTTCAAAAGTTACCTTGAGCTTGGGGAGGGAATCTGAGCCCCGACTTTCTTAGTCATCCTCCAGAGTCAGAATGGCTGGCTGGTGTGGCTGTCGCTTTTTAGGGCAATTTTGGCCCAGTGTCCTTTTTTTCTTTAGAGTAGGCACATTGATCTGAGGCCAGGGTGGCCTCTGGCATGGGCCAATGTTATCCCTTCTTGTCTACCTGTTTCTTAATTTCTGGCCTATTTGTTTTTGTGACCAGGACCTTAGTCAACGCCTTAGTCTGCCTTTTGTTTCTTTTATCCTCCCCTTGCTCCCTTCTCTTCCTCAGTTTCTCTCTTATAGTATACGTTCTTGGCTTCTCTGACTAAATCTCTGAAAGTCATATCTTGTAATCAATCTAGCTTTGTAACTTTGTTTTAATATCCAAGCCAGTTTGCCCAATAAAAGCCATCATGACAGATGCCTTTGATTCTCTTCCTGAGGATCAAAAGGAGTATATCTCCAATATGCCTCCATAATTCTCTCTAGAAACATAGTGGGAGAATCATCAGGCCCTTGAATAATCTCTCTTACCTTGGCCAAATTACTTTGTCGCTAGCGGCTGCTTGGAGACACACTATTAGAGCCCGGTGATAAGGGGACAGATGCTCGCTACCTTCAAAGATTTTGGGGTCTCAGTTGGGTGGGTTCAAGGGAAAGCCGCCTTTGATTATCTTGGGAAGTTGTGTCAGACGCAGATCTTGTTTGAGGGATTTGTTTTCTAGCTTCCTGGAGGATTCACTGTTGTTCCTCTGTCATGAAGAGAATCCCTAGGAGTTTTTGGCAGTCATCCGAAGTAGGCTGGTGTGAAAACATCAATGACTCAACCAGACCTGAGAGCCTGGTGGGGTCCTCAGAAAAAGGGGGATTATAATTTTTTTAAGTTATATAGGTCTGACGAGGAGAAAGGCTAATACTGGTAGGCTTGCATTTTTTCCCCGTGGCCATCGTCAATCATTGGCCCATAGGGATGGAGGGGGAGCATCCCAAGAGTTCCAGGGTTTTCAATCATTCACCGCCAGCGAGTTCCTTTAGATGGTACAGCTTCCTCCAAGGGAAGAGGTGCTGTGTGTGCCGCAAAGGAATTATCTGGAGGGCGCTGGGCCGGCATAGCTTCCTCCAATGGAGGAGAGGCTGAGTCAGCAGCAGGGGAATCACTTAGAGGGTGTTGGATTTTGGGGGACAAGGGCAGGGGATAAGGAGGGGAAGGAGACTCCAGTAGAGTGAAATCTGGTGACTCAGGGAGAACAGAGGGTGTAGGAGGAGGAGGATCAGAGGATTTGAGAGTTCCTGGGGGAAGGAGTCAGAGTGGGGGCAGTGACAAGGAAAGGCTTCACCCATGGAGGAGGAGATATGCAGAGTTCCCGCCGAGTTAAGATATATGGCTGTTGATCCAGATGGCTATGTAGCACCGGCTGAAAGACAATATCTCTGACTTTTTTAAATTAGTGGGAAGTAGAAAGATCCTTCTAGGGGTAATCCAAATCCAAAGGTGGGCCATTCTGAAGCACAGAGAGTCTGCCACATCCGGCGCTTTACTGAAAAACAAAGATTCTGAGCCCTTAAGTGGACTTTGGTCCAGTGATCAAGTATCAGGGACAGAGGCATTGAAGTGCTCTGTCCCATAATGAAAGATACACAAACAGTTAAAGCAATGAAACATGACACAGACAAGACAAGGCAATGAAGACAGGCAATGGACGTCCAACACTGAGACCAGGACTGAGGAGCCGGCAAAACCCGATTGACTGGCAATACCGAATCCGAAAAAAAATATCAATGAGTCCAGGAGACTATCTCGTCCCCATAAATTTACGGGAAGATGATCCAATACATATGGCTGTAGAGTTCCTTCACATCCTTCAGGATCCTTCCAATCTAATACCATTGCACTTCTATGGGGATTATACGCTACTTCTAGGCCTCGAAGCGTTTGAGTGGCTTGTTGTAATGGCCAATGTTTTGGCCATTCTTGACGAGAGATGATGCTAAGGTCTGCGTCTGTATCCAGTAGCCCATTAAATTCATGCCCTTGAATATTTAGTTTAAGCATGGGGCCAGAATCTAAATTTAAAGAAAGCATAGCCCAATCTACACCTGTGGAGCCTAATCACTTGGAACCTCTTTCTACAGTACGACTGGAAAATTTTTCACGTAGGCTGGGTATTATTAGTAACTGTGCTATTCTATCTCCTGGTGAAATTACTAATATACCCTTTGGAGAACTGGCTATAATTTTTATTTCACCTTCATAGTTGAGATCAATTACCCCAGGACTTATCATAAGTCCTTTTAGAGTAGAAGAGCTGCGTCCCAATAATAAGCCTACTGTTCCTTTGGGAAGAGGTCCTTTTACCCCTGTGGAAATGAATTGAACTCCCATCTCTGCAGTTAGTACTGCTCTGGCAGAGTCACAGATGTCTAACCCTGCGCTCCCTCTGGTTTTTCTGATGAGGGATCTGATGGACAATGTGTCCTGGGCACTACCCTGATGTGGTTGATGGGTTTCTCCAGTGCTGCGTATATTTGTGGTTTTGGGCCCCGGAGAATTGAGCCCCCTTGTCCATTTTTTGGCAAAGGAGCTCCATGTTTTTGTCCACGATATTGTGGATAAACACCTGGTCCTTGTTCGTTTTTTGATAATGGTGTACCCTCTATGGTGGTTTGAGAACAGCATTCATTAGCCCAAAGTCTCCCTCTATGGCATCGTGGACAAATACCTGGTATTCTACTCCTTTGATACCTAGTTTTGTTAAACCCTCCTCCTATGGGACAATTCCTTTTAAAATGTCCTGCTTTTTCACAATTGTAGCATGTTCTTGGCCTGGCATCTAAAGCCTGTTTTACTGCAGCTGCCACAATTTGCCCTTGTTCATTAATGTCTCTGGCATCTAAAGCCTGTTTTACTGCAGCTTCCACGACTTGCTCTTGTTCTTTAATGTCTCTACACAATTTAATATATGTGTTTAAATCTTCATGTTTCCATGGTCTAATGATATCTTTGCACCAACGATTCGCTTGCTCATAAGCCAGTTGTTTTAGTAATGGCATTGCTTGTTGTGTATTTCCAAAAACTCTGGTAGCTGTTTGAATAAGCCTATCTACAAATTCAGCATAAGGTTCATTAGCTCCTTGTATTACCTTAGATAACTGACCTTGTAAACCTCCATTTCCTTGAAAAGTCTTCCATGCCTTAATTGCATCTATAGCAATCTGTGCATATACACCAGGATCATATGCACATTGCTGCTGCTGATCCTCATAAGGTCCCTTTCCTAACAATATATCTAGATTTCTCTGAGGATAACTAGCTGCTGCATTTTGCCTAGCCATCTCCTTGCAAAATTCCTCATTGGCAATCTTCCATAACAGGTATTTCCTCCATTTAGCACAGCTTTACACATATTAGCCCAATCTGCTGGCTTCATGTTCATGTTGTTAATGGATTTGATAATGCTTACAGTGAAGGGTGCTTGAGGACCATAGGTTGTTACAGCCTCTGTTAGCTGCTTCACTGTTTTGAAATTTAAAGCATGGTAATCTCACTGCCCTCCTGCCTCAAATACTGGGCATGTTAATATTTGAGATCTTGTCTCAGGATTCCAACTATCAACTGTGGGGGTTGGGGGCCTCCCAGCATATGAAGGTGGCCTTGTTAGTTGGACACTTACTTCCTCTGGTGATAGAAAGGTGTTAGTAGCAGTCTCCTGTAGAGGTTGTGCTGTTGGTTGGACACTTACACCCTCTGGTGATAGAAAGGTGTTAGTAGTAGTCTCCTTTTGTAACTTTCCCCCTGATGGCTTTTTCTGTTTTACACTTTCTTCCTCTGTCTGACTGGCTTGAAAGGCCTTCTCTTTTACTTGATTTTTTTCCTCTGTCTGACTAGTTCGAGAGACCTTTTCTTTTACTTGAATTTTTTCCTCTATCTGACTAACTTGAGAGACCTTCTATTTTACTTGAATCAATATGTCTTCTCCTTCCTCTACCATTGTCTGAACTGAAGGCTTTCCACTAAGCAAACAAGGTACAAACGTCCACAATAGCAATGTGCCAACTGGCAGAGTCCCTGGGCTTTTCTTTCCTATTCTTTTTAAATCTTCACCATGATGGTTCCATTGTGATATATTTAACAACTCCTCCTGAAAAAGCCATGGGCTACATTTTTGTATTGTATCAACGTATGCCCTGACTTTTCTTGATTTTACTGAGATGCCTCCTTCCTCTAACAATTTACTGAACACTCTTTCAGTTTTTTTTTTTTTTTTTTTTTTTTACTAATTTCTGATCCCGTATTTCTACTATAATACAACCCAACAAGATGACACCAAACAAAACAGCTCCTCAGGAAAAGCCGTCAGAGCCCAACTGCCACCACAGGCTTCCCACAAGCCTCTCCCTCAAACACAAGTCTCCTCCTCTTGAGGCCGATTGGCTGGGTCACGTGGGCGAAGCCAAAAAGTCCCCCAATGAACAGTTCCATGGTCTGAAAGGGCAGGGAACCAGCCCAATGTGCATCACCACAGAGGAGCCAATCAGCTAGATGTTGCTGGGGCCGCTGTGAGCCAATCATCCGCTGGCAGTCTGAAAGGTCGTGGAAACCGCTCATTGAGCATCTCAATGAGCATCACCACAGACAAGCAAATCAGCTAGATGATGCTGGGGCCGCTGTGAGCCAATCATCAGCCGGCAAATGGAAGTTTGCTGGCAGCTGCAAGTTTGCTGGGGCTCCTTTGGCTGTGGCTCTCAACAGATTATTCTCAGAAATATTCAACCACCTGACATACATATTTGTTTCCTAGTACTGAAAACTAACTTCAGTGAATGGTCCTTATATATCCTAATATTTCTATAGTAACTGACCAAGTTTAACATCAATGCAGTTAGATTCCTATGGGACATGATATGTATTTTTAAGTTCATTTTTATTCCACACTGGTACATTACTATTTCTTCAGTTTATGGACATCATAGAATATGTCCTTTCATCCACAAATTCACAAATTTATAGGCATGTGGTTCACTATCAATCACTTCCTCTTTCAGAAAACATGTATTCCTCTATGATTCTTTAGTGGTCTTTTCACTAGACTTCTTTCTAAAAACATTATTTTCGATTCTATACTCATTTTTGAAGCAAAACTCACACACTCTTCATGATAAACCGTAACCCTAATATTACCATTAGATGTATAACTGGTTGGAATGAATGTATATATATCAATATAAGATTTACTATATATTTTCAAATATAATTTCAATGCATTATTTAAAGTTGGAACCAGTTATATAATTTATTCACAATATGGTCTATTCATGCATCATCTCTTATTCATCAACACAGGGTAGGCCTATTTTATCCGCAATACTAATTTATAAGTTTTCAAAATATTGCTCCTCATATTGGTGGAAGAAATACTCATGTCATCTGATCTACATATATATTTTACCACAGTAATATTCTTGACACAAAATGCAAAGGTCACACTTATGATTGTACTAAAGCCTAAATTTAAAGTGAGCATGGATTACTAAAAACCTCCATGTCTAGGTTCCCTAATGCGCTCAAATGTCAATCCTATTGGTGACTAAATAATTGTTTCTTCCTAAGATTATATATTCAACCTCAACCCTGTTGAAAATATCTAATTCTATCACTCACTTTATAAGTTGCCTGATTTCCTAATGTCTCTATTGATACATATTTACTCTCTTTCCTACATATTTTCCCCAGTTCATCATTGTGACTGACTCTTCACATGTGCTGACATTTACATTCACTCTCTAACTGAAACCCGATTGCTAAAGAACTTTTGGTCCAACTCCTAGACTCACTCTTCTTCCTAATCCTACAGACAATCTTCCTAATCCTATGGACTATCCCTTTTGGACTGGATGATCTCTTCTAAATTCAGTCATCTGAGGTACAGCAACCTATGCCATTGTAAATAAATTTATCTGAGACCTCGGTGCAGAACATAATTCAAGCTTAGTATGCCAATCAATCGCCAAATGCCCTTCTGGGCTTCAAATCTTACCTAGATTTCTTTTTTCGTACTTATATTTCACGTCTATATTCTTATAAGTATCAGAGGTTGCCAAACCATTATTCATCCAGCAGAATGATTCCTAACCAAAATCGAACATGCTATTAACCCTAAACATACAATGTTCCGTCAATCTAACTTTACAGAAGAGGAGGGACCGAGTTGGTCTTACAATACAGGAAGGTAGGGGATCTTCCACCTGCTGAGAACCTCAAAAGTCCATGCAGAAATGATCGATGGAGAAGATTTAGGCAGCTATTTAGGACCTGAGAGAGGAAAAGTCATCTTCCATGGCAAACAACCTAGTCAGGATGAAGGGATGTTTCTGAATCAGCCTCTCTCTTCTTAATGTAGAGAAGTCGGATCAAACCAGGCCTTTGTGGAGAGCTGTTCCCAGGTGCCTATGGTTTCTATACCATTCTAATTTGTGAATGTGTCACAAGAAGTAGGGGCCGCCTCCATCTTTTGAGAACCTAGGAAGCAACTGTTAGGACATATTGGTGGCCAAGTCAGTGACCTCATTCAGTTCCTGAAGGAAGTGACCTCACCTACTTCCTTGGTGATGGAATTCTCTGAATTTGGGATCCAGGAAGCCAGGCACCCAAAGCCATTACCCGTCCAAGTCCCAGTGGTCTCACTTGTTTGGATTTACCAAAGATAGAATCAGTCTTTCTAGGTACCTCTTCATGTGACGGTGGCCAAATTCCAAGAAAGCTCTGAAGAGGGGCCTTTCCTGACAAGACTGGAATTGGCTCACCACTGCCTCCTGACAACTTCACAGAGTTGGTGAATGACACCAGATCTGAGACAGGAAAGGCCATTTCAGAGGAACATCGTATGGCCTACCAGTCAGAGGACATTCAGAAGAGTCACAGACCTACTTGGGGGAAGGAGGTGCCTGGGTGTGTGGATGTCAGTTTGTGGTTTTGTCTCATGTTCTGAGAATAGGTAGAAAAAACGTGATTTATTTCTTTTGGAATGGACTGTTTCTAATAAGTCATTTGACATGGTGAGTGTTTCTATTTCTGTGTATGCCACTGTGTCCGTGGTTGTAGACATTAGAAAAGAGAATGCATCAATGAATATGTCCTGTGTAGTAGAATGCCTCCCAGCAATCAACTTGTCCAATTTATGAAAGGACTGCGGCTTGCCTTACCAATGGGAAACACCTACAACCTTCCTAAGTTCCTGTTTTCTTCCAGAATTCTGGCCACTAGCCAGAATATGCTCATTGTTTTTTATCCATGATATGTACCACCTCCAATCACTGTGACATGACCATGTACTGAATAGCTGAAGGAATTGGCATGGCGAGCATCTCAAGAAACTCAGATATCAGTGTGGCTAGGAAACTCTCAGTGGAGATACCCTGCTTTGGGCCTTTTGCTTACATTTTGTTCTGTTGCCCTGAATGTCAGGAAGGTATTTGCCTCTGGCCACCCCTTTGTGAAGACTGAAAAAAACAGTTATCAAATGGAAATGAATGAGGATCACCTGTGGCTCTTGGCATAATTGCTTTGGAAAGGGAGGTGTCTGAATCAGCCACTTGGCCCTGTGTGAGGCTCCAGCTTAGATTCTCAGCACCTGATGGATCTAAAGAAAGATCCCATGTGTGCATCCAAAACCAAAATGGCAAAAAGATCAGTCATTGTGGATGAAGTCTCTAGCCTTCTTCTGTGATGTTCCTGACTCCATCAAGTGAGAATAGGGATCCTTTGGGTCAAATGAGTTATTCAAAACCCTGCAGAAGTGCTTGGATTTTCTCATGACTCCAAACCACATAAAGAATCTATACCTGACATTCAGTAGGCCTCAAAATAGAGAAGCAGAGCAGTATTAACGGCAGGTCTTTTTAATCACTCCTGGTTCACAGGAATGGTGTCCAGGCCACCCTGACTTTAGGCAAATGAGGGCCAAAGGTGCTCATTTTGGTCACTGTCTTGGGCTGCGCCCCTCATGGAAAAATTCAGCCAGAGGTTATGATGAGTGTCTATATGGAGAACATGAGGGCCTTGTGGGAGTGTTTAGGTTTTAATTTTGGTCATTTGTGTGGCGGTTGGAAGAAATGAATGGGTCCAACTGGTCTTGAACTCTGGTGTGAGTTCAAGGGGACTTAGAGACTGAGTTCTGGAACTGAACTCAGAGAAGTATTGCCATGAATTGTGTTGGGATTTTCGCAGGCCACACATGAGAGTCCCCCTTATAAACTGAGATCTAGGTCCAGGGTGGCTTTCCACAGAGCACTGAGAATCACAGCCTGGATATCACATGATTTTTTCTAAAACACATGGCAGGCATACTTGAGCGTCAAAACACACATGGACCTCACATTGTAGACCTCAATAGTCCTGGATTTCGGTGACCTTTTGGCCACTCCTTGGGAAGACTTGCCTGTGAGAGTTTTCCAGAGGTTTCATTGAAATGAGCTTCCTCACCATTTAATGTTTCCTGAAAAAATTGAAACCCACAGTGCCTCCAACCTCATGCTTGAATAATGGCTAGATAAATACCATGAAATTCTTAAAATTCCCTTGACCAGGTTGCACAGGAGAACCTTTGGATATACTGTTGCTGACGATGAGTGTATCAGACAGTTTCTTGATTGACTGGGTTTCATGAAAATGGTGTAGAACAGAGATGCCAGTAAGTTCAAGCCTGCTGATTAGTGGGCCTACAGCAGAGATGTGCAGTTTTGTGATAAAACTTCTGTCGTGGGGCCTTGTGGATCTGCCTTTGACTTCCATATGGCTTGTGGCTGACATGGTGCATCCAGCAGACCCTTATATGTAAAGGCATCTTTTTATAAGTAGAGGTTTAAGGGAAATCTTAACAATCAGGTTATTATGGTCAAGGGGGCAAACTGTGTGAGATAGAAACCTGGTTGGTGCATTCTCCTGCTGACCCTGACCCACCACACATGACAGAACTCCCTCCAGCACTGTGTTCCAGTTGAGCTCCTTGTATTCCATGAAGCAAATATTAAATTCCCAGTGCAGCACCAAGAATCACGACGAAATTTGGAGGATGACCAAATGGATACACAGCCAACATGTGGATACACTTAGCCCCCCGTGGCCACAGTTTACCTACAAAGACAGAATTCAGCACTGCTGCCTCATGTTCATTGGAAAATAAGAAACCATATCCACAAGGTCACAGAGATGAAGACCCAGCTTTGATGGTCTCCCTAGAAAGGAAGCTAAAGCTCCTGACAACAACATATGTTTTAAGTGCCCAACCTCAGAGACAGTTTCTCAAGAAGTCTTTAGGCAGGCAGAGGTCCATGTTTGTGGAGTGTTTACCCTGTCCCTTACTTTTGGAAACTCCTCTACCACTTCCAAGGTTGTGAACTCCTGATCGTATTCCATTCCAGATATGTAGTCATGGATTTTCTAACTCTTCTCCTCTAATTGTGTGTTACTTGGGGCGTAGGTGATATCTAGGTGTTGTTCTTGATGAGAGTGGGAAGATTTTTGTCTACCACATATTTGCATACACATTGGATTCATTTTTCTATTTTCCATTCAATATACTGATTCCCTGACACTAACTCACACCCTACTAGACTCTGATTACTAATCCTAATATAATGGAGGAAAGTAACCGAAACATTATAGAAACACAAGCAGTTCAGAGGAGGCATGGTGTATAGTTGGACTTGTTATTTGCATGATAAATGGTAGGTGTTAAAAATATAGTCAATTGTTAATTGAAATAGTTCTCCATTCTTTTTAATGTTAACTTATTTCTGAATTTCTGTCTCCATTTCTCTGGAGCCTATTCAGCACATGTATTTTTATATGCACATATAGAATCCTACCTGGTATCACACGTACATTTTTGTGAGGTGGCTAACTTTGCAGATACAAATTGTGAGAAGAGATCACTACTCCTAAACGCTTTTGGATCTTAAAATTCCACCTATGGGTGAGGTTCCTAGTTGAACAACATTATACATAAATCCATGTTCACTAAAATGAATACTTTTTAATCTGTGGATGATATATATTTCAAGATAAATTTTGATACCCATATATATTTATATATTGCTACTTTTTAATGTATCTGTGATATATATATATATATATATATATATATATATATATATATATATATATATATATATTTTACACCCTCCTGATTTTTCAAAATATGAAATATATGTGTCTTATATACACTCCCTAAATTCATTCATGTCATGAATGTGGATTTATAATAAAATGTTCACAAGATTATGCTCAGATATATTCATCCACCTGAAATATATATTTGATTCCTAGTACTGAAAACTAACTTTAGTAAATGGTCCTTTCAAATCCTAATGTTTCTACAGTAACTGACCCAGTTTAACATCAATGCAAGTAGATTCCTATGGGACATGATATGTATTTTGACATTCATTTTCTTTCAACACTGGTACATTACTATTTTTTTCAGTTTTTGCACATCATAGGATATATATTTCATCCACAAGTTAGGAAATTTATACGTTTTTTTATACTTACAATCACTTCCTGCTTCAGAACACATGTATTCCTCTAGGTTTCTTGATTCGTCTTTTCATGAGACTTCTTTCCAAACACATAATTTTCCATTTCCATAATCACTTTTGAAGCTAAACTCACACACCTTTCATGATAAAACGTAACCCTAATATTACCATTAGATGCATAACTCGTTGGAATGAATGATTGTATATCAATATAAGATTTCTTATATATTTTCAGATATCAATTCAATCCATGATTTAAAGTGGAAACAGTTATATTATTTATTCACATTATTGTCAATTCATGCATTACTTCTATATTCATAGACACAGGGTACAACTCTGTGTACCCCCAACACTAATTTATAAGTCTTCAAAATATTGCTCCCAGAAATGTTAGAAAAAATACTCATGTCACCTGATCTACATATACATTTTATCACTGTAATATTCTGATCACAAAATGCAAAGGTCAAACTTATGATTGTAGCAAATCCTAAATGGAAAGTGATCCTGGATTACTAAAAACATCCATGTCCAGGTTGCCTAATGCTCTCAAATGTCAATCATATTGCTGACTACATATTTGTTTCTTCCTAAGAGAATACATTGAAACTCAACCTTGTTGTTAATGTCTAATCCTATCATTCACTTTATACTTTGCCTGATTTCATAATGTGTGTATTGATATCTGATTTCCTACATATTTTCTCCAGTTCATCATTGTGACTGACTCTTCACATGTGCTGACATTTACATTCACTCTCTAACCGAAACCCTATTGCTAAGGAACTTTTGTTCCAAATCCTATACACAGTCTTCTTCCTAAACCTACCAACTATATTCCTAATCCTACCGACTATCCCTTTTTGAATGGATGTTCTCTTCTACATTTAATTATCCAAGTAAAGGTCGGATGAGGTCGAAAGAAGAGACCACCAAGAGACTATCTCATGCAACAGCGCAGTGTTTATTGAGGGTCCAGCATGCTGATGCTCAGAGCTCACTTGAATAGAGTAGAGAGCCCTTAGAACAGCTTAAGCAGAGCTTATACACTTTCCTTGGTGACGGCAGGGAGGGAAGTTTTTTGATAGGTCAGGGCGAGTGGTCAGTTTGCATGCAACCCAGTGAGGGAGCACATTCTGCAGTTAGTCAGTTGGGGACAGCACATTCTGGGAACAAGATTAGCAAACATTTCTCAAGATTTCAACAGTGTTTTGTTAAGCATACAGGAAAAAAGGAAGTGAAAAGTGCCTATTCAATTAACCTTTCATTCCCCACTTCTTCTTCTGGCTACTTTTAATCATAAAAGTGATCATTGCGGGGTGTCACATTCTATGTTTGCTAGTGGGGTATTACCATAAGTTTAACTCATCCAATTTGAGCTTGGAAAAAAGAAATTACACGGTTGAGCAAACAGGGTTTTATAGTTAGCAATAATATGAGGATTATTATTGAACTGTCCAGGGTTGATAAATGCGTAGTTAACCAGGGGGACTGTGTGAACCAAGACTCAAACCACACTTTTTGGGCCTCTCTCTCTCATTGACACTCTTCAAGGCATCTATTTAATTTACTCCTAGATTTTTTTACAACTCCAGTATGGTCGGCAAAAACACAACATTCTCCATCAATGCAGAACAAAGGCCCCCTTCTTTCATGAAGAGGAGGTTCAACCCTCGCCTTTTCTGTAAAATAACTTCAGAGAGAGAGGTTAAAGATTCCTGCAAAGCCAAGATGGAGGATTCTAATATCTTTAAGTTTTGGTCTATTGCTGCTTCTAATTGTGTCATTTGTTGTATCCCATGGACCAAGGCAGTGGTTCTTGTGCTCACGCCTGCAGCAACTCCTATTCCTAATAGGATGGCTAAAGTGATGGATATATGTTCTCAGTGGAACCGAGTTTTATGCCCCCCTATTTGAACTTCAAATGAACCTGCATTATGATAAAGCACTCTGGGAAACATCTGCACCTTTACACATTTAATCACATCGTCTTGACAATTTCTTGAAATCATAAACAATGTTTAAGTCTATAGAATTATACTGTTGTAGAGACGGACAAGGCACGGCACCTAAGATACTACCAAAAACAGGGAAACTTTCCATTTTATTAGCAACCGGATTCAGAGGGCATTACTTCTGTTATAATCAATTAATTCCCTGAAACTCACCTTTAGGTAGTTTCAGAATTTTGTACCCAACATATAAGGGAAGGGGCGCAGAAGTTCACAGCCTGCAGAAGTTCACAAAAAGCAGATTTTTTTCTGTTTTATTCCTCTGTTCTGGGCAAGTTAACTTTTCAAGGACACCTGGGTGAAGGAGAGCTTTTTTTTCCCTTTATTTTTCCCCCTTCCAGCTGTTACCATGGAGCCCAGTTGGTAACTTCTTTATCTTTGAAATGTAGCCATCTCTGTGAAGCCCCAGATCAATGCCAAAGGCCTTGTTCACATATTTTGTGAAAAACTAGTAAGGGGGTGTCTAACTTAGGAGTGCTGATATTTTTAGCCAGTGACCAAGTACAACAGGGCAACATGGAAAGAGGAAGTTTATCTACTTTGAAGTCTTTCATGGGGACTCTTTTCCTGAAAGTCCTAAAGTCAGCCATGCTGAAGACTTCCGTAGAAGGTCAATTAATGTTTTTCTGTGGGCCTGGAACAGAGGGGGGAGATGGGGAAGGCATGGCTGTGAGCAGCTCCGTGGATCTGAGAATGAGGTAGCAGAGATGTGAAAGAATACTGGCAAAGGTGTTTGTGATTTTCCTAGCAACAAAAAGGTGAGCAGTAGAACAGGTAGAACAGAGGAGAAGATAGGAGTTAGTATCCCTAAAAGCCTGTGAGGGACTTTAAATTCTTAGTAACCTGTTTTCACTAATGACAAAGAAACTTTAAAGGCCATTTTCACTACATCTTGGATAGGGGTCTGAGGGTTCTCCTCAGCTGGTTTGAGCTTTGGGTTAGCTGTTAAGAGGAACTGGTGGGACCCGGTGTGGGCACTGACTGGAGAAGAGAGGAGTGATTCGGTGGAGGGTTACCTCAGTACCTGCTACCTCAGAAAGGGGGAAATGGTCTGAGATCTGGCGGAGGTTTGGGTTTTTGATCTAGTAATTGGAGGGGAGAAATCATGTTGCTGAGGTGAGAGTGACAGCAGAGAGTCTGGAGCGGAAGGCTGAGTGTGAGGACCTATTGGAGAAGCATAGTTCAGGATGTGAGCGAAGGAGGGAAAAGGCCTCCACATAGGGAAATCTCCTTTCACCCTTTTGAGGACATTCAGAAGTTAAAAAGGTCATGCAGAATTTGAGGATCTAGAGACCCCTCTAGGGGCCAACAGTTTGGGTGATCTAATTGGTAATAGGGCCAATGCTGTGTACAGAATTTGATGAGGAGTTTGGGTTCCATCATGCACTGCCTGTATGATCACATCCCTAGACATACAGAAGAAGTCGGCATTCCCCCCACACAACCGTGACTGTTTGTGGCTTTGGTAGTCCACCGGGCAAACATAGTAATCTAGGCTAGCCAACCTGCATCTGGCTCGCGTGTCCCTACATCCATAATGATTGTTTCCATTATCAATGGTGCAGAATGGATTTAATGGAAATTTAGTGGGATCCTCTTCATCAGGTATATCCCAATAGGAAAGACCTATAGCCAGCTGACAAATGTCTGGGTGGATAGATGTCCACCAAGTCCCTAAGTGGGCTGCATGCGAGATAGATCATACTTCTTTACCAGTAGGATTTGTGATCAGCCATCGCTGCTGAATGGGTTTAATAGGTTTAGGACTACTGGTGGTCAAGGGAAGAGTCTATAGCCTTAGACACAGGGTAAATACACAATTTGAAAGTTTTACCAATCTTTTCCATTTTCCAGCCAGAGTCTGGCAGGGCGCAGGCTTGAGATGAGAGGTATGGATCCAGGAAGTGATTCTGTCTTCCTTTACCGCTGTAGGTGTTATAAGTAGCACCTTGTATCGTCATTTCCAGTGGGGTTTCAGGGATGACACCTGATGTCGACTTATGTAGATGAAGTCTCTTACTTGATATTGATGTAGAGTCCATTCGTCCCCAGGTTGATAGGCATTGGCCATCTGTTTTCACAGGTATCCCTGAGTTCTTTCAAGAGCTTTAATTCAGTCAAGCAATGGGGTGTGGAAGGAACCGTTTGGTCTTAGAGTTGGGGTTAGGTCCCTTACTGAAGGAGGGGAACCATGGACAATTTCATAGGGGGTAAGGTTACACAAAGAAACAGAGGGAGTGTTTCTTCCATGAAATAGTGCATAAGGAAGGAGCATAGTACAATCTATTATGCAGGTTTCTAAGCTTAATTTCGTTATGGTCTCTTTAATGGTTCTATTCATTCTTTCTACCTGTCCTGAACTCGGTGGTTTATAAGCACAATGTAACTTTTAATTAATCCCCAGGGTCTTGCCTAACCCCTGACTTACTTGGGCTACAAACGCCAGTCCATTATCAGACCTTATTACTTTAGGCAGGCCATATCTTGTAAAAATATCTTTCAGGATCTTCTTGACAACCATTTGCGCTGTTTCGTTTTTTTTCTTTTTTCCTGGAAAAGGCTTCAATCCATCCTCAAAATATATCTACAAAGACTAGGCGATATTTAATTTCAAACCTTGCTGGCTTAATTTTAGTAAAGTCCACTTCCCAGAATTGTCCTGGTCTGGTTCCTCGTAGGTGCTTTTTTGCAGGAAGCTTGGAAGGGTAAGCATTAACCATGACAGACCTGACAGGCTTTTGTTACCCATTCAGTTATTTCCTTTTGCTTTGAGTCGGTTAGTAAAAAACTCTGTTCTTCATCCTTCAGGAATGAATGCAATTTCGTTGAACCAAGGTGAGTGAGTTGATATACATTTTCTACTGACATATTTAGAGCCGTGACTATAGGAGTTTTTATTGAAGGATTTAGAAATTCCACTTGTGGGCCTTCAGGGTTAAAAGTTATTTTGGCCCGGAGCTTGGTGAGCAGATCTCTGCCCATCAATGGGGCCGGGCATTCTGGGATTACTAAGAACGAGTGATGGATTTTTCCTTTCCCCTGGTCCATGGTCCTCTTAGTTGTCCAAACCCGATATTTTCTGCCATTAGCCCCTTGAATTAGAGACCTTTTTATTTGATAGAGAGACCAATGGGGCCATAAGGGCAGAGTATATTGCCCCTGTATCCACTTCAAAGTTTGCTAGGGTCCCCTCCACTTCAAAATTTACCCTGAGCTCTCGGAGGGGATCTGAGACCCAACATTCTTAGTCATCCTCCAGAGTCAGAATGGCTGGCTAGAGTGGCTGTCTCTTTCAATGGCACTCTTTGAAGCAGTGTCCTTTTTCTTTACAGTAGGCACATTAAATTGAGGCCAGGGGTGGCCTCTAGTCTGGGCCCCGGTATCCCTTCCTGTCTCCATGTTTCTTATTTCTGGCCTATTTGTTGTTGTGACCAGGACCTTAGTCAATGCCTTAGTCTGTCTTTTGTTTCTTTTATCCTTCCTTTGCTCCCTACTCTTCCTCACTTTCTTTCTTATAGTATACCTTCTCGGCTACTCTGACTAAATCTCTCAAAGTCATATCTTGTAATCCATCTAAGCATTGTAACTTTCTTTTAATATCCAGGGCAGCTTGCCCATAAAGGCCATCTTGACAGATGACTTTTGATCCTCTGCCTGAGGATCGAAAGAGTATATCTCCTATATGCCTCCATAATTCTCTCTAAAAACATAGAGGGAGATTCATCAGGCCCTTGAATAATCTCTCTTAACTTGGCAAAATTTGTAAGTCGCCTAGCGGCCACTAAGATACCCACAATTAGAGCCCAGTGATAAGTGGACAGATGCTCCCTACCTTCAAAGGTGTTGGGGTCCCAGTTTCGTCGATTCAAGGGAAAGCCGGGTTAAATATGTTGGGAAGTTTTGTCGGTTACACATCTGGTCAGAGGATATTTTTCTCTAGCATCCAGGAGGATTCTCTTTTGTTTCTCTGTCATGAAGAGACAACCCTAGGTGTTGTTGGCAGTCATCCCAAGTAGGCTGGTGTGAAAACATCAATGACTCAACCACACCTAGGAGCCGGTTGGGGTCCTCGGTAAAACGGGGATTTTTATTTTTCCAGTTATATTGGTCTGAAGAAGAGAAAGGTAAATACTGGTAGGCTTGCATTTTTCCCCCAAGGCCGTTGTCAATCATTGGCCCCTAGGGATGGAGGGGGAGCATCATTCGAGTTCCAGGTTTTTCAATCATTCACCGCTGGTGAGTACCTTTAGCCGGGCTAGCTTCCTCCAGAAAAGGAGGGGCTGTGTGTGCCACGGGGAAATTATCTGGAGGGCGCTGGGCTGGCTTAGCTTTCTCCAATGGTGGAGAGGTTGAGTCAGCAGCAGGGGAATCACTTAGAGGGTGTTGGTCTTTGGGGGACTTGGGCAGGAGATAAGGAGGGGGACGAGAGTCCAGTAGAGTCAAATCTTGTGTCTCAGGGAGAACAGAGGTTGGAGGAGGAGGAGGAGCAGAGGGTTTGAGAGATCATGGGGGAAGCAGTAGGAGTGGGGGTAGGGGCAAGGAAATGCTTCACCCATGAAGGAGATTTGCAGAGGTCCTGCCAAGTTAAGATATATGGCTGTTGATCCAGATGGCTATGTGGCCCTGGCTGAAAGACAATATCGTCTGAATTTTTAAATTAGTGGGAAGTAGAAAGATCCTTCTAGGGGCCATCCGAATACAAAGGTGGGCCATTCTGAGGCACAGAGAGTCTGCCAGGTCCAGAATTTTACTGAAAAAGAAAGATTCTGAGCCCTTAAGGGTACTTTGGTCCAGTGATCGAGGGTTAGAGACACAGGCATTGAAGTGCTCTGTCCCATAATGAAAGATACACAAACAGTAAAAGCAACGACACACGACACAGACAAGACAAGAAAATAAAGACAGACAATGGAACTTCGAACACTGAGACCAGGACTAAGTATCTGGCCCAACCCGATGGGCTGGCGATACTGAATCTGAAACAAAATATCACTGAATTGAGGAGACTATTGCTCCTCGATTTCCCGAATACTCTGGAGCATCCCCCAGGGATGTGGCCTGTGGCTCTGTGACACGTATGTCAGCCACCGTCGGAGAGAGCTCACACTCTTCATTGACAGCCATTTTGCGAAGCCCTAACCTGAAACCTGAAACCAGAAAGAGGCACCATACATACCCCAAGAGGAGCCTGTTGGGGTCTCTCGTTCGCCGCTGCCGGATCTCAGTGGAACCTCCATATGTAAAGGTCAGGCGAGCATCGGGTGAAGAGCCCACCAAGAGACTGTCTCATGCAAAAGCAAAGGGTTTATTGGGGATTCAGCATGTTGGGGCTCAGAGCTCACTTGAATAGAGCAGAGAGCCCTGAGAACAGCTTAAGCAGAGCTTATATACTTTCCTTGGAGAGGGCAGAGAGGGAACTTTATTGTTTGGTCTGGGCGAGTGAGCAGTTTGCGTGCAACCGGGTGAATGAGTACATTCTGTAGGTTGGCAGTTGGGGACAGCACATTCTGGGAACAAGATTAGCAAACAGTTCTCAAGATTTCAATAGTGTTTTGTTAAGCATACAGAAAAACAGCAAGCGACATTTACCTATTTTACTAAATTTTCATTACCGAATATACTTTGCCAGATTTCCTAATGTCTCTATTGAAATCTGCTTTCCTACATATTTTCCCCAGTACATCATTGTGACTGACTCTTCACAAGTGCTGACATTTACATTCACTCTATACCCGAAACCCCATAGCTAAAGAACTTTTGGTGCAAATCCTATACTTACTCTCCGTTCTAAACTTACCAACTATCGTCCTAATCCTACCGACTATGCTTTTTTTAATTTTTTTTCTTAAAGAAAGAGTTAGAGAGAGAGGGAGAGAGAGAGAGAATTTTTTAACATTTAGTTTTTTTAGTACTTGGCAGACACAACATCTTTGTTTGTACGTGGTGCTGAGGATCGAACTCGGGCCGCACGCATGCCAGGCGAGCGCGCTACCACTTGAGCCACATCCCCAGCCCCCCGACTATCCATTTTTGACTGGAAGTTCTTTTTGACAATCAATCATTCAAAGTACAAGGTCCTATGCCTTTGTATATTGATTTATCTGAGACATCTGTGCAGAAAATAAATCAAAGCTAAATATTGCAATCAAAGACCCAATGCCCTTCTGGGCTTCAAATATTACCTTTATTTCTGTTTTCGTACTTATATTTTACCTATATATTCTTGAAAATATCGAAGGTTCGCCATACCATTATTCATTCAGCAGAATGATTCCTAACCCCAATCGAAACTGTTATTAACCCTAACCATACACTCTTCCCTCAATCTAACTTTACAGAAGAGCAGGGACAGAGTTGATCTTAAAATACAGGAATGTACGGTTTCTTCCAACTGCTGAGAAACTCAAAGGTCCACGCAAAATGATCTCTGGAGAAGTTGTAGGCACATATGTAGGAACTGAGAGAGCAAAAGTCATCTTCCATTGAAAACAACCTGGTCAGGATGAAGGGATGTGTCTGAATCAGCCTCTCTCTTCTTAATATGGAGAAGAAGGACCAAACCAGGCCAGTGTGGAGAGCACTTTCCGGGTGCCTATGGTTGATATACCATTCGAACTTTTGAAAGTGTCACAGGATGTAGGGGCAGCCTCCATTTCATGGGACACTTTGAAGCAACTGTTAGAACAAAGTGGTTGCCAAGGCAGTGACCTCATTCAGATCATGAAGGAAGTGACCTCACCTAACATCCTTTGTGATGGAACACTCTGAACTTGAGATCCAGGAAGCTAGGCACCCAAATCCTGTTTCAGTCCCAGTCCCAGTCCAAGTGGTCTCAATTGTTCGGATTTACCAAGGACAGAGTCAGTCTTTCTTGGTACCTACGGAGGTGAGGATGCCCAAATGCCAGGAAAGCTCTGAAGAGTGGCCTTTCCTGAGAAAGCAGTTAGTGGATCACCGCTGGCTCCTGAGAACTTCACAGTGTTGACCAAGGAGACCAGATCTGAGACAGGACAGGACATTTCGGGGTAACATAGTATGGCCCACCAATCAGAGGACACTATGGATACTCTCAGACTGACTTGGGGGAAGAAATTGTCTTTGTGGATGTGGCTGTTGGTTTGTGGTTTGGTCTCATGTTCTGAGAATAGGTAATAAAGGCGGTTTTTTGGTTTGAAGTGAATTGTTTCTAATAAGTCTTATGAAAAGGCGAGTGTTTCTAAGTCTGTGTATCCCACTGTGTCCGTGGTTCTAGACATCAGAAAAGAGAATGCATCAATGGATGACTCCTGTCTAGTAGAAATCTTCCCAACATTCATCCTGCCAATTTATGAATGGACTGTGGCTTGCCTTATGAATGGGCAACACCTACTATCTTCCTAAGTTTCTATTTTGTTCCTGAATTCACTCCACTCTCCAAAATAGGCTCATGGTTATGTGTCCAATATATATACCACCTCCAAGCTCTGTGGCATGGCCATGTACTGGATAGCTAAAGGGAATGGCGAGCATCTCAGAAAACTCAGATATCAGTGTGACCAGGAAAGTCTCAGTGGAGAAATCCTGCTTTGGGCCATTTGCTTACCTATTGTTCTGTTGCCCTGAATTTCAGAAAGCTTTTTGCCTCAGACTACTCCTTTGTGAAGCCTGAAGAAAAGAGTCTTCAAATGCAAATGAATGGGCATCACCTGTGGCTCTTTGCTTGATTTCTTTGGAAAGGGATGTGTCTGAATCAGCCTCATGACCCTGTGTGATGCTGTGGCTTAGATTCTTAGCACCTGATGGATCTAAAGAAAGATACCATGTGTGCATCCAAAACCAAAATGGCCAAATGAGGAGTCAGTGTGGATTAAGTCTTTTGCTTTCCTCTGTTAGGTTCCTGAAATCCATCAAGTGAGAATAGGGATCTTTTGGGTCAAATGAGTTCTTCAAACCCTGCAGAGACTAGCCCAGAGGTGCTTGGCTTTTCTCATGACTCCAAATCTCATAAAGAATCTATACCTGAAAGTAAGTAGGCCCCAAATTGGAGATGCAGAGCAGTATTAAGTGCAGGCCTATTTAATCACTCTTGGTTCTCAGGAAGGGTGTCCAGGCCACCCTGACTTTAGGCAAATGAGGGGCAAGGGAACTTATTTGGATACTGTCTTTGTCTGTGCCCCTCATGGAAATTTCCAGCCAGAGGTTATGATAAGTGTCTATATGGAGAATGTTGAGGGCCATGTGGGAGTGTTTTGGTTTTAATTCTGGTCGTTTGTGTGGCGGTTGGAAGAGATGACTTAGTTCACCTGGGCTTGAACTCTGGTGTTATTAGAGACTGAATTCTGGAACTGTCCTCAGAGAAGTATTGCCATGAATTGTGTTGGAATTTTAGGAGGCAACACATGAGAGTCATCCTGAAAACTGAGATCCTGGCCAAGGTGGCTTCCACAGAGCACTGGGAATCTCAGCCAGGATTTCACGTGATTTTATTCTGAAAGTCTTGGCAGCCATAATTGAGAGTCAAAACACACATAGACCTCACATTTTAGACCTCAATGGGCCTGGATTCATGTGAAATATTGGCCACTCTTTGGGAAGCCTTGCCTGTGAGAGTTCTCCAGAGACTTCTTTGAAATGAGCTTCCTCACCATTTAATGTTTCCTAAATAATTTGAAACCCACAGTGCCTCCAACTTCATCTTTGAAAAATAGCTAAATACATACCATGAATTTTTTGAAATTTCAATGACCAGGTGGCAATGGAGAAACTTTGGATGACTTGTTGCTGGTCATGAGTGTACCAGACTGTGCTTGGATTTACTTGGTTTCATGAAAACAGTGTAGAAAAGAGATCCCTGTAAGTTGGAGACTGCTGAGTAGTGGGCCTAGAGCAGTGGTGTGCAGGTATGTGATAAAAAATCTGTGGTGGTACCATGTGGATCTGCCCTTGGATTCCAAATGGCTTGAGACTGACATGGTGAAGTCAGCAGACCCTATTATATAAAAGCATCTTGTTATATGGAGAGGTTTCCGGGCAATGTTCAGAATCAGATTGCTATGGACAAGCGGGCAAGCTATGTGGGGTAGAAGCCTGGTTGGTGCATTTTCCTGCAGACCTTGACCCACCACATGTGACAAAACTCCCTCCATCACTGGTACCTGTTGAACTCCTTGTATTTCCTGAAGCAAATACCAAATTCACAGTGCAGCAGCAAGAAACACCTCGAAAAGTGGAAGATGATCAAATGGCTTCACAGTCCACATGGGAAGACACTTAGACCCCAGTGGCCACAGTTTACCTACAAAGAGAGAATTCAGCACTGCTTCCTCATGTTCATTGGAAAATAAAAAACCATATCTTCCAGGTCACAGAGATCAGACCCAGCTTTGTTGGTCTCACTAGAAAGGATGCTAAAATTCCTGACAACAACATATATTTCAAGTGCCCAACCTCAGAGGCAGTTTCTCAAGAGTCTTTAGGCCCAATGAGCTCCATGTTTGTGGAGTGTTTACCCTGTCCCTCACTTTTGGAAACTCCTCTACCACATCCAAGATTGTGAACTCCTGAATATTTTCCATTTCCGATATGTATTCACAGATTTCCTAACTCTTCTTCTCTAATTGTGTTTATTTGGGGCAAAGGTAATGTAAAGGCAAAGTTCTGGATGAGAGTGGGAATATTTTTGTGTAGCACATATTTGCATACACATTGGATTCATTTTCCTATTTTCCATTCGAATTACTGAATTCCTGACATTAACCCATACCCTAATAGACTCTGACTACTAATCCTAAAATGATGGACAAAAATAACCAAACAGAATGGAAATGAAAGCAGTTCAGAGAAGGCATGGTGTATAGTTGGACTTTCCTTTTGAATGATAAAGGGTAGGTGTTATAAATCTAGTCAATTTTTAATTGAAATTGATCTCCATGTGTTTTTAAAGTTAACAAATATGTGAATTCCTGTCTCCCTTTCTCTGCAGCCTGTTCAGCACATGTATTTTTATATGCAAATATAGAAACATAACTGGTATCACACGTATATCCTTGTGAGTTTGGCTGTCTTGGGAGATACAAATTGTGGGAAGAGATCACTCCTCCTAAACGCTGTTGGAACTGAAACTTCAACCTATGGGTGAACTTCCTAGTTGAACAATATTATACATAAATCCATGTTCAGTAAAATGATTATTTTTGGATCTGTGGATGATATATGATTCATAGTGAATTTCGATTGGCATGCATATTGATACATTTTAGTGTCTGTGTGTGTGTGTGTGTGTGTGTGTGTGTGTATATATATATATATATATATATATATATATATATATATATATATAAATACATAAATGCACACACACATATCTATATCTATCTATCTATCTATCTATCTATCTATCTATCTATCTATCTATATATATAAACTCTCAAGATTTTTCAAAATATGAAATATATGTTTCTTATTATACACTCCCTAAATTCATTCGTGTTCATATATGTAAATTTATAGTCAACATTTCACAAGATTATTCTCATAAAAATTCATCCACTTGAAATACGTATTCGTTTCCTAGTACTGAAAACTAACTTCAGTGAATAGTGCATACAAATCATAATATTTCTACAGTAACTGAGCCAGTTTAGCATCAATGCAAGTAGATTCCTATGGGATATGATGTGTATTTTGACGTTCATTTTCATTCAAAACTGGTGCATTACTATTTTTTCAGTTTTTGCACATCATTGGATATATATTTCATCCACAAGTTAGGAAATTTATAGGCTTTTTTTATACTTACAATCAAATCCTGCTTCAGAACATATGAATTCCTCTATATTTCTTGACTCATCTTTTCATGAGATTTCTTTCCAAACACATTATTTTCCATTTCCATAATAACTTTTGAAGCTAAACTCACACACCCTTCATGATAAAACATAACCCTAATATTACCATTAGATGTATAACTCGTTGGAATGAATGATTGTATATCAATATAAGATTTTTATATATTTTCAGATATCAATTCAATCCATGATTTAAAGTGGAAACAGTATATTATTTATTCACAGTATTGTCAATTCATTCATTTCTTCAACATTCATAGACACAGGGTACAACTCTGTGTACCCCCAATACTAATTTATACCTCTTCAAAATATTGCTCCCAAAATGTTAGAAGAAATACTCATGTCACCTGATCTACATATACATTTTATCAGAGTAATATTCTGATCACAAAATGCAAAGGTCACACTTCTGATTGTAGCAAATCCTAGATGGAAAGTGATCCTGGATTACTAAAAACATCCATGTCCAGGTTTCCTAATGCTCTCAAATGTCAATCATATTGGTAACTAAATATTTGTTTCTTCCTAAGATTATATATTGAAACTCAACCTTGTTGATAATGTCTAATCCTATCATTCACTTTATACTTTGCCTGATTTCATAATGTGTGTATTGATATCTGATTTCCTACATAATTTTCCCAGTTCATCATTGTGACTGACTCTCCACATGTGCTGAAATTTACATTCACTCTCTAACCGAAAACCTAGGGCTATTGAACTTTTGGTCCAAATCCTATACTCACTCTTCTTCCGAAACAGACCGACTATCTTCCTAATCCTAACAACTATCCCTTTTTGACTGGATGAACTCTTCTACATTCAATCATCCAGGGTACAAGATGATATGCCATTGTATATTGATTTATCAGAGACATCTGTGCGAACGAAATTCAATGCTAAGTGTTCCAATCAAGGGCCCAATGCGCTTCTGGGCTTAAAATCTTACCTAGATTTCTGTTTTCATACTTATATTTCAAATCTATATTCTTATAAATATCCCAGGTTCCCAATACCATTATTCATCCAACAGAATGATTCCTAACTTAAATAGAACATGTTATTAACCCTAACCATACATTGTTCCCTCAATCTAACTTTATAGAAGAACAGGGACAGAGTTGGTCTTAATATAGAGGAATATAGGGGATCTTCCACCCGCTGAGAACCTCAAAGGTCCATGCAGAAATTATCCCTGGGGAAGATGAAGGCAGCTATAAAGGACCTGAGAGGGCAAAAGTCATCATGTAAGGCAAACAACCTGGTTAGGATGAAGGGATGTTTATGAATCAGCCTCTCTCTTCTTAATGTAGAGAAGATGGACCAAACCAGGTCTGTGTGAGAGCTGTTCCCGGGTGCCTATGGTTGATATATCGTTCTAAGTTGTGAAAGTGTCACAGAAAGTAGGGGCAGCCTCCATCTCATGGGACCCTTTGAAGGAACTGTTAGGACAAAGTGGTTGCCAAACCAGTGACCTCATTCAGTTCCGAACGGAAGTGACCTATCTCACTTCCTTGGTCTTGGAACACTCTGAACTTGGAATCCCAGAAGCCAGGCACACAGAACCAGTCCCAGACCCAGTCCCACTGGGCTCACTTGTTTGGTTTTACCAAGGACAGAATCAGTCTTTCTTGGTACCTACTGATTTGAGAATGGCCAAATGCCAGGAGAGCTTTGGAGAGTGGCCTTTCCTGAGAAAGAAGGTAGTGGCTCAAAGCTGGCTCCTGACAACTTCAAAGAGTTTGCCAAGGAGTCCAGATCTGAGACAGTACAGGGCATTTTGGGGGAACATAGTATGGTACAACAATCAGAGGTAATTCCGGAGAGTCAAAGACCTACTTGGGGGAAGAAAGTCCTATGTTGTTGTGGGTGTGAGTTTGTTGTTTTTTCTCATGTTCTGAGAATTGGTAGGAAAGGCAGTTTGTTTGATTTGAAGTGGACTGTTTCTAGTAAGTCGTTTGACAAGGCAAGTGTTTCTATGTCTATGTATCCACTGTGTTTGTAGTTGTAGACATTAGAAAACATAATGCATCAATGAATGTGTCCTGTCTAGTATAATGCTTCCCAGAATTCATACTGCCCAATTTATGATTGGACTGCAGCTTTCCTTATGGATGGGTAGCAATTACTATCTTCCTAATTTCCTGTTTTATTCCTGAATTCTGGGCACTCTCCGGAATAGGCTCATGGTTTTCTGTTCAAGATACTGTGACATGGCCATGTACTGGAGAGCTGAAGGAAATGGGAGCATCTCAGGAAACTCAGATATCAGTGTGACCAGTAAAGTCTATGTGGAGAAACCCTGCTTTGGGAATTTTGCTTACCTATGGTTCTGGTGCTGTGAATATCTAGAAGGTCTTTGCCTTAGGCCACCCCTTTGTGAATCCTGAAGAAAAGAGTTTTCAAATGGAAATGAATAGGCATCACCTGTGCCTCTTTGTTTTATTGCTTTGTAAAGAGATGTGTCTGAATCAGCCACTTGGCCCAGTGTGATTATTTGGAGAAGTACATCAGTATTAATGGCAGGCGTATTTGATCATTCCTGGTTAACAGGAAGGGTTTCCAGGCCACCCTGACTTTAGGCAAATTAGAGGCAAGGGAGATTATTTTGGACACTGTCTTGGTATGCACCCCTCATGGAAACCTCAACCCAGAGGTTATGATGAGTGTCTATATAAAAGAAGATGAGGGCCATGTGGGAGTGTTTTGGTATTAATTGTGGTCAGTTGTGTGGCAGTAGGAAGAGATTCCTGGATCAACCTGGGCTTGAACTATGGTGTGATTCCCCTTAGAGACTGAGTTTTGGAACTTAACTCAGAGAAGTATTACCATGAATTCTGTTGGGATTTTAGAAGGCCATGCAGGAGAGTTGCCCTTGGAGACTGAGATTTAGGCCCAGGATGGCTTTCCACAGAGCACTGGGAATCTCAGCTAGGATATCACATGATTTCATTCTGAAAGACTTGGCAGCCATACTTGAGAGTCAAATAACACATGGAACTCACATTGTAGACCTCAATGGGCCAGGCTTCATTTGACCTTTTGGCCACTCTTTGGGAAGACTTGCCTGTGAGAGTTCTCTTGAGCTTTCATTGAAATGAGCTTCCTCACCATTTAATGGTTCCTGAATGAATTGAAATCCACAGTGACACCAACTTCATCCTTAAAAAATGGCTAGATAAATACCATGGAATAATTCCCAAGAGCAGGTGGCACTGGAGAATCATTGGATGTTCTGTTGCTGATCATGAGTGTACCAGACAGTGCCTTGATTTACTGGATTTCATGAAAATGGTGTAGAACAAAGATGCCAGTACGTTGGAACCTGCTTAGTAGTGGGCCTAGAGCAGTGGTTTGCAGGTGTATGATAAAACATCTGTGATGGGGCCACATGGATCTGCCATTGGCTTCCAAATGCCTTTTGACTGACATGGTGCAGCCAGCAGACCCTTATATGTAAAGGCATCTTGTTACATTGAGAGGTTTTAGGGCAATGTTCAGAATTGTGTTGCTACAGACAAGGGGGCAAGCTTTGTTGAATAGAAGCCTGGTTGGGGCGTTCTCCTGCACACCCTGACCCACCACACGTGAGAGTACTCCCTCCAGCACTGTGTCCCCGTTGAACTCATGGTATTTACTGAAGCCAATACCAAACTCCCAGTGCAGCAGTAAGAATCACCAGGAAAAGTGGAGAATGACCAAATGGCTTCTCAGTCCACACGAGGAGACACTTAGCTCCCAGTGGCCACAGTTTACCTACAATGAGGGAATTTAGAACTGCTGCCTCATGTTCACTAGAAAAGAAGAAACCATGTCCTTCAGGTCACATATATGCAGATCCAGCTTTGATTGTCTCACTACAAAGGAAGCTGAAGCTCTTGACAACAACATATATTACAAGGGCCCAACCTCAAAGGCAGTTTCTCAAAGAGTCATTAGGCCAGCAGAACTCCATATTTGTGGAGTATTTACCCTATCCCATACTTTTGGAAATTCCTCTAGCGCCTCCTAGGCTGTGAACTCCTGAGCATTTTCATTTCCACATATGTATTCACAGATTTTCTAACTCTTCTCCACTAATTGTGTCTTAATTGGGGCGAAGGTTATGTCAAGGCATGTTCTGGATGAGAGTGGGATGATTTTTGTGTAGCACATATTTGCATACACATTAGATTCATTTTCATATTTTCCATTTGAAATAATGAATCCCTGACATTAACCCATAACCTACTAGACTCTGACTACTAATCCTAATATGATGGAGAACAAGAAACCTAACAGAATAGAAATACAGGCCGTTCATAGGAGGCATGGTGCATACTTGGACTTCCCTTCTGCTTTATCAAGGGTATGTGTTATAAATCTAGTCAACTTTTCATTGTAATAGTTCTCAATGAGTTTTTAAAGTTAACACATATGTAAATTTCTGTCTCCCATTCTCTGTAGCCTATTCATCACATGTATTTTTTATGCATATTTAGAATCCTACCTGGTATCACAAGTACATTTTTGTAAGCTCACTGATTTTGAAAGATACATATTTTGATAAGATATCAATCCCCCTAAATCATGATGGAACTGAAAATTAAACCTATTGGTGAATTTCCTAGATGAACAACATTATATATAAATCGATGTTCAGTAAAATGAATATTTTTGGATATGTGGATGATATGTATTACACGGTGAATTTCGATTAGCATATAAATTGCTACATTATAATGTCTGTGTGTGTCTGTCTATCTATCTATATATATATATATATATATATATATATATATATATATATATATATACTGTCCAGATTTTTCAAAATGTGAAATATATGTTTCTTATTATACACTCCTTAAATTCACTCATGTTTCTATATGTGGTTTATAATCAACTTTTCACAAGATAATTCTCAGAAATATTCATCTGCCTGAAATACATAATTATTTCCTAGTACTGAAAACTAACTTCAGTGAATGGAGCTTACAAATCCTAATATTTTTACAGTAACTGAATCAGTTAAACATCAATGCAAGTAGAATCCTACGGGACATGATGTGTATTTTGAAGTTCATTTTTATTCAATATTGGTACATTATTATTTTTTCAGTTTATGGACATCATAGGATATATGATTTCATCCACAAGTTCAAAAATTTAAAGGCATTTGTTTCACTTTTAATCACGTCCTGCTTCAGAACACATGTATTCCTCTAAGTTTCTTGACTGGTCTTTTCATGAGATTTCATACCAAACACATTAATTTTGATTTCCATAATCACTTTGGAAGCAAAACTCACATACCATTCATATTAAT
The DNA here is from genome assembly GCF_048772815.1 of Callospermophilus lateralis. Lineage (NCBI taxonomy): Eukaryota > Metazoa > Chordata > Mammalia > Rodentia > Sciuridae > Callospermophilus > Callospermophilus lateralis. Next base: position 5,220,201 of record NW_027514462.1, on the reverse strand, counting down.
TATCACTCTGATATTACCATTAGATGTATAACTGGTTTGAATGAATGATTGTATGTCAATATAAGATTTCTTATATCTTTTCAGATATCAATTCTATCCATTATTTAAAGTGGAACCAGTTATATTATTTATTCACACTATGGTCTATTCATGCATTATCTCTATATTCATAGACACAGTGTACACCTCTTTGTACCCCCAATACTAATTTATACGTCTTCAAAATATTGCTCCCTGAAATGGTGGAAGTGGACTCATGTCACCTGATCTTCATATACATTTAATCACAGAAATATTCTGGACACAAAATGCAAAGGTCACACTTATGATTGTATAAAAGCCCAAATGGAAAGAAAACATGGATTACTAAAAACATCCATGTCCAGGTTCCCTAATGCTCTCAAATGTCAATTCTATTGGTGACTACACATGTGTTTCTTCTTAAAATTATATATTCAAACTCAACCCAATGGAAAATGTCTAATCCTATCCCTCACTTTATAATTTGCCTGATTTCATAATGTCTCTATTGCTATCTGCTTTCCTACATATATTCCCCAGTTCATCATTGTGACTGACTCTTCACATGTGCTGACATTTACTTTCACACTCTAATAAATAACCTATTGCTAAAGAACTTTTGTTCCAAATCCTATACTCACTCTTCTTCCTAAACATACTAACTATCTTCTTAATCCTACCGAGTATCCCTTTTTGACTGGATGTTCTCTTCTACATTCAATCATTCAAGTAACAAGGTCTTATGCTATTGTGTATTGATTTATCTGAGACATCGGTGCAGAATGTAATTCAACGCTAAGTATCACAATCAAGGGCCCAATGCCCTTCTGGGCTTCAAATCTTACTTAGATTTCTTTTTTCATACATATATTTCATCTCTATATTCTTAAAATAATCACAAGTTTCCAATACCATTATTCATGCAGCAGAATAATTCCTAACCCAAATGGAACATGTTATTAACACTAACCATACACTGTTTGTGTTAATAACATGTTTACAGAAGAGCAGGGACAGTGTTGATCTTACAATACAGGAATGTAGTGGATCTTCCATCTGCTGAGAACCTCAAAGCGCCATGCAGAAATGATCCCTGGAGAAGATGTAGGCAGGTATGAAAGACCTGAGAGAGCAAAAGTCATCTTCCATCGCAAACAACCTGGTCAGGATGAAGGGATGATTCTGAATCAGCCTCTCTCATCTTAATGTAGAGAATATGGACAAAACCAAGACTGTGTGGAAAGCTGTTCCTGGTTCCCTATGGTTGATATACCATTCTAATTTGTGAAAGTGTCACAGGAAGTAGGGGCAGCCTCCATCTAATGGGACCGTTGAAAGAAACTCTTAGGACAAAGTGGTTGCCGAGGCAGTGATCTCATTCAGTTCCTGAAAAAAGTGACCTCAACTCACTTCCTTATTGATGGAACTCTCTGAACATGGGATCCAGGACGCCAGGCACCCAGATCCAGTCCCAGTCCCAGTCCCAGTGGTCTCACTTGTTTGGATTTACCAAGGACAGAATCAGTCTTTCTTGGTTCCTCCTAAGGTGAGGAGGCCAAATGCCTGGAAAGCTTGGAAGATGGGCTTTTCCTGGAAAAGCAGGTAGCGGCTCACTCCTGGTTCCTGACAACTTCACAGAGTTGGCCAAGGAGACCAGATCTGAGACAGAACAGGACATTTTGGGGGAACATAGTATGGCCCACCAGTCGGAGGATACTCCGGATAGTCTCATACCTATTTGGGGGAAGAAGGTGTCATTGTCAGTGTGGGTGTGGGTTTGTGGTTTTGTCTCATGTTCTGAGAATAGGAAGTAAAGTCAGTTTGTTTGGTTTGGAGTGAACTGTTTTTAGTAAGTCGTTTGACAAGGCAAGTGTTTCTGGGTCTGTGTATCACACTGTGTCCGTGGTTGTAGACATTAGAAAAGAGAATGCATCAATGGATATGTCCTGTCTAGTAGAAAGCTTCCCAGCATTCATCCTGCCCATTTTATGAATGGACTGTGGATTGCCTTATTAATGGGCAATACCTGCTACCTTCCTAATTTGCTGGTTTCTTCCAGAATTCTGGACACTCTCCAGAATAGGCTCATGGTTTTGTGTCTAAGTTATGTACAACTTCCAAGCTCTGTGACAAGGCAATGTTCTGGATAGCTGAAGGAAATGACGAGCATCTGAGAAAACTCAGATATCAGTTGACCAGGAAAGTCTCAGTGGAGAAACCCTGCTTTGGGCCATTTGCTTACCTATTGTTCTGTTGCCCTGAGAGTCAGGAAGTCTTTGTCTCAAGCCACCCCTTTGTGAATCCTGAACAAAATAGTTTTCAAATGGAAATAAATAGGCTTCACCTTTGGCTCTTTCGTTAATTGATTTGGAAAGAGTTGTGTCTGAATCAGCCTCTTGGCCCAGTGTGATTCTTTGACTTAGATTCTCAGCACCTGATGGATCTAAAGAAAGATCCCATGTGTGCATCCAAATCAAAAATGGCAAAAAGAGCTGTCATTGTGGATGAAGTCTCTTGCCTTCCTCTGTAAGGTTCCTGAATTCCATCAAGTGAGAATAGGGATCATTTGGGTCAGATGAGTTCATCAAAGCCCTTCAGAGGCTATCCCGTAGGTGCTTAGGTTTTCTCATCACTCCAATTCACATAAAGTATCTTTAACCGACACTCAATAGGCCTCAAATGGGAAAAGTGGTGCAGTATTACGGGCAGGCCTCTTTGATCACTCCTGGTACAAAGGAAGGGTGTCCAGGCCACCCCGAATTTAGGCAAATGAGGAGCAATGGAGCTTATTTTGGACACTGTCTTGGGCTGCGTCCCTCATGGACACCTCCAGCCAGAGGTTATGATGAGTGTCAATATGGAAGAAGATGAGGGCCATGTGGGAGAATATCGGTTTTATTGTGGTCATTTGTGTGGCAGTTGGAAGAGATGACTGGGTCCACCTGGGCTTGAACTCTGGTGTGATTCCCCTTAGAGACTGAGTTCTGTAACTCACCTCAGAGAAGTATTGCCATGAATTGTGTTGGGATTTGAGGAAGCCACGCATGAGAGTCATCTTTGGAGACTGAGATCAAGGCCCAGGGTAGCTTTCCACAGGGCACTCTGATCTCAACCAGGATATCACATTATTTTATTCTGAAAGACTTGGAAGCCATTGTTGAGAGTCAAAACAGACAATGACATCACATTTTAGACCTCAATGGCCCTGGCTTCATGTGACCTTTTGGCCACTCTTTGGGAAGCCTTGCCTGTGAGAATTCTCCAGAACTTTCATTGAAATGAGCTTCCTCAACATTTAATGGTTCCTGAATGAATTGAAACCCACAGTGCATCCAACTTCATCCTTGAAAAATGGCTAGATAAATACCATGAAAATTTTCAATTTCCCATGACCAGGTGGCACTGGAGAACCATTGGACATTCTGTTGCTGATCATGAGTGTACCAGACCGTGCCTTGATTGATTGGGTTTCATGAAAATAAGTTGGAGCCTGCTGAGTAGTTGTCCTAGAGTAGTGGTTGGCAGGTGTGTGAAAAACATCTGTGGTGGGGCCATGTGGATCTGCCATTGGCTTCCAAATGGCTTGTGACTGACATGGTGCAGTCAGCAGACCCTCCTATGCAAAGGCATCTTGTTATATGGTGAGGTTTCAGGGCAATGTTTAAAATCAGGTTGCTATGTTTAAGGGGGCAAGCAATGTGGGATAGAAGCCTGGTTGGTGCATTCTCCTGCATACCCTGACCCACCACGCCTGACAGAACTCGCTCCAGCACTGTGTCCCAGTTGAACTCCTTGGATTCCATGAAGCAATTACTAAACTCCCAATGCAACAGCAATAAACACATATAGAATCCTACCTGGTACCACACCTACATTCTTGTGAGGTGAACGACTTGGCAGATACAAATTGTGAGAGAAGATCACTCCTCCTAAACACCGTTGGAACTGAAAATATAACCAATGGATGAGCTTCCTAGTTTTACAACATTATACATAAATCCATGTTCAGTAAAATGAATATTTTAGATCTGTGAATGATATATATTTCATGATGAATTTCGAATAGCATATATATTGTGAGTTTTTAATGTGTTTGTGTGTATGTATATATATGTGTATATATATACATACACACATTCTCCAGATTTTTCAAAATATGAAATATTTGTATCTTAATATACACTCCCTTAATTCATTCATATTCATGTATGTGGATTTATGATGATCTTTTCTAAATATTATTCTCAGAAATATTCATCCACCTGAAATACTTCTTTGTTTTTTGTACTGAAAACTAACTTCAGTGAATGTTGCATACAAATCCTAATATATCTAGAGTAACTGACCCAGTTTAACCTCAATGCAAGAAGATTCAAATGGAACATGATTTGTATTTTGATGTTCATTTTAATTCAACACTGGTACATTACTATTTCTTCAGTTTATGCACATCATAGGATATATATTTCATCAAAAAGATGACAAAATTATAGGCGTTTTTTCACTTTCAATCACTTCCTACTTTAGAACACATGTATTCTTCCATATTTCTTAACTGGTCTTCTCAAGATTCTTTTTTCCAAACACATTATTTTCGATTTTCATAATCACATTGAAGCAAAACTCACACACCCTTCATGATAAACCATAACCCTAATATTAACATTGATGTATAACTTGTTGGAATGAATGATTGTATATCAATATAAGATTTTTCATATTTTCAGATATCAATTCAATCCACCATTTAAAGTGGAACCAGTTATATTACTTATTCACAGTTGGTCTATTCATGCATTATCTCTATATTCATAGACACAGGGTACACCTGTTTGTACCCCAAATACTAATTTATAAGTCTTCAAAATATTGCTCCCAAAAATGGTGGAAGAAATTCTTATGTCACCCGATCTATATATACATTTTATCACAGTGATATTCTGGACACAAAATTCAAAGGTCAAACTTTTATTTGTACCAAAGCCTAAATGGAAAGTGAACATGGATTACTAAAATCATCAATTTCCAATTTGCCTAATGCTTTCAAATATCAATCCTATTGATGACTACATATTCGTTTCTTCCTAAGATTATATATTCAAACTCAACCCTGTTGAAAATGTCTAATCCTATCACTGACTTTATACTTTGCCTGATTTTGTAATGTCTGTATTGTTATCTGCTTTCCAACATATTTTCTCCAATTCATCATTGTGACTGACTCTTCACTTGTGTTGACATTTACATTCACTCTGTAACCGAAACCCTATTGCTAAATAACTTTTGTTCCAAATTTTATACTAACTCTTCTTCCTAAACCTACTGACTATCTTCCTAATTTTACCGACTATCACTTTTGAATGGATGTTCTCATCTACATTCAATCATCCAAGTAAATGTAGGGTGAGTGTCAGAGGATGAGACCACCAAGAGACTATCTCATGCAACAGAAAGGGTTTATTTGGGGTCCAGCATGCTGGGGCTCAGAGCTCACTTGAATAGAGCAGAGAGCCCTGAGAACATCTTAAGCAGAGCTTATATAATTTTCTTGGAGAGGGCAGGGAGGGAAGTTTATTGATGGGTCAGGGCGAGTAAGCGGTTTGTGTGTAAACGCGTGAGGGAGTACATTCTGCAGTTTGGCAGTTGGGGACAGCACATTCTGGGAACAAGATTAGAAAACATTTCTCAACATTTCAACAGTGTTTTGTTAAGCGTACAGAAAAACAGGAAGTGACAAGTACATATTTTATTAACATTTCATTCCCCACTTCTTCTTCTGGCTACTTTTAATCATAAAAGTGATTGTTGGGGGGTGTCACATTTTATGTATGCTAGTGGGGTATTAACATAAGTTTAACTTGTCCAATTTGAGCTTGGAGAAAAGAAATTACATGGTTGAGAAACAGGGTTTTATAGTAAGCAATAAAATGAGGATTATTATTGGACCGGCCAGGGTTGATTAAAATGTAGTTAACCAGGGGGACTGTGTAAACCAAGACTCAAACCACCAATTTTGGGTCTCTATCTCTCTTTGATGCTCTTCAAGGCATCTTTTTAATTTACTCATAGAGTTTGTTACAACTCCAGTATGGTCGACATAAAAAAAAAAAAAAAAAAAAACATTCTTTCCTCAATGCAGCACAAAGGCTCCCTTCTCTCATGAAATGGAGGTCCAACCCTCGACTTTTCTGTAAAACAACTTCTGCCGCAGTCTTTGGCTGGGCACAAATCACGAGTCTCCACACAGCTTGTAGATTCAAACAGCAATTCTTTATTCCCGAACTCACACCGGCCGTCTACAAACACGCTCTGGGGGAATCCACGTTCTCTGCCCAAATCCACTCTCTCCCAAATCCACTCTGCATGGGCTTCTGTCTCCCAAAATATACTGTCTGACCCTAAGCACTCAAGAGGAACTCAGCAGCAGGATACGCCCTATTCTAAAGGGGGAACACCCTAATCTCCTATTATGCTAAACTGCCCTATTCGAAAGGGGGAACACCCTAATCTCCTATTATGCTAAACCGCCCTATTCTAAAGGGGGAACACCCTAAACACGGATCCTGCCCTGGTCCTTGAGCAAGGTCACCTTTCAGAAGTCCTTCCACTAGACAGCATGGGAGTAAGCTGGCAAGGAATTTGTCATACCTACTTGGCTGATGGCTCCCAGCAAACTTCAAAGAGAGAGGTAAAAGATTCCTGCAAAGCTGTGATGGAATTTTCTAATATCTTTAAGTTTTGATCTATTGCTGCTTCTAATTGGGTCATTTGTTGTGTCCCATGGACCAGGGCAGTGGTTCCTGTGTGAACCCGGGCAGCAACTCCTATTCATAATAGAATGGCTAAGGTGAGAGATATATGTTCCCACCTGAACCGGGTTGTATGCCCCTCTATTTGATCTTCAAATGAACCTGCGTCATAATAGAGCACTCTGGGAAACATCTGCACCATTACACAATTAATCACTTCTGTTGACCATTTCATAAAAACATAAACAACGTTTAAGTATATAGAATTATATTGTTGTAGGGACGGAAAAGGCAAGGCACCTAAGATAGCACCAAAGACAAGGAAACAGTCATATTTGGTTGCAACCAGATTCAGAGGGCATTGCTTCTGTTGTAATCAATTAATCCCCTGAAACCCAAGTTTAGGTAGTTTCAGAATTTTGTACCCAACATGTAAGGGAAGGGGCTCTGAAGTTCACAGTCTGCAGAAGTTCACAAAGAGCAGTTTTTGTTTCTGATTTTTCCTCAGTTCTGGGCAAGTTAAATTTTCAAGGACACCTGGGTGCGGGAGAGCTTTTTTTTCCCCTTTTTTCCCTCTGCCAGCTGTTTCCACGGAGCCCAGTTTGCAACTTATCCATCTTACAAATATAGCCATCTCTATGAAGCCCCAGCTCAAGGCCAGAGGCCTTGATCACATATGTTGTGAAAAACTAGTAAGGGTGTGTCTAGCTCAGGAGTGCTGATTTTTTTCAGCCAGTTGCCAGGTAGACCAGGACAACACAAAAAGAGGAAGTTTATCTACACTGAACTCTTTTATAGGGACTCTTTTGCTGAAAGTCCTAAAGTTAGCCATGGTGAAAACTTCTGGATAAGGTCAGTTAAGACTTTCCTGTGGGCCTGGTACAGAGGGGGAAGACGGGAAATGCAGGGCTGAGCGCAGCTCTTTGGATCTGAGAATGAGGAAGGAGAGATGTAAAAGAATAATGGAAAAGGGTTTTGAGATCTTCCTAGCACCAAAAACATGAGTAGTAGAACGGGTAGAACAGAGAGAGAGATGGGAGTGAGTATCCCAAAAAGCCTGTAAGGGACTTTAAATTCTTAGTAACCTGTTTTCAGTGATGACAAAGCAACTTTAAAGGCCATTTTCATTACATCTTGGATAGGGGTCTGAGGGCTCTTCTCAGCTGGTTTGAGCTTTGGGTTAGCTGGTAAGAGGACCTGGTGGGACCTAGTGTGGGCACTGACAGGAGAAGAGAGGAGTGAGTGAGTGGAGGGTTACCTCAGTACCTGCTACCTCAGCAAGGGGGCAATGGTCTGAGAAACGGTGGAGGTTTGGGTTTTTAATATAGTAATTGGAGGGGAGAAATCAAGTTGATGATGTGGGAGTGACAACAGAGAGTCTAGAGCAGAAGGCTGAGGGTGAGCATGTATTGAAGAAGCATAGTTCACGATGTGAGCAAAGGAGAGAAAAGGCCTCCACATAGAGGAATCTCCTTTCACCCTTTTGAGCACTTGCAGAAGTTAAAAAGGTCACACAGAATTTGAAGATCTAGAGACCCCTCAGGGGGCCATCAGTTTTGGTTGTCTAATTGGTAATATGGCCAATGCTGTGTACAGAATTTGATGAGGAGTTTGGGTTCCATGTGGCAGTCCCTGTATGCTCACATCCCCATGACTTACAGAAGATGTTGGCGTTTCCAGCACACAGCCTTGATTGTTTGTGGCTTTGATAGTACACTGGGCAAACATAGTAATCTAGGCTAGCCAACCAGCATCTGGCTCGCGTGTCCCTACATCAATAATGTTTGTTTCCATTATCTATGGTATGGAAGGAATTTAATGGAATTTTAGTGGGATCCTCTTCATTAGGGATATCCCAATAGGGAAGACCTATACGCAGCTGACAAATGTCTGGCTGGAGAGATGGCCACCAGGTCCCTAAGCGGGCTGTATGCAAGATAGACCATACTTCCTTTCCAGTAGGATTTGTGATCAGACATCGCTGCTGAACAGGCTTATGAGGGTTAGGACTACTGGTGGTCAAGGGGAGAGTCTAGAGCCTTATCCACACAGCGAATCCACAATTTGAAAGGGTTTCCAGTCTTTTCCAGTTTCCAGCCAGAGTCTGGACAGGGCACAGGCTTGAGATGAGAGGTAGGGATCCAGGAAGTGATTTTGACTACCTTTACCCTGTAGGTGTTATAAGTAGCACCTGGTATGGTCCTTTTCAGGGGAGTTCCAGGGATGACACCAGATGTCGTCTTACATAGATGAAGTCTCTATTTGATATCGCTGTAGAGTCCCCTCATCCCCAGGTTGGTAGGCAGTGGCCATCTGTTTTCACAGGTGTCTCTGAGTTCTTTCAAGAGCTTTAAGTCTGTTAAGCAAGGGGGTGTGGAAGGAATCGTTAGGTCTTAGAGTTGGGGTAGGACCCTTACTGGAGGAGGGACACCATAGAGAATTTCACAGGGTGTGAGGTTACACAAAGAAATAGATTGAGTATTTCTTGCATGAAACAGTACATAAAGCAGGAGCATAGTGCAATCTTTTATGCCGGTCTCTAAGCTTAATTTCGTTATGGTCTCTTTAATGGTTCTATTCATTCTTTCTACCTGTCCTGAACTCGGGGGTCTGTAAACACAATGTAATTTCCAATTAATCCCCAGGGTCCTTGCTAACCTCTGAGTTACCTGGGCCACGAACGCCGGTCCATTATCAGACCCTATTACTTTAGGCAGGCCATACCTTGGAAAAATATCTTCCAGGATCTTCTTGACCACCATTTGCGCTGTTTCATTTTTTTCTTTTCTTTTTTTTTGGGGGGAAAGCTTCAATCCATCCTGAAAATGTATCTACAAAGACTAGGAGATATTTAAGTCCATTCCTTGCTGGCTTAATTTCAGTAAAGTCCACTTCCCAGAATTGTCCTGGTCTGGTTCCTCGTAGGTGCTTTCCTGCAGGAAGCTTGGAAGGGTAAGAATTAACCAATTGATGGACCCAACAGGCTTTTGTTATCCATTCAGTTGTTTCCTTTCACTGTGAGTCGGTTAGTGGAAAACTGTTTTTGATCCTTCAAAAATGAATGCAGTTTCTTTGAACCAAGGTGAGTGATTTGATGTACATTTTCTACTGACATAGTTAGAGCCGTGATTATAGGAGTTTTTACTGAAGGATTTAGAAATTCCACTTGGGGGCCTTCAGGGTTAAAAGTTATTTTGGCCCAGAGCTTTGTGAGCAGATCTCTGCCAATCAATGGGGCCATGCATTCTGGGATTACTAGGAAGGAGTGATGGATTTTTCCTTTCCCCTGGTCCATGGTCCTCTTAGTTGTCCAAGCCTGATATTTACTGCCATTAGCCCCTTGAATTAGAGACCTTTTATTTGATAGAGGTTCCAATGGGGCCTTAAAGGCAGAATATATTGCCCCTGTATCCACTTCAATGTATACTGGGGTCCCCTCCACTTCAAAAGTTAACCTGAGCTCAAGGAGAGGATCTGAGCCCCGACTTTCTTAGTAATCCTACAGAGTCAGAATGTCCAGCTGGCCTGGCTGTCTCTTTCTAGGGCACTCTTTAGCCCAGTGTCCTTTTTTTTTAGAGTAGGCACATTGAATTGAGGCCAGGGGTGGCCTCTAGTGTGGTCCCCGTTGTCCCTTCCTGTCTCCATGTTTCTTAATTTCTGGTCTATTTGTTGTTGTGACCAGGACCTTAGTCAATGCCTTAGTCTGTCTTTTGTTTCTTTTATCCTCCCTTTGCTCCATACTCTTCCTCAGTTTCTCTCTTAGTATACCTTCTTGGCTTCTCTGACTAAACCTCTCAAAGTCATATCTTGTAATCCATCTAAGCATTGTAACTGTCTTTTAATATCCAGAACAGCTTGCCCAATAAAGGCCACCATGACAGATGCCTTTTGATTCTCTGCCTGAGGATCGAAAGGAGTAAATCTCTTATATGCCTCCATAATTCCCTGTAGGAACATGGAGGGACATTCATCAGTCCCTTGAATAATCTCTCTTACCTTGGCCAAAATAGTTGATCGCCTAGCGGCCACTAAGATACCCACTATTAGAGCCCGGCAATAAGAGGAAGGATGCTCATTACCTTCACAGGTTTTGGGGTCCCAGTTGGGTCTGTGCAAGGGAAAGGCGGCTTTGCATATGTTGGGAAGTTTTGTCGGTCACCCATCTGGTCCGAGAATATTTTTTTCTAGAATCCAGGAAGATTCTCTTTTGTTCCTCTGTCATGAAGAGAGTCCCTAGGAGTTGTTGGCAGTCATCCCAAGTAGGCTGGTGTGAAAACATCAATGATTCAACCACACCTGAGACCCAGGTGGGGTCCTCAGTAAAAGGGGGATTGTTATTTTTCCAGTTATTTATTTCTGAAGAGGAGAAAGGTAAAAACTGGTAGGCTTGCACTTTTCCCCCATGGTTGTCATCAATCATTGTTCCTTAGAAATGGAGAGGGAGCATCACGGGAGTTCCAGGGATTTCAATCATTCAACGCCGGCAAATTCCTTTAGCCGGGCCAGCATCCTCCAGGGGAGGAGGGGGTGTGTTTGCTGCAGGGGAGTTATTTGGAGTGCGCTGGGCTCGCTTAGCTTCCTCCAATGGCGGACAGGCTGAGTCAGCAGCAGGGGAATTACTTAGAGGGTGTTGGGGGTTGGGGGACGAGGGCAGGGAATAAGTAGTAGGACGAGAGTCCAGTAGAGTCAAATCTTGTGACTCAGGGAGAACAGAGGTTGAAGGAGGAGGAGGAGCAGAAGGTTTGAGAGAGCATGAGGGAAGGAGTAGGAGTGGGGGCAGGGGCAAGGAAAAGCTTCACACATGGAGGAGGAGAATTGCAGATGTCCTGAAAAGTTAAGATATATGTCTCTTGATCCTGATGTCTATGTGGCGCTGGCTGAAAGTCAATATCTCTGACTTTTTAAATTAGTGGGAAGTAGAAAGATCCTTCTAGGGGCTATCTGAATCCAAAGGTGGGCCATTCTGAGGCACAGAGAGTCTGCCAGGTCCAGCGTTTTACTGAAAAAAAAAGATTCTGAGCCCTTAAGCGGACTTTGGTGCAATGATCAAGGGTCAGGGAAAGAGGCATTGAAGTGCTCTATCCCATTATGAAAGATAAACAATCAGTAAAAGCAACGACACACGACACAGACAAGACAAAACAATAAAGACAGGCAATGGACGTCCAACACTGAGACCAGGACTGAGTAGCCGGCAAAACCTGATGGGCTGGATATGCCGAATCTGAAACAAAATATCACTGAGTTGAGGAGACTATTGTTCCTCGATTTCCCGAGTTCTCTGGGGAGTCCCCCAGTGACGTGGCCTGTGGCTCTATGACATGTCTGTCAGCCATCGTCGGAGAGAGCTCACACTCTTCATCAACAGCCATTTTGCCAAGCCCTAACCTGAAACCTGAAACCAGAAAGAGGCGCCTTACATACCCCGAGAGGAGCCCGTTGGGGTCTCTCATCTGCCGCTGCTGGATCTCAGTGGAACCTCCATATGTAAAGGTCGGGCGAGCGTCCGGAGAAGAAACCACCAAGAGACTGTCTCATGCAAAAGCAAAGGGTTTATTATGGGTCCAGCATGCTGGGGCTCAGAGTTCACTTGAATAGAGCAGAGAGCCCTGAGAACAGCTTAAGCAGAGCTTATATACTTTCCTTTGAGAGGGCAGGGCAGGATGTTTATTGATGGGTCCGGGCGAGTGAGCTGTTTGTGGGCAACTGGGTGAGGAAGTACTTTCTGCAGTTTGGCAGTTGAGGACAGAACATTCTGGGAACAAGATTAGCAAACAGTTCTCAAGATTTCAACAGTGTTTTATTAAGCATACAGAAAACAGGAAGTGATAAGTACCTATTATATTAACCTTTCGCTACCGAGTACACTTTGCCAGATTTCCTAATGTCTCTATTGATATCTGCTTTCCTACATATTTTCCCCAGTTCATCATTGTGACTGACTCTTCACATGTGGTGACATTTACATTCACTCTATACCCGAAACCCTATAGCTAAAGAACTTTTGGTCCAAATCCTATGCTCACTCTCCTTTCTAAACCTACCGACTATCTTCCTAATCCTACTGATTATCCCTTTTTGACTGGAAGTTCTCTTTGACAATCAATCATCCAAAATACATGGAACTTTGCCATTGTATATTGATGTATCTGAGACATCTGTGCAGAAAATAAATCAAAGCTCAGTATCACAATCAAGGTCCCAATGCTCTTCTGGGCTTCAAATCTTAAATAGATTTCTGTTTTCATACTTATGTTTCACCTATATATTGTTGTAAATATCGCAGGTTTCCAATACCATTATTCATCCAGCAGAATGATTCCTAATGCAAATTGAACCTGTTATTAACCCTAACCATACACTGTTCCTTCAATATAACTTTACAGAAGAGCAGGGACAGAGTAGGTCTTACAATATAGGAATGTAGGGGAACTTCCTATTGCTAAGAAACTCAAAGGTACATGTAAAAATGATCCCTGGAGAAGTTGTAGGCAGCTATGAAGGAACTGAGTGAGCAAAAGTCATCTTCTCTTGCAAACAACCTGGTCAGGATGAAGGGATATGTCTGAATCAGCCTCTTTCTTCTTAATGTAGAGAAGAAGAACCAAACCAGGCTGTGTGGAGAGCTGTTCCCGGTTGCCTATGGTTAATATACCATTCAAACTCGTGAAACTGTAACAGGAAGCAGGGGCAGCCTTCATTTCAGGGGACCCTTGGAAGCAACTGTTAGGACAAAGTGGTTGCAAATGATGTGAGCTCATTCAGTTCCTAAAGGAAGTGACCTCAGACCTCACCTCACATCCTTGGTGATAGAACTCTCTGAATTTGGGATCAAAGAATCCAGGCACCCAAATCCCATTCCAGTCCCAGTAGCAGTGGTCTCACTTCTTTGGATTTACCAAGGACAGAATCAGTCTTTGTTGGTACCTACTGATATGAGGATTGCCAAAAGCCAGGAAAGCTCTGAAGAGTGGCCTTTCCTGAGAAAGCAGGTAGTGGATCACCGCTGCCTCCTGACAACTTTACAGAGTTGGCCAAGGAAACCAGATCTGAAACAGGACAGGCAATTTCGGGGGAACATAGTTTGGCCCAATAGTCAGAGGACACTCCGGATAGTCAGAGACCTACTTGGGGGAAGAAGGTGCTTTGTGGGTGTGGGTGTGTGTTTGTGCTTTTGTCTCATGTTCTCAGAATAGGTAGGAATGGCGGTTTGTTTGGTTTGGAGTGAACTGTTTCTAATAAGTGATTTGATAAAGCAAGTGTTTCTATGTCTGTGTATCCCATTGTGTCCTTGGTTGTAGACATTAGAAAAGAGAATGCATGAATGGATGTGTCCTGTCTGGTAGAAAGCTTCCCAGCATTCATCCAGCCGAATATATGAATGCACTGCGGCTTCCCTTATCGATGGGCAACACCTGCTATTTTCCTAAGTTCTGGTTTTATTTTTAAATTCTGGCCACTCTCCAGAATAGGCTCATGGTTTTGTGTCCAAGAGAAGTACCACCTTCAAGCTCTGTGACATGGCCATGTACTGGATAGCTGAAGGGAATGGCGAGCAACTAAGAAAACTCAGATATCAGTGTGACCAGTAAAGTCTCAGTGGAAAAACCGTGCTTTGGGCCTTTTGCTTACCTTTTGTTCTATTCCCCTGTATGTCAGGAATTTCTTTGCCTCAGGCCACACCTTCGTGAAGCCGGAACAAAACACTTTTCAAATGGAAATGAATGGGCCTCACCTGTGGCTCTTTGCCTAATTGCTTTAGAAAGGGGTGTGTCTGAATCAGCCTCTTGGCCCTGTGTGAGGCTGTGGCTTAGATTCTTAGCACCTGATTGATATAAAGAAAGATCCCATGTGTGAATCCAAAACCAAAATGCCCAAAAGAGGAGTCATTGAGGATAACGTCTCTTGCCTTCCACTGTAAGGTTCCTGAACTCCATCAAGTGAGAATAGGGATCATTTGGGTCAAATGATTTCTTCAAAGCCCTGCACATGCTAGCCCAGTGGTGTTTGTGTTTTCTTATGACTCCAATTCACATAAAGATTCTAAACCCCACTGTCAGTAGGCCTCAAATTGCAGAAGCAGAGCAGTATTACAGCAGGCCTATTTGATCACTCCTGGGTTACAGGAAGGGTGTTCAGGCCACCCTGACATTAGGAAAATAAGGGGCAAGGAAGCCTATTTTGGACACTGTCTTGGGCTGTGTCCTTCATGGAAACTTCCAGCCAGAGGTTAAGATGAGTGTCTATATGCAATAAGATGAGGGTCATGTGGGAATGTTTTGGTTTAATTTTGGTCATTTGTGTTGGGGTTGGAAGAGATGAGTAGGTCAACCAGGACTTGAAATCTGGTGTGATTCCCCTTAGAGACTGAGTTATGGAACTGAACTCAGAGAAGTATTGGCATGAATTGTTTTGAGTTTTTAGGAGGCCACACATGAGACTCGCTCTTGGAAACTGAGACCTAGGCCCAGGCTGGCTTTCCACAGAGCACTGGGAATCTCACCCAGGATATCACAAGATTTTATTCTGAAAGACTTGGCAGCCATAGTGTAAACATACATAGACCTCACACTGTAGACCTCAATGGGCCTGGCTTCATGTGACCTTTTGGCGACTCTTTGGGAAGACTTGCCTTTGAGTGTCCTCCAGAGATTTCATTGAAATGAGCTTCCTCACAATTTAATGGTTCCTAAATGAATTGAAACCCACAGTGCCTCCAACTTCCACCTTAAAAAATGGCTAGATAAATACCATAAAATTTTTGAAATTCCTATGACCAGGTGGCACTGGAGAACCTTTGTATGCCCTATTGCTGATCATGAGTGCCTTTATTGACTGAGTTTCATTAAAATGGTGTAGAACAGAGATGCCAGTAAGTTGGATACTCCTCAATTGTAGGCGCAAGCTTTGGTGTGCAGGTTTGTGATAAAACATCCGTGGTGGGGCCATGTGGATCTGCCATTGCTTCCAAATGGCATGTGACTGACGTGGTGCAGCCAGGAAACCCTTATATGTAAAGGCATATTGGTATATGGAGAATTTTTAGGGCAATGTTCATAATCAAGTTGCTATGGACAAGGGGACAATATATGTGGGCTAGAAGCCTGGTTGGTGCATTCTCCTGCAGTCCATGACCCACTACACATGACAGAACTCCCTTCAGCACTGTGTCCCAGTTCAACTCCTTGTATTTCGTGTAGAAAATACCAATCTCCCAGTGTAGCAGCAAGAAACACCACGAAAAGTGGAGAATGACCAAATGCCTTCACAGTCCACACGGGGAGACTCTTAGACCCCAGTGGTCACAGTTTACTTACAAAGAGAGAATTCAGTACTGTAGCCTAGTGTTCATTGGAAAATAAGAAACCACGTCCTCCAGGTCACATAGATGTAGACCCAGCTCTGATGGTCTCACTAGAAAGAAAGCTAAAGCTCCTGACAACAACATATATTTTGAGTTCCCAACATCAGAGGCAGTTTCTCAAGAAGACTTTAGGCCAGAAGAGCTACAAGTATGTGGAGTGTTTACCTTGTCCCTTACATTTGGAAACTCCTCTACCACATCCAAGGTTGTGAACTCCTTTGAATTTTCCATTCCAGATATATATTCACAGATTTTCCAACTCTTCTCCTCTAATTGCGTCTTATTTGGGGCGAAGGTAATGTGAAGCCATTGTTCTGGATGAGAGTGGGAAATTTATTGTGTAGCCCATATTTGCATGCACATTGGATTCATTTTCCTTTTTTCCATTCAAAATACTGAATCCCTGACACTAACCCATACCCTACTAGACTCTGACTACTAATCCTACTATGATGGAGAATAATAACACAAACAGAATAGAAATACAAGCCGTTCAGAGGAAGCATGGTGTATAGTTGGACTTGCCTTTTGCATGATAAAGGGTAGGTGTTATATATCTAGTCCATTTTTCATTGAAATAGTTCTCTATGTGTTTTTTTCCTTTAATTTTTATTGTTGGTTGTTCAAAACTTTACCTATTGCTTGACATATCATATTTCACACTTTGATTCAAGTGGGTTATGAACTCCCATTTTTACCCCGTATACAGGTTTCAGCATCACATCTGTTACACATCCACTGTTTTACGTATTGCAATAGTAGTGTCTGTTGTAGTCGGCTGTCTTTCCTATCCTCTACTATCCCCCATCCCCTCCCCTCCCATCTTCTCTCTCTACTCCATCTACTGTAATTCATTTCTCCCCCTTGTTTTTTTCCCCCCTTTCCCCTAACTTCCTCTTGTATGTAATTTTGTATAACCATGAGGGTCTCCTTCCATTTCCATGCAATTTTCCTTCTCTTTCCTTTTCTCTTCCACATCTCACCCCCGTTTAATGTTAATTTTCTTCTCATGCTCTTCCTCCCAACTCTGTTCTTAGTTACTCTCTTTATATCAAATAAAACTATTGGCATTTGTTTTTTTTTTTAGGGATTGGCTAGCTTCACTTAGCATAATCTGTTCTAATGCCATCTATTTCCCGGCAAATTCTATGATTTTGACATTTTTTAATGCAGAGTATTATTCCATTGTGTATAAATGCCACATTTTTTTTCCTTCATCTATTGAAGGGCATCTAAGTTGGTTCCACACTCTTGCTATTTTGAATTGTGCTGCTATGAACATCAATGTAGCAGTGTCAATGCAGCATGCACTTTTTTGGTCTTACGGAATACACTGAGAAGGGGAATAGCTGGGTCAAATGGTGGTTCCATTCCTAGCTTCCAAGAAATCTCCATACTTCTTTCAAATTGGCTGCACCAATTTGCAGTCCCACCAGCAATGTACAGGTGTACCCTTTTCCCCACATCGTCGGCAGCACTTGTTGTTTGACTTCATAATGGCTGCCAATCATACTGGAGTGAGATGGTATCTTAGGGTGGGTTTGTTTTCCATTTTTCTGACTGCAAGAGATGGTGAGCATTTTTTCATGTACTTATTGATTGATTGTATGTCCTCATCTGAGAAGTGTCTGTTCAGGTCCTTGGACCATTTGTTGATTGGGTTATTCGTTTTCTTATTGTTTAATTTTTTGAGTTCTTTGTATACTCTGGATATTAGGGCTCTATCTGAAGTGTGAGGAGTAAAGATTTGTTCCCAGGATGTAGACTACTTATTTACCTCTCTTATTTTTTCTTTTGATGAGAAAAAACTTTTTAGTTTGAGTAAGTCCCATTTGTTAATTCTAGTTATTAACTCGTGTGCTATGGGTGTCCTATTGAGGAATTAGGAGCCCAACCCCACAGTATGTAGATCATAGCCAACTTTTTCTTGTATCAGATGCAGTGTCTCTGATTTGCTATCAAGCTCCTTAATCCATTTTGAGTTAACTTTTGTGCATGACGAGAGAAATGGATTCAGTTTCATTTTGTTGCATATGAATTTCCAGTTTTCCCAGAACCATTTGTTGAAGATGCTATCCTTCCTCCATTGCATGCTTTTAGACCCGATTGGCATTGCATTTAACATATAGAGAATTTTGGTTATATTGCCATTTTGATGATGTTAGTTCTGCCTATCCATGAACATAGTATATTTTTCCATCTTCTAAGATCTTCTTCTATTTCTCTCTTTAGGGTTCTGTAGTTTTCATTTTATAAGTCTTTCACCTCTTTTGTTAGGTTGATTCCCAAGTATTTTTTTTTTGTGTGTGTGTGTGGATATTTTGAATGGAGTGGTTGTCCTCATTTCTATTTCAGAGGATTTGTTGCTGATATACAGGAATGCCTTTGATTTATGCGTATTGATTTTATATCCTGCCACTTTGGTGAATTCATTTATTAGCTCTAATAGTTTCTTTGTATACCTTTTTGGGTCTGCTAAGTATAGAATCATGTCATCTTCAAATAGTGATAATTTACGTTCTTCTTTTCCTATTTTTATGCCTTTGATTTCTTTAATCTCTCTAATTGCTCTGGCCAGTGTTTCGAGAACTATGTTGAACAGAAGTAGTGAGAGAGGGCATCCCTATCTTCTTCCAGATTTTAGAGGGAATGCCTTCAATTTTTCTCCATTCAGAATGATGCTAGCCTGAGGCTTAGCATAGATTGCTTTTACATTATTGAGGTATGTTCCTGTTATCCCTAGTTTTTCCAGAGTTTTGAACATAAAGGGATGCTGTACATTGTCGAATGCTTTTTCTGCATCTATCGAGATGATCAAATGGTTCTTATTTTTAAGTCTATTGATGTGATGAATAACATTTATTGATTTCTGTATATTGAACCAGCCTTGCATCCCAGGGATGAATTCTACTTGATCATGGTGCACAATTTTTTTAATATGTTTTTGTATCCAATTCGCCACAATTTCATTGAGGATTTTTGCATTTTTCCTGAAATAGCTTGAAAAGTAATGGTATTAGTTCCTCTTTAAAGGTTTTGTAAAACTCTGCTGTATACCCATCCGGTCCTGGGCTTTTCTTAGTTGGTAGTCTTTTGATGGTTTATTCTATTTCCTCAATTGTTATGGGTCTGTTTAGGTTGCCTATATCCTCCTGACTCAATCTGGGCAGATTATATGACTTGAGAAATTTATCGATGCCTTCACTATCTTCTATTTTATTGAAGAATAAGAATTCAAAATAATTTCGGATTATCTTCTGTATTTCTGAACTATCTGTTGTGATACTGAATTCTCCCTATTCTTTTCTTTGTTAGCTTGGCTAAGGGTCGGTCGATTTTATTTATTTTTTCAAAGAACCATCTTTTAGTTTTGTCAATTTTTTCAATTGTTTCTTTGTTTCGATTTCATTAATTTCAGCTCTGATTTTAATTATTTCTTGGCTTCTACTTCTTTTGCTGTTGTTTTGCTCTTCTTTTTCTTGGATTCTGAGATGAAGTATGAGATCATTTATTTTTTTTTTTTCCTTTTTTTAAGGAATGAAATCCAAGCAATGAATTTTGTTCTTAGAACTGCTTTCAATGTGTCCCATAGATTCTGATATGTAATGTCTGTGTTTTCATTTATCTCTAAGAATTTTTTAATTTCCTCCTTGATGTCTTCTATAACCCATTGATCATTCAGTAACCTATTTTTCATTCTCCATGTGATACATGATTTTTCCTTCTTTCTTTCATTGTTGATTTTCAGTTTCATTTCCTTATGATCAGATAAGATGCCTGGTATTATATCTACTCCTTTATATTGTCTAAGAGTAGCTCTGTGACATAATATATGATTTATTTTTTGAGAAGTATCCATGTGCTGCTGAGAAAAAAGTGTAACTGCTTGATGTTGGGTGGTATATTCTATATATATATATATATCATAAGTCTGGGTTATTAATTGTGTTATTGAGTTCTATAGTTTTATTATTCAACTTTTGTTTGGAAGATCAGTCCAGTAGTGAGAGAGGTGTGTTTGAGTCTCCCATGAGTATTGTATATTGGTTTATTAGAATCTTGAACTTGAGAAGAATTTGTTTAATGAACATAGCTGCACCAATGTTTGGGGCATATATATTTATGATTGTTTTGTCTTGTTGGTGTATGGTTTCCTTGAGCAGTATGTAGTGTCCCTCTTTATCCCTTTTGATTAACTTTGGCTTGAAATCTATTTTATTTGATATGAGTATGGACACTTCTGCTTGTTTCCGAAGTCCATATGAGTGATATGATTTTTCCCAACTTTTCACCTTCAGTCTATGTATATCTTTTCCTAACAAATGTGTCTCCAGTAGGCAGCATATTGTTGGGTCTTGTTTTATGATCCATTCTACTAGCCTGTGTCTCTTAATTGGTGAGTTTAAGCCATTAACATTTAGGGTTATTATTGAGATATGGGTTGTTCTTCCAGCCATATTTGTATATTTATGTTACTAAGCATGGTTTGTTTTCCTCCTTGATTATTTTCCCCCCTTTACTCCTCTACCTCCCACTGTTGGTTTTCATTGTTATTTTCCATTTCCCCTTCCTGTGATGTTTTGCCAAGGATGTTTTTAAGAAATCGTTTTCTAGCTGCAAATTCTTTTAACTTTTGTTTATCGTGGAAAGTTTTAATTTCACCTTCTATCCTGAAGCTTAATTTCGCTGGATACACAATTCTTGGATGGAACCCATTTTCTTTCAGTGTTTGAAAAATGTTATTGCAGGATCTTCTAGCTTTCAGAATCTGTGTGGAAAGATCAGCTGTTATCCTGATTGGTTTACCACTAAATGTAATCTGCTTCCTTTATCTTGTAGCTTTTAAAATTCTCTCCTTTTTCTGTATGTTGGGCATCTTCATTATAATATGTCTAGGTGTGGATCTCTTATGATTTTGCACATTTGGCATCCTGTAAGCTTCTAGGATTTGCGATTCTGTCTCATTCTACAAGTCTGGGAAGTTTTCTCCTTTATTTCATTGAATATATTGCTCATTCCTTTTGTTTGGACCTCTATACCTTCCTGTATCCCAATGACTCTTAAGTTTGGTCTTTTTATGTTATCCCATATTTCTTGGATGTTCTGCTCATGGTTTCTTAAAAGTCTTGCTGAGCTGTCTGTGTTCTTTTCAAGTTGAAATAATTTGTCTTCATTGTCTGATGTTCTATCTTCTAAGTGTTCTACTCTGCTGGTAGTATTCTCAATTGAGTTTTTAAGTTGGTTTATTGATTCCTGCATTCCTAGGATTTCTGTTTGTTTGATTTTATAATCTTTATCTCCCTGTATAGTTGATCTTATGCTTCTTGGATTTTTTTTATGTAATTCATTATCAAGGTGATCTTTCATTGTCTGATTTTGCTCTCTAATGTCTTCCTTGAGACTCCAGATCATCTGAAGCATGTATAACCTGAGTTCTTTATCTGACATTCCATCTTCTGCAGATATTACCTCTTCTAACGTTGACTTTACCTGCATTGCTTATGGTCCTTTCTTTCCTTGTCTTTTCATACTGTTCATATTCCTTTCTGCTTGGTGAAACTGTTGTGTTATTGAATTTTTCCCCTATATATTTATATTGCTCTTGTATAGTTTCAAAATCTCCCTCGCAGGCACGGGTGGTGGCTCTGCCCCTCCTACAATTGGGACAATGTGCCTACCACACCAGCAGGCTGCTGGGCCTGTTCTGTAAGTCGGTAGCTGGTCCGCCTACCTTGAAGGTGCGAGCAGCAACTCTGCCCCTCTGCAGGCACTGGGCCTGTTCTGCCAGTGGGTCGCAAGTTGGGCTACTTTGCAGGCGTGGGCGGCAGCTTTGACCATCCGCGGGCCACTGGGTCTGTTTTGTCTGTCCCTTGCAGGTCTGTCTACCTGGCAGGCGCCTGTGGCTGCTCCGCCCCTCCCCCAACCGGGACGATGTGTCTACCATGCTGGCGGGCCATAGGCCTGGTCTGTCGGTGGTTGCAGGTCCACCTACCTTGCAGGCGCAGAGGGCGTGTCTGCCCCTCCGCAGATTGCTGGGCCTGTCCTGCTGTGGGTCACAGGTCTGCCTACCTTGCAGGCCCGGCGGCATTGCCCCTCCCCCAACCAGGGCGATGTGTTTTCCACGGTGGCGGGCCACTGGTCCTGTTCAGCCGGTGGGTCGCAGGTCCGCCTACCTTGAAGGAGCGATTGGCAGATCTGCCCCTCCCTCTCTCAATGTGTTTTTAAAGTTGACAAATATGTGAATTCCTGTCTCCCTTTCTCTGTAGCATATTCAGCACATGTATTTTTATATGCACATATAGAATCCTACCTGGTATCACACGTACATTTTTGTGAGGTTGCTGACTTGGCAGATACAAATTATGAGAAGAGATCACTCCTTCTAAACGATGTTGTAACTGAAAATTTAAGCTATGGGTGAGCTTCCTAGTTAAACAATATTACACATAAATCCACGCTCAGTAAAATGAAGATTTTTGGATCTGTGGATGATATATATTTCATGAAGAATTTCAATTGGCATATATATTGCTACTTTTTAATGTCTGTTTTGTGTGTGTGTGTGTGTGTATACACACTCTTGTATATATATATATATATATATATATATATATATATATATATATATGCACACTCTCCATATATTTCAAAATATGAAATAGATGTGTCTTATGTACAGTCCCAAAATTCATTCATGTTCATGTATGTGGAATTATAATCAAATTTTCACAAGATTATTCTCAGAAATATTCATCCACCTGAAATACATATTTGTTTCTTAGGACTGAAAACTAAATTCAGTGAATGGTGCATTCAAATCCTAATATTTCTACATTAACTGACTCAGTTTAACATCAATGCAAGAAGATTCCTATGGGACATGATGTTTATTTTGACGTTCATTTTTACTCAACACTGGTACATTACTATTCCTTCAGTGAATGCACATCAGAGGATATGTATTTCATCTACAATTTCACAAATTTATAAGCATTTGTTTCACTTTCAGTCACTTCCTGCTTCAGAACACATGTATTTCTCCAGGTTTCTTGACTGGTCTTTTTATGAGTCTTTTTTCCAAAAAAAATATTTTCAATTTCCATAATCAATTTTAAGCAAAACTCACACACTCTTCATGATAAACCATAATCCTCATATTAACATTAGATGTAAAACGGGTTGGAATGAATGGTTGTATATCAATATAAGATTTCCTGTATATTTTCACATTTCAATTCAATCCATTATTTGAAGTTGGAACCAGTTATATTATTTATTCACAGTATGGTCTATACATGCATATTCTCCATATTCAAAGACAAAGAGTGCACCTGTTTGTTCCCCGAATACTAATTTATACATCTTCAAAATATTGCTCCCAGAAATGGTGGAAGAAATACTCAGGTCACCTTATCTACATATACATTGTATCACAGTAATATTCTGGACACAAAAAGCAAAAGTCACACTTATGATTGTACCAAAGCCTAAATGGAAACTGAACATGGATTCCTAAAAACATCCAGGTCCAGTTTGCCTAATAGTCTCAAATATCAATCCTATTGGTGACTACGTATTTGTTTCTTCCTAAAATTATATATTCAAACTAAATGCAGTTAATAATGTCTAATCCTATCACTCACTCTATACTTTGGCTGATTTCCTAATGTCTCTATTGATGTCTGTTTTCCTAAATATTTTCCCCAGTTCACCATGTGAGTGACTCTTCACATGTGATGATATTTACTTTCACTCTCTAAGCGAAACCCTATTGATAAAGAATTTTTGGTCCAAATCCTGTACTCACTCTTCTTCTGAAAGCTACTGACTATCTTCCTAATCTTACTGAGTTTCCCTGTTTGAGTGGAAGTTCTCTTTTCCATTCAATCATCCAAGGTACAAGGTCCTATGCCATTGATTATCGATTTATCTGAGACATATATGCGGAACATAATTCAAAGCTAAGTATCACAATCAACAGCTCAATGCCCTTCTGAGCTTCAAATCTTACCTAGATTTCTGTTTTCATACTTATATTTTATGTCTATGTTTTAATAAATATCACAGGTTCCCAATACCATTATTCATCCAGCAGAATGATTCCTAACCCAAATCAAACATGTTATTAAACCCTAAACATACACTGTTCCCACAATCTCACTTAACAAAAGACCAGGGACAGTGTTGGTCTTACAATACAGGAATGTAGGGGATATTCCATATGCTGAAAAACTCAAAGGTCCATGCAGATGTGATCCCTGGAGAAGATATAGGCAGCTATGAAGGACCTTAAAGAGCAAAACTCATCTTCCATTGCAAACAACCTGGTCAGGATGAAGGGTTGTATCTTAATGAGCCTCTCTGTTCTCAATGTAGAGAAAATGGACCAAACCAGGCCTGTGTGGAGAGCTGTTCCTGGGTGCCTATGGTTGATTCACCATTCTAACTTGTGAAAGTGTCACAGGAAGTAGGGGCAGCCTCTATCTCATGGGACCCTTGGAAGCAACTGTTAGGACAAAGTGATTGCCAAGGCAGTGTCCTCATTCACTACCTGAAGTAAGTGATCTCACCTCTCTTCCTTGGTGATGGAACTCTCTGAACTTGTGTGCAGAAGCCAGGCAACCAGAGCCAGTCCCAGTCCCAGTCCCATTGAGGTCACTTGTTTGGATTTACCAAGGACAGAATCAGTGTTTCCTGGAACCTACTGATGTGAGGATGGCCAAATGCCAGGAGAGCTTTGTAGAGGGGCCTTTCCTGAGAAAAAGGTACTTTCCCATTTCTGGCTCCTGACAACGTCACAGATTTGGCCAAGGAGACCATATCTGAGACAGGACAGGCCATTTGGGGGTACATAGTATGGCCTACCAGTCAGACGACACTCAGGATAGTCACAGAATTACTTGGGGGAAGGAGGTGTCTTTGTGGGTGTGGGAGTGAGTTTGTGGTTTTTTCTCATGTTCTGAGAATAAGTAGGAAAGGCAGTTTGTTGGGTTTGGAGTGGACTGTGTCTAGTAATTCCTTTGACAATGTGAGTGTTTCTATATCTGTGTAACTCTCTGTGTCCGTGGTTGTATTCATTAGAAAAGAGAATTCATCTATGGATGTGTCCTGTCTAGTAGAAAGAATTCCAGCATTTATCCTGCCTAATTTATGAATGGACTGTGACTTGCCTTATCAATGGGCAACACGTACTATCTTCCTAAGTTCCTGTTTTCTTTCTGAATCTGGCCACTCTCCAGAGTAGGCTCATGGTTTTTTGTCCAAGTTATGTACCACCTCCAACCTCTGTGACATGGCCAATGTATTCTATAGCTGAAAGGAAAGGGAGCATCTCAGAAAACTCAGATATCAGTGTGACAAGGAAAGTCTCAGTGGAGAAAACCGGCTTTGGGCCTTTTGCTTCCCTATTCCTCTGTTGCCCTGAATGTCAGGAAGGTCTTTGCCTCAGGCCACCCCTTTGTGAATCCTGAAGAAAACAGTTTTCAAATGGAAATGAATGTGCAACACCTGTGGCTGTTTGCTAAAATGCTTTGAGAGATATGTGTGTGAATCAGCCTCTTGGCCGTGTGTGAGGCTGTGTCTTAGATATTCAGCGCCTAATGGATCTTAAGAAAGATCCCATGTGTTCATCCAAAACCAAAATGTCTAAAAAATCAGTCATTGTAGATGAAGTTTATTGCCTTTCTCTGTTAGGTTCCTGACCTCCAACAAGTGAATTTGGGGATCCTTTGAATTAATCGAGTTCTTCAAAGCCCTGCAGAGGCTAGCCCATATGTGCTTGGGTTTTCTAATGAATCCAAATCACATAAAGAATCTATACATGACAGTCAGTAGGCCTCAAATTGGAGAAGCAGAGCAGTATTAGTGGCAGGCCTATTAAATCACTCCTTGTTTGCAGGAAGGGTGTCCAGGTCACACTGACTTTAGGCAAATGAGGGCAAGTTAGATTATTTCAGACTCTGTCTTGTGCTTTACCCCTCATGGAAACCTCCAGCCAGAGGTTATGATGAGTGTCTATATGGAAGAAGATGAGGGCAATGTGGGAGTGTTTTGGATTTAATTGTGGTCATTTATTTGGCTGTTGGAAGATAAGACTGGGTCCACCTGGGCTTTAACTCGGGTTTGATTCACCTTAGAGACTGAGTTCTGGAACTGACCTCAGAGAAGTATTCACATGAATTGTGTTGGGATTTTAGGAGGCCACGCATTAGACTTGCCCTTTGAAACTGAGATCTAAGCCCAGGGTGGCTTTCCACAAAGCACTGAGAATGTCAGCCAGGATATACCTGGATTTTATTCTGAAAGACTTGGCAGGCATATTTGAGAGTCAAAACACCCATGGACCTCACATTGTAGACCTCAATGGGCCTGGCCTCATGTGACCTTTAGGCCACTCTTTGGGAAGCATTGCCTGTGAGAGTTCTCCATATCTTTCATTGAAATGAGCTTCCACAACATTTAATGGTTCATGAATGAATTGAAACCCACTGTGGCTCCAAATTCCTCTTTGAAAAATGGCTAGATAAATACCATGAAATTTTTAAAATTCCCATGACCAGGTGGCACTGGAGAACAGTTAGATCTCCTGATGCTCATCATGAGTGTACCAGACTGGGCCTTGATTTACTGGGTTTCATGAAAATGGCATAGAACAGAGATGCCAGTAAGTTGGAACCTTCTGAGTAGTGCGCCTTGAGCAGTTGTGGGCAGGTGTGTGACAAAACATCTGTGGTGGGGCCATGTGGATCTGCCATTGGCTTCCAAATAGCATGTGATTGACTTGCAGCAGCCAGCAGACCCATTTATGTAAAGGCACCTTGTTATATAGAGAGGTTTCAGGGCAATGTTCAGAATTGGGTTGCAATGGAAAAGGGGGCAATGTAGCAAGCAATGAGTGATAGAAGCCTGGATGGTGCATTCTCCTGCAGACTCTAACCCACCACAAGTGACAGAACTCCCTGCAGCACTGTGTCCCAGTTGAACTCCTTGTATTTTGTAAAGCAAATATCAAACTCACTGTGCAGCAGCAAGAAACACCACGAAAAGTGGAGGATGACCAAATGTCTTCACAGCGACACGGGGAGACACTAAGCCCCCAGTGGCCACAGTTTACCTACAAAGAGAGAATTCAGCACTGCTGCCCCATGTTCATTGGAAAATAAGAAAACATGTCGTCCAGGTCACATAGATGCAGACCCATCTTTGATGGTCTCACTAGAAAGAAAGCTAAAACTTCTGACAACAACTTATATTTCAAGTGCCCAATCTCACATGCAGTTTCTCAAACAGTCTTTAGGCCAGAAGAGCTCCATGTTGGTGTTGTGTTTACCATGTCCCTTGCTTTTGGAAACTCCTCTACCATCTCGAAGTTTGTGAACTCCTGAGCATTTTCCATTCCAGACATGTATTCACAAATTTTCTAACTCTTCTCCTCTAATTGTGTCTTCCTTGGAGCGAAGGTAATGTCAAGGCATTGTTCTGGATCAGAGTGGGAAGTTTTGGGTTGCACATATTTGCACACACATTTGATACAATTTCCAATTTTCCATTCAAAATACAGAATCCCTGACACTATCCCATACCCTACTTGACTCTGGCTACTAATCCTAATATGATGGAGAAAAATAACACAAACAGAATATAAATACAAGCAGTTCAAAGGAGGCATGATGTATATTTGGACTTGCCTTTTACATGATAAAGTTTATGTGTTATAAATCTAGTCAATTTTTAATTAAATAGTTCTCCATGTGTTTTTAAAGTTCAAAATATGTGTATTACTGACTCCCTTTCTCTGTAGCCTATTCAACATATGTATTTTTATATGCACATACTGAAAGCTACCTGGTATCACACCTATATTTTTGTGAGGTGGCTTCCTCAGCAAATACAAATTGTGAGAAGAGATCACTCCTCCTAAACGCTTTGGAACTGAATATTCAACCTATGGGTGAGCTTCCTAGTTGAACAAAATTATACATAAATCCATATTCTGTAAAATATATATTTTTGCATTTGTGGATGATATATATTTCATGATGGATTTCGATTGGCATATATTACTACATTTTAAAGTCTGTGTGTGTGTTTTGTGTGTGTGTGTGTGTGTGTGTATATAAATATATATATATATATATATATATATATATATATATATATATATAGTCTCCATATTTTTCAAAATATGAAATATTTGTGTCTTATTTAGAGTCCCAAAATTCATTCATGTTCATGTATGTGGATTTATAATAAAATTTTCACAAGATTATTCTCAGAAATATTCATCCACCTGAAGTACATATTTGTTTCCTAGTACTGAAAACTAACTACAGTGATTGGTGCCTTCAAATCCTAATATTTCTACAGTAACTGAACCAGTTTAACATCAATGCATGTAGAATTCTATTGGACGTGTTGTGTATTTTGACGTTCGTTTTTATTCCACACTGGTACATTACTCTTTCTTAAGTTTATGGACATCATAGGACATATATTTCATCAAAAATTTCGCAAATTTATAGGCATTTGTTTCACTTTCAATCGCTTCCTGCTTCAGAACACATGTATTCCTCCAGGTTTCTTGACTGGTCTTTTCATGAGACTTCTTTCCAAACAAATTATTTTCGATTTTCATAATCAATTTGAAGCAAAGTCACACACTTTTCATGATAAACCAAAATCCTCATATTTCCATTAGATGTATAATGGGTTGGAATGAATGATTGTATATTAATATAAGATTTCTTATTTGTTTTCAAATTTATTTCAATCTATTATTTCAAGTTGAAACCAGTTTTATTATTTATTCACAGTATGGTCTATTCATGCATTTCCTCTGTATTCATAGACACAGGGTGCACCTTTTTGTAGCCCCAATACAAATTTATACATCTTCAAAATATTGCTTCCAGAAATGGTGGAAGAAATACTCATGTCACCTGATCTACATATATATTTCATCACAGTAATATTCTAGACACAAAATTCAAAGGTCACACTTATGATTCTACAAAATCCTAAATAGAAAGTTAACATGGATTACTAAAAACATCCATGTCCAGGGTGCCTTATGCTCTCAAATGTCAATCCGATTGGTGACTACATATTTGTTTCTTCCTAAGATTATATGTTCAACCTCAACCCTGTTGAAAATATCTAATCCTATCACTCACTTTATACTTTGCCTGATTTCCTAATGTCTCTATTGATATCTGCATTCCTACATATTTTCCCCACTTCATCATTGTTAGAGACCCTTCACATGTGCTGTTATTGAAATTCACTCTCTAACCGAAACCCTATTGCTAAATAACTTTTGGTCCAAATCCTATACTCATTGTTCTTCCGATACTTACCGACTATCTTCCTGATCCTACTGACTATCTCTGTTTGAGGGGATGTTCTCTTCTACATTCAATCATCCAAGGTACAAGTTCCTATGCCATTGTATATCAATTTATCTGAGATACCTGTGCAGAACGTAATTCAAGCTAAGTAATCCAATCAAGGACCCAATGACTTTCTGGACTTCAAATCTTACCTGGATTTCTGTTTTCATACTTATATTTCACCTATATATTCTTGTAAGTATTGCAGTTACCCAATACCATTATACATCCCGTACAATGATTCCTAACCCAAATCGAACTGGTTATTAAGCATAACCATACACTGTTCCCTCAATATAACATTACAGAAGAGCTGGAACAGAGTTGGTCTTACAATGCAGGGATGGAGGGGATCTTCCACCTACTTAGAACCTCAATGGTCCATGCAGAAATTATCCCTGGAAAACATGTAGGCAGGTATGAAGGACCTGAGAGAGCAAAGGTCATCTTCCATGGCAAACAGCCTGGTCAGGATGAAGGGTTGTGTCTGAATCAGCCTCTCTCTTCTTAATGTAGAGAAGATGGACCAAACCAAGCCTGTGTGGAGAGCTGTTCCTGGGTGACTATGGTTGATATACCATTCTAACTTGTAAAAATGTCACAGGAATTGGGGCAGCATCCATCTCATGGGACCCTTGGAAGCAACTGTTAGGGCAAAGTAGTTGCCAAGGCAGTGACCTCATTCAGTTCCTGAAAAAAGTGACCTCACCTCACTTCCTTTGTAGTGGAACTCTCTTAACTTGGGAACCAGGAAGCTAGGCCCCCAGAGCCAGTGCCAGTCCCAGTTGGCACACTTGATTGGATTTACCAAGGACAGAGTCAGTCTTTATTGGTACCAACTGATGTGAGGATGGCCAAATGCCAGGAAAGCTATGAAGACAGGTGTTTCCTGAGAAAGCAGGTAGTTGTTCTGGCAAAGACACCAAATCTGAGAAAGTACAGGCCATTTCGGGGGAACATGGTATGGCCCACCAGTCAGAGGAAACTCCGGATAATCAAAGACCTACTTCTGGGAAGGAGGTGCTTTGTGGGTGTGGGTGTGAGTTTGTGGTTTTGTCTCATGTTCTGAGAATAGGTAGGGATGGTGGATTGTTTGTTTTTGAGTGGATTGTTTCTAGAAAGTCGTTTGACATGGCGAGGGTTTCTAAAAGTGTATCCCACTGTGTCCGTGGTTGTTGACATTTGAAAAGAGAATGCATCAATGGAAGTGCCCTGTCTAGTAGAAAGCTACCCAGCATTCATCCTGCGCAATTGATGAATGGACTGCAGCTTGCCTTATGAATGGACAACACCTACTATCTTCCTAAGCTCCAGTTTTCTTCCTGAATTCTGGCCACTCTCCGGAATAGTCTCATGGTTTGGTGTCCAAGATATGTACCGCCTCCAAGCTTTGTTACATGGCCATGTACTGGATAGCTGAAGGCAATGGGAGCATCTCAGAAAACTCAGATATCAGTGCGACCAGTAAAGCCTCAGTGGAGAAACCCTGCTTTCTGCCTTTTGCTAACCTTTTGTTCTGTTGCCCTGAATGTCAGGAATTTCTTTGCCTCAGGCAACCCCTTTGTAAAGCCTGAAGAAAACAGTTTTCAAATGAAAATGAATGGGCATCACCTGTGGCTGTTTGCTTAATTGCTTCAAAAGGGATGTGTCTGAATCTGCCCCTTGGCCCTATGTGAGGCTGGGGCTTAGATTCTCGGCACCTGACAGATCTACAGAAAGATCCCATCTCTGAATCCAAAACCAAAATGGCCATAAGAGCAGTCAATGTGGATGAAGTCTCTTGCCTTCCTCTGTAAGTCCTGACCTCTATCAAGTGAGAATAGATATCATTTGGGTCAAATGAGTTTTTCAAAGCCCTGAAGAGGCTAATGCATAGGTGCTTGGATTTTCTCATGACTCCAATTCACACAAAGAATTTATACTCAACAATCAGTACAGTCAAAATGGAGAAGCAGAGCAGTATTAAGGGCAGGCCTATTTGATCACTCCTGGTTCACAGGAAGGGTGTCCAGGACACCCTGACTTTAGGCAATTGAGGGGTAAGTGAGCTTATTTTGGACACTGTCTTGGGCTGCATCCCTCATGAAAACCTGCAGCAAGAGGTTATGATGAGTGTCTCTATGGCAGAAGATGAGGGTCATGTGGGAGTGTTTTGGTTTCAATTGCGGTCATTTGTGTGGCAGTGGAATAGGCCACTAATGAGATTCGCCCTTCTAAACTGAGATCTAGCTCACTCCTTGGGAAAAATTGCCTGTGAGAGTTCTCCAGATCTTTTATTGAAATGAGCTTCCTCACCATTTAATGGTTCCTGAATGAATTGAAACCCACAGTGCTTCCAACTTCATCCTTGAAAAGTGGCTACATAAATACCATGAATTTTTTGCCATTCCAATGACCAGGTGGCACTGGAGAACCTTTGATGTCCTTTTGCTCATCATGAGTGTACCAGATAGTGCCTTGATTGTCTGGGTTTCATGAAAATGGTGTAGAACAGAAATGCCAGTAACTTGTAGCCTACTGAATAGTGGTGTGTGTGCAGGTGGTGTGCAGGTGTGTGATAAAACATCTCGTGTGGGGCCATGTGGATCTGCCATTACTTCCAAAGGGCTTGAGACTGACATGATGCATCCAGCAGAAACTTATATGTCTGAAACCTCTCCATGTGAAGGCATCTTTTTATATGGAGATTTTCAGGGCAATGTTCAGAATCAGGTTGCTATGATCAAGGGGGCAATCTATGTGGGATAGAATCCTGGTTGGTGAATTCTCCTGCAGACCCTGACCCACCATACATGACAGAACTCCCTCCAGCACTGGGTCTCAGTTGAACTCATTTTATTTAGTGAAACAAATACCAAACTCCCAGTGCAGCGGCAAGAAACACCATGAAAAGTGGAGGATGAACAAATGGCTTCACAGTCCACACGGGGAGACACTTAGCCTTCAGGGGCCACAGTTTACCTACAAAGAGTGAATTCAGCACTGCCGCCTCATGTCTTTTGGAAAATAAGAAACCATGTTCTCCAGGTTACATAGATGCAGACACAGCTTTGATGCTTTCACTAGAAATGAAGCTAAAGCTCCTGACAAAAACATATATTTCAAGGATCTTCTAGCTTTCAGAGTCTGTGTTGAAATATCAGCTGTTATCCTGATTGCTTTACCCCTAAATGTAATCTGCTTCCTTTCAATTGTAGCTTTTAAAATTCTCTCTTTATTCTGTACGTTGGGTATCTTCATTATAATGCGTCTAGGTGTGGATCTCTTATGATTTTGCACATTCGGCGTCCTGTTGGCTTCTAGGACTTGGGAGTCTGTCTCATTCTTCAAGTCTGGGAAGTTTTCTCGTATTATTTCATTAAATACATTGCTCATTCTTTTGGTTTGGACCTCTATACCTTCCTGTATCCCAATGACTTTTAAGTTTGGTCTCTTTATGTTATCCCATATTTCACGGATGTTCTGTTCATGGTTTCTTAACAGTCTTGCTGAGCTGTCTATGTTCTTTTCAAGTTGAAATACTTTGTCTTCATTGTCTGATGTTCTATCTTCTAAGTGTTCTACTCTGATGGTAGTGTTCTCAATTGAGTTTTTAAGTTGTTTTATTGCTTCCTGCATTTCTAGGATTTCTGTTTGTCATTTTTTACAACTTCTATCTCCCTGTATAATTGATCTTTTGCTTCTTGGATTTGTTTGTGTAATTCATTGTCGAAGTGATCTTTCATTGTCTGATTTTGCTGTCCTATGTCTTCCTTGAGACTCGAGATTATCTGAAGCATGTATATCCTGAGTTTTTTATCTGACATTCCATCTGCTGCAGCTATTACCTCTTCTAAAGTTGTGTTGACCTGCATTGCTTGTGGTCCTTTTTTCTTTGTCTTTTCATACGGCTCGTGTTTCTTTCTGCTTGGTGAAACTGTTGTGATTTTGAAATTTTCCCCCTATATATTTATATTGCTCTTGTATATTTGAAAAGTCTTCCTTGCAGGTGCGGGGTGTGGCTGTTGTGCTCTTCCAATTGGGGTGATCTATCTACCATGCTGATGGGCCGCTGGGCCTGTTCTCCTGATCGGTCGCAGGTCTGCCTACCCTGCAGGCACGGGAAGCGGCTCTGCTAAGCCCCTCCTCTAATTGGTGTGACGTGTGTACCACACCCATGGACCCCTGGGGTGTTCTGCCAGTCGGTCTCAGGTCTGCCTACCTTAGAGGCGCGGGCGGCGGCTCTGCTCTGCCCCTACTCCAATTGGGGTGACGTGACTACCATGCCGGCGGGTGGGTGGGCCTGTTCTGCCGTCGGTCGCAGGTCTGCCTACCTTACGGGCATGGGCGATGGATCTGCTCTGCCCCTACTCCAAATGGGGTGAAGTGTCTGCCACGCTGGCAGGCCGCTGGGCCTCTTCTGCTGGTCGGGTGCAGATTTGTCTACCTTGAGGGCGCGGGTGGTGGCTCTGCTCTGCCGCTACTCCAATTGGGGTGTAGTGACTACGAAGCCGGCAGGTTGCTGGGCCTGTTCCGGGCACCATGGGCAAAGACTCTGCTCTGCGCCTACTCCTATTGGGGTTATGTGACTACCATGCCGGTGGGCCACTTGGATTGTACTAGGTGCTGGAGAAGGCTCTGCTCTGGAATTACTCCAATTGAGGTGACGTGACTACCATGCCTGCTGGTCGCTAGGCCTGTTCTGGGCACCTGTGGTGGCTCTCCTCTGCCTCTATTCCAATTGGAGTGAAGTGAGTATCATGCAGGTGTGTCGCTGGGCCTGTTCCAGGCATGGGCAGCGGCTCTGCTCTGCCCCTCTGGCTTGATGACAAAGTGAGAGAGACTCGAGTGTTTCTGACTCACTTTCTTTACCAGGAGACCAACTGTTTCTGTCACCGCTGGTATTAATGAAGTTATCTCCTCCGCTGCTTTCTGATGACATCAGATCTCTGCCATGTTGGTATCCCATGCAAAAGGCAGCATTTCGTTCCCTTTGCTGGGTGACCAAAGCAATGGGTGAGTCCTGACTTGCCCTCACAAGCCTCGTCTCAATCCTGTTGCCACTGCCTATGAAGGCTCGGTTGATATTTACCTCCACATTATTCAGCAAGACCCGGACCGGGAAGCAGTTTCCACGGGTTCTTGAGCCCTGGGCCAGATCAGTTCAGGGAGGCCAAATTTGGCCGCTCTGGGCTCAGTGTATGTTCTAATAGGAGCAGGCTCCAAGACGCAGTTTCTGCGGGTTCTTTAGCACTGAGCCTGAGTAATTTGTCTGCGAAGCAAAGGTGAATGGAATCCTGAAATTACCTGTTCTATAGCTGAATGAGCTGCGATCAGTCGAAAACAGGGATGGTGACGTCAGCTCTTCAAGATGGTGGACGCTGGCTTCCTCTGTGGTCTGACCGGTATGGAGAACGGAATTGGACCACATCCATCCCCGTCTCAATCCCAGAATTCAGCACTGAGCACAGTAATTGCATAGCGGGCAGGAGCCCATAGAATCCGCACCACTGTATATTTGCGATGCTATTTCGTCTTTTCCCAGTGCGCGCCACACACTCTAGCTGCAGGGCAATTTGCTGAATAAGCAGCATGACCCTCCGTGCGGAAAAATCACTCGCGTTTGAGCCCCCGTAGCTGATCCTCGTGAGATGGATATATGTCCACTAGGTTTTGGAGCACCCCAAATTTGCTGAAAATTCCTAACAAGATAGGTTTTAGCCGTTCTAACTCGTCATTTTCCCGCACAGTGACGTGGTACATGGGGGTAATGCACTCCATTCGCCGCCATCATGTGATCCCCCAAAGTTAGTTTTCAGTAGAAGGAAAAAAATATGTATTTCAGGTGGAGGAATATTTCTGAGAATAATCTTGTGAAAAGTTGATTATAAATCCACATACATGAATATGAATGAATTTAGGGAGGGTATAAAAAGAAAAATATACTAAATATTTTGAAAAATCTGGAGAGTGAATATATATATATATATATATATATATATATATATATATATATACACACACAGACACACACACACACAGACATTAAAAAGTAGCATTATGTATGTGAATTGAAATTCACCATGAAATATATATCATCCACAGATCCAAAAATATTCATTTAAATGTACATGGATTCATGTTGTTTAAATAAAAAGCTCACCCATATGTTGAATTTTCAGTTCCAACAGCGTTAAGTAGGAGTGATCTCTTCTCACAATTTGTATCTGCCAAGCCAGCCACCTCACCAAATGTACGACTGATACCAGGTAGAATTCTGTATGTGCTTATAAAAATACATGTGATGAATAGGCTACAGAGAAAGGGAGACAGTTATTCACATATTTGTTAACTTTGAAAACACATGGAGAACTATTTCAATTAAAATTCGCTAGATTTATAACACCTACAATTTATCATACGAAAGGCAAGTCCAATTATACACCATGCCTCCTGTGAACCTCTTGTATTTGTATTCTGTTTGGGTTATTATTCTCCATCAAATTAGGATAAGAAGTCAAAGTCTAGTAGGGCATGTGTTAGTGTCAGGGATTCAGTATTTCGAATGGAAAATTGGAAAATGTATCCAATGTGTATGCAAATATGTGCTACACAAAAATCTTCCCACTCTCATTCAGAATAATGCCTTGACATTACCTTCGCCGTACATAAGACACAATTAGAGGAGAACATTTAGAAAATCTGTGAATACATATGTGGAATGGAAAATGCTCAGAAGTTCACAAATTTGGAGTTGGTAGAGGAGTTTCCAAAAGTAAGGGACAGGGTAATCACTCCAAAAACATGAATTTCTGCCAGCCTAACATCTGAAGAAACTGCCTGTGAGGTTGGGCAATGAAATATATGCTGTTGTCAGAAGCATTAGCTTCATATGTAGTGAGACCATCAAATCTGGTTCTGCATCTATGTGACCTGGATGACATGGTTTCTTATTTTCCAATAAACATGAGGCAGCAGTGCTGAATTTTCTATTTGTAGGTATACTGTGGCCACTGGATTCTAGGTGTCTCCCCGTGTGGACTGTAAATTCATTTGGTCATCCTCCACTTTCGTGGTGTTTCTTGCTGCTGCACTGGGAGTTTGGTATTTGCTTCATTAAATACAAGGGTTCACCTGGGACACAGTGCTGAAGTGAGTTCTGTCAAGTGTGGTGTGTCGAGTTCTGCAGGAGAATGCACCAACCAGGCTTCTATCCCACATAACTTGCCCTATTGACCATAGCATCCTGATTCTGAACATTGCCCTGAAACCTCTCCATATAACAATATGCTTTTACATATAAGGTTCTACTGACTGCAAAATGTCAGTCACAATCCATTTGGAAGCCAATGGCAGATCCACATGCCCCCACCACAGATGTTTTATCACACACCTGCCAACCACTGCTCTAGAACAACTACTCAGCAAGATCCAACTTACTGGAATCTCTGTTCTACACCATTTTCATAAAACCCAGTCAATCAAGGCACTGTCTTGTATACTCATGATCAGCAAGAGGACATCCAAATGTTCTCCAGTGCTACCCGGTCATGGGAATTTCAAAAATTTCATGATATTGATATAGCCAATTTTCAAGGATGAAGTTGGAGGCACTGTGGATTTCAATTCACTCAGAAACCATTAAATGAAAACTCTGGAGAATTCTTACAGGCAAGGCTTCCAAAAGTGGCCAAAAGTCAGATTAAGCCAGGCCCATTGAGGTCTACAAAGTATGGTCCATGTGTGTTTTGACTCTCAAATATGGCTGCCAAGTCTTTAAGAATAATATCATGTGTTATCCTGGCTGAGATTCCCTGTGCTCTGTGGAAAGTCAACTAGGGCCTAGATGTCACTTTCCAAGGGCAACTCTCATGCATGGCCATCTAAAATTCCAACACAATTCCTGGCAATAATTCTCTGAGATCAGTAAAAGAACTCAGTCTCTAAAGGGAATCACACCAGAGTGCAAGCCTAGATGGACCCAGTGATCTCTTCCAACCGCCAGACAAATGTCCACAATTAAAACCAAAACACTCTCACATGGCCCTCATCTTCTTCCATATAGACACTCATTATATCCTCTGGCTGGAGGTTTCCATAAGGGATGCAGCCCACGACAGTGTCCAAAATAAGCTCCTTGCACCGCATTTGCCTAAAGTAAGGGTGGCCTGGACTCTCTTCCTGTGAACCAGGAGTGATCAAATAGGCCTACCTTTAATATTGCTTGGCTTCTCCAACTTGAGGCCTTCTAGCTTTGGGGTTTAGATTCTTTAAGTGAATTGGAGTCATGATAATCAAGCACCTATGGCCTAGCCTCTGCAGGGCTTTGAAGAACTCATTTGACCCAAAGAATCCCTATTCTCACTTGATGGATATCTGGAACCTACCAGAGGAAGGCAAGAGAGTTCATCAACAATATCTGATCTTTTTGCCATTTTGGTTTTGGATGCACGCATGGGATCTATCTTTAGATCCATCAGGTGATGAGAATCTAAGCCACAGCGTCACACAGGGCCAACAGGCTGATTCAGACATATCCCAATCCTAAGCAATTAAGCAAAGAGCCACAGGTGATGCCCATTCATTTCCATTTGAAAACTGTTTTCTTCAGGGTTCACAAAGTGGTGGCTTGAGGCAAAAAACTTCCTGACATTCAACAGAACAATAGTTAAGCAAAAGGACCAAAGCAGGGTTTCTCCACTGAGACTTTCCTGGTCAACAGATATCTGAGATTTCTGAGATGCTAGCCATTTCCTTCAGCTATCCAGTACATAGCCATGTCACAGATCTTGGAGGTGGTACAAATCTTGGACACAAAACCATGATACTATTCTGGAGAGTGGGCTGAATTGAGAGAGAAAACAGGAAATTAGGAAGCTTGTAGGTGTTGCCCATCCATAAGGCAAGCCAGAGTCCACTCATGAATTGGGCAGGATGAATGCTGGGAAGCTTTCTACTAGACAGGACACATCCATTGATGCATTGTCTTTTCTAATGTCTACAACAATGGACTCAGTGGGATACACACACATAGAAACACTCACCTTGTCAAAG
This sequence comes from Callospermophilus lateralis, assembly GCF_048772815.1. Lineage (NCBI taxonomy): Eukaryota > Metazoa > Chordata > Mammalia > Rodentia > Sciuridae > Callospermophilus > Callospermophilus lateralis. Next base: position 5,181,646 of record NW_027514462.1, on the reverse strand, counting down.
GACTTAATAGAAATATTCCACACCATACCAAACAAACCGCCTTTCCTACCTATTCTCAGAAAATGATCCACTACCTGCTTTCTCAGGGAAAGCCCCTCTTCAGAGGTTTCCTGGCATTTGGACATCCTCACATCTGTAGGTACCAAGAAAGACTGACTCTGTCCTTGGTAATTCCAAACATGTGAGACCACTGGGACTAGAACAGGGACTGTCTCTGGGTGCCTGGCTTCCTGGATCCCAAGTTCAGAGAGTTCCCTCACCAAGGAAGTGAGGTGAGATCACTTTCTTCAGGATCTGAATGATGTCACTGCCTTGGCAACCACTTTGTTGCTTCCAAAAGTACCATGAGGTGGAGGCTGCCCCGATTTTCATGTGGCACTTTCTCTAGTTAGAATGTTATATCAACCATAAGCACCCGGGAACAGCTTCCACACAGGACTGGTTTGGTCCATGTTCTATACATTAAGAAGAGAGAGAATGATTCAGACACAACCCTTCATCCTGACCAGGATGATTGCCATGGAAGTTGACTTTTGCTTTCTGAGGTACTTCATAGCTGCCTTCATCTTCACCAGGGATTATTTCTGCATGAACATTTGAGTTTCTCAGCAGGTGAAGATCCCCTAGATTCCTGTAGTTTAATACCCACACTGTTCCTGCTCTCCTGGAAAGTTAGTGTATGGTTAGGGTTAATAATATTTTCGATTTGGGTTAGGAATCATTCTGCAGGATGAATAATGGGATTGGGAACCTGTGATATTTATAAGAATATATAGGTGAAATATATGTATAAAAACGGGAATCTAAGAAAGATTTGAAGCCCAGAAGGGCATTGGGCCCTTGGTTTGGATACTTAGTGTTGAATAATGTTCTGTACAATTGTCTCAGTTAAATCGAAATACAATGGCATAGGACCTTGTACCTTGGATGATTGAATGTAGAAGAGAACATCCAGTCAAAAAGGGATAGTTGGTAGGATTAGGAAGATAGTCAGTAGGTTTAGGAAGAAGAGTGAGTATATGATTTGGAAAAAAAAGCTTCTTTAGCAATAGGGTTTTGTTTAGAGAGTGAATGTAAATGTCAGCACATGTGAAGAGTAAGCCAAAATGATGAACTGGGGAAAATATGTAGGAAAGCAGGTGTCAATAGAGACATTACTAAATCAGGCAAAGTAAAAAGTGAGGGATAGGATTAGACATTTTCAACAGGCTTGAGTTTGAATATATAATCATAGGAAAAAACAAATATGTCGTCATGAATGGGAATGACATTTGAGAGCATTAGGCAACCTGGACATGGATGCTATTAGTTATCAACATTCACTTTCCTTTTAGGCTTTGGTACAATCATAAGTGTGATATTTTATTTGTTTGTTGTTCAGAATATTACTGTGATAAAATGTATATGTAGATCAGGTGACATGAGTATTTCTTTCACCATTCCTGGGAGCAATAATTTGAAGACGCATACATTAGTATTAGGGGCACAAAGAGGTGTAACCTCTGTCTATGAATATTGAGATAATGCATGAATAGACCATACTATGAATAAATAACATAACTGATTCCACTTTAAATAATGGATTGAAATGACATGTGAAAATATATAAGAAATCTTATATTGATATACAATCATTCATTCCAACCAGTTATATATCTAATGGTAATATTAGGATTATGATTTATGATGAATGGTGTTTGAGTTTTGCTTTATAAGTGATGATGTTAAACGAAAGTAATGTGTTTGGAAAGAAGTCTCATGAAAAGACCAGTCAAGAAACATGGAGGAATGCATGTGTTCTGAATCAGGAAGTGATTGATCGTGAAACAAATGCCTATAAATTTTCTAATTTGTGACTGAAATATATATCCTATGATGTGGATAAACTGAAGACATAGTAACGTACAAGTGTTGAATAAAAATGAAAGTCAAAATACACATCATGTCCCCTAGGAATCTACTTGCATTGATTTTAAACTGGCTAAGTAAATGTAGAAATAATAGGGTTTGTATGCACCATTCACTGAATTTAGTTTTCAGTACTAGGAAACAATATGTATTGCAGGTGGATGATTATTATGAGAATAATCTTGTGGAAAGTTGATTATAAATCCACAGATATGAATATGAATGAATTTAGGGAGTGTATAATAAGACACATATATTTCATATTTTGAAAAATCTGAAGAGTGTGTGTATATATATATATATATATATATATATATATATATATATATATATATATATATACAAACACGCACATGCACAGATATTAAAAAGTAGCAATACAGGAGATCCATTATGAAGGCAGGCATGGAGAAATCAAGTCTCTGATCTCTTCAGCTGCACGGGCATAGGAAGTCATAAACTGTCTAAATGCTGTTTGCTCAGAATCACTAGGCAATGTTGACCTGTTGTGAATCTGGGGTGAACAGTCTGGGCCCCTCAGAACACACACAGAGCCCGGATTGGCTGCATTCAAGCTTAGATTCGTCTGGTTTTTGTGACTCAGCACTAACATTCCCGCTGAAATAACTGGTTGGGCTTTCTGAATTGACAGAGTTAAAAGACAACTGAGCCTTCATAGGCAGTGGCCACAGGATTGAAATGGGGCTTGGGAGAGATAGTCAGGACCCACCCATTGCATTGGTCACCCAGCAAAGGGAACAAACGGTCACCATTTTAATGGGATACCACCATGGCATAGAACTGACATTACAGGCGGAGGAGATAACTTCATTGAAACCAACGCGACAAGTGTGTAATCCCATTGCCATCTCTCTCAACACTACGGGGAAACCTCAAGGGCCCCTCCCAGCTCTCCCAGGAGCACGATAGCCAGACCTAGGGAAACAGGATTGGCTCGGGACTTGCGGCGTGGAATTCCCGGCTACCACTCCCACCAGTGCTGACAATTGAGGTCTCTTACACCACCTACCAGGGGCATGGCTCCCGGAAGACAGGAAAATTCGCTGGCGGTTCTCAGGACAAAGCTCTACAAACTTAGGGTCTGAGGGAGGCAAACAGGGAGAGTGTGCCCAGGCGTTCATTAAAACAGGGCTACCAGGAGCAGAGGCCTGGTGTGTAACCAGTATTGTGGTGAGCGTCAAAGGTGAGCGGGGCCTGGCTTGAGGAAGCACAAGAGAAGGCCCTAGGCACTCAGGATTGGAGACCCGCCGAGTCTGGGAGGAAGAGCTGCTGCACAGTGATTTGTTCCCACTTATTTAGAGGAGAAGCTTGGCCCAGTGCACACAGCTCCACCTACTGGAAGAGAAGTTAATTGAACTCTAGTACTGCATGTATTATTATTATTATATTATTTGTATGTTTTTCTTTTTCTTTCATTTTCATTTTTGTTGTTGTTCTTTAACTTTTTTAATGTTTTTTATTTTTTTAATTTTTTATTTCATTATTATTATTATTATTTTAAATTTTAATTTTCATTTTTTAATTATCATTATTACTTAAAATTTTCATTCTTTATTTTCTATTTTTTTCTTTTGTCTTTTCATTTCTTTTCAATTTTATTATACCCCTTCCTTGAATTCTACCTGGATACTCTCATTCTCTTTAGTGACTTCTTCCCTTCCCTTCTAATATCTTTCCTTCCAAGCATCAAATAAATTTATAAGAGTAAGCAGTAACTCAGTAGTCAAACAGAACAAGAAGTAACATGAGCAGCATAAAAAAGCAAGGAAGAAAAAAAGTACAAACAATGAAGGACAGCCTAAATATTCAAGAGCATCTGGAGTCATCAGAAAAATGGTCATATAAAGAACTCAAGGAATACCTTAGACAGATGTAATGGAACATTAAAGAGGATACGAGACAACAAAAACAAACAGTGAAAGAACGCATTGAAAATGAATTACATAAACAGATAAAATAAGAAATTAAGCATCTTTATCAGGAGATAGAGATTATTAGAAAAATCAAACAATAATTCTAGAAATGAAGGAAATGATAAACCAAATTAAAAACTCAATTGAGAGTATCACTAACAGAGTGGAGCAAGTAGAAGACAGAATGTCAGATAATGAAGACAAAATATATCATCTTGAAAAAACTCTATCCAAGAAAGAAATGCTGTAAAAAATTATGAGAAAACATCCAAGAGATATGGGATAACATTAAAAAAACAAACTTATGAGTCATCCCGAAAGAGGAAGGTACAGAGATTCAAACCAAGGGAATGAGTAACCTGCTGAATGAAATAATTAGAGAAAACTTTCCAAAAATAAAAATGGAAACAGATAAACAAATTGTAGATGCTTACAGGACACTGAGCACACAAAATCACAGTAGACCAATGCCAAGACACATTGTTATGAAGATATCCAATATACAAAACAAAGAGAAAATATTAAAACCTACCAGAGAAAGGAGGCAGATTACAATCAGGGGTAAAACAAAAAGGTTAACAATGGTTTTTTTTTTTATCACAGATGCTGGAAGTGAGAAGATCCTGGAACAACGTACTTCAAACACTGAAAGACAATGGATGCCAACCAAGAATTATGTATCCAGCAAAATTAAGCTTAATGTAAGACAACAAAATAAAAATATTTCATGATAAACAAAAGCTAAAAGAATATGCAGCCAGAAAACCAGCATTGGAAAGCATCTTGAGCAAAACACTACACGAGGAAGAAATGAAAATCAACAATGTAAACCATCAGTGGGAAGTGCCTCAGTAATGACAGAGGGCGGGAAAAGCTAATCATGGAGAAACAAACTAATTTAAAAAAAAGATATAAGCAAATATGGGTGGCAGTACAAACCATATATTAATAGTAACTCTAAACGTTAATGGCTTAAACTCTCCAATAAAGTGACATAGGCTTGTAACTTGAATTAAAAAAAACAAATCCAACAATAAGTTGCCTCCAGGGGACACATCTGAATGGAAAAGACATACACAAGCTGAAGGTGAAAGATTGGGAAAATTTATACCATGCACACAGTCCTCGTAACCAAGCAGGGGTGGCCATCCTCCTATAGAATAAAATCGACCTCAAGACTAATTTAATCAAAAGGGATAAGGAAGGACATTATATACTGTTAAAAGAAACCATTCACTGACAAGACATAACAATTATCAATATTCACGCAGCAAATAATGGTGCTGCGACGTTCATTAAACAAATTCTCCTCAAGTTCAAGAATCAAATAGACCACAGTACAATAATTATGGGTGACTTCAACTCACGTCTCTCACCATTGGACAGATCCTCCAAACAAAAGTTGAATAAAGAAACTATAGAACTCAATATCACAATCAATACCCTAGACTTAAGTGACATATATAGAATATATCAACCATCATCAAGTGGATATACTTTTTTCTCAGCAGCACAGGGATCCTTCTCAAAAATAGACCATATGTTTTGAAATAAGGCAACCCTCAGTAAATATAAAGGGGAGGAGATAATACCATGAATTTTTTGTGATCATAATGGAATGAAACTGGAAACCAATGATAAAAGAAAAAAGAAAAAATCATACATTACATGCAAAATGAACAATATGTTACTGAATGATCAATGGATTACAGAAGACATAAAGGAGGAAATCAAAAAATTCTTAGAGATAAATGAAAATACAGACACAACATATCAGATTCTATGGGACAAAGTGAAAGAAGTTTTAAGAGGTAAATTCATCTCCTGGAGGTCATTCCTCAAAAAAAGAAAGAAAAAAAAAAAAACAACAAATAAATGAGCTCACACTTTATCTCAAAGCCCTAGAAAAGGAAGAGCAAAACAATAGCAAATGTAGCAGAAGGCAAGAAATAATTAAAATCAGAGCGAAATTGAAACAAAAGAAACTATTGAAAAAATTAACAAAACTAAAAGTTGGTTCTTCAAAAAGATAAATAAGATCGACAGACCCTTAGCAATGCTAATGAAGAGAAGAAGAGAGAGAACTCAAATTACTAACATACGGGATGAAAAAGGCAATATCACAACAGATGCAACATAAATACAGAAGAAAATTAGAAATTATTTGGAAACCTGTATTCCAATAAAATAAAAAATAGTGAAGACATTGATAAATTTCTTAAGTCATATGATTTGCCCACACTGAGTCATAAGGGAACACACAATTTAAACAGACAAATATCAATGGATGAAGTAGAAGAAGCAATCAAAAGACTACCAACCAAGAAAAGCCCAGGACCGGATGGGTATACAGCAGAGTTTTACAAAACCTTTAAAGAAGAATTAATACCATTACTTTTCAAGTTATTCAGGAAATAGAAAAACTGGGAGCTCTGCCAAATTCGTTCTATGAGGACAACATCACCCTGATTCTGAAACCAGACAAAGACACCTCAAAGAATGAAAACTACAGACAAATATCTCTGATGAACCTAGATGCAAAAATCCTCATTAAAATTCTGGCGAATTGGATACAAAGGCACATCAAAAAAATTGTGCACCATGATCAACTAGGATTCATCCCTGGGATGCAAGGCTGGTTCAATATATGGAAATTAATAAATGTTATTCACAACATCATTGGACTTAAAGATAAGAACCATATGATCATCTCGATAGACGCAGAAAAAACATTCAACAAAGTAGAGCATTCCTTTATGTTCAAAACATTTTAAAAACTAGGGATAACAGGAACTTACCTCGACATTGTAAAAGCTATCTATGTTAAGCCTCAGGTTAGCATCATTCTGAATGGAGAAAAATTGAAGGCATTCCCTTTAAAATCTGGAACAAGACAGGGATGTCCTCTATCACCACTTCTATTCAATATAGTTCTCGAAAAACTGGCCAGAGCAATTAGAGAGATGAAAGACATTAAAGGCATAAAAATAGGAAAAGAAGAACTTAACTTATCACTATTTGCAGATGACATGATTCTATACATAGAAGACCCAAAAGGGTCTACAGAAAAAACTACTAGAACTAATAAATGAATGCAGCAATGTGGCAGGATAGAAAATCAACATGCATAAACCGAAGGCATTTCTGTATATTAGCGACAAAACTTCTGAAACAAAAATGAGTCAAAACACTGCATTCCCAATTTCCTCAAAATAATTAAATACTTGGGAATCAACCTAACAAAAGAGGTGAAAGATTTATATAATGCAAACTACAGAACCCTAAAAAGAGAAATAGAATAAGATCTTAGAAGATGGAAAAATATACCCCGTTCATGGATAGGAAGAACTAACATCATCAATATGGCTATATTACCAAAAGTTCTCTACAGGTTTAATGCAATGCCAATCAAAATCCCAAAGGAATTTTTTGTAGAAATAGATAAAGCAATTATGAAATTCAAATGGAAAAATAAAAGACCCAGAATAGCAAAAGCAATTCTAAGCAGGAAGTGTGAATCAGGCAGTATAGCAATACCAGATTTCAAACTATATTACAGAGCAATTATAATAAAAACAGCATGGTACTGGTACCAAAACAGGCGGGTGGACCAATGGTACAGAATGGAGGACACAGCGACTAATCCAAAAAGCTACAACTATCTTATATTTGATAAAAGAGCTAATGGCCTGCAATGGAGGAAGGATGGCATCTTCATCAAATGGTGTTGGGTAAACTGTAAATCCATATGCAACAAAATGAAACTGAATCCCCTCCTCTCGCCCTGCACAAAAGTTAACTCAAAGTGGATCAAGGAGCTAGATTCAAATCAGAGTCTCTGCGTCTGATAGAAGAAAAAGTTGGCTCAGATCTACATATTGTGTGGTCAGGCTCCAAATTCCTTAATAGGACACCCATAGAACAAGAGTTAATAACAAGAATCAAGAAATGGGACTTACTTAAACTGAATTTTTTTTTCTCAGAAAGAGAAACAATAAGAGAGGTAAATATGGAACCTACATCATGGGAACAAATTTTTAGTCCTCACCCTTCACATGGAGCCCTAATATCTAGAGTATACAAAGTATACAAAGAACTCAGAAAATTAGACAATAATATAACCAATAACCCAATGGGCCAAGGACCTGAACAGAAACTTCTCAGAGGAGGACATAGAATCAATTAACAAGTACATGAAAAAATGCTCTCCATTTCTAGCAGTAAGAGAAGCGCAAATAAAAACCACCCTAAAATACCATCTCAATCCAGTGAGATTGGCAGCCATAATGAAGTCAAACAACAACAAGTGCTGGCGAGGATGTGAGGAAAAGGGTACTCTTGTACATTGCTCGTGGGACTGAAACTGGTGCAGCCAATTTGGAAAGGAGTATGGAGTCTCCTGTGAAAGCTTGGAAAGGAAGCACCATTTGACCCAGCTATTGCCCTTCTTGGACTATTCCCTGAAGACCTTAAAAGAGCGTACTACAGTGATACTGCCACATCGATTTTCATAGCAGCACAATTCACAATTGCTACACTGTCGAACCAACCCAGATGCCCTTCAATAGATGAATGGATAAAAAAAAATGTGACCTTTGTATACTATGGAGGATTACGCAGCACTAAAATATGACAAAATCATGGAATTTGCCGGGAAATGCATGGCAATAGAGAAGATTATGCTTAGTGAAGCTAGCCAATCCCTAAAAAACAAATACCAAATATCTTCTTTGATATAATGAGAGCAACTAAGAACAGAGCAGGGAGGAAGAGCATGAAGAAAAGATTAACATTAAGCAGAAACATGAGGTGGGAGGGAAAGGGAGAGAAGAGGGAAATTGCATGGTAATGGAGAGAGACCCTTATTGTTACACAAAATTACATATAAGAGGTTGTGGGAAAATAAACAACGAGAGAAATGAATTAGAGTAGGTATGGTAGAGAGAAAAGATGGGAAGAGAAGGGAGGGGGGATAGTAGAGTATAGGAAAGGTAGCAGAATACAACATTAACTAATAGGGCATTATGTAAAAATATGGATGTTTAACTGATGTGATTCTGCAATCTGTATTTGGAGTAAAAATGGGAGTTCATAACCCACTTGAATCTAATGTATGAAATATGATATGTCAAGAGCTTTGTAATGTTTTGAGCAACCAATAAAAAAAGTAGTGATATATATGCCAATAGAAATTTATCATGAAATATATATAATCAACAGACTGAAAAATATTAATTTTACTGAACATGAAATTATGAATAATGTTATTCAACTAGGAAGCTCACCCATAGGTTGAATTTTCAGTTCCAACAGCGTTTAGGAGGAGTGATCTCTTCTCTCAATTTGCATCTGCAAATTCAGCCACCTCACAAGTGTATACGAGTGATATCAGGTAGGATACTATATGTGCATATAAAAATACATGTGCTGAATAGGCTACAGAGAAAGGGAGACAGGGATTCATATATTTGTTAATTTTAAAAACACATGTAGAACTATTTCAACAAAAAATTGACTAGATTTATAACTCCTACAAAATATAATGCAAAAGGCAATTCCAACTATACACCATGCCTCCTCTGAACTGCTTGTATTCTATTCTTTTTGGGTTATTTTTCACCATCATATTAGGATCATAATTCAGAGTCTAGTAGGGTATGGGTTAGTGTCAGGGATTCAGTATTTCAAAATAAAAATTGAAAAATGAATCCAGTGTGTGTGTAAATATGTGCTACACAAAAATCTTCCCACTCACATCCAGAACAATGCCTTGACATTACCTTCACCCAAGTAAGACACAATTATAGTAGAAAAGTGTGAAAATCTATGAATACATATATTTAATGGAATATGCTCGGGAGTTCACAACCTTGGAGGTGGTAGAGGCGTTTCCAAAAGTAAAGGACAGGGTAAACACTCCACAAACAAAGAGCTCTGCTGGCCTAAGACTTCTTGGAATACGGCTTCTGAGGTTGGGCACTTGAAATATATGTTGTTGTCATGAGCTTTGGCTTCCTTTGCCGTGAGACCATAAAAGCTGGGTCTGCATCTATGTGACCTGGAAGACATGATTTCTTATATTTCAATGAACATGAGGAAGCAGTGCTCAATTTTCTCTTTGTAGGTAAACTGTGTCCACTGGAGGCTAAGTGTCTCCCGGTGGGGACAGTGAAGACATTTGATCATCCTCCAATTTTCGTGGTGTTTCTTGCTGCTACACTGGGAATTTGGTACTTGCTTCACACAATATAAGAAGTTCATCTGGGATACAGTGCTGGAGGGTGTTCTGTCACGTGGGGTGGGTTAGCGTCTGCAGGAGAATGTACCAACCAGGCTTCTATCCCACATAGCTTGTCCCAATAACCATAGCAACCTGATTATGAACATTGCCCTGAAACCTCTCCATATAACAAGATGCCTTTACATACAAGGGAATGGGGGCTGCGCCATATCAGTCACAAGCCATTTGTAAGCCGATAGCCGATCCACATGGCCCCACCATGATGTTTCATCACACACCTCCCCACCACTGCTCTAGGCCCACTACTCAGCAGGCTCCAAATTCCTGGCATCTCGTATTCTACACCATTTTCTGAAACCCAGTCAAACAAGGCACTTTCTGGTATACACATGATCAGCAACAGGACATCCAACGTTTCTGCAGTGCCACCTGGTCATGGGAATTTCCAAAATTTTATGGTATTTATCTAGCAAGTTTTCAAGGATGAAGTTAGAGGCACTGTGGGTTTCAATTCATTCAGGAACCGTTAAGTGTTGAGAAAGCTCATTTCAATGAATGCTCTGGAGAACTCTAAAGTCAAGGCTTCTCAAAGAGTTGCCAACAGGTCACATGAAGCTAGGCCAATTGACGTCTACAATGTGAGGTCCATGTGTGTTTTGACTCTCAACTATGGCTACCAAGTCTTTCAGAATAAAATCATGTGATATTCTGGCTGAGATTCCCAGGCCTCTGTGGAAAGCCACCCTGGGCCTAGATCTCAGTTTCCAAGAGTGAATCTCATGCGTGGCCTCCTAAAATCCCAACACAATTCATGGCAATACTTCTCTGAGGTCAGTTCCAGAACTCAGTCTCTAAGGGTAAATCATACCAGAGTTCAAGCCCAGGTGGACCCAGTCATCCCTTTCAACTGCCACAAAAATGACCAAAATTAAAATGAAATCACTCCCACAGGGCCATAATCTTCTTCCTTGTAGACACTCATCATAACCTCTAGCTGGAGGTTTCAATGAGCACAAGGTAGTGTCCAAAATAAGCTCACTTGCCCCTCATTTGCCTAAAAACATGGTGGCCTGAACACTATTCCTGTGAACCAGGAGTGATCAAATATTGCTGCTGTTAAAGTGTTCCGCTTCTCCAATTTGAGGCCTACTGGCTGAAGCCTATAAATTCTTGATGTGATTTGGAGTCATGAGAAAACCCAAGCACATATGGGCTAGCCTCTGCAGGGATTTCAAAGACTCATTTGACCCAAAGGATCCCTATTCTCACTTGATGGAGGTCAGGAACATAAAACAAGAAGGCAAAAATATTCATCCACAATGACTTCTCTTTTTGTCATTTTGGTTTTGAAATCACATGGGATCTTTCTTTAGATCCATCAGGTGCTGAGAATCTAAGCCACAACCTCATTCAAGGACAAGAGGCTGAATCAGACACATTCCATTCCAAAGCAATTAAGCAAAGAGCCACAGGTGATGTCCATTCATTTCCATATGAAAACAGTCGTCTTAAGGCTACACAACAGGGTGGCCTGAGGCAAAGACTTTCCTGACATTCAGGGTAATAGAAACAGAAGTAAGCAAATGGCCCAAAGAAGGGTTTCTCCACTGAGACTTTACTGGTCACACTGATATCTGATTTTTCTGAGATGCTCCCATTCCCTTAAGCTATCCAGTACATGGCCATGTCACAGAGCCTTGTGGTGTTACATATCTGGGACTCAAAACCATGAGCCTATTCTGGCGAGTGGCTGGAAAACACAAAGAAAACAGGAACTTAAGAAGATAGTAGATGTTGCCCATCCATAAGGCAAGCTGCAGTCCATTCATCAATTGGGCAGTAAGAATGCGGGGAAGCTTTCAACTAGAGACAACACATCCATTGATGCATTGTCTTTTCTAATGTCTACAACAACGGATACAGTGGAATACACAGACATAGAAACACTCACCATGTCAAACGACTTACTAGAAATAGTCCACTCCAAACCAAACAAACCACCTTTCCTAGCTATTCTCAGAACATCAGAAAAAAACACAAACTCACACCTACAATGGCAAAGGCAATTCTTTCCCCCAAGTAGGTCTGTGATTATCCGGAGTGTCTTCTGACTGGTGGGCCATATTATGTTTCCCAAAAATGTCCTGTCCTGTTTCAGTTCTGGTCTCCTTGGCCAATTCTGTGAAGTTGTCAGGAGCCAGTGGTTCGCCACTACCTGCTTTCTCAGGAAAGGCCCCTCTTCAGAGCTCTGCTGGAATTTGGCCATCCTCACATCAGTAGGTACCAAGAAAGACTGACTATGTCTTTGGGAAAAGCAAACAAGTTAGCCCACTGGGACTCAGAGTGAGACTGACTCTGGGTGCCTGGCTTCCTGGATCCCAAGTTCAGAGAATTACATCACCAAGGAAGTGAAGTGAGGTCACTTCTTTCAGGAACTGAATATGGTCACTGCCTCGGTAACCACTTTGTCCTAACAGTTGCTTCCAAGGTTCCCATGAGATGGAGGCTGCCCCAACATCCTGTGACACATTCAGAAGTTAGAATGGTATATCAACCATAGGCACCCAGGAACAGCTCTCCACACAGGCCTGGATTGGTCCATCTTCTCTACTTTAAGAAGACAGAGGCTGATTCAGACACATCAATTCACCCTGACCAGGTTGTTTGCCATGGAAGATGACTATTGCTCTCTCAGGTCCTACATAGCTGCCTATATATTCTCCAAGGATCATTTCTCCATGGATCTTTTAGGTTCTCAGCAGGTGGAAGATCATCTGCATTCCTATATTGTAAGACCCACTCTGTCCCTGCTCTTCTGTACGTTATATTGAAGGAACAGTGTATAGTTAAGGTTAATAATAGGTTTGATTTGGGTTACGAATCATTCTGCGGGATGAATAATGGCATTGGCAACCTGTGATATTTATAAGAGTATATATGTGAAATATAACTATGAAAGCAGAAATCTAGGTAAGATTTGAAGTCCAGAAGGGCACTGGGGACTTGAGTGGGATACTTAGCTTTGAGTTATGTGCTGCACAGATGTCTCAAATAAATCAATATACACTGGCATCGGACCTTGTACTTTGGATGATTGAATGTTGAAAAGAACATCCAGTCAAAAAGCGATAGTCGGTAGGATTAGGAAGGTAGTCTGTAGGTTTAGAAAGAAGAGTGAGTATAGGATTTGGACCAAAAGTTCTTTAGCAATAGGGTTTCGGGTAGAGAGTGTATGTAAATGTCAGTACATGTGAAGAGTCAGTCACAATGATGAACTGGGGAAATCATGTAGGAAAGCAGATATCAATAGAGACATTAGGAAATCAAGCAAAGTATAAATTGTGTGATAGGGTTAGACATTTTCAACAGGTTTGAGGTTGAATAGATAATCTTAGGAAGAAACAAATATGTAGTCACCAATAGGATTGATATTTGAGAGCATTAGGCAACCTGGACATGGATGTTTTTAGTAATCCATGCTCACTTTCTATTTAGGCTTTGGTACAATTGTAAGTGTGACCTTTGCTTTTGGTGTCCAGAATATTTCTGTGATAAAATGTGTATGTAGATCAGGTGACATGAGTATTTCTTCCACCATTTCTTGGAGCAATATTTTGAAGACTTACAAATTAGTATAGTCGTACAAAGATGTGTACCCTGTTTCTATGAATATACACATAATGCATGAATAGACCATACTGTGAATAAATAATATAACTGGATCCACTTTAAATAATGGATTGAATAGATATCTGAAAATATATAAGAAATGTTATATTGATATACAATCATTCATTCCAACCAGTTATATATCTAATGATCATCTTAGGGTTATGGTTTATCATGAAGGGTTTGTGAGTTTTGTTTCAAAATTGATTATGGAAATCGAAAAAAATGTATTTGGAAAAAAAGTCTCATGAATAGACCACTGAAGAAACGTAGAGAAATTCATGTGTTCTGGAGCAGGAAGTGATTGAAAGTGAAACAAATGCCTATAAATTTGTTAACTAGTGAATAAAATATATATTCTATGATGTACATAAACTGAAGGAATAGTAATGTACCAGTGTGGAATAAAAATTAACGTCAAAATACACATCATGTTCCATAGTAACCTACATGCATTGATGTTAAACTGGGTCAGTTAATGTAGACATATTAGGATTTGTATGCACCTTTCACTGAAGTTAGTTTTCAGTACTAGGAAACAAATATGTATTTCGTGTGGATGAATATTTCTAAGAATAATCTTGTGAAAAGTTGATTATTAATCCACATACATGAACATGAATGAATTTAGGGATTGTATATAAGACACATATATTTCATATTTTTAAAAATCTGGAGAATATATATATATATATATATATATATATATATATATATATATATATATATATATATACATACACACACACACACACACACACACACACACACGAACAGAGACATTAATAAGTAGCAATATATATGCCAATCGAAATTCATCATGAAATATATATCATAAAGATGCAAAAACATTCATTTTACTGAACATGGGTTTATGTATAATGTTGTTCTACTGGGAAGCTCACCCATAGGTTGAATTTTCAGTTCCAACAGGGTTTAGGAGGAGTGGTCACTTCTCACACTTTGTATCTGCTAAGTCATGTAACTCACAAGAATGTACGTGTGATATCACGCAGGATTCTATTTGTGCATATAAAAATACATGTGCTGAATAGGCTCCAAAGAATGGGAGACAGTAATTCACATATTTGTTAACTTTGAAAACACATGGAGAACTATTTCAATTAAAAATTGACTAAATTAATAACACCTACCCTTTATCATGCAAATGGCAAGTCGAACTCTGAACTGCATGTACTTATGTACTGTTTGGGTTATTTTTCTCCATCATATTAGGATTAGTAGTCAGAGTCTAGTAGAATATGGGTTAGTGTCAGGGATTCAGAATTTCGAATGGAAAATAGGAAAATTAATCCAATGTGTATGCAAATATGTGCTACAACAAATCTTCCCAGTCTCATCCAGAACCATGCCTTGACATTACCTTCGCCCCAAGTAAGACACAATTAGAGGAGAAGAGTTACAAAATCTGTGATTACATTTTTGGAATGGAAAATGCTCAAGAGTGCACAAACTTGGAGGTGGAATAGGAGTTTCCAAAAATAAGGACAGGGTACACACTCCACAAACATGGAGCTCTGCTTGCCTAAAACTTTTTGAGAAACTGCCACTGAGGTTGGGCACTGAAATATAGGTTGTTGTCACGAGTTAAGCTTCCTTTGTAGTGAGACCCTCAAAGCTGGGTCTGCATCTATGTGACCAGGAGGACAAAGTTTCTTATTTTACAATGAACACGAGGCAGCAGTGCTGAATTCTCTCTTTGTAGGTAAACTGTGGCCACTGGGGCTTAGTGTCTCCAAGTGTGGACTGTGAAGCCATATGGTCATCCTCCATTTCGTGGTGTTTCTTCCTGTTGCACTGGGAGTTTGGTATTTGCTTCACGAAATACAAGGAGTTCAACTGCAACAAAGTGCAAGAGGGAGTTCTGTCACGTGTGGTGGATCAGGGTCTGCAGGATGATACAAGAACCAGGCTTCTATCCCACATAGCTTGACCCCTTGACCATAGCAACCTGATTCTTAACAATATCCTGAAATCGCTCCATATAACAAGTTGCCTTTACACAGAAGGTTCTGCTGGCTGTGCCATGTCAGTCACAAGCCATTTGGAAGCCAATGGCAGATCCACATGGCCCCATCACAGATGTTTTATCACATACCTGCCCAACACTGCTCTAGGCCCACTACTCAACAGAGTCCAACTTACTGACATCTCTGTTCTACACCATTTACATGAAACCCAGTAAAACAAGACACTGAAATATTCATGACCAGCAACAGGTCATCCAAAGGTTCTCCAGTGCCACCTGGTGATGGGAATTTCAAAAATTTCATGGCATTTATCTAGCAATTTTTCAAGGATGAAGTTGGAGGCACTGTGAGTTTCAATTCATTCAGGAACCATTAAATGGTTAGGAAGCTCATTTCAATGAAAGCTCTTGAGAACACTCACAGGTAAGGCTTCCCAAAGAATGGTGAAAAGATCACATGATGTTTAGCTCATTTAGCTCTACAATGTGAGGTCCATATGAGTTTTGACTCTCAACGATGGGTGCCAAGACTTTCAGAATAAAATCATGTGGTATCCTGGCTGAGAGGCCCAGTGCTCTGTGGAAAGCCACCCTGGGCCTAGAACTCAGTTTCCAAGGGCGACACTCATGCCTGGCTTCCTAAAATCTCAACACTATTCATGGCAATACTTCTCTGAGTTCAGTTGCAGAACTCAGTCTCTAAGGAAATCACACCAGAGTTCAAGCACATGTGAACCAAGTCATCTCTTCTAACCGCCACCCAAATGACCACAATTTAAACAAAAACACTCCAACGTGGCGCTCATCTTCTTCCATATAGACACACATAATAACCTGTGGCTAGAGTTTTCCATGAGGGGCACAGCTCAAGTCCGTGTCCAAAATAAGCTCTCTTGCACCTAAATTGCCTAATTCAGGGTGGCATGGACACCCTTCTTGTGAACCAGGAGAGATCAAATAGGCCTCCCATTAATACTGCTCCACTTCTTCAATTTGAGGTCAACTGACTGTGGGGTTTGGATTCTTTATGTAAATTGGAGTCTTGAGAAAACCCAAGCAACCATGGGCTAGCCTCTGCAGGGCTTTGAAGATCTCATTTGACCCAAAGGATCCCTATTCTGACTTGATGGAATTCAGGAAAGTTACAGAGGAAGGCAAGAGACTTCATCCACAATGACTGCTCTGTGGCCATTTTGGTTTTGGATGTACACATGGGATCTTTCTTTATATCCATCAGAAGGTGAGAATCTAAGCCACAGCCTCACACAGGGCAAATAGGCTGATTCAGACACATCCTCTCCAAAGCAATTAAGCAAAGAACCACAGGTAATACCCATTCATTTCCATTTGAAAACTGTTTTCTTCAGGCTTCACAAAGTGGTGGCCTGAGGAAAAGACCTTCCTGACATTCAGGGCAACAGAAGATTAGGTAATCAAAAGGCCCCAAGCAGGGTTTCTCCACTGAGACTTTACTGGTAACATTGATATCTGAGTTTTCTGAGATGCTCGCCATTCCCTTTAGCTATCTAGTACATGGTCATTTCAAAGAGCTTCGTGGTTGTACATATCTTAAACAGAAAACCATGAGCCTATCCTGGAGAGTGGCCAGAATTCAGGAAGAAAACAGGATCTTAGAAAGATAGTAAGTGTTGCCATCAATAAGGCAAGCTGCAGTCCATTAATAAATTGGGAAGGATGAATGCTGGGAAGCTTTCTAGCTGACAGGACATATTCATTGATGCATTCTCTCTTCTAATGTCTACAACCACGGGCACAGTGGGATACACTGACATAGAAACACTCGCGTTGTCAAACGACTTACTAGAAACCGTTCACTCCAAAAAAAAACAAACCTTCTTTCATACCTATTCTCAGAACATGAGACAAAACCACAAACTCACACCCACATCACAAAGGCACCTCCTTCCCCCATGTAGGTCTGTGACTATCTGGAGAGTCCTCTGACTGGTGGGCAATACTATGTTCCAGGAAATGGCCTGTTCTTTCTCAAATCTGGTCTTTTTGGCCAACTCTGTGAAGTTTTTAGCATCCAGTGGTGAGCCAATGCCTGCTTTCTCAGGAAAGCCCCCTCTTCATAGCTTTTCTTGCATTTGGCCATCCTCACATCAGTAGGTCCCAAGAAAGACTGAGTCTGTCCTTGGTAAATCAAAATAAGTTTGACAACTGGGACTGGGACTGGGACTGGCTCTGGGTGCCAGGCTTCCTGGATTCCAAGTTCAGAGAGTTACATCACCATAGAAGTTAGGTGAGGTCACTTTCTTTAGGAACTGAATGAGGTCACTGCCTTGACAACAACTTTGTCCTAACAGTTGCTTCCAAGGTTCCCATGAGAAGGAGGCTGCCCCTACTTTCTGTGACACTTTCACAAGTTAGAATGGTATGTCACCCATTGGCACGCAGGAGCAGCTCTCAACACATCCCTGCTTTGGTCCATCTTCTCTACATTAAGAAGAGAGTGGCTGATTCAGACACATCCCTTCATCATGAGCAGGTTGTTTGCCATGGAAGACTTTTGCTCTCTCAGGTCCTTCATAGTTGACTACATCTTCTCCAGGGATCATTTCTTCAAGGACCTTTGAGGTTCTCAGCAGGTGGAAGATCCTCTATATTCCTGTATTTTAAGACCAACTCTGTCCCCCCTCTTCTGTAAAATTAGATTGAGAGAACAGTGTATGGTTAGGGTTAATAACAGGTTCAATTTGGGAGAGAAAAGAAACTACATGGTTGAGCAAACAGGGTCCTACAGTTAACAATAATATGAGAATTATTAATGGACTAGCCTGGGTGGATAAAAGTGTAGTTAACTAGGTGGACTATGTGAACCAAGACTCAAACCTCCCTTTGGGGGCCTCTGTCTTTCTTTGACACTCTTCAAGTAATTTTCTTAATTTACTCATAGATTCTTTTACAACTCCAGTATTGTCGGCATAAAAAACATCATTCTTTCCTCAATGCAAGCAAAAAGGCACCCTTCTCTCATGAAGAGGAGGTCCAACACTCGCCTGCTCTGTAAACAACTTCAGAGAGAGAGAGGTTAAAATTCCTGTAAAGCTGTGATGTCGGTTTTTAATGTCTTTAAGCTTTGGTCTATTTCTGCTTCTAATTGTGTCTTTGTTGTGTCTCATGGACTAGGGCAGTTGTTCCTGTGCCCACCCCTTCAGCAACTATTATTCCTAATAGGATGGCTAAAGTGAGGGATACAGGTTCCCGGTGGAACCGGGTTGTATGCCCCCCCTATTTGATCTTTAAATGAACCTGCGTCCTGATAGAGCACTCTGGAAAACATCTGCATCATTACATAATTAATCGCAACTATTGACCACTTTATGAAAACATAAATAATGTTAAAGTGTATAGAATTATACTGTTGTAGAGACGGACAAGGAAAGGCACCTAAGATAGCACCAAAGACAGGAAAGGATTTTTATTTGTTTGCATCCGTATTGAGAGGGCATTGCTTCTGTTGTAATCAATTAATCCCCTGAACCCCAAGTTTTGGTAGTTTTAGTATTTGTACCCAACATGTAAGGGAAGGGGCTCAGAAGTTCACAGTCTGCAGAAATTCACACAAATCAGTTTTTGTTTCTGTTTTTTTTCCTCTGTTCTGTGCATGTTAACTTTTCAATTACACCTTGGAATGGAAGAGCTTTTTTGTCTCTTTTTTTTCCTCCTTGCCAGCTGTCACCATGGAGCCCAGTTGGTAACTTTTTTATCTTAGAAATGTAGCAATCTCTCTGAAGCCCCAGCTCAAGGCCAGAGTCCTTGTTCACATATTTTGTGAAAAACTGGTAAGGCGATGTCTAGCTTAGGGGTGGTGATTTTTCCAGCCAGTGGCCAAGTAGAACAGGGCAACATGAAGAGTGGAAGTTTATCTCCATTGAACTTTTTCAGAGGGACTCTTTTGCTGAAAGCCCTAAAGTAAGCCTTGGTAAAGACTTCTGGAGAAGGTCATTTAAGACATTTCTGTGGACCTGGTACAGAGGGGGATGACAGGGAAGGCGATGCTGAGTGCAGCTCCGTGGATCTGAGAATGAGGAAGGAGAGATGCCAAAGAATAATGGGAAAGGGGTTTGGGATTTTCCTAGAACAAAAACTTGAGCAGTAGAACAGGTAGAGCAGAGGGGAAGACGGGAGTGAGTATTCCAAAAAGCCTGTGAGGGACTTTAAATTCTTAGAAACCTGTTTTCAGTGATGACAAATCAACTTTAAAGGTCATTTTCATTACATCTTGGATAGGGGTCTGAGGGCTCTTCTCAGCTGGTTTGAGCTTTGGCTAAGCTTGCTAGAGGACTTGGTGGGACCTAGTGCAGACACTGACAGGAAAAGAGAGGAGTGGGTGGAGGGGTACCTCGGTACCTGCTTCCTCAGCAAGGGGGCAATGTTCTGAGATCCAGCGGAGGTTTGGGTTTTTGATCTAGTAATTGGAGGGGAGAAATCAGGTTGCTGAGGTGGGAGTGAAAGCAGAGAGTCTAGAGCAGAAGGCTGAGGGTGAGGAACTATTGGGGAAGCATAGTACAGGATGTGAGCGAAGGAGGAAAAAGGATTCCACATAGGGGAATTTCCCCCTTTTGAGCACTTGCCGAAGTTAAAAATGTCATGCAGAATTTGAGGATCTAGAGAACCCTCTGGGGGCCATAGTTTTTGGTTGTCTAATTGGTAATATGGCCAATGCTGTGTACTGAATTTGATGAGAAGTTTGGGTTCCACCAGGCAGTCCCTGTATGCTCACATCCCCATGACTTACACAAGAAGTCGGCTTTTCCCCCACACAGCCATGGCTGTTTGTCGCTTTGATAGTCTGCCGGGCATACATAATAATATAGGCTAGCCAACCTGCATCTGGCTCGCGTGTCCCTGCATCCATAATGTTTGTTTCAATTATCTATGGTACGGAAGGGATTTAATGGAATTTTAGTGAGAGCCTCTTCATCAGGCATGTCTCAATAGGAAAGACCTATACTGAGCTGAAAAATGTCTGGGTGGAGAGATAGTCACCAGGTCCCTAAGGGGGCCGTTAAGGTCTCTTTAATGGTTCTATTTATTTTTTCTACCTGTCCTGAGTTCTGGGGTATATAAGCATAATGTAACTTCCAATTAATCCACAGGGTCCTGGTTAACACCTGACTTACCTGGGCCATGAAAACCAGTCCATTATCAGTCCATTAGGCAGATCGTATGTTGGAAAAATATCTTTCAGGATCTTCTTGAAAACCATTTGCGCCGTTTTTTTTTTTTTTTTTTTTTTTTGTGTGTGTGTGTGTAAGGCTTCAATCCATCCTGAAAATGTATCTACAAAGACTAGGAGATATTTAAATCCATACCTTGCTGGCTTAATTTTAGTAATGTCCACTTCCCAGAATTGTCCTGGTCTGGTTCCTCATAGGTGCTTTCCTCTAGGAAACTTGGAAGGGTAAGCATTACCCAATTGACGGACCCGACAGGCTTTTGTTACCCGTTCAGTTATTTCCTTTCACTGTGAGTTGGTTAGTGGAAAACTCTGTTCTTAATCTTACAGTAATGCCTGCAGTTTCTTTGAACCAAGGTGAGTGAGTTGATGTACATTTTTAACGTAGTGTAGGGCTTGCTCTAATTGCAGGCTGAGCTCAGTGAAATTGAGGCGTTCAGTGTCAGTGTCCTTAGATGTTATCAAAAACTTCCTGGTCCTCAGGGTTTCATTGGAATTGGGCATCTTCCTTTAACAGCGGGTATAATGGAGCAGCTAAGGACGCAAACCCAGGCATCCATAACCTGCAAAAGCCAGCAGTCCCAAGAAATTCTCTGATTTGTCTGCTGTAAGATGGGGGTGGTATCTACATAATGGTTTGTTTTCTGGGCTCAGTGAGCCATCGTTTACTGCCCCTAAGGGAATAGCCCAGGAAGATTACTTCATGCTAGCAAATTTGGGCCTTTTTGGTCGAAACTCTATACCCGAGTTGAGCAAGCTCATATAATAGTGCTTGGGTCCCAGACTCACAGTTTTCCTTGGTGTTGGCTGCCAGTAGCAGGACATCCACGTATTGAAGCTGGGTAAATTCAGGGTGCGTAGTTCTGAAGTTGTTGAGATCTCTGTGGAGGGCTTCATCAAAGAGAGTGGGGGAGTTTTTGAACCCCTGTGGGAGTCTAGTCCAAGTTAGTTGACCAGACGTTTTGGTTTCTGGGTCTACCCACCCGAAAGCAAACAGCAACTGACTATCTTTATGCAGAGGCAAGCAAAAGAAAGCATCTTTTAAGTTCAGAACAGTATATAATTTCCCCTCAGGTTTCAGAGTGCTAAGCAGATTGTACGGATTAGGTACCGTGGGGTGAATGTCCTGCCCTCTTTTGTTGATCTCTCTTAGCTCTTTAATGGGGCGATAGTTCCCGGTCCCTGGCTTTTTTTTTTCTAGTAGCAGGGGAGTGTTCCAGGCCGATTGACAGGGCCTTAGGACCCCTAATGCCAGATATTTCTGAATATGGGGCCTTATCCCACCTTTGGTTTTTTTGCTTAGAGGATATTATTTGACATTGACTGGGGAGACTGAGGTTTTTAACTCCACTGTTATTGGAGATTGTTTCATGGCCAGGCCTAACCCAGCAGTTTTTGCCCAGGCATCTGGGTAATCTGTTATCCATTTTTGGGGTAGCTTGCCTGTTTGATCAGACTTGGGGCATGTGAATGGTGGATGTTCATCTTCTACTAATATAGTTAAAGCCGTGACTATAGGAGTTTTTGCTGAAGTATTTAGAAATTTCATTTGGGGGCCTTCATGGTTAAAAGTTATTTTGGCCCGGAGCTTGATGAGCAGATCTCTGCCCATCAATGGGTCCAGGCATTCTGGGATTCCTAGGAAGGAGTGATGGATTTTTCCTTTCCCCAGGTCCATGGTCCTCTTAGTTGTCTAAGCCTGATATTTACTGTCATCATCCCTTTGAACTAGAGACCTTTTATTTGATAGAGGGCCCAATGGGGCCTTAAGGGCTGAGTATACTGCTCCTGTATTCACTTCAAAGTTTACTGGAGTCCCCTCCACTTCAAAAGTTACCCTGAGCTAGGGGATGGGTTCTGAGCCCTGACTTTCTTAGTCATCCTCCAGAGTCAGAATGGCCAGCTGGCGTGGCTGTCTCTTTATAGGGAACTCTATGGCCCAGTATCCTTTTACTTTAGAGTAGGCACACTGATCTGAGGCCAGGGGTGGCCTCTGGCATGGGCCCTTCCTGTCACCCTATGTCTTAATTTCTGGCCTCTTTCTTGTTGTGATCAGGACCTTAGTCAATGCCTTAGTCTCTCTTTTGGTTCTCTCATCCTCCCTTTGCTCCCTTTCTTTCTCCCTGTTTCTCTCTTATAGTATACTTACTTGGCTTCTTTGACATAATCTCTCTTTTAATTTTTTTTTAATATCCATGGCAGCTTGCTCATTTAAGGCCATCGTGACAGATGCTTTTTAATCTGCTGCCTGAGGATCGAAAGGAGTATATCTCTTATATGCCTCCATGATTCTTTCTAGAAACATAAATGGAGATTCATCAGGCCTTTGAATAATTTCTCTTACCATGGCCAAATTAGTTGGTCACCCAGCGGCCACTTGGAGACCCGCTGTTAGAGCCTGGCAATAATTGAACAGATGCTCCCTATCTTCAAAGGTTTTGGGGTCCCAGTTGGGTGGGTTTAAGGAGAAGCCAGTTTTGATTATGTTGGGAAGTTGTGTTGGTCGCCCATCAGGTCTGAGGATATTTTTTTCTACATTCCAGGAGATTTTTCTCTCATTGCTCTGTCATGAAGAGAGTCGCTAGGTGGTGTTGGCAGTCACCTCAAGTAGGCAGGTGTGAAAACGTCGGTGAGTTCTCTGAGTTCTTTTAGCCGGGCCAGCTTCCTCCAGGGAAGGAGGGGCTGTGTGTGCCGCGGGACAGTCATCTGGATGACGCTGGGCCAGCCTAGCTTCCTCGAATGGTGGAGAGGCTGAGTCAGCAGAAGGGGAATCACTTAGAGGGTGTTAGGGGTTGGGAGACGAGGGCAGATGATAAGGAGGGGGTGGTGAGTCCAGTAGAGTCTTGAGACTCAGGGAGAACAGAGGGTGGAGGAGGAGGAGCAGAGAGGTTGAGATAGAATCGTGGGGGAAGGAGTAGGAGCAGGTGCAGGGACAAGGAAAGGCTTGACCCATGGAGGAGGAGATTTGTAGAGGTACTGACAAGTTAAGATATATGGCTGTTGATCTGGATGTCTATGTGGCACCTGCTGAAAGACAATATCTCGGACTTTTCAAATAAGTGCGAAGTTGAAAGATCCTTCTAGGAGCCATCCGACTGCAATGGTGAGTCATTCTGAGACACAGAATCTGCCAGGTCTGGCGTTTTACTGAAAAAGAAAGATTCTGAGCCCTTAAGCAGATTTTGGTCCAGTGATTAAGGGTCAGGGACAGAGGCATTGAAATGATCTGTCCCATAATGAAATATACACAGACACCGAAAGGAACGACACACAACACAGACAAGACAAGACAATAAAGACAGGCAATGGACGTCCAATACTGAGACCAGGACTGACTAGTCGGCAAAACCTGAAGGGCTGGCAATATCGAATCAGAAACAAAATATCACTGAGTCGAGGAGACTATTGTTCCACGATTTTCCGAGTCTATCCCCCAGGGACATGGCCTGTGGCTCTGTGACATGTGTGTCAGCCACCATGGGAGAGAGCTCACGCTCTTTACCAATAGCCGTTTTGCCATACCCTAACCTGAAGCCTGAAACGAGAAAGATGGGCCTTATTTACCCCCAGAGGAGCCCGTTGGGGGTATTTTGTCTGCAGCTTCCGGATCTTGCTAGGGCCACCAGATGTAAAGGTTGGGCGAGCATCTGCGGCAGAGACCACTAAGAGACTGTCTCATGCAACAGCAAAGGGTTTAT